>NC_137956.1:40446317-41733817 GCF_963924665.1 Micromys minutus | reverse complement strand
TGATTGTGGGATTTGCATAACACCAAATGAGTGTGTTTCTGAGGTGCCAATTTCAGAAATCAGCAAGTAACATATTCATGAATGTAGGGATAAGTTTCAAATACAGAACAATGGCTCCTTCACAAAGAAGTAATTGTGACTCCAGTAAAACTGAAAGCAGACTTGCATCTGTGACACACCTAAGTCAGAGCCCTGGCAGCCTCTCTTTTGGCAGACAGACTTGATCACCCAGACTCCCAACGAATGGCCTCCCCTTATAGGAGCTGATGATATCCAGACCCTACCCGGTGCTTTCGACGACTCATAGCCCACAACCAGTGGGCTACATGTGCTCTGGGATAGCTATGAATACGACCCAACAAAACCCATACACTTACCAAAAACTGCAAGGGACATTTTTGCGGAGAATGTTTGGAACTTGACTACGAAGTTCCATAGCATAGACCTTATAGGTGACAGCATGACATCCCAATGTCAAAGGGTGGGACATGACCTCAAGTGACTGACTGTGTTTGACTGATCCTGCTTCATCCCTCCCTGTTCTCCCATTTTGGGAATGAGTCCTTTGGCTTTGATGCCTTTGGCTGTGGCCTTTGACCTAATTCTAAATACCTTGAAAAAACAGGAACTCAAGGTGTCTTGGGACATTCATTATGACTTAATACAAAATCTAGATATGTTATAATGAAAACGGTTGTTAGCCATTATAATAACTCTGGATTCTATTGTAAAAAGTCTCTGTTATTCAAATTTTACAAAATGTCAAGCCACTAGCTTGCACAAAATCTACCCACTGAGAGACAACACTAAAGTAGCTAAGGTGCAGGTGAGCATTTAGTAGCTAATGGCCTCCTTTTAAGCCAGTACTGGCTCTGTTCAATTGATCTTCAGTTCTCTATCTTGAATTATAAGTAACACAACCTAGGACCAGCAATTATAACCTACTAGTTTTCATTTCAACCCTAGGAAGTACAGGTAGGAGTTCAGAGAGGACTAAGCAGTGACTTCAAAGATAGCCTCATCTATAATTAATTAACCCCCCCTTTCCAGACAGAGCAGATTTTAAAATGCATAAAATAAAAATTTTAATTTTCCATTGTAATATTTTGTTTACACTTATCTTATGTGAATAAGGAGAGTTCCTGACTATTTCTCCCATTAAAACATGTTCAAAAACATTATTTTATATCAGTGTTCTTGAACAAGCAGTGATAATATCTCATCCACCTTAGTTGGTTTTCCCAGCATTATAGGCCAAAGTCAATGACCTTAACTTACAATAGCTTTAATGAAGAATGGTGTGAACATTTTGTATGGGTTGGCAATCCTGACACTGTGAGTTACAAAAGAAAAACATTCTTTATTTGAGGAGGGAGCTCAGTAAAATAGCATGTCTGGGCTATCCTTTTGTCTTCTATACAGTGATTAGTTAAGAAGTCTGCTAATTTAAATTAAGTTGTAGGAGCCTTTCTGGTTCTATAAACACATGATATCTTACTGAAATACACTAAAATAGTCCCCAACTCTACAGTAGATTAGGCTGATGCATTGCTTTCCAAGCTCCTAAAGTATATTCAGGAAACCTTTGAGATGGATGTGTTTCTCAGAATATTTCAGGCTGCAATCTTTCACAAAGAAAATGACTGTTTCATTATACATTATCGTACCAAAAGTCAAGTGAATTAGGCTTCTAAATTTATCTCGGTCACGCGAAAATATAACTAAGTTATTCACTGAATGATGAAACCTTCTCTTCAGTGATTGAAATATTTAATCATTTTTTTCCATTTCTGTCTTTCAAACTGAATTATCATCCTAAATATATTAATCATCTTTCTCTTACTATAAGGAAATATGGGGGAATAAGTAACTTACAAAGAGAAAAGACTTATTTTAGCTCATTGGTTTAATCTAAGGTCAGTCATTATTCTAGGCATCTAGTGGGGTCCAGGACAGCAGTGGCAGAGATGCATAGCAGAAACAGAGTACTTACTTTGTGGATAGGAAGAATGACTGAAGACTTGAAGACCATGAGTGCCAGATGCAGTTCCCAGTTTCCTACAGACCTCCCACAGGTCTCTGCTTTCTAACAATCTTACCAGTTCACCAATACATAGTATTTATAAGCTGGAGACAAGTGTGAAAGTCACTGTCTAGAGATGTAGACACAGTAAAAGTCTGAAACTTAATTGAAAAATCATAAAGTGATCTTCTGTATTCCTAGGGGCTCAGTCTGATGTTAGTGAAATACTACTGAAGAATGCAGAGTCTGTTCAAGGAGTCATTAGGAAAGAAACAAAAAGACGACATGGGAGCCAAAAGGCTGGACCACAGAGAAGACCCCAGTACTGTTGTGGTAGATATTGAGAAAGGCAGCTATCCCCACAAGTTCCCTCTCCAGTGACTCCTCCCGCTTGCTCTGACCCAGGCCAGTACCACTCTGTGCCACCCACCCTTGGCTCCCTCTAACCTGAGATGTCTGTCTTCAGGCTGCTCCAGTGAGGCACCCTGCCCTGACGATTTCTCTTGAACTCAATTAAATTGTCACATGAAAGAACATGCCATACAATATCTCTGATCCAACTGATAAGAGAGAATTTTCCCATCCAGACAGTACAAAATCCTGTACAAATCCATCCTTTTAAAATATTCATAACAACCTGTATCTATGCAGAGACACTCAGAGGGTCATCCTCCTCTTCCTCCGTCACTCTGGCTCCTTCTCCTTCTAAATTTTTTCCCTGCCCATCCTTTCTTCTTGTCCAATGACAGGCCTCACTTTACCCTGGACTCGTCTCCTGCATAATGGCATAATCTTCACAGTAACTTATAGAAACAGTTATAGAAAACCACCTGGAATTCAGCCAACCTCTGACAAGTTCCCCACTGCTCAAGGCATCTGGAGCTTTCATGAAGTTTCCCAATATTAGGTGGTCAACCAGAAACGTGTACATACAAGCAACACTAATTGCACTTGGTGGGTTAAATAGATAGTTGGTAGGTAGGTATATAGATAGATTTATAATTGTTGTTGTGTTATTGTTAGTTATTATTGTCATTGCCATTATTATTATTAGAGAAGAGTTCATAAATGTGAGAGGGAACGGGATCATCTGTGACAAGTCGGCTGGGAAAAGGGAGGTGGAAATGATGTAAATATAATATACTCATGGATAAAATTCTCAAAAAATTAAATCTTAATTAAAGAAGCAACAAAAATATTTAAAATTCAAAAGAGAGTGACATTCAAAGAGACAAAAATAAGCATTATTACCAGATTTAGATTTCACACAGAATTTGAAATCACTGTATAGGAAACAACTGTTGTAATCAATGTTACAGACACTAATGCAAGAATTATATAACGTAAAAAGAACACATGGGTGTGTCACAGAGATATGGAAACTTATAACCAGGTAATGGGGAAATGCAAGAATTTAGAACCGTATTTGAAGTGCTCAGAATGCCAGTGTACTGCTGTGATCACATTGAGGCTAAGGCAAGAGGATCCCAGTCTTGAGATAAACTTGACCTGAAGAGCAAGATTCCCAAACAAATCAAATATAGTACAAGCGATGAGAACAGAAACTTAGGGTGTCTATAATGAGTGCATCCCTAGACTAGATACATTCAAAGCAAGAGTTAGGGAGTTTAATGACATGTCAGTAAAAAATCCTCCACAATGAAAGGAAAGAGGAGGACCAGCAAGAGTGTTCAGTAGGTAATGGCACCTATTCCGAAGCCTGACACCCAGAGTTCCACTCCTGAAACTCACCAGATAGAAAAGACTCCCACATGTTTTCCTCTGACCTCCACATGGATGCTGTAGCTCTCTGTATTAAGCCATAGTTTTGACTCTCTGCAGTTGTAGTCAGTTGCAATGGCAGGAGATGTAAGAATGAGAGCTGAGCCCCCCAGAAGGATTCTGGAACCCCCCTCCTGTTCTGCTTCCTCTTTCTTTGCTATGGATGCTGAAGTTGTTCATTTCAGAGAAGAAGTTCTCCTCAGCCACCCCTACCGCACCCCTATACTATTCTGGTAGTGTCTACATAGGTGAGTCTGGAACATTCTCTCTCCAACATAACAATTTCTAATTTGTAATAAATTAATTAATGAAGCACATGAGGTAAACATGAATAGACGGCACAGGAGAAACCAGCAGGTGTCAGGGATGTTAGCATCACCTGGGAATTGATAAGCAAAGAAGGAAGAAGATAAATGAACATGAACAGCACCTGGGGGAAAATGGACTTGAATGACACACATTGCTCGTTAACAATGGCGGCCCATCCCCTTCAGACTCATGAATATTCACCAAATGGAAAAGTATGCCATATATGTAATATTAACAGAAAATATATGTAATAAATTTAGAAATTATAGGTATGATCTTGGGAGAAACAAGTTGACTCTCAGTTCCCCTAGGCTCAAAGAATATGTTATTTATTACCTGCTCTGGTTTTGGAATTAGTCACATTTTTTTTCTTTTCTTTTTCTTTTGGCACTCGTCCACCGCAGGTATGAGAATCAGATCAGAAATCAGGATGTGATTGTAAGCAGGCTATTTGCTAATAGGTATCATTTCCTAAACACCTCTCTGGAACATGTTAGAATAGAAATGTCAAAAGTTAAGAGTTGGGAAATAAATGATTTTGTTGGCATTTTGTCTGAATCCTTGACCCTTTTGTACACACTAATGAATTGATTTGTTCACATTTATGAAGCAGTGAAATGGAACTTTATTGGAATTGCTTTGAACCTAAACACTTAGTTGGCAAGCTTTGACATCTTACCTTTGCAGAGACTTCTGATCCCCAATCCTGGGACATACTTAGAGCCTAGAGGAACTGAGACTCAACTTGTTTTTCCTATACCATATATACATCTGGGTTCAAATTCTAATAATAACAAACAAATTCTAGGACCCAGAACAGGTGAATCTATGCCAGTGCCTCCTGTTTCTCATTTGTAAAATGAATTTACAGCAGTAGCATCGAGCTGCTGTCGATTGGATGCCAGAGCCTTGAGGTGAAGGGCAGTATTCAGAAAACCCCGCCAACACGTTTACATTCTCTGTGGTTGATTTCAGTGTTTGGTGATTCGAGCTGGACGGATCTTGATTTATGTGTTCTATTAAGCCCTGTACTACTGATTAACCTCAAGTATAAAAGGTTTTGGTGTGTGTTTACTCAACTGTCTGGCATCTGCAACTAATTTTCCTCGATTATTATTTGAGAGAAAAGGGTTTCAGCTTAATCATCTCTATTTCCCGAAGATGTCTCTGTGCAGTGAATGACATTGAAGCATAAGTAAATAAATAAAACCCTAAATTAATGAACATTTCCTACGTGAATACCCGAAAGGTTTCTAAAGTGTCCTTGTAAGTGGAAGCTTCTGGAAGGTATTAAGGTTTCCCTCTCCACGTGGCTGAAATTCAATTTTGAAGGGTCATACTCTCTGATGAAAACCCTCCTTGGTCCTTTCACAGTCAGAAAGCATATGTCAAGGCATTTTCTAAGAGGAAATTTACTTTGCATAAACAAGTTGCTAGATGTCTGCTCTCAAAGGCATATAAGTTTGTCAAAGTGCAAGTGTGAGTGCCCCTGGCTTTCTGCACCATGACTTAGTACAGAGTTCTTTCATTTAGATTTCTTCTATGCCAGGGCTGGAGATTATATTGGTCGGACCGGTGTTTCTAAGGTGTGGCATCTACTGCTGCTTTGACGCAGATGAGACTTTGTTGTGGGGCTCAGTCCTGTGTGGAGTGCGCGTTGGGCAGTATCTGGGCATTCATCCATTACATCAGCACCTTTCTCCCATACCATCTCCCCAGATAGCCAGGTAAAGTCTACAGATGCTGAATACACCCCAGGAGGACAAACAAGTCCCTGTGGAAATGCACTGCCTCAGGATGACTCTGCCTGCCCCAGTGTGGCCATCAGTGTGGGATGCTTCACCCTGGCTCTCCATAGGGCTAAGTTAGAGTCTGTTAGAGAGACCCCTAGCCAAAGCTAGCACACAGGACTCTCCTAGCTCTTAATACCAATAGAGAAAAAAGGAGAAAGAACAAACGACCTGGTCAACAGAAAAACAACAAAACTATAGGCATTAATGAACCTCTCTCAATAGAAACCTTAACTGTGCATGAGCCCAGTTCATCAGAGAAGAGATGGCCCAACTCTGGGAAACACCTCCAATAAGAAAAGACATTTAAGTGGCAGATCCAGAAGGATGGAGTCAGTGCATTGAACAAGCTGAATCTGGATGGTATAGCTATCTATAGTCTAGGCTCCAAACCCCGCTTGGTCAGAAGAGAAAGAAGGTCATTGTGCCGATAAAGAGAACAGACACTTCGTCAAGAAGGCATAGCCACTTACCTTTATTTTCTTAATTTTATGTTCTCTCTACCAATTGCTTGATCCTTATAGCTTGTATTATTTGGAGTTTATTTTCTGTTTTTTCTCTTCCTGTTAATATTTACTTTCTAAAGATTTCAAAGGAATTGTGCATATTCATAATGCTAGACATGATTACATTTTGTAATAGTTACTCACTGTCCTTAGAGTCTTTTAATTAGAAATCACACACAAAATTTCTTCATCTTTATCCAGAGATGAAGTCCCTCTTCTGGATTCTATGGGCACATGCATACAACCTCTCTCTCTCTCTCTCTCTCTCTCTCTCTCTCTCTCTCTCTCTCTCTCTCTCTCTCTCTCTCTCTTCTCTCTCTCTCTCACACACACACACACATGCACACGCACATACACACACACACATACACACACATACACACATACACACACATACACACACACATACACACACACATACACACACACATACACACACACATACACACACATACACACACATACACACACATACACACACACACACATACACACACACATACACACACACACACACAAAACTAAAAAGATTACATTTTCATCAGTTATATGAAGGTGTATCTTTTTTAAGATAAACATTTTTTATATTCTCTGTTTCGTGTGTATGAGCATTTTGCTCGCTTGTATGTGTACAAACCATATGCACTCAGTACCGTCAAGGTCAGAAGATAACGTTGGATGACCTGTAAGTAGAGTTATAGATGGTTGTGGGTGCTGGGAATTAAACCTGGGTCCTCTGAAAGAATAGCAAGTGACCTTATCACTGAGTCATCTCTCCATCCATGGAGCTGAATATTTTAAACCTGATTTTGATATTTATTAATGATTTTTTTGGTCATGGATTTCCTAGTCATGTGTTTTTTTATTTCTATTTTGTTCAAAACTACAGAATATTCTAGTCAATCTTTATAACTTTTCAATGTCTCCTTGTTGCTCTTAACACCTGAATTTAAGATCATGAAACCCCAGAGTCCCTAGGAACTCTATTGTTTGCATACATCTTCAAAATTAGCATTACCCAGCACTAGCAGAAGTCTTAATGCCTTTTTAATGCTTTTTGGATGTCTGCATTAATATGGCATGATTTCATTTTAATTATTATCTGAGCATTTGACACAACTAATTTTAGATATGAAGTTTCTTGTCAGTGGCTTGCAGAGTACTTGGTACACCTCTCTAGGCTCAGCAGCATGTCTTCCTTCCATTGAGAACTTTTTCAGCTCTGCTTTCCAATCCTTCCATCCAAGGGTCTTGCTCAACAACTTCAGCTATCTACAGACTAGACTTATATTTTCCATCTGCAACATTTATCTATCATGAGTGTTAGGATTCTCCCAAACTCTACCCCACAGTTACCCGGCAATAGCCAGGTATGGCCCCGCCCCAGTCACCTGGCACTATAAAAGAGAGTGCTTGCTCCCTCCTCTCTCTGCTCTTGCTCTTCCTCTCTCCTCTTGCTCTTACCCACTTTGTCCCTCTCTCCCTATTCCCTTCCCCCTCTCTCCACGTGCTCATGGCTGGCCTCTACTCTTCAACTTTTCTACTCCTCTTCTCCCTGTCTGCCCCTACTACCCTCTTAACTCTCCTCCTCATGCTCTGAGTAAACTCTATTCTATACTATACCATCTTATGGCTGGTCCCTCAGAGGGAAAGGGTGTCCACCATGGCCCCACCAGAGGCATCCCCCTTTCCCCCATACCTCACCACACCTCCAGAGAAAATACCCTCTACTCTATCTTTTTCCGAACATTGGTGCCAAAACCCAGGACATATCTTTTCTTTATCTTTTTACAAAATATCAATGAGTCGCTCAGTTCCTTTTGTTTCTATACTTTCCAACAATCTCCCAAATTTTAACTTAAACACTACATGTATATGTTTTAGTCAATGCTAATTGATTTTTCTACTACATTGAAACCAAGTTTAGAAATGAACAATTTCATCTGGAATTTTAAGTGTTTTCCTTTGCATTGTTGGCACCCTTTATATTTCAGGCCTTTCTTTCCTTAGAAAATTCTATGTTTTCTACCTTTTAAGAATAATGAGAACTCGTTGTTAGAACTATATTGACATAGAAAATTGACGGCACAGTGTAAAATGCAGGAATGTGATCATGCACGGGTTTCCATTAGCAATCAGAAATGCTGCGTAAAAGGATTTGCTTGGAGCAACCCAGTTTGTAGAAGGGAAATAAAGATAGTTGATTGAATATTTGATCCAAAGTTTGAGACTGATTTCATCCTAATAATACTGGATTTCCCAAGTTTGCACTTCATCCAGGCTCGAAGATTAATCCTTCACAAAAGCTGTCACTATGTAGCCCAGCTTATCTCCAAGCTCTCAATTCTCCTGCCTCAGCTCCAGAGTGCTGGGATTGCATGTCAGTTCTACCCAACAATATAAAAGTTAGACATTTTAATAGACGGGTCTGTCATGAGAATCATGAGTTATGTTACTCCTCCAAATATTAATTACATATATGTGGAATGTCTTAAACCAGTATTCAAATATAGATGGACTTTATTAATAGCACTATTTGCAATATGGAAAAGCCATGGTAGGGCTGGAGAGACAGATGTTTCTGTGGTTAAGAGTACTTGAAACCCAGGTTCAGATTTTAGTATTCATATCAAGCAGCTCAAAACTGCCAGTAACTCTAATTTCAGGGGATCCAGCACCCTTTCCTGACCGACTGAGACTCCTGCATGAACACAAGGTACTTAGACTCATGCAGGCACACACACTAAAGACATTAATAAATAAATGATACATATTTTTAAAGAAATAAAGTCATGCTATAACTTTGGCTTGGTTCGTTCTGGGTTCAGACTGTATGCTCAACACCTATTTCACAAGCCACTGCTTTGCTTGAATGAAAGGCTTCTCTCTTGCTTATTTCTCTGACTTCAAGAAGCAACGCAAACCGAGGCTCCATAACCCTCGATGTGCATTCCTTCCAGAATTACTTCTTACCTGTAGCATTTCTCTTAAGAGAGTTCCATGTATCAACATGGAGCTCTGAATTCATCCAGCCGGTGTCTCACATCTTTGGATTATTGCACAGGAGACAATCAGCCACCGAGAAAGGAAGGAGAGAGAATGAAGGTCATAGCTAAGGGACAATGAGCCTTTGTATTTCTATTCATGACAATCAACAAAGACTTTTGAACTAAGCTCTGGAGAGCATCCTGCTAGTCCCTCTAGCTTGGCTCTTCTCATGCATGCCCCCCTCTCTCCATAAAATTTGAACAAGAACCTTGTAAAAGTCAGCTTGGTACAAATCCCCACCCACGGCACCTGGTCATCTCCAGTGTCACCGTGGCCTGCTGCTAGCAGTAATCAAAACAGGTTGGCTGTGGAGAGCAAATCCTCCATCCTGGATGCTGCCTCTTCCTTTTCTCACCATGGAGTCCCACCCTGCCCCTTGATTTCAGACTCCCTCCCTGCTTTTGGGAACCAGCCATCTCTCCCTAGTCTCGTGAGGCACCAGTGCAATGGAATTTACACAACTACAAGTGCTGTGCTTGGGGACCACACTGCTTGATCTTCTGGTAACTCCCTCTCCAGTGGCTGCTCATGTTTATCCCATTTTCTGTCCCAAGAAACTCCTTTGCCTTGGACTTTATTCAAAGGTTTGTCAATGTGAGGTTCAGGTAGGACACTTGAGGGAGAAAGGGATGAGGCCATGGTGTCTGTCACCCTGCAGGTCATCTGTCCGGGGTAGCTGCCTCACATATTCAGGAACTGCAACCCCCCCACCCCCTCTCCTTTATTCTAGTTCCAGGACTCCCCTCCCCAGAGCTTCCTGGCTTCCAGAATGCTAAAATCTACTCACTACCAGATTTCCTTCCTCCCTGTTTACCCCCTTTAAAAAATGCTTCCAGTAGTAGGGGATTAAATTACCTAAGTGTCTTTGAAGTGTTGTCCATCATCAGACACCCACTCGCATTACCTCATCTAACCCTTCCTAAAACATAGGCCCTCTTACATCATAGTTTCTTCCAAATTAAAACAGTCCCTTCAGGAGTAGGGAGGTTCACCAGACTCTGGAATTCAACAAACTTCACAGGTCTGGAAAGGCTGAAACTTAATAAGAATCAAGAAAAGACCTCTGTCCTAGGTGAGGAAGTAATAAAAGTCTGGTGGGGAAGGAGAGGCTGACCAGCGAGTCCCCCAGAGGTGACACTCTAATCTGTTGAGCTGTCTGAACACCATGCAGGGGGCTCCAGGGTTTCAGGTTTTGAAAGTCAGCACCCATGTTGGGGTGCTCTTAGGTGATGTAGATGCTTTTGGGTCTCCCTGCTTCTGTAAGAACCCACACCCATACTTCTGTTAGTAACCCCAACAAACACTGATTCGCCAAGTA
The DNA here is from genome assembly GCF_963924665.1 of Micromys minutus. Classification (NCBI taxonomy): domain Eukaryota; kingdom Metazoa; phylum Chordata; class Mammalia; order Rodentia; family Muridae; genus Micromys; species Micromys minutus. Next base: position 41,723,041 of record NC_137956.1, on the reverse strand, counting down.
GGACTTTGGTGCAGTTCACACTCTAGTCTATCATGGATTCTCTGTCTGGGATGAATAGATGTGCATGTGTCAGGTTTCCCCAAAAACGTCTCACAAAACAGATTCAAGGTCTTGAAGTAGTATTTGTATGTGTCAAATAAAAGCAGAAATAAAAGCATCATTATAGTTGTCACATGTCAGATAGCAAACTTTTTACACGGGTGCTTTGATAGTCTTCAGAATGTGTATCTAGGGTAAGTTATTTTATGCTGATTTTAGGAGAACCTGAAGCAAAAGGTTGAATTACTCATTGTCATTCCATGTGCGGTGAGTGGAAGGGCACAGAGCTTTTCCTTCCAGGCTCAGGGCTCCCATCCCTGCATGGTGCACTGAAGGCGCCATTGTAAAAATAAATAAATAAACTATAACACTGAAAACACCTTATGCGAACGCAACTTACTTGGCGTATATGCTCCATTTATTTATGCGTCAAGAATAAAGCAACTTTCATGTAACTTTATCTGTTTTTCTCAGCACATGTTTTACCAAGGGACAACCCATACCTCCGTCTTCAGGATGATTTAGTCAGCCTGTGCTCGAAAAGTGCATGCTTTATTTTACTTCAACTAACTTCAGACTGTTGGGATTTTTGCTTTATTTTTGGTATACAAACACACACACACATACACATACACACACACACACACGCACACACACACACACAATTGGAAATGGCTCCATAAATAATATGCATGCTATACAAGCAAGAGAGCCTGAATTCTATTCCAGACACGCCTACTTGTAACCCTGGTGCTCAGAAAGAGACAAGGGCTTCTCCGGGGCAGCTGGCTAGCTAGAGCCACAGAATCAACGATCTCTGAGTTAAGTAAGAGGCCCTGTCTCAGGGAAAAAAAAGTTTAACTTGATTAAGGAAGACAGCTACCATCAACCTCTGGCCTACCGATACAACATCTGCATGCTTGTATTCTTGCATAATATTTTTGGCATGTTGGTTGACATGAATACATGTACATCATGCACACATGAATGTGTACAAGATGCATTGTACACATTGCATAAAATGCCAATTTTTGTTGTACCGGATTTTATTTCACAACTTGATTTCTTTCCCTGTTGATGGACTTAGGTGGTATTCAGTTTGGGTGATTTTTATTTTTTAACTAAAACTCCTGTGAGCATTCTCATGTGTGTGTCTTGGTGAATATAGGTGTGTATAGTAACTTTCTTATTACTATGACCATATGACCACAAAGCCCAAGGGGATGCTACTATGTAAGGAAGGGTTTGTTTGGCTTACCTTCTAGGAGATAACGTGTAGGCCCGAGTCTGCTCTACCATTTGAGTGTGCTTATCACAGACCACTACTGGGAGAGTGCTGGGCTGTATGGATGAGCCAAGACAGCACTTAGGGGTTGAAAAAGCACAGTCTTAGGTGTAGGAAAGTTGGAGCTGGTTGGGGGTCCCCAGGCCTGAAATGAGGCTGGGGACATGGGGTTTTTGGACTCTTGGACATCCAGGCACTTTTGGGAGCCAAGGAAGAGCAGAGAATAAAATCGGGGGCTCATAGGCTGGAGTAGGTGGGGGAACTCTGGTTTGTCCCAGCAAGGTGATTGTCCTTGGCTTGATGCAGGCAAGCTTGGTGGCAGTTGTGGCTGGGAGCACAGAGAGGCCTTCTACAGGAGATGAGGCTGTGGCTCTGTAAACAATGACTTTCTTCATGGCTCCCGAAGGGGGAATCTTGATGAAAGAGACAGTCTATGGTTCTAAACAGTTTATTGTCATGGTGGAAAATGGATGCATAAAACTATACCCAACTTCTTAGGGTGGGCCTGAGATTAAATGCCTTTTGAGGGAGAAATGTCTGGAAAGGGAAGCTTACTGGCTAACCTCCCCTCCCCCTACTTCCCTCCCCACCTCTAGGTACCTCATTAGCATGCAGAACTCTGTTTTGAGCCTCAGGACACGTTTCTTTAAATGAGAAGCATGGCCTATGTTCCAAGTCAGGAGTCTGGCAGGGATCTGAGAGTCAGCTAAGAGTCAGTACAGGCCCACCAAGTCTCCAGGTCTCAACCTGCTCTACCTTACCAAACTTCTTGGCATGGTTTTTACATCCCACAATGTAGTTCATCATGGTGCAGACAGCACTATCAAACTTCGAGGTCCATGCCTAGAGACATGCTTCTTCAAGCTAGTCTCCACACCTCCTAAAGTTTCCATGGTCTCTCCCTAAAGGATATCACCTGCTGGGAACCAAGTGTTCACACATCTGAGCTTCTGGGGGATATGTCACATTTAAAGCACAGCATGTTCAAAGCAAATACATTTCTGCGCTACCTATCTGTCAATGGGATCCGTAAATGACTAAATACATTCCTATTAATACTGCCAAGCTAATTTGCATGGAACAAATATAAATTTATGAGTTATACAAATGCTCACTGTCCCACAGCGTCACCAATACTTGGAAGGTTTAGTGAGTGTTAATTTAAGATCTGATGGTGGGTGTATTCATGGCATTCCTTGGTGGTTGTAATTCTCATTTTCCTGACTACAACCGAGGCTGGGTACTTCTCACTGATCGGCAGTTGTTATGGTTTCACTATCATATAGATATCCAGTGCTTCCTCTTAGGCTGGGCATCATCTTAAACAGTATCTCTGTGATGCTATGAAGGTGAATTTATTGATTTCTACATACTGCTGGTGCCTTTAGTATCCTGCCTTGATATTTCTCAATATTCTTCCATGAAGCAATTTCTTGTGGCTCTTTGTGTGGGGTTTGTTTTTTTTTTTTTTTTTTTTTTTTTCCTCAAAAGCCTTCTATTGCCTTGCATTAATTTTTATGTGCACATGAAAATACGAAATCTAATTTGTAAAACAAAGTAAATGCCAGCCCATCGTGCTGGAACAGTCAAAAGATGTTTGGGGTGTCAACATTTAACTCATTTCCCAATTCGTGTCCCCTTCTGAATCCTGGGAGTTTCCCTGTACTGTGTTTCGTGCACTTCTCCACATGTCCATTTCTTTCCTAGGCATAAAATGGAGAATTTTCCCTGGGCTTCTAGTCTTCATTTCTGAAGGTTTCCATTCTAGTTAGTCTTTTGTTGTGAAGCTACCAGTCGTGAGCCTCACATTCATTGGATGTTCAACCTTTAGATTGTCCACTCTTCTGTATGCTTTGATTCCAAACTAGAGGTCCTTACAATCAATCTCTGACTGAATAGCTTAGAGAAATCACCTCTTTACATTGCCTGATCCTTCCTTCCTTCCTTCCTTCCTTCCTTCCTTCCTTCCTTCCTTCCTTCCTTTCTTCCTTCCTATCTTTCTTTTTGTCATATAAAGACCAATGTCAGTTATAGCCCAGCGGAAGGGATACATAGAAGGGCGTGGCTTCCATGCCCTCTGGGAATACTACCCTCCCAGTCCACTTTACCACATGTTGAGTGACCTGGACATTCCCTAACCCCTCCATCCCTGTGGGAATATATAGATACTTTATTACACAGACCTGTTACTTAGAGTACCATATATCAGTGATTACATCATCCCACATTCTGGTGTAGAGGGCTTGAAAGGTCTTAAAAAAAAAAATCACACTGTTCCTATGGCAACCAACCTTCAGGAGCCATCACCTCGAGTTGACGTTTAGCATCCTATAAACCTCATTGTGTTCACATTTCAAACCAATATGAGATATGCAGATAGGAGAATGTATTCCAACTGTAGAGTCTGAAGGTAAACAACATAATTAGGATTAGATAAGCTTCAAAAGTGGAATCCCTGGGTCAATTCTGTTGACACTGTAAGGAGAGAAGAGAGAGAGAGAGAGAGAGAGAGAGAGAGAGAGAGAGAGAGAGAGAGACAGACAGACAGACAGACAGAGACAGAGACAGAGACAGAACACGAGGAGCTATGTGCTACTTGGAATCTGTCTCCATGAAGTCCATAATCAGACACACTCATGCTTCCAGATTCACGACCTCAAATAACTGTTTTTCATTTATAAAGTAGCCTGATTTGGGCATTTTATTATAGTAAATAATAGATTTTTAAAAAGCATGAAAAATAGCATTTCAGAGAGCCTAAAGGTTTCATTATGTATGTTCCAGGAAATGGGAAGACAGAAGAAAATAAGTATAGTTGTCTTTTAGTATCCATGGGGGTTTAGATTAAGAATCTATCCAGACTTTCAAAGGCCAGGTTGCCCACGTTACTTATCTAAAAGGCATGGGTGTTGGCATAGTGCCTACACATTCCTCCTGTATGATTTCAGCCATTTTTAGATCATGCTATGATCACAAGGTAAAGTCTAGGCAACTAGTCACATACACTCTGTTGTTTAGGAAATAACAAAAAAGATCTATCCCTGTTGAGTGGAGACACAGGGGTTGCAAACCTAACAACATAGTGCATGACCTGCAGGTGATTGAATCCATGGCTCCTGAGCCCTTCTTACTGACAGAGAAGTCAACTTAATTTCTTCCTACACTACCCTGGACTCTCTGTTTCCACATTTTTCTCTCTCTATCATAGAGTTTGAATGCAATAGTTGACTAAATCTTTATCTTCGACCAATTATTGCTAAGTATACTCCCTGTCTGCTGGCTATTTTCTAGTTATCATTTCTAGAAGATGTATCTATCCAATAGAGGTTATAATTTAATTAATGGTGCCACGTGACTGTTAGCTCGCTGGTTCTACTAAATGTGCTCTAATTATGCAAGAAGCCACCTCGAGGGTTTGCTGGGTGGGCGATGTATGGAAACGCTCTACTGTTCTAGAGATCTAAAATTATCCCAGAAGAACATTTTTAAATGCAATACATCAAACCCAATAGAAGTTTGTCATATATGATGAATGTTCATCCCAAACTGATAAAAATGTACTGACCAAAAGAAGACAGCAGGTGCTCATTAGAAGTGTGAATTTTATTAATAATTAAATTCTACATGCAGAGACTAGGCCCACACAGTCCAGATATGACTTTCTGGAAAGTTCCACAGTAGAAAAGCAAGGAAACTTTTTTTTCTGTCTTCCTAAGAAATGTGGAGCCCCAAAGCTGCAGCCCCTGCATTTTCTTCTTTGTTTAATTGGCCCCTCTGCCCTTTATTAACAATATTAATAAAATTAAATGGTAATTATATGAATAACAGGCATTTTGTTCTATGAAACTTATACTCAAGGGTTTCTCATATAAAAACATCTTACTAATGTGCCAGGTAAAGCATCAAGTTGCTACCTAATAATTTCCAACAGGGAGGAAAGGCCTCCCATTCTGTGACAGACACACCCCACCCACCTTCTCTCCTGCTGTTTCCTGTGGTCTCTACCAGAGTTCAGAACTAAGTAAACTCTGTAAGTAACTCTTTGGCCCATGTAAAAGCTATATACCCATTTATTCTGGGTGATAGATCTAGACTCTAGATACTAGGCTCTCCCTACCCCCATCAGGTATCTGAAAGGAAGGTATTAACTACATCCACTCACCTTCCACAGCCATGCCCTGGGCTACGTTGACCTATCAATGTCAAGAACATTAGAAACATCTGAAAGGCCAAGTGGAAACCTAGAATCTAGAGATCTGCACACAGAAATAATCAGGATAGGATGGCTGCCTTCCTTTCCAAAGTCACCGTTTCAGATTTCAAGTGTCAACTGTGACTCCACTGCACCCTGGGAACTCAGAGGTCTCTGTGTCCCCACAGTCAAAGCACTTATCTGTTCCAGGGGTCTCTAGGGGACCCAGGTAGAGCCTGCTTCTTCTTGCTGAGAGCCCTGTTTCAGGCTGAAAGGGCAGGCTCATCCCTCCTAATCAGCAGCAGTGACTGTCAAGAGTCTGAGGGTACCAAATGATGGAGCAAGTCAAAAGGGAGAAACTAATCACGAAGGACTCACCCTGTGCCTGGCGGGTGCTATTTATAGACACCCCACCAGACAGGAATACATTAACATCATTCATCCAAATCTACCCTGTGATTCTGTGTTGATAGTGGCAAGTTCTTCTGTCACTGCTTCCATAATATTCTGGAATGTTCACTGCTTTATTTATTTCAGTTAAAATAGTGTCTCTTTCAGGAGAAGTGTTTTCTCACCTTCTTCCTGCTCCCCTAAAAATCTCAATCTGGATTTCCATAGCAAGACATGAGGGAAGATTAAAAACATAAGCAACACACCAGATGCTTTTGTGAAGTGGGTGGGTTTCCTTGCTTTCCTATGCTACCATGCAAAGGGCTGTCATAATAATACAGCCTTGAATATATATATATAGTCAACTAGACAAGAGGATCATGTTCAAATATATAAACCTGGTATGGCAAATGCACATCTGTAATCCTAGTAGCTAGCAGCTGGATGGAGGGTCAGAAGTTTCTCTCTCTCTCTCTCTCTCTCTCTCTCTCTCTCTCTCTCTCTCTCTCTCTCTCTCTCTCTCTCTCTCTCTCTCACCCTCTCCCTCCCTCCCTTCATCCAGCCCCCTCTATGTAATATAAAAGCTGTAGTGATATTTTGGGTGTTTGCAAATGTGTATGTATACACCTGTGTGCATGTGTACGAATGTTCTTGTGAAGGAGAGAAATCAATTTCAATTTCATTTCCTAATAGCTACCCATCCTTTCTTAAACTAGGCTGTCTTACTGGGACTTGAGGTTTTCTATATAGGCTTGACTGGCTGGGCAGTAAGCACCAGGGACTTTGCTTTCTCCACCTCCTCAGCCCTGGAGTCTACCATTACATTTGACCTTTTATGTCAGTATTGGGGAGCAAAGTCAGGACCTCTTCCTTGTGTGGTGATCACTTTGCCATCTCTTATATTTTTAATTATGTGTCAGAATGAAATAAATTTTCCTAAGCAAGACCTGAATCCTCTACTCACTTGTCCCGTTCTGGATACCAAACTGTGTGTGCACATGTGTGTTCTTGCATTTTTTTCTATTTGTATTAAATCATCAGGACTGTGATGCTCCCAATTTGAGTTCCAAACAGAGAAATTACTCAGCAGTTAAGAGAAATTAAAAAAGACCAGAGTTAAGTGCCTAGCACCCAAGGGGGGGGGACTTTCAATCTTCTGTTATTCCATCATTAGGGAATCTGCTGCGCTATTCTGTCCTCCCTAAACACATACACACACACACACACACACACACACACACACACACACACACACACACAAACACTTTTAGAGAAATTTTTACATTTAAGCAATTATTACAATATCTTATACCATTGTCAGGTACTTAAAATAGTTATTTTTTGCTCATAGTAGGCTTCTTAGGAGCTTTGTCTGGGTTCCTTGGTCACTGGGCTTTCCATGGGTGTTCTTCAGCTGCTTTTTTCTACCAATGGTACTAAACTAGAGAAAAGCAAATGCTTATTCATCGTCATCTGATAAGGCTCAGCTCCACATTTGATCTGTTCCTCAAGAGGATTAGCAACTGCATTCCCATTTGCATAAATCTCCAATTCCATCAAAAACTGAGAAAATTCTTTTGGTACCCAAAGGTATCTTTCAGCTCAGGCAGATAAAAGGCTGTATCGGTAGCCTTTGCTGTGTTTTTTGAACTAGCTACACGGCATTTCTCAAGTATTCTTCTGAGATGCATTCATCTCAGGCATATCTCAGGAAAGGGAGAAACTTTCCACCTCCACTGACACTGTAGTGAGAAATCACTGAAGGTATAAAAAGACTTTATGGAAAGGCTTTCTAAAAACAGGCAGGTATGGATGGCACTTGGGTTTCTCGTTTCTCTTTCCAAACCCTCTAGTATGACAAAGCCTCCCCTCTCCCTCTTAGGTGTTGCTCCACCCCCATTTTGTGGTTGGTCTGATTAATCCTGCACATCCTTCATTGACAGCAGTAGGAAATATAGGAAACCACAGAAAATTTCACTTAGTTAAGACCAAGATCCAAAATGCAGAAGCTGTGTGTGGCCTCCCCTTACACTGAGGTTAACTCTGACTTCTTGAGATCCATGGGACGGTCAACCATAAAAGATTGATCAAGGTTCCAGTGTATAGGCCTGATGTATTGACATGTCTGGAATTCCAGCACCTGGGGGATAGAGGCAGGAAGATCGGGAGTTTAAGGCCAGTCTTGGTTTTAGAAGAGCTTATTTCTAAAAGCCAATATATATTTCTTAAAAAAACAAAAAACAAACAAAAAAATGTAGGGGAAAAAAAAGGCTGGATTTGCAAAGACGTGGATTTCTGCACTTTCTTTCCTGTAGAATTAGAATTGCCAAAATGTGATGGCCAAGTTTCCTCGCATCTTATCCCAGTTTTTTGCAGTTGTCAAGGGTCTGACTGTGGCAACTGTCAATGCTCAGACAACAAGTAGATAAGTGATCTGTTACCCTGGATTCCCAGGCCATTTCTATAAGCTTCTCTCCATTCCTCAGTGTTTCTGTCACTCTTTCTAGAAGCATGACCCCCATAACCAAAGCCACCCCTGCATCTCAGAAAAACTTTCCCTCAGAGTTTCTGCTGCTCTGTGTGTTCCATCTTTACTTAGTTCATGTGCTCGGAATGGCTTAGGACAGAGCTTGGAGCAAGAGAAAGCGAAAGCATATGAGTATCAGTCTTTTGAATACAATATTAGAGATACAGACACTGTCTATCAAGAAGGTGAAGAGATGGTTTCTATTCAGGTACAACTTCCATAATTTCCAGCCAGAAAAGGAAAAGGTGGTTTTTGCTCTGGTTCCTTCTCTCTCTCCCTTTCTCCTTCTCCCTCCTTACTTCCCTGTCTCCTGCTCTCTCTCCCCCATGTATCTCCCCCATTTCCCTCTCTCACTCCCTCTCTTCCTCCCTGTATGTGTTACCTGTGAATGCATCAACTTTGGATACCTTTCTTTATCATTCTTCACCTTTTTTCTTGAGAAAGTCTCTCTCTTGCTCTCATGAAGGTTGTCATTTTGGCATAACTAGCTGATTGACAAGCTCCAAAACACCTGCCTGTCTCCCTATCTCTGCACACATAGTGCTGGAGTTACAGGTATACACCACTGCACTGCACTGTGTGTGACTCTCAGCATTCTGACTAAGGTCCTTGTGTTTGCCCAACTGGGCATTTGTTCTTTTGAGACTGGATCTGGCTGTACAGCCAAGCTGACCTTCGAATTACTGAGTGTGTAGTAATAGAGTTGACTCTTGATAGGAATTTTAACATGCTTGGACATACAATGAATTTTTTTGGAACAAGATATTGGCAGACATATTAGTCATCCCTCTACATACATGAAAGGCTGAGTAAGCTGGATATAGAATCTCAGAGGAAGACACACAGACAGACAGAGAGAGAGAGAGAGAGAGAGACAGACAGACAGACAGACAGATGGGGGAGGGGAGATGTTAGCCTAAAAGGTCTCACTTCTGTTAAAAGCTTAAAGTGCTTAAGGAAGTAGTTCTCTCAAGACCAAGCCAACAACAAATGCAAGTAGGTAAGAATATTGAAATTCTATCCATTACTTATAAAAATAATTTAAGGATGAGATAATATCATATAACAAGAGCAAATAAAAATTTGAACACGAAACAATTTGAACTTCAAATCTGGTTGCAGCCTGTGGAACACGATAGGTTAGGAACCAGTTGGCACAGTACTGTCTGGTTTTCTTCTTGACTTACAAATTTTTGTCTGGATTTTATACTCAAACCCTTGGGGGCACATTAAGGAAGACCAGGGAAGCCTCTTCTTTAAGATTCAGCATTTGCAAGAGGTTACTTATCAAGAAGGTTGCCATGTTCAATTAAACATTATTCCCAAAGCCAAGAGGAAATGAAATGTTAAGCATGGCATTTTTTTTGGAGAGAGCTTACTATTTATTCAACTGCAGCCATTAAACATCCTCGTTTCTACTCATGTTGGTCATTTCCATTTTTAAATCGGTATAACTGATATGTTAGTGGTGTACTGATATTTAGTCAGCAAAATTTCCTTTTTTGTGTTTAATTTTCAGTAGGATTAAATCTATCCCCTTCTGTTTTAGGTACACAGTGGTGGAAAAATTGGAAAAGAAGAGATAAAAATAGTGAATTTGTGCCATGGAAAAATTATTTAACTGACAGTTATTATTTGATCAAGAATTTAAAATGTAATCCTCAATTATTGATAAGTGATCATTTCAGATGATAAAATTTGAAATTATATCCTAGCTTACACTGCACATAAAAATAAATATTTGAATAGCAATACTAAAGTTGAGATCATTTTAATCAAAATAATATATTTAACAATTCAATTTAGGAGTCAATTAATTTCACAAGGTTTATTCAAACTGCAGACAATGGGCAACTCATTTTGGCATCATCCTTCTGGCTACATACAAGAAACTTTTACTTACTTCACTATAGACTTTGGCATGCTTGACAAGATAAATAAAAATGAAATGCCATAGAAACCAGTTATCTGGAGAGTGGAGTGTGATCTGAGAAAAGATTCAAATAAACAGGAGCCAGGGCTTTGAGGGATCCATGGCCATCTATACCAGAGAAAGCTAACTGAATAAACCCAAGCATTTTATTTACAACCTTGGAAAGTTCCTGTCTTAAGAGAATATCTGACTCTCCTGCAGCCACACAGGACTGAAATTCCAGCCTTTAGGAGATGCAGGAAGGAGCGGGAACCTTTGGTCGTTCTTAGCTACATAGCAAGTTCAAAGCCACCCTAGACTACATGAAACCTGTTTCCAATAAAAACAACAATAGATAGAATAAGGATGCAGAATATTCTAGACTTTCAATGAAACATAATACCAAGTATTGTCAAACCACACAAAGCCTGACCAATAAAGGGTCTTCTAGAATAAACCTTGATATTTAAGACATAAACATAATGTACCCAAGACCCTTGACACTGTCAATAACCACTGCACATACAAATGGATGGATAATATCACCCAAATAGGTACTGGGGGAAAAGTGAAATAGAAGCCAGTCTAAGGCAACATAAGGGCATATGGAGTATTCTAAAACTTTCAAATATCATACTATATAATTCAAGCAGTAAGGCAAAAAAAAAAAAAAAAAAAATAGGTGCCATGATTAAGCTGAAAAATGTTGGGATTTTAAAAATGTAGTCATTTGGTTTGTACACCTAGAGGGGAATGTTCATGTCCTGGTGTGTATGTAAAGTGTAGGTCAGCTTGTGAGGGTAGATTCTGTTTCTACCATGTCTGGACCACGGCTCAAGTTCGGGTCCTTAAGTTTAGAAGCAAGCAGTATCGCTCACTTGGTTACCTAGATAGCTCAAGAATAACGTGTTTTTAAAAAGACTAATAAAGCCAATAAAATAATCTTTAAAGATATAAAGAATAAAAAAATACAAAGTTGCAGTAAAAGAGAATTACGAACAGACACTACAGGTGTTAGAAACGTGATAGAGATGTTAGTAAAAGCTTCACGGCAATTTTAACACCTTGCATGAAATGTGCAAATTCTCTGAATATTTTAAAAATCCATGGAATGTAGTGCAAGTAACTAACTAATAATATCTAATAAAAGAAAATGAAGGCTACCCTGAACAGTTTCTTGAACTTGAGCTGCTTTCTAAATTTTATCTGTAACATAGAATGGGTTCAGAAACTGTCGTTTCTGCCTTTATGACTCAAAACAACTGTAAAAACTGAATTATTGGTGTTCTTTCTTGGTGTGACTGGAGAAATAAGGCTGTAGAACACACAGGAAAGCAGTTGATCTTCTAGCATTGGGACAGAGGCAGGAACTCACAGTCAAGACTGGCTTCCTGGGTGTATCTGTGGCTGCGGTTGGGATGGTTAGAATACTCAGAAGTGACATCAGTAAGTTGCTTCAGATAAAGCATGGAGCATGTATGAGGACATAATTCCTGGAGATGGCAGGTAACAGGACCTCATGTCCATGAATTTCACTTCCAGAAAACATTTTCTCCTGGATAAAAGGTAACAAAAACTCACTGTCTTCTTTTTACATCATTTGAAATATTCCCAGAGTATACATTTTGACAAAACTCAGACACTTCCTTGGAAATGACTATAGAAGTCTTATCAAATCAAATTTACAGTACTGGGCATTAATTTCTCCTACAGAACAGACCTCAGAATCAATTAAGAAGGCAATTGATTATCCCTATTCCAGCCATGCTGCCATCACCCAAGTGGGTGACTCTTGGGAGGCAGGTTGATATTGTAGCCCTCAGATTTCACAGCTGGAAGAAACCATTCATGTCTTTTCCCCCAGCAGGCTGCACAGCACCTTCCAACCCTATGAAAAATGGCCTTCAGGTAGAATGTCCTGGTTTATCCAAGATTGGTTTCTCTGTTTCCTGACTACATTGTGTGAAATTATTATTATTATTATTATTGTTGTTGTTGTTGTTGTTATTACTATTATTATTATTATTATTATTATTATTATTATCATTTGCAATAAGTCTAACAATCTTATTAATGGTTAATAATAGTGGGCAATCAAGATCAACATCAGTCACCTCTGGGGTATATCTAATCTAAAACATACTCGGAGGTAATTTCTACCCAGTCTTGATTTCTATCTTTATTCCACTATGGTGTCATAAAATATAAGAAGTTGTTTCAAGTGTCCTTTATTTGTTGAGAATTGCTTTGTTCTTACCTTTCATTTGCTTTAAGGAAAGTTCCACGTGATTCTGGGTAAAATGGTATTCTGCACTGTTTAGGTGGAAGGTTCTATGGCCATTTGCAGGTCTGACTGATTTATGATATCATTTAGTGGCAGAGTTTCTCTTGCTTTTACTGAATAACATGTCTATATTAGTGAGAATATAACCTTAAAGTTTCCTATCATCGCTTTATTGGGGTTCATTTGTAACTTTGTATCTAGTAGCATTTATCTTATAAAATTAGGTATACCTATGTTGGTATAGATTTGTTTAGAACTGTATTAGCCTCTTAAGGGAATATTGCCAGAGTTATCACTATACCTGATCTCAAATTACACTATAAAGCCATAGTACTAAAGACAACACAGAACCAGACACATAGATCAGTATAACAGAATAAAGGACTCAGATATAAACCACTCCACTCAACTACCACTAGTTGATTCTTGACCAAGACGCCAGAAATATTCACTGGAGAAGATACACAAAATCTTTAACAAATGTTTCTGAGAAACCTGGATTCCAACATGCAGAAAAGTGAAACCAGATTCTTACCTCTCACCCTCATATAACTCCATTACAAATGGATCAAGGACCGCAGCAGAAGACCTGCTGTCCTAAAATACTAAAGGGAAAATTTGGGAGTATGCTTTAGTTTATAGACTCAGGTAAGGACTTTCTGAGTAGGTTGCCGGCAGCTATTTATTTATTACATAGTTGACTGGAGGGAGGTGATGGTATATTATAATCAGCTAAGGGAAATGCAATATAGAGATGGAAAAGTCAAGGCACTCAGATTAGCTAGTTTTGTGTGAACTTGACACAAACTCAACTCATCAGAGACAAGGGAGCCACAATTGAGAAAACTTTTCCATAACATCAGGCTATAGGCGGGCAAGACTGTAGATCATTTTCTTAATAGTGATTGATGGGGGAGGGCTCATAAGTGGGGCCATCCTGCACTGATAGTCCTGGGTGTTATAAGAAAGTAGGTTGAATGAGTTATGAGGAGCCAACCAGTAAGCAGCACCCCATCACAGCATCAGTTTCTGTCTCCAGGTACCTGGACTGCGTGAGTCCCTGTCCTCACTGATTTTGGTTATGAACCATTATAAGAGACTGTAAACCAAATAAGCCCTTTCCTCTCTGAGTCTCTTTTTGTCATGGTGTGTCACCACAACAATAGTAACCTTACATAAGAAAGCGCCATACTTTAACATATATATTTCTACCTAAACTTAAATTCTATAAAATCTCATAGAAAGAAAATTTTAATACTCTATTGATTAATATGGTGACTGGTGGTCACACACAGTTAAGCAATTTTGCTTAAATCAGTTAAAATTAAAATCTAAAGCTCATGCTCACCACTTTCTTTTATCTAACACTAGATGTAGCTAATTATTATTTTAATGAACAATTCCAGCGCAGGACATTTTTATTAGTTCAGGAAGTGGTTCTGGGTTTCATTGCTTTGGAATGAATCATTCCCCAAAGTTAAAGCGAGTTGCACATACTGAAGAAGAAATAGAGATAAATTCTTCTTCAGGTTTTCCTGAAGTCTCCTAGTCTGCTTTGATAATTTTCTTATCTAATTGTATTTTCTCTTATCTGCTTGCCTTCTTCTGAGTTATTGAACTTCCCATCCATAGCTGCAATTAATTTAACAAAGTATAAAAATTAATTCATTGTGAAATAAAACATTCATTTTATATTTTTATCTATCCAAAGGCAAACATCACATGAAAAACTGTCAATTTTCTAATGACTGCCTAGCAGAGGGGAGATTTGAACTGCCTTTTCCTATGAAGAAATGATTCCCAGAGTTCAGAATGGCCAGGAAATAAAACGTTGACCTGAGTATTGGTCTCTCGTTAAACTGCATCTAAGGAATGTGCCCTGGGAACTCTTCTGGATCCAGGTTGTTGAATGGGACCGAAAATACCACCATCTCTCCTAATCTACAGATGTCTTCCACAGTGATGAGTTGTGATTCAAATTGTAGTTGTTCCTTCAGCTTGATGGCATAATAATAAGAAAGGTGCAGTCTAACATTGGAGCCAAGCCTTGCCAAACTGCTCAGGGGCTTCATTTAGCCATCATCCCTCAGAGTAAGTGAGCCAGAAATTTACAGAAGTCACTAAAATGTGAAAAATGTATCCAGCATAATGTAGAAGCTGACGCTAATTTCATCATCATGATCATCATCACAATCATCAATTACTTATTAAAAATTGTTTTTCCATACAACTTACTCTGTTACAGTCTCCCCTCCCCTTCTCCTCAGGATAACTGGCATGGAATCTAATGTAAAATAAATAAAGGGGGTTTACTAGATACCTCTGCTCTGTATAGGTTATTAAAAAACAGAAAGTAAGCTGTTTAGACTTAATAAAGAATAACAACTCTATGGTAAGAAAAATGCCATGGAATCAAATGCGAAGCAATGTCTACTTAGAGGCCTGTTTTTCAAAAATCAATCATAGTGTCCTTTAGAGGGTTATGGTTCTAGGAACCCATAAAAGCTGGCCTTGGTCAGACCTCTTAGTAAACAGTCTCCAACTGTGATTGAGTTTAGTAGCAGCCAAGGATATCCTGAAACAGCTTTTTAACAGTATGCACTTGGTCATCTAGATTGTTTAGTATAAATAAAGGGAATTTATGGCTATGCAGGCCGGGCTTGTTTGGAAAGTAGAAAACAGCCATGTAGACTCATTCTCTCTTTAGAGACTAAAAGAAGATAAACAGCCAAGAGCCCTCAACCCAGATCGCCTGCTTTGAGAGCAGTGTGCTGCACATAATCTCGGTGTTGTCTGCGGATGTGAGTCCATTCTCAGCAGGAATGGAAAACAGGAGCATCTTACAGACGCTGCTGGGAACCATTGGACTCCTGGCGAAGCCTGTCCACCCCTCTTAGGTTGTTTCTTTATGTTATTCTTATTATGGGCAGTAAAATGTGCTTTGGGCTAGGATATTGGAGACATTTGCTTTCCCAGCTTAACTCTTCTGATGGAGTACAGATTGCAAAGAAGGACTCCACTCTGTCTTCCATTCCAAGCACTATGCTAGGTCTTTGGTAGGCTTTGGGTTGGGTAAAGAAGAAAGACAGCAGGGAAGAATTTGTTGGGTGATACTGAGAAAGAACTGAATTTAACTTAGATTATTTTTTGAAAAATATTTTTGTTTTATATTTAATTATGTATGTGCTGTGGCAGGGTGGGAAGTATGCAGATACCCGAAGGTGTTTGTGGAGGTCAGAACAGGGTCCCAGAGTCTCTGTGACTACAGTTATAGGTAGTTGTAAGCCACTCAGTATGAGTACTAGAAATTGAACTCAGGTCCTCTGGAAGAGCAGCCTACATGCTTTCTAAACATCTGGGCTATCCCTGTCTAGCCTCTCCATCTCAAAAGATATATATTTTATTCATCAGTCACTTTCATAGGTTCATGACAGCAAGTTGTATTTTGATTATGAATTATTTGATTTTATATTTTATTGTTAATTTTAACTGATACACTCTTAGAAATGAGGTGTTGGGGACACTTCTTTTTGTGTAGTGATGAATTGCCCAATATGTTGTGCTTTCTTTCTTCTGTGAAATAAACTGGCAAAGATGACCTGCTCAGAATCAAACACACAGGGAGGTAGCAGGAGTTATGTGTGCACATCCTTAAGTGAAAG
Organism: Micromys minutus; assembly: GCF_963924665.1. Taxonomy (NCBI): domain Eukaryota; kingdom Metazoa; phylum Chordata; class Mammalia; order Rodentia; family Muridae; genus Micromys; species Micromys minutus. Next base: position 41,706,750 of record NC_137956.1, on the reverse strand, counting down.
AGGGGTGACTGGTTCTGGAATAGAATATCATGTAACCACATATAAATATCGGACTCGCTGAGTAGTAGTTGAATTGGGTAACATAGATCAGATTGTAAAGCCAGCCTATAGAGTATGGGCTTTAATTCAGACATGTAAAAATAAATGCAAAGCCACCAATTGTCAAAAGAACAGGGAGTCTTTGAGATGAGAGGAAATACTGTGGAGAGGGCCTGAGATTTGGAACACTTTATAGGAAGGACTTTCTAAATAGGACTCCAATGACTGAGTGAACAGTCAGCAATAAACAAATGGGATATTATGAAATCAAAAGCTTCTATGCAGCAGGAGGAGTTTTCAACCAAATGAAGAGGCAGCCTACAGAATGGAGGAAAGTCTTTTCCAGCTAAGTACCTGACGAAGGCTTCCTACCAGGAATATACAAAAAAAAATGCAAGATATTAAATATTAACCAGACAAATGACCGTTGTTCAAACCAACAGCAACAACAACAACAACAAAAAAAAACCAAACAAACAAACAAAAAAAAAATCCATGGGCTATGGACCTCAACACAGTGTTCTCAAAAGAAGAATTCATGAAAATGGATAATAAAATCTTTAAACATGTTCAATGTCATTAGCCACTAGGAAAATGCAAATTAAAGCTACTTTGAAATTTCACTTTGCCCCAGCCACAATGACAATCACCAAGAAATCAAATTAAGGCAGTATTGACTAAGATGAGGGGAAAGAAAAATGCTCACCTGCTGTTGGTGGGAATATAAATGGATGCAGACACTTTGGAAATCAGGGAAGGTTTCCAAAGAGCTAAATGTAGAACTACCATGGACTCTGCTATACCTGTCCTAAGCATATGCCCAAAGCACTCCAAACCCTTCACATCTTGGTTTACTGCAATACTATTGATGTTAGATAAGAAAAATCAGCAGAGATGTCAAAAGTTCATGACTAGGGAGGCCCTAAGATAGAACCTCTCATTATTTTGTTAGTGGTCATGTTGTCAAACTGCCTTCGAATAATTTTGTTCATAGCCATAGACAATGTAGACCAGAGACACTCCTTTGTTTTAGGGTACAGTTAATGCAGGCACTCATAAGAAGCCCAGCTCTGAGGATAAGTGAGTGGCCTTCTCAGCCTTTACTGAGACGTCTTCATCAACCTCTGTCTCCTAAGCATATGCTCTGTACATTTTAGAAAGTGAGACAAGAATGGAGTCAGAAGATGGGGGAAAGTGCCAGGAAGTACTGTATACAAGACATAAGTGATAACTGCACTCATGAACTTACCACAGCTATGGTTATCTGCGCAAGACCCACACAAGATCAAGCCAGCCAACATTCTCCCACTGGTGGGGGAGGGTCTCCCATTGCTCCACTTGTAGCTATGGAGCTGTTATTGCCAGTTGATTGCTGGAAGAAGGTGAATTATTTTTCTTTGGGGCTGTAGACTTCCTGTACTTCAGTGGGTGACCTCACAATTATGTATATACAGACAGACTCCATGTCCTACACATACATGCACAAACACACACACACACACACACACACACACACACACACACACATATGGGACATGAAGTAGGTAAAGAAATGGACATTTTTGAGGAATGGTCTGGAAATATCTAGAGTAGAGAAGTAGAGAGTGGATATGATTAAAACACAGTATTCTTAAAGAAGAAATTAAAATGTGCTTTTTAAATCTGAAGTTTTGTTTGAGAACTTTATACATCTGGAATATAATATGTTCTTGATCAAGTTGACTTCAATGCCCTCCTTCCAATTCTTCTCACACCCTCCACTATTATTTTCTTTAACCCTCACATGGTCTCTTATTAAAAACAAAACAAAACAAAACAACAACAACAACAAAAACCTATGGAGTCCAATTATTTTGCCAGGATGTGCACAAGTGTAAGGCCATGTATTGGAGCTTACCTGGCTCATCTCTGAAGAGAACTGCACTCACCCTCCTTCATCAGCTGTCAATTGCCAATATCTCCTCAGCTCAGGTGGTTGATGGAGCTTCGTGATCCCCTTCACTGACCATGTTGAGATGTTGTCTGCCATGACCTGTACCTCTTCTGCATGTAGTTGCAGACACTGGGCGTGTGTATATGCAATGGCTCTCTTGTTTCTGAATACACTGTGTAGTTGTCAACCACCTCTTGCTCTTACAATCTTTATCTCCCACCCCTTTCCATGGTCTTCCCTGAGCCTTGAGAGGAGAAGGTGTGTCATAGATGGGTTTTTTAGGAATGAGTATCCCATGGTAGCTTATTCCTTGCTCACTGACCTAAACTTTTAAAGACTTATGGGGTCTATAATGAGAAATGACCAAGGTTTTAATCATAATTGTCAGGAACATGAAATGCTCTCAAGATACCAAACAAGGGTGGCCACTTGTTGCTTTAAAGGGGTTATGGATGTACAGAAATACATATTTTAGAGCAGATAGGCATAAATTTAGAGTTAATGCTGATGGTAGAATTTAAATATTATAGTATAGGTGTTCTATGAAATTATTTCAAATTGGACATATTAGAAACTTTTTTGAAAGATCAAGATGTTTAGCTTAAGTAGAACAGATCACACACTTGGACGACAAATAACCACATTATCAAAAGGATGAAATCTGAATAGAACACATAGAATATGGCAAGTGGACAAACAAGAAGAATGAGTTAAGTTTACAGGATCCATGTTATAAATCCATTTAAAAGCATAACCAAGTGTTCATGGTGTGAAATATGAGATGTGTTTGGGTAAACAAGAACAGATGAAATTCATGGGGCATGATGGGGCTAATTTTTAAGAGAGATGCATGAGCTGTTAGAATAACTTTTCTCATCTACATTTTATATCTGGATGTCTCAAACGGTAAAACATAGCATGAGCTTTTACTGAGATACAAGTCAGATAACATAAAATGCATCATTTTAAGCTCTTTGTTCGGTTGAGTCCTTTTCAGAACTCATAATGCCATACAATCCCTCACCCCATATAATTTCAGAACATTCTCTTCTCTGTAGAAGGAAGCCTTGTTCTCACTAGTGAGCTGTTTTTTGCCATTCCTCCCCTTGGCAGCCATTAGTATATTATCTGTCATCATAGATTAACCTCTTTTGGTCATTGTAGAAAACCCACACAGTGTATGGTCTTTAACTGCCTAATTAATTCTGATTTTGTTACTAATGAATTTTCAGGAAGATCTCTTCCTGAAAAAACTTCTGATGCCTATAGTGTGCTAGGCAGGTAATACCAGAAGAGAGGTTGCTGCTCATAGCATCTTGCATAACACTGAGAGATTGATCAATATTTTATATCACTTGTGCTTTATTTCCTGAGATAACATCATTGACATCATTGAATTGGAGGCAAAAACTGTGAAAATTACATAATTGAGAAGTAGATACTAATATAATCAGGGGTAGAGCTAGGTCTGAGCACTATCCTGGCATGGAGTAGGCCCTGGGTTCAATCCCCAGCCTTTCAGAAAGAATCAAGAGAGTAACACAGCTAATATGGTATATAGTCTAATATTTTGAGATACTCCAGAAAAAAGCAAGGCCTTTACTGACTCCAGACATTTTCCAGTATCAATATAAACAGGTATGGAATTTAATGTCAAACATCATCTATATCTTTCCAGGAAGGGGTGGGAGAGGATGTCTGTTTTCCTACCAAGTTCGAAGAAGTCTTGTGACATGGCCTTTTTGACTCTTTTAAAGGTAACTGTATGTCTCAATTTGGTTTCTGTCACAGCAAAAAAAAAAAAAAAAAAAAAAAAAAAAAAACAAAAAACAAAAAAAACAAAAAAACAAAAAACAAAAAACAAAAAACAAAAAACAAAAAAAAACAAACAAACAAACAAAACAAGACCATGGTTTGGGGAGGAAAGAGTTCATTTTGAGTTTCCTGTTCTGATCACAAGCCACCATGAAGGAACTTGATGCCAAAGACCAACCCTAGCTTCGAATTGGGTTCTGAAAGAGGGTCTTTTGAGAAAGGCTAAACAAATGACCCAAACTCAAATTGTGTATCCAGCTGGTGGCCTATATTCGGCTGGAGACAGCTTCCAGACTGCTCACTGTGTTCTGCTCAGCAGCTTTCTCCTGCCATTATAAAAACTGCCGGGACAGCTCACCTCTTACAACTCAGAAGCCCCGTTTTGTTTGTTTGTTTTACTTTACATGTCAATTCAGTCATTTCCCCACATCCCCTTTCTATTATCTGGTGAACCAGCACCTCACGACCACAGCCCCTTGATTCTTAGGAAGAGACAGCAAGTATAAGCTCAGACGATAGGATAGCTGGTGGGACCTCATCCTGGAATCACGATTCTGACCATTCCTGGACCTAAATTCTCTCTGTCCCAGGCTGACCTGGAACTCAGGAATCTGTCTGCCTTTGTATTTTTTCTGACACGCTGACACATAGTGCAGCTACTTCTGCTCCTTTAGATCTGTGAAGCTCCTTATACAACTCATTTTACAGTCTTACATGTTACATGGTTGACAAATTATATATTTTCAAACTCATGTTCTTAGAGTTCCTTCCCACAGCCTTAATGGTTGTCCTCACAGTCATAGCATTGTATATTTTGGTGAGAAATAGACACACCCCAGGATTCCAGACTTAAGCTCTCTCTGTTTATTTTGGAGTCACTGACTTGGCAGACAGGACATTCCTTGAAGGAAGAACATTCTTAGTCATCAGATAAATGCAAATCAAAACAACCCTGAGATTCTACCGTACACCAGTCAGAATGGCTAAGATCAAAAACTCAGGTGACAGTAGATGCTGGTGAGGATGTGGAGAAAGAGGAATACTCTTTGGTGGTGAGATTGCAAGATGGTACAATTACTCTGGAAAGCAGTCTGGTGATTCCTCAGAAAATTGGACATAGTATTATCTGAGTATTACCCAGCTATACCACTCCTGGGCATATATCCAACATATAACAAGGACACAAGCTCCACTGTGCTCATAGCAGCCTTATTTATAATAGCCAGAAGCTAGAAAGAACCCAGATGTCCTTCAACAGAGGAATGGATACAGAAATTGTGGTACATCTACACAGTGGAGTACTACTCAGCTATTAGAAACAATGACTTCATGAAATTCCTAGGTAAATGGATGGAACTAGAAGCTATCATCCTGAGTGAGGTAACACACTCACAAAAGAACACACAAGGTATGTACCCACTGATAAGCAGATACTAGCCCTAAAAGCTCTGAATACCCAAGAAACAATTTAAAGATATTATGAAGCTCAAAAAGAAGGAAAGGCAGAATGCAGATGCCCCAGTCCTTCTTAGAAGGGAGAACAAAACACTCATGGGGAGAAATACAGGGACAAATAAAGGAGCAGGGGTTGAACACCTAGGGATACACCCCATAAGCAGCCACCAAACCCAAGCACAATTGCTGATGCCAAGAAATGCTTACTGGCAGGAGCCTGATGTGGATGCCTTCTCAGAGGCTCTGCCAAAGTTATACTGATACAGCTGAGGATGCTTTCAGTTAACCATCAGACTGAACACGGGGACCCCAATGAAGGAGCTAGAGAAAGGACTGAAGGAGCTGCAAGGGCTTGCAACCCCATGGAAAGAACAACATTATCAACCAACCAAATCCTCCAGAGCTCCCAGGGACTAAAACACCAACCAATGAGTACAAATGACTCCAGTTGCATATGCAGCAGAGGATAGCATTATCTGGCATCAATGGGAAAAGAGGCCTTTGGCCCAGTGAAGGTTCATTTTCCCAGTGTAAGGGAATGCCAAGGCACTGAGGTGGGAGAAGGTGTTTGGAAGAAGGAGGACATTCATGGAAGCAAGGGGAGGGGGAGGGGGCAGGAGAGTGGGGGTAAAGGGGATAACATTTGAAATGTAAATACAGAGAATATTCATTTAAAAATAAATGAAAAAGAAAAGAAAATATGTACACCTGTATACAAACCACCAACACTTGTAGAGGCACATGCCTGGCTGGCTCTGTTCCAAGGACAGGAACCATATCATTTTGTCCCTTACACATGACTAAGCAGGACTTGGCAGCTAAGGTCAGGAACTCAAGCAACAACTAGGAGGCAGGAACTGAATCTGAGACAATAAAGGCACCCTGCTTGCTGGCTGAGGCTTGCTCAACTTGCTTTCTATGTTCCTCACGACAGAGCCTACAATGGGCTGAGCCCTTCTATTCTAACCGTTGAGTTAGACAATACCCCATGACTTGTCCAGAGGCCAATCTGAGGGATAGAGTTTCTACAATGTGGCTCTCTTTTCCCAGATGGCTCCAGATTGACAAAAACTTATCCTATCACCAAACAGTAACTGTTTTCCTACAAACATTATTGCTCCTTCTCTATTGCGTTTTATAAGTTAAAGGTTAATGAGCCAGTAGACAATACATGTAATCACTAGGCACACAGCCTCCTGTTTGTGTGTTTCTTGTTTAGCTGGCATGGTCAAAAGCCACCCACTACTAGCTGCCAACTGACCTGTTGTTATGATTCAGTCTCTTGACACTGCAGAAAATATAGTTGAATATGCTCAACATAGGAAGACCTACAGTCCTGGGAGCCTATTTTATGTGACCATCAGCTGTTTTGAAGAACACAACATTATTATATGTAAATTCCTTTGCCACAGCTATTAAAGTAACATTGCTATGAATAATTAGGCATAGGTGTATTTTGTTGTATGCTTTTGCTCCATTGATCAGTGGTGCTTTAGAAGAACTCATATCACAACAAAATATTTTCATTTTGGAGATCTTCTGGTTTGGGGTTATTATATGTTATATATAATATAATGTAGAATATTATATATATATATATGATATTAGATTTTGAGATTTTTGGTTCGTGTGTGTGTGTGTGTGTGTGTGTGTAATGTGCATGAGGTATGTATATGTGTGTGTGTGTGTGTGTGTATGTGTGTTTGTTGTGTATGCCACTTGAGTACAGTACTTGCAGAACACCAAAAAGTGTTGGACCCACTAGGACTGGGTTACCCTCATTTGTGAACCACCTAACATGGGTGCTGGGAGCAAAACTTGGGTTTTGCTTTGAGAACAGGAAGCATTTTTAGTGAATAAGTCATCTCTCTAATCCCATATACAATATAGCTTTCCAGTCATAATAAACAATTGTATTCAACAAAGTAAACCATTTAGAGTCTTATAAATCAGATATTGGGATCTGCAGGTAGGCTTTATTGTCTTCTGTTTTTCACAGATTAAATAAAATAGTAGGTGGACAGACTTTTTTCTAAGTCTCAGTAATTGTGCCTCAGAGGAGCAAAAACAATTCAGAATCCCAAATCCTGACCCCTAAGACATTTAGTGGCTTATTTCATCTCCTCAGTGTCTGGCTCTCCTCTAGTATTACATGAACTTTCAATTCAAGTCAACAGGGTAAACTTTTAAAAAAAGGAAAATTCAATATATTTTGTATATAAACTCAAGAGTTACAAAGAAATGCAATTTTTAGAAAGGAGAGCCAAAGAGATGGCCCAAGGGTTAAAGGAGCTCAATGCTGTTCTAAACAAATATTATATATTTATATATATATATAAATGATCTAAATTTAGATCTCAGCACCAACCTTTCTAGCCCTAAGTGATCTAATTTCCATTTTCTGGCCTCTGTGGATACCTACACATTTGCACATATACACATGGATGTAAAACCTGAAAATAAAAAGTGAGATAATTCTGCTTGATGCCTCATTCTCTTGACCAATGAAACATGTACCCATAACAACTGTCAATTTGATACAATTTAGAATAACTGGGCAGGACAGTCTCAAAGAGGGATTGTCTAAATCACATTGGCCTGTGGTCTTGTTTCTCGGGGATTGTCTTGATTAATTTAATTGAGGCAGGGAAGCCCACCCAGGGTGCACACACTATAGTAGAGAAAGCTAGCTGCACTATAAATTCACACTGATTCATTTCTCTCTGCTCTTGACTGTGGATGTGACTAACTGCTTCAAGTTCCTGTTCAATTCTCCAGCATGATGGGTTGTAATCCGGAACTGCAGACTAACTTAAACTCTTTCTCTCTCCCATGAGTTGCTCTCCATCAGGTTATTTTATCACTGTAATATAACCATAGCAACTCCATCTTAACTTGTCTGTCTGGTGTCATTAGAAAGAACCCTTTTCAGCAAATAGAAGATCTGCCATTCTCACTGTAGATGAAATTACAAAATTCTAGATATTTTTCTAACTTTGTTCTCTTACTTCCTGTGATATTTCCTTTCCCTATAAAAAGAAGAGAAGAGAAGGCTTAGAGATTGCTAAATCAGGAAAGTGCATGGCATGTAAGCTTGAGGACATGAGTTCGGATCCCCAGAAATCAAATAAAAATCCAAGAGTGATGTTTTTGGGGAGGCAGAGATAGGAGGATCCTTGAAGCTCCCCAGACAGCTGTCCTAGTTAAATTTGATCAGTTCAGATTTAGAAAGAGACCTTGTCTCAACAAATGAAGGTTAAAAGCAACTGAGGAAGTACCCTATATAGACGAAGGACCTCCCCCAAACAGGTACACACATGTACACACTCATGCACACATACACACATATATCCACACATACATAAGACACATGTACACATACATGCACACATAATTACAGATACACGTACATCCACATACACATATGCACACACATATATAACACCTCACACATGCCTAACACCACACACACACACAATACAAAAACATGGTGCTTTCCAAGTATCAGGAACACTCTAAATAAAGGTGTGTCTGCTTGTTTGTTGGCTCTTATCATTCCTGTTTATCCTTTAGAGTCTCTTTATGCTTTCACTTGAAACATGTAAATTTATGTTGATTTCCCTATTCACATTAAATGGCAACCTGCCAATTATTATACTAACTTCAGTAAAATTCTTAGTTTTCTTTTGATCATCAAAATTCATACTAACTTCAAGTTTTTCTGTGCCCTCCCCCTTCTTGGTCACCAAACTTTCTACCAGCTGTGTTGATTTGGAAGCTTTATAGAGAAACCAACAAAATTACCTGGAAGCCTATAGTTGGTTCTGGGTTTCAGTGGAATGTGAGTTCTACAGAATTTTTGTTTTTCTCCTTAAAATGGAGCAGTGAGACAAAGCAAGCTTGGCAAACTCATTCCAAAAAATAAGTAACCCCCCCTCACAGTTTTACCAATGAATTCTTTCTTTGTTCACATGCAACACTTTCATGTAAACAGTTTAAGCCTTAAAAAAGAAAAAAGAAAAAAAAACCACCCACGGCTCAGGGCTCAGGGTTTGTTTCAGAAATAAATGTGGCAGCAGGGCACACACAGTCAGGTCAATATTTTTTTGCATAGCTTGGAATAGCAACATAAAGCATCAGCATGGGTCACTAAAATTGGTCACCGAAATCCTACACCTAGGTATAATGTGGTGCCTTGAGGGAGAAGGGTGCTCCAGTGGAGTGTGTCTGAGATTAAAGGCATTGGCAGGCCTCTGCTCTTACATTCTCTTCCTCGTTGTTAATCACAGAATAAGAGAATTTCACTTTGCAAGAGAGCCATGCCAGAAGTAAAGATTTGCCAAGTTGGTCGTAGCAGCCAAATCCAACCTCATTCTTTTGCAGAGGGAATCCATGTCACCTTGCTTGTCGCTTCACTGTATTTTCCTCCTGACAAGGTTGAGTCATTGTTACCTCCTAAGTTCTTCCCATGGCTTTTGTCTTGAGTGTTAGGTCTGTAAGTGCATGCTGAACAGTATAAACGTGGATGCCCTTTTCACTGTTGTTTATTGAATGGCATAGAATGAACTCAGTTACACTGTGAGTCACTGCTGTTTTAAAGTGATTTTTATTGCTATGATAGTCTATGACCAAAAGCAGCTTGAGAAGAAAAGGGTTTACTTCCCTTAGGTGTCCCAAACAGCCTATTATTAAGGAATGTCAAGGCAGAAACCCAAGCAAGGTAGGAACCTGGAGGCAAGAACTGAGGTAGAACCCTCACAACAGAGGTTCTCCATCTTCCTAACTCTGCAACTTTAACACAGCCTCTCCTGCTGTCATGACCCCTGATATAAAATTATCTCATGTTCCTTTGTAACTATAACTTTGGTAATGCTACAAATAGAAATGTAATATAATAGTAATGTGATATGCAGATGTCTGACATATGACACCCCCAAAGGGGTCGTACCCCACAGTTTGAGTACTGCCTTGCTCCCATGGCTTGCTCAGCTTGCTTTCTCATACATCCCAGCACAGCCAGACACAATAATCATTCATTTTTTAAAAATGCTTTTAACAGTCTTTCCTACTGGCCAATCTGATGGAAGAATTTAACTGAGGATCCCTCTCCCCGAATGACTCAAAAGTGTGTCGAATTGACACCGGCTAACCAATACACTTACAGTTTGAAATTGGGAGGTATAGGAATATGATCTTTGTTGGCTCCTCCAAAATGTAGACCACATGGGAACTGAAAGAGTGGTACTCAGGTTCTCTGTTTATCAAACACCCGATGTGATGCTTGTGATGAAATCTGAGTATAGTTTTATCTATACCAAGACACAGCTGAGACTGAGTACCTAAGGCCATAGAAAACGGTAGTTTAATAACAGCACGTGGTGTGGGAATTCCTAAACACCAGCACTGGTGCAGTGCAGCATGGTGACACTACCTAAAGAGAGACCCCTGTGTCACCCATCCAGATGGTTGTCTGAGAGCAGTGACAGAGCCACTAAAGTGTGACTGAATGCCTCAGATAATCCCTTCTCTAGAGACAAATGACACAGAGGAGCTGGAACACTTCCATGATAACTCAGTTCCTGACACAAGATACAAGATCACTCAGTGTGTTTGGTACAATAGGTTTGTACTGGTCACTCGGTCAGCCAGTGTCCCTCCTCTAGACCATTCTCCAATTTGTATTGATTATCTAGAGGCGCTAAGGAGGCAAGAGCAGCGGCCTCTGTATAAGGCCCTATGCTCTCTAATGACTGCATCTTCCACCTATTCCGCTTTCTCTCACACTACCTGTCTTCCAGAACCATCTCAGCTTGGGGATATTTCTTGCTCCTTCTGTCTAGAAAACCCTTTGTCTAATTTTTGGTGTGATAAATTCCTTTATCCCGAACCGTTTAACTCCTGTTTATCAGACATTCACCATAATGACTGTGTTCAGATCTGAGGATAAATGAATAGTGAACTATGAGAACCTGCCCAGTGCAGTACTTAGAACCAGATACTTACCAAAGTAAAGTATAATTTAACTGCAGTACACATGAAGACAGATGAGACAAGGAGTGAAAGATTGTATTTGTTCATTAATTAATAAGGGAAGCAATGAGATAACATCACTGATTCTAAAAGAAGTTCAAAGACCAAGATGATAAGACAAATGATCCATAGAAAGATAGATACATCATTGATAGATACAGAAATGATTGACAGATAAATAATTGACAGATGATAGATACATAGATGATAGACAGATAATAGATAGATGATAGATAGATAGATAGATAGATAGACAGACAGACAATAGATAGATAGATAGATAGATAGATAGATAGATAGATGATAGGTAGGTAGGTAGGTAGGTAGGTAGATAGATGATAAATAGATAGGTATGTAGGTAGATAGATAGATAGATAGATAGATGTCCCGCGCAACCGTCTCGCCTGCAAGAACGACGCGGCACACAAAATAGAATCCTTCTGTGGTAAACTTTATTGCTCTGGAAAACCAGTACTTGCTTCACGTGACGAAAAGACGAAGAAGGCGGAGAAAACCAAAAGACGAACACGATGAACAAGACGGACGAGCCCACGAACCAGACCACGAACGGAAACACACGGGAGCCGGACCAACGAGCGGGGAAGAGAGGGGAAGAGAGGGGAAGAAGAGAGGAAGAAGAGAGGGAGCTATCCAGCCCGCCCCCTTATAAAGGGATCAGTCCTTGCCTTGGACGCGGAGCCCCCTGATTGGTTGAAACTCAGCAGGCCCTATGACGCCACGGAAGAGGCGGAACTCATGAAGCGGAAAAGTTACCCAGCCTGTGCGCACATGGCTTGTTTACTGCTAACTCCAGCCGGATATCAGCGCCATCTTGTAATGGCGAATTCGTGGGAATGTGTGGGCGGCGCCCCACAGATAGATAGATAGATAGATAGATAGATAGATAGATAGATAGATAAAGAGATGTAGTGATCAAATAGATTTCAGGCAAGTAGATTTCAAGACTAAAATTTCAAATAGATAAAATTAACTTATCTACTGGGCAACAGTTAAATATACTTTATAATTAGCTTACATACTCATGATGACCAAAATTATTTATTTTATCAAAGATTCATTTTCTGTAATTGCAAAACCCATGATATTAATGAAAGGGGCAATGATCTTATCAGTGAACTAGACCAGATGCATAGACACATAGTCTTCCCTATTTCAGTTTTCCACAAAATTTCCCAACACAGATGAAACATGTTGAGGGGATATGGCTATGCGGACTATGTGTCCAGAACTGGAAGATGGCTAAGGACATCTTCATTTGAGGCCTGCTGACCAAGAATAGAGTGTTTCCAGGTCAATATATGGATGAGGAATGTGCGTCCACCTCACATGTGAAGATGAAGAAGTAGCAGCATGAGAGAACCTTCTAGAGTGTTTCCTTTTGCATGCTGGGAGCGGGGCATAGTGAGAAGCCATACTCTTCCTTCTCAATGTTCTGACTAGAACACTGACAGCTGGATTCTTGCAGGATCTGAGTCAGGTGCAGCCATGAATGATCTTTTCTTCTGACAGTAGTTCTCCCCAGATGTGGTCCAGGAACAGCAATAGCCACAGGACCTTTGAACTTCCTAAAGTGCAAGTGTCTGGGTACTAACCACAATGTACTCAGAAATTTGGGGGAGATAGGACATCTGTCTTATAACCTTGCTGTGTGATTGTGATGTTGAGATGCTCAGATCCAACATGCTCCCAACAGTCAGGGGCTCTGAGGTGTTTTCCAGTCATGACCGCTCTTCCTGGGGAAATTTTTATTTAAACCTAGGTATATAAAACAGGTAGATAAATAAAACATTTACTGATAATAAATTATTAAAAAAAAGATATTCTAAAATAATTCTTGAGGCTAGACAGAGGCTAGACAGTGGTTAATAGTGCTCACTGTTCCTATGGAGAACCAGATTTCAGAACCCAAATGGGGTAACATAAAAAGGTCAGTTGACTCCAACTCTAGGAGGGTCCAATAACCTGGAAGGCCTGCAGATACATGTGCTCTCCCATAAATGCATGCACACACACACACACACACACACACACACACACAAAATTGACACATGTGTAATGTTACCAATTCTTAAAGATGAAAGTAAGTTTGCATACTATTGAAAACGGTGTCCCTGTCTCTTTAACACACTATAATCTTAAGTTATGCTAATGTGTTACACACTGAGGACTTACACATGCTGTGTGTTCAGAACTGAGGTTGTTGTGCTGTGTGAGAACCGTCCAAAACACCTCGGGTTCCCGCAGCACTTGATTTTTAATTAATTGTTGATCATTGTTCTTTCAGAAACCTCCCAATGTTTCCAAACTCGTTACTACTCTCACGTTCAGTTTTCTAACACCTTACCAGGTGACACCATCTAAAAAGGTTCACACTGCAGTGATGAAGCTACTTTTCAACCCCGTACGAATAGAGTTGTTTCCTAGGTGGCATTTTCTCAGATTTAAATGAGCCACTTGATACAAAGCAAAGGATTCAGTCCTGAAGATACTCCACATACTCAGTCCCTCTGCCAGGGAAGGAGTTCCTTCATCAGGCCAGTTGTCCACAGCAGCAAACACAGTGGGATGTCCTACGTGGTCAGCAGTTAATAAATATGCCAGAACAAGCTTTAGGGAAATGGAGGTCAAGAGATATTCCTGTGACATGTTGTCTCTTGAACTGTGATCTTCTAAGGGCCAGCGCCTGGCATAGAGCTTGGCACAGCACCATCATGTTGTGGTAAATTTATTTATTCATTTAACTTGCCTTGGCCACAGATGTTTCTTTGAACTTGATTTTGGATAAGATTAACTTGTGAGTCAGGGGCTGGAGGGAAACAGGGGGCCCTCCTTAATACGAGTGAGTGACTATTTCACTCTAATTCAGGGATATTCCGCACTTGCCTGTAACTCCAGCAGTTAGGAAGTGCACCAGTATGTTGGAGATTGTTTCTAGTGCTTTGGATCAATCGGGAATCTGTGTGTCCAAACACTTTTCCCCAATTGTTTTTTGATCAATCGCTAAAGATGCCAGCAGCCAGTGGCTGGGAAAAGAGAGACAGGGCAGGACTCTTAGAGCTTCAGGGGATAGGAATAGCAGGGAGGAGAGGGAGGATGGCCAGGATGCGGTGGGAGACAGAAAAGGAGAGCTTTAGAAGATTAAAGTCAACCAGTCATGTGCAATTTCAGGTAAATGGCCATAGGCCACCTCCCCGATTGGGTCTAGGGTAGCAGGTGGCAGATTAGAAGTGCCCAGTCATTGAGTTTGCAAAGGCATTTTAAAAATAAGCAAGTGTGTAGGTCTTTCATTTTGGATCCAAAGAGCTGCTGGGCGAGTAGCTCGCAGCCTCCGAGAGCACAAGCCGAGTAGCCAAAGCTCATGCTACACAAGGATCCAAAGTTCTCATGGACATCCCCAAGCACTTAGTAAGTTCCAAACCAGCTTGAGATAAACTTGAGAACCATTCCCCAAACAAAAACCCAGTAGTTTCCTTTCCAAAACTATTTAACTCTCAAAGGATCCTGTTTTCTAAAGAGACAAAACTGTCTCCAAAATAGTTCAAGTTCAGCATACACACACACACACACACACACACACACACACACAGAGGCAGGATTTATCCATCCACACACACACACATACCACACCCACTCACATACACACACCTCACACTCACTCATATAACCCTGCATTTGATCAGCTATTTTTTCTAAGCTTGTGTCTCCTTCATTCCGTTGCTGATTGGTAGCTGGAATCAGAGAAACCGTGAGGCAGCACAGTTGCTACAACTCAGCCGTGAACACAGAAGCAATGTGGTTTTCAGCTGTTCACAAACTCTGCTGTCCCAATCACAGAAAGAGCAAGTAATCACCAAGCACCGTTGCTGTAACAGGTACTAATTGTAACACAGCACAGCTTGGGAAGACTGGCTTTCTCTACACATACTGGACCTGGCAGGAGCAAATTCGGTGGTGGTTCTTTAGTCTCTGCCTCTAAAGTAGGAAAAAACAGCATTGAACTTCCGAAGGGAAAGTGAAATCACCACATCTAAGTGTCTGTGGATAAATTAGGTGAGAAGGAGAAACATTCAATTTAACACCGAGAGTAATTTCCACCTTTCCTTCCTTGGGGGGAAAAAAGAAGCCTATGTGAAATGTCAGGTGTTGTCATGGAAACAGTATTAAAATAAGAAATCTGTTTGTGAATGCTTGGAGTGAGGTGTAAAATTGTCAAATGGAGATAGTGTCTATTGTCTGTTGCAGGATACAAAAAAAAAAAAAAAAGCCATAATAATTTGCTCATAACCTTCTCTGCAGTAATGCGGCAGTTCTTCGGCTCCCTTCCTGTGGATTTTGTGAGTAACTTCCCTGTCACCACCTTTCCCTTTCCTGTCTTAAGCCCACAGAAAGCATAGAAAGTGGCTTACCCAGACCACATTCACAGTGCCATTCTGCCAAGTTAAAATTACAGATTTGAAAACATAAAGATCGTTTAAAAGAATTTAACATGAAGCAAGGACCATTCAGGCTTCTATAGCCATGAGGAGCCAGGATTTTTGAAGTAACTATTACAAGGGCTTGTGATTAGGGCAAGGCACACTTAGGTCTGGGTTCTACATTTCCTGTGATGTTAAAACGCCATTATTGCTGCTCTTCTCTGTGTGGGTATGTATGTGTGTGTGCATGTGTGTGTGTGTGTACATATATGTGTGTATGTGTGTGTACATACATGTGTGTGTGTGCATATATATGTGCATATACATATATATGTGTGTGTATACACACACATATGCACACATACACACACACACACACACACACACACACACATGCACACACACACAAAAGAGTTATCCATACCAGATGTCTAGAGTGACCTTCAGGGGTCTCTATCACTGACACAAGTGTCACTAGCCAATCTTGACTTGCACAGAACCATTCAAACTAAAGCCCCTGAGAAACAAAACCGAAAGAGACTCGAATATCTTTACTTCATGGATAGGAATATCCACTTGGGGAACTGTTTGCCTAAAGAGCCCCTGCTGGTTAGGGATGGACCGCTGCTGCCCAGATGTTGTGTGATCTTGGAAAGCATGACCACAGAGCTGTTCAGCCCAGAAAGGGCACTGACAACAGATCAGACCAAGTCTAACATGGAACCCAAGTTTATTGGGGTGACTCACAAACTGAAGGGTTGGTTACTAATGAGAGAGCATGTGGGGAGGGTATTTTTGATAACTTGTAGCAGATGAGCCGTTAGGGTTTCCTGCACACCTCCCTGAAGAAGCCCCTCCCCTCAGCCATTAATTACTTTATATTCTCTGGAAGAGGTCCTGAGTCTGATTTCTTATATGAGCTTCCCAGATCATGGGAGTAGGAAAAGTGAGAGACACCTGACTTCAGACTCAAAGCCCCAGGCCTATCCTCTCACAAACTATGGCCAAGAAAGACAAAAAACATGGATTGTTCTTAATGAATATTCGACTAGTTTCAGTGTCTCTGTCCTATACGAGGAAAGATTTCTTCAGAGTCACATGCAAGGTAGGAAGCACGTGAAACCATCCCGAGCGCTAAAGAAGAAGGGGGGGGGATTAAACAGGAGGATCTCAGTTCCTCAACACTGCATTTCCCCCACAGTCACGTACCACACAGCCCACCTTCTACTTTGCAGAGGAAACCCATGCCCTTCGTCAGCCACCCCCCCACCAGCCGGAAACACTTCTGTGGGCGTGGCAAAAGCCTTCTGGAATAATTAGTGCTGTCAGCCCTGCCCTTGCTTGTCTCAGCTTTATTTATGGCAACTGTGAAGACCAGAGTTTCAAAGCGAAAGTTCAGCTTCTGTCAGGATGCTGTCAAATAAGGAAAGAAAAAAAAAATGGAAGTAATAACAGTTAATGTCCATCCCTCACCATTAGCCAACACTCATCTATTCAGGGGAGACTCCCATAAGTGGAGAACATGGCCCAGAAATACTGAGAGCTATGAATGTGTTCTTCCATATTTAAATGCATGGATCTCTGCAGCTATTCTTAATACACAGACATGGAACACACATTTAACTGAGGAGAAAATGACCTTGAGACAGACGAGGTCATACTACATCACTGCTTGAATGTTTCTCTAAATATCCGGATACTGAAGCCTGTGTGCTTGTGTGGTTGTGTTAGGAGAGAGGACCTTCCTGAAGTGATCGAGTTGTGAAGGCGGGGCTCTTTCAAGAGGGATTTGATAAGATGGTTCTTATATAGCTCTCTCACCCATCCCATCATATTAGAACAAATACAAGAAGCAGCCTATCAACCAGGAAGGGAGAGCCCCGGAATCAGCCCAGCAAGGCTACCCAAAGATTGACCCTGGACCTGCTGGCACCTGAACTGTAAGGGATAGATTGCTGTTAAGCCACCCAGGCTCTGCCATTGTGTTGTAGCAATGTAAACAGACTAAAACAAGAATGGAGCTACTTAACCACTTAAGTATAAGGTTGTATAGTGCTTTTCAGTACAATTGCATTTTGTGTGCGTGTGGAGAATGTACATATTTGTTGGGGGTGGAGGTAGGTGTGTATGTGTGTAAGCTTGTGTGCTTATACATGAACTGATAGGAGCCAGAGTTTAACCTTAGGTGTCAATCCTCAGGAGCCATTCACCTTGTATTTCCAAACATAGTGTCTCACTGGGACCTGGGGGCCCAAGAGCCTCAGGGTCTGCCTATCCCTGCATTCCTAGTACTGGGATTACAGGAATCCTGCTCTGGGAGGAGATGTCAGAGCCTCTTGCTTGCTCAGCAAGTGCTTTCCTGACTGAGCCATTTCTCTGCCCCTTCACCACCGTGTTTTCAAAAGCACATATACTGCTCAGGAGTGATGGAAACTTCAGTACAACTTGACACACCTAGAAAAAGGGAACTTCACCTAAGGAATTGCCTTAGCCGGATTTGCCTGTGTCCATGTCTGGGGACAGGGGAGGTATTTTCTCGATTGTCAGCTACTATAGGAGAGCTCAGCCCACTATGAATGTGGCCATCTCTAGAAAATCTAGCTGAGCATAAGCCAATAAGAGCAAGACAATATACAGGGTTCCTCCATGGTCTATGTTTCAGATCTTGACCCCTGGGCTCTGCCTTGAGTTCCTGCCTTGGCTATCATTGATAATGGACTATAACCTATAAACCAGTGACCCCTTTCCTTGGAAGGTTGCTTTGGGCCAGTGCTTTATCACAATGACAAAGAAACAGACAAGGCCAGTGCTCCACCCAGATCCCACTCTGGGGCTGCAGGTGTTCCTCACCCCCAGCTCACCTATAAGCTTTAACTCTAACCTCGGTTCCACTTTGGTTTGGGAACTTAAGAAGTTCCTCCACCTTAGCTCCATAACAATGCCTCAGGAAGCCTAAATTGAATGTTTTACAAGCACATTATCTGAAGTGATTGTTGGCAGGTCCCAATTACACCCTAGTCCACTATAGCAAGCCTATTATCACCCCCACAATCTTGTTTTTTTTTTTTTCCTTTAAATGCCAATTAGCAACAAGATAAGAATAGTACAGTGGAATTGAGGTGATTGCCTAAAATCTCATCTTTCTAAACATGCTTCCTTACAGCGGAGTACAAGGTAATAAATGCTCTCCTGTCTCCCTTCCAGATCCCCACACCCAGTCTCGTCACTTTATCCAGTGCCTTGGTTAAGATTTGCTGTGCAGTGTCTTAGCCCGAGCCTCACTCACCCTGAGCACTTAAGTCCAAGTCTTTTCCTTTAGTTTTAGATAAGAGAAAAATTAGATGAACAAAATCATAGATTCCAGAATCCTCAAAGATGGAGGGAAATGTTCATTCCTGTTTTCTGAAGGAAGACCGTTCCTGGGGACTTCAGAATCCTCATGGGAGGCTTTGGACAGAGGCATCAAGTACCTGAGATATGTTTAAACCATTCAAGACAAGCTACATGCGCAATGAGCAAAAGTACCTGACATAAAATCTATTCCAATTTTCTCCTCCCATTTCTTACTTTCACTCACATTCTTTCTTAATGATCGGCACATTTCCTAATGCTGCATAGGTTATAGGGTTCTTTAAAATGTTCTATAAGCTTAATCCCTACCCAGTAAGAAGAGACGCCGGTGGAGAGAGACAGGGGTAAGGCAGATAATCAGTCATCTCTTGGAAACTCAGTTCCTGTCTACTTGTCTCTGTATTGATAAGAATTTAACCTTTGTAAACAGCTGTCTAGATATTCTGTGCCCTTAGTGGGACCTGCCTATTTCCCCATGGCATCTCTGTAAATTGTCAGTAACTTTAATTTCTTTTGGACAGGATGGGTTTCCAGATAAAGCCCTGGCTGTTTCCTCCCCATGTGAACTTCTGTATCACTATACTGAGAGTCAAATGCTGTCAAACCTGGAAATACTTCTTTAGTTATTTATATACCATAGTGGTTCGGCTATGAAATGATCCCCGTCGGCTTACATGTTGTTAGAACAGTTGGTCCCCATTGGGTGGTACTCTTTGAAAGGCTATGGAACCAATAGAAGGCAAAGCCTTGCTAAAGGAACTACATCACTATGAACAAGATTTAAAGTTTTTGTAGCCTGGTCCCACTTCCTGTTCTTGCTTCTTGAGTGTGTAGACAACGAGATCAGCCAGCTTTGTGCCCCTGCCACCGTTCCCCTCCTACAATGATGGACTCTCTCCCTCTAAAATGGAAAGCCAAAATAAGCCCTTGTCTTTTAAATTCTTCTTGCCAGGGTATTTTTTTTTTGGGGGGGGGGGCATGGCAACAGGACATAAACTAATACTAAATCTTATATGCTAAGGTGACAGGGTATAGAAGTATATCTCCAAAACCATTATATCCCAGAACATCTGAAATACATTTTATGCTAGAAATATAAGCAGAATCAATATCCAATGTAATCTTTTAGCTAGCCATATTATTATTATTATTATTATTATTATTATTATTATTATTATTACTATTATTAATTCCTAATACTAGTAGAAGATTTTTGTTGTTGTTGGTGGTGGTGGTGATGAGTTGGTTTGGTTTTTTTTTGTTCTGAATTTATCACATGACTGGGCATTGGAATATACTTTTGTTTCTTTTTACTTCACCTTGATTTTCTTTCCACTGTCCTTAATCTGACAAAATACACTGTTTCCATTCCTGGGAAATTCTAAGGCTTCTTTGAATGACCCCCCCTCCCTTTATCCCTCTGCCAGTATTTGAACTCTTATTGTATGAAAGTGGAAACACCCAGCCCATCTTTCATGCTTTATACCTTTTTCTTATTATTATTGTGAATTTCTTGTATTCTGTCCCACTCAATACTTCCTTTGGCTTGATAATCCAAATTTATAATCTATTCCCTAAAACTGTGACAATTCTATTAAGTGATTATGTACTTTACTTCTACTAAACTAATTTCAACGTTATCATAATATATTTACTGCAGTAACAGGTTCATATTATTGTAGATGACATTTTCTCTTTTATCAATTCAAGAATGTGTCTATAATCAACTGAATTTCCATTAATTGATAAAATTATGGAAAGGCAAATAGTTTTATTTTTAATTTAATTTAATAGAGTTTGACATCCTCCAAGCTTGAGCCAGTCTTTGATTCTGGCATTTTTTTAAATTTTATTGTTAATGAATGACTATAATCCCAGGACTAGGGAGGCAGAACCAGGAGAATAAAAAATTATGGTCATCTTTAGCTATAGGGAGTCTGAAGCCTTTCTGGGCTATATGAGACCTGCCTTAAAAGACAAAAATTAAAAATGAAAGATATGAGAATCCTGAGTTTTGTTGATGGGGATGCTGTGTTTATTTTCTGTTGTTTCCCATTCACCCTGGGTAGAAATTTCCAGAACTTTGTGAATTTAATTGGGCCAAATAACCTCATAGCCCAGAGCAGAGCACAATCCCCTCTGCAGAAGGATTGCATTGTACCAGCTCCATGGCTTCTGTTGCCCAGGAGACTCTCATCTGGTCTCTAGGTAACCCTGTTGTGTTTTGCAAAAGGGAATCATTTTTCATTATCCCCTGGCAGTGTAGACAAGTATTCAGACTAGTGAGTTCTTAAATATGCTGCCCCATTGGATAAGTAAAGAACTGCAGCTGAACCACTCTGTTGCTTCAAGAGAATTTCTTGACTACAGCTCAGAGATGGAACCAAGATAGGATCTCCTGGACTTGCAGGGTGAGCATCTGCCTTCACAAGGACCAGCCTGGAGGACAGCACAGTACACGTGGAAGAACTACTGATCCCAATAGTCAAGAAAGAGGCCACCACCACAATTTAATCCAAATTTGAGGGACACTTTAATTACATACTGGCCAGGTTGGTGGACTCTGGTCAGATCCATCACTGGGTTCCCAGAAAATTGCCATAGGTCATGTTTTGCAGGGACTTAAAAAAGTAAGCCCCACAATTCACTACATTTCTTATCAGGTCCAGTTAGAGGCAGATATACATCCTGACATATTTCCTGCCTATGTACCTCCTATCTATACCCAATTTGGGCAAGCACCCATCCTGATACATATCCTGCTCACATTCCTCCCATCCACAAGTGGCCCAGTCCATCCTGTGTAGATGGGTCACACATCATAGGACAAACTAGAACTATTCATTCTTAACTGCAGACAGAACTCTTAACCTTCAAGGTATGTTTTCCCTGTTTTGGTTTTGCAGCACCTGTAAGGATTTAGAGAGAAAGAATACACAATGATGCACCTCAGAGTGGGAAAAAAAAAAAAAGGTCAGAGTATCATAAGTCTAAGGAGTAATTCATAGCCATAATCTAAACAAAGATCTCAAAACCCAAAAGTAGGAGAAAAATAAAATTAGACACCAACAAAATGAACTCAGCATCATCATCATCATCATCATCACCATCATCATCATCATCATCATCATTATCATAATAATAATAAATATTTGTTATCCTAGTTCTGTGGAGGGTAAGATAGGGAGATAGTGAGTTCAAAGCTACCCTAGTCTACATTGTGAGTTCAAGGACAGACTCAACTGTGAAGCAGAGCTTTGTTTCAAGAAAATAAAAAGCAAAAGTACCTGAGAAGATTCATAGATAATAAATGTGCACCTGAAAATATATTCAACACTACTAATCAGGAAAAAGAAGTAACTCTAAAGCTATGAACTGCTGTATGCCAGAGGTACCAAGGGGTCAGGTTTCATTTTCTGTGATAAACTAACCTGACAAAGGCAGTGTGAGGAAGGGGTCTATCTGACTCACAGTTCCCATCACAATCGTCATAGTTGGGAGGACAAGGCGGAGGAAACTGAAGCATCTGGTCTGAGCTGGTGATGTTTCGTCCGTGGTCAAGAGGGAAGCCGATGAGTTCATGGATGAGTGCCCTACTCCCACTCTCCCTCCCAACATGTCTGGCCCCCTGCCCATGAAATGGCAGCACCCACATATATGGTGGGTCTTCCCAGGTCAGCTCACTCAAGTTAAGAAAATATTTCACAAACATGCCAACAGGCCAACCCAAGTCATACATTTCCTCACTGAGACACCTTTGCCAGATGGTTCTAAATTGTATCATCTTGACAGTTAAGACTAATCACCACATAAAGCTCTTCTTCAATCCTTCTGGAAAGCAATTTAAAATTTAAAATTCCTTTAAAATAAAAAAGACCTGCATATATGATATATACTCTTCTGGCTACTTAACAAGCATGCACACACGCAACATAAAAGTGTGTGTACACATAAGCACTAACACACATATGCACAGTCGAATTTAATTGTCATAGTCGCAAAATGGAAGTAATTCTAATGTCAACCAACTATTATGTGGATTAACAAATAGAAGACAGCCTAAAAGGAAATATTACTTATCAGGTGAAAATTAATTACTCAGCTAGGTATGGAATTCCTGGAATACCAGAGATTAGGAAGAGAAGGCATAGTTCAAGTCTAAGCACAATTAAAACATTTGTTCATAGAAGGCAAAAGGAGAGAGGGGGGGAGAAACTAGAGCAATACCTCACTTGGAAAGTGGTTACCTCACAAACCTGAAGAACTTATTTCAACCTGCAGGATCTGGGAAAGAAGCCATCTATGGTGGTCTATATTTGCAACCCCAGCATAAAGAGATGGACATAGACAGATCCCAATACACCACCTATCTATTTGGTCTATTTGCCAAGTACCAGTACCAAGTCATTGATACAAAATGAGAGACCTTGTCATACAAAAAGAAAAATAAAGTAAAAGAAGAATAAGAAAAGAAAAAAGGAAGGAAGGAAGGAAGAAAGAAAGGAAGGAAGAAAGAAAGGAAGAAAGGAAGATAGACAGAAAGACAACCTGGACAGCATCTATGGAACAACACCCAAAAATGCTCTAGATTTCACATGACCCTGGCACACACATGCATGACCACATATATACTTGTAGCAGTACACACAAGCATGTACACACACATATGTGTACCTCCCAAAAACTAAAAAAGAACTTTTAATAGATATAAGAACTTGTGTGAACACCAAAATAATTTTTGAACTAAGCCAAAATATCAGAATTATTGAATCGTTCCATTTATGAACACTCTAGAAATTTCAATCTGATATGTAGCAATGCTACAGGAACACATGTTAGCTTAAGGACAGGGCTGCATGGCAGCAAGATGATGAGCACCTATTCTTGCACTATAAAGCGACTCGACTCTTTATTCTACTCCATTGTACAAACTCCATTCTAGAATAACATTTTCACTCACATTGAACAAGATATATAAGTTAGCCAAGAAAAGCAGTTAGATGGAAAGAAAGATATTCAGTACTACAGAAACATATGCAAGAAATTAGTAATGTAGTTGTCTTTAACCGAAGCACACGGATACATAGTGTGTTCTATGGTGAGCTCTGATAAACAGAGTTATGAAGATGTGAACACAAGTACTATTTTGATATTTATAAATATCTGTCATTTTTATTAATGACCAGGCACTAGATATCAATGCAAGTGGGAAATTGAGAAATACAACTATGTACCATTTGAGAGAAGTTTATCACCTTTTGAATAATAAAATATCCAAAACAGCTAAAATGAAACCTTAGTGATATTATCAGACAAAAAAACATTCCAGTGCATAAAAAAAAAATGGAAAGTCAAATAGTCAAAGCCATTTACACATAATGGGAATGGCCTGGAAGATTCCTAGCAGAATTATGGGTACTGGATTGTGCAGGCACAGTCTCTTTATGATCAAAACCACTGGATGTGATAGTTTCTAAAAGGCAATCATTTAGTGTGGCTTAAAATTTTGTGTAACTCTCTCTTACCAAAAATCACCTTCATTTCCTATCCAAAACTGTGTTTAAACATGGTGTCTTTGTTACCCCAAATTTCCCTTAAGTGTTTGTCTGCTAATTAGAGTGTGAAATTACTATATATGTGATGAATAGACAGATGAATGAATTAATAAATGGATAAAGGAAGGAAGGATGGTATTTTGGTAGAGTATCCCTGAACCCTTGTAATGCCCTTATAATGGCTTGTTAGGGGACAATGTGATCCTGAGAGTCTCTGTATGAAGCACCCAGTAGCAGATGTTTAGTCCAAGAAAGGTTAGTGAGCAGGAGCAGATCTCAGAAGATAGCAGGCACAATGCTTTTGCTTTCTCCATTCTTCCTGTCTGAACTCATTAAAGTCAAAGACTTGCGAGGCAGTGGACTGGAGGATATTTTTAGTCCAGTTGTCCTGAAAAATAACTGTTTTATTAACTTCCTTTATAAAATTGAATTTGAAAAGACAGTAACAAATACTTGTCTCTGCAAAGGAAAAAATAAATAGTCACCAAAAGAAACATTTCCAGGCTAGGTTATTACTCTATAAAGATTTTCATCTCATACACACCAAAATGAATGAGAGCAAAATTATAAAATTCATCAAATTGTACATGGTGTGAAAATGAGTGTATAAAGATATCACAAAGCTGGATGATGAATCTGTGTTTCAGTTTCATCGGATTTAAGAGTCCAGGTATTACAACATTCTTCAGTCATGTATAACAGGAAGTATCCCAGACACACCACCTCCATTACACAGAGATCTAACCCACAAGCCTTTGGTATCTATGACCACATTTAATCATGGATGTGACATCGAGTATGGAACATTTAGAGCAAAAGACAGGCCACCCAAAGAAGATTGTCCAGAATGAAAATCAGGTCATCACGTGGGGAGAAGTGAGGGAGTCAACAGAGATGCTCAGTCAAGGAGGGTGACACAGAAGCCATGGAAGACTCTGGTGGGGACATCACATGGATACCTCTGTTCAGAATTAGGACAGCTGAGTTGCAGAGAGGAAGAATCCAGCTTTGTAATGGGAGGATTCTCTTTTCATGATTGAAGCAGATCGATAAGTTAAACTGAAGATTTCATCCATGGGGTTGGTTTCTTAGTGCGGTAGAATGAATGGCTCTCAGAAGCGTAGGAGGGGTCCATCCCCATTTAGGCAAGGAAATGGCTGGGCCTTGAAGTGAGGTGTGATGGTTTGCATATGCTTGGCCCAGGGTGTGGCACTATTAGAAGGTGTGGCCTTGTTGGAGGAAGTGTGTCACTCTGGGGGTGGGCATGGAGACACTCCTCCTAGCTGCCTGTCTCTGGCTTCCTTCAGATGAAGATGTAGAACTCTCAGCTCCTCCTGTACCATGCCTGCCTAAATGCTGCCATGCTCTTGGTCTTGATGATAATAGACTGCACCTCTGAATCTGTAAGCCAGCCTCAATTAAATGTTGTTATTTATAAGACTTGCCTTGGTCATGGTGTCTGTTCACAGCACTAAAACCCTAATGAAGACATGAGGAGTCAAAGTGAACCGTGGGGACCCATTTCTTTCCCTGGGTGACTTAGTTCAGAGTTCATACTAGATTATGTCTAATGAAAAGCTCAATGCTAAACTTGAAGTGAAGCATGTCTCTGAGATCTCACCACTGTGAGATCTCTGCATTAAGTTCCAGCTGGTAAGGGCTATAGTATTTAATCTCCTGCCCAGGTAACAGGGGGGATAAACATGGACTAATTCAGAGCTGATGATTTTTTTTTTGTCCCCCTTGGAGACCTGAGATCTTAGAGAAAACAACTTCTCTTCTGAAATCAGGGAGGCATAGATCTGCTAAAATGTACTAAAATTTGCGAGAACCATAAAGTATGAGGGTCTGTTAAATAGTAGCTGGTAACTGTTGCCTTCTGGAAGCTGATCATAGACCAGTGTCTTCGTACTTAGAAACTTCTGAGGACTTTAGTCGCAGAGAGTTCTCACAGATCCCCGGTGTTTACCTCTAGAATTCCCTTCCTGACTCCCAAGATGAAGATCTGAGACAGTTTCTCATGGCAGAGGGTGTAGATAGTAACGACTGAGTAAGAACAGCAGAGGTAAGGCTTGACAAGCATATCACATACAACATTCTCTACCATAGCATCTTGTTTTCATAGAAAACAGCTACCCCAGCATTCCGTGCCCCTTGGATAAAAGTCCTTCATTCCACAATGACTTTCAGCCTGTCCCATCTAGAGGGAGGAGCTGGGACATGGGGACTTGTTAAGGTGGAGGAGACCCATTGACCACACAAGACTGAGCTTTATTCATGTCACCATTGAATCTGCCTTCTGGTGTCAATCAAGCATCATTTTTAATGTAACAGGATGATTTGTCTTTGATACCAGAAGGCAATTTGTTCTCTTCCCCTATCTTGCCTAACTCTATACAGGTAGCCCAAGCTTAAAGAAAATGTAAAAGGAGGGATCCAGATTCAAAGATACTCTGTGTCAAAAATCGTCTAAAATCTTAGAACTCATTCGTGTACAATAAAGTCATAGGAATAATGTGTGTGTGTGTGTGTGTGTGTGTGTGTGTGTGTGTGTGTACTATGACATGCAAATAAAGGTCCAAGGACAACGTATGGGTCACAGGATGATTAAACTCAGGTTATCTGGTTTGGTAGTAGACACCTTTCCCCTAGTGAGTCATCACATTAGCCTCCAATTGTTTTCTTATGTAACAACGAAGGAAGATTAAAATTAGACATTAACATTAATAACTGAGTTGTATTAAAATTAAAACATAAAATCAGAAATAGTTTTTAAAATGTATACACAGAATTTGAGTTCAATAAAGTACAAAATGCTGATGAAGAAGTCACAGAATATCCAAATAAATTGGGAGGTGGTCTGTGTTCTTTTGGAGCACACCATAACTCACAAGCTAATAACACAGGGAAGTAAATGTGAATTCCATGAGTCTTTCTTACCAAATATCAGATATTTCTGTAAATATGAAAGTATTAAAAAACAAGAATTGTAGAAACCCATAACACTCCTACCAGGTTGGTTTTCTGGAACCTAATAGTATGCCAGTAACCCCCACATTCTTTACTCAGCATCATTACTATTACTGCTACACGGTATTATTTTATGTTACAGTGCAGATGCAAGTGCCACAGTAAGCATGTGGAGGTCAGAAGACAACTTCTGAGAGTCCGTTCCCTCCTTCCATCTTGAATCTCTTAGCTCTTAGGGATCTAACTAAGATCATTAAACTCATATAGTAAGGGCTATCCACTAAGCACACATTCATCTCCCAAATGAACTATAATAATAATAATAATGTGATAGCATATATTACACCCTACATCTATTCTGATTCTCAGAGCTAAGAGATCTTCATGAAAACAAAATATAATGATGATCAACATTAATAGTGTTAACATTCATAAATTCTTATGATACCATATACAGGCAAATATAATATCTGAACAAGGGCTTACAAGTCAACAAAGCCATGTGTTTGCTATAAACTTGGAATGCCCCAAATACTCTTCAGTTCCTCCATGCTGTGTGGAATGGTCTGAAGTCTCTCACGGTGTCTCAGTGTCTCTGCATTTAGCCCATATTGCCACAGTACATGTTAACCCAAGCCACACACTCAGATTTCCCATTTCTTTCTCTTTCTGAGCTCCGTGGGCCCTCCTCAGCAGCCATTTACCTCAGGTCCCCTTGAGAAGGGCAGCAGTAATCCAGACCCACACCTTCCGGTGTATAAAAATACTTTCACAATGCAAGAAGATATCCAAGTTCAACAAACAATACTTTTATGTCCTCCATTTCTTTATGCTAGACCCTTAATCTTAATCATGAATTCTTATTTTTGGTTTGGAAAGTAAATCTAACTTAATTTATTTGACAATTTATACTACTTATAAATATGTATATATGCTTGCAAAAAGATCATAATTTCTACGTATTATTTTTGGCCCATTAATGTCTGTAGATTTAATCACCATTTTATAAAACAATTGTGTTGGTTTATATTT
This sequence comes from Micromys minutus, assembly GCF_963924665.1. Taxonomy (NCBI): domain Eukaryota; kingdom Metazoa; phylum Chordata; class Mammalia; order Rodentia; family Muridae; genus Micromys; species Micromys minutus. The sequence continues at coordinate 41,678,134 of NC_137956.1, read as the reverse complement.
TTGTGTGTATGTATGTGTGTGTATCAACCCTATAGGTGTTCATATTTGCTGTGGTACATTTGTGGAGGTCAAAGGGCAACCTTTAGGAGTCAGTCCTCTTCAACCCTGTGGGTACCAGGAATCAAGCTGAGATTGTCAGACTTGGTCAGGTACCTTTGCCCACTGAGCCATCTGCTAGGCTACTCCTGACATTTTTGCAAATATTTGCAATAACCCTAGTGTAATTCTCAACTTGTAGGATTAAACAAGACTTCATTAGTCCTAAACAATTGTCCTTATTTTATAAATCTAAGAATGTAAATACTACTTATAGTTGATAAAAGGGAGAACTCAGAAATTAATTATATCTTCTGAACACTTTGCCTGTACTCCATTATTTAATTTCATAAAGATATATGGGCATGTGTAAAAATATTACTACACATGCATACAAAAATCTCAAAACAATGCACACACACATACATACATACACACACACACACACACACACACACACACACACACACTGCTATGTACAATTTCCAAGAAAATCGGCATTGTTGAGAAGGCCTCCCAGTATGTACACGTCACAATGATGCTTTGGACTAAATTTCCAACTGATGCACCTTTCTGCTAATGGTTTTGCAACACCAGTTCAGTTTCAGAGCAGTGTGTGTTGATGCTCGTGACAGATACTCCTAAACTCTACCCATTCCCGCCTGAAAGCCCCACAATACAGTATCACACATTCACAGCCCTCTCTGCCTTCCACTTAGTGGACAACAATAACTAACCATCTCAGCATCCGCTAGCACCAGTGTTCCACCTAGCAGAAGCACGGTGGAGGAGGCGTGGCCCCTGCTAAACTCTGGCTAGAGGAAGGTTAATTAACACTATTCTTGGAAATGTCAAGCGATCAGTGAAAATAGCAGTAAATTGGGGTCACGGGAAGCTCCTTCTGCCTTCAGCATACTGAGAAGCCCACAGCATGCTCAGAACGATCTGTGCAATCCTGTGGTTGTCATGTGTTCACAAGCTAGCCCAGTGACAATTACACATTCCAATTTTAATTCAAACACAGACCTTTGTTTCTTTAGTTTACCGTTGACTGCTATTTGTGTGTGTGGCTGTTGGGTTGTACTCATGTCACATGCCCAACGGAGGTGACTTGGTGAGTAAAGCACATGAGTGAGCACCAGAGATCGGGTCCCCAGCACCCACAGAAACATCAAGTGAGTAGCGAATCCCCTTTCTCCCTATAATTCCAAGGAAGATAGAAACAAGGGATCCTGAGACTGAGCTGGCCAGCCAGCCAGACAATACTGAATTCAGTGAGGGATCTCAACATACTGCATGTAGTGAGAAACCTAGCCTGGAAGAATAGTGAAGAGAAATTCAGGCTGGGTGTCAGCTTCAGACCTCCATATGCCTGCCACACACATTTGCATTCACACATGAACCCACACACATGTGAGCACACATACAAAAGGGCACTGCATACTCTGACGCATGCAAAGGAACAAAACTGTCAGCGAATATCACTCAGGGAGGCAAGAGCCTAGAGGGCTGGGAGGATAAATGGGCTCCTGTTGAACTCCAGGAGAAGGATATGAGCACCATCCCTTCTGCGTGGAGTAGCACAGAAAGTCCACGTGATGCTGGCGATCAGGGTGAGCTTCTGACCAATGAGAATGGAGGAAAGTAGACACTTCCACAAAGAACCAAAGGCCAAAACGAGATAGGTCTCAGAAGTGGTGGCAATGCACCAAATAACTCTCAGTGGCACACACTCATTCCAGCTGCTCAGAACTGGTTAGTATATGCACGGCCAGCGGGAACTGCACAGCAGAGGTTGTCACTGAGCACGCATCCTTAAGGGAAGTCATCAGTGGGCACTCAGATTTCATTGCCAATGAAGAAGCTCCGTGCACATTTCCATCTTCTATTTTCGTTTTTCATATCCACCTACCATTCCCTACTCCGTGTCTTCGTACCAAGCTGGCTCACTTGATTAACCTCTGCTCATCTGCCACACATGGAGCCCAGGTCTTGATACTGACTCTGGCTGCAGGAAGGTTTAGACTGCTCCAAGGCTGCCATCCACACGGCTGAAATCTGTCAAGGATTTTGATGTTTTGTGTAATAGGTGGGAACATGTTCAGACCCTTGCGCTGGCTTATAGAATTCTCTCAATGCATGTTCCTTTGTGTTCTACAAGACACACATGTGCCGATTCATAAAGGATGTGCAGGATTCAAATACCTGGAACACCCCTTTCCTAGTGAAAGAAACCCACTCATGGCAATCTAGCCACTTTCTTTTGACCAAACCTAAAACATGTCTGCATCTATACATTCCATTTTACTATTAGATTGCACTGCCAGGGACTTAAAAGCAGGACAGGCAGCTCATGAATTGCATGTGAAGGGCACACAATCACTCTCACTGTTAGCTACACACACTGGTGCCTCGGCAATATTCTAAATCAATGGAGCCTCACATCCTCTAATCAAAGAGCCTCTTTGGGGAAACAGATAAAATGAAGCTGAGCTCTCGGCTACACATACCAAGCGGAACAAAGCAATTTCCCCCACACACTTCAAGTTGGCGTCTTGGGACTCAAGAGACCTCTGTCTCTATAGGGCCCAACTTTCTGCCTGGCTTTCATTCAGTGTATATGGGGTCACTTACTCGGGGACTGGAGCTACTTCAGAAGGGAACAAATGGAGCATTTGCCTCGACACATCTCACGTTCTAGTGAACAAAAAGTCCACAGACATTAAGCAAAAACAACATCAGGTATGTGGATAAGCAGTTTGGGTGTTTGAGATGCTTGGATTAATGGGGAACTCTCTGAGCAAGCTGTATATGAACCAAGTGCTAAATGGCATGGAGAACTTGTCTAGAAGGATAAACTGGGAGGGGTTGTATGTGGCCCACACTCCCAGAGCAGCAAGAAAGCCCAAGGGAGCATAATGTTGGTGAGAAGGGAGAAAGCAGAGCCTAAGACCCAGTGGAAGGATCACTGGAGAAAGGATGTTAAAGACCGACTTCTAAGCATATTTGCTTGAAGGCAATTAATTAGATTTCTCTTATGAAATGTCCATCTGATGTTACTTAGCTGAGAAGCAAAACTAAGGCCAAATGGCCAGTTAGGTGATGGTTCTCAGCCATACATGATTAGCATGGCTTTACATACATGGTCACCTGGGCACCTTGTACATGCATTGTGGTCACTGGGGTACCTTTTTCATGCAGTGAGGTCGCATCTCATGCATGCATTGTGGTCACTGAGGTACCTTTTTCACGCAGCGAGGTCGCATCTCATGCATGCAGTGAGGTCACTGGGGTACCTTTTTCATGCAGTGAGGTCCCATCTCATGCATGCAGTGAGTCCTTGCTTATTCATACTTTTTCCTAAAAATCAGATACTTAGGCATTCCAGTAAGACAAAGTGATCTCAGTATTAAATATAGACTAGTGTTTGTTTCTGCTGCTCCTGCTAGAGTTTTATATCTAATTTTTCTCTACTTGACAGAGAGATGTTCTCCCCATAACAGTGAGCAAGGAGATGGGTGTTTAATTCTCACTTTAACCACCCTTTGCCCAGGGATCTCTGAGTCATTTCAGGTCACAGCCTTTATCTGAGATTGATTGATTAAGGGCAGAACAGGTCTGTCAGGCTCAGGTCACAGAAATGCGTTCATCTTGGTCTCCCCCCTTAGCTCTATCACTTTTCTAGTTCAGAAGCAACTGAACTGATCCTGAGGTCAGTGACCTTAATATTAGTTACACATCTGTGCTTTTTTACAAGCAATAATTTTATTTCCCGTGTTATACTTACAGCACTTCGTCAGGTAGAGCCAACCTGTTGCCACAGGCTGCACACAACCACATTCAGCCAAGGACAGTAGAGTGGTGAATCCAGCCTCATGCAAAATTATGGGTTAAAACACTGAGACTTTGTTTTTGCAATTTTTGCAACTCAATTTAGCAGTTCTTAAAGCACAAACCATGTATCTGACAATGTCCTATTGCTATGTCAAAAGGCTGGACACATATGACTCAAAATTACTTGCTTTTTAATTCTTTTGGTTAAAACATCAAAACTAAGAAATTTTCAAATGTTACTTTTAAACACCTCTTCCACCCCTTGCTACTCTCCAAAAGAGTGCTTGGACCAGTGTGGGTGTTGAGTAAATACTGGATGGATGGATGGATGGATGGATGGATGGATGGATGGATGGATGGATGGAGTAACGTGTTGATGGAGAGATGACTTATTAGCTATAGGCTATGACAGAATTTCCTATGAATTGAGCAGTGCAGAAATGCAATGTACTTATGAGGAACTAAGTTTTGTCCATAGAATGTTCTAGGAAAATGTGTTTTTCATCATATATAAAGCCAAGGATCTTTCTAGGAATAAGATACGGGATTTACACTTGGCTCCGGTTAGGAAAATGATAGGAAATCCCAGAGTGCTGTTCAAACATTCCCAAGACAGCTACACAAAGCATGAAAGCTGAGGGCACCCCTTGACTGCATACATAATGAGATACTGGGGGACCCCTTGGCTGTATATGTAATGAAAGAATTTTGTGAGGAAGTATAATGGTATGAACACATGCCTGCCTTTTCCCGAAAAAACAAACAAACAAACAAAGGTGGGTTTCAACTATACCGAATTGTAACCTTGGCATACAAAACACTTCTTCAGCAAGCTAATTCACTGGATACAGATCTGCCCTATGCTACCAAAGCTAAATTTTTGTTAGGTCACAGCTGCTGTGAGCCCTACCTCTGACTGCTGAACTTGCCCATCAGCTGAGCCTCTGTCTACCATCTTCATGGAAGGAGATCTCAAACTCTTGACCCAAGAATAGCTCATGGAAGCATTGTTTTTACCAGGACAGAGTCTACCTCTTTGGGTTGTGCTCATCCTGCCCTCCTACATCTCAGGACAAATTCAGGATGTGTGTGAAGTCCTTCTAAATCCAGTGTTATCGAGCTCCTTTTGCTAAATGCTAGCTCACTGTCATTTTCTCCTGGATTCCCAGTTCTCTATAATCAAAAGTTTCCACTTCTTGTTCAGATCCACTTTGTCAATAAACTAAAGAGTAATTTGCCCCCAGAATGTCCAGGCCTAAGCACAGTTCTCCCCATGAGAGTTGTCACAAAGAGTGTACAGATGACAAGCTTGTTCCTTTTCCTAATCAAAATATTTTTTTTTCAACACTGTTCTAGTCAGCTTTTCATCACAGTTACAAATGTTCAGCATGAACAAGTTAAAGGAAAGAGACCCTCATTTGGCCTCACAATTTCAGATGTGTGAATAGGCTAAGGCTTTCTTGAGATGCAGCTTACAGATGAATGTGGTTGTTGGGGGAGGGGACATAAGTAGGTTTACACCTCACTATACCTTGAAAATCAGCTATGGATACTGGCAACTAACAGCACTCTCCGGCCACCATTTCCTTCTTCGTTCAAAGAAAGTACCATATCATGCAGATTTCATAAAGAATATCTTTCATAAGGATTTAGCATATGTGTTGTTATTGTTGCTGTTGCTGTTGATATTGTTGTATCTTTTTCTGGTGATGACCTTTATCAACAGAAAAATCACATCAATGTGATTTAGGGATGAACAGTTTTTCACAGGATTGTATAAAATGTAAGATGAACAACTTTCTTTTACTATTGACCCATATTGACAGGGACTCAGTTGTTGCATTACCGTTGTGATTAATAGATTTTCTTACAAAAGTCACCTGTAGAAACCTAATCTTGAGCATATGTGGTGTCGAGGTTCTTGGTGGATGCTTGAGAGTGGCGCCCTCAGGAATGGGATTGATGCCATTTTAAAAAGATACCTTGATAACTTTGCTAGTGAGAGGGTAGCAGTGTGTGCCTTTTGTGGAGCATGGAGCAAGTCCTCACCATGCATCAATGAGCTGCTGCCTTATACTTGAACTTCCACAAGATTGAAACATATTTGCCTGTTGTTTAGAGACTTCTAGTCTAAAGTATTCTGTTATAGCAGCAGAAATGGACCTAGAAACACTTTCTGTCAATCCATGACAAAAGCATGTGTTACTCTCTGAGATTCCAGATACCCAGTTCATACTTCTCCCATGTCATTTTTACTGTGATTGAAATCTTAGCTCCATCCTTTGAGTCATTGAGTCATCTTCATTCATTCATCCTCATCTTCAGAAGTAAAATTCGCATTCCACTATGCTTTATCCCTCTGTTGACAAACTTGAGAGTCACATCATGTATCCCAAGAAGCCAGGCTTAGGTACCCATCCTACAGAAGCCATTTTAAAGAGCCAAATTGATAGTAAAATTGCAGGGGGGGGGGAGTATTCAATGAGGCCACATATGGAAGAGAAGCAGTGAGATACAGGGACCTCCCAAGATCATCTTTGGGATTCATCTGTCCACCGTTGTCTCTATAAGACTGTGAATCTCTTTTCTGAAGAGAACAGTTTCCATACTTTTCTTCTCCAGGCAGGAAATTACAAGGGAAATAAAAAATCTGTTGGAGTTAATTGTTTTGGTAGTCTTTCAGTCATAGTGTCTTTTTAGAATATGTTCATTATTTTCAGGCCAGATACAGGGGTCCAAGAAGTCCTTTCTACTGCCTTTAGGATGTAACAGACTTTGGTAAATGTCTCTTTGGTAAAACACACACACTTGTACAAGCACTCACACATACAGACATGCATCTACCCACCCCCCTCCACACACACATGAACACACACACATATCACAAGCACAGTTGTGATTATGGTATATTTTGTGGAGCAGAGGACTTATCTTTTCATTTGTCAAAATAGGTATTTACTGACAAGGCTTCAAGAAATATGTTGTTGGACTTCTTAAAATATATAATAAAGTCTATGATTTTTATACAGTAAAGAAAAACAGTTTCTGAATTTCTTAACATTTCAACTCAATCCTCCATTGATCCTTGTTTTTCCTAGTGGTGTTCAAGACAAGTAGCAATTTTTATCAAGATCTTCTTTTGTTCTTTTTATTAACTATATTGCTAGAAAGTTCCATATTTCTTATGAAGTGCTATCATCTACCTACTCATTGGGAGGATATTACTATTTCCAGGACTCCAATTTCCAGGTATGTCTAATGTCATCTAAACCCATTTTCTGGAAATATGAAGCAATTTCCCAGTGAAGCCTCTTCAATCACAGCCTTTTTCTCAAATGCTCTTAAATGTTTCTTTACACGGGGTAGTCTTATTTTATCTTTCCACTCCAAGCCTTTTAGTCAGGAAGAGGGGACTCACCAGCATGTTTTCCTTGCCCCAGATTGATTCAGCTCTGGCTCTACTACCTTTCTGCTTCAGAGACTTTGCTGACATACCTCTCTACACAAACTTTACTTAGTTCCAAACACAGTGCTTTCTTTACACCTGCTAAACTTTCAATTTAGAGAATCCATGTGAATGAAATCAGCAGATTCTCCTTGGCTCGTGATAGACTTCTGAACCACATGCTCCCCTCCTTGCGCTGACTCTGACTTTCCAGTGTGACAGTTGATAATTTTGAACTAACCTACTTACACCCAGCCTGTATTGGGGCCATTCATCCTTTTACATAATTTTGACTTGTCTGTGATTAATCATCATCATAAAGTTGTTAAGTTCCATTTATTTCTAATACCATTAATCTTTGATATGGGATAATTTGTGGTCTGCCAAGATTAGCAACACGCCATAATTAGCACATTCTGGAGATCTGGAGCACAACCTTGGCTACAACTCAGTTGGCCCCTCTATCATAACCGGTAATTTCAGTGGGAGAATAATAAGGCTGGCTCGGCCACAGTTCTTTTTGGGGGGATCTTTTCCTAAGCAAGACGTTATGGTTAAAAATATCTCTTAACACACTTTCTACTTCTTCCTGAGTTGTAAAATGCTTTACTTGAGGGTGTAAATCAACTCAAGTAAAACAATAGTTGAAATCATTTAAATATGTAAAACAGTCTGCTAAATATTTGGTATGTGCTTACTATAAGATTGTTTCCTTTGATTGTATGTGCATATGTGTATGAGTGTTGTCAGTGTGTGTTCCCACTTGTGCAAGAAATTCTGGAGAGGCCAGAATAGGATATAAGATCCCCTGGAGCTAGTTATAAGCAGTTGTGCCCTACCCAATGTTGGTGCTGGCAATTAAACTCTGATGGTCAGCTCATAGACAAATTATCAACCACTTGCTTAGTCATCAAGATAGGCTCTCTCAATCAATTCCAGAGCTTATCTACAAGGCTGGTCTTGCTAGTCAGCTCACTCAGAATTCTCTATCTCAGCCTTCTGAGGCTGTAATTACAAATGAATAACCACCACACCCATCCGGATTTACATAGATCCTGGGAATCTCTCATTCTGGAGCTTATGGGGCAAACAATTTAATCATTGAGCTATCTCCCCAGTTCCCAACAGTATTCAGTACAAAGATTCCATGTTAAATATAGTTTAACCCCCAAATCAATTTTCTGTCTAAAACCACTGGTATTTTTGATGCTATGTTTCAGGTATGGTAAACTTTTAGAGGTTATATTTATTGGGTTCCCCAAAATATCATTCGTAGTAGTTGGTGCTGTCATGAAAACTCTACAGAAAGAGTAAATTATTTGCTGGAGTCCTCAGAGTTAGGAAGGATATTTCTAACAACATAAATATTGTCAGAATGATATTTCTTACAGTATAAATATAATTGATTAATCCTGTCCAATATTTTGTTGGCTTACTGTATTTATCGTTAGTAGACCACTACCCTCCCCTCCCCACCATCTTGTATTTTGAAGCAATGATAATTTACTCCACTATGGAAAAATAGCTATTTGAGCTGCACTCATTCAGGCAATCCCCCTGCTTCCGTTGCACCAGCTGGCTCTAGTGACTGCAGCAACCTGGTATTTCAGCCTGGTCAGGTGTGGTTTCAACACACCTGCCATGGGCATCTTTCTATATATATTTGGCGAGGTTGTTTTCTTGGTTTGGGGTCAGTTGGGTTTTTGTTTGTTTGCTTATTTGCTCTTTTGTTTTTGTTTTGTTTTGTTTTAATCCTCAAAGAATCAACCAGAGCTGCATACAGCACTTGGTTCTCAAAAGGAAAGACTAGATGTCCCAATGCTTTGGTGGCTTATCCTTTTAAACCCCTGATATTAAATTACCTGTTTCACTGGGCAAAACAAATTACAAGAGCAACCTAGATTCCACAAAATAAGAAGGGCACTCAAGTTCTTGGTTTCCCAGCAGTCCTGCCTTTGGGCTCAATTTGGACTTTATGACAATTGGCAAACGCATTAGTAAAAATAGAGTGGTCCCAAGTAGTTCTCCCAGGGCCACTGCGTTGAGCCTCTTGGCTGCTTCTAGGCTGATGCTTTTACGGAGCTGTGTGCACAGCTGAGAGGCAGAGAATCTGTTATATTTCAGATGCTGTTTGCTCCCTTGGCTGGAAGCTGTTCAGGATTGTGAGAACTGCAGAAGTGTGTTTGATAGTCCTAACTCCATCTGATTCTGCCTTTGCTCACTGGCTTGGAAAATGTTTCCAATATTTTACTTCAAAGTAAGTAGTTTGCGAGAATTATATTGGAAATATTTGGCAGAGGCTGGCATAAGAGTATCCTACATGCTGTTAGCCTGCTCCCTTTTCAAAATGTAAGCTCCCTTCAGTGAAAACCTATTCAGTAAGCCCACAGCAGGTAGATTCTGTCTGCTCATCTGCACAGTCAACACTGATCATGGTAAAATCAGGCTTTAATTTAACAATCTGTCCAAAAGCCTGCTGCTGTTCTGCTCTTACTCCACGGCTAAGCCAAAAAAAAAAAAAAAAAAAAAAAAAAAAAAAAAAAAAAAGCTCTACTGAGTGCAATTTAGACACTGAAAATGACCGCACAGCAAGCATTTGCAAAGCTGCAGTGTCAAGGTTTACAGATGGGCAGAGTACTCTATGTTAAGACCAGCACTGTGTTTATAACGATCTCAGAGTCTGTGCCCATAAAACGCCAAGACAAACAGTGGCTCTCAAATCTCATTCTCACTTTCCGAAAGGACACACAGAAAGGTCACCGTATGCAAGTCAGCTTCCTTCACTATTCTGGGTGTGGATATGAAGCCCTCCGTGCCTAAGGTCCAAACCTAGCCTCCCCCTCCTTCCTCTGTCTCCAGCTGTGAGCTGCTGCATCCCCAGAAATAGGTCACAGGTGTGTGCACAGGTGCAGATCTCACCTGGCTTTGAGCCACTGGGCAAGCTCCAGGAAGCCAAGTGCCCATGGCCAAAAAGCCCAAGCACAGCCATGACAGTGTGCTTAAATACTTACTTATGGATTCACAGAAGGTAAAAACAATATCATCGATCTAATATTTACTTATTGACATAAATGCATTGCTTTCTGGATGCAGCCAGAGCAGCATTTCTATTTTAAGCAGCAAAAGCTGCTCTCTGGCCAACCTTGGGGGAAAATAATCCAAATATTCTGAGAGGTATAACCTGAAGTATTGAGGCTTATATTTTCCTCTCTACATTCAGAATCCAACCTCCCCAATCTCCAGGATACCATAAGTATGTGTGTTCACATGTTTATATGTGTGTATAAATATTCATGTTTATATTCATATAATTTATAGTGAAACATTTAGTATATTGAGCTTGCTCACTCTGGCTTCATCCTTTAAGAAACCATGTGTGCCCACTCTTAGCCTGTGTGAGATGTTTTTTGTTTGTTTGTTTGTTTGTTTGTTTGTTTTAATTTTGAAAGCTAGATGGTGCAAAATCAGGGTACCAGCAGATTTGGTTTATGACAAAGGGTGTTTGTTACAGAAGACCATCCCATCACTCATGTGGGGGAAGGAATAATCGAGCTGTCTGTGGTCCCTTCTATAATGGACACTAATTGTGTTCATATGAGTTCTACTCTCCCGGTCTCAGTGCCTCCCACAAGCCCCACCCTGTGCTTTAATCTTTACAGTGGGGATTTTGGCTTGGGATTTTCATGGGGAGTAGCATAAAGTTCTCCAGTACTGTAGACGCCTTCCCATCATCCTCTGTAACTGTCACCATTCCTTCTGCTGTGAGAGTGACTGTTTCAAAGCTCAGATTCTGTGGGTGAGCACTTTCACTGTCTCCAGTTAATGTGGAACCTCCTACTGGTACAACCTGGCACCTCAGCATCTTCATTGTATGCAGTGCGAGGGGGGGGGTCAGTTTGTCTCAATCAGAGGTGTCTGTAGTCAGCAGTCTCGGGCTATAAACATCCTGGAAGAAGCTAAAAGCTGCCAATGGCCCATGGGTCAGAAGCCTTGGTCTTTGTCACAGCTCTGCCCACATCGACAATTCACAGTTCCCCCTGGACTTCCCTTGCTCAGGGATTTCTCTGCTTCCTAGAATACTAAGTAGGCATCATTTCCCTTTGAACATGACTATAGATGTGATGGTTTCTAGTTATTTCACGTTTCTGTGGCCTTAATTTCCCTCCAAGGACAGACTGGAATCTGGCCCTAGGAGCTCAAGCAAACCCTTTCTGCCCTAAGTTGCTCGTTTGTTGGAGTATTTTATCAGAGCAACAGGAATGAAGCTAGGACAAGCTGCTTCTAGATGTGGCAGTCTATACCAGCCATGCTTAATCTCCTAACTCAACTATTTACCATTAGGTACTTAGAACTTTAAAACAGTGCTGTCTCCCCAAATAATTTCTAAATATAGGCCAGTGGTTGTAGGCTTAGATTTTTTTCAAAACCTACTTTTAATAAGAGTTCTTAAATGCTTTAACCCACTTTCCATCCCACTACCCACCAGAGGTGGTGGAAAGGAAATGTTATTAGGATACGGGGAAAGTGGACCTGTTAGAAATAGTTTTTTGGAGCAAATCCAATCTGAGCTGTCAGGAGATATACCCACAATCCAGTTCAGTAAAGTCAGGAAAGAAGACACAAACCACATGGTGGCATGACCCAGCAGAAACAGCCAGGCCTCTGCACAAGTCAGTAAGAGGAACCAGGACTAGCCTGAATATGAGGGAAAGTTCTCTGCTGCACCTCTCAATGAAGTAAAGATCAACTAAGACAAAGACTCTAGGACGCATTGCAAAGCTAGCTATGCAAGCCGGTTGTTACTGTCTGAGCAAAACTCCATCTGACACTATATCAGCTGACATCGCTGTCAATCAGCCCAGGCCTACAGAAGTTGCAAGAAGCCAGCAAAGTACCATCAGAAGTTTTGTAATGTGTTTCTGTGAAGTCACAACAAACGAGGACCATTAAGGAATGGCAGAGCGTACCAATACTGTCTAGCATCACCCACTGTCCGTCCCATCCTTTGTGCGTTCTTTCACAGGTCTGTCTGCTTTAGCAAACCATCTTTTTGCCTGTTTCTGCTTCAGAGAAATGCTTGACATAATTGACTTTCCAAAGAAACCAGAAGTTTCCCCTACAGGTGGTGGTGTGTGGAATCCGGCCCTCAACACACCAAAAATGGCAACAGCTTTGAAGTACTCCCAGGAACCGTAGCTGGAGCTAGAACAGCTCCCAGAGCCTTCCAGTAAGCTGTTCCTTTCAGCAAGTGGCCTTTGAGCAGGGCTGTTAGCTCTCCAGAATAATCTTAAAGCTTGGACAGACAGACAGACAGACAGACAAGGAATTGGGAAATAGCAAGAAACAAGCCCACAGTTTGAGTCCAAGAAAGACTTAGGGATGAAGGGATCCACACAAGGCCACATAAAGGCTGTTTATTTACTGGTCCATATTATGTTGGCTTGTATATGTGAGATGCAGTCCTGACAGGTTATAAGGGTAGAGCTGAGCAGCAGGTGTCCATCATGTGGGATATCAACAGCTTAGTGTTCCACGTCATCTGCTTTTATGAAAACATTGTATTTATGTGTTAGTTGCTTTCAACCCGATTGGAAGCATTCCTTTCCATCCTTGCCCATCCCGGCCTGGGTAATCCTGGTGCCTGGTTCCACAGCCTCTGGGTGAGGATGGAACTTGCAGCCCTACCTTGCTAACAGGTTAAGTCCCTATCCAGATCTACTATTCTGAATGGGAGGCCACGGCTCTCTGAAGCTTGCTTCCTTGCTGATGCTAGGAGAGGTTGCCACTGTAGGCACAAGTGAGACCTTCCTGGAGAGAAGAAAGGGCAAAAGAATGACAGCAGTGTTCCATCCCAGATCCGGACAGCCCTGGAGACCCTAGAGCCCTGCAACACCAGCTGAATGGGGCAAGAATTGCTCCTGTTTCTTTGCTTAGGTTTTCCTGAAAGCAGGGTTCCTGGGAGTCTAGAAAATAACCCCAGAGAGGAAGAATGCAGGTAGGATGTGGGGAAGAGAAGAAAGGGCCAGTAGACATAGGTGTCCACTGCAGGACAGAAATGGCACTGAGGGCTCTCAGATACCCCACAGGCATTGCCCTGAGCTAGCCACTTCTGAGCATAACAGAGGAAGCATTTGTCTTCTAATTCCTACTTACACAGGTTAAAGGGTGATCTATACATATACACATACATAATACATACATACATATATACATACATATATATATACACATACATATGTGTGTGTTGTGTATATGTATGTGTGTATATATGGGGACATGTACAAGAGAGCAGAGGTGGGTGTCTTCACCTCAGAGCAGTCAGACTCCCAGGTGGGAGTTTGTGTGCAGGACCCTGGGCCACCTGCCACGGTGCACCCGGGTAAAGCCATGCAAATGGAACTGTCTGGAGGAAGACATGGGGATGAAGGCTCTAAGCCTTAACTGTGGAAGCCAGCACAGGGTATACAGGCTTTTGGATATTATAAAGAAAAATCAGACCTAGCAGAATGAATTGTGTTATCAAAAGTGGAGCTCTGAAGAGCTCTTCCCTGGCCTGCTGTGTTGCTGTTTGTTAACTGCTGTAAAATATGTCTCTTTTTGTCCACTGTTCCTCAGAGAGAGAACAGCACTTTGTGCTGCTCTTGCAGGAGGGAAACGAGCTCTGTCGTCTGGCGTTTGGTTATGGTCTTTGCACAGTAAGAATGACTTGGAAGAAAGAAAGAAATTACAAAGAAACAAAGGGCCCAGGGCCTGTGGTTTGCCTGAAACACTTCTGCCTCCATTACCACTCTTTTTAAATTGGGAAGTTCAGAGTTAGGAAATTACATCCTTTACAAAACAAAATGTTCATTCTTTTAATACAAATTAGACTATTAGCATGAAAATGTTCAAAGACAATGCTGATCTACTACTTGTGTTTGTGTTTGATGCTAACTTATATTAAAATGGTTTAATAGACATGGCTATAAATCAGTCACAACCCACTTATTTAGAGCCCAGTGATAGATATCTTTGCAAGCATGTTTACACACATACTCAGATTATTGCATACAACAAATGAGACATGTAGGTTTGTCTTTGATGTGTGTCAAATTCATATTAAAAAATCAAGAAAGGAGAAGATGGTTCACTGGCTGAGAGCACTTGCTTTGAAGGCCTAAGGACCTGAGTTCAAATCAACAGCACCCATGTAAAACACCGAGTGTGGCTACATGTGCCTGTAACCCCAGCATTAGGCCACAGAAAACCATTTCTGTTTCTAATATTATGTGCTTGCTGGTCAGATTATCCAAAATGGTGAACCTCTGGTTCATGGAAAGTCCCAATCTTGCTTCAGTAAGCCCTCTTTTTGTGGATGTGGCATGAATTTCCCAAGGGAAATTGCTCTGTGATTATACTAAGGATCGAGATTCCAACAAATATGTTTGAGAGGATGCATGCAGATCTTAACAGCTCTGACGCCTGACTTTCATTTCCTAACTCACAAATCTATGCAGTAGTCCCAACGCACAGGCTCTGAACCAGCAGGCTCTTTTCATTCAGAAGCAATGTCACATGCAGTCCCGTCTCTGTAAATGTCCATCTTCTTTCTCTTGGTCATCAGGCTGGGACTTTTCTTGGTTTCTTGGTGCTTTCTTACAAGAATTTCTCTTAAGGGCTGAAGATGTAGCTAAGCAGTGGAGCTCTTGCCTGGCATGTGTAAGGCTCCAGGTTCAATCTCCAGGATTAAAAAGAAAGGAAGGAAGGAAGGAAGGAAGGAAGGAAGGAAGGAAGGAAGGAAGGAAGGAAAAGAAAGAAAGAAGGAAAGAAGAAAGGAAAGAAGCAAAGAAGAAAGGAAGGAAAAGAAAGAAGAAAAAGGGGGAAAGGAAAGAAAGGAAAAAAGGAAGAAAAATAAAGAAAGAAAGGAAGGAAGGAAGGAAGGAAGGAAAAAATGTTCATGGGTCCAGCAAGATGGCTAAGTGGCAAAAGGTATCTATCACCAAGCCTGATGACCTGAGTTTAGTCCCTAAATCCATGTGGTAGAAAGAAAGGACCAATTCCCACATTTACCCTTTGAGCCCTATATGTGTGCCCTGGCATGCATACATATATACCTCCTTACCCCCAACACAAAACTTGTTAAAAACAAAAAAAGTCTTTTTAATATTTTTTCTCAATGTATAGTTAAATTAATTTGTTCACCATCACTGTGTCTCTAATTTCATTTTTAAAAAAATCAAACAAGACAGTGTTTTCTAGAGTCTGTCTTCCAAAACTAAAAGAAGCAAAGCTGAGGTTGGTATTTATGATCAGATTACAAAGTAATTTTATGCTAATTAGCAAGAAAAGCTTACCAATATGTACTTATAGGCTAGAGATCATGTTAATACTTTGAATTTTAATTTTTAAATATTTTATACATGTACTAAGTTCCCTTCAATATGCGTTATACTCTCATTTCCAATCTTATTCTGCTCTTTAGAAGGTTCTCACTCTCTAATTGATGATATGTATGTAAATTTTAAATTTTATTTTCATTTGTCTTGATCATCTGCCTTACTAATACAATATCTACTGGGGCTGGGGCACTAGGGAGAATATCCACACATAGCCATCACACCTTTTCTCTCCTTATCTACCGAGCAGTAGTCACATGGCGCTCCACTCCCTAAGCTGAAGAGCCATATTCTAGTCCCTGCCTTATCATTTGCTACTCTTCAAAGATTCGTTCCCATCACCTTGCCTCCCATAGAGACTTGATGGTATAAGAGACAGCCACTGTTGAGATTTTTTTGTGTCTGTATTTGACAGTTCCTTCAGAAGGACCCTTACAAAACTACTGCAAGGAATACCAGAAGAATCTAAGACATGTAGAATCTGTAAACAGCTCGAAATTGAAGGAAGATCATCCTTTCTGAGTATGCAGGCTCTGCCCAGCTGCTTCACAGCTATGACTATCTAAGGGAGAAATAAATCCAATCCTGTATAACTTTCTTACAGAAATAAAGGCCAACGGGATGATTTACAACTCCTTTTACTAGGACTGAACAGCCTTGACATTGAAATTCGAGAAAGCTGTTGCAAAAACCAACAAAGAGGAAAAGGAAGAAGTCCAAAATTGTTGTGAATACAAACACACAATTCTTGAGTATGTATTATTTACCTAGCAATACATTGGAAGCATACTGGATCAGAATAAAAAGGGTGCCTGAGCAATAATCTAGAAGGGGAAAAAGAACAAAGGTCACAATCAGACAAGTGTCACATATTACCAATGACATCATAGACACATATCAAATAATAGCAGTGATGTCTTAGGTATGTGTCAACTTTTAGCAGTGATGTCAGTTGCAGATCTGTAGATACTCCAGATTGTTTAGCATGAGCAAGGCTTAAAAAGTGATTCCTTAAACAGAGAGAGTGGAGTTAATACTAGAACAATGAGAAAAATGACTCAATCTTATCTTTACAAGGAAAAAATAAACAAAGATCAATGGACTTCTGAGTCCAGCATCAAGATAATGCTGCACATCCTAGGATCTAGAGAGACTGGCCAACCTAGAGAATCAGCAAAGATGGATCCAGGAGCTTCTGAACCTGTAAATTGGGAGGAATGCACACATGGTGATTTTACAGACACATGGAGGCCACTGTGGGTGCCTCGGGGTTTGCCATTCTTCAGCACAAGATATCGGGGCAGTGGCTTTACCTGCAGAAATCATGTCACATCCTCATACAATGAGAAACTGAGAAATAGTTCTTGTACCCTAGCCAGAGGAGGATAAAACTATCTTGGTCAAAAAATGCCAGAAGATTCTTAATGAGAAAGATATGTTGTTAAAGGGGAATGCTGCTCTTCATGGGAGGCACATGTCTTGCTGGGGAGTCAGAAATGCAGATGGAGATAAAGTACCCAGATAATGAGAGTACTCAAGAAGTCCAACCCTGCCAGATTAGCATAAAATATCACCACCCATTCCTGTTACTATCTGGTATACCATGTCCAGTTCTCACAACAACTGGAAGAGGCTAGCACGATATTGTGGTAACTTTGAGTAAGAATGGCCTCACAGCTCATCTATTTGAATGCTTGGTCCCTTGTTGGTGGAACTATTTAGGAGGAATTGGAGGCATTCCCTTATAGGAGATGTGCTGCTAGGAATGAACTTGAGGTTGCTAAAGCCCATGTCATTGGTTCTCTCTCTGCTTCATGCTTGTGTATCAGGAAGTAGCTCTCACTCATGCCTACCCATCTGCCACCATGCTCCCTGCCATAATAATCAGGGACTCTAACCCTATGGAACATTGAGCCCCAATAAATGTTTTCTTTTATAAGTTGCCATGGTCATGGTATCCTGTCACATCAACAGAAAAGTAACTAAGAAAGTATGTAGGTGTATAGACTGATGTTGTACACATTAGTACAAACGAGAGCTTGGATAAAAACCAATGCAGATGGTAATGTATACTTACAGATACTAGCACTCCATGGGGTCTTATATACACATGGTGTTTCCACACTCTGGCTGCTTATATAGCCTAGGAATAACACCAAGCTGGGAACCGGAAACACTCATCTAGTGAAGTCCTAGTGACAAGAAGAGGTACGAATGCCAGAAGAAACACCCACTTTTGAAATTGGAGAAGAAAATATGCATAGGAGACCAGGACACTTTATAGTTTCTTAGAGAAGTAAGTTCTTTTAAAAGTAACTGCTGTTCTCTTTACAAAAAAAAAAAAAAAAAAAAAAGCCTGGCATGATGCTCAAATTCAGTAGTTGTAACAAGTCTAGAACCTATCTCAAAAATGTTTGAATGCATAACATACCCCTAAGCATTAGTCAAAAGCAAAAGGTGTTTGTAACTATATTAATCCAATCATGTGGTATATAAAGTGCCTCGTCAATAAGGGGCCCCACAGAAAACTGGTACCTAGTGGCACTGTAACTGCCTTTGCTATCATGTTCCAATAATGAAATCACATAAGGATGTTTCACAGAACATGTCTCTCATTAAGGAACCCATGATGCTAAGCAAAACAGACCTTAAGGAAAAGTAGTACCAGCAGCCAACAGGAGCATGTCATACATGATGGAAAAATAAAGCCATTCTAACATAGTATTCATCTAACAATGGGTCTTAACGTAAGAAATAGGACAAAAGACACCAGAAGACACAAAGAACATTGAATCCAATATCACAGTCACATTAAGGGGTAAGGAAACTTCTCTTTGCAACAGAGGAGAGGTCATTACAGAAACCACAACCAACCAATAAGTTGCAAAGTTGCAGATCCCAGTCTCAATGGATACATCCACAAAACCCTCTTCACACTGGTCTTAGTCAGGGTTTCTATTCCTGCAAAAAAAACATCAGGACCAAGAAGCAAGTTGGGGAGGAAAGGGTTTATTCAGCTCACACTTCCACATTGCTGTTCATCGCCAAAGGAAGTCAGGACTGGCACTCAAGCAGGTCAGGAAGCAGGAGCTGATGCAGAGGCCATGGAGGGATGTCACTTACTGTCTTGCTTCTCTTGGCTTGCTCAGCCTGCTTTCTTATAGAATCCAGGACTACCAGTTCAGGGATGGCACCACTGACAAGCGGCCTTCCCCCATTGATTACTAATTGAGAAAATGCCTTTCAGCTGGATCTTATGGAGGCATTTCCTCAAGGGAGACTCCTTTCTCTGTGATAGTTCCAGCTTGTGTCAAGTTGACATACAAAACCAGCCACTACAATGTACCCCTTGTCAACTTGAACACAATACCATTAAGACTCAACCCTTAATTTCTTATTCATTCCCAAGATCTAAATAACTTCAGATCCCAAAGTCTTTACAAATTCTTACATATTAAATTTCAATCCCTTTAAATATTTAATCTCTTTTAAAATTCAAAGTCTTTTTACAATTCAAAGTCACTTCACCATGGGCTCCACTATAATACTTTCTTCCTTCAAGAGGGGAAAATATCAGGGCACAGTCACAATCAAAAGCAAAATTAAACTCTAACCTTCCAGTGTTGGGATCCACTCACAATCTTCTGGGCTCCTCCAGGGGCCTGGGTCACTTCTCCAGCTCTGCCCTTTGTAGCGCACACCTTGTCTTCTAGGCTCTGCTGCCTGTTCTCCACTGCTGTTGTACTTGGTGGTCACCCCATGACACTGGATCTCCAAAACACTGCTGTCTTCCACTGCAGCTAAGCTTTACCAATAGTCTCTCATGGGCTCTTTTCATGGTGCCAAGCCTCAACTCCTTTGCATGACTCCTTCTGTCCTGGAGTATTAATTGCAACTGAAGCTGCCCCTTCACCAATGGTCTTCTATAGCCTCTCACAGTGCTGAGCCTCAGCTGCTCTCCATGATCCCTTCATTCCTTCAAAACCAGTACCACCTGTGTGACCCTTACACATTACCAAGTCCAGCCACAACACGAGTTGTGATCTTGGATATCTGTGGAACACACCTTCTTTGTGCTCTCAGAAAACAGTTCCCAGAAGATTTCACCTCAATGATGCTGGTCTCTTCTTAATCACCACTAATTTCTTAGCTCCAGCTGACCAGCATCAATAGTCCCAGTAATGCAAAGCTTTCAATTTACTAGTTTTGGTATCTTGTTAATCAGAGCTGATTCTTCAGCCCCAGCTAACCAAAACCACAGAATGTTCACAATCAAAATAGCAACCGCCCTCCCCATCTTCTGTACTGTTTTCAACATTATCACCCAAGCTCCTATATAACATCCCATAACACTCTTAACATTCCAACAGCTTTTCTAGCTCAAACTTCCACGGTTCTCCCCAAAACATGATCAGGTTGTCACAGGAATACCCCACTATGCTGGTACCAATTTGTCTTAGTTAGGATTTCTATTTCTTCACAAAACATCATGACCAAGAAGCAAGTTGGGGAGGAAAGGGTTTATTCAGCTTACAATGATCACATTGATGTTTATCACCAGAGGAAGGCAGGACTGGAACTCATGCAGGTCAGGAAGCAGGAGCTGATGCAGATGCTGTAGAGGGATGTTACTTACTGGCTTGCTTCTCCTGGCTTGCTCAGCTTGTTTCCTAATAGAACCTAAGACTACCAGCCCAGGGATGGTACCATTGACAAGTGGCCCTCCCCCATTGATTACTAATTGAGAAAATGCCTTTCAGCTGGATCTCATAGAGGCATTCCTTCAAGGGAGGCTCCTTTCTCTGTGATAACTCCAGCTTGTGTCAAATTGACACAAAACCAGCCAGTACAACACCTAAACAGAGGGAACATTGCTGCAAAGGGAATGGAAAGATTGTAAAAGGCAGATGATCAGGGACGTTGCTATGAGAATGTGTCTCTTAGTGGCATCAGAAGCTACACCCATAAAGTCTCACCAAATAACTGCCGAAACATGAGCTGGATAAGGATGACACTAGTGCACGAATAAACATGTCAAACTAGATGCCGAATACCCAACGAATCCTCAACACTACACAAAGAACTAGAGGAAACTGGGGAAAGCTGTGGCTGGGGGAGATGGTCCTCCCTAGGGAAGAGCCTACCAACTGGTCATCTAGGACCAAATGGTCAGTCCTGAAAACTTACATACATACATGCGTACATACATACAAATAACATTATGTAGACTGAACAGATTATACAACATAGACATATATGTTCATGTAATTTCAGTTAGTGTAAAATGAGGCCATTAATTGTCAGAGCCACAGGAAGAGTTATATAGAAAGGCTTGGAGGGTAAAAAGAAGGAAGTGAGAAATGTTATTATATTATAATCTCAAAATTATTATAAAATTAAAAAGAATAT
Organism: Micromys minutus; assembly: GCF_963924665.1. Taxonomy (NCBI): domain Eukaryota; kingdom Metazoa; phylum Chordata; class Mammalia; order Rodentia; family Muridae; genus Micromys; species Micromys minutus. The sequence goes on along the minus strand of NC_137956.1, from coordinate 41,657,035 downwards.
AAAAGGGGGGTTAAACACTCCCTTAAATTATCCATAGACAAGAAAAGTCAAAGAAATCAGCAAGGCTGTTTCATCAGCTTGGTATAAGACCTCTGGGAGAGCCATGGGGTACTGCAGAAACTCAATACCTTTGCCTCCGCAAACCAAATGACAGCCACATAACACCCCATCTGTGTCCACACTTCTCAGAACTAGGGATTAGGAGTTCAGCTGTGACTCCCATCCCCAACTCCATAAGTACTGTCTGAGCCTCTGAGTCATTAGACCTGCTTCCCATAGAACATCAGAGTTTATCTGTCTTTGTAATCTACCCTGTCTTCTCTAACAAAGACACCTTAGACTGGAATCCTGATAAAACACACACAGGTTTATTTTTCAGAACTGAGTGCCAGAGTCTCCAAACTTGAGACAAATTCATGTCCCATAGTAATACCTTCCCAGTGGGTCCTTCAGCATAAAGCCACATCCCAGAGCTTCCTTCTAATGACTACTAAGCCCTTTCACAAACTTTGCCCATGTGATCCAGTCACTGTCCCCAACCCCAGCCTTTTACTCCACCACCTTGGGGATTAGGATTTAAGATGGGGATCTGAGGTAGACAAACTCAGATTATAGCATCAGGAAGTTATTTCCACCCCAAGCCTTTTAATGCATTTTTACCTGTATAGGATGTGCCTGTCTCCAGTGTAGTAATGGAAATGTCTTATGCATGATAGACCAAGAAGCATCATTAACTAAAACATGATCTTGCGTTGTTGTAACAGTACAAATAACATGTATTAAACCCTTAGTCATTTAGCACTTTGCTTAAATTTTCTCATCTGTAAAATAGAGTTAATAATGGTTATTTTATTCTCCAACTTCAATGACATTTATAAAGCCTCACATGGTGCCTGAAATGACAAGGATTTGATCAACTACTATGATAACCACATTGTTTACTGCATAAGCTAGCTCCCTGTGGTGGAGGGAATTGATGATGTAGACTCTAAGTGTAGCGTCACCTCTAGGATCAGCAAGGTTGGTTCTGGAGACTCAGCTAGAACATCTGCTCTAGAACTTGGCTAACGTCTGCCACTGTCGCGGTCAGAAGAAGCACTGTGGCTGAGACATCCTCATGTTGGTTCATAGATAGTATAGCTCGTTCCAGTGATTAGGTGCAAAGATCCAAGAATCGTTATGAAGATGGCAGAGGGGACACAGGACAAGGTTTGCTGTGTGGTTCTGCACAGTCATGGTGATGAAGAGGAAAGAGACCCTTTCTGGCCTTTGGAGGAACCATCCCCAATCATGGGCAGCAGAAAGGAATGCAGTGTCTCTCCTTTCTGCTAGAGACTGACTGAGAGCCTCTGCCAGATGCCATGTGGCTGAGCTTCCTAATAGAGAGCCAGAAGTCAGGCTGGGATCAAAAGTAGGAAAAAGAACATGGCATTAGAATGTCGAGTATAAAACTTTCTCTGACAAGTAAACAAGGGAGCCAGCTTATACTCCTTCGGGCAGCAAGGGTGCTGGCATGCTCTGTGGCTACACCTCTTAAGTAGACACCTTTTTTTTTCTCTCAAAAGACCAGCTATTTAGTATTGGCACTAAATGGTATTTCTTTAGTCCTAGGCGTTACCTGTAGGTCTCTATCAAAGCTTCCCATGTAGCACCATCAAAAAGTCTGGCTTTGATGTTTTCCCTTCTGTCCACATTCTATCCAATGTATGTAGGGATTAGTATGCTTGCATGTGTGCATATCTGTGTGTATGTGTGTTTGCATGTGTTGTGCAAATCATCAGACAGTAAAAAATAAAATAAAATGAACAGTACATATTGTCCAATAGCAGCCTCAACTTTCCATTTAGTTAAGATTGACCACTGCTAAAGTAGCAAAGGATGGGAATAGAGGACATGTATCTCCCTGAAAAGCACTGTTCTCAAAAACTTGTTGGTTATCATTTGGGAGGGGTGGGGTTTGCACAGAACTCACAGGGGAATCAAGAATCAGCACTGAAATCATCTGTAATCTACTGAACTGTTCCTACTGTCTCAGCAGTTCTGTGGTTCCTTTCCCACATCCTTCATACCACACCAGGTAGATTAGGCTGGACCCTGTGAGCAGCCCATAGCTCACATCCTTTGATGTAGTGTTGAGGAATGTTCTAGAATAGTGATGCCTTCCTACATATAATACCAGCTCCATGACTTATCAGCTAGATGACTTCTCCATGCTCTGATTCATTGATCACATCCATGAAACTATTGGACAAAAGTAAGTGCCTGCCAAGCATAATGTGAATGCCCAACTGTAATCTGAACTACTTCTGAGGTTGAGGCAGGGGGATCACAAGCTTAGTGTCAGACTTTAAAGGGGGTTAGGGAAAGTGGCTCAGCAACATAGCACTTGCCTAGCAAATGCAAGGCCCGAGAGGTTCAACTCACAGTAATGAAAACAATAAATAGCCTTCTTACATAGGGGTGTTTTGGTGACATAACTGGTTAATATGTATAGAAGTTCAAAATAGTGCCAGCCATAAGTGGCACATGTGTGTTTACTCTGTTACTGCTGTCCTTTCTTGTGATGACTTCTCTAGGTCTTACATATTCAAATCTTATTGTTCTTTGCATATGCCAAGATCCTCTCCTTCTGGGCTCCCCTGAGGCCCTTTGCAAGACAGGACCTTTTATACCTTAAAACTTCTATAATATTTAGACTTCCATTTAGGACATATATAGGGCATATACAGTAGCAAAACATATTTATTACTATTAGAGGAGGCAAATGCACACAACTCTTGAAACTTTAGAAACACAATTTCATCTTTCACACATATTGGAAACGGCCTGTGGATGAGGGTTACATGGTAGTGGTGAGGTCATGGAAAACTTTTCTGGTTTGGGAACTGTGCATGGGCCAGAGAATTGACATCTCCCTGGACCTAGCTAGCAGATCTTTCCTCTCCTCTGAAGATCTGCTCCATCAGAACCTGTATCAACCAGGTTCCTAGAGCAACTCACATTGAAGCCCTTGGTGGGAAATGGAGAAGCTGGCCAAGACCAGCTAGGCTCAAGTATGAGGTATAGGTGAAGCAAGGTTGAGCCAGAAACTCCAAGGTAAAACAAACTTCTGATTTTAGTATCCAACAAGCTGAAACTGGGCTTGATCTCTGGAGTCAACATCTCAATTATTCATCAATGTACTTGAAAAACTACTGTTGTATTGCTCACTGATCATAACCTTGTCTAGTTGTTGTAAGGTTCATTTCAGGATGATATCAGTCTGTCTTAGCTACTTTTCTGTTATTGTGATAAGATACCATGACCAAAGCCACTTGTAAAAGAGTATTTCATTTGGAGCTCATGGTTCCCTAGGGTTAGAGTCTATGACCATTGCAGTGGGAGCAGGGCAGCAGGCGGGCTGTCACCTGAGTTTTTGATCTCAGCTATTCTGACTGGTGTGAAGTGGAATCTCAGGGTTGTCTTGATTTGCATTTCCCTGATGACTAAGGATGTTGAGCACTTCCTTAGATGCTTCTCAGCCACCTGAGGTATTCTTCAGTTGAGAATTCTTTGTTTACCTCTGTTCCCCATTTTTAACTAGGATTATTTGGTTTTCATGGCACATGCTGGTAAGATTTGCTGAAGGAGGCAGAGGCAGGAGTATCATGAATTTGAGGCCAGCCTTTGTCAAATAAGTCCATCAACTGGGGACCAAGCATTCAAACACCCATGCCTATCAGTGCCATTCTAGTTAAAACTACCACAAAGTCCTAACTTTGCCACACCTGTGGCAAACAGTGAGCCCAAGTTTCAGGAATTTATGAATGTGGCATTATTTGAGAATGCTTGTTTTGGTGGATATATGAATATATGAATGGCTGTTTTTCTCTGGCTTAAATGAAGAAAACCAATGGAGTACCAGCTAGATAAACTAAGGAAGTAAATGTCTCTCTGATGTCTCCTTCTACTCTTCCAAAGCAGAAATCCTTCTGCTGTGAAATTTCAGGAAACTTTATTTTGAGGTGCACAAAAGAGCAGAAAATTTCCTTCAGGGTATTTGTTTAGAAACAATACAATGTTTATGAAAACAATACAATGTTTATTTAAACTTCTTGTATTTTTATGGTGTTTGAGACTTTGCTCATTTTAAAAATGTTTCTAAGCTCCACTGATTCAATTAATTTTTTTTTGTTTTTTTTTGATGAAAGAATGTTTGGTTTATTTTTGTTTATTTTGTTTTAGAAAGTCGTGTATTAAATGATCTTGCTATTGCTTCTGATCATTTGTGTGTCTGATTAAAATGACAGAGACATGAGGGGGGAGGATGAGGTGAAAGAAGAGGAGAAGGAAGGGAAAAGGGGGAAGAGGAGAGGGAAGGGAGTAGGGGGGAAGAGGAGAGGGAAGGGGAGAAAGGGGTGAATAAGAATAGAAAGTACTCAAGTGTCAGAACCCAGGAACCTGAATAAAACCTGAGCTGATGGAAACCTGAGCTGACATGGAAGATGGGAAAGAAGCCCCATTTGTTCCCAAATGAACACCCACCCCAATAAGTGGCTTTGGAAGAGAGAGGAGAGATGGAATTGAAGAGCAAAGAGTGGATTTAAATCTTAAAAGACCTATGTCCTCTTATCCCATCCAGAGACCCTAATGATGTTTGTCTCACCCTGGAAGAAGTGTAAAATACTCACTTTCTCATATCTTGTCCCAAAATAGCATGGACATTGAGAACGAAGCATGAAGTCCAGAAGAGTGATACAGGAAAGAAAACCTGAGATGGAGTCAGCCTGTAGACCAGCAACACCCTACCAATCCTGCTGCTAGACAGGAAGCCACACATCTTATACAGGAGATGGGAAGGCTTCCGGCAGATACAACACTTGTAGTAGTCCCCCAAATAAGGGGCCAGGTCTCTGGTCAGTTTACAGTATCGTGAACTGAATAAGAAGAGCAGGACTCCAATGCTCACTACCATCCAATCCCACCTCAGTCCATCTCAAAGAACAACTCCGAGGACCAGCTTGGCACAGGCTTCCAAGAATGGAGAGTGGCGAGCCAGATGTGAAAGTATATGGAACAGAGACAAAAAAGAAAAAAGAAATATGTGTCCTCTATCCTGGAAGTGGCTTTCGCTGAAAGGAACAGTGTGCTTAAAAAAAGAGTATTAGAGGTTCTAAAAGATAACAACATAAATAAAAAATGCAAAAGACATATTTAAATATGTTAAGGAATCAAAAGTAAGAGATTGACAGATCTACACTGGAGGAAAACATTCACAGAAGGTCTGCTGAGGATATGGAAGTGCTTACAAGCATGTGCCTTAATGAAAACAGTCAGAATCAGGGCCTTAATAGATAACTGACTAGTTAACCCACTAATTATGCTAATGGTTACATTTAAATATTAAAATCTCAAAAAGAATCACCACCACTTAAGTGTTTCTTTTTCTCCGTGTCTTTTACAAGAAGATGACTGGAGAACTTACAAGTATTTTTCATAGTTTCATGCTGATGATGAGTAATTTATGTTAATACGGTTTCTCTCTGTTGTGTAAGCACATCTATCCATGGTAAAAACCTCTACTTAACCAACTAATGCATATCTATGTTCCACATGATCTGTGCTACATAAATTATAATAAAATATTATATATAAATATATAAGAAAATAAGTTAAATATTTTTCATGCCAGAATGCACTTTCTTGTGCCCAATCGTCTTTGAGATTATTGTATTTTAATCTGGGGGTATGTGTCACGTATATTCAGGTACCATTGGAAACCAAAGAAGTTGGGTGCCTTAGAGCTAGAGTTACAGGTAAGCCATCCAACACGAGTGCTGGGGACCAGACTCGGGTCTTCCGCAAGAGCAGTTAGTGCTCTTAGCCATTGAGCCACCTCTCCATACTTCTGTTTATCTTATTTTAGGGGTGAATTTTTACCTAAAAGATGCCAGTGATCTAATTGCTGAATATATCTCATATCACGGGTCTCTGTTTAATCATTAGTGGCATTTTAAAAGTTGTTGCAGGCAGGTTGTGGTCTCACTGTGAGTGGGGGTAAGTCTTCCCCAGTTGGGTGGGTACACAATACAAAATGGTCATCCCTGAAAGCATATGCATACCAGTAAAGCTATGTTACTTGGGGTAGGTTGAATTTACGTATTCGGAATCATATATATGTATGTATCCATATAAAAGCAATTTGACAAAAAGAGGCTGTGAATTTGAAAGGGAACCAGGAAGGGTACCTTGGGAAGACTTGAAGGGACAAAAAAGGGGGGGATAAATGATGTAATTATATTATCATCTCAAAAACTATTTTGGAAAAAAAATTAAATTTGTGGGCAAGGGACCTAAGTTCAGTTCCCAGTACCCGAGTCATGAGGCTCTCACAGTTTCCTGTAACTCCAGCTGCAGGAGAATCTGATGCCTCTAGTCTCCCAGAAGAACACCTGTGTTCACATGTGTACACACATGTACATGCACACACACTCATGCAATTCGAGTTCTTCAATAAATACTTATTAGAGTTGTAAGCATCACCCTTATTTAATGAAAGAATTAGTAGGACTAAGGAGGGCACCCTGAAAGCTGTCACTTCATCAGTGAGGTGGGTGTGCTGATGTCCCCTCCTTAAGAAAGTCTGTAAGCCAAGGTGCTGCTGCTGAAAGTTACCCCATCTCCTCTAATCACTAAATTTGCATCTGAAGTAAACGTTCTACCTATAGATCTATAGCATGGCCTGCTGGAGACTCAAGGAGCCATGGGAATCGACAGTCCATACATCACTTCCCACCTGTTTGGCTCATGTGGCAGTTCTAGAAAAAGCTTAATTGGCCCCAGGGTTCCTTTAAATAATTAGCGAGCTTGTTTGCTGTATGTTACCTCCTGACAAAGGGAATGCTGGGAATAATTCATCCTGAAGTTGAGTAATAGCCATGGCTGTGGCTAAGAGGAATGGAACAGAGCTTGCCTGACAATTCTATAAAATGTTATTTCAATTAAATTCAAAAGATAAATGGGGGGTTTTCATCAGCATGGAGCAAGCACATTCCACCCTGAATTTTCTCATACAGTGTCCTTGAATTTATTGTCTTCTAAGGGTCCTATTGATTACAGCAGTGCCCTGATTATTTAAAAAAAAAAAAATCAAGAGTCTTTCTTGATCCAGTTTCTCCCAGAAATCAAATTCACACCTCGGGAAGGACAGGAGTGAGCGATGGCTTAGTCATCTCAGTTTAACTCATTAAACCTCTACAGTAAGACACACCGTCACGATGCAAAAGGCTCCCCAGCCCTCTAGGACACATGAGTGTAGACACCTCAAAGAATGTTTAAGCTCCATGCACACATTCTAAAAAGAATCTTTGAGCAGAAGGCCATACACAGGAGGAAGCCCTTGGGGTACCCAGTAGCCAGCTCAGCATCACAGGAGAAAGACTCCCCAAGAGTTCAGTATACAAAACACCATAGGAAAGAGCTGAATGAAGTTTCTATGCGAATAGATTCTCCCTTCCCCACCAGCAGGGGGCAGCCCTCTGGGTCTCCTGTAACTTACAGGTGCTAAGGAACTTAATGGGGCAGCATCAGACAAACCCATTGACCCTGAGAGAGGTCAAATGCTTTCACTGAAAGGTGTGGCCAAAGAGGGAACCAGGGGACAAAATCTAGCATTGGAGAAATTAGTATTTTCTAATTTTATCTGCCAACCATGTGATTTTTCTACAGATCCCAAATCCCAACCAAAGACCCATCTTCCCACCAGATCTGCTGTGTTTTACATCCTTCGGCTCCCATTTTCCAAAGTTGTAACCAGTCTATTGCATTTGTCCTATCTTCCATAAGATACTGGCAAGACCCTGCATCTCCTGAGACAACATGGTCTTCTTACTCCATTCTCTAGTTTAGCATGACATTTACTGGACCCTATCACAATTTAATTCAAATAATTGACCTTGTAGCTAGGAACAAGCCAGAAAAGAGATTTTATGCTGAAGTTCATATAGCCTAGTGTCATTCTGAAACTAACTATACCACTCTCCTTAAAGAAGAAAATGTGAGCTACTTCTTAGAGGTATGAAGAGGCCATGGGAGGCTGAGTAATATTTGGGATATATCAATACAGATCTCATAAACCAATGTCCCATTCATTATTTCCTAAAAATATATGATTTTTATCATAGCAAATTTACCTTAAATGAAAGTATGATTTTCAGACTTTTCCTTCTCTTATGATAAAAACCTGATCTTGGTCCATTGCTTCATCTTCCCTACGGCTGGAAAAATAAGAAATGCCTTGTATGGTACTTTCATGCTAAGCTTTTAATTGCTCATTCACCATGATTAGAATTTTCTTCTTTTTCCACAGAATCTGTTACAGCCAACCATAGCATCATAATTTTACTATCCTTGTAGTAAATATAATATGATGTATAGAATGAATGTACTTACTATCTTCTCTGTATTTTGAAAATAACAGCATTTTTTTTTTTCTGATCGTGTATTCTCTAGTACCAGAATTTCATTTGTATATTCAGGATCTATATCTTAATAACACCTTACATTAGGGTATAATTGGGAGTATACATGGGGTTTGTTGGCAGTGGATGGTGAGATACATAAACCCAAATCCATCCTCAGCATCTTTCTCAGACTGTTCCTGGCATCAGTTACCGCAGGGTAGGATTGGAGGGAAATCAGACAAAGACCGAAGATCAACACAGCAACAATCCTCTAGGACACACACTTGGAAGAAGCATCTTAATGGAGAGAAAGAGAAATGGGGCTGATAAAGGAAGATGTTGAGTTCTAGGGAGAGGTAAAGTGGAACGGCCATCCTTCTGAAGTGTCCTGAGTAGGGTTAAGCATACAACAGTGTTTCAGACGGTCACTGGATACAATTGCTCTGTTTAGGGAATGTGTGCTTTGGACAGGGTTCTTGTGTATTCTGCTGCAGTGCTTTCAAGATCAGAGATACGTATAGTTCCACCCTGTAGGGAGATGTGGAAGGTTCACCACTGCATTCATGTGCTCAATGATAAGATGAGAGCTTGATCTCAGAAGTATATCTAGGTATAAAATATCTTCAAAAAAAAAAAAAATCTAAGATCCGAAACCACAAGGAAGACACAGAGTATGCTAGTGTTCCATCCCAGACTAGGGGCAAAGTCTTTGAATGACACATTGTACTCCGTGTCTCTAAGTTTAAGGTTCTAGGGCTGAAGACATGGGGTCAGAGAAGTTGTTAGAGATCTCTGCTTCAGATAGCTGCTACACTCATTGGGAACAGACTGTCTCTACATGTCTTTTCACTCGTTGCATTGTGAGTGAAATGTATGTTCAATCCCAGATATCCATCAAACACCATGTACCAAGAAAATAACACAAGAGAGAAATAAAGGATCAGTATAAAACATAGGTCCTGCCTTAGGATACCCTATAGGGGGCACTCACATGAGTATACAAGGGATATAATGAGTATTCAGAAGAAAATATAGCAGTTGGACCAGTGTTGGGGTTGGAACTGCCAGAACTAATTCTCTGATCTCTTTCTCTGGAATGTTGCAGCTGGAGGGGGGAGCATTGGCAATTGGGGTCATGCTGGTAGCAGACGGTCTGGTGACAGGGACAGATGATTTAAGGGGTCAATACTACTGACATAACAAAACCTAAATATCTGGGCCTGGCAAAAAAAAAATGCCCAGGGAGAAATGCTGAGCTCTTCTAATTCAGTGTACACATATATAGACAGACAGATATACACTTGGTAATTAATTCCTGCTGGCAGAAGCAAGGAATTAAAGAATAATTAATTGTGCCCAGGAGCCTCACCTGTCACTAGCCAGGAGAGAGAGCGAGGCCTGAAACAATTAACTTTTTGTAACCAGAAAAAGAGTCATGCTCACAGTAAGAAATTATTTTTACACAGGCAACATACACAGCAACATATGCATTTATACATGCACACAGACATGTCTGGCCTGACCACCTGTCTCAATAATTCTACAGGTATTCATGCATACTTACATACACTAATATATATATATATATATATATATAATAACTATACATAATATTAAATACACACACATACACACACATATATAATAACTATACATAATATTAAACACACACACACACACACACACACACACACACATATATATATATAAAATGATGGATGGTACAAAAGCTCCCACAAGCAAGTTCCATTGAGCAGATACCAGTGCACAAAAAAAATCACTTATTCTGAGTGAAAACTAATTTGTAACCTTTATTGCTCAGAAAAAGTTTCTACCTCTCTAATACTGAATGAAAGAAACCCAAGTCTGTAAGAAAAAAATCCCTGTCCTTGTCAGTAAGAAGTCCTGACATTAAGAAATAATCTGTCTCATAGTAATAAAAAAAAAAAGCCCACCTGTCTACACGACTGTGCTATGCTATGCTATCCTATCCTATCCTATGTTATGCTATGCTATCCTATCCTATGCTATGCTATGCTATGCTATCCTATCCTGTCCTATGCCATGCCATGCTATCCTATCCTATGCTAGCCTATCCTATGTTATGCTATGCTATGCTATGCTATGCTATGCTATGCTATGCTATCCTATGCTATCCTATGCTATGCTATGCTATGCTATGCTATGCTATCCTATGCTATCCTATGCTATGCTATGCTATGCTATGCTATGCTATGCTATGCTATCCTATGCTATCCTATCCTATGCTATGCTATGCTGTGCTATGCTGTGCTGTGCTGTGCTGTGCTGTGCTGTGCTATGCTATGCTATGCTATGCTATGCTATGCTATGCTATGCTATGCTATGCTATGCTATGCTATGCTATGCTCTTCTTCTGCTCTATTCTCTGTGGTCTGAGCTCTCTGTTCTGTTTCTTACTGTTATTGTTCCTAGCTCTATTCTTCAGTATACATGATCACCTGCTTTTCTAAGCATTTTTTAAGAAGTTCACAAGTTGAAACATAAATTCAAATCATAAATTGAAAGAGAAGTTACAACAGAGATGTTTACATGTGTTTCCGTTAAGACTAGTTATCTAATTAAACATTCACTATCTGCCCCTAACTCCACAGGTTCATTAAGAGATTAAAATAATAATTCTTATGTCTAAGTTAGCACTGTTTTGTCAAGGGGCACATTATCTGCCTGGTATCTCATTAGCACTAAACTTTTGCATAGATAAACCAGACAATATTTTATATTTTGTCTTTGCACCTGCAACAAATTATTCATACCCAGTTTTATGACCTTTAGTTATCAGATAATGTTTTCATAGCCGGACCAGAAAGAATGCTTTTACAGATCTTTAATCTGTTTCATGCCTGCTTTCTACCTTAGTGCAATTAGCCCATGACACATGAAGGTTTACAGAGCTCTATTTACAGCTTTTTTAAGAGTGGACTCAAAATCACTTGTAAAAATTTAGGAATTCTATAGGATCATTATTAGGAACTATGAAATCATCATTTATTTTCTACATGGCACAACTACAATGCAGTGCATAGTCGCTGATCTCCAGGAAATCTGCCGCATAGGGTGGACAAATGCCCAGGGATTGTTGTATTAATTTAATAATGACAGGAAAGGCATATCAACTGCAAGAACCAATCCTGAGTGGAGATTTCTGATCATAATTATCCATCACAAACCACACCACATACTGAATCATCTCCAGAACATCACTTCTATGCCTTTAGCCTTTCCTAGATGGCTCCTGACAGACTAGGGAATTAAAACCAATTCACTAGAGAGGTGGCTTGCAGTTAACAGCACTGGCTACTCTTCCAGAGGACCCAGACCTCAAATGACAGCTCATAACTACATGTAACTACAGTTCTAGGAGATATTATGGCCTTTTGTTGACCCCTATAGGCATCAGAAACACAAATGATTTACAGTCCTACATGCAAAACACCCATACCTATAATTAGTTACAGGTATAAAACCATTCACCTTCTCTCAGAAAAATGTGTGAAAGACCATGAAAGAGTGAAACAAAGAACATCTTTCCCTTAACTGCACACTTCAGGCTTCCTGAGCAGTGACACAGGCTCCTGCAAAGATAGAGTATCAGAAAAGCAGGCATGGTGGTGTTCACATGTATTCCAGCTACTTTGGATGCTTAAGCTGGAAGATCGTAAGTTCCAGTCCAACTAGAGTGAAGGTTAATGTCTATCTCCAAACATACACACACACACAAACACACACACACACACACACACACACACACACACACACACACACACACACATTTCCATGTTATAATCCATCACTGAGGCAAGGCAGACAGGGTAGGACTCAAGCAGGAAATTGAAGGCAGGGACTGATATATAGACTTTGAGGGCTTGCATATGCTTGGACCAGGGAATGGCACTATTAGAAAGTGTGGCCTTGTTGGAGGAAATGTGTCACTCTAGGGCTGGACTTGGAGACACTCCTCCTAGCTGTCTGAGGATGCTCAGTCTGTTACTGGCTTCCAGATGGAGAACTCTTAGCTCCTCCTGCACCATGCCTGCCTGGATGCTGCCATGCTCTTGCCTTGATGATAATGGACTGACCCTCTGAACCTGTAAGCCAGCTCCAATTAAATGTTGTCATTTGTAAAACTTGCCTCGGTCTGTTCACAGCATAAAACCCCAACTAAGACACAGACCAAAAAATAAGAATAGAAAAGATATGCTATTTGCTGGTTTATTCTCCATAGCTTGCTCAGCCTACTTTCTTTTATACTCTAGAGAGATCCATCTAGAGGTAGTACTTTCCACTCAGCTGGGCCTTCCCACACCAACAGATCAAGCATCAAGAATAATTAATAATGATGATAATTAACACATGTGCCACAAACTTAACTACAGGCCAATCTGATGGAGGCATTTTTCCAGTTGAGAGTCCTTCTTCTCAGATGACTCTAGCTTGCTAAGATGAAACCTATTCAGTAACCAGCTTATTTCTTGCTTTTCTATATTCACAGTCTGTGCTATAATTAATGTTCTTATACATGTCTTCTGGAGTGAACTTTGTTTTGTGTGTGCTTACATGTAAGGAATCTGCAGAAATGTTATTATTTAGCTGAAATATGGTCTTCAACTTTACTAACTGCTCAATGACCCTTGAAAGTGGTGATGCTAATTTATACTTCAAGGTATAATGCTATTATTTCTTCAATTTATGTCACAATAGGCTAACTATTCAACCTCTGGACCTTTCTGAAAGCAGAAACCCGCACTAATAGTGTGACAGCCAGCCATCTTTTCAGCGTAAATGAGGTTTCTGATTTAACAAACGGTAATGTTGACCATATTCAGACAGTGTGTGAGCGCCTCAGAGTTCCCTTACCTAATCCTCACAAATCCTTCTATGCTACAGATAGCTAGATGTCAGGATTAAATTCCAAAGTCAACTCCAGAGCTGAAGTCAATCCTGCTGATTGCAAGTTTGAGGCCATCACTCTATCAACTGGGACAGCATGAAGTTAATGTACTGACTCCGTGGAGTATTAACACGAATATTTTCATTCGTGAATTATATTAGGTTATACTAGATCATAAACACAAGTTTTATTGGATTCAAGTTATTTTCTGATAAATTTGGCTTAATAACACAGGAGAAATATATTGCAACAGCATTAAGGGCATCTATCATACATTGCTTTGCCAAATGTCACCATATGATCCACCTTCAATTAAACTGTATCATTATAATAGTTTAGGTATATGAATGGGAGAGGGAATGTCATATGCAGGGATTCGGAGTATTTCAAAGTAGAAAACATATCAAGGTTTTTGGTTTTATATGATGTTTACTTATACAAATGTGAATAAGGGTCTAGTAGGGTGGTTTCTAGATCTCCAAGTTTCTAATAGAATAGAAGATTCATAGCAGATATTTTAAGACCATCAGTGAAAACCCTGGTGGAAGATCTTCAAAGTGGGCTCTGTAACACTGAGTTTCTTTTGTCTGATAGTGCCACTGCTTAAAGACAGAAAAATATAGGCAGAGATTTCTGTAAAATATTTAGACTCTCCAACAAGTCTCTGCTCTTGTCTAAGAACTGAAGAGGGTAGTCATAATCAACCGCTTAACAAGAGGGGGCAAAGAGTCTGATGGAGTCCCATGTGTCTGCTATGCTGCGGGAGACAGTGTGGTACACTGAAGGAGAGGCATGTGGAATCAGACAGATCCAAGCTTGTAATTAGGGTCATCATTAAATCCATTTGAGACATACCTCACATGGTAGTGAAATGAAGATCATCAGTAAGACTGACTAAAGACAGTGGTCTCCACGAGCTATATCTCACATTCCTGGAAGCTTTGTTTCACAGAGAAGTGTGACTCGGAGGTGCTCTTCCGGGGCTCAAGACCTCTGCCTTGAGACTCAAGGTTAGTTTTTAAATAGCTGAAAAGTGCCACCTTCGAAATAGTTCCCCCTCAGCAGGTGGCAAGTTGTGCTGGGAGCTGCCAATCTCCACTCAACAGTCTTCAGGACAAAAATAGATGTAACCTGCCCAGCCTCTGCTCTGGGTCCAGCCTGCTGCTGTTCACTGGCCCTTGTTTCTGCTGCGCCTGCTCAGTGCTTTGCTTAGTCGTCAGGATGAGAACATCTTTTGTGATGTTTTCCATATGTCTAGGAGTTTGTCTCTTCCCAGCAGCACCCTTCCTCCAAGTTTGTCATACCCTACAGACTGAGATCTACTTGGTATACACCAGTGACCAGTGTGAAAAAGAGGGTGGAGTGTATATGCCTATGTGTGTGTGTGTGTGTGTGTGTGTGTGTGTGTGTGTGTGTGTGTGTGTGTGTGCTTGTACACACATGGAGGGAGGCTGCTAAACAATTTCAAGTCATCTTCAGGAGCTGCTTCTCATGCACTATCTACCTTAAAGTAAAAGAACAGACTGGGCCACTCATTGGTCTGGAACTAACCAATAAGATCAGGCTGGCTGCCAGCCTAAGGACCCACATGTTTCCACCTCCTTACCGCCCCCCACCCCCCGGGGTAAGTCACATGCCCAGCTGTTTTATCTGTACAGTGTGTGTTGAGTTCTTATGTCTTAACAACCCAAGCCGTATCTTCAGCTCCAGAATATGTTTTGGCTTGGCAAGTGGTAATAGAGAGAAAATTACCTAAGAAAATCCTGGCTTATTAGCTATTTTTTTTTCCTGTGAAACATATCTGAGAGTAGCAATTAAAAAACAGGAAGGTTTCATTTGAATGGAAGGTTGTTTCATTTGAATCTTTGAAGGAATTTAGCCCATCTCAGTTGAGAGTGTCAGGATGGTGGAATAGCTCGTGTGACATCCACTTACACCTTTTCAGTAGTCAGGAAGCAGAGACATTTGGCTTAAAAAGGGTCAGCTATCAGCCTTAAAGTCTGCCCCCACAGCAACCAGCTTACACCAACTAGGTCCCACTTCATAACTACCCTAAACAGCACCACAACTGGGGAGGAGCTCTTCGAATTATAACTGCCAGAGACATCTCACACTAAAGCTCTAACAGTTGAAATGTCAATTTTGGCAGCATATCACCAAGACACAGATCTCAAAGGAACAGGCTTGGAGCCTTTGCTAAGTGTCAACCCTATTCTGAAGGTGTGGACGAAACATTCATGGAAAGATGCTCGAGGGTACAAAGTAGCACATGGCAAGTACCCTGTAAATCTGAACTGAAGTTGGTGGGAGGAAATGTACTCTTAGCTAACAACCACCACTTCATAGCCTATCCTATGGGAGTTATAAGTTATACATGGTTTCCTAGGCAATGAGACAAGAGGGACCGAAATCAGCCCTGTACTTACATGTCCAGGATGCTTGAACTCTGGGCAAATCTATCCCGAGGATAGAGAACTATATTCTCATTTCATTGAAGAGACACAGTATGAAATCAGGAACCCATTTTCTCAATTCTCAGTGACTCGTTAATACCTATTGCTCTTCATGCATCATCCGGAACTAGACACTGGTGACAGAACATGAAAAACGAAAATTGCCTGTCTGGTGAGTCAATGGGCCATGATCAGGAAGTACAAAGAGATGCACTAGCCCTCCTCTGAGAAGCTTCTTTACTTATATGTCTTATTCACCATCCGTCTCCCCTGGAGACTCCTTTTACTCTTCCATCACAATGTAAGAAAAAAAATAGAGATGCCACATACAAGCAACACCCTTTCTGGGACACAGAACAATTTGCAAACATCACACTTTTGACCATTACAACAGTTGTTGTCTGTGGGATGGGTACTATCACCCCCTCAGTGGGTGGCAGAGGCTCTGGGGATTACCCTCAGCCTTAGATACAAAAAGGCTCACAGATGCATGCTTCAGATGACTCCAGGAAATTGGAACAACTCTACAATGTGATGCTGCTCTTCTGCCACATTGTTACGTGATTGTGGTATCAGGTAACTTTCTGCCTAGTTACCATTTTTTTTTCAGAGATGGAATAGCTCATTTATATGGAGATTCAATGTTTATAACCCTTCTCTGAAGCCTCAAACAGAAGCATCTCACCAGATCTGGACCCTGTTTATCCAGACACAGTCTTCCATCTCCCCATCTCTCTCTCTGTACCTTGCTTGCTTGCTCACTTCCCCCTCTCTCTCTCAATAAACAGGGTGATAGAATATAAAGTTGGGTGGGTAGGGAGGTGTGGAAGAGGATCCAGGGGAGTTATGAAAGGGAAAGAATATGATCAAAATATATTATGTATTTTAAAATGAGTCATCACGGTTGCTCAAGATTGGTCATCTTGAGCAGGTGTGTAAATGAAGAAAGCCCTCCATGATCTCATCAACTCTTTACTCTTCTAGGACTCCTGCTTCTGATGACTATAGATTCAGCTTCTTGAGACAGGTTGAGTAAAGTTTGTTCCAATTTTGCCTGTACATTTCTTTGTGCACCAATTGCATGTCTAGTGCCCACAGAGGCTAGAATAGAATGCCATATCCTCTGAGACTAAAGTCACAGGTGGTTGTGACCTGCCACTGTGGGTCTTGAATGAAGAATCAAACCTAGGTCATCAGAAGAGAAACCTTAACCACTGGTAACCACTGAGTGTCTCCCCAGCTCCTTGCCTAAGTTTTACATTCACTCTATATTCCAAACCTGAGCGTCAATAGAAACTGAATTAGTTTCTTTTCTGTTGCTGTCATAGAAAACCCTGACAGAACAGCTTGGGATAGAAACTGATCACTTCAGCTTACAGTTTCTCTAAGACAGAGTTACAGTGGTAGAGAATATAGGGCAAGAGGTGGAGCAAGGGGTGTCTGATCACAATATATCACCTTCAAGGAAGCAGAGGTAGAACATCTGAACAATAGCTCCATACTTCATCCAGTGGGGCTCCATGTCCTAAATGTTCACAACCTTCCCCCAAAGCACCAACAGCCAATGGACATTTCTGTTTCAAAGCACAGAGAGAGCAAATCCTTTTCTTGTGATGCAGAGTATCTATGGTGTGGATTTAGCCTATTTTCTTTCCTTTTTCTTTCTTTTTTTCTTTTTTTAAGTACAGAATAGAGTTTATTCAGGGCATGGGGAAGGGAGTTAAGAGGGTAGTAGAGGCAGAGAGAGAGAGAAAGAGGGGGAGAAGAGGAAGAAGAAGGACAGGGAGGAGGAGAAAAAGAAGAGAAGAAGAGAAAAAGAAGAAGAAGAAGAAGAAGAAGAAGAAGAAGAAGAAGAAGAAGAAGAAGAAGAAGAAGAAGAAGAAGAAGAAGAAGAAGAAGAAGAAGAAGATAAGAGGAATAGAGAAGCAGAGGCAGGCCATGAGCACATGGAGAAAGGTGGGAGGAAGGAAATGGGGAGAGGATGGGCCAGTGGAGAACAAGAGAGGCCAAGAGGCCAAGAGAGCAAGAGAGCAGGAGTCAGCCTCTTTTCAATTCATTCATCTCAGCCTTTTCGTTGAAATATTATCACACTGTCTGCCCCACTGCACAAATCTGCACCTCTAAGAATAGGAATGTTCACACCTTAGCCTTGCTCTTATCTCACAATTTTCACAGAGGCTATTCCACTCTGTTTGGGAGTAATCATCTACACTGTTGAAAATGGTCTCTCTCTCTCTCTCTCTCTCTCTCTCTCTCTCTCTCTCTCTCTCTCTCTCTCTCTCTCCTCCCTCCCTCCCTCCCTCCCTCTCCCTCCCTCCCTCCCTCCCTCCTTCCCTCTCCCTCCCTCCCTCCCTCCCTCCCTCCCTCTCCCTCCCTCCCTCCCTCCCTCCCTCCCTCCCTCCCTCCCTCTCTCTCTCTCTCTCTCTCTCTCTCTCTGTGTGTGTGTGTGTGTGTGTGTGAGTGTGTGTGTGTGTGTGTGTGTGTGTGTGTGAATGCCATCTATCTTTTTTGATGTAGAGTTTCTATTGACCTGGAGCTCACCAATCAGATGACATGAGCAGGACAGCAAGCTAAAACGATCTTTGTGCCTCTCGCTCCCTTGATCTCTGATTAAAGCATACACTGCCCTGCCAGTATTTATTTGTGTTCTGGGCATCAAACTCGGGTCTTCGTGCTTGCAAGGCAAGCAATTTTCCAACTGAGCCATCTCCACACCCTGGAGTATTGATTTTAATGTGTCCTAAATATCATCTTAGGGCCTTTTTAATTTCTGTTTTGTACAACAGACTTCAGAACAGATCCTGGAAAACAGATGGCTTGTCGCTTCCCTCTGTCTTCCTTCAGAGCCGTCACTTATGGTCACTGATTTCCCAGTGAGTCAAGAGATAGGGTCACAGTCATTCCTCTCTGCCTCACTCCTTTCAGGAACAAAGTTCTTGATCTCTGGGGTCCCAGAGGACGTAGAATCTAGGCAGTGTTCTCTGTTACTGCTGATTCTACTTTCCAGTGGAAAACCATTCAAGTCAATGGTTTCTCAGAATGCACGCAGGGGGCCCATCAACAGCTTACAGCAGTGCCTGGGAGGGCTGGCAAAAGTTAGTCTCCTTGGCAACTGGAAGGGAGGCACATGTTGACTGGGCTAGGAATGTAAAGTCTTGCTAAGAGAACAGACACATATACTCCAGCATGAGGAATGCATGTGCTTGATGGGGAAAATATGGCATTTTGTTTGGAACTCCAGATTCATTCTGCCCTCTACTTATACATTACAAGGTATGAAATATGTGTGTTCATTTAAGTCACTTACTGTGAGCAAGTATATGAGACACAAAGGAGTTGGACACATGAAAAAGGCATAGGGGTGTGTGAGCATGCTTCAGTGGAGGACCACCTTCTGCCTCCTCATCCAAACAGGAAAGATGGATACCCATTATCAAAGACCAATGAGAAGTATAAGAACCAGAAGTTAAAGTTGTTGAGGCCACAATGTGAAGTTCCAAATAAATCCCTGCAGTTATAACTGATTTTAGTTTAGAACAGGTTTGATGTTCACTGCCTTCTCTTCAACATTAAGATGTGAGTTAGTCATTGTAACTCATACTACTTCAGGCTGGGAAGATGGCTTAGCAGGTAAGAGCCCTGGCTATTCTTCAGGAGGACCAGGGTGTGATTCCCAGCCCCCACATGGAGGCTCAAAACCACCTTAACTCAGTTCCAGGAGATAAAATGGCCTTTTCTAGTCTCCACAGACACCAGGCACAAGAGTTATTCATATATGTATGAGTAAGCCAAACACTCATATGAAGAATAAAAATTAACATAAAGTTTGAAAAAGACCCATATAAAGGCGAAACACCCCAAATGTAGGTGATATGTTAGAAAAAAAATTACTCACATTTTTTTTTCAAATGATTGTTGAATTCTCAGAATGATGACTAGTGAGAATTGGGAGAGATAATCGAAGATTTGATCAGGGGGTTCACAGAAGGAAGTCTTAAAAATAATGGAACTCTTAGAAATGGGATTTTTAATAAACCAAATTAAAAAAATAAAACAACTCTATGGACAACATAACCATAGGTTATATAAAGCAGAAAGCAAACTTTTAGGGCTCAAAGAGAAGCTTGGGAAGCAGCATTGAGAGGACCGAGAATTGTATTGGTCAGTCAGTCAACAATATTGTTTAAAAAACTCAGACTTAGTGAGAAAGCCTGTCTCAAAACATCACGACCAATCAGCATGCAGAACTATGCAGCCCAGTCTCAACTGGTACATTTACAATATACCTTCTACCCCTAATGCTCATTGACCACAGTGAAAGAGGAAACAGAAAGATTCTAGAAGCTTGAGGAACCTGGAGTTTGCTGTGAGAGTCTCTCCTTATAAGGTTAAAGTCACATCCATAGTATTTCACCAACATGGAGACCTACACATGAGCTAAGCAAGGACAACAGCGACAGGCATACTAAAGTGGGTAAAGGAAAGACCAGGCCTTGTGTGCAACCCTACTCAAAGACTGACAGGCAACTAAGGGATGCTGAGAGAGGAAGGACCAGTCTTCCCTAGGGAAGAGCGTGCCAACTGGTTATCCAATACCAAATGGTCAGCCCTGAAAACACACATACAAGGACCATTATACAGACTGAGCAGGATGTATTTAGTAACATATATAAATACACATATGTACAAGTAACAGCAATGAAGAAAATGAGGCCGTGAATTTGAAGAAGAGCGTGGGAGGGTTTGGAGGGAAAAAAGGGAAAGGAGAAATTATCTAATTATATTGTAATCTAAAACTAAAATAAATAATTTAAAAAGAAATTTTGAACTAAGTGTTTTACTGGGAAAGCAGGAATGGGATTAAGTTTCCCCTGAACATCTGTCATCTAGCAGTCATGCTGGAAAACAGATTCTATTATGCCATTGTGTAAATATACACCATCTCTAAGAGCTGAATTTCTGCCTGGGGATTCCCAGGGTAGAGGCAGGAAAAAATTCCCAAGCTGAGCTTTGCTCTGTTCTCCGCCTGTCTCTCTCCAGTCCCTGATGAGCCTTCATGTTCCTGTATGTGAATGATCTCTGGCTTGGAGTACTCAGGAGCTTTTGGTACAATTGCTAGGCTTTGGAAAGGAAAATACGGGGTTGAAAAAAATAGGTAGTTTTTAGTAGAACTCTGCCTCAAGCGATATTTGTGTCCTGTGTTTTATCTAGCTATTTAAGGAGAGTTTTTATTAAATCATCTTATGTAGTATATTCCCAGGAGAATACCTATTTCTAGACTTCAGATAGAGCTACTAAGCTATTCCTCACCACATGTGCCCTGAGAATGATCAGAACAGAAACTTTGTGAATCTTTTAGTGCATGGTATTAAATATTTTATATAGAGGAACGTTCTGAACATGTTGTAGTGAAACTGCTCATCAAGATCTTTAGACCACCAAGCCAAAATATTGTAAGTGGACTAGACATGAACAGAAAATAGGGTAGAAATAAAAGAAAAAGATCATAGTGAAAATGAATTTGAGGCAAAAAGCTATGAAGGGTCATGGTACATATAAGAGACAGGAGAAAAATCAGCATGCACTGTAAATGTCTTAGCTATTTCCTAACCTAGGAGTGTCAAGTACCCCACCATCTTATTCCCTACCCCCTACCCCACACACATTAGATTGACATGCTTAGGCTTGGCCAAAGACAAATCTAAGTTAGGAGACACCACAAAAAGGTTGTTCCATTTTCTTAGAATGAAGGCTTGTACCCACCGCGGTGGCCTGGACTGTACCTCTCAGCTGTGACATTATAGTAGGGTACCATCTCCTAAGAGAAGCACTTTGACTCATTTTCTCATCAAGGACTTGGTCTTATCATGGATCCTGATAACCTACACTTAGCTCCTTCTCTGCTTTTGCTTCAGTGGCCAACATGAGTAACATCACATTGAACTCTCTTTGCCTCCTCACTCTGGTTCTTAATGTTTGTCCCCACTACCTTAGGTGCTGCTTTCTTCATAAAGAGTACATTTGTTCCACCAAGAGGCACCTGGGACTCTTTTAACCTTTGCACACATACATGCATACTGTCCAGCACACTTTTGCTCTGAACACCAAACATTGGTTTACAACTATCTTCCTCAGTCCCATAGCCCAACACCCAAAAGAAGTCAGAATGCCAAGAAGCTTACAGTTCCATCTCTTGAGAAGATGCCAGGTAGAGAAATGAGTAAGCGAAGCCTCTTGTTCCCTGGATTTCCAAGTGTCATCACTGCCTCGTGGGACAGCTCATGGGATAGCTGCCCTCCAGAGCTCCTGGTGGGTTAAGGTTAAGAGTTGATCTCTGCACCTTTACTGACTTCCTTTATGGCTTCCCTAGCTTCTTTTCAGGGTCCCTCTAGAAGCACACCCTTAATGCATCATTTACACCCAAATCCTCCTCTGGGTTCTATTTCAAGAGACCCCACAAAGGTACCAATTTTTCTCTGCTTACATTGTTGCCTGCTGCCTGCTTAGTGTGAAGTTTGACAAGCGTCCTGGGCATAATCAGTACTAGTGAGCAGTTTGATTGCATGTTAAAACTATCTCCACTCATCTTCCAGAAAGGATGGAAAAGCAAAAAGACCAAGATTAGCTTCTGAGCCACAGACTAAAGCATTCTTGTCCAGCAGGATGTGCAGAAGGTTTTGAGATGCTAAGCCACTCTTTATGCAGGCAGCCAGTTCTTCCACATTTAGAATTCCAAGTGTTTCCCCAAAGATCGTGAATACTAGAAATTAGCATCGTGATTTTGCTATTTAACATTTATTCTCAGAATAATTGCTTCTTGCCTGCCATTTTGCTATTATGTATTTATAATAAGACACCTGGATATTATTGCTCCTTCCCATTAAATGTCCCTGATATGCTGAGAAAAAAATCAGAAAGAAAGGACAGAATATAGTTCATTGTCTTGCTGGGAAACTGGCTTTGAAGGAATTC
Source organism: Micromys minutus (assembly GCF_963924665.1). Classification (NCBI taxonomy): domain Eukaryota; kingdom Metazoa; phylum Chordata; class Mammalia; order Rodentia; family Muridae; genus Micromys; species Micromys minutus. The sequence goes on along the minus strand of NC_137956.1, from coordinate 41,634,239 downwards.
ATTGTCATGTCTAAGGTTTCCAACAGTTGTGCTCTGTGGCAGTGAGCTCCTGAGATAGAAGGATAGAGAAGTATTATTTATCACTCATTAGAAACTGGAGAAGGAGATTGTAAGGCAAGACTCCATCAAAGCCATCCAGGCAGACTGTAGAGAGACAAAGGAAAAGCCTCTCAATTCTGTGAGCTCTCTGCCTCAGCTTTCCTTTTGCTGAAACTTCCTCTCCCTCCTGGATCCCACAAGCTTTTTCAGGAACCCTTAGGAGGAGCTGGGAGGATGATGGGATGCAGGAGGAAGTCCGTCATGACCTGACATCACCACCAATCCTATATATATTTACAGAAAAAGAAAATTAACTTTTGCACTGAGGAATTATTCTTGCGCATAGTTCACATGTATCAGACAAATAGCCATTTTAGAATGTCTTTGAGAGGAAATGACTCAGCTGGACATGGGATAGAAGAAAACCGAGAAGGACAAGGTTGTGCACTCTCCTAGGCAAGCTGCTAGGCATGGTGCTAGGAGAAAAGGAGTAGCCGAGGCTGGCAGAACAAAGCATCAAAATGTGTCAGCCCAAAAAGATTAACCCTCAGAATTAAAGCCAACATCTTCTATTCAAAGCCAATATGAGTTGACATTTTATGAAAGAGGGGAGGGCTCTGTGCTACAGTGCCTTATCATGACCCAGGTTCTGGTGGTGTCAATTTGTCCTGCCAGGGAAATCTGAGCATGCTCTGTTCTAGATGAGTTCTTCCTCCCTTTTCATTTAACTATTATATTTTCAATAACTCTATGAATTTCACACAGTGCACTTTGGTAATAGTCACATGTGCTCCTCTATCTAACATATGTCAGAATTACCTTCCACCTTCCATGTTCTCCCAATACTCTATTATTAAAAAATAGCCTATTAGGTCCACTTTGTGTGTGTGTGTGTGTGTGTGTGTGTGTGTGTGTGTGTGTGTGTGTCTTTTCATGGCTGGGTCCATCTACTAGAACATGGACCATACCCTTAAAGAAAACTGATTCTTTCCCCACACTGAAGCCATCCTGTGGATAGGTATAGAACCTATTTGTTACAAAAAAAAATTTAAAGTACAAGGTTTGGACCCAATGCTTCTATTGATGCCTTTACAAATTTCTGAGTTGATTAAAAATAGGAATGAGGGGCCAAATAGCTAGTTTATGGCTCCTTGCTCACAGTTAGGATGTTTTAAAAATATTCTCATCAGAAATAGCTGAGAATAGTTAACAGACAACAGTACAGTTTACCTTATATAGATAGATGGTTTTCAAATGTCAGAAATCCATAAATTATGACATTTAATGTTATTTATCTTTTGTTGAGACATATCTCCTACCAACAGTTCCCCTTTAGTGGATTTAACAAGGATATTGGTCATCTCTCTACCTCCAGAAAGAAAGCCAGTGGACAGAAACTGCCTACATCATCTACAGACTAATACTGTCCAGAAAGGGACACATTATGCAGAATAGTTGGCTGATAATTTTTGCCAAGTTAAAACTATCAGCCCTTCAAGATTTCTGCCTTTCAAAGCCTGTCAGTGATCCTGGGCCAGAAGGCTGAAGACTTTGTCTCACATGTTGCTAACAGGGGACTACCAGTGGAGATTTGTCTCTACAATCTTCCACAGTCCTGGAAGACTTGTTAGGCTTCCTATGTTTATAGATATTTGGCCATTCTCAGATTTTCTGATGGAGTTGAAGACTAATTTAGTCTTATAGCTTACCCAAGCTAATTAACTTTGAGAAAACACTAATTTAGATAATTTTTAAATGGTAATAGTTGTACACAGCTTATATTTTCGAGAAAAGTTTTTTTTAAGTAAACAGAAAAGGTGATGTGTAGGATGATGTCAGGGCGATACATGATTAGACAGTAGAGAGTGGGCAGGAACAAAGTTTTGGTAGGGCAGAAGGAAAAGAGAGACAGCAGAGGAAGATGGTTCAGATCAAGGTGAACTATTTCAATTTTATATTGTCTAGGTAGGCAATTTATATCTTTATTAATTGGCAGTGAATTTATTGTTTAGATGTATTGTGGATTAATAATTTAACATACAAATCTGTTTGATAAATTATTGATAGTTAAGTCATGATTTTACCAGGCTGTGGAGGACAGTGTCTAAAAGCGATGGCTGAGAGGTAGCTGGAGTGTGCAGTTCCAGCTTTGTTGCCCGTTTGAAATGATGTGCAGGGCTCATGGAACAAGATGTGTGGGTACCAGGCTTGGTAACTAACCACCTAGGGGATTGTGCTCAGCTCCACACTGGAGTGGTTCCCCAGAGTGAGGGCTCCTGTGGAGCAACAGAACAGAACCCTTGTATTTTATCACAACATTCCCCCCCCCCCTTTTTTATACTTGGATTTGTATTCTCTGTATCCTTTTCTCCTAAATCTAATTGTCTTTCTTCTGATAAGTTAGTCTATCTGTGGCTTGCTTCTGTCCTCTAGAAAGGTACAATAGTTAATGCAACTTTCCCCTCATTACAGCCCTCAAGAGCCCTCACAGGCCTCCACTATTGGGAGCACCCCCATCCTCTGCATCTATATCTTGAAATGCCTTTGAAGAATTCATGAGAAGCCCCAAGTTATTTGACAAAATTTTGCTGTATTGTTGGCTCAACCTGCAGTAACCAAATAATACCAACTGGGTGATTTAGACATAAGATATTTGGTTTTTACAAAACTCTGGGAACTGAAAGTTGAAGGTCATGGTGCCACTAGGATGAGGTGGTGATAGCTCTTTCCCTGGATCACAGACAGTTGACTTCCATGTCTCCTTCTGGCTTTTCCTTCTGTGTGTTGGAGGCACCTCTCATATCTTTAGGTAAGCATATTAGTCTTCTCTGATAGAAGACCAACCTTAAAACCTTGTATAGCTGTGCCCTCCCTCCAGACACAATGCCCTTGACGACAGCCTTCAGCGTATGCATTTGCAGAGAATGACAAGAATGACAGTCCTCAACAGTTACCTCACATCCATTTAACCTTTTCTTTAGCATTTTTTTTTTTTTTTTTGGAGTCACATAACTCATTAAGCATGGTTTCTCTCTGCTCATGAGAAACCATTTTGGAAGCCATTCATCTAATCTTTGTGTTAGATTATGCTCATCATAATCTTGAGGTGTATTTACAATTCTGAGGGTAATTACAATACTGTTATCAATTTCAAAGTACTTACAGGCCAATGGTTCTACCATCAGCTGCCAAACTTCACATGAATTAGGGTGTTCTGCAATGTCATTTCCACATCTGTGTGTTCAAGCTTGTGGTATTTGATAAAGCTTGGCTCGTTCATCATTTGCCTCCCAATTTGGCAGAAAGGGAGACTGCAGCAGAGAAATTGCTGGGATCCTGGGATTGCTTTGCCTGACCCTGGGAGGGCTTGTGCACACTTGACTGACAGGATATGTACAGCTAACTGTGTGCTCCCATGCCTGGTATTTCAGAAAAGCACCAAGGGTCCTCTTTACTCAAACAGATGATCCAGATTGGAGTAAAGTTCAGCTCTGTGCATGATGGGATGACACATAATCTTTGTCATATGTCTGACAATGGAACAAAGCAGGTATCCTCATACACATGTGATAGAGGACAACCTAGAACCAATTCTCTCCTTCTTTCACATAGGATTTTGGGTTAAAACTCAGGTCGTTAGGCTTGATAGCAAGCACCTATAGTGGTTTGAATGAGTATTACCACCACTGGCTCATAAATTTGCATGCTTGGCCTCCAGTAGCTAACTTGGAAGAATTGGTTGGAGTAGATGTAACCTTGCTTGTTGGAGTAGGTGTGTCACTGGGAGTAGGTCATGAGGTTTTAAAAACCCACACCAGGTCCAGTGGTGGTTCAGAATGTAGCTCTCAGCTGCTTCTTCAGAACCATGGCTGCCTGCTTGCTGCCATATTGCCTGCTGTGATTATAATGAAATGACCCCGTGAAACTGTAAGCAAGCCCAGAACTAAATGCTTTTTTTTTAAATCAGAGTTGTCTTGTTCATGGTGTAGAGGCAGCACTGGAACAGGAAGTCACAGCAATAGATCAGTGATTGACTCAGAGCTTTTACCCTCCAAGCTATCTCACTGACCCAGCTCTGCCTGCCATTTTTATTGTGCAAATGTCTATGTCCGGTGAGAATTAGTATTCCCTGGGGACTTTCGAGTCTGTTTATGCCTTTAGAATATATAGAATTCTAGAACAGAGATAGCTATAACAGACCCTAATAGTGGGAACATCTATGACTTCTTGGTTCTGTTTTGTTTTTCTTGACTATAAAACATTGTCTCCAATAAGATGAGCTCATCTGTGGGGTTTGTTTTAGTGTGGTTTCTTATCATGTTATCTTTGTTTCTATCATCATTCATGTTTTTCATCATTAATTCCCAAATACTTACTAGGTTGTGCTACACACAAAGTATACCTTACATATAATGAAACTCTTTAATTCATGCTCTTGCTCCAAATAAGCAGTGAGTTTATCCAGTTGTAAAAATTAAGAAGCTAAGATTCAGGGGAGGGAAAGGACTTGCTTAAGGTTTCAGGATTTCATCAAGTCTACAAATGTCTCTGAAAAGGAGCCTGAGGCTCAGAGGGAGGTGGCTCAGTGGGTGAAGCATTTGTTACATCATTGTGAGGACAGCTTGGAGCCCAGTATTCGTGTAAAAGCTGTGGTCCCTAGAGCAAACTGTCAACTAGGGCAACTGTCAGGGCAACTAGCTGAAGGGACATGTTCTGGGCTCCCTAAGAGACCCCAATTCAATCAATAAAGTAGGGAATGATCAAGGAAGACACTTGATGTGAGCTTGTAGCCTCCATGCATACATTCAACTGTAGCCTCACACATGTGAGCCCATGCACATGCAAGCATTAACACACATGCATACTCAACACACACACACATACACACACACATACACACACAAAGAGAAGTTGAAGCAAGAGGCTTTATTCTAATTGTATACCTTTGATCTTCAAAATAAAACCTTTTCTGAAATAAGTAGGTGAGTTGAGAGAGCAGACTGGGAGTGTTAGGATATTTGCTGTTTCCCTGTCTAACAGCCTTTGCTTCTTCAATGCAGAGTCTTCCTGCCACTGTGTCCATTTGAGATGGAACACGGGGGATCAACCCTGATGAATACACTGTTCACTCACACTGTATTCCACCCCTTCCGTGGGCTCTTACATTCCAGTCACCCCCGGGCACTCTTCATTTTCCCAGACAATGGAAGCAAAGGCCCACACTTTAATATCAAGGACAGTAACAGGCTACTTCACTGGCTTACTAAAAGAAGTGTGGCCACCAACCACTTTACGAAACTTGTCAATTACTTCAGAACTTCCAACAAAATACTATCAGTGACTAAAGATAAGAATCCAGGATACTTCAGATGTGTGCCTAACACTCCTGGCTTAGCATAGAGGATGCTCGACAGCTCAAATGAGGACATAGCAGGAGTGGGTGTTCTCCTCCAGGCTGGTGCCTGCTCAGTGCATTCTGGTTTGTTCATTAGTCCAAAGTGATTTGTATCATCTGGACTGAGAAGGATCTTTGTCCTTAAATCCCCAAGATCAAAGCAGAAGAGGGTCAGAGGCAGAAGCAGGAGAATATTAAATCAGCTCCATTGAGCATTCAAAGACACAAAAGAGAAAACACGGTCATCTTTCAAAAGAAAGCTATTAATGACTGTTTTCCCGTCCGCTGAACTAGCTAGCATGGGGGATCAGCTAGGGGTAAAGCTGGGTTCCAGCCTTGGATAATCAGCATGTAGAAGACCTGATAATTAATTAATTGCTAACATAACAATGAGAGGTTGCTAAGATGAAACTACACGTTTGCAAATACATCACACAGTATTTACTAATACAGGTGCCTTAGAGATGCTAATGAAAGATCCAGGTCTTCTTCTAGATATATCTGTATATTTGCACACATACATTCAAATCCAGAACGACAATAGGGTCCAGATGAAGAGTGTGTGCCCCACTAGGGATGATGCTTAGAAGGCCAGAACTCAAGAGGCTGAGGCAAAAGGATTGAATATTGACGCCACCTAGAGCTACATAGGAAAACTATCTCACAAGAACAACAACAAAAATGAATACACGTACTTTTTGTTCTGGCTAGTTTTGTCAATGAAATTGTAGTCATCTAAGAGAAGGGAATCTTAATTGAGAAAATGCCTCTATAAGACTGGGCTGTAGGCAAACTTGGGAGGCATTGTCTTAATTAGTGATTAATAGGGGAGGGTTTACCCCATTGTGGCTGGTGCCCTCCCTTGGTTAGTGATCTTGGCTTCTATAAGAAAGCAGGCTGAGGAAGCCATGAAAAGCAACTGAGTAAGAAGCACCCCTCCATAGCCTCTGCATCAGCTTCTGCCTCCAGGTTCCTGCCCCACCAAAGTTCCTGACCTAACTGCTTTCAGCGTTGAATTATTTTACAGAAGTGTGTGTGAGTGAAATAATACCTTTCCTCCCCAAGTTGCTTTGGCCATGATGTTTCATCACGGCAACAGTAGCCTTAACCAAGACATACTTAAGACTCAAAAATTGCAAGTGCTTTTCACTTAATACAGTTATGGTCAAAGTAATTTGTCAAGAAAAATTTACATGGATGGTCTTATCAGTGACCTAGAGGGAGGAGCTTAGGTAAGAGTTAAATTAACAAAGGGAAGAAAAATGATTTGAAATATATACTAAATTGATAAAATATGTTGAATTGCATAAATGAAGATAATCAATTAGTCATGAACACATTTAAATTTAAAAAAAAATATATAAATACAAAGAAAAAGAAGTGAGAAGAATCAATGTACATGCATGTATACATACATACATACATACATACATACATATGTCTTGGCCAGGAATGGTAGTATACACATGTAATCCCAGCACTTGGTAGACTGAGGCAAAAGAATTATGAATTTGAGGCTAGCATGAATAATATATTGATATACCATCTTAAAAAATATAAGAAATGAAGAAAGTAAAACAAATGCACTTTATTAATATAACACATGTATAAATATGGGATGAATTTATTTAAGGAATGTATATATGAATGAGCAAGAAAAATTACAGCAGTTGCTATGGAACACAGGGCAATAAAAAAACACTTAAACTTACCACATCAAAAAATTGTCTGAGTATAGGTCAAGGGTATACTGTCACTGAGACAAAGTACAGAAACATGATGGTTATTCCAAACATGGAATCCAAACCTTTGCCTATTTATTCATCAGTGATGACTGTTCATGAGGACCACCTCACCATCTGTGTACTTCAGAAGCAGAACCAACAGACCATCAGCAGGTACTTTCATAACAAACTCTGGAGGGAAGTGTTGGGAGGTGAAGGAATAAAGAGATAGAGCACGGAACAGGAGGGAGAAATCAAAATGGTGGTTTCAGGCAATGTCCTGGGCTCAACCTGACTAAGCAAAGAAGCAAAAGAGCTTGGCTCTTCTGTTTCCACATCAACCACTCTTAGTCTAGTCAAATCTTCTATTGTCTGGATAAAGGGGACACAAGCTTCTTAGATATCCCCACTTCTCTGGGCAAAAATATGACTCCAGAATCCAAGGCAACCCTTGGTAACCAGCCAGGATTAACTCTTAGCTAGGAAACACACAGAAGCTGAGTCTGCTTGCAAAAGATACACTAAGTCTGCAGAGACTCGCACTGGGTGCTGATCACATGCCCATGTTCAATAGACCTCATGCTCTCAAACAAGTGGTCAAAGTCTAGAACCATGCTCCACAGCGTGGAAGCCACTAGCCATAGGTAGCTACTGATCAGTCACAAAATGGATAATCCATAAAGAGCTGTGTGTTCAGTGTAAAATAAATGTGCTTTCTGAAGAATACCAAGGCAATAGGAATATAAATTATCTTACCAGTAACCATTTATATCAAATAATCTTGAAATAAAATTTGTTACATCTTCTAGATTGATAAAATATTTATTAAAATTTTGTGTCTTTGGATTTCTACTGTGTCTCCTAGGGATTAAATTTATATAAATATGTGCCTCCCATTACATTTATATCAAACATTTTTGGCATAAAATATGTGTGACTGAGCTAGACAGTCACAATACTGGAGTAACCAAGGAGAAACATACCCTGTCCCTATGAGGGACACAGTCAGAGGTCATAATAGAAAGCAAATGAATAAGCAAAATGTTATCATTTGCTGAAACCATGATGGGAAAAATAGAAAGGCAATCATAATGAATAACATGGCACAGAGATCAATGAACCTACGGTATAGGATAGGATGTGCATCAAAGGATTCTGGGAAGATGCACTTAAAGACACATTTTGAGTGTAAAGACTGGATAGTTGTGAATTTGCCCGTGGATTTAGAAGAGAGTCAGCAGGGAATGGATGGGTAGGAATGTGTTTAGCATATTCCAACCCAGAGGCCATCAGACAGTACAAAGGAACCTTCGCTGGCTGCATCATCTGTGTTTACAGGAAATTTGTGGGAATAATCAGAAAGAACAAGGAACTCCAGACATCAAACTTGACGCATGCAATTGATGTCTAGAAAATTAATCACATTTGAAAGTTGAGTAAGGAAGTCTTTTTTTCTTTCCCTAAGTAAATCCAGACTCATTTCAGACAGTAATATCTAAAGTAGTTGGAAAACCAAAGTTTAGGGGAAGCAGACAGAATTTCTGCAATTATTTTAAGATGAAAACGCCTGGATGGAGTTCAGTCTAAACAAAACCACATCAGCCTGATTCTGTTTCATTTGGAGATTTTAAAGTGATGTTAATGCTTCATTCAAAACATGAAAAAATTCAGATAAGTTTTTAGGGGGGAAAAATCACTGTAACTTTCTTAAGGGAGAAAACAAAATGGTTTTTACAGCTTTAACTAACATTGAAAAAATGGGGTAAAATTTCTTAATATAGAAAATGTTTCCCTGATAAATATAATGTTATGACAGCCCGTTTAGACTTTAATATTTATTGATACATGATATAAATTTCTTCTCTTTGATTTTTCTTAAACTAAACACATTTGCTTTTTTATGTTATTTTATAGTTAATATGATCCTAAATTACATTTTTTAAACAAATTGGTCATATTTATTACTTCAGGTGAAGTTCAAGACCAAGAAGAAAAATTGGGTGTGGTCTAACCTGCAATTTGAGTGCTTAGGAGGCTGAGGCAGTCTATCATGTGTTCCAGGTTAGCCTGAACTTACACCTGAGACCTACTTTCTTAGAATGAACAAGAGTTGGGGAAGGAAGCAAGGTGATTTGGTTTAAACGATTTTATTTTTGATAGCTGAAAATCACTATAACCTCTAAATTTTTGAACCTGACATGCGGTGTGGTGAAACAAGACCTTACTCAGTGTTACTCTAGGTTACACTGGAACCCACTCTATAACCAAGGCTAATTTCAAACTCATGGCAATGTCCTTGCCTCGCTCCCCAGAACTGGAGTTAAAGGCAAGAACTACCCGTTTACCTCTGACTTTGAATTAATAACTTGTGGCAAATATAAAATCAAAACCCCCAAAATAAAAAAAATCCTTCAAGATTTATAATTTTTCCTAGTTGAGAGAATTAAGCAGAATGATTTTTAAATATTTATTTATATTTTTATTTATGTGTGTGCATGGCTTTGTATATGTGTGTATGTACATCAGATCCCTTGGATCTGGAGTATCAGGAAGTTGTAAGCCCCAAAGATTGGTGTTAGCATCTGAACTCAAATCCCCTGGAAGAGCTCTCTTAACTCCTGAGCCATCTCTCCAGACCCCAGAATTATTTTTACAGGAAATTACATACTTGATGCATATTTCAACATGGTTTTGGTGGTTGTGTGTGCTCATTACCGTGCATCCTGTTTTATTCGACCTGGAATAAATAACCATAATAAGCTATGGTACCTGCACAAACAAGACTTCCTTCCTGTCTTACTTGCTATTCTACTGCTTTGAGGGAAAAAACATGACCAAGGCAAGTGTGATAAAAGAAAATGTAGATTTATGTGAAAGTGATACATGATTGGACAGTGGGGAGGTAGGCAGCGAAAAGGTAGGAAAATGGAAGACAAAAGAGATTAAGGAAAATCAAGATGGAGCTGGAGAAAGTGAACCTAGATCCTGATGGCCGTAATTGGCCATTGGTAGGTGTGAATATTCTTAAGGGATTCTATAGGTCCTTTTTAAATCTATATAGAAGGGCAGTTTGTGTCTTTGTCCATTGATTGTAATCTTATTGTGTAGAGGGTTTGTGGATTGAGAATTTAATACATAAACCTACATGAAAAGCTATCAGGCTGTGGAGTGATGTTTGTGCCAGACAGGAGTCATGTGTGAGGAGGAAAGAAAACGCAGGGGTGGAACATGGAACAGAATCAGCAGGGTGGGTGGAGTGAACCACCTGGGAAAGGGATACCCAGGAGAGGGCGGCTCATGGACCAACTGACAGAGTCCATGCACAGGGCTCCACACTAGAGCAGCGTCCGCAGAAGTGACATTGCAGGGACCAATAAAAAGACAAGCCTTCCATTTTCACATTTACAGCAACAAGGAAACACTTAACTGGGGCTTGCTTACAGAGTCGGGAGGTTAGTCCATCATCATGGCGGAGAGCATGGAGGCAGGCACGGTGCTGGAGAGGTAACAGAGATCTACACCCTGATCCCAGAGACAGTATAGGACCAGAGGTAGACTTTTGCTGTTGCAGAAGGGAAGTGATAGTTTAGGTCAGTCATGAAGAAACAAGTCTTTTATGAATGCCACCTAAAGGGAAACATCCTTGGGAAAGGAAATATGAAAAAGAAGAAAGAACAAAACAGTCTGGGACAGTCCATCAGAGCATGGCCTGCAGGCCTGCACAGCCCCAGCCTTAAACCGAGGAAGGGGACAGGGGACTTTGGAGGAAAACGTTGCAGGAAGAGCTTGAAATGCACTCCTTGCTTCTTGTAGTGTACTATAGCATTAAAAGATGTATACAGCTTTGAATGTGTTTTCTTTGCTTTTGTTGGACAGAAAGGAAGACACTGCACCCCAGCTCTCTCTGATGCTGCTTTTCTGAGGAGACTCTCATCTCCTTCTCTGGGATTCTCCAAAGCTGCATGAGCACCTGCCAGGGAGGATCACGGCTTCCTCACTGCCAGTTTATGTGCCCCACTCTACAAGCATGAGTGTGTTCATGTGCATGTGCACATGCATGTGTGTGTGTGTGTTCATGTGCATGTGCACATGTGTGTATGTGTGTGTGTGTGTGTGTGTGTGTGTGTGTGTGTGTGTGTGTGTGTGTGTATGTATGGGTGAGCATGTGCACATGTGCCTGAAGGTGCACTTGTACATTAGTCTGTGTGAGCACACGTAGAAGTCAGATACCAACACCATTCTACTTCAAACACTCTCTCCTTATTTTCTGAGAATGACTGGAGCTTACAAATTCACCTCAACTAAGCAGCCAGTGAGCTTTAGGAACCCTTCTGTCCCTGACTTTCTAATGCTGGGATCACAAATACATGCTACCCTGCAAGTTTTTACCCCAATCCAGGTCCCCATACTTGTATCTGAAGCTCTTTACTAACTAAGCCATCTTTCCTGACTTTTTAAGAAGCCCTTCTGACTATCTGCACCATCCTCAGCAATCTACATACTTCTTATTATATTAGTTATCTCTATTTTCTCTATGATGGCGATTGACTTGTAAGCAAATTCAATGTGGTCCTTTCAGACAATCTGAGTCAGCCTGACAGCTGCCCTGTAAATAGATCAATTTCTGCCTTTATGATTTGACATCTCCTGTCCCAACAAACCAATATTTTGTTAAGCTTGGGGGAATTCTTCATGTTTGACAAAGTCATACTAAATTAGTCTCTGAAGACCTGAGAACATTATACCCACATGAAGTAGAAGCAATCAAGCTTATTCTACTTTATTAAAGGTCATTTGTTTACTAAGGGACCTGTGTGCCCAGTAAACCACAGGACAGGATTATTCTGTAACTCTTGTATACCCATGCTAACCAGCACCTGACATTCAAAGAAAACAAAAGTCCTGGCCACTAGCCCATGAGTCAGACATGACTTAACCATTGAGCAAGGTAGGTAATTCTTTGCTTATGTTCAAAGTATTTGCTGTTGTTATTTGCTATTGTTTAGACATGAAGTATCTCCCCCAGAAGCTTGTGAGTTGATCATTTGGTCCCAGCTAGTGTGCTGCTACATTTGTCAAATTATAAAATCATTAGGGCAGGTCCTAGCTGGAGTAAGGAGGTCACTAAAGGCAGGTCCTTGGGTAGATCTTGTTGTTGACTCCTGTCTACTGCTTGTCTACCATAAAGTCAGCAGCCTCTTCCACATGTTCCCATCACCATGATTTTCACCATGGTCTCATAATCAAGGGACCAATGTTGGGTGAAAATCTCTAAAGCTGTGAGCCAATATAAACCTTACTTCACATGTTCTAGCACCATTACATAAAAATGAACTCACATGGTTCTCTCTGACAGAAGGGACTTCAGGATACTCCTCTGTATTCCTTCTCCTACCCCCACACTGTTAATCATCATGCTTTTGAAATTGTTAAAGTCCTAGGGGGAAAGAACAAGAAACATTGTTTTTACACAAGCCTGGACCACACTCTTTGCATCTTTATTGACTGTTAAGACATTAGGCAAAAGGTCATTTCTTTTGAAAGCATTGCTTTCTCTATAGTAGGACTGCATGCTTTACATCTGAGATGGTTAAAAGGAATGAGGTAATGCATGTCCCTGCTATTTGCAAGTCGTTCAGCTCTCTATAAATGTAGGTTATTGCTACTACTCATGAATCTTACCAACTAAAAGGGTCGGAGATACAATATAATTATGCTGATGTCACCAATTTGCCACAAATTAACATTGTCTATTTGATCAAGGACTCTGTAGAGTGCTTGGCTTACAGGTAATCTCCATGACACTCTGTACAGTTTTAATGGATTTTGCCCTCTTGCACAATATTCACAATATGCAAAGAAACATTTTGTTTTGTTTTCTCATAAACAGTCCCATAAGCAAATTTCTAAGAAGGGAGTCCTTAGGTTACCCAACAATGGCCACAGTTCAATGGGTCAAATGTCTCTTCTATGTTAAGTCCATGTTAAGATGTGCAATCATTATTTCCAAATATGAGTGGCACTCTGAATCAGCCATCAGCCTCATCCATTAGAAAGGAGAGTGAACTCTCAATGCACAGTACCTGTATGGAAAAACCACACTGAATCTATTTGCTTATACAATTAAATATGGTAGTAATAATAAAAATATCAAAAATATGATCCTCAAACCCACTTGACTTTTTCTATACATTAACAAGTGCTACATAGTTGGCTTCCTTCAAAGCCTCAAATATAATCACTAGACTGTGATATTGAGACAGACAGACAGATATATTGACAGATAGACAGGCAGATAGAGTCAATTGGGAAGCAAAGGAGTAGTAGACATTGAGTCTATGGAGATTTCATTGTGAGGTTTTTACTCCTATGACTTAGAAAGGCTCACACTGTATTCATGGGGCCAGTTTTTATCTCATACTTCCAGGACAAGTCACTGTAAATTACTTTTAGTCAATGCTAGCCCAGAGACACTCACTGTAGCTTATGACTGCTTTCTGAGGAGACCATTCGAGAGAGAGCACACAAGGCCACTCAGGTTTTAAATAAACTCTTGTTGGGGCCACCCAAGCAACACTTACTGAATGGCACACAGGCCAGGCCTGGGCTTCAATAGGCAACTGTCTTCCAGATTAATTTTGAATCAAGGTCATAGCTTCCTATGAGGTGACTGGGCAGAGAAGCAGTATTTTATTATCGCAGCCTTTGGTGAGACCTCCAAGTAGCTGAAGATTCTGGTTGTGAACCACAGAAAACTGTGGCTAGCTATTGTGTGTTGTCTATAAGGATCCCAAGAAACCAATTTGTATCTAGTGAAGGTAACCAGGTAAGTTAGTTCATTTTCTTGTGTCTATGACAAGAAATACATCATGAGAAGCAACTCAAAGGAGGGAAGGTTTATTTGGACTTCCAGAATTGTGGCAGGAAAGGCAAGAGGGCAGGAGCAGGAAACAGCGGAAGAGTAGACAGGACATAGGTTATGCTATAAAGCCTCAAGGCCCACCTGTAGTGACCCACTTCCTACAGCTAGTTTTATCTGCTAAAGGCTTTGCAGCAGCCTCCCAATACAGAGGCACCATCTAAGACCAAATGCTCAAACACATTAGCCCATAGGGTCTCAAACACTGGGTTTGCTGCTTGTTTTCGTTGTAATGATGTCTTGAGACTTCAGACACTCAAATTCAGCCTTCAGTCAGTCATGGGTAAGAGGAAGGTAGACCTTATCTGTAAAAAGGAGAGGGAGGAAATCATTGACATTTTAAGGATAACATGCCATCTTCTTGAGATGCAAGAAAACAAGTCTTCAAATTCTTGCAGAGAAAGAGATTCTGGATTTTTCAAAAGATGTATGATTGAAAGCTTAGGATCTGTCCTAGCATTATGTAGAAACACGTGCTTCAAGAAAAGGTCACATCTTGTATCAGAATAAAGAAAGGGGGGTTAATTATGCTCAGGAGAAAGACCTGTTCATCACAAGGAATTTTGAAACTTGATAATCCATACAAATATGACAGGAGGATTAGATCTCAAAGATCAGAAGAAATGACATAAGAGAGACAGACGTGCCCAAGTCCTATTGGTCTTAACGAGGACACCAGAAGAGTAGCTGTTATGGAAGCTACGACATTTGAAAAGGAGCCTAAAGCAAAACCTAGAAGACAGTAAACGAATCTCTGTAGGAGACTGAAGTGTCTCTACCAGACAGAACCAGGTCACAGGTCCTGGGAAGAGATGATGTCATAAACCTACTTAGACTGATCTGAGTGAGAAGGGCTGGGAAGTTTGGTGGTCTGCACAGTGGCCACAAAACGTCCGAGATTTAAATGAATGGGGGTCCAAAGGGCTGGCCCAAAGTGAAAACCCATCATGATATCTGCTTTAAAGTGGCATTGCCACAGGAAATAGAGAAGTATATCCTGTCTACAGTGCTTCCCACAGATGGACCAGGAAAACAGTGAGTCCCTATTGCCACTTTCACCTAATGCAACTGAACCAAAAATAAAGCCACCTTATTTCTAGACCCTGTTGAGTTTTGCTTTGATTTCCACACAAGTCTATTTTTAGGACAAAAAAGAAAGGTGGTGCTGGGGTACACCTTTAATCCCAGGAGTCAGGATGCAGAGGCAGAGGCAGGCAGATCTCTGAGTTCAAGGTCAGCCTGGTGTATGTAGGGAGTTCCAAGACAGCCTAGCAGAGCAGAGAAGCCCTGTCTTGAAAAACTAAACAAAGATGAAGAAGGAACAAACAGATAAAGTACTTTGCCCATAACAAAAATAATATTATTTTAGACAATGTTTTAAAAGTTTACTTATCTTTAAAAGGTAAGAAATATTAAGAGTTCTACAGCCCAAAGACTGTAATCAGCTAGCAAATAGCCCACTTTTAAGGGAATCCAGATGGTGGGAAATTTGTATGGATCTGGTCAGAAAAGCGAACCTGGACTGAGCTTTAAGGAAACAATAAAATGAACATGTTTCTGGGATCAAAAGCACTGTCACCCTCAGCAAAGCTCCTCACAAGATGAAAGTCCTCAGAGGACAAACTCAGAACTGCTCTGCCTTTTGGTTAAAGTTCTTAAATAACAGCCACCTTTGGGTGGAGGCAGAAGTTACCCAAATAATCCAGTAAAAGCCAGAAGCCACCCCATCCTCTGCCCCTTCCTGCTGACACTTCTGCAAGGGTCTGGGTAAATGTCTGCTGCCAGCCTGATTCATAATTCAAGCATCTGCCTCTGGATCCTCACTCTGTTGAGTATATTATAGTTATTACTTTAATAGTTACTGAAATTTGGTTCTTCATTTCTAAGTCATCATTATGGATTCAAGCATCTACATTTATTCCTTTGTTTACTGTCCATTCTTCTCACCAGATTGTCTGTTTCTTAAGTGTGGGAACTATGTGTGTGTCATTTGTCTGTACACGTGGACACAATATATCATATATCATACGGAGATGATGCTTGCTGGGCAGCCTTCTCTGAGGTAAAGCCTACAGAGGCATCAGCTCAAGAAGGGATGAAAGTCCAGAACCAAATACCAGAGACCCACTTGGCAAAGTTCACTGGCAGAGTTAGACCCACTGGAAGTCTTCCAAATTGAACACGAGAGAGACTGAGGCTTAAACCCGGTGTCCTGCAGCCTGACCCATTTGGAACTTTAAGCTTTCCCACTGGATGAAGCCCCCCCACCCCCGCAGTGTTCTCAAGCAGGATGTCGTTCTAAGTGGCAGCTGACTGCATCCACAAGACTGCATGCTGCTTCGGTTGTTGATCAGTCTCTGAAGTCATAAAAGTTCCCAAAGGTACAGTTAGAGCCCTGATGACTGAGTATGAACACTCTGGGTCTTCACACCCAGACTTTGGTCCTGGCTCATGAACCGAACAGCAGGTGAACAGTTTTCTTTTCTTTCTTTCTTTTTTTTTTTTTTTTTTAAAGATTTATTTATATATGTGAATACACTATGGCTGTCTTCAGACCCACCAGAAGAGGGCATCTGGTCCTATTACAGATGGTTGTGAGCCACCATGTGGTTGCTGGGAATTGAACTTGGGACCTCTGGAAGAGCAGTCAGTGCTCTTAACCTCTGAGCCATCTCTCCAGCCTCAGTTTTCTTTTCTAAACCATGGTTCATACCTCTCCAAGATGAGACTGACATCGGTTCAACTTCACAAGAATGTTGTAGAAACAACAGGAAAGTTTGGAATCCTTTACAATCTATTATCAATCTTTTATCCTTATGCTGAATATTATGTTTCCTTTAGGATTGTTTTTTTTTTACAGACTAGAACTCGTCATCAAATGCGTGTTGAGTGGCTACCGGGCAATAAGCACAGACTAGACTATGAAAAAAAACATTAAAACATAAATTGACATTCAACATAGAAATTAAAATGATACAAATAAGTACAATTCCTACTATGGTGGCTACATAAAACCAACAATGAAGTAGAACAGTAAAACCCATACTCAAAGTCACGTTACTCCCGAAAGCTAGCCCATAGTAGGAACCTTGTTAGTAAGGACTTAACTATATCTTCACGTTGCTTCAATTTTCCAAACAAAACACAACTTTCAAAATAGGAAATGTATTGACATTTTCCTGCTGTACTAAAGTTTGAAGAAGCCCGTAAGGGTAGTCTTCTTTGATAAATTCCTATTACTTCCGTGGGCAAACTTTTCTCTCCTATATTTATGTGACGTGTTTTAGACCGTAGACAGTCTAAAATCTTTTCTGTCAGGAAAGTCTTTTATGCTTCTCTGGCTGTTGTTTAGACTAGTAAATCTGTAGTCTACGGCCACCAAAATAGAGTGTGAAAATACACAAGGAACTAAAAGGAATTTTTCAGCCTTCCTATACCCATTTTGCAGCCGTGGGTTTATTGTTTTCTGCTTTCTGAAGCAGAGTATACCAGTGGACAGAAATAAAAGCTGCGCATACATGCCCCGCTTTACTCTAGAGCATGCGCAAACTTTCCCCTGCTTGCCGCGGTAAGTGTATCCCGTGGGGAATGACCTCTCTCCGTGCACTCAGCAGCATGAAGAACAGAAGAAGGGTTCTGCTCAAGCCAGTGGGTGATCACAGTCACCCCATAGCAGCCCACTGAGCTGGCCTGAGTTCCAATCGCAGAGACGTTGTATAACTGGACTGCGAGCTCGGTCAGCACTGCTCAACTTCAGATTTCGCCGTAAAACGGGGACTTGAGCTCCTTAGTTTTAACTGTCAGCTTGATGCAACGTAGAATCGATCACTTTGAAAGTATCCTGATGAGAAATTATCTAAGGTTAGACTCTTGGGATAATCCGTAGCGGATTATTTTGTTAGGTGATTGAGGTGGGAAGACCCACGCGGACTGTGGGTGGCACCATTTCATAAGCTCCTCCCTGAGCTGTTGAAGGGTGACTTGCAGTCCGCTGAGCAGGAGCAGCAGCAAGCAGGCAGCCTGTGTTCGGGCTCCCTGCCTTTGAAGGAGAAGTAACATGATGGCTCTCCCAAACTGCTGCCGCAGAGACTTCTCTGCTGTGACAGACTATAGTCTCGAACTCTAAGCCAGATCAACCCTTTCTTCCCCTAGGTTGCTTCTAGGACTCGGTGTTTTCTCACAGTAACCGGAATGAAATCCAACAGGACCCACCATCTTGTTTGAAAAGCTGGGATAGAGAAAATGAGGTGCCACACTGCAACATGTTTTTCTAATTGTGTGAATCACATTTATAGAGTCTCTTTTATGCCAGGCGTACCTTTAGAATTTAGGAAAAAAAAAAAAAAAAAAACAAAAGATTAATCCGCTTCAGTGAGAAATTGACGGTGTTTGTGGCATATGGTCTTTTATGGTGTTCAGTCCTCCTGAGAAGACAGAATGTGTTGTGGTAGGAAAAAAACAAAAGCCGAGGCCTAGAAATTATGATCAATATCTCAGGTAGTGATTGTTGGTTAACAACAAGACTATCAGTGCTCTCTCTCTCTCTCTCTCTCTCTCTCTCTCTCTCTCTCTCTCTCTCTCTCTCTTCTCTCTCTCTCTCTCTCTCTCTCTCTCTCTCTAGTTCAAGCTGCAGCAAGAGTTGAAGGTTAGTTGCAATTAGATCAAATTGTTCACCATCTGTTCATGGTAAGATAAAACCCCCTTTCCTTTATAATAGATCAGCAAGGATTTAAGCACAGCAATTGTCTCAAATTTCAGCATCAAATGACTGTGTTTATGCAACCAAAACTTGTGCACAGGGAAAAAATAAAACAAGATTAGCCATGAAAACACAGTCATAGAAACTTTGAGAACCCTGTCTACATCTCCTCAAAGCATTTAGTTTGCATTTTATGGAGGAAGCAAGAACACCAGAAACTTACTTAATAAAGTAAGTCTTACTATTTTAACATTCTACCTTCAAAGGGATATTTTTAGTCCTTCCGATCTTTAAACTCATTTCAGGACTTAATTACTTTTCTGCTATACATATAGAGTGAACATTCTGTATATTTTATGTATAATTTATATTTCAAATAAAATATACATTCCAACATCTATTTAGAATCTCATTTCATGTATACCTTTTACTGAGAAACAGTAAGTAATTAAAGGCGGGAGACAAAATCTGATTTAAAAAAAATCTATAGCCTATGGGAACTAAGAAGTAAATTAACAAAAATAATTAGATATGAAATCAATGGACCAAATTTATTTCTAATGAAAAAATAGGAGATAGAATTTCATGGAAGAAATAATTGAATATAATTCATAAAAAAAACTAAGAGGCATGTAATAATATCATGTTAGAAACTACAAAACTTATCCAAGATCAATCACAGAACATCTCTACAGCTGAGGGCATACAACCCATGGATCTAAGTGATTTGCAGCATAAAAATGTAAATTTTCCCCCACATTGTTCTAGAAATACTAAGAACTCACAATCAGAAATCCCAGTGGGAAGAGCAATTAATAAGTCCCCACCCTCCCTGATAATGTACTAACAGTTCATGGTTTTTGGAGGAAGGAGAGACATTGTCTTCAGTACTTTGGCCATGGGTAAGTTCCCACATTCCTGCAAGAAGCCCCTCACCTATGCTCCCATAAGCAACCCCAATGATATTTACTGAGTCATACACACATAGGTTATTTTTAACTAGTGAGTGCATTCTAGTATTTATATAAAAATTCAGGAGCTAAATACTTCAAGGATAGTTTTGCAGAAGTGCTAACTCAAGGCCAGAGGACTCTCACTGCCCTGCATCCAGAGTTATTAAACCTACTGTGTGGTGTCACTATAAAGACAAACAAAAGACAGCAACTGTTCTAGAAGGATCGAAAAGAGGTGAATGTTTGTTTCAAGTATGCAGTTAAGAGCAATATATTTTAAAGCAATGAATAGAGGATGAAATTTAAAATTATGATTCTGGGTGTATATATATATATATATATGTGTGTGTGTGTGTGTGTGTGTGTGTGTGTGTGTGTGTGTATACATACATATATCTTGATGTCAAACTTAACAATATATGTAAAAGTCAATGCCAGAGATATTTCTCATCTGATTGGGTAAGGCAAAATAATAGCAATTTTAAAAAAATAGCAGTGTACTCATAACCTTGGGAAGGAATTTTGAGTAAGACAAAAAGCAACTGCTCAGTAGATGTGTAACTATATCAAAATTAAGAGCTTTTGTTCACTGCTTAACTCCATTTGAGGGGTGCAATAAGGCTACCCTCTGGGTGAAGCTGATGACATGTCTTTCATCCCCAGGATCCACATGACAGAAGGAAAGAACTACATACCATAAGTTCTCCTGTGACCTTCACAGGTATACCATCATGAACACACATGCACACATACACACAAACACACACACACACACACACACACACACACACACACACAGAGAGAGAGAGAGAGAGAGAGAGAGAGAGAGAGAGAAGGCTTTGACTAACATTTCATACAATAGAATATCCCAAAAAAACAACAGAAGTTGAGACACAAGTTCAGTTTCATCAGATAAACAAAAATGTAAATCTAAAGAATAATTTGATGACCCTACGCCCTCAGTCTATTTGCATTAAAAATTCCAGTTGTTGTTGATACTACAGTGCAA
This sequence comes from Micromys minutus, assembly GCF_963924665.1. Taxonomy (NCBI): domain Eukaryota; kingdom Metazoa; phylum Chordata; class Mammalia; order Rodentia; family Muridae; genus Micromys; species Micromys minutus. The sequence goes on along the minus strand of NC_137956.1, from coordinate 41,613,501 downwards.
AGCCAGAGAGAGTTGTGAATTGGTACAAGCGCTTCAGAAAATTATTTGTTGAAATACTCATGAGGACACAGGGAAAGAGGAACCCTCATTCACTGCTGGGAGGAGCGCAAACTGGGGCAGCCATTATGGAAATTAGTATAGAAGTTTCCCAAAACACCAAAAATAGAACTACCATGCGGTTGGGCTCTATCACTCTGCACCTATACCCAAAAGACTACTTCCTGCCAGAGACACTTAGGCATTCGTTTTTCCTGCTGCTCTGTTGGCTGCAGTGAGGAAACACAATCAGGCTGGATGTCCATCAACAGGTAAGTAACACTGGAAACTCAACAGAATGTGATGTAATTATAGAAAATAAAAATTATAGAAAATTGTGTGTGTGTGTCTGTGGGTGTGTATCTGTGGGTGTGTGTCTGTGTCAGAAGACTGTATGTGTATTGGAAGATGGATAGACAGATGATAGAAGAAATTTAGATTACCGGTAGTTGATAGGCAGATAATAGAGATTAATGATATATGATTGATAGATCAACAGATTATTAGATAGATGGATGGATGAATAGATAGATAGATAGATAGATAGATAGATAGATAGATAGATAGATAGATAGATTCATACCACCAGGAAATCTCTCTTATACTCTAGAAATATGCCTACTTCTGACTGAAATTTGAATGTCTTAAGCCTAAAAGAATGTAAGAATATTTAGCCTTTGACAGTCCCATACTGTTACGAAATAATCCATCCCTTCAACCTTCCACCTGCCTTCCAATCAGCACCATGAGGCCATCCACCCATGATGTTTTGTAGAGGCCATGGAAAGCTCATGTTGGGCATCCCATTGCTTCTTACCTCAGTGCTTAGCTGCCGCAGAAGGGCGTTGATCTCAGGACTCGCCCACCGAGGATGGAGGATTTAACTGAAGGAGTTAACGTACAACTGGGTCTTTGCAGCCCCTGTCGAGTGATGGAAGATTCTCTTCTCTGGGTATTTGTAAAGGAGAAGCTTTGGAGGACAGGTCCTGAAACAGTGACTAGAGTCTGCACAGGTCGGCGGCATTTGTTGGAAGTGAGTTTCTCCCTTACTCATCATCAGCTTGCTTATCAGCTGCTCTGGATGAACTGACTTCCTGTTAGTGACCATCACCATCCCAGAGCCGCCCTCAGCACCTGCTACAGGGCCAATCACTTGCTTTCTTCTCTGCTCAGCTTTACCTATCCTCAGACACAAACCTACAATAGACTTTAGCTTCCTATTGCCTTATGGGGAGGAATAGTGGCTGCAAATACAGTAGCTGGGAGATGATGACGGCATCCATGCCTGCATTTAGACATATCTTTGCCCAATCCTTCTGTGCTTGATCCTTAGCTTCCATCATAGCTTGTCAAAATCTGAGAGCTAACTCATTTCCTTTCAAACCATAGCATTCAATGTCTCTTGCTGTGCATTTTACACTAAGTCGGCCACACCTGTGTCTGCACCATCACAGAATATCCAGTAGTGTTTCTGTTCCTTCTTATTAATTAAGACTCCTTGGTGGGTCAGAATTTACATGTTCTGTGCTCATGTGTGGAGACATGTAGATGTGGGAGTGCATTCAGTCACCGAGAGAGAGCGCAGTTGTGGGGAGAGGAAATCCTCCAGGAGCCTGGAAATAAGCAGCAAAGTAAAATTCTTACATGGAATGGATCAAAGGAGAAATCACGCAAAGCTGCTTACAGAGTTGATCCCTCAGCTAAACAAAGATCAGAAAACAGTCTGCGTGAAGGATGGGGCATGCACCCCAGCATGACTGATCACAGGATGGCTAGACTAAAATATTGGGGTGGGGTGAGAAAGTTAGGAAAACAAAGATTGTCAGTATCCAGGGCAAGGATGCCTTAGAGTCTGGTAATGTTGCAACCAGACAGCTCAGCACAGAACACCTCAGGCAGAGATTGTAATAGTCCCATGGTGTACTAGGTAATCTTCCAGCCACAGTATTTTCTCTTATATTCCCTTTCTTTACTTTGATCCTTACTGCTTCCCTTACCCCTCCCTGTCACCAGGAGAAAAGAGGCAGCAAACTGAAGATAGTGTGCACAGATCTCTCTCTCTCTCCTCCCTCTCTATCTCCCTCTTTTCTCCCCCTTCCCCCCATATATGTACATCCATGTACAGGCACATACAAAGTAGACCCATGGTGCTAATTTACACGCACAGGTTCTATAGATCCCCCTGTATGCATGAGTTTATTGTTGCGTTCTTATTGGTGTGCATTCATTCCCCCCAAAGTCAGATCAGTTCTGAAGCAGAGAAAGTCCACTGAGTGAAAGAACTCTGAATGTTTTCCAAAGACTAGTAAGACAATGGCCTCCGGCCTATAGGGTGGGTAATTAAGATATGAAAGACGGCAGAAGATACAGAGGGGAGAGAAATAAGAGGTGACAAGAAATTAGAGGAAGTCAAAGACTCAGATGGGAGGGATCTGGTAACATGTTGAAGTGACAGGAAATGGTGGTCAGAAGTTGAAACGTGAAAACTGATTGATAGCTCAAAGCAAGCAAGTACATCGTGCTGGGCACAGGTTATGGAGCTAGAAAGAGGAGAATACTGGAAAGATCTGGTTACAGGAAGATAGAGGGTAATGGAATATATTTGGTAGGAAAGTGGCAAGAAAGGGTTCACCTGGGGTAATAGAGCATGAGGGGGAGGGAGGAGGGAGATGAGAGAGGGAGGACAAAAGCGAAGGAGGAGCTAAATGAGGGAGCAAGGAGCCTCAATCAAGACAAAGTGTGTACAAAAATGTCAGAATAAAGCCTATTGCTTCATAGGCTAATTTTTTAAAAAAGATTATAATTTATGTTAAAACACACACACACACACACACACACACACACACACACACACACACAAGCACACACAAATATCTGTTGAAATCGACCAAGCCAAAACACGATTATTCTATGCCCTTTGGTTAAAATGATCATTTAGCCAACATTGTGCACCACAAATATGGAAAGCATTCAGGGTTAGGGATGTAACAGGGGCAGGCCATAAAACCAAACCCAAGCACTGCCTAAACCACTCATCCATGTATCCACTGCAGAGTTTGACTCCAAGGACAGTGACAAGAAGCGAGACAAGAAGACTATAGATGTGGTGTTCAGTTCTTCAGAAACGGTCAAAGGCTTTAACCACTTTCACACACCCATTCTTTACGTGTGTTCTGGAAATCAGAGTAGATCTGAGGTCTTCGGGGAAAGACCCCACTCTTTCATGTGCCATGTTGCATTAAGAGCACATAGCTTGGGCCCAGAATATAATCACACCTTTACACAGAATCTACATGTGAGTCAATGGTTAACTCTGTTCCGGTGTTCGGTGTATTAAATGAATAAAGAAAGCCTCACGATCTAGTGAAACTTTCTGGAAAATTATCTATGCAATGTATATTTCTCCCTGGTGACACTGCAAGAATCATGGGAAATGTAATTTTTAAGAAAAGAAAGATTGTTATAAATGAGTCAACATGCCTCCATTTGGAAAGAGTTGGGTCCAGCAGAGAAGGATGTTGGTGAAGATGTCAGGGCAGGAATGCCATTCCTCTGGTTGAGGAACTAGAAAGATAAAGTCAAGACAATTCTTGCTCCTGAATGTGGAGAGGAAGGGCGGGTGTGCCAGTTATAAACTACAGACTGTCTGTTGTTGATGGTAAGCATCCTCTTCCAATTTCCTTCCCAGTTAACTGCCGGGAACATAAAGAACCAGTTGGTTTTGTATCCTGATCCTATAGCATGTTCACACTGGGTTATTTGTTTCTGGTATTGCTTTAGTGACCCGGAACCATTTTACACTCAAATTATCCTGTCTATAAAGGCAGTTCTACTTCTCTCCTTCCAGATGTTTCCTCCCTCTGCTTTCCTGTGCTCCATTACTCTGGTTAGACTCTTATAGGGTACACAAAGAAAATGGCATGGGGTATCACAGCCTTTTCTCGGGAGACATTCAGCATCCCACAAGCATAGAGGGCTTTGTAGCTAAAGGCTCTAATCTAGATAAAAATACTTCTTTCTCCTTTTGATTTGATAAGCATTGTGTCTGAAATACATCTGTGGCTTTTTATCAAAACGTTGGGCCTATCTGTTGGGATGGCGTTTAGTAAGTCTCTTTCAAATGCTGAATTATATTGATTGGTCTCTGAGTGTTTCATTTCCAACATAACCTCTGTTTGGTCATAATGGAGATTACTTTTTAGAAAAGTATTGATGGATAGATTCAAAAGTTTGCACATCTATGTTAGAGGGCTCCCAGAGAGTGGGTAGATTCGCCCCATGTGATGGGACAGCTAACTTTTTAATCAGAAAATGTTGGCCTCAGAGGACAATCATTCAAGTAGTCTTAACTCTCAGAGATTATTAGGCAGAAATTTATTGATACAGGTGCTGTCGAACCCTAAAATATTTGGTAAGGTTTACCAGTGCAGCCTCTGGGCCTCACATTCTCTTGATGGTGGTTGATGTTGGGAAATGAACTCAGATCCTCTGAAAGAACAATAAGTGATTTTCACCTTTGATCCCCCTCCCAGGCCTTAACCTGAGTTTCTTGTCAATAGCATATAGAAAACTTTTGTTATTTTATTCATTTGTTTGTGATATATAGACTGCTGGTACTTAACGTTGTAATTCATATGTGTGTGACTTTGAACAGACTGCTCTCTGGCTAGTTCCTGACTGCCCCATTTTTCCTTTTCCCCTTTGGCTAACTTCTATGTATCAATCTGTATAAAATACTTTTATTATTTAGTTTTTTATCTGTTATTGGCTTGTTTGCTTTTTCTCCTTTCTTAAGGTCTTGCTTCAGGTTTGTGTGGCTCCCCTTTTCCTATCACTGTCTGCCTTCCAATACCACTTCATATACAGTAGAATAATCTTAAGAAGCAGAATTTCCAACCTGTCTCTCCCAGCGTTTGTATTACCAGAGATATTAGGATCAACACCTGAGCTCAGATAATCTGAATAAATGAGGCTTGGTCACCCATTCCCAACCTGTTGATTAAAAATCCACATAATGCTAAAAACAAGAAAAAGGCTATTTACTCAATGTTGCTGCTTTGGGGAGAGGAAGAGATAAAGGGGTCCAGATACCCCCAAGCTTGTCATTCAAGGCTGCTGGCATGAGAGGTGGGTTTAGGCAAAGGACATGGGTAACTAAGCAGTCTTGCTTGAGGTGTGAGTCCTGCCCACTGATGGCCCATCATTGCTAGACTACAGTCTCCACTTCAGTGTGGTATGATCGGTTGTAAGGACACAAACTCTGAACTTAGGTAACCAGGGCTACCGTCCCCCGAATCAGAGGCTTCAGCTTCCTCCTTCTTAAAGTGGGGACGTCAATAGACACTCCTATCAGAGTTGTTTGTATGAGTGAATGGGAAAATTGTGGGCAAGTCATTTAGAGTACAAGGCCAAAGTGCAATGTAGCTTGCTACACAAATGCACACATGCACTATATAGTCACACATACATACACACACACTATATAGATATAGATGGAGATGGAGATAAAGCAAGAGATAGATGATATAGAATAGATATATATGATATATATATGATATATATGTATGTGTGTGTATATATATATTTATATGTGGGGGGGGGGAGACGAACCATACCCATGTACTGGCTGGGTTTTTATGTAAACTGGACACAAACTGGAGTTATCACAGAGAAAGGAGCCTCCCTTGAGGAAATGCCTCCATGAGATCCAGCTATAAGACATTTTGACAATTAGTGATCAAGGGGGAGTGAGCCCATTGTGGGTGGTGCCATCATTGGGCTGGTACTCTTGGGTTCTATAAGAAAGAAAATTGAGCAAGCCAGTAAGCAACATCCCTCCATGGCCTCTGCATCAGCTCCTGCTTCCTGACCTGCTTGAGTTCCAGTCCTGACTTCCTCTGGTGATGAACAGCAATGTGGAAAGTGTAAGCTGAATAAATCCTTTCCTCCCCAACTTGCTTCTTGGTCATGATGTTTGTGCAGAAATAAAAACCCCGACTAAGACAATTCATATATAAACATCCATAAATTTGTATACATATGCATGTGTATATGTGTATACTCATATACGTATATACATATATACACATATACATTACACACACACACACACACACACATATATATATATATTTATATTTATATATATATCTTGTTCTGACATTCTTTGGAAATTTTCAGAGTGATACCCATAATAACTCCAAAGGGGGTTGCCTTCTTTATAAGTTTGCTTAGCAGGAGTGGGCTGAAAGGATAGAAATAAGGAGTTCAAAAGACCACCCTGGAGCTTGGGATTAAGAGTTTTGATTTCAAAGATGGACAAAGCAAGTCCAAGGGCAGAAGAGCCCTGGGATACCTGCAAAAAGCTCAGATCCTTCTGGAAAATAGACCAACACTGACCTGAGTCAATTAAATGGCTCTGTTTGCTGTAAGACTGTGCAAAGGCCAGGCCAGGCAGTAAGCAAAGCTGCTCCTGGGAATGAGGAGAGCACAGAGGTAACCCTGAAACCCTGTTCACTATAGCTTCTTCAAAGAAGATTCCGTGTACCTTGGTGACCACAGACCAGCTCTCTGTCCCAGGACCCCTGATTCCACACTAGGGGTCAGAGGGAGGAACCTGATCATAGGAGACAGAGTTGGCTTCAAATATTTTCCGTATACAATCTACTGGTCAGCTGTCTACACAGCTGCATTTTGGGTGCTGACTTTAACATCAGCTTGCCGAATATGTTTTTTAAAAAACTCACGGTTTTCCATTTGGCACTAGTTTCACGGGGTCAGAGGGAGGAACCTGATCATAGGAGACAGAGTTGGTTTCAAATATTTTCCGTATACAATCTACTGGTCACCTGTCTACACAGCTGCATTTTGGGTGCTGACTTTAACATCAGCTCGCCGAATATGTTTTTTAAAAAACTCACGGTTTTCCATTTGGCACCAGTTTCACGCTGAACGGTTTAATAATATCCCCTGTCAATGTTTGCTGAGCATCAAGCTTCCTTGTTTCTGCTCTGTTTTGCATCAAAGGTTAAATAAATTACCAGAGGGGTGCAGACACAGAATCTAAATCACCAATCAGCGTGAATTCCTCTGAGGGAGGGAGGGAGGGAGGGAGGGAGGGAGGGAGAGAGAGAGGGAGGGAGAGAGAGAGAGAGAGAGAGAGAGAGAGAGCTCGTTTTCCTCCTCACTCTCTTGCAGGTCTACCTGTTACATTATTTTCTCACCAGCAAAAGGAGCGAGCTATCTCTCCTCCCCTCCCCAGCCCCTGCTGCCTGGGGATTTCTTTTCTGAAGACTCGACCCAGGATTCAGGACTTTGACAAAGAACCAAATTTCACAGCCATTCAAATATGAAGTCGTTTGTAAAAATAGAAGGAAAGATGCTGTGGGGGAGGGGCACTCTGATAAGATGGCATGGGCTCCCACACCAGAGTCCACAAACAGGTTCTTCTAAGTCACTATATATGGATTGTGGTGGCGCTAAAGATTGCCAACTGTAATTCTTCTTTCCAGCATTGCTGAAGGCCTATAATTTGTAACCGGATTAAAAGCTAGAGAATGCTTCTCATCAAACAAGAGCTGTGAGCTGCATTACAGAGGCGACATCATGGAGCCCTCTGAGTGACAGAGCAGAGAGACGGAGTTATTTGGAGCCCGAACACTGCCCCGATGACGTCCCTAGTTGAGCTCTTTCTGGAAATGCGTCACGCAGCCCTAAGTGAGGGTGGTTTATGTATTGCCTTTGATAAGAAGCCTTTTGGAAAACACACATTCTTTCTGTTGGCCACTCAGTCTTTATGGGTAGAGCCTGAAGTCTGCCTTTTCTAGTAGCAAATGCAGATCAAGCCCCAGAAACAGAGGCCCTCCTGCCTCTCCCAGCCTCATCTCCCCATCTCAAAACTAGCTATCTGCCTCTCTCCTGCCTCAGTCTGAGTTTATAAACATATAGACTCATGCGTACAAATAACAGGTATGCAAACATACCCACTGATATATCCAGACATGTACATGTGAATGTACAGAGGGGTGAGCTCCAAGGATGTCACTTTAATGCATTTAAGATGGCATTAGCCAGTTGCCCTAAATCCTCCTGTAACAAGCATTGCTAGGCACAGGGAGTTTTGAATGCTAGGTGGAACGGGTATTCAGTTTACCTTTGTTTTTCTTCTCTGCATGCTAGCATTTTTCACTTGGGGTTGTCCCAGTGTTTGGGAAGTAGGTGACCTCGAGGGCCATTTGGGAAATGAAACGTGAGGCTCCGGGTAAGCGGTAATAAAGAAGCTGAAATTGGCAATTAAGGAACAAGGAGCTAAGCGTTGGTGTGGTGGGAGCCTTAATGAGTTTTAAAACTGTGGATGTGGAGACATGCTGTGGCCTAATGGATACAGCAGCCCAACCTCTCTCCCTGAAGATGAGAGAAAAGACCAAAGCCTCAAGGCTATGATCAACTCCGAGGAGCACATGGCAGGAGCTCTCGTCACTACACAGCCTGTTCGTAACTCATACAGCCCATCTCGTCTTTTAAAACCACAGAGAAGCCGAGGAAGAAGGACAGTTGATAAAGGGCTCCCTAAACAAGCATGGGGACTTGAGTTAATATCTTCATCTGAACCTAAAAATTCTACATACAAAGTAGGGAGTGACATTTTGAATCTGTATGGGGGCAGGGAACAAAGACAGGCAGAACCTGGAGCTCACTGGCTAGCCAGCTAGTATAACTGATGAGTTCTGTGCTCATTGGGAAGCCGTGTGTGTGTGTGTGTGTGTGTGTGTGTGTGTGTGTGCAAACCATGTGTGTGTAAACCCTGTGTGTGTAAACCATGTGTGTGTAAACCCTGTGTGTGTAAACCCTGTGTGTGTAAATGTGTGTATAAACCCTGTGTGTGTAAACTCTGTGTGTATGTGTGTGTGCAAACCCTGTGTGTGTAAACCATGTGTGTGTAAACCCTGTGTGTGTGTAAACCATATGTGTGTAAACCCTGTGTGTGTAAATGTGTGTGCATATGCAAATCCTGTGTGTAGATGTATGTGTGTAAACCCTGTGTGTGTGTAAACCCTGTGTGTATGTGTGTTTGTATAAACCCTGTGTGTGTGTGTGTGTGTGTATGCAATTCCTGTGTCTGTGTGTAAACCGTGTGTGTGTGTGTAAACCCTATGTGGGTATATGTGTGTGTGCATGTAAAAGGATCATGAAAGACACTTGATGTCACTCTCTGGCCTCCACATGTGTCCACACACGTGTACATATACACAGTGTGCACACATGGACACATCCATAAGAATACCTATGCATACCACACACATTTACATGGGTCTCTCTGACAATGATGTTAAAACATCTATTTGAGAATTTTTGCAATGATTCACTACGTTTAACTGTCCCAATCCTTCTGATTCACACCATGGTTTTTCCACAGTTTAGCTTATGATATTGCATTGCTAGCATTTTAATTTAGACAGGTATTCTTCAAGAGGGAATTCCTACATGGAATTTTGGGTCCAAACTTAGTCCTTAAATATCCACATGATGTTTTAAGTGGTGTTTTATAAACATGTTTATAAATTGTAAGCATTTCCCCTTTGGACCATCTTTGACCTATCTATCCCCCACAATTTCTGTGTTTGCCATTTGAGTGGCACCTTCTAGGCTACCCATAAATATATAAAGAGCAAACACACATGCTAGTGTTCAGAGGAGCTTGTAAGCTGCATAGGGGCAGAGTCCAAGATGGTTAACAACGTAGTGAAGGTTGTACTGAAGTCAGACGTGCAAGAGGTGGCCCTGTGGCCATTAGAGGCCTCACTCAACTCTGTCCAGGATGTCAGGGACCAAACTCAGGGTCTGTAGGGCAGTTTCTGTGGGGCAGCTTATGATTACTTTAAGCCAATGCCATTAAACTCTTGAACATCTTGGCTTCCTTCTATTTAACTATTGAATCTAGGTGTTTACAGGTAGGTGTGTGCATGTGTGTGCTCCCATAACTCAGTTTGCAAGTGAACACCTGAGACCAAAGTCACAAGTCTTCCTCTCTATAGCTCTGTATTCCCTAGAGACAGGGTCACTCAATGAACCAGAAGCTTACTCTTTGAGCCAGGCTGACTGGCCGGGGAAGCCATAGGACTTGCCTGTGTCCGTTCCCAGACAGTGGTCACAGCACACAGCCATGCCTGGCACTTCAAGGAGATGCCTAAAGATCCAAACACAGCCCTACATATTTGCCTAGAAAGTACTTTTAACCATTGATCCATCTTCCCAGCCCCTCAAATATATATATATATGCAGGCAATATTCATTATAAAACTATTCTTTAAATATTTTAAATATTTGTGGTCCTTCCAACTGGTCTCTGCACATCATATAAAACTTCCCCTTCAGATGCCATGGTATAAGAGATGGGCTTATCTCTACTTTGTTGTCCCTTACATCAAAAGAGGAGCTTGTAAAATCAACAAGGAGTTAATAAGAAATGTTAACATACTGGTTTTCGTTTTTGTGATCTGAATACTCCTTGGTACAGGAATATACACTCCCGTGGGATATTAGCCCTCCCAACATTCTCTGCTGCATTAATATGTCTTCTTCCCACAGCAATTGTCAAGGTAGTGCAAAAACCCAAGAATAAATTACATTGAAAGTGTTCCAAAAGCTGTGAAAGGTGTCCACAACAGAGAAGCTGATAATTGAACAAAGGAAAAAAAATGGCTACATGTGTTGATTTCATAGAGCAAAAACTCTGGTGCTAAAAAAAATGATATATATTTATTATGGGTGCTTTGAAAACTACTTGTGGCTCCACTTGGTTTTACTCTCCTGACCCCGATTCCCAAAGGAGAACTATATTTTGAAGTAGCAAAAGTTGGTCCAGAAGTCCTGACACAAAACAAAATGTCCAGCTGAACGACGGAAGCCCATCAATTAAGTGGCGGCCCAGCACAGAAATAGCTTCCGAGTCCCGTGCACTGTGTCGTAATGGAATCTGCCTGAAAAACAGCTTTGCCGGCCAGTGAGGCAAAGCACTAGTCCAGGCAATGGGGGGCCACTGCTGTCTGCGAGACAAAGATGACTTTGTTTGGAAGGTCAGAAAGCTGGGTTGGACAGACACCCAAGCAAGTTACCCTGTCCCCATCCTGAATATCGGTAACTGATTTTCTAGATGTATTTAAAAAGAAAATCACAATCCCAAAGTCCTACGTCAAGTTATCACTAGAGCAAGCAGCTATTTTAGTAGTGGGCTTCAGAAATTCCAGGCCTATTGATCGAAAATTAAAGTTCTTTTGTTGCCCTTCCTTTTACCCATCTCTCTCAGGTGGACATGTGTGCACGGATGTACACGTGTGTGAGCATGCATGGAGAGACCATAGGACAACCCCAGGTGTCATTCTTCAGGTACCATCTACCTTTATTTTGAGCCAGGCGCTCTTCCTGGCCAGGCACCCCCTGAGTAGGCTAAGCTGACTGGCCAGGGAGCTCTAAGAGTTGGCTGCCTCGGCTCAGGTGTTGTGAGCATGCTCTGTCACACTCATGTGCTTTGTCGTTGTTTGCTTGTTTAACGTGGGTGCAGGAAATCCAAACTCCAGGTCTCAGGCTTCTAAGGCAAGAATTTTCATCACCTGGGCTCTTTTCCCAGCCCTGATCCTGGGTTTTGCTTTGTTTGATTTTTACTATTTATGTTAGTAAATTCTTATAACAAATTTGCAGCAGCTTACTTTACATGATATTTTGTGTGTGTGTGTGTGTGTGTGTGTGTGTGTGTATCCATCATAAACACTGAACAATATAGGTATGATATGAAATCATATCTCCCCCCCCCCCACTTTTTCCCTTCTCTCAAATTCCCTTTCTCTAGTTCACAATATGCAGGGTCCTGTTCATCTTTAGAGGCAACTTAACACATGTAAAAATTGCTTTTGTAAAAAATAAGGGTTGCATTATTAAGGGAAGCACATGGAATAACAATTCCAAATAAAAAAGGAGAGATTTGATATTAGATATGAAGCCCTGGCGTCCTGAGTTCAAGGAACTGTAATAATGTTAAGTGAACCACATATTTGCATATTAGCACGTAGAGACATGTACATGTGTGTACACACGTGCAAGGCATTGTTGACCAATAGCCTTTAGTACCAGCCTTGCTGGTCTATGCTGTGTTGGAGTGTGTGCATGTGTGATGGTCTGACAGGTCCATTTGGGAGCTAACTCTGGAAGCAGTGGCTGGCCAGACAATCAGAGCTGCGAACCCTGGTGGCAGTGGCCGGCTAGACTATTGGGGCTTCAGGAATTTCTTCCTGGATTTTTTAAACCATTCATCCCACTGGGACTGACAACTACGGGCTGGAGGGAAAGGAAGTAGAATTATTTTTGGTGTCTCTGCTGAAGAATCAAACCTCTCCCATGGCCTTTCGGCTGGTGCCTGGAAGTTTTCTCTTACAGTTGTGGCATGAGTTGTAGTTCCCCAAAGGCTGCAAGTGGAAGGCGGCTCATGTTAAGACTTTCTGCAACCTGCTGCCAAAACAGCCTCCCTTGTAGACTAGGTGAGGGGTGCTCCTGTAGGAATGGAGAGGGTACACGCTAGGAGTGGGTCCCTGGGATCCGAACATCTGATCAAGGCAAACACTATGGGAAGTTCCCACCTCATCCCCTTTCTGACTGCCTCTGCTCTTCCTCCCCCATCTCAGAGAGAGGCTGGCACGGGAACTGAGAAGGCCCTCCATTCAGTGCCAAGTTCAAAGCAGGTGTCCTGACAAAGTATCAACAAAGGTGTGTTTTGTTTATTTCGAGAATATTATGGGTGACAAAACATCAAAAGGAAATATTTAATGTGCCAACAGAGCTGCACCTGGCAGCTTCAAAGTGCAGACAGGCTTTTTAAAGCACAGTCAAGGTTATTATGTTACCATAAAGGATGTCGTGGTTGGACTGACTCCTTTCTGCTTTATTGGCTTAAATGTTCTGGCTTAGATATTTTTCCACGAAGCCCTATCATCATCTAAGTATTAATTTAAATGTCAGCCTCGTGGTTGATCCAAAGACCCTTCCAGAGATGATCTGACTTTTAGTCCTTGCTCGGGGAGATTCTGTTTTGTTTTATCCCTTTGCATTGTAGACAATGTCATAAGGGATACATTCACGTCAGGGAACATCTTCCCACTTTTAATTTCATGTATATATTTCTCTGGCTAAAATCCATGGGTTGGAGGAAGCAATGACTTGAGAACTGTTGAGATGGATTGTTTAACTTATTTCTAAAGCTAACATTACTCTCAAATATTATGAGGTTTTTTTGTTTTTGTTTTTGTTTTTTTGCCAACATCCAAAGTTTGTTATAGCATGGATGGATATTAAGATGATTGGTTTTTATGTGTAAGGGTGTTTTGCTTGCATGCATATCTATGTACCCCCACATGCAGCGCTTGCATAGTACAGAAGACAGTTTCAAAGCTCCCAGAGCTGGAGATATATAGGCAACTGTGAGCCACCGTGTGGGCGAAGAGAACTGAACCTTACTGCTCTGCAAGAGTAGAGAGAGGGCGCTTACCCACTGAGTGGCTTCGGCTGCAGTAAATGAACTCTGAGAGAGACTAAACCTCGCTGACTGTAGCCTAGAATGTTGCTTCGTATTTGGGTGACTACTATTATAGATATTTTTGCACATTTTGAAATTCTAATATGTTAAAGAAGAGTCTAAGCTGGAAATGAAACACTGTTGCAAACAGCCAGGGTGCTGCCCCTGTAGTCCTGCCCTCGAAGTGATATTTCCTTTAAAAAGAGCAACAGACCTACACTAGAATGCAGAGAGGGGTGGCTCGGCCACCCACGAGGAGCTGCTCTCCTGGAGAATGACACCTGCTAGAGAGGTCAGTATGATCTAGTTTTGTGTCTATCCTGAGCTTTATCTCAGATATCTCAATAATTATTAGAAATATTCATTATGGAATATAGGAAGAATCTGGAAAATCTGAACGAAACCATTAACAGGCACTTACATAATTTAAATAGCGATGTCTTTTTATCTGACCAGGACATTACAATATGAAGAGAACCATACACAATCCAGCCTCTTCCCGGGTGTTTAACAAGTAAAAAACATCTCTCCCCTTATGACCGAAGCTTGCATTGCTCAGACATGTACCTGGGTGTTCTCTTGGGTGTTCCTCTGATGTGCTTCCCAAAGGATTGACTCTCTCTGCCCCGTGATTGTCATGCTTGTTCTGGTCTGAAAGTGGCTGTGCAGAGTCTCTCTTACTCTCTCTTCCTTGTGCTGTTGGATAGCTCAGCTCACTGGCACCTCCTCTCAGTCTCAGTAGTCTTCTCTGAGCACCTAACTGAGCCACTCCCCATGTCTTCCCTTTATCTAAATTGTCCCCCCGGGGTTTTAATACACCATTCAAATATCTTCTCATAAAGTTACCTTAATCAGAGTGTGATTGTCTTGTTTATGATCTGTCCTTCTGGATCACATACAGGGTCCAGAGAACAAGGGTTCTCCCCCCATCTCTCTCTCTTACTCTCTCTCTGTAATGCTCAAAGCCTAGAACAGAAACCGGCACCCGTCAAACACTGAGTAAGTATCCGCGAACCCATAATTCAGCTGCAAACCTTACCTGTACCTCGCTGCACTCAAGGGAAATAGATTTTTGTTTCTTGAACTGTTCAAAACTGGATGCTGACTGTCACTGATCACCAACAGGTTGGTTACACGTGGTGCTGCCCAGGAGTAGTGTGAGACACTGGTGAAACTGGCTTAGACCAAAGCGTCAACGTTCCAGGTCAGGACCATGGAGAGCTGATGTCTGCAGAAAAGCCTCATCTGAATGGGAAAGGGCACTCACTGTGCCTGACTTTCCTCTCTACCTATTCTGTAGGCTTCTAAACCAACCATCCCTTGCTATGGGAGATGAAGGAAGAATAATAGAGTTCATGAGATTTCTTTGTGGGACATACAGGAAGATGAACCCAAGCTCCACGTTCATTTGATGTTGTGAGCTCCTTCTCAGAGTCTTTGCTGCAGAATAGCACCGCGCTTCAATTATGCATGGACTCTTTAAAGACCTGGCCCTTTTCCTCTGCCTAACCTTTCGCAGGGGAGAAACTCTCATTCAATACTTGGTTTCCTTTATATCTTAAATAGCCTGCAGTCTCAGTGTCTGGACAGTCAAGGCCAGAGACTGTGAGTTCTAGGCCAGCAGGGGTTGTGTGGTGAGAATCTGTATCAAAAAACTACATCCCCCTTCAGGAAAAACAAAGGAAGAAGAACTTGCTAAAGAAAGCAACATTTAGATAGTTCTGATTATACTTACAAGTTGGTAGCAGGCAAGATTCAAAGTTAGCACTATTAGATAGGGCTTTTCTTTTTTTTAATAATAATAGAAATAGCCCTGTCTCTGAAAGTGGATTATTTTCTTTTTTGTCTAAAATAATTCCAAGGTTAGAATCCACTGTGCATTCTAGAGAGTGAGCACTGTTCTTTTATTTTATGGGTTTCTCTTTTGTTGCGGGGTCTGAATATTTACCTCACTGGATTGCCTTTCTCTCTGGAAATACCAGAGAGAACTTAGACAGAACTAATCATTATTGAGAAAGCACAGCATGCTTCATATTAGAGACATGCACATTCGCATCAACGCTAATGGAGACTGAGAGAGGATGGATTGGATCACCCAGTGAGTCATTTGGTGAGCGTGAGACTGCCCATGTAGGACTCACCCTCCCTTCTTGCCATACAAGCCATGCAGTGGCTGTGTCTCTGAATGCCAAGCAGAGCATGGGGACTTTCAGGAACAAATGTTACCCATGGGGTGATATTCCTGTTGTTGGTAGTGTTGTGTTAAATTTTAAATATTTTTTTGAGATTATAAATACACCATTTTCCCCTTTCCTTTCCGCCTCTAAACTTTCATATATATATATCCCTTTCTTTTTTCAAAATAAGAGCCTCTTTTCCAATACTGGTTGTTATGAACATATAAATATATATGCGTATATATATTTCTAAATACACAAATACAGCCTAGCAGCCAGTAGAATGTTTCTTGTATGTGTTACTTTTAGGGCTTATCCTCTCACAGAATGACAGAATAGTAATGGAATCCTACAGAAGAGAAGCTATTTGCTTGAGCACCCAGAGCTGGGGTTAATCTATAACCTCTGATAGCCTATTTGGGATGGAGCCAGCCAGTGAAGATGATTCCCAGCATGAAAAACTGGAGCTAAGGTCCTAATGTTGGACTCCTGAAGGAGACAGCTGTCATGGGGTATGACACTGCTTTTTTTCTGTTTTGGCAAATCAAAAGCATTCATTTTTCCCTTGAATGTTGGAAATCAATATACACGAGAACCTGAAAAAAACCAGAAAATCCAGAGAAAGACAGATGCTATAAGACTCTTCCTTCACCACTGGATTTTTTTTTCCCTGCAAAATTACAGCTGTTCACTCTATAATGGCAGGTTGATTTGTTTTGTAGTGTTGGGACGTGAACCTAGTAGCTCTTGCATGCTAGGCAAGTGTCTTTACTCAGTGAAAATACCTCACTAACCTCAGTGAGATTCTTTACGTAAAAAGACTGGCTCAACCAAATCTACAACCTTCTACAGTTGTCATCATTGCTCTTTCTGCTGCTGCTGCTGCTGCTCTTGATGCTGCTGCTGCTTTTGATGCTGATGTTGTTCTTGATGCTGCTGCTGCTGCTCTTGATGCTGCTGCTGTTCTTGATGCTGATGCTGATGCTGTTCTTGATGCTGCTGCTGTTCTTGATGCTGATGCTGATGCTGTTCTTGATGCTGCTGCTGCTGCTCTTGATGCTGCTGTTGTTCTTGATGCTGATGCTGATGCTGTTCTTGATGCTGCTGCTGTTCTTGATGCTGATGCTGATGCTGTTCTTGATGCTGCTGCTGCTGCTCTTGATGCTGCTGCTGTTCTTGATGCTGTTGCTGTTGCTGTTGCTACTTTGTGAGGGTTTTTCTCAGCAATAAGAAAATTATGTGGCCACAAAATTCCACCAACCCCAAATGTCCAATGTGTCACTTCTTCCTGTAGAGGAAACAGGACCATGAAGAAAGCTAGAGTGGAAATGACAAGCACTCAAAGGACTTAGTCCCAAGTGTCCTTACCCACTTTATAAGGTCTGTTTGCCTAAAACAAATTATCATTTTCTATTTTATGCTTTTTACTTTCTTCTGGATACACAGATATATGAAGAGGACTCAAGAGGATTATTTGATGAGATTCTTTCTCCAAAACAATGTTCAAGGATAAAAAAACCAAATATATTTAAAAATCCATTGTACATGCTACATGTACACAGTACATGCTCCAAATAAATAAAGTACATTTCACTAATGGAAGTCTAAAGGGAGCTCCTCCAGGTCTGGGTGAAGCTGACAGTGTTTGCCCTGGCAGAATAACCATGCATTGTCTTGTTTCTAAGAGGCTATGTCTTCGTTTTAAAAGCAAAAATTATTACAACAGCCACAAAAGAGAACCTTACAGGGCTGAAAGGCCATGACCATTTTGAAGGCTATCTTAAGGAGCTTTCTGCACAACTATGAGTCCCAGTCACATGTGCCTGTCAATAAAAGCTAACACAATCAGCCAGGGCCCTGGACATGTGAGAGTCCTGGAGAAATGGACAGAAAGATGGACAATGACAAGAAATGGAAGCTGCTGGACATGTGAGTGTGTAGACTATATTTGTATAGAGTGAAAATATGAGAAACGGACAACACAAAACAACCTTGTAAACTGCAAAGACTGGAAGAGGCACAGCCCAGAGACTACAGAGATATTGCCATGCAATAAAAACCAGCTAAGACAGGAAAGGAATCCTGCTGAAAATGAGATCATGACCAAAGGGGGAATGCAGAAGCAGGAAAGAAAGAAAGAAAGAAAGAAAGAAAGAAAGAAAGAAAGAAAGAAAGAAAGAAAGAAAGAAAGAAAGAAAGAAAGAAAAAAGGGAGGTACCGATGTTAAAACTGAAAAAAGAAGAGAGAATTTGAAAGCAGGCTCACACACTGTGTGAGATGTGGCTGTGAGGTGGAGGCAGATGGAGGTACAGGGTTAGATAAAATCAAGACTAAGGACTTGTGCTTAGGTATTGTGTTTGCTACACACACAGTGCAAGGGGTAGGACATGAGTTTGTGACTGCACTATGGCTGGAAAACAAATGGTAGCATTTGTACTGGCCAATAATAACCAGCAGTAGGTATTTTACGTTCCCATTCACAATAAGAACATTGAGTCTGAGATGCTCTGAAGGGGATCTAATAAGGGCTACGTGTGAATGTTGTGAAGACATCGCCAGGCGATGTTGTAGGAAATAATGATTAAAGGGAGATGAGAGGTGGACAGTGGAGGAGCTCACCATCCTAAAGATGGAGTGCTTCACAACAAGAGAAAATCAGACAGGAGCGGCAGCCCATTGCTAAGATCCGTAACAAGAGCTAAAGCGCCCGTCAGCATCCCATTACTGCAACGGATATCTGAGATGGCCAACTTACAGAGAGGAAAGGTCGAATGGCTCTAGCCACACTCTCGTGGGTTCTGTCTGTGGGTTGCTGCAGGGGAATTCTGTCAGCAGGTACTGCATGAGTACACGGCATAGCTGACAGTTGCTCCGTGTAGAAGAGCTTACATATCCACTGAGGATTTCCTATGTACCTTGGATTGTTCTGGGCATAATGAATAAACCAGAGTACGATTCTAGACACTGCGAGGGCAGAGACTCGGGTGCAGAAACAGAAGAGAGAAGAGAATGGTACTGCAGAGGGAATCGTTCTAGACTTAAATCCAGGGTAGGAGGCATAAACACCTATATTTTTTGGCTACATCACAAAAGACCAGTCTATAGCACTAGAAGGCTTTTTAGTATTATTATTTTTAAAGAAGCTTAATGGTGAGAGATGGCTCAGTGGTTAACAGTATGCCCTGCTTTTGCAGATGACCAGAGCTGTGTCCCCAACACTCACTTCAGAGAGTTCAAAAACCACCTCTAACTCCAGCCCCAGGGGACCCAGCACCCTCTTCTGGTCTCTACAGGCACTGCATTGAGTTGCAATGCCCCTCCCGCATCCTGTCCCTGGCATACACATCTGCACAAATACAAATAAAAGTAAATTAACAGAGGAGTTGTTATCAGTTTATAAAATGTTAGAACAACTATACAATTTGGAGAGCAGAAAAGTGATTTGTAAAAACCATGAAAACGCACAAAGAAGCACAAATATTCTGCTTAGATCCCAGCAGGAGACAGCTTACACAATTTGAAGTTTAAAATGTAGCCTTAGAGAGATGATTTTTTTTTAAGCTTTAAATCAGTCAAACATAGTCGAGGTTTGCTTATTTTAGACTCAAATTATCTTAATGGCATGGAGAAGCAGACTATCGTGAGTAAAAGTTCTTTCCATTGTGTGGTTTTTCTGCATGTGTAGTAGTTTGAGCATGAATGGCTCATATATTTGAGTACTTGGCCTCCACCTATTGGAACTGTTTGAGGAATGATTAAGGGACGTGACCTTGTTGGAGGAAGTGTGTCTCTGGGGGTGGGCTTTGAGGGTTCAAAAGGCCACACCACCCCCAGTGTCTCCCTGCTCTGTCCTGTGCCTATGGAGCAAGCTCTCAGCGACTGCTCCAGTGCCCTGCCTGCATGCCCACCTGCCTGCCGCCATACTCTCTGCCGTCACAGTTGTGGACTATAACCCTATGAAACTGTAAGGCCCAAATAAACTGGTTCTGCTATACATTTCCTTGGTCATGATGTCCTCTGTGGCAGTAGGAAAGTAGCTAAGATGGTGTCAGGTGAAGCATCTTGACAGCTCGACTGGATCTAGAGCAAACAGAGAGATGAGCTGCTGGAGTCACCTGTGAGGTGTTTTCTTGATCCGGTTATTTCAAATAAGAATACCCACTTTAAATGCAAATTGACCCTTCCAGTAGTGACCCAGAGAGAAGGGAGTCTGAGAGAGAAGCTTTTGCTTCTTTGCCCCATTGCCTTCTTATCTCCTTGGCAAGTTTATTTACCCTGACACTGAAGCTGATGCTGTCATGTTCCTTTGGAAATCAGAACCCAGCCTGTTCCCGCTTCCATCAGGGATGGAAGAAAAAAGACCATCAGGGACTGAAGAACAAATCCTCTAAGCTCTCAGCACCAAGGTGAGTCTCAGAGTCATCCGACAGGGTAGACTGAGAAGCTACCATGAAGAGAGCCATTGCTGGGCTATTCAATCAGTATTGTGTAATCCACTCTAAACTCTTTTTAATACACATTTATCCTATTGGTTCTGTTCATGTAGATAGTTCTGTTACAATGCTTGTATACATGTATTTGTGTGCATGTGCATGCATGTGTGTGTGTGTGTGTGTGTGTGTGTGTGTGTGTGTGCCTTTTACCTAGGTGACCTCGGAAACACAGTTCCGGGACTTTAACAATAGCTAGGGACTGGGTTCTCCTAGAACAGTGTAGGCTGTGTTTTTAGCTTTTTTGGATCTGAACTCCCTGTACTGACTTTTGTTTTTTCACAAACTTCCGCAGCACATGAACTCCTTGGAGTCACTTATGGGAAACTGCAAATGGAAAATCAGGGTTTCTGTGGGGGAAAGATGGGACCTTGCAGGTCTTCAGGCCAGGCATGCCCCTGCCTTGCTGTTCATGATACTTAACAAGCTGTACTCAGATATAGCTATAGGTAGCACTGACTTCCTATGGAACATAAATGGAGAAAGGCAAGTAGGTCAACCTAAGAACTTACCTATTGCTATGGATAATGATTAAATATTTCCACTCTGGCCTCGTCTTAGAGAAGCCCAGGGGGAGCAGCCACTACGTGGTGATAAGTGTGTCACTGTAAAATAAACGCATATGAGATTGGCTCACTTTGCCTAGGACAGGGGCTGTAAGAACATCATAGTGAAGCATGGTTAATTTGTTTGTTTGTCTGAAAATCCAATCAACATGTAGGCATTGTTGAGGGAGAGTTTTGGTGGAGGTAGGGGGATGGGGAGACAAGATTCCGGTTCTAAGATCAGTGGGAAGGCTTAAGATTCAGGTCAGTGAGTCTTGATAAATTCTCCTTGAGCAAACATAACGTGATTAGAGTAGTTTGTTATTGTTGGGAGAGTGCTCCTGATGCATGGCTAGACCCTGTCAAATTTAGAGAGCACCCTGCAGGAAGGCCATTCCTGCTGGTAATTCCTCAGGAAAGAATGCCTTTAAGTGACAGCTTCATTTGTGGCATGTCCTCTCCATCTGACAGAATAAAGCTGATGCACTTTATTGAGCATTTAGAGAGCCATGACCGGTCCTTTCAAAGTGGCTGAAGGAAGCCAGACTTCCTTGTGTCTGACTTCTCACGAAGTGGCATGTACCCTGGCAGCCCGAATCAGTCTACAGGCTATTAACACATCCTTGGGCAGGCTCTAGGCTCAATAGCAGTAGTGATCAGAGGCTTTGTCTGCCTTCAAGGATCAGAAACAGCTGGTGAGTCCCAGGCACCAGAACTCTCTAATCTGCGGCACATACTTTTACTGAGATGACTATAGTCACAGAGAGAGTGGCATCTCTGGGTCCAGTTCTCTGCCGCTTCTGGATGCACTTGGAACAAGATCACCTTTGGGAGGTTTGGAGTCACCTTCCCTCCAGGGGCACTCAGACCTTCTCACAGCCTGCCTCAACTTCCGAACTCAACTCTCCCCGTGAACCCTCTCCCTACCTCTGAGAACATGG
This sequence comes from Micromys minutus, assembly GCF_963924665.1. Lineage (NCBI taxonomy): Eukaryota > Metazoa > Chordata > Mammalia > Rodentia > Muridae > Micromys > Micromys minutus. The sequence goes on along the minus strand of NC_137956.1, from coordinate 41,591,751 downwards.
TCATCCAAGACTATTGATTGTCACTCAGCTCATGAAGGCTTGTCAATGTCCTGCTATCAAAACTAAGCATCCTACATAACAGAAACTCAGACATGTAACTTGTCTTACTAACTACAAGCTGGAAACCTGACGTGTGACCATTGTTCCATACTTTTCTGGCCTCAGCATCTAAAATACCAATGCTTAGTCTCCATATGATCACCTGGAAGAAATAAATGTTGGCTTAACATATATTTCCTACATTGCAAACAACCCTGCACAGAGAAACATGATATCGTTTTCTCTGTCCGCAACCAAGAAAAGAAAGGCATCAAGCAGGGTCTAACTAATTGCCCAACCACTCATGTTAATTCCATACCCAATGCACAGCCAACAGTAACAGCTCTTCTTATGTGTCCAGTGAGTCAAACCTATGTCCCACAGATCTGGACCATAAGGACTCCTCAAGCCAATGAGAAAGACAGGCAAGAAGAGAGATGAATATGTATATTTTAACTTGTAACTGACCCAAAGACTGACTGAAAAGATTTGTACGTGTGTGTGTGTGTGTGTGTGAGAGAGAGAGAGATAGAGAGAGAGAGAGAGAGACAGAGACAGAGACAGAGAGACAGAGAGAGAGATCTTTGGAGTCAGGGAAATGTGTTTAAAGTATGGAAGGAGAGTGCTGGCAAGAATCAGAGGGGCATGTACACCATGTGTTCATATCACTGGCCTGTGTATGACCAAGTTCTGTGGTTTCCTCTCCAGTGTGCCTCTGTTCTTCCTTCTCTTTCTACCTTCTTCCATCCTTTCTTTTTTTCTTCCTTCCTTTCTTTCTCTCTCTCCTTCTTGCATATGAGTATTTAAAACTCATGTATCTAATACACACCATATATGTGCAGTGTCCAAGGGGGACAGAGGAGGGCACTGGATCCTTTAAAACTGGATTACAAGTGGTTGTGAGCTACAATATGGATGATGGGGTCTGAACCTGAATTATCTGTAAGGGCAGCACATGCTCTTACTGCTGAGAGCTCCCTCCCTCTCCTCCCCCTCCCTCCCTCCCTCCCTCCCTCTCTCCCTCTCCTCCCTCTCCCTCCCTCTCCTCCCCCTCCCTCCCTCTCCTCCCCCTCCCTCCCTCCCTCCCTCCCTCCCCTCTCTCTCTCCCTCTCTCTCTCTCTCTCTCTCTCTCTCTCTCTCTCTCTCTCTCTCTCTCTCTCCAGTACCTGCTTCTGTTTACTGTGGGGTTTTGAGGCTAAAATAAAAATTCTGATGGAAGTCCAAAAATCAAACAGGAGGGTGTGTCTCCAGACAGCCATTTTTACTGCTCTTGGAGCGTGCTTTGGAGTTGTTCATCGTCTGCAGCTAATGGGATCTGGGTTTGGAAAGTGCTTTATTTCTGGTTCTTTTCTAATTGGGTCAATAAACAAATACACTAGTCAGAAACTAGCTCTGCAAGCTTCTCACAAGCCATGAATCTGGAGATTGCCCTGGAGACCCTGTCTTTAATTAGTTTCAGTGGGGGGTCTAGAGGCTTTTCGTGTCTTTAGAATTTTCCAATGTCCCGTGAATTTGGGAAATGGTGACTAACAAGTGACTCCAACGTGAAGCATCTAAAAGTATAGTTGATTTTGCTGTTGTTGTTTTCTGGACAATATTTCTCATTAGAGGTTTGGGTGATCTACTTTATAAAAAATAACTTCTAAAATTGAGAAAATTTGGTTCTGACTGTAGCATTGTTGAGTAAAAGTAATAGCCTATATGTGTCATGTTAGATGGGGAAAATCAATAAATCATAGGCAGACATAGATTTTATGCAGGGCCAATTTACTTTTTAGACCTAGATACATTGTCATAAAAAGAACTTGTATATAGAGCAATAAACTCATTACAGTCCTAGTTTTGAAGAAATTCATATATGGAAAAGGCTGAGGATGAAGTTCAATGGGAAGAATGGAATTATTGCCTAATATGACTGAAGACCTGGATTTTATCTCCAACATCATGTAATTCCTGACATGGTGCCTCATACCTGTAAATACCAGCACCCAAGAGCTGGAGGCAGGAGAAGCAGATGTTTAAAATCATCCTTATCTACATAGTGAGTCCTTACGAGTACATAAGACACACCCCCTCTTACACACACAGAGACTGATAACACTGTTCATAAAAGTTGTAGTGCAAATACCACAATATAAGTGATTTTTTAAAATCAGAACTTTCCTTTGAATACTAAAGGTGAATTACTGGTATATGAGTAATTAGTATAATTAAAACTAAATGAAACTATGTAGATATGGAAGTACTAATCACTTCTCACTGTAACCAAGAGGCATTCTGGCCTGGCAAACCAGAAGAAGGAGAGAGTGGCATTTCAAAGGAACTTCTTGGGAGTGGACCTCATCCTACTCTAAGAGACCCTGGGGACTCTGTCCCTCCATGTGAAGCCCCAGAATCCAAAATGTTGCCACAAATTCTTCCCATCCATCAGTGCAGGAACCGGGTCCCTGACTCACCCCTTGCATATGTGTTAGTCCCACTGAGAACCAATCAGAGGAGGAATATCATCCTTCTGCCTTAGATGTGAAAAGGCACATTGAATATGCTATAATTTTGAAATGGCCTCCCAATTCCCAAACAGAATGGCAGAAAACTTCAAGAATCCCTGGAGTGGCCCAGCCATGGCCCTTTGCTCACCCCTCTGGCCAAGGCTAAAGACATGTGCTCTCTCTTCATTGCCAACACCATCATACAACCCATCCGATGTCAGTCAACAAGTGGACCTTGCAAGGTCCCTGAAGAACTGTGCCTGGCCTGGCACAATGCTACTGTCTCCACTTCCTATGAATCAAAATGCTCATGCCCAGACAGATTCAAGGGGTAAGTAGACACTGGCTTCCTCTTTGGTGGGAAAAGCTATGTACTTGGTAAGCGTAGTTACCCGTGATTGCGTTTAAAAAGGGGGGGGGAGATCTGTTCCTACAATAAATAATTTAGCGTGATTCTGTGATCCTCAGTGCATCCCCAAGTCTGAAGATAAATTTTAACTGTAAGACTGAACAACTAAAAGCACAGAAACACTTGCATCCCAGGACTGAGACTTGGATTCAGACTCAGTAAAGCCAGAATGAAGGCTCTTGGCAATGATTTATCAGTACCCAATTCAAAAGGCCTCTCCTCCACTTTGCCACTGGATTAGACAAACCGAACCCACCCAAGTGCCTTCCCTGGATCCTCAAGGTGATTAATGGCTCATCTGTGCTGGCCTTAGTCTCCCCATATAATGGGAAGAGAGAAGTCACTTTCTTACTCCTTGTCTTGCTGTGCTGAAGATCTAACTCAAGTCCTTATGCTTTCCCAGGAAGTACTTCAGGAATGGAGGTAATTTCTGGTCATAAATTGTTCTTATCTGTAACGTTTTCAAATCTTCAACCATCTACTACTATTGTTCTGAGTCCTTTATTTCACTTGTAGAGTTTTGTAAAAACTCCATTTAGAGTCTTTTTATTTTCTGGTTCCATGTGAAGGAGTTAAAGCTCTCCCAGAACAGCTCAAAGCTAAGGTTTTATTGCCAAAGCCACTCAGCCAGCTCTCACAGAGCTGGTGAACCAGAGTTTTGTCCTGTAAGTGCTAATTTTTAGCTTTAATTGATTCCATGTCAACCAGCATCAGCACCTGTGACTGGCTCACCTCATGGGTTTCTTTCTATAACTGCTTCATTAACTGACTCCTGTGTTATTTCTTGGCAGCAAGAGATGTTCCTGCTGCTGGCCACGCCCCAGTGAAGGCTGCTGCTAACTGGGGTTGCCAGCTCTGCCTCCAGGGTGGAGACAGTTCCAGAGGGTGATCTTGTTCAGCCTTTCTGACTTTGTGTCTTTCTCATCTTCCGGTTCTACTGTCCTATTGAAAGTCCTTTGCAAACCACACAAACCTTTTGAACACATTTTAGTTTTGCTAGAGTAGTACTGGGGCCTGAAAAGATGGCTCAGTGGATAAAGTTCTTGCTGCACAAGCATGAGGACCTCAGCTCAATCCTTAGGACCCATGTAAAAAGCCAGGTGAAGGGGTCCCAGTTTGAAATCCAAGCATCAGGGAGATGGAGACACATGTATGCACACACCTGTACACATACATGGACTGATTTTCAATTTCTCGTTGTCTTCATGGTTAATACACTAAGATGCAGATTTTTTTAAACATTAGCTTTATACCACTTTTTAAACAAGATTATGCTCTGATTTGTAGTTTGGAATCAATAAAGGGACACATTAAAATGAAGACAGTACGAGAAGCATCATGAGTCTGTGTGAGTAAAGCTGCCCACTGAGAGCAGGCTGTAGAGCAAGAAGGGCATCTGTATTGAAGAGTCAATATAAATTGAGGAACAGTTTGATGTAGGACTGAAGGACAGGAAAGGAAGAAGAAACTGTCATTGTGATAGTTAGCTGTAATTGTCAACTTGACAGTGTTTCCCAATCCTCCTAATGCTGTGACCCTTTAATACAGTTCCTCATGCCATGGTGATCCCCCAACCATAACATTATTTCATTGTTACTTCACGGCTGTAATTTTGCTACTGTTGTAAATTGCATATGTAACCCTTGTGAAAGGGCAGTTTGACAACCATAGGGGTAAAAACCTACAGGCTGAGAACCACTGATCTTGAATCACCATTGAAGAGAGTCTCAATGAGCCCATGTCTACACTGAGCTGGCCTGTGAGTGTATCTGTGAGGTTTTGGATTAATTAAGTGATGTGGGAAGACTGAGCCCACTGTAAGTGGCACCATTCCCTAGGCAGGGAGTCATAGACTTTATAAAATTGGAGAAATATAGTTGAGCACAACCCATAAAGCCAGCACACGATGCATGCATGTCTTTTTTTCAAGACCTTGACTGTGGGTATGATGTGACTAACTGCTTCAAGCTCCGACACTGTGATTTCTCTGTACTAATAGACTATAACCTAGAATTGCAAGGTAGGCTAAACATTCTCCCCCCCCCAAAAAAAGCTTCTTTTTATTAGGATATTTCATCACAAGAACAGAAATAAAACTAGAACAGTCATGCATCTAGAATAATATAAAAACTTGTAATTTTTCTTGGATATTATATAGATCCAGATATAAAGCCTATCTCAGTACATACAGCTCCAAAATTCTTGTGCGTGTGCTAACAATGTTACTAGAGTTGTTAAGTACATAAAACAATATGAACAGCACCCCTGAAGAGATATGAGAGAAACCAGACACAAAAGGCATGTACAGTTTATAGAAAGGGCCAAGAGCCAGTACTAATGTGAACTGTTAAAAGTCAGCAGAGTGGTGGAGTGTGGAGGACGTGGGGTAACATCTGGACAGGAGCCCGAGAAGGAGTTGGAGGCACACTCTGTGCTTTTCCATCCAGGTGCTTGTTGTGTGGGCATGCTCATATCCTTTTTTTCTTTTTGAAAATTTGACAACCTGTACACTTACACTAACACACACACTTTCCTTAAACACATGTGAATGTATATGTACGGGTGTGTGCGTGCCACAGCGTGTGTATGTAGGTCAGACAATAACGTGTGGGGATCTGTTCTCTCTTTCCACCTTGTGGGTTCCTGGATACAACTCATCGGGGATCATCAGGCTTGGTGACGAGTACCTTTACCTGCTGGGCTATCTGGCCAGCCTATAAGTACGCTATGGATGACCGAGTTGCAGGTCCTTTTACAGTTCCAGGTTCCAGTGTTAATTCATGACTGTTATTTCCCAAGTTCTATGAAACCCCAGACCGTCCTTCACAGCTGAGAGTAGTGACTCCCTCTTGCAGAAGTAAAGCTTTCCCCATCATTTTTGTAACTAGACATCCTCTTATTGAATGATTTTTTTTTAATATAGATGAGATTCATTTTCTTGCATCAGCTCTGACAGAGCATGCTGCCACACAGCTGTGGGGGATCAGAGAGAATGTGCCACATCTGTTCTACCAACGCAGATCAGTACATCACAGCTGCTGCCAGCACGTTACCTCCAGTGTGAGCTGGTGTCCTGTGTGTCACCCTAAGTGTGAGCAAGAGGCTTTAATCTATAAATGCAAAAGTATATTTCCCTGTGTCCAACTAAGGACCTGCAAACACACACACACACACACACACACACACACACACACACACAGAAGCTGAGGAGATGGCGCAGTGGGTAAGATGGGGAAATGCTCAGTGGGTAAAGGTGAGGGGGTTGTGGGCATGGCTCAGATCTTTTGAAGATGGGATATTAAGTGAAAGTATACACATACACACATTCACACATATATACACATATACATGCAGCTTTTTAAAATAGGCATTTGGGGTTGAAAAGTCAGCTCAATTAGTATAATGCTTGCCACACAAGCATGACTCTAATACCCCAAAATCCAAATAAAAGGCTGGTCATGCTTATAACCCCCATACTCAGGAGGCCGAGACAAGTGGATCCCAGGGGCTTGCTGGCCAGCCAGTCTTCCTCAACAGGAGAGCCACAGTTTCTGTGAGAGACTGTCACAAAAAATTAAGTGGAGAGTAACTAAGAAACACACATGCCATTGACTTCTGGCCTGGACGGATATGTAGGTACATGTACAACCACACAGAGGCACGGGCACACACATGAACCTGCATAAGAAAGACTGGAAACCACCTACAAAGCCCTCAAGAGCAAGAAATATTGGCAAGTCATGGCGGATGTAAAATTATAGTAAGACAGTTTCAGAATAATATATTCAATGCCATTCCAGGCATATAAAACAAAGAAAAGAAAAAAAACTGACTAATATTTAACACAATCATAGAAACACCTGTGTTAAAAATCACAATTGAAAAGGTGAATCATTGTGGTTAATTTCAAAGACTTACAAGAGAGACAGAAGTGAGATAAAATTGGGGAGAGACATATAAGAAGTTTCTAACAGTGCCCATTTTAATTAACTCAGACTTATCAGTACATAGATGTACTCATTTTAATGGAGTTATCTGCATTTTTTTTTTTTTTTTTTTGAGATAGGACCTTCCATGTACTCTGGCTGGCTTGGAACTCTCTGTCTAGAGCAGGTTAGCCTTAAACTCATAGAGATCTCCTGCCTCTGCTTCTGGAGTGCTGGAACTAGAGGTGTGCTCCAGCCTTAGAAATGGTACTGCAACAGACACTTGCCAACTAAAAATGAATAAAAAATTGAGTAAGATGATGAAAAGAAAAAGAAATAATTCCAAAAAGCAGTACATGATACGTAACGATGTAAAGCAACTTTCTGAGCATCGGTGCAGAAGTTTTCATGAAAACATTAACCGATATAGTCTGATGGCAATTTCCTTTAAAGAAAAATGATTGAAAATTTGGCAGCTAACAAAATGTGTCATTACTTGAAAAAGTTAAATATGAATATTCTGCCTACAAGTGACGACAGATCACCCAGTGGAAAGAATAAGGACCAAGAACTTTCAATTAAATTAATGATAAGTCTGTGTTTCTCTGATGAAGGAAGTGGGGGAGAAGAAACACTGGCTGCTGACACCCATAAGTTCATTACTAAGGGTGACAGGCATATCCCCATGGACCACCTCTGCTCTCTCCTTTTAACTGTAGCATCCCAGCAAGCTTGCCAGGAGTCTTCCCAAACATTTTTGGACCTAATCGGCTCTTGTTTAACTGTCAGGTGAGCCTTGCTTTAGAATAATTTAAGTTTTACAGAAAAGTTGCCAAGTGATATGGGGTCTCCATATGACCATGTCGTCTGACACTCACATGACACTCATGTCTAGCGAATAAGCCAGGATTAGAGGATCATTACTAACTAACCAGCCATACTTCCAGCTGCCACAGGATTGTTAGGTTCAGAGCCTGAGTCCTGAGAGCTAACAAGCCAAGCTCAGCCACCATCTTTAATAGACCAATGAAAGGGATAGAGGATCAGAGAGATGCAAGAAAAGGAGATGTAGTCAATGCGACCACATCAGAAAGGGAAACAAAGAGTTTCTGTGACCTGGCTGCCTCCTCCAAGTTCATCTTTATGGTCCAGACATGTGTAGTCAGTCATCCAAGCTGGCCCCTGTCACTGTGAGCACAAACATTTGCTACAGGGTAAATTCTAAATGAAATTCAAGCCTTCATTTGCAATCTCGCTGTGATGTAACAGGCAGCACCTGAGAAACTCAACATGAACCCAAGGCACCAGGCACAGGAACAGACACTCAGCAGGAGTAACATTGGTGTCATGCTCTGCCCATGTTTCTGAAGCACAGCATCAGCCCCACTCAGCCCAGGCTGCCACACCACATCTCAGAGCTCTTCTTCCAGAAGTTACCTGAGGACCAACCCTAACAACGGGCCTTCCTTGTAAATAGGCAGCATCTGGTCCTGTTGGTCCTGTTGAGTCAATGATTCCTTGTCTGCAAGAAAGAATAAAGAGCAGTGTAAAAGAGAAAGGGTTTATTTGGGGTTCTAGTTCCAGAGGGGATGTGGTCCATGATGGTGGAAAAGGTGCAGCATCAGGAAACAGGAGGCTGGCCCAGAAGTCAGGAAGCAGAGATGAAGAACAGGATGTGCAGCCAAGCTATACAACCCCACATCCCTGACACAAATGATGTACTTCTTCCAGCAGGGCCCCATCTCCTAAAGGCTAGATAACCTGTCAATCATAACCCCAGCAGAGTGCAAGAGGTGTTAGGTGTTGCTGGAAAGCATACTGGTTTCTTTCATAGCTACACACTACCTACTATGCACATGGAGACATCCTGGGTTGAAAGCTGCTGGCTTACTTCTTGACTGACCCCCATAGTCACATAGCAGCTGTTTGTAGCTATTGCTGTATACCAGCTGCCCCAAGTGACAACCCTCTCTCACTCCAGGCACCCACACATGACAGGACACCCAGAGATTGTCCAACAGCATCCTGACACCATCACAGCAAGTGACTAAAAGCTCCCATGATGACAACCTTCAAGAACTGGAAGTAGCAGGAGAGGGGACCCAGAGGAGGAGACACGGGCTTTTGAAAGCATGTTGTACTGCACTGCAGAGTGAGAAACACATTTGGTGAAAGCAAACTGCCATCACTCACAAAAAGCTATCAGGGCTCGGAGTCTAATTAGAGAGGAAAAAAAAAAAAATCAATAGTGACTCACTTCCTTGTTAGAGGAATTGATTTTCCTGATAAGCTCGCAAATATTCCTGGAGTTTGTCTTCTTCATTTTCTGGCAAAATGGCTTGGCTCCAGCTCCCCCCCCAGATCACGCAGTCACATTGAGATGAGTGGTTTGCTGATGCTGGGGGTGGGTGTGGATCACAGATCAATCTCCTTAAAGAAGCCGCATCCTCCAGGCCGGTGAACAGAAACAGAAGCCAGCCGGCCTGACAGATAGTCAGAAAGGATTTGAAATTCAGAAATCCGGGTGTGGTTCGGGGTCTTTCCATCAGAACCACACCTCACTTCTGACATGGACATTTGAACTTCTCTGTTCCTTTTCAGTTAAAGGAGCCTGCCCCTTTGTACTTAGAAGACCTGCATCTCTGTGGCTGGAGGGATGGCTCAGCAGTTAAGAACACTTGCTGCTCTTGCAGAGGGCCAGGGTTTGGTTCTCAACCCCCACAGAATGGTTCACAACTGTAACACCAGTTCCAGATGACCTGGTCCTCTCCAACACTGAGCACAGGTGGTACATACACATATATGCATGCAAACATGCTTACAGATAAAATACATACTAAACTTTAAAAGGGCTTTACCCTGTATTTTACACTTTCACTGCATTTTATGCATTTATCCACAGCCTTACACGTATCCACATCTTCAAAGCAGCTATTCTAATCATATAGAAGTTCACTGAGATGTATAGATTTTGAGTTTGGTTAACTTTGTTGCATGAATTTGTTGTTGCTGTTGTTATTTTTTGCAAGTGTTTTAATAATAAAAATTTTAAAGATTCAAGCTTGAACTCTGTCTCTGTCTTTCTGTCTGTCTGTCTCTGTCTGTCTGTCTCTCTTTTCTGTCTTTTCTTTCATTCCTCTATATTTTGTGCCTGCATGGCCTGGAGAAAAATAATTTCACAGTTCTGAATTATTTTTTCATATTTAAAGGGAGATTGGAATGTGTTTGACATGTATTCAGGCTCAGAACAATTTTATAAAGTTCAGCAACTGTGTGCAGTAGATGTGGGTCCAAATGCAGCAATCCATTTACCCTTCACAGGACCCAGTAATGAAGAGGCCAATGTTATCCATATTTAAAGACAAATACATGAGAACTTGAACAGTCTTAGGTACTTTTTTTTTTTTTTTACCCATTCTTTATACCCAGGGCTACATAAGATAGGAGATCTTAATGACTATGTTCTTGAACTTGTTACTCGGCCTATCTCATTCTAGTTTCTAGTACCAATCACTTCCACGCAGGTGTGGTTAAACTTGGTCAGTAATGAACAGTTGCTGCATCAGTGATTGAAATGTTGGCAACTAAAACACCAGTCTTCCCTACTCTTCCTGCCAACATGTCTCCGTCTCGCTGGAAGATCATGGCTGTAGATGTGTTTAATAAATTAAGGGTTTGGAGGCTTCTTTTCCTTAGGAAGGAGTTAAGTCTTTCATGGCCACATAATGATAGTCATAATTATTTACCAACAGAAAGATGAATTGGCATCATTAACAGAAGGCTGATGGAACAGCTGTCAACAGCTGATGTCCTCTGTCAACTTGACTGGGCTGAGAGATGCCCCGATGACTGGGTAAAGTATCACTTCTGCATGTATCCTCCAGGTTGTTTCTGGAAGGGGTCTGCATCAGTGGTGTGCTAATGGGTGAAGGAGATGGCCCTCACCAATACAGATGAGCGTTGTCTGGTCAGCTGAAACCTGGGTGGCATAGGAAGATACAAATGTTCATGATGTATGCTGAGACATCCATCTTATCCGCGCCCTGACATCAAAGGCTCTGCTCCACAGACTCTTGGAATCTACAACTTCTAACTGTTCCCAGTGCCACTAATTCTGCTTATCTTGGAATCCCTGACCGGGGGGGGGGGGGGCATGTGACTTGCTACAAAGACTTGACCATTCATGTCCTGGGAGGCCAGGATCTGCTGCTTACAGTAGACAGGAGAGGCTATGTCTCTTTATTTTTCCGGAAAGTTTAGTGGTATGGGTCATAGCAAAGTGGAATTACCAGAAAGTCATAGGCAAAAAAAAAAAAAAAAAAAAAAAAAAGTATCTAGTAAACAATGTATGTGTAACATAAGCCACCATGCTGATCTTCCCAGAACCATTTCTCTTAGATCCAGCAAACAAACAACAAAATCTAAGCAGCAAAACAAGGGACCACTATTGTGCTTTTCTTTCTATTTCTGTGATTAAAAGTGACTTAGAAGAGGAACAGTTTTATTCAGGTTATACTTTCAGGTTGTAATTCAGCTCTGAGGGAGTCAAGGCAGGAACTCAAGCAGGAAGCAGAAAGCATAGACCAAAAGTCAAGGAATTTAATGTTCAGAGTACCATCAAGGCACACTATCTATCCATCCATCTATCTGTCTGTCTGTCTACTGTCTGTCTATCTACCTATCTATCTATCTATCTATCTATCTATCTATCTATCTATCTATTTATCTATCTATCTACCTATCTATCTTTTTGTCTGTCTGTCTTTCTACCTGCCTAGCTTTCCTTCTTTCTTTTTTTCTCTCTTTCTCTCTCTCTTTCTTTCTTTCTTTTCTTTAAAGCTCAAATCTCTCTGTTTTCTAATTTTCATGCAGCCATGTAATTAGCATAGTTTTTACATTTTAATGGCTTTGGGAAAGGGGAAGAATATGACCATAAAAATTATATGCAATTTCTATCTCATAGTTTCTTGCAGGACAGCCACATCAGTTGATTGAACCATAGTCTCTGGCCACACCTATTTATTGACATGATGTCTCTGGCTGCTTTCTTGATACAAAAACATCACAGAATGCTTGAGTTGGAGTCTGGAAGCCTCCAGACTAAAACATTTCCTGTCTGACTCCTTAAAAGAATGTGTGTTGACCCCTTTCCTCCATATGCTCATACTTTAAGACAATGTGCTTTAACTGATAAAAACACAAGTATTCAACAGAGCAGACCCCTGGAGCAAACTTACTTAGTCTTTTTGTTTCACTTTTATCAATAGAAGGCATATGGTTTAGAAAATCCCTGGGGGTCTGGGGTCTGGAGATGCACCTAGGCTACCTTTATGAAATGAGTGTCATTGGATAAAGCCACATGAGCCTTTTCAGTCTCCTTGTTCTTACCCAACCTGTGTGGGTTTATCCCTGCACCTACCACAAGCTATCAGGGTCAATATTCTGTACCCCAGCAAGCACCATGCCCTGGAAAAGGCACTGCAAACAGACACAGGTCAGTTTGCAGCCTCATTTGCACAGCAATGAGGAATAAGGATCAGACAAGTACAATATACACTGGTTTATAACCCCAGCGCTTGGGGTGTTGAAACAGTGAGCATGGGAATGCATAAACCCTTGTCTCAAGAGTGAAAGGAAATGCAATGGAATGAGATAAAGTAAGATAAAATAATATAGCAGGCAACCCCAGCCTGCTCCCTGCAGCTGACTTACAGGCTTCCTGGGTCCGTCTGAAGGAAAACCATGACATGGTTCTCACCTGATTCAATTTCATCTGTCCTCCTGCGGAGCTCTCTAGGCATACATATTTCCTGTTACACATGTGCCTGAAGCCAGGATGTTGTGATCCCAGCACGTAAGAGGTAGAGACAGGAGGGTCTCCACAAGTTCAAAGTCAGTCTACTCTGTATAGCAAAGAGATTCACCTTTCTCTTTCCTGGCTTTCACCTAGTTTCTTTCCATCTCTTGCAGGTTTTTGTTATTGTTTGTTGTTTTGTATGTTTATGAAAAGTGCTTTATTCTTAAATCGCACACCCTTGTTCTCTGCTTCTAAGTTGGTGATGTAAGACAGCTGAACAGCAGACTGTGTCTGTTCTGAGAGGGGCTGGTACCTTCCAAAATGGAGTCTGAGGGCCTTGCCCCTTCTCAAAATGCAATTAAACATGGATGTCCATCATTCTATTGGAAGAAACTGTTCCACCAGCTATTCCAGAGATAAGACCAGGAGCTGGAACCCTACCCAGCTCAAATGCATCCACTGAGAGAAACCAGACAGATGGAACGATTCATGAAAACACAGGAAATGTGACTGGATAGACCCCATGTATAGCTCTGAGACCACCCCTCCAGGATGAAGTCTCTAGAAAGATGCTTCTCTAGGTAATGTGACACTTGAATTGGTATAATAGAGCTTATTTGCATGTGGACCTGGGAGAAACACAGAACCTAGAAGTATGCAAATCATATGGTTCTCTGGAGTTACATTCTAGGAGTTAGGTTGGCATAAGAAATGATGTGTGGCCCCTTCGCAGTGTTAAGCCACAATGGGATTCAAGATAACAGGAAACAAAAGCCAGTCCTGGGAAGAGATGAGAGGTCATAGAGATTTAGACACCATGTCTGACCATCATAGTTCCTGACTGGAAAAGGGGAAGGGGCCACCTGATTAGTGAGGGGCTGTGTCAAACCCTCCAAGGGTCTAATAGTATGGAAGAGAGGGAACATCAGAGGCCGTGGTAGTAGGAGGCAAAGGTAACATGCCAGCCATCCATCACCCATCCTGCCAGGTGTCAGAAAAGACAGTGGCACCTGACAACGTCAAGGTCAGATTCTGCTAAATTAACTTGACCCTGCTCAGGTGGCAGAGAAGTATCCAGGGCCTGGCAGAAGCTCAGAGAAGATGAAGGGCGGCTAAGGTAACAGTCTGGTCTAGTAAAGAAAGTTGGGCTTCAGTAAGACGGCCTTACAAGGCACACGGGATGCTAAGCAGGGGCACAATGGAGAAGGGGACAGAAGCATGTCCAAGGTTCCTCTGAATTGTTGATGGAGGCACAGACGACAGGGGTGACTTCATATAGAAACTGAGTCAGTGCATCACTGGGTGTCACATGACTTCAAATAAGACTTTATGGAACAAGAGACAAAACAGTATCTACTGTAGCACTTGAAATACCCACTAATTATTGTTTATAAACTATAAAACTACTGTCTATTAAAAACTTACAATGAATTTATATCGATTATGCCAGAATTAAAGGTAATTTTACTTGAGACTTCAATCAACTAATCAGTTGCATTACACATTAAATATTTCTTTTTACAGGCAGCAAATTTGGGCCTTGAGACTGCAAATTATTAACAATTGCATTGGACACTAGTTGAGTTTAAAAAATAACATTCAAAGATATCAGTATTTATTTAGACAATAAGCCAAATTTCATTTTTTATTTAGTAACAAGCTACATTTTTCTGAGTCTTCTTTATAAACTGTGTGTTTGTGTTTTAGTGTAGTTATTAAAATTCCAGTTTTTCTTCTTTCCAGGATGGTTTATGGTCCTCATGGGTACTGAATTATAGTATACACAATAAAATTAACTCTCTTCATTTGTGTCGTAGTTTTTAAATTATGCATTCTGTATGTCCTCAACATTTCAAGCATTTTGTTTTTTCATTTTTTATTGTGTGTGTATGTGTGTGTATGTGTGTGTGTGTGTGTGTGTGTGTGTGTGTGTGTGTGCATGTGTGTCTACTCACTTGAGTGTGCAGGTGCCGTAGTATGTTTAGAGGCCAAAGGACAACTTGCAGGATTCGATTCTCTCCTTCCACTATGTGGGTCCTATGAATGAAACTGAGGTCATCAGGCTCAGCAGCAGGTGGCTTCAATCCTAAGAATATGACTGAAAAGTTTGTACCCACTGGTTCCTCATAGCTTGCTGACATGAATTGGTGGCGTGGCCACAGCTAACAGTAATGGTATTTGAAGGGGACACTTGAGGGTTCTTTGGAAAGTCAGTTGTCTTGGATGGTGTTTTGCTGGGACAAACACATGAAGCAGGCACAGGAGAAAGCATGTTCTGCTAAAGCAAGCACGTGAAAGGACACGTGATGACAGATTATTTGTCATCCACATTCATGTACTGATCTGCCTTGCACTGTGTGTTGAACTCCATTTGTTGAGGCTCCATAGAGAGAAGCCACATCAAAAGAAAAAAAACTTCTGGTGGGTGTGCTGAAGTTTCTTACTGCTTCCTTGGCCTCGGGCTGATTTGACAGAATGATGTCAGCTGAGACAGATGCACGTACTTCGGTAAGACCCGTGGAGGACACGTGATATTTGAAAGAAGTATAAAAAAAGGGCTCGACAGACAATGATGGAGACTGAGCTAGGCTTGCTCATAAAGCTAACTGTGCAATGCCTGTGGGTCTCTCATCTTCACTGATCTTCGATTCCCTGAGAGAGGCACAGCCAAGAACGTCTCCTGGCATCCCTCCTGCTCCCTCCTGTTGACTAAGGACAAGGCAGAGGCCTAACTGTCTCTGCTATGTAGTGCCACCCCTGCTGATTCATGATTGGTATCTCCACTGAAATGGACTGCTGGTGTATCCGTGAAGTGCATGGAACTGCCACTTCTGATCTGTGAACTGAACTGCCAATTTCCAGACAACACAGACGGGAGTTGCTTCAAAGAACCATTTCTAGACAGGTCCACTTCCCCCCATATCTGTTCTTTTCCACTAACTCTTGTGGGTAGTGGGCTAAAAGAGAAGTCAAATCATATAAGAACCATCACTAAAAGTAAGATTTGAAAACTTAAACTTCCAGGTATTAGTAAAGGCAATCTGAGGGTCAACTGGCACATGCCAGATAAGCATGGCCAGTTCTCTCACAAAGAGAGAAAAAGAAGACAACAATAGATACCAGGAGTGTAAAGACTCTCTTCAACAACCTATGGCAAGGGTCCTCTGATCTCTCTCCTCAAGAAGTCTCAAGTTTGGCCAGTCACCAGAATAAAAGATATACCGCATTCCAAACATCCCAGGGTACTTCCCTGGTGAACGCATGATGTGCCTTCTTGAGAGCCAGGGAAGCCGGCTGACTCATCTCTGGTTCCAGCAAGTTAGAACAGGGCTCATCTCCTGTCTCTCTGATGAGAGGAGTTAAAGACGAGGAGCAAGCTTATAGTGGGCTCACATGGATCAATACATGTCCTGTGTATCTTGAGTTTTCCCTCACTTTCTTCCTTATTTTTTTTTTCTTCCTTGAAGAAAGTAAACCCTGGGTATGGTCTGTATGTTGGTGATGATGTTCTTACCAAGATTCACATCAGAATGCTATCTCCAAGGCAACAAGCTAAGGAGATACCATCTCTGAGCATGTCGATTTTGGTTTGAATATAAAATGCTCCCTATAGGCCCGTGTGTTGGAAAACTTGTCCCCAGGTGGTGGTGCTATTTTTGGTAGCATGGGGAAACCCTAAGAAAGTAGGGTAAAGAAGGTGGGCAGCTGGACAGAGGATCTTAAACTTTATTTTGAAGCCTCTTCCTGAGCCACCCAGATGTGAGCAGCCAACCTCATGATGCTACCACCAATGTGGAGAGCCATTGATGAGTTATTTCAATATAAATGCAGCCAGCGGATCAATCTGACAGTTGTCTATCTTTATCCTAGCTGGTTTCGAATCATGACACAGAAAGAACAAGATTTATTTGAAAGCCCCTCTTCAATATCTGATCAATCTAATGATTTATATTCATTAATCCCTAAACTAATCTGGCCATCTCCCAGCCCTTTGGCCTTCAGTGTGTTTCCATGGTCTTCTCTCTCTCTCTCTCTCTCTCTCTCTCTCTCTCTCTCTCTCTCTCTCTCTCTCTCTCTCTCTCTCTCCATTTATTGGCAAGGCAGAGAAAAAAAATGGTAAAAATTGTTTTCACAAACCCGAGACAGGAAATTCTTGACCTAAGCATTTACAGTGCCAGATTGAAACTAGATGGAAGGGCAGAGAAACCAGCATTTAAATAACACAAGGGTAACCTTTACACACTGCATACACACACACACACACACACACACACACACACACACACACACACACACACAAACATTCTGCCTGCACAGAACTCCTAACCACAATTCTAAAGCTGTCAGTAAAAATCAAGCTTTCCTTCTGGTCAAGAATCTTGTCACTGATGAGAGGAAAAATTGAAGAACATGGACTTGGGTCTAAGTCAGGAAAGATGATGAGGTTTGGCATCCGCACTGTTCTTTCAGGAATATTCTACTGACAGCTTGATGCGCATTGAAGACTTCGTGAGAGAGAAGAGTCACTGTCCGACTGATGACAAGCAGCGTGACTGAGACCAGGTCAGAGGAGTAGGAACAGTCTGCGGTTGAGTTGGTTCCTTTTCCATTCATTGCATGCTGAAGTTGCTCCAGCCCAGAAAAGACAGAGAGAAGGAAACAAGAACTCAATGGTGTGCTGTGCAGCCTCTTCTTACCAGACTCCTGATCCTTTGAGAAAAGTGACAGAGATATAAACAATGAGACCAAAGGGATCAAAAAATCGGGGCAAAAGAAAATGAGGTCCACTCCCAGGAAGTCTGAACAATGGTTGTGGCCTTGAGATAGGAAGCTTTGCCTGAGGTGGATGGGAGGCTAATTGGATGTGAGACTTCTTAGCATTTCAGGAACAGGAGTATCAGCCACAGGCTACTGAGTCCAGAAGAGAAAAAGAAACTATCCACTGAAATGCAATATTGACCAAAGGAAGGGGTTCTCCGTGATTTTTGGGTTTTGTTTCAAAATTGAAACAGGATTGTGAAGTTGCCTCTCTCAATAACACAATCTGCTAATCATTTCTTTTTCCATATCTCTGTCCTTAATAATCAGTGAAGATATGTACACCAAATCGTGTGCAACTGAATGAAGGGAAACTTGTCCTGGGCTCATAAATAACCTGAATAATTCATTAAAGAATGAAAGCATCCATAATAGTTTCCTTGCATTTCCATTTAATTTACATTATTATATTTGAAAATATTGGGATCATTTTGTTCCACTGTTAGAAAAGGAAAACTAAGGCTTACAGGGGTCAAGTACCTTACTCAAGATTCCCTACATAGTATCATAAAGAGAGCCATCTTAATTCGAGTCCTTTTGACTCTATAGTAATTTTGCTTTGAGTTTTTTGTTTATTTCTTAGTTTTTCTATTATTCTTCTTTATTAATAATGTATACCACATATTCAATATGTTTGTGAATAATTTCAGTAAAGGTTTGTTTAGTAGTATATACCCACAGTGCACTGGTTAGAAAAGTTTCTGAAATACAGGAAAGAACTTGAAGCATCTCAGAGGCTGTGTGTGGTGCCTAGAATCCCAGCATTCTAGAAGCCGAGGAGGAGCTGGAACACACACTTTAGGGTCACCCTGAACTACATGTGAGTTCCAGGCTGGCCTGGGATAAGAAACAGTGAGACACTATCTTGAATAACAAGGTCAGTGGCTAAAACAATGGTACTTTTGTTGTCCCAAAACAGGAATCCATAGGCGTAGGAGTCATTGCTTAGTGATGAATGATTGGTCTTCCCACCACACCATCCTCACAAGGTAGCTCCAGTAGTTTCTGTCATCACATTTAAATATAACCTCGTGTAGCAAGAGAAAGATCATATCTTATTTTAAATAGCCCTATTCACCTTGGAAGTTGAATATTGTGATATCGATGGTCAGGTTGCCCATTTGTACAGATATTTCTGTCAATTTTGCTTTATGCATTTCTGCTCCCTGTTATTAAGGGACTATGTGTTTATAACAGAGATTTCTTGCAAATTGACCCTGTCATAATTGAAAAATGCCCATTTTCTTAAAGAATACCTTGTCTGATAGTTAGTGTGTTTGGCTTTCTTGTAGTGGCTCTTTATGTGACAAACATTTTTCCTCTATTTTCATTGCATCTTTCAACTAAAAGTATGTCTTCTGTGGAACACATATAGTTGCATTTATGTATTTTATCCAGTTTCATAGTCTCTGTCTATTGAGTTGTTCATTCTCAGTGCTATTACTGATATGATTAAATTTATGTCCAACATTTTGGGTTTTATTTTCTGCATCTTATGGTTTGGGGATTTTATTGTTGTAATTTTCTTATACTTTTTCTTTATTCTTTCTTTTGTATTAATGGATATTTTTAACATAGTATTTTATATTTTTCAATAATTTTAGCTGTTTTATTAGTCATTCTTAGTGATAACACTGGGACACACAATAACATCTCAACTTCTGAGAATTAGTTTCTGACTTACGGATTGCAATTAGACATGGAAACAAAAACTTCTACAATTCTATTTTCTTTCCCATTTTTGTTGAATTATATAGTAAATTAAAAATGTTGCCAGTCTAATACTGTTTTGTTAAAATTACTTTATATAACTTTATATAAATTTGTAAGATATATTTTACTGTGTGTGTGTGTGTGTGTGTGTGTGTGTGTGTGTGTGTGCATGAGTGTTATGGAGAGGAGTATGTTCATACCAGTGCAGATGCCTGCAGAGGACAAAAAAAGGCACCAGAAATCCTGTCTGTGGTTAGTTAACTAGTAGTTATGAGTAGCCCAACCAGGTTGCTAGGAAATTAACTCACATCCTCTGGAAGAGCAGGAAGCCTCCTAGTCACGGCACTCCTTGCTTCTTCAGGGGGATTTGGATGTCTGTCAGTACCACTTGCTTCAGCCAGAAGACTGTTGGTTTTTCTCAACAGCTAGATTTTCTAGAAATTCAGTTTGTGGCTATTCATGCTATTTCACCGTATTTTAATAAGACATCACCGATGAATGCACAATATTCTTAACTAGTAGTGTTTCCCCCACAGTCAGGACTTGAAGTGTATTATCTCAACGTCTTCTGACTTCTATTATCTCTGTGGGGAAATCATAGTTTGTACAAACATCGTAGATTTCCTTGTCAATAACTCATTGTTCTCTTGCTGATTTCTTTATTTCCCCAACTTTTACTTCCAACACCTTTATTATAATGTATCTATTTATGAGTATTTCTACAGATTCAACCTACTTGGAGTTGTTTGAGCTTTCTAGACTTGGTATTCCATAGATGTGGGGAGTGCTTGATCCTTATCTCTCAGTGTTGCTCCTTTCTCTTTCTCCTGACTGGCACTCCCCTTGTGTGGACATTGACACCTGCTGGTACCATGTTTCTTTTAGCCGCTCTTTATTTTCCTTCATTCTTGACTGTTTTTGTCCCCTTTGGATTCTATAATCCTTATTGACCTATTTTCACACTTACTATTTCCTCCACATGTTTATATATTCTATTCATTTCTTTTAATACATCACTATTTTCTTTAGTCCACTCTTTAACTCAATTATTAATGCTTAACCTTTAATAAAACTTCTGCAGTGTTATTAGTTATTAATAAATCCTGTTTAATGGGATTATTGATGTGATATATTCTTTGGATTCTTTAATCGTGGCTTATTTGTTTTTTAAGCACAATTGACATTCTGAAGGAAATAGACACTGTATCTGAAACCTGATCTTCCTCAAAGACTGTCCTGTTACCTACCTGCTTTCCTTTATGATATGTAGATCATACATCCCTATCTCTTTGCGCTTTTCATCTCTTCTTTTTTTCCAGAAATTAGATATTTCAAACATATGTTATAACAACCTAGTGTACTGGGGCTCTCTTCAGGGAACCTCTGATATTTGCTCATTTGTTTGGTAACTGGCTGGGTTACTTCAGTGAACACTGGCCCATCTTTCAGTGTTAAGCTTCCTAGCTTGATTGTCAGTACGCACAGTGTTGGTTCAGACCACAGTTCCTCTGGGATATAAATTGTTTAGGTAATCACTGTCTTCTTTTATGACCCCCTTCACATAAGGAATGTAATACACCCTTGTCACTTGGAGCTTCTTTCTTCTGTGTCTCTCTCTACCTGGATGACTCTTCTTCTGGTACAATCAGAATGTATTTTCCTATTTAACGAAGGTCTTAGGTCAGTGTTTTATTTTGTTTCCCCTCCATCTCTCTCAGAATTATTAATAATTACTACTACTATTATATATAATTAATTAAAATTGAATCTACTGACTATGGATGTGGCTGGAGGAAAAGAAGATTGCCTTTTATGCACAAAGTCCTGGGTTTAATCCTCAGCTAAATCTTCTCTAAACATGGACTTTGCCTGCCACACTCACTATATTATTCTTAGAACTGAAAACATGTCATTGCACAAAGTAGGATCTTACCAGATTTCATTCCATAAATGCATGAGGAGATCAATGAAGAATGAATAAATACTGATTCTTCATACTCTCCACTGGGAATGGAGAAAGGTGTTCCAGAGATGAAAGAAAAGTGGACAGAGTATATGTGGTAAGAGGACAGGCTTTCCTTCCTTCCTCCCTCCCTCCTTTCCTCTCTTCTTCCATTCCTTCCTTCCTTCCTTCCACCCACCCTTCCTCCCTTGATCCCTTTCTCCCTTTCTTCCTTAGCATCAAGGAGATGACTCCAGCTGAACAAGCTCATCTCATCTGCTTTATGTCTTGGCTCTGAAATCTCACAAATCCCCAACTTCAAGGTGATGGTTCAGGAAGAAAAGTGAATTTGACTGTGTTTAATTTTCATAAGCACATTCATTCTCTGGCTTAAGGAAATGTGTCCAAAGGCAACTGTAAAGTATTGTGTTATGTAGATGGAGAGAAATCAGCTCTAGGCATTCTACACAGTTACTTCTTTCTATTAGAATTCTTCCCAAGATTCTTCCAATGGTTCTTGGGGAAAGAGACTCAGACCCTTGGTATTATTAAAAGGTTCTACAAAACCGGCTTTATTCCTTCCCATGCACATGTCATGTGGCCCATTCCCTTACCTCCTTGGCTCTTTTCCATTCCTGAAATGGATCATTGGCCTCAGTACAAGTGACCCTCCACCCTGCATATCTTGCCCTTCAGGCACAGCTGGAAATGTCCAGAGACCTTTAACTCTTTTTAGGTCTTAACTCAAATCTCTATTCCACCAGGTGACTTTTCCCCACCTCCAACTAAATAACTTCCTATATTAGAATATAACTAGCCACTGTAACAAAGAGATGTTTTAAATTGTTTAAGCATTGTGAAAGTCTGCGTCTCACATAGGAACACAAAGAAGAATAATTCTGGAGTGCAGACTGATGTAACACTTGGTTCTGAAATACCCACAAAGGACTCAACCCCTGTCAGTTGGATCAGGCTAACAGCATGGAGAAACAACTTATGGGACCAAATATGATGTTAAAATCTATCACATCTTCTTGAATCCCATAGATTGACTGAAAGTTGTGATGGTTTGGATGAAAAATGGCCCTCATAGGTTCATATATTTGAATGCCTAATCTCCACAATAATTCAGTTGGTGGAATTGTTTAAGAATGATTAGGAGGTGTGGTTTTATCGAAGGAGGTGTGTCACTGGGGACTTAAAAATCATGTCGTTTCTAGTTAACCATCTCTGACTCCAAATTGCAGATCTGGATATAAGCTCCCAACTACTTCTTCAGGACTATACCCGACCGCCTTGCTGCCATTCTTCTCACCAGGATGGTCATCCCTCTGAAATTGTAAGCAAGCCCCCAATTAGAAGCTTTCCTTTATGAATTGCCTTGATCATGGTCTCTCTTCCCGGAAGTAGAAAAGTAGGTAAGACAGGTATCAGTCATAAAGCCATGGCTGAGTGCAAGAGAGAAGAGAAATACTGAATTCTATCTGAATTTCCAGGGGTGGAGAAGAGCTTGGATTTTTCAAGTAGCACATATGCCTCACCACTTTATTATATGTTTGATAGATCCTGACATTTCTGTTCCATGGAGCCCAAAGTGACTATCAAACAAATGTCTTTCCAAGTTCTTAGAGGCAGCAACTCCCACCACATCCTTCCTGAAGAGTAGGCCCACAGTGAACACAGCAGTAGGCTATTTCATTAGTCACAGCTGTAGGATATCAGCAATTCCAAAGATCAGCGTGTAAGGACATCTTTGACACCTAGGTTGGGTAGTAGATCACAGAGACAAGGAACCTATGGGCAAAGCTTACCTGTTTCTATTCATCTTAAATCTTGTTGAGTATTGAAATCCTTACCTTCAAGGGATACAGTTGAAGAGTAGAGTGTTTTATGAACTATGAGAAGTCAAATGGGCTACAGACATTCACCAGAGAGAGGTTGGCGAGGGAGGGACTCACACACAGACCTCCACCAAGGCCTACAGAGAAATGTCTGTCACATACATTAATGAATGGCAGTCCGTAGTTCTACCCCAATTAGTCAAATATGTGTCATGCATGGGTTCAGAGCCAAGAGCCCAAAACTTCTTTCTTCTCTGAGGAGCCTAGAGACTTTCAAGGGACCCAGGATCAGTTTGTTTTGGAAATATCCCTTTGGCGATTTTCAGAAGAATAGGCAGGGCAAGAGAAAGAAAAAAAAAAGACAGCCTGGGAGTAGGCTTTCATAGCCCAGACAAGGGATGACGTCCTGGTTTTGTTTTGTTCTCTTTCCTTTGTAGCTTTTGATGATCATTCTTTTAAGGACAAGAGGTGGCAGAAAGGCCTTAATGAGAAGGGTTAGGGGGTTTAATGGCCTGTCGCATGCCTGATGAGGGACAGAACTAAGGCCACGAAGTGGCTAGCTGCTGTGGAGCTAAATGTCACTGGATTAATGGACTGTGCTTAGAGGATCATGCTTTGTCTAAATTATCTGTTCTCTTCCAACCCCTTACAATTGAGAAATCTTAACTGGAATTAAGAAGCACTGGACTCTCAAGCACCTCAGACATTGAGACTATACAGTCTTCTCCAGAAATCTGCCTTAATAGTCAACCTCTACCCTAATCCCCTTAAGTGAGAGGTTGAAGGCAAGGGGCAGAAGCCCACTCCAGGCTGTTTGTATTCTGTCATTTGTCAAGCAAAAACACACTTTCTGCTAGCTCTTTGTTTCTCTCAGGCTCTGAGCTAAAAATAGACTTTCCAAAGAAAGCTCCCCTTAGGTGGTCCTACCAAGACAATTTACATCATCAGCACTGAACCTCAAGACAAATTCAGAGCACTCCTGGATTTGAGGTGCCCCATTTTTCCCCAGGGACCACTGCATTTTGTAGACCAACTCTAAGAAAATGCTCGCTACAGAAACAGGTCTGAAGCCAGGAATTAGGCCAGGAGGTGGGGTGGGGCCAGCATAGTTCAGACTCAGTGCCCAGCATTATAAACTGTTCTGCCCCGTTTTCTCCGATGTGGAGGCCTAAAGTATTTGCCTGTGAAAATCACACTCCTCTGAGCTTTCTGATAAGCACCATGATTTTATATGGTGCTGTTTTCTTTCTCTCTTTCTTCTTCTTC
This sequence comes from Micromys minutus, assembly GCF_963924665.1. Lineage (NCBI taxonomy): Eukaryota > Metazoa > Chordata > Mammalia > Rodentia > Muridae > Micromys > Micromys minutus. The sequence goes on along the minus strand of NC_137956.1, from coordinate 41,567,511 downwards.
CTCTTCTTCTTCTTCTTCTTCTTCTTCTTATTATTATTATTATTATTATTATTATTATTATTATTATTATTATTATTATTATTTTACAGTCCAGCCATTGCTCTCCTCCCAGTCCCTCCTCCCACCTTTCCTTATCCCATTTCTCCTTCTCCCTGTCTCCAAGAGGATGTCCCCTGACACTGTCAGGCCACCCCACTTTCTGGTGCCTCAAATTTCTCATGGGTTAGCCTTTTCTTCACCCACTGAGGCCAGACGAGGCAGTCCTCTGCTGGATATGTGTGTGGTGGGGGGTGGGGGGCTTGGGCCAGCTCTTGCATGCTGCTTGGTTGGTGGCTCAGTGTCCAAGAGATCTCAGGGGTTCCCATTCAGTTGAGACTGCTGGTCTTCCTATGTGGTCACCCTCCTCCTCAGCTTCTTCAGGCCTTTCCATACTTCAACCACAGGGGTCCCCAACTTCCGTCCATTGGTTGGGTATAAGTGTCTGCTCTGTCTCAGTCAGCTGTCTGTTGGACCTCTCAGAGGACAGCCATGCTAGGTTCCTGTCTGTAAGCACATCATAGCATCAGTAATAGTGTCAGGCCTTGGAGCCTCCCCTTGAGGTGGATCCCAATTTGGGCTCATCAGTTTTCTTTCAGCCTCTCCTTCAGTCTCTTCTCCATTTTTGCCCTTATAGTTCTTTTAGACAGAAACAATTCTGAGTCAGAGTTTTTGACTGTGGGGTGGCAATTCCATCCTTCCACTGGATGCCCTACTTTTTTTCTACTAGAGGTGGAATCTACAAGTTCCCTCTCCCCACTGTTGGGCATTTCATCTAAGGTCTCTCCTGAGTCTCTCACCTCCCAGGTCTTGGTTCTTTCTAGTGGATTCTCTCCTACCTCCTGCCCCCAAGGTTGCATATGTCCATTCATTCTGCTGACCCTCGAGCTTCTCTCTTGTCTTTGTTCCCCACCCCCCATACCTGATCATGGTCCCTTCCCCCCCTCTGGTGATGCTTCTTTCTATAGTACTTGGAGGGAGTCAGCTGCTGAGCTGGTGACGGCCTCACTCATTACCCCTGACACTGACTCCTTGAGGTAGTTTTTAAATTGAGCCCTGTGTCATGTCAAAGGCATTCTAGGAAATAACAAGGAGCCTGGCCTGGACCAGGTGTCATCTCTGCCTGTTGCTGTGGAAAGGGGGGTGGGGGGGGACACAAGTGTGCTATGCCTGAGTCCCAAATGTGACTACTGAGTTGTCAGGGTTGCCCCAGTCCAAATGTCCTTTCTGAGGCATGACCCTTTAAGATATATATGTATAAAATCTATCACGGTACACAAAGCTTCAGAGACAGTTTTAATACTTGGTCATTATGACAGCTCCCCTCCCCCACCTCCATTATGGAACACATAATTTCTAATGAAGAAGAAAGTGAATCGGCTTAGCTTGTTCAGATATCAAACACCAGTGATGAAAAAAGAGACTGTACAATGTTCAGGAACAATGGATGCTCTTGCAGAGGACCCAAGTCTGCTTCTAAGCATAAACATGTTTGCAAGTTTCAGGGTATCTGATGCCCTCTTCTGGCTCTGGATCTTCAGCCTGGGAGTCTCCTTGCCTGGGCTAGAATGACTGGTGGAGGAGGGGACAGTGGCATGGGCCTCCTGGAAGGGAAGGTCGCAGAGAGTAAGATATGATGACATTGCTTGGCCTATTGGGTAGGCTCAGGAAAGAAGGAAGCCAGAAGGCCTTTGGTACTGGAGAGGGAAGAGCTATAGAAAGGCACAAGAGCAATACCTTCTATTTTCCTAAACTTTAATATGGGATTTAGGTAAGCCAAGAGGTAAGGAATATAAAGAAACCAGCATACATCTGAGCCAAAAATACTTTCTCAGCATCATCAAGAGAGTTATTACAGAACAATGCATCATTTTGATACATTATATTCTATTACCAGAAAGCAATTGTTCAGCACAAGTCTTTCCAAATTAATAAGCTTAGAAACCTGATGAATTTAATAATGAAGTCTCTCTAGAGTCCATGGCTTTTCCAAGCAAAGGATATATTTAAAATTTCCCAGTCTCCAAGGACTATAAAGTAAAAGATGACAGGCCGCAGACCCTCAACACTTTGCTTTAACTTTAGAAGCTATGGCTAATCTTCGCATTCACACGATTTTGCATACATTCCTGGAGCATTAGTCATGATGTCTATAATTTTAGCAGGGTTAATATTTACTTTATTTGTGCCCTGAATGAGTAACACTATTCAGTCACTAGCACACAGAGTCTAAAGAACGTCCCTGATGCTATAACATCATCATATTAGTAGAGAATGGAACTGAGGATGCTCACACAGGAATGTCTTTATGGTGCTACGTATGGGATTCTAAAGCCTCCAGCGAGACAATTAGCAAAGCAGGTGGCAGTGGGCTGGGGAGCACAGTAGGAAACCAGAATAGAATCATGTTGCAGGGAGGCTGAGAGGGAAAGCTAAAGAACACCCCACTGTGGCAACCCACTTGGCCAGAGAGATACAGAAGCCTAGGGAATGGGGAATAGGTCCTGTCAGGTTTGCATTATCAAATTGGGTTTCTGAGCATAGCTCTAACTGCTCTAAGTCTGTGTCTAGAATGGATTAGGAAACTCCAGATTTCCACTGAAGCCAGAGAAAGTGACCATGCCTGGTGCATTAAGAGAAGACTGTATTAGTAGGATGAAGACAAAAATTCCCATGTAGAAGCTGCCAAACATAAGATCATATAGATCTTCTCTATATGAACACTAGGAAACCCCTCTTTGATTTTCTATTGGCCTCCATTGTCTGATGTAATCAGTAGAGCCATGCTTCCATAAAATATAGGGAACAGGGCTTCAATAACTCAGGATCCTCATCTCTCACATAAAAGCAAGGTGTGACCATGTGTGCCTGTAACACCTGTGCTAAGGCAGAGGGACAGGTGGACACAGGCAGATCCCTGAAGATCATTGGTCAGCCAGCCTAGCTGAGGAGAGAGCTGGGGTCAGTGAGAAACTCCATTCAAACACTAACATGGATATCAATAAAAAGGACACACACACACACACACACACACACAGAGAGAGAGAGAGTGGGGGGGGAAGGGAGGGAGGGAGAGAGAGAGACAAAATCTATAACAGGTAGCATCAATTGGTCCTTCCAAGAGAGAAGACTATTTCCAAAACATGTTGTCAAGATCAGTTTTTAAAATCTCTAGATGAAGGAAAACCAAACAGAGACTACAATGCATCTGTGACTATTCCAACTCAGGCGCCACCACAGAGGGACCAGAGCCCACCAGCAGTGGCAGTGATTTGATGTAAGATGGACACAGTGACTTGGGAAGGTGGGACAATACTTGTGTTTGGGCAAACAAAAGGGGCTTCTGGAATTACGGACATGAGCTCCTGTGCCCAGCATTTCTATGGTGCTAGTGTCTAAGCTCAGTTCCTCGTGCTTGCTTGACAAGTACCTTCTGAGCCATCTCCCAAGCCCAAGTGCTACGCTTCTAAGGAAAAGGGAAATGGGGGAAGGTGAATAATATGCTGGATCCGGGAGCAAACAGACATACGTGAAAAAAAAAGCAAAGATGAACGAATAGAAGAAAAAGGATGACGATAAACACTCAAAAATGGCTGAGGGAGCCAGAAATAGCTCAGTGGTTAAGAGCACTGGCTGCTCTTCCAGGAAACCTGGATTTAATTCCCTTCCCCCAAGAGGAGGCTTGTGACTATTTGTAACTCTAGTTCGAGGGGGTCTGATGCCCTCTTCTTGACTTTCTAGGCATCAGGCACACATGCGGTGTGCACACATACATGCAGGCAAAGCACCAGTAGTGTAGCATAGAGATAAATAAATCATTAAAAATAGTCCTGATCACATTCAATATTTTATTGTCTTTCAAGATGACTGCAGTTGACAAAATGCACAAGCAGTAGCCCTTTAAACCACAAAGCAGGTAAGGTTACAGGGAGCAAGTGAGAGCTGGTCCAGCAGCCCTGCCTCCCATGCGTGTTGGAGCACAGCTCAGACAGCCACGCTACTGCTGACACTGCCAGGTCAGCACAAAAGGTATTTCTTACTGTGTGCATCTAATTTAATTTTTCTTTAAAAACCTATTTTGAATGTGAACACTTAAGGGAACATAAAAATGACATAGAAATGAAGAGCCTCTTCTACAATTCAGAGGTTAAAAAGAAAAGGTTTCTGCCTGCTCCATTCAAAGACACTGAAGGCATTTGATGGGAGCCGTAACAATAAGCCCTGCCGGCCACTCATACCATTACTGGTTACAAGGCTGAAAGGCCAAGATATGTTTTCTCCAATAAGCATTGTTTCTAGCATAAATCCTAGAGCACACTGTGCCAAGCACCCTGACTATCGATTAACAATTGTGCATGATTCTTGTCCTCTGGAGAGTAGTACCCACTATCTTACGATGAATGCTTCCTTGCAGAATGAACGGTAAAGTGGAGGGGAGCATCTAGAAACAACTAAGAGGTGTAAGAGTTAGGAAGAGCAGAGAGGATCACGGGATAAAAAGGCTGACAGCCCTCCAAAATCTGGAAAACTGTGAAGGAACCTGTTTCTGAAATGCACTGTGAAGTCAGACTGGGGATGTGGATTTGGGATGGGTGTTCAAAGCCTGTCTCTGTTGCTTGCGGACAGATTCCCATCATCAAAAGGGAGACTGGAGTTCCAGTCAGAGCCTGGCAAGCTAAACTCAGCACCCAGCCCTCAATATTGCCAACGAAACAGGTTGGTGGTGTGAAAGACAGAGAAAAGAGATGTGTTCAATGTGACCACACTGAGAAGAGGAACGAAGAAGTTGAGTGAGCACCTCTCCCAAGCCCATCTTTCTTGGTTCTGCCCACACTAACTTACAAGACACATTGTCAAAATTGTGTGAGATCCCTTCTCTTGGGACTACCTAGCCCTTGTCCGACACCAGCTTTCAGCCTTTCTCTCTCAGCTGGAGACTCCTGGGGGAAATCCTACTTTATTAGGGACAATATTTCAATAATCTGATACCCAAAGGGAAGGACACACATATTCTTTAGAACATCATCTTTTCTGAGGCTGGAAAGATTCTTTACTGGGTAAAGGTACTTGCCACCAAACCTCACAGCCTGAGTTTGATCCCTGGATCCCACATAACAGAAGAAGGGAACAGACTCCCCCACACTGCCCTCTCGCCTTTCTACACTCCAACCCCTAAAAATAAATAAACTAAAAAACTTTAGAACAGCCTCATTGCTTCTGGGGTAGATATAAATCAGCCTAGGTTTTACTCTTCTTTCTACACCACTCTTCCACATGTCTGCAAATCTGTTTTCCTGCCTCTGAGGTCTACTCTTTACTAGGTCACCAGTACAGTGACGAGAAGCAGAAATTTGGCATGCATTTAAGCATCGGTGGAGGCTTACCTCTCAGTGCATTCTGGGAAGCCAGAGGTCACTTTGGGAGTAAGCCCAGGCTAGCCTGCTAGAGGAGGCAGAGCTATGACATCCGGTGGATGAGCTCCTGCATGTGAACACATCCAGAGACTCACAGCAGAGTTACCTACTTACACCTGGACCATAACCACAGACCTCGGGGCAGAACATATGATTGCGGGCCTAATCCCAACATTTTGAGGTGCGATGCTGTAAAATAAACATAATAATACTTGGATGATTTTGGACAATTCTATTTTCCATCTCATTGTACCTACCTCTCATCTCTGGCACGGAAATCTTCTAGGTCTGGGAGGAGAGCCTAAAACTAGGGCTGTCTGGCTCGGCTAGCATGTCTGTCATGGTTAATCTTGATTGTCAGCTTGAATGGATTTAGCATCGCTTGGGATGGTGTTTCTAGAGAGACTTAGCTGAGCAGGGATGATAGACTTTGAATGTGAGTGGCACCCTGTTCTGTGTTCTCATACTAAGAAGGGAAAAGGAATTAAGTTGGTTGAGCCATCTCTCTGTGTTCCGAGTACTGCAAAATGGAACTAGGCACCTCAGATCCTACCACCCAAAGCCTTTAATGTGGGGTGGGTTATCTCCTCTCAGAGGAGGAGCCAACATAAACCCTTCTCTACTTAACTGAGCTTTCCTCAGATTAAAAAGAACAACAATGAATATCTGGGCTGCTGGTCACCTCCTCGCCCCTCCCCCACAGCTGATTGTCCTGTTGGGTCTCCAACCCCTTTTATCAGAATAAACAGAAATATCTTATCCGTCTCTCCTGGACATGAGCAGGAAAGAATTTTCCCAACAGCCACTACTAAATCCATATTGGGGAAAACATCTGTTTGCATAGACTTGGACTTGGCAGCCTGGCTGGTTTCTAAGTGATGGAGTTCTCTGATAACCTAAAGCCAGGATGTCCTCTGAAGCCCCTCAGTATTACTTTTCTTCATGCTCTCAGCTGCAACAGTGTTGGTTGAACACTCATGCTCTCTCCACCACAAGACACACCCCCTACTGCAGAGCAGCATCCCATCAAACCTCCCTTCCACCTGAGCCATAAGACGCTGGCAGTAATGTCCTGGAGAAGCTTTACATTTAACGTTCAATAGCGAGTTTTTAAGCCTACTTCATTTTTACGTGTTAAACGTCCTCTTGCTTTGAAGTAGATGGAGCCTAAAGCCATGGTCCACTGGCTGTCACGTGGAGAGAGGCTCGCCATTTGTGACGAGAATTCCATTTTCAGCTGTGACGACACAAGACAGAGAGCCCGGAGAGTTGATTGCCATGGTTACTTGTGTTTCTGTCTTGAGCTCATCTTTATTTCTGATGAACTGGGTTCATCCCAGCTAGTCAGGCCCGTGGCTCAAAACCTAAAATACACTTTGGAAAATGTCTGGTGAAGTGTATTGCAAATGTTAGTCAAACACCGAAAGAAACAAATTGATTAAACATTAATCATGCTTAAACTAAATATTGTAAAACCCTTAGTGAAATCTGTAGCCTAGGTAGCAGTCAATAAAAGTTGTCACAACACCTTTTAACATAAGCAGGGGAAAGGAACGTCATCATTTGATATTTCCAAACAACTGATTCCAAGGTTCTGGTTTATATCCAAGAGCTTGTATATATATAACATTTAACATGCTGAATAGGTAATGAGTTTTTGTGCCAAACCATTTAATTCGTTATTTCTTCTTCCTCCTCCTCTTCTTCTTTTCCTCCTCTTCCTTCTTCTTTCTCCTCCTTCTTTTCCTTCTCTTCCTCCTTATCCTTCTTCTTTTTCTTCTTCTTCCTTCTTTTCTCTTCTTTTTCCTCTTCTTCTCCTTCATTCTCCTCCTTTCTCCCTCCCTCCCCTTCTCCCTTCCCTTCTTCTTTCATAGAATATGGTACAACACACTCATATTTCCAAAAAGTTGAATGCATGTTGAACAAGATCATAAAAGAAGAGATATTAAGTAAGTAATGCATGTTACATTTTTAGTAGAGTGTCAGGCACACTGGGAACCCATTAGTTCAATGTTTGTTCAGAATCTAGTTGTGTTCTTACACCCAGAATTTTTAAGAAGCCAGAGGTCAGGGCTGAACATGCCAGACACTATAGATGCCATATGCACTACAGCCATAGTAGGAATTTTGTTGTTTGTTTGATTTTTGTTATTTGTGTTTATCTGGGGACAGCATATCACATAGCCCAGGCTGGCCTCAAAGTTGCTAAGATTACAGGCATACAGCACATTTGGCTTCTCAAAGCCAACCAAGCCACATCCATAGCCTCCTTTGTCTTTTAAACCTATATAGGTGTTTCCTATACACAGTTTGTAAATGGTATTTGGTGATACACTGTGGTCTTGAGATATTTATTCCCCTAAAATTCACCTTTTTCTTCCTCCCTTCTTCCTGCCTTGTGGCTCCATTCTTTCTCTTTGCGTGTTTTCTCTTCTTTCCTTCTCTTTCTCCCTTTCTTCCCCTCTTCTCCTCTGCTAATATAATAAAAGCAGTAGCAGTTGGTCCAGAAAGGAAGGTGAGTATGAATCCTTAAAAGATGCATTTGACTGGGAGAAGGGCCTCAAGGCCATAATCAGCCCTCAATATGAGAGGAAGAACATTAGAAAAAACTTAATTCATGGACACTTGAACATAATGGAGTCTTAAAGGGCAGGGCAGGCATCCCGGAAAGATGCTCCATTAGAGTGAGAGCAACAGAGGGTGGAGGAAGATAGAGAGAAACCGTGAGATCACAGGGATCCCAGAGGAACCTCCTCAGAGTGCACAGTGTATCAGGCATTTAAAATTTGAGCTGGTGGGAAGTTCCCTGTCACCCAACTTAGTACAACATATGGTAAGTGATGAAGAGAAGTCGCATATCATAGATTGAAAACTGCTGGATAACAGCACAGGGTGTGACAGCATAGGATGTCTGTCACAGCACAGGATGTGACAGCACAGGTTGACACAGCAAAGGACATCACAGCACAGGATGTCACAGCATAGGATGTCTGTCACAGCACAGGATGTCACAGCATGGGGTGTCACAGCACAGAACATCAAAGCACAGGATGTTACAGCATGGCATGGCTGTCACAGCACAAGACATTGCAGCAGAGGGTGTCACAGCACAGGACATCACAGGACAGGATGTCTGTCATAGCAGATGATGTCACAGGACAGAATGTCTGTCACAGCACAGGATGTCACACGGGATGCTTCTCTGTCCAGAGTGATCAGAGGAGAGATAGGGCCTGATCTCTTTAGACTGTGAGATATAGGTTCTTGAAGGGTGGCAACGAGCTTATAGGAAGCTGGCCTTTCTTGCACCTCCATTCTCCTCTGTCTTCCCTACTGTTCCTGCTTGGCTATGCCTTAGCGGCTGACTTTCCTGTTCTCTATGAAGTCATCTTCCTTACCCATAACTTTTGGAAGAAATCTAGGGAAAGAACACTTAAATAGGTAACAGGAAGAATATGTGGGGTTTAGTAATGGCCTGGGGTGGGTCAGAATTTTTTCTCACTTCTCTATCTCGAAAATCAACTCTAACTGAATTAATTTTCCTGAAAGCTAAAATTCAACGCTAATGGAGCTCAATTAAGAAACTGCATGAACCTTTCTTTTCAATAATGTAGATTTAATTTGTGTTAAGCAACTCCAAGTTATCGCTAGTAGCTGACTGTTTACGCTGCAGCTGAAGTCACGGGCAGACACAAAATTAACATGCAAGGTAAACACCCCAGCACAGCTCCCCCACTGAACCACAGCCCCCGTCCAGGCCTTCTTTTCTAATGAGTTGCACACTGATACAACCAGGCTCCTCCCAACTCTCATTAATCTCCCCAAGGTAAAACCTTCCCCACTGCCAAGCTTTGCTAAAAGTAGCATGTTGATTCTCACAGTCCATGAGCAAAAGCAACCGCAGAGAGCTTGTCCAGTGACTTTCTCAAGACACTGCACTTTCCCTGAGTCCCATTGGAAGCCAAAACAGGAGCACAGAATTACAGGTGAGGGCTCCAAACACTAGCTTCCCAGCCACAAAGACAACACACGTGGCAGATTTACAATGAGAACCTTGTTTACATTTACAGCATCCGTCCCTCTGATTTGTTTGAACTACTTCATACCACGGTTATTGTGTGGGCCTGTACAGGAGAGATAAAGAGCTTAAGTCACCAGAACTAGTCTGAATTTTCTACTTGTAATTTCAACCTAGCGGGGCACCGTTAGAAGGTCAAAAGGTCTAAGAGTGCCGCTCAGAATAGCTTTGAGCTCTTGGGCCAACTTTGCCAATCTCTGAGCCCTGGGGTCCTCATCTGCCAAGAGGAAGTGATGTTAATGTCCATGAAAGCATCGGATTGTCATTGGCAAAAATATATCCAGCACTCAGTACAGGTAATGCTCAGAGAAGCTGGTGCCGAAAGGCCAGCCGTCCCCGATTATCCCTGTTCAATAGCTCAATCTGTCTGTAAGGATAAGAACAATCACCAGAAACCACTAGTGAAGAAGATGGTTTATTGTTCAATGAGAAAGACATGAAAGAATTGCCTTGGAGCATTCTGGGAAAACTCCATGACCCTGGGCTATGGTGAGTAGTAACCAAAGACAATTTTAAAACAATGGAGTCATATCTTTAAGGCATGGTGACTCATGGTACTACCATACTATAATCTTTAACAAATAAAGCCTATGAATTTTTCTTTAGCCTGAACTGTCTGCCTTCACTTCAGTTAAGGACATGTGCGACTAAGGTCAAGTATCTCCAAAGGAAGAAATACCCTGCTGGGCCATTGCCCCACTGGTGAGCTGCAGAAGGTTTGTGTTTTCCTTTTGAGATGCCAAGATGAGAGTGATCCCAGTTTCCACATGTGCCACTGTGCATTGTCAGTGTCATTGACACTCTCAGTGTCATTTCTCCTGTTTGGGAGACAGAGCCACACTGAAGTGACACTCCCAGGAAAATAATTTCAGTTTTGAAACCATATGGGCTGGAAAGACTATGCACTGAGTTCCAAAGCAGAGAGCTTTAGGAGCTGAGTCTGGACCTAGAACAGCAGCTTCTTCTTCAAGATTAGAGGCAGAGGCAGGAGAATCCATGGAAGCTCAGGACAAGCTAATCTAGTATGTACAGTGTTAAACAATCAAAGCAGAAGGTCAGTACCAACCCCCAAGGCTGTCTTTCACCTCTGCACATGCACTTGAACACATGCATGCTCTTGCTTACACAAACAAACACATCAGACACATGCACACCCAGTACTTACATACACTAAAATAATCAGGCAAACTAAGTATTTGTGTGTGTGTGTTTGTGTGTGTGTGTGTAAGTGTATATGAGAATTCTTTGAGACTTGAACTTCCCCGGTTTCTATTTTGATCCTATTTCTGAGTTCCTGACATGGTTCACTAAGTAAAGGCACGTGCCACCAAGCCTGACCACCTGAGTTTGATTTCTGGTGCTCACCTAGTAGAAGGAGAGAACAAACTGCTGAAATATGTCCTTGACCTCTACATGGCACCTTGATTCATATGCCTATGGACCTCCCCCACTAAGTGAGTAAGTAAGTAAGTAAATAAATAAATAGTTGTACATTTTTAATAGAAGAACCACAAAGAATAAAAAAAAATAACTTTAAATGAATCAAATGTGAAGGATGAGCTCAACATATACACAATATACTTGTATAAAAACTTTAAAATAAACAGAAAGTTAAATAATAATAATTCTACATTAACATTCATAATTCTAATATCGTTGAGTATTAAGATGATACGTCTAGTCAGTTCTATTGCTCACACAGTACAGCTGTGTCTGACTACAGTTGCCTGGAATGTGAGAATAGTTTAGCCTAGATAGGTTAACTGGAATATGACAGGTAGGTGAGTTGCCGCATGGGTGGCTGAACACCCTCCCTGACACTTCCCAAGGAGGTTGCATGCACCCAATGCACAGAGAGTATGACACTGCCTCCAGCCGACTTTGTGAAGCAAGACTCAGGTGTGGTGAAGAAAAGTTAAGTTGCAAAGTCCTTCTCTAAAGGCAAATTCAAGGCAGAGTCTTAATTTTCCATCTTCTTAATGGGTACAGGCTTCAGAAACATCTTCCTTTTTTACATTACAATAAGGGATTTAGAAGTCTAAGGAACTAGGACCTAAAGATTATGAAGGAAATGCTTTATAAAGGCAAGGGTCATCTTGATAAAAGCAATAAATAAATAAATAAATAAATAAATAAATAAATAAATAAATAAATAAATAAAAAGATCATCTACAGGAAAAATGGGGCTATAGGATTTGATTGGATGGCCTTGAGTACCTTAGGTATCTGCTCAGTCTTCTTGTTGATGAAGACAGGAAAATTCATTGTATTAACTTCCCAAAGTTCTCCCCAGTTCAGTTGGAATTGGGTGGTAAAATATCTCCATATACCTGTCCTTGGTGTCCATATAAGAAAGGAGGGGAGCCTTCTCTAGTCTTCTAGCATCAAAGATAGATGCAGGAGTCTAGGAATCACTTTCAGTATAAGAAAGTTAAATGGGTGTCATACATTCCCTTAAGGACAGGCTACCTAGTCACTCCCTATCAGTCCTTCCACCCTTCCAAGCTGCTCTCCAGACTCAACTAAGGCCTCACTTCATCAGGACAATTCTTCCCTGACTAGCAGTGAATGACTCCCAGTTCTTTATACATAGCTATGGAACCAAGATGCCTCATAGGTCCCTAAGGCACAATGTTCCACATCATATTACAGAGGATTCTGCCCACACTTATAATATGCCACAGTATAATATGCCCTTTGGGAATTGAACATATATTTGACAATATCTTTATATGGCCAGTAACATATTTCACTTGCTTGTTGATATTTTCATCATTTATTAGTTCCTTCCACTCACCTGTAGATTAATTTTTTAAAGCTAGTACCATATATTTTTGATGATGTAAAAAATAGTCACAAATATGTGTGAGAGGAATATAAACCATGATGGGAATACGATGAGCTCTTTTACCTGGACCTTGATGAATGAAAAACAGCGCAAGACAAGGAGAAACACCACCGTCCTTCGGGTGTGAGATTAGAGGGCTTGATTTGGAAACAGACACAGAAGCCAGGCGACGGGCACTCTGACTTGAATCCAGGCGAGATAATAGCTCACTGAGCATCCATATCGCCCAGGACTGCTTTGACTATCCGGAATCTTCCATCCTTCCATACGAATCTTTGGATTGTTGTTTTCTATTCCTATGAAGAGTGGAGCTGCGGTTTTCATTGAGACTGCATTGAATCCAAAGACTGCTTTTGGTTGGATGGCCATTTTTACAATATTTATTTTTCCCAGCCACGTACACAGGAGATCATTCCACCTTCTATATTCTGTAGACACTTTGATAGCTAGCATCTTCCTCTATTTCTTTATTCAGCATTTAAAAGCTTACATTGCACATGTCTCCCACTTCCTTGGTTGGGTTTATTGCAAGGTATTTTTAAGGTTATTATGTATGGGAATGCTTCCTTTGTATGTTTGTATAAATGAGGTTGTTTTCTTTGTATGTTTGGTGTATAGAAAGACTAAGACTCGGTGTGTTAATTTCATATCCTGCCACATTGTTGAAGTTAGTCATCTGCAGGAGTTTTCTGATTTAGTGATCAGAAGCTTTTACATGAAGACTCATACCTGCAAATAAATATAGTTTGACATCCACCTGTCCCATCTGTATTCCCTTTACTAATACTCTTGTGTCGTTGATCTAGCTAAGACTTCAAACACTATGTTGAAAAGAAATAAAGAGTGGACAATCATCTTGTCCTCCTCATTTTTGTGGAAATGCTCTGTGGTTTATTTTTCTCCATCTAGAATCATGTTGGCTCTAAGCCTTTTGTATGCTGCCTTCGCTGTGTTGAGATATCTTCTTTATATAACTAGTCCCTCCGGAGCTGTAATGGTGAAGCGGTCTTTGAAAAATTCACATTGACAAATCTTCAAACTCAATACATTCCTTCTTTCATGCTTTCAAGTCTACTTGATGGTAGATAAAGATATTGATCTACCATCAATATCTTTATTTCAATTGAAGTTTGGGGTTTTTGTTTTGTTATTGGTTTTTGTTTTTGTTTTTTCTTACATCTTGATGTTTCTTTCACTTTGAAGGTGTCACCCAACCATGCTCAGTTAGCACATGCTTCTGTCTACTTGAGACCTTGGTGCATTAAACAGACGTTTTTCACTCCCTTCTCTCCCTCTCCCTCTCTCTCTCTCTCTCTCTCTCTCTCTCTCTCTCTCTCTCTCTCTCTCTCTCTCTCTCTCTCTCTCTCTCTCTCATCCAAACCAAATCAAAAGGGCAACTTTCTACAGTTGAAACTAAGTATCTGGGAGTGTTCTCAAAAATAAAACCCAGGAAAGTATCAGGCATCTACCCTGAGACCAGGTGCCTGGGAGTTTCTCACTCCCAAGCCTGGCTCCTACATCCTTGATTGAGATCTCCAGTAAGTCTAAAGACAGTCTGTTGTCTTTGCCCTTGCTTAGCAGTTTTGTTTGTCTGTCTGTTCTTTTCAGGACAACACTATGTAGCTTTTGTACACATCCATGCTAAAGCTGAAAGCTCACTTTTGTAACCACTTTCTTACTGTTTGTGTACATTAGTGTCAGGATGAGTCCACTGCAGGTGATGTACCTCCTCCCAAATTATATGTAAATGTTGTGTAGATAAAAGGAATATGAAGAAAGGGATCAATAATATCTTTCCTACCCACTCCAGACTCATTTCCTGAGTCTGGTGTGATTAATGCCCCAAAGTGAGGTAGTATTTTACAATTGAATTATTCATCCAAGTAGCTATTGCAACATGTAATTTTCTAAGAAGCTGGGGCAATTAGTGTGAGAGTGTAGATTTCCTCACTCTCCCTGGAGATAAAAGATGTTTTTCTTCTCCTAACAGGCCCCTGGATGAAAGTGGCCACAGTATTTGCTTTGATCTTTGTTTTAGTGGCCAAATGTACACAAGGAGCAAATTTTGACATTTTTCTAGATTATCTATTGACTAATCTTATGTATTTTGTTTGATCTTTGTTTTATTTATATTTTATCTTGATATATTTGTGAATTTGTATATAGTTTACAAGGTATGCTATAGAAATCTCATAAATGTCTTCCATTGGTAAATACCTAATAAATTGCCCATGTGTACCTACACACATTTCTGTTTACCTCCCTAATCCTTCCTGAACCCTGGCAACAATTAATCACTTCTTCATTTCTATAATTTTAATTAATTTCACAAAAATCTGATAAAAAGAATTACATAGAATGCAACTGTCTTGAAATTGACCTTTGTTGATCAATAAATCCATCAATAACTTATTTTGATACCAATTGATATATGATAATATGAATGTTTCTGCTATCCACTCAAATGATTGTTGAAGGACATCCGACCTGTATCAAATTTGGGACAAATCCAAGCATTTGTTCTAGGCTTTTGTTTGTTTTGGTTTTTCCTGTTGGTGTGATAAACACCATGGCCAACCATGACTTAGAGGCTTGAAGACATTTGGCTCAGAGTTCTCAAGTCAAAATCTATCATTGGTGGAAGTCAGGGCAGGATCTCAGGCAGGAACTAAAGCAGGAACTGTGAAGGAATCATGCTCACCAGCTTGCTCCCGGGTTTATTTTTTTATATAGCCCAGGCACATCTGCCTAGGGATGGTGCTGCCTACAGTTACATGTACACACTTACTCCTGCATTAGCAATCAAGTAAATGTCCCATGGACATACCCATGGGTCAACAATGAACAAGGTGATTCTGCAGGTGATGCTCCCTCTTTGTAAATGTATCAAATGGAGCCTGATTACAAGAACACCATCACAACATCCACATAAAGGTTAGGGGAGGACATGAGTCTCTATTCTTCTGGGATCTGCATGATAGTAATATTGTTGGGTTGTATTATAGTAGCAACTTGAGTAACTAAAGGAATTTGCTATCATTCAAAGTAACTACTATTTTATATTCTCATCAGCGTGTCTGGCTTATTTAGTCTCTCCTCTTGCTCACCCATATAGGCTATTGTCACTTTTTATAAGACTGTTAGAAATGTCCTAGTATCTCGCTGAGATCTTGGTTCTGGTTGTTCTAATGGCTGCTGGTGGTGTGAACTCTTTATGAGCTCATCTGTTCTGCATGCCCCAGTGTCCATGACTGCTTCATGTTGTCTGTCCCCAATTCAAGTTGGATTTTTTTTTGTTGTTCTTTTGCACCACTGAATTCTGAGATTTAAAAAAATTCAAGAATCTCATTTGTCAAGTATGCTAATTATAATCATTTTCTTTGTAACCCCCCCAAGGGAAACTTTCACAAAACACAAGTTTTATATTTGATGAATTTAAACTAACCAAGCTTTTCTTTGACGGACCATAGGTATTTTTTTTTTAATTTTCTGGTTTTTGCATTTCATTTTATGTGGATGGGTGTTTTACCTGCTGTGATGTATGTGCTTCAGGCACATCCTTTGCCTACACAGGGCAGAATGTGTCAGATCGCCAGGAACTAAAGCTACAGATGGTTGTGACCCCACCATGCTGCTGCTGGTGATGAAACCCAGGTTCTCCGGAAGTGCAGCCAGTGCTTTCACTGCTGAACCATCTCTCCAGTCCCTGCATCAGGGACCTGGGCCTTTAGAAAGTCCCACCATGATTCTGTTGTGGCAATTCTACATCTATCCCTTGCTATAACGTTTCTGGTAGTCCCAGCATTCTACTAAATAGGTCTCCTAGATGTAGTACACTGTCTTCACTTTGAAGGTAAATGTGGAGAACTTTTTCTTCTTTTACCCATCCCCAAGTGTAAGAAATTTGTCCTCCATGTCTCCTTTGAGACACTGGCTTCCACTTCAAACCACATCATACTGTGTTAGGCTATTCACTTTCCCAGCAAACAGGGCTTAGAAAACTTCAGAAGAAAGGTGAACGTGATGACCTGTACCTATAATCATAGCATTTACATGGTAGAGACAAGAGGATCACAAGTTCAAGATAATCATAAGCTGCAAAGCAAGTTCCATAGCAGCCTGGGATTCTTGATCTCTATCTCAAACAAACAAGAATATGACCCCCAAAACCTTTTATGGGCAATAAGAGTTTAGTATATTTGCCCAAAATTCTTGCTGTATTTTTTTTTTTTTACCTCCTGTGTCATGTTCCTGCTACTCCTGTTCTTTATGTTGCCTTCTTCTGTCCATTATTACAATTCTGTGCTGGTGACACATTCTCTCAGTCTTTACACCAGCTACCATTCTCTCCTTGGTACCAGATCTCTGAGGAAACAAGGAAAAAAAGGTTTGCTTTGGCTTGAAGTTTGAAGAAATTTAGTCCATCACTATGGAGAAGGCATGGCAGCTGGGTAGAGAGGTTGCTAATCACATTGTACTTGCCTTCAGGAAGCTACAAGGAATTAGTGCCTTGCCCCACCCATTTTAATTCTTTTAAATTGATCTGAGGCTGCTGTCTATGGGTTGGTACTGCTCATAGTCAAGATCGGTCTTCCCTGCTCAGTTAAATTTTGTGGGAAACGTTCTCATACACACAGAGGTGTGTTTGTATGGCAATTCTAAGTCTAGTTAAGTTGGCAAAGGAAATTACTCATCACAGTTAACTGTGTTCAGAGGCATATGGCAATGTCTTGACCCCCTACATAGTTTCTGAAGATATATTTTGTCATTAGGTTCTGGGGTGCTATCCCTGCCTTTTCATCACTTGGGACCCCAGACTGCTTCTTTCGAATTCTATGGTTCCTGTCAAGAAATTATCTCTTGTTTTTCTTTCTCCTGTATGTAGAGGAATCATCTTTCCTTCCTTTCTTCATTCCTTCCTTCCTTCCCTTTTTCCTTCTCCTCCTTTCTTCCTTTCTTTCTTCCTTATTTTTTTTTTCCTTTTCTTTCTTTCTGGATTCTCTTGAGGATCATTTTTCTACCTACTTTTTATAAATTTAATTACAATTTAACTTTTGTCTTAACTACTGGATTTTGGTGGTTCATCTTTTAAAGCCTGTGCGTTTATGTCTGTGGGTAACTCTACCAAGTTTTCAGCCATTGTCTCCTTGGAATTTTTTTTTTTTTTTTAGTTCCACTTCAATCCTCTTCTTCCTGGAGTCTGGTGATGTGAGCATTAACCTTTGTAATAGTCCTACAGGCCCCTCTGGCTTGGTCCAATTTTCCACCTATTTTTCTGTCTGCTCTTCAGACTGTGCAGCTTCAGTTGTAATTTCCTGCTCACAGATTCCTCATTCTGTCACTCCTTCCCGACACTGACATGTTGATGGAGACTCCTCTTTCAAACTTTCTGTCTCTGATTGAAATTTCCATTGGGTTCTCTTTGTGCTGCCCTTTGTGAGCCAAGACCTCCCAGTTCTAAGCTTCCTGTCTGGTGTGTTTTAGTTGCGCTTGCCATGGGAGGTTGAAGTGTCTCTATTAGCCTCATTCAAGTTTACCAGGTAACTCGACCACGCCTGTCAATACACAGCTATCAATTCTGCTTTGTGTCCCATCTGTCAGCTTCCAGTTTCTTATTATAAAGGGTGATTTTCTTTAAATCTGAGCATGTTTATCTTGTCCTATGACATTGAATTTCATTTAATTCTTCCTCTGGCATCACTCTTGATGGGAGAGGGAGTAAATAGCATATCATTTTTACTAAGTAAAAGAGAAATCCAGATCACCAGAGGGTCTTCATCACTGCTAAATGAACATGGAAGCACCCCTAAGCTCTCTACTAATACCATGAGTAGGGTCCTCAGTGAAAGTCCTGGCTCCATTTGTTTTTAGTAAGCTCATGATCCCCCTGCATCTACATCCGGAGTGTTGAGTTACAAGCATGTGCCAACATCCTCAGCTTATGCCTGTTTCTTACAGTCTATAGCAGTATTTAAATAACCAGTAATCACATAAGAAGGTACTTTGTTTTATTAGGCACCAAAACTCAAATGAAGGACATGATGAAATTAATAATGATGACTTCATCCAGTACTGAAGAAACAGAATAAAACTATTTATGCTTACATATCGTTCTGGTTTTCTTCCTGGGGCTATGATAAAATGCTATATCCAAAAGGAATTCTTGGAAGAGAAGAGGGTTTATTTCATTGCACAATCTCAGATCACAGTTCATCATTAAGGGAAGTCAAGGCAGGAACTTGTAGGCAGCTCTGTGTGTTATTGTACACACTGTCACACCTGAGATTACTTCATAGTCACCGACACCCAGCAGGAACCATGGAAGATGCTACTCACTGGCTGGGTCACAGCATACTCATTTCCTTACACAGCTGCTGTATGATACTATTCTTAAGGAGGCAAGGACCAATATTTATTTACTCCAGATAGGGAATGGACAAGCGATCAAAGAAAGAAACCACCAAAGTCTAACTTAATGAGTGAGTTTATTGGGGTTTCTTTAAGAAGTGTGGGTGAATGGCTGCTTACAGGAGCAGAAACAGGAGCTCTGCAGCAGGGAAAGATTGGAGTCAGTAATGTGGATATTCATGGATTCTAAATCATCTTCACACACTTCTAATGCTGTTGTCAAAATCAAGCTCGGTTTCCTGAAATAAGTTACGAAGGGAGCCATGCCAAAGCACAATATGTTTTATGAAACTTAAAACACGTCTATGCACTAATTAACTCTACGTATTTCTCAAATATGCATACACATCTAAGACTTTTTAAAACTGCGGTAATGATCAGGAAAGGGAAGGAATTCCGAGCAAGGATTAGGGTAAATTTGAGACAGTTAATTACATAAGTTAAAATAAGGATGTCTTTGCGGCAGCTGAAGTGACAGCATGGTCTTAATGCCCTTCCACTGGGTCACCACGTTGCCACCTCTCTAAGTAACAATTACAAATAATATCTACCGTAACGCACTACAAGAATGAACAGGCGTAGATGAGCACCAATCTTAAGGTGTAGAATGGCCCATACCTTCCCCTTGGGAATTTCCATGTACCCTTCATGGTTCTCTGTAATGAACATGTCTTCGATGCATCTCAGGACAAGATTTCCAACAATTTGTCATCATATCCATGAAAATTACTTGTGCCTACACTTCTCAAAGTTCTTAGAACTAATAAACATGTCTGGGGGGACAGCAAATGCCAGAAGCTTTTCAATTGATCAGTGACTTACAGGTTGCACACATTTAGATATATCTTCCTTATTTTACAGTGTTCTTAGCATCTGGCATTGAACACTAATTCATTGCTCTAGGACCACACAAGGAGTTAAAAGCAATAAAACCTGGTAACGTATTCTTCCAATGTGTTGAAGAAATGATGAGTTGGAGTGAAGATATATTTTAAATATGGCTAATTTTCACAACTCAAACATTAAAAGCTCAATTACCTTTAAGGCCTTGTCCATTTGGTAGATGGTAGACTCTGGCACTTATGCAGAGTTTGTTTCTGAGACAAAAAGTAGTCCCAAGCACGTCTGGAGGTTATTCTAAGTGTTGGTCCTATGGGTCAAGCCTCTCACTCCACCTACCAGTTGTGATTACTAAGTGCCACACCATTTTTATTCATGTTTGAGGAGAATAAAAGTTTCCCCTTGTTTTAGCCAACTCTGTAAGACAAAAGGCAGATGAAATATAGGTATGTTTTAAATCTGGTCCTAATGGGTAAGCTTGCTTCTGCTGTGGAGAGGAGCGAGTTGGCATTTAAGGCCCTGAGTCATCTTTTCCAGGCCAGTTGTCAAGGGCTTAATGGGTGGCTCATGGCTGCCAAGGGGCAACTGAAGAAACGTAGAGGGTCACAGGAGGCAGAAAGACAAAGTAGTCATAAAGACCTGTCCAGAAAACACAAAGGCAGAATTTTTGGTGGTCATTTGCTCTAAGCACAGTTCTACAGATGTTCAGAGCATGTTTCAAAGTGAGTTCAAGGCCTTGTGGGTAAAGAGCAACACTACAGCTTTGATCATTTTTGCTATAGTGCCTTTTAATTTTGAAGATCAGCCTTTCTCCTCACTTCTGAGGACATCCTTTGAGATGTATGAAATATTCATAATCCCATAAAGGTTGTAAGTGAGCCCAGTTACATGTGTGGGTGAGTTCCTAGCTCTGTGCATGGAGGGGTTCCTGCCTTGATGAGGACCACAATGCTCAGTCTTCCTCAGACTGAAGATTCTCTGTTTCTCTGACATCTGCTTCTCTCTCACTCTGTGACCCACATAAATCCTCCAGCAATCCTTCTGACATGCTTGCTTTTTCTCAGTCTTGTGCTAATTATAATAAAGACAGCATCTAGACACACTGAATCTAAGTTTCCTCCTGAAGATTATGAAATCACTTTAAACTATTACCCAAACCACACCTTAAGTTCTAAACAGCCTCTTTGTGTGTCTTGATCTATCCCTCTGTCTTTCTGTTCGAATCTCTGTCTCTGTTTCTCTCTGTGTGTCTCTCTGTCTCTATGTCTATTTTTCTACCTCTCTCTGTATCAAGTGTGACTTGACTTGTTTGACTTGTTGATTTTTCTCATAAGAAAAGGGTCTGTGGAGGTATCCCAGTGGATAAAGTGTTCAGTGTGCAATCCTGATAACCCAAGTTTGTCCCCAGAGCCCATGTAAAATTCTGGGCATGTAGCACAAGCCTGTATTTACAGTGATGTGTGAGACAGATATATGAGACTTGTAACCAGCCATCCTAGACTACTTTAAGAGTCCAGGACACTGAGAGAACTTTCTCAAGAAAAACAAGGTGAATAGAGTCGTAAGGTTAATAAGTCACTTAAGGTTAATTTGTGATCTCTATACACATGCACATGAAAATACACAGACTTGTGGACATATGGAGGGAAAGAGAGAGAGAGAGAGAGAGAGAGAGAGAGAGAGAGAGAGAGAGAGAGAGAGTTGGTGAAGGGAGGAAAGATAGAAAAAATGGCCAGAAGGAAAAAAGAAAGAAACAGACAGGGACAGAAAGAGGGAGAAAACCTTGAAAATGGCCCCATAGGCTTAGGGAGTGGCACTATTAGGATATGTGGCCTTGCTGGAGGAAGTGTGTCATGGGGAAAAGGGCTTTGAGATTTTAAATGCTCAAGCCAAGCCCAGTGTCGATCTCTCTTCCTGTTGCGCGTTGATCGAGATGTAGAACTCTCAGCTACCTCTCCAGCATTAAGCCTGACTGTATACTGCCATGCTTCCCATCATGATGACAATACAAACCTCTGAATCATAAGGCCCAACTAAATGTTTTCCTTTATAGATTTGCTGTGGTTGTGATGTCTCTTCACAGCAATAAAAACCCCTGCACAAATCCCATACCTATCTCCATGTGAATATCAACACTTCATAAAATCCCATTTTCCTTATTCTTCTGTCAAATCACATCCCTCTTTCAGATCCCCGAAAAGCCTTCCCCAGGTCTTCTCATTTGGCATAGATGCCATCCTCAAGTGCTCTCAAGCCATTCCATGAAGAATCCTCACACAGTCTCAATGTCTTTACAGCCCACTGTTTGAAGATGCAAGAGTCCTCCCTCTGCACCTAAGCAACCCTACTAAAGATGTCATGATGCCTGCCTGCTTCCAGCAACCTCTTATACAGTGAAATTGGTGTTCTCAGTATGTCTAACAGTACTTATCAGAGTACTTAGAGAAAACAGATATCATGAATTTGTTGTTGCTATCTAATAGTTCCTAGAAAAAAGCATAAATGGTGTTTCATAAATAAATTATGATATATCTAGACAAGAGAACACAAACAGGCTTTAAGAGATGATGTATTCATGTGTATGTATTGACAGAAAGCTATGTCTAAGAAATAATACTGGGGAAAAGGGAGGTAACAGAATGATTAATACTCTAAGGTAATTTTGTATAAATATAAGCAAATATAAGTTTTAAACATATCCATATGGACATGTATTTTCTAAAAGGACATTTATCAGAATAATAATAGTTATTAACAAATGGGAGTGGAATTTTAGATCATTTTGATGTAAATTCCCTTTGAATCTTGATTAAATAATGATAAAACTATTATTTGGAAAATATTAGTAGATATTTTACATAACAACAGAGTGGACTTGAAACTGGGTGAAAGAATCATATAAGTTGATCATATTGTCACACTCTGGAGTGACAACCACTGTGACTGCTGAGCAACAGAACAGACATTGGCTCATTACTCCATGGAAACTGGCTTAGACAAGTAATCCATCTATCTGAGCTTGATTCTGTGCCCCTTCCCGTGTCTATTGGATGCTTGACAATCACACGCTGCGATTTGATCACACTTCCTCCTTCCACAGCTCTTCTCAGATCTGCCCACTCTGCTACCCACCCTGCTTTCTGCTCTCTCTTCTTAACCCATCAACTCCAATTGGTGTTGCCTATAGACACTTGGATGTGTGGCTTTTCACAGGAGTGCAGTTGGCCAACTAGAGGGGATGCTCTTTAAACAGAACAGACTCTCTTTTTCTCCCAGAAACTACCAGTGCCCAGCAGCTCCTCAGCCAGGGTTGGGCTTTGTACAGATCTCCCCTCATCAGGCTGATTTTTGTCTGGCCTGAGTTTGCACCAATCTTGTGCATGCTGTGACAAGCACTATGAGTTCATATGTGCAAAGCCCTGCTGTTTCCTGATAGTCATCTACTGCTCCTGTCTCCTACAGTCTCTCTGCCCTCTCTTCCACAATGATCTCTGAGCCTTGGAATAGGGTAGGGGGATGTGATACATCCTAGTTAGGACTGAGGATTCTACAGTCTCTTGTTCTTGTATTCACTGTGAATAGTTGTAGATCTCCACGTAAATCACCTTGTAGTGCAAATAGAAGCACTTCTGATGAACGCAAAGAGATACACTAATCTATAAGTAAAACAATAGGTCATTTGAAGGAGGTTTAATACAATTCCATTTGCTGGAATCCTGGGCCTGCCTTTTCTTCCTCTGCTGAATATTTTTCATTCACTCTCTATGTTCCTTTCCCATGCTAACATTTTCTCATTCATCCACTCATTCATGTAATAAACACTTCCTGTCAATCTAGGACACATAAAAAAAGGGAGATGGAATACCCCAGAAATCATGGGGCTTATGTTCTAGAAGATATCAAAAATGAAAAGAAACAGGAACCAAGAAGATGCCTCAAAGGGAAAAAAAAGACTCTTACCACCAAGACTGATGACTTGAGTTCCATCCCTGGGACCCACTCAGTGAATAGAGAGAACTCACTCTTACAAGTTGTCCTCTGACCTGCACACATATGCTGTGGCTCTCCGGTGCCAGTTCACATCCACGTGCACACCGCCATCACATCTGCTAATGCATGTCTTACAGCCTTCTGCAAGGTCACACTCCCAAGCTGCTAATAGGGGAAGGCGGTGTGTCCTAGAGAGGTCTCTATTGTGTTAGAGATTTTATTTGGCTCACATGTCCTAATCACAGTCCACCACTGAGGGAAGCCAGGGCAGAGACACATGGCAAGAATCTGGGGGCAAAAACTGAAGCAAAGATCATGGGAAAATGCTACTCGCTGGTTTGCTTCTCCTGTTTCGATCAGCTTGCTTTCTCAAACAACTCAGGTCCACCTGAGCAGGGGGACACCACCCACAATGAGTTGAAAATTTACACATTGGTTGTTAATTGATAAAAATGACCCCCTATATAAATTATCACAGGCTAATCTGTAGAAGGAACTTCCTCAGCTGAGGTTCCTTCTTCTCAGATGTCTCTAAGTTGTGGCAAGTTGACAAATAATAACCCAGCACAGAGGGAGGAAAGGGCTACACACAACCATGCATAACAGGGACATCAGGCTCAGCAGGGACCATGACGAACCACTCTGTGGGTTGACTGTGCTCTCATACTCCAACTAGTTTTCCCTGTCCCATAGGTATTTGACATCAATATATCAATGTCTTCACAGTATCGGGTCCAGGAATCCTCTGTAACAAAGGTGGTCACTGTTGGTCTTGGAAGAAGATACAGCCATCTAAGTAGCAACATTCTCAATCCATCTCAGATGGAGCCCCTTCCATGTGTGCCACAAGCATTACAGCAACAAACTTAGCCCAGGATCAGCTACTTCATGCCTGCTCCCAGAGAGAGTCTATGAATCCAACTCCCTTTTGGTAGATCCCTTGCCCCCATAAAAATCTGTAAGCACCTTTAGCTTCAGCTGTTAACTCAACACAAACATGGAGTCATTCAAAAAATACAACCTCGATTAAAGAATTGCCAAGATCGAATTTGCCTGTGGCCATGTCTGTGGGGGCATTTTCTTAATTGTCAATCAATGTCAGAGTGATCAGTCCACTGTGGGCAGTGCTATCCCTAGGCAGATGAGCCTAGGCAATGCTTGCCAAAACGCTGAGCAAGCTAGGGACTGCAGGCCAGTAAACCATGTCTCTGTTTCAGATCCTGACTCCAGGTTTCTGCTTTGAGTTCCTTAATGATGAACTGGACCTATAAGCCAAATACATGCTTCCCTGACCCTAGTTGCTTTTGGCAAGTGTTCTTTCATAGCAACAGAGACACACACTGGAACAGTCCCACAGGCATGAGCATCAGTGACCCTTCTGAACAAATGAAGGCAAAATGCTTCGTGTTGAACTTGTCTGATTTTAAATCTCACTGTTTCTCATAGGTAGTCTGGATCTTGTGTTCGAGGAAGGGACACTTGAGATTACCAATGACTGGGCTGTTTTAGAGCTCAGGACTGTGTGGCTAGCATCCTTGTAACCAACAGACTGTCCAGCAGCTAGAGAGACAAGAGGAACAGGATACTGTTTCTGCCCAAACATGAATCCTCATCCAGTCAGAGGACAGTCCACTTGGCCATTGATTACTTAGGAAAGGGTGTCATGACAACGTGGCACTCATTTGGAAGCCTAAGTAAGACAAATGGGTTAAGAAAGGAGACTGTAAAGAGCAGCAGACCCTTGTAGATAAGATATGTGTTGAAGAATAGTTAGAAATTAGGTAGATAAGGAAAGATGAGATGGGAAAGAACTTGCTAGAAAAGGACATAAGATCAAAGGTTTGATTTTATTTGAGAAGTCATAAGCACCTCTTACCCACCCCATTCCTCTGTGTGTGTGTGTGTGTGTGTGTGTGTGTGTGTGTGTGTGTGTGTAGGCCAAAGGACAGTTGCAGGTGTCATTCCTCGGGTGCCTTCCACCTTTTGATTGAGATGGGATCTTCCATCAGCCTGGAACTTCATCAGGTAGGCATGACTAGCTGATGAGCGAGCTCCAGGGATCCACCTATCTCTGCCTCCCCCTCAGTTCACTGGCACTACAAGTGTCACAACTCCTGGCTTCTCACACAGGTTATGGGGATCAAACGCAGGTACTCGTGCTTGTAAGTTAAGCACTGTGACAACAGATTTATCTCCTTAGGTACCAAATACCTACAGTGTCTGTTAGTAGGCCAAAGGTAAGGTCCAAGGAGCTAGCTTTCCTACAACCCCACATCAGGTGCAGTAACACAGACCTGTGGTCCTGTCTTCCTCAAGGCTGAGGAAGAAGATTAGCCCCAGGATAATCAAACCTTTGTTCTTGTGTGTTTCTCTAGTGAATTCTTTCCATCTCGTCCTTTATTATTTAACTTCTCCTGTTCTTAGACAGTAGGGCAACAGTGGAGGTAGATAGTAAGTTCTATCTCTAAAGGGAACAACTACAAATCAAAAGCAACAGAAAAAGGATGGGAGATGGGAATGGGTACAGTAGTGGAATAGTAACCCAACAAGGGTAGGAACTCTGGATTTGAACCCCAGCATCAAGTATTATTTCCATTGGAAGATCATGTTACTATTCGCTGATCCTACTGATAACTAGAGCTGAGCATTTAAAA
The DNA here is from genome assembly GCF_963924665.1 of Micromys minutus. Taxonomy (NCBI): domain Eukaryota; kingdom Metazoa; phylum Chordata; class Mammalia; order Rodentia; family Muridae; genus Micromys; species Micromys minutus. The sequence continues at coordinate 41,541,243 of NC_137956.1, read as the reverse complement.
AGGAGGGTTATCATCCTGAATGTTAAAAGAGAAAAAAAAAAAACTCCATATAACCTAAAGACAAATAATTTCCAGTTGTAAGCCAGGGAATGCTTTCTCCCCAAGGCAGAGGTCTCAAAAATCCAGAAAGTTTCACTGCAGTGGAAAATTCCCCCAGTCCTGTATTAGTTCTAACCTCACATTGTACAGACTTGTGGAGTCCTGTATTGTCCCTTGTGATGGTTGGCTAATTATGTTTAAGTGCATGGGTGTGTGCTTTGATTAATCTACCTATGTCTGTCTGTCTGTCTGTCTGTCTGTCTGTCTGTCTGTCTCTCTCTCTCTCTCTCTCTCTCTCTCTCTCTATATATATATATATATATATATATATATATATATATATATATATATATATGTTTTTATTGCTCTTGTTTGCTTTTGTTTTATGTTCTAAGACAGGCTATTACCATATAGCCCAGGCTGGCCTAGAACTCTCAATAATATTCTTACATGAGCCTCCTGGGTGAAATGTGTGATTTAGGAGATAAGGTGGAGGAGGGCCACAGAAGAAACTAAATAGGAATAAGGCTTTATATGCACATATAAAAATATCACAAATGACCCAATTACTCTACATGTTAACCCCAAATGACAAACATGAATTAAATTTTTTAAAGATATAAAAATAAGGAGGGAGTCTAGTATTGGTGTGGGAAAGGCGTTTGTAAATGTAGAAGTATTCCCTTTGGCTGCCTACTCTGTTGTGTCTACAAACTGGGTCCAGCGATGCTCTCAATCTCCATGCCAAGGGATGGAGTAAAGCAGTCCAGGTCGCTGGTCTAAGCAGGTTCTTAAAGGCAAGCCCAGCCCTGAAGCCCAGCCTCTTCAGCTTCTGAGCCTGGCTTAGCTTTGAGGCTCCGCAGTCCAAATGGCTTGGATTTGAAAGGCCCTACCATTTATAGCTGAGTGACTTCAAGCAAGCCTGTTCAAACCTTAGGTTTCCTCGTCTATAAATGGAAGTGACCATGCCTAACCCACAGTGAGCCTGTGAGGCTCAGCAGGAGAAATTGGGGACCAGGTGCCCATACACCAAGTGTATTATCTGCCTGATTTAGATCAAAGCGGAACATTGGAAATGGCAGTGCCCACGGGTCAGAGGACGCCCACACTAGTTCCTGCTGTCACTGAACTATAAATTAAGCTAAGTAGCACCACATCTCTTCTCACTCTGAGGGCCTGGGATGAGGGGGTCGCTGAAGGTGGCCCTTGGCACTTGTTTGTGCTCCCTTTCTGTTTCTTGGGGTTTGCTGAGTGTTTTCCTTAAAACATCACCAGACCCAGCGCGGGCGCTCAGAGCGGATCTCCCACACTGTCGGAGTGGGCGCGGCCCCCTCCCGCCCTGGGTTCCCCCGCGCGACCACGCAGCCACGCCCCGAGCCGCCGCCTGCCATCCTCGGAGGGGCCAGCCCGGGCCCACCCGCCCGCTGCGGTGGGCGGCAGTCACGACTAGAGGCGCGCGATCTCCAGCGAGGTGGCCGCGGGCGCTGCGCGGGGCGGGGCGGAGGCCCGGGAGGTGGGCAGGACCTGGCCAGGCGAGGACCCAGGGCGCACGCCGCCGCCTGGTGCGATGGACATCCCGGGGACCCGGCACTGAGCGAGCAAGCAAGAAGTCCAGCGAGCCTGCGGTTCCCCCCAGAAGCCCAACACAGTTCCCGCGGCCACGATGATCCCTCCGAGTGGCGCCCGCGAGGACAGCGGAGACGGACTGACTGGGGAGGCGACGGGCACTGAGCAGCCGCCCTCTCCTGCGTCCACCAGCAGCCTGGAATCCAAGGTACAGCGCGCCTGCACTGGGGAAACAGAGTCCCTTTCCCTCTGACACCTTTCCTCTGGGGTCCGGGTGCCAGTGGAGCTGGGATCCGCTGGACCCGTTGCTTCTCATAAGGAGACAGCTGCGCAGACCCAAACCTTTGCAGAGCTTCTGCCTTAGGAGCCCAAGCGCTTCACCCTGGAGCCCAGATGGCTTCCTTAAGTGGCAGAAGGAGTTTGGATGATGCATGCCCTGAACTTGCTTGTGTCCACAGCCAGAGTGGGTATGGGTATCTTCTGGGGGCAGAAAGACCAACACATCCTAGGGTTATTCTTTTAGGAAGCTTGAGCACTGAGCCCACAAAGTGTACTTTCATCCTGGGGCTCAGGGATGCTTCGCTTACCGGGGTGCCTCCTTAACTTAAGACACCAAGAGTGTAAAGAAATATATTAAGCGAAGATAAGTAACTGGTCTGCAAGAAAGTTAGCGTTCCCCTTGTAGAAGTTGCTACTCTGTAGAACTTAACACTTGTCTTTTTAAGAGTCACACTAACACATATACACAAAACCAACCCCGACAGCACGTCTACTGTCACATTTAGACTTCCTTTGAAACTTGCGTGGGTGCCAGGCACATGTTTGGAAAAGTTGGAAGAGAGCCAAGGAAAGCGTGGCTGCTTAACAGCACAGAGCCAAATGGCAGCCGAGCCAGGAGAGTAAAATTCAGAAGATGGAGTTGCCGTTAGTTTCACAGATTCCCTTAAGTGCAAGGCTCCTAGCTGTCCAGAGGTCTTTGTGAGAATCCGGGGCACTGCGGGGCTGTAAGACACACCCCCCAATGCCGCAAAGGGATACGTGTTTAGGGGGCCATCAGCGCAAAGAAAAGGGAGAGCCTGTGGCTATGCTGTGCAGTCTTGGTTGCCATCGCAGGATGCTGGCACTGTATGCATTGAGTGTCAGTAGCTACCTAGCAGAGACGGTGGTGGTCTAAGACCAAAAAGCTTTGCCCCCTCCAATTTAATTCCCCACTATCTCTTCTGGGCACTACTGACAACTCCTCTAACATCCAGTTGGAAAGGCAGACAAGACCATTTGAGGAATAGATGAGATTGCCTATCTCTCTCCTGCTGCCTTGACAGACCTGTCCTTTGGCTGTGGGAGCTAGGAAAGTCGGATCCACCATGCTACCTAGGCCTTTCTAAAGCAGGCTCCCTGCCCACATCCGAAACACCTCTTTTCTACCTGGAACCTCATCCTTGTCCATCACCACTCCTAGAGTGTCCAAGCGCCAGGGTCAGGGGCCATTTCTGAGGTGATCTGGGCTTCTGTAGATGGCATATAACGCAGCGCAGGAGTGAAAGCCTTTGTTTTCTAAACTTTGCATTGGGCCTACCATTCTGCAGTAGGTGTGCTCAGGAAAGGTCTTAGCCTTGGGGTAAAACAGCAGCCTGATTGAAACACACAGCATGGGTTTGCTATTTATAGATGTCCTCATGTAAATCATTTGGCAAAGCAAAAATCTTCTATGTAATGCCCATAATTACCCACCAATTTATCCGGCTTACGGTTCAGATCTGTAGGCTTCCGCTTTGCTCAGCCATCTACCTGCCGGATGTGTGTCACTGCAGCCATCCCTTTGCCACTGTGGCTTAGGCGTCCTAGCCAATGGAGATGAGTTCTCAGAGGGTCTCCTGGACCCTCTGAAACTAGGTAAGGAACAGCCTGCGTGGGTGTGTGATTTTGGTTTTCTTGGAGTGGTATTCGTGACTAGATTGAGGTTGCCTTGCTGCTACGGAAGAGAGGTGGTCGTGATGGGTAGATGGCTTGGAATAGGAGCTTGCAAAACCATCGTGTATGGTGAACTGCATGGGGCCTTAAGTGACTCTGTTCCATCAGAGAGGAGAGAGCCTGCTGGGAAAATCTCGGCAAAGCAGGGACGGCTGTCTATTGGATACTCTCGGGAAGTGGTAGTGTTGGCTAAAAGGTGCACATTTCAATACAAGCAAGAAGCTAGATTTCTAAGACATCCCAAAAATGTCAAGTAAATTGAATAGTAGTCCATGTATCAAAAAAAACCTATCACATGTGCCCCATCATTGTAACGTGATTATGATGCATCAGCTAAACATGATCATTTTTAAAAATATCATCCGGGAGATGCATGGTCTAGGTCCTACTGGGCATTGGCATTTCTCTAGACTTTTTTGTACATTTGATTTCTTGATTTCTCATTACATTTGTGTGCATTAGCTTACTCTGGTGCCCCTGTGGGGGTCAGAGGACAGCTTGCAGGAGTCAGTCCTCCTCTTCTGTCATGGGGAACTCAGGGATCAAATGCAGTTCGTCTGGCTTGTGGCAAGTGCCTTTACCCACTGAGCCATCCCACCAGCCCATAAAGACATTTAAAATTCCTTTTTAGAGATACTTTATAGGTAACCATGGATTTGTAAGCCTCATACTTGAGATGAAGAAGTAGAAGACCTATAGCATGAGACCCTGTCTCAAGAAACGGAAAGAGACAGACAGACAATTTCAAAATATAAGAAATATAAGTATGAGATACTTGACAAGCGAGCCCAGGGGCCAGAGGAACAGCCATTGATTGACAGTCCAGAAGCAAACTCAGGTGGCCCTATATTCTCTGTCTCACCTACTGTTGCCCATTTTTATATTTACTTAGTGCCAAGGACAATCGTGAGTATCTACTAAATGTTGCCTCCAGTCAGATACAACCCTAAACTTCATGCTGGAAGCTTCTACTCTGGCGTCCATTTCATGGAGAACACAGTAAGAAGTTCTGGGAAGATAGGTGCCCTAGCCAAGGTCATGGCAAGAGCAGGACCAGAGCCATGTGACCTTGGAATCAGTATTTTCCATCTTTACCTGCCTCTTGTTTGTGCAGTGCTCACATCAGCCTTTTCTCCCGGTGTTCTCGAGATAAGAACCTCCCTGAGAGGTCACTAGTGACACATTTTGTCTAGGATAATAAACATGCGTAACCACACCTGCCTGTAGATTTTTAAATTATCTTATTTATTATTTATTTATGTGTATGCACACACTCCTGCAAGAGTGTACACAGCATAGTACACGTGTGAAGATCTGAGGACAAATTTTGGGAATCAGTTTTGTGGCCCCATCTTATGGGTTTTGGGAATCAAACTCAGGTGCCCAGACTTTCAGAAGCAAGAGCCTTCATCCACTGAATCATCTTGACATCAATGTCATTTCTCCTTAAGAAATAGGGCTAGAGCCAGGCAGTGGGTGGTGCACACCTTTGATCCCAGCATTCTGGAGGCAGAGGCAGGAGGATCTCTGAGTTAGAGGCTATCCTGGTCTACAGAGTGAGTTCCAGAACAGTCAGAGACACAGGAAGAAACCATGCCTCCAAAAAAAAAAAATTAAACCAAATAACAAAAGAAAAGATAGAGGCTTAGGAAGAGGCTTAATCAGTAAAGGTTTTGCTGTGCAAACATGAAGTTCCACCTTTGATCTCACAGACCTCCCTTTAAAAAGCTAAGCACAGTTGTACCTATTTGTAACTCCAGTGCTGGGGAAACAAAACCCACAGATCTAGAGGTCTTAGCAGCCAGCCAGCCTGCATGCCTACTTGGCATGTTCCAGGCCAATGAGCCTCAAAGAGCACAGTGAGTAGCTCCTGAGGACACCTGGGGGTTTACTCTGACCACCATATTCATGCACACACAGGTATCCCAGCACATATATGCGAACCTGTGCATGCACAAGCATACATACACAGACAAGAAAGCAACCAAGAGCTGGAGATGTAGCTCAGAGTTGGAAGGCTTGTCTAGCTCGCTCAAGGCCCTTAATTCAATCCACAGCACTTCAAAACCAAGTAAATTATCGAAGTCACATTGTTAGGTGAAACAGTTGAGGACCAACGCTCCTCTGGCTGCTTCGTCCTTGTAGCTGATACTTCCTACGGTGAAGTGCATGTATGGAAATAATCAAGTGCTTTATCCCTGAACCACTGGGAAACTGGAACACAGCAGACCCACTAGTCCGGAGGTCTGCACAGCATCCTAAGAGGCAAGCAGATGGATGCAGCATCTAAGCATACAAAATACACAAAATACCACCAAACATAAAACGAGGGCACACAACCTTTAAAATCCATTTTCTTTGCAATTTCCTCACAAAGTTAAATTACAGAGTGTTGAAATTAGTAACACTAGACAGCATTTATTCCAGGTGCTTTTAAAACTGTCTCCTTGTATTGTATAAATACCATTTTATGGAAAATTTCAACATACACAAAGGAAGACAGATGATATGAAGGACCATCGTAGATCTAACCAGTTAACCTTCCCTGCTTATTAATTCATGGACAACAACATTTAACATACTATCTCACCACCAACACCGCCCTCCCACAGGATCATCTTAAATCAAATGCTGGCTCATCAGATCCTTTTACCAAAAAAAAAAAAAAAAAAAAGTTGCCTATCTACAAAACAAGAACTACTTGAGTAAACCTAGGATCCCATACTACAGAGTTTTGTCATTGAGGGTCAATAGAGTCTTTCAAAGGTTCAAAAACTGTAGGAAATCTGTGAGTAAAGAGAACCAACATTTAAAACTATAGAGGTGCATGTGTAATCTGGGGAAAGCACATATATCTTATATAAGACCCACAAGAGCATATAGGCCCTCCCCTCTCTCAGCTGTAAAGAAAGACAGTAAGTAACTTACATGAAGTACCACAGATAGTTAGTTATTGGCTCGTTGGTTATACTCCTAGCTAAGAACCCAGTCTTCTGCTTTGGATCCAGGGTGATTTCCTCAGAGCCCATCCCTGTAAGCATGTGTAGTCACGATGTTTAACATAATTGTAATTTTTTTTCTTTTCCATTAGTTGAGCTGAAAAAACTGTGTGTCTCCTGCTCTATCTTCCCACTGACTGTTCCAGAAAGACCATGACCTAGTTTAATTGCAGAGCTCTGGACAGAGATCAATAGACTAAAGAAAAACTTCCCCTTGCCCCAGTAGCTGAATTCTTTCCCATTTGACTTGGTGACAACATAGAAGCTTACAGGGGTCAAATGTGAGCTTTTGGGCCATCAGGGATGTGACCAAGGGTCCAATCTCGAAAGAAATCCTAGGCTTTGAAGTCAGACAAAGTTCCAAGGCTCCTCCCAGTTTCCACTTCTTAAATTATAAGCAAGCTGTCTCACTGTCTCCAACCCTGGGTGTCACTGTTGGCTTCCATTGTCATCTTAAAACAAAACTAGAGTCTGTTGAGAAGAGAGAGCCCTAGCTAAATAACTGCTCAGATTTGAGTGACCTGTAGCCATGTTTGTGAGGCATTTTCTTAATTACTAATTGGCCTAGCCAATTTGTCAACAGTGCTGTCCCTAGGCAGGCTGGCCCGGGCTATACAACAGAACTATCTGAGTCAGCCAGTGGGAGCCGTACAGAATCAATGCTCTGCCATGGTCTCTGATTCAGTTCCCTTCTTGGCTTCCCTTGATGATAGACTGTAAGCTGTAGAATAAATATTCTATTTCCTGACCCATGTTCCTTTTATTCACACAACTGAGAAGCAAACCAGGGCACAGGGCTCTTCATCTCTAAAGGACAGAATCCCTACTTGGCAAGTCCGTTGTTTTATTTTTTGTTGTTGTTTTGTTTGTTGTTCCTGTTTGGGGTTTTATTGCTGTTGCTGGAGATGGGCCAAATTATGTAGATCCAGGCTGGCTTAGATCAGGATATGCCTGGCTTGAACTTCAGAATGATGGGATTGAAGGCATGGGACACCTTATTCAGCTTTCTGGTTGGCATTTTTAATGTTGTGAGGGCTAAAGGAAAGATGAAACTGCAATGTACAGTTGGAACAAGTATGCATAAAGTACCGTTGATCTTCTCCTTTTGAAACAGAGGATCCTTACCTAGCCAAATCAAACAGTCAACAGCACGGAAGCTATTTCAGGTAGCACCAACACAGCTGACTTTCCAAAGCTTCTACTGGCTGTGTCTCTTTGTACTTTTAGTTACAACTGTGAGCTGGGATGAGATTCTGCCTCATCCACGTTAGTCACCGACTTTGCATCATCACCACCCACCCACAATTAATATTTGAAGGACTGATACAATCCGTTCACCTCCTCAGCTCCTGAGTGATCCATTTCAAACCTAGCAAGCCACCCGATCTCGAGGAAATGCCTTTACTCATAAGGACACTGCCTGAAATCAGAGAAAGGTTCTGTGCCCATCAATGAACAGTCACTCAATGTCTAGTTTATGCCCAGCATTTCCCCGGCACGGGCAGAAAGGGATGATAGGCAAGAAATTAAACTTCTACTCAAAGGAAGAAGATGAAGCAAAATGCGTTCAAATCACCGGGGAAGCCAGGCCAGACCTAACCTCCTAGGTTGAATCATAGGAATCACTCATCTATCTATCTATCTATCTATCTATCTATCTATCTATCTATCTATCCATCTATCCATCCATCCATCCATCCATTCATCTATCCATCCATCCATCCATCCATCCATCCATCCATCCATCCATCCATCCATCCATCCATCTATCTATCTATCTATCTATCTATCTATCTATCTATCTGTTTTGGTTTTATTAAGACAGGTTTTCTGTGTGTACTAGAGCCTTGGTTATCCTGGGAAGTGCTTTGTAGACCATGCTGGCCTCAAGCTCACAGAGATCAGCCTGCCTCTGCCTCCCAACTGCTGGGATTAAAGGCAGGAGCCACCTTCTTCAACCACTGTACTTGTCGAGACTCTAAGGATTATAGAAAGTTCGAAAGAGCAATATTGATGTCCATCTGTCACCTTCCTTCCACTGCAGCCAAGGGAAAGCATTTGAACCTATTGTCTTCTTCATAGTTCCTACTGAACCAAAGAACTGGCTTTGGAAAAGGCAGCCTGCTTATCATTCTTCGTGTTGCTAAATGATTTAGAGCATTCCTCAGAAGCAGCTAGGTTTGTGAGCAGACTCCATCCCCATTTATGTTACACCCATGCACAGAAAAATAAAAGGTCCTTTATGCAGACAGCTGGAAAGCCAAAACAATTTAAAGAAGAGAAATGTACGCATCACACGTCTACCCAGAGATAAGAATCCTACAGTGTTTTGACTGTTTCTTTCAAGTGCGTTTCTCTTCTTGTACTGATACACACTGAAAGTAAAATTGGAAACATCTCTTCCTATGTGTGCATTTTGCCTTTTCCTCCAACCATTTCTGGACACATTTCTCCTTCTTCCAAAGTCAGCGGTCTAATAGTCCATTCAAGCCATTTTCCTGCTTGGCTACCTCGACTCTATCGGCTCCATTTGCTTTTCACATCGGGTTCTTCCCCAGCTTTCAAAAAATATTAAGACCTGCACCCCGATGCATACACATTGCATATATTTGCGATTTGATTTGATTCGTTTCATGAGAAACTCCTGGGCCTGTTACAGGGACCTTGAGAGAACTCCTCTGTCAGCCTTCCTTTTGTAACAAACTTTTCCATTCAAATTTAACATCCCAATTAAAGGTGCAAGAAAGATGATTGCTCAATGAAAGAAAAAAGAAAACCTTAGTTGTAGCTAGCCACTACATAAATCACAAAACAATGTGACTCACACCCCAGTGTATCCCATCTCTAATTGCTCTCTTCTCGTCACCACCTCCCAAAGCTGATCCTCTTCCTCTCTCATAGCTAAGTAAATTATTTTTGTTTGCTCGGAAACTTTGAGCACTGCATTCATCAGTGTGGACCACTGAATTTCATGGTTCTCCCACTCCCCACAATGCCGGTCCACTTCGGCAGCCACATTTTCATATGCAGCGTTGTGTACCACCCACTGTGCTGGCTGTTTACCCACTTTTCTGCTGAGAGGTATTTGGATGGTTTCTTTTGCTGGCGTGCCCTAAGCAGTACGGCTATGATTGTTCTTGTACACAGTCTCTGGGATGTATATGCACTAGTCCATTAGGCATATATCCTGCTGACCATAGTGTGTGCATATGCATATGTGGATACTCTCCCCACATGTCCCAGCCAGTAACATGCAACAGTTCACTACTCAGCACTACCAACACTCCAGATCATTTGTCTGAATTTTTTTTGATGTGTCAAGGTGACCACTGGTTTCTCACAAGGTTATTGGCACGTATGTTTTGTGAAGTAGCTTTTGTTTACTTTTTTTCTTGTTAGATCACCTTCCTTTTTGTCGAAGTTCTTTCTGTATTCTCAGTTTGAGAAAGAGATGGGTGTAATTCATACATTTTCCTCATACTCTGAAAAGAAGCCTCTGTGGCTTAGCAAAATGTGTGTGTGTGTGTGTGTGTGTGTGTGTGTGTGTGTGTGTGTGTGTCCCTCTGTTCTTCTGTCTGTCTGTCTCTGGACCTCTGGAGTCATTCCTTGGACACTGATTTTTTTTAATTTTTTTGAGATTAAAATATAATTGTATCATGTCCCCCCTCCCCCAACCCCTCCTTGCTAGCGTTCTAATTCATGGGCTCGTCTTACATTAATTATTGCCTCATGCATATATGTGTACAAGCTGTAGAGCCCATCTGTAATTGATAGATACATCTACAGTGTAACTCCTATACCCAGGGCTCAGGGATCCCTGCAGATGAGGAGGCAGAAAGACAGGAAGAGCCGGAGGACGGGGCAGATTTTCTGAGGTTGTGTCTCCTAGTAATGTCAGAGACTGTGCCAACACAATTGCCAAAACATGAGCTGAACAAAACAACACTAGAGACATTCTATCACGGACAGAGAAAGCTCAGGGGACCTCAACCCTATAGAAAGAAGTGTATTCAACTAAAGAATGCTGAGAGCAGGAGAAATAGTCTCCCAGCAGAGCACACATTTTAAAGACAGGGTCCCTCACTGGCCTGACTCTCAGGTAGGCTAGGCTGGCTGGCCAGTGAGCCTCGAGGATCTGCCTGTCTCTGCTTTCCCAGGGATGGGTCTCCAAGTATTGCACTACAACATTGTGTCTTGTTTTTGTTTGTTTGTTTGTTTTGAATGGATTCTGGGCATGGAACTCAGGTCCTTATGCATTATCATCTTCCCAGCTCTCCTCACAGAAAGACTTAATTTTGTATAGTCTGGTTTGTTAATCCTCCTCTTTGTGGGTGTGCTTTGTGTCCTGCTTACCAAAACTGTGGCTGGCTCAGAATCATGACAGTGTTTCCTATGACTATCCCAAGAAGTTATCCACATAGCCTTCACAGCCAGATTCACACCTATTGGTCGATGGCAGTTTAAAGTACAGATCAGGACTGGGTAATGACAGTCCTACCGCCTTTGCCATGAGCAGTTCAGCCGTGGACATGTAAAGGCCATATTGTTGTCCGAGTGTGGCGCTGCCTCAAGGTTGGGGCTGCGTTGTTATGAAATCTCTGGTTTTGGTGAGCTGAGCCCTGTGGCTCTGTTCTTCACTCTTCATTATTAAATTGATTTGTGGTGGAACACTTTTGTCTCTTCACACTTTAGAATACATTCTAGAATCACAAAACTACCTGGTTGGAAATCTGTAAGACCTATCCCGAGAGAATGGAATTTAGACCCTGCAGTTTTCCAGTTACATCTCCCACCCAGAGTCTCAACTCCTCGGGCTACCATTGCCTGAGAAATAAAATATATTAATTTTCTTTGGCGATTGCTAGAACCAACTTGTTTTTAACATAAATTTGAGCCTCAAGTCTACATGAAGGCAAATCTGAAAGAATGACCACCATGGGAAATATTTTTCAATCATCAATTTTTGCCTACCTCAAGTCTAAGCTAAGATTTCCTCTCTGTCATTCTGGGTTTCAGTTTGTTTTGAGTCCATCTTCTGTTTCTTTTCTAGATTGCCCTCCATAAACAAGTTATTAAAACCTAGTACTCTAGGTCCCTTTTTCCTGTGATGGGCTGACTCACTTTTGAAATCCAAGCACAAACTAGAGTCACTGGGGAAGAGTGAACCTTAGCTGATGAACTACCTCTATCAGATTGGCCTACAAGAAAATCTTTGGGGGTGTTTTATTAATGATTGATGTGGGAGAGCCCAGCCCACTATAGATGGTGCCACCCCTGGGCAAGTAGTCCTTGGTCATAGAAGAGAGCTGACTGAACAGGTACTGGAAGCAAGCCAGTAAGCAGCATCCCTCCATGGCCTCTGCTTCAGTTCAAGCTTCCAGCATCCTGCCTTGAGTTCCTGCCTTAACTTCTTTTCAATACAGTCTGTGATATGGAAATGTAAGTTGTCTTAGCTAGGGTTTTACTACTGTGAACAGACACCATGACCAATGCAAGTTTTATAAAGGACAACATTTAATTGGGGCTGGCTTACAGGTTCCTGGGTCCAGTCCATTATTATCAAGGTGAGAGCATGGCAGCATCCAGGCAGGCATGATGTAGTAGGAGCTGATAAGTCTACATCTGCATCTGAAGGAAGTCAGGAGCAAACTCTGCATCCTCAGGCAGCTAGGAGGAGGGTCTTAATGCCCACACCCACAGTGACACACCTACTCTAGCAAGGCCACAACTTCTAATCATGCCACTCCCTTGGCTGAGCACATGCAGCCAACATGTGAGGTAAAATACAGAGAACATAGAATTTACCATGTGGAATATACAGTTGGTGCAATGCTGTGTGTTCACACGGTTGTGCAATCATTGTTACCCATCTATCTCTAAGACTTTCTATTCTCAGTGGAATTGTATCCTCAGCCAACAATGGTTACCCAATATCTGCCTCCTCTAAGTTCCAGATGAGTACTACAATTCTACTCACTTTAAAAACTAAGTTCAACCATGGCAGCTTCTAAGCATCTCACATAACATTGACCCTTTTGTGACCAGCTGGTTTCATCAACACAATACCGTAAACCTTTTTCTGAGTTGTGTCATATTATGAGAATTCTCTTTTATGGAGGACTGGATAATATTCTATTTTTAACATACATACACATATACATCTATATATTTTGGGTTTTTTTATTCCTGTATTAATAAGACTTGTATAACATTGGACTTTTGACTTGTGGGTAATGCCGCTCTGTGACGATACCGGCAGAATCTGCCCCAACCCTTTTATTCATATCTATACAACCAGAAGTGGAATTGTTAAAACTATTACAAACTTCATCCTTTCTTGTTTTTACAAGACATTCACATATATTCTTTTGGGAAAAGTCTGGTAAACACCTCGTTCTTCCTTTTAGGTGGATTCCTGATTTGGGGGTTGAAGTTGTGGCAGGGCAGCCTTTGAAATCAGAAACGGAACCAGGCATCGTGGTGCATGGCTGAAATCCAAGAGCAGAGGCAGGAAGTTGACTACATTCATCACTAGCCTGAACAGAGAAAGAGGGGGCGGGGCTAGAAAACAAGGAAAGAAAGGGGGAAGATAGGTAAACTGCAGGAGAGCATTGGGTTTTATTATTGTTCTAATTACATACCGTCCTGTGGCTTGTCCTTTACCCCTGTGACAGATCAGTTCATGCCCTTGCCCATTCTGACTCTGCATGTCCATCTCCTATTCATTTCTAAAATTCTCTATCCATGCCCTGCAGATATGTGTCCCACTGCCGTCCATTTTTACATCTTGTTTACTACATTTCAATATAGATTTGTCTTTCTCATATAGCTTGTATCAAATTTAGCTATGCTTTCTTCGGTTCATTTATCTTCAGAAATGCCTCTCCCACCCCGAGAACGGAAAATAATATTTAATCTGTATTTCTGTATTTCTCTATGTCATTACCATAAAAACTTATCTTAATACTTTATTAACTGTCTTGGGTTTGTAGCATTGTAAGGGATGAAAGAATTCTAAATACCTCAAATGATTAGTCAGTGTTTTAAAAACCATTTGCTGAAATAATTTATTCTTTTCTCAATGATATTGAAGTGGTACATCCATTATATAATAAATGGTAATATGTTCTGGATTCTCTTTCGGAATCATCTGTTCTATTCTCATGACTTTGAAATGTATTCTCTCTCATTCAGAACTGCACTGTACTTTGAAATAGGCGTTGATGGGCGCTGAGGAGCTAGCTCAGTGGTTAGGAGCACCTGCTGTTCTTCCGCAGGATCTGAGATCACGTCCCACCACCCACACTTGGCAGCTTACAACTGGTTGTAACTCTAGCCCCAGGGCATCTGACACCCTCTCCGACCCTCCAAAGATACCTGTACTCGAATGTACACACTCACACAGACACACGCACAACAATAAAAATTAAAAAGCTTAAGTAGCCATTGCTAGCTGATGAGAGAAATGCCCTGCCCACTGGGGATTTCCATAAGTTACCTGCACATAGGTTTTAGGTTCCTGACCAAGTTATACAAAATAACAACTTCTTTTTCTTTGAAGTTTTGGGGTCTACACATAGTAGGCAAATGTCCCATTACTGAGCTATATTCTTACTCCAAAAATAACACTTTGGCCAAAATATACTTTATGGGAAAATATTTTAAATCCCCTTTTAAAAATAACCACATTCAATCACTATTTATAGGCACCCTCTTGTGTCACGGCTCACAAGAACTTTTTATCTTGCCCAACTACATTTTAGTATATTTTAAAAGGTGATAAAGATAAAGAAGGTGAATATGTGTACTCACATCTAAATATGGAATGTATACATTTATTGAAATTGCACATCACATGATAACTCACGAATGTATATAATTAAGATATTTCAACATTAGTACATTTTGTTTTAAATATTGAAAAAAAACAAAAAGTTAAAGAATCCTGATATTTTGAAAGTAATTGAGTAGTATATCTATTAGTATCTTAATGAATTATTCACAGTAAGGAGCGTTTTATCCAGGGATATAATATATTTATTAGGTTTTAAAATGATTTTATTACTTTCAGAAATTAGAAATTCTTGATATATATACATACATACATACATATGTACATACATATATACACATACACACACACACACATACACACACACACACACACACACACACACACACACACACACACACATATATATATATATATATATATATATATATATATATATATATATATCATCTTCTAATGATTCTCAGATATTTCCTTGCACGTGGTTGGGTTCTGGAACACGAGAGAAGAAACCGAGAGTTACTTCACAAACATCAGAAAGGTACTTCCCATGGCTGTGGAGCAGGAGTCCAGGGCAAGGTCAGAGGCAGGGCTGGGGAGACTGTTTCCTGCTGGAGAGAGGGGAAGGTCAGCTCTGGGAACCTCCTTTATGAGAGTACTAGTCTGTTCTTGAGAGTTCATTTCCAGCATGGTTTGCCTCCCCCAAACCTTGTCTATTCCTACACTCCCACTGATACCCAAGCTTTACAAGTGAATCAGGAGAGAACATGTGACCCAGAGATAACAAAGTCACCACCTTAGAGAGGTGCCTGTGCTCCTTTGTTCATAACCAGATAGGGTGTCAACAAATGGTAGGTAGACAACAAGACTGTGAGATGCATGTGCATACATGCATGTGCACACACATAATTTATATGTGTGTGTGACAAACTATTATTCAGTCCTTCAGGAGATCTGTTGTCATAACCTGAGTGATTCTGGAGGACATTGTGTCAAGTGGAAGAAAAAACACTGCATGATCTCATGTTATTTTAATAAGGAGGGGGAGAGAGGAGGAGACGGAAGTGAGTGGGTCATCATGTGTAAGTATTTTCCTCGTCACACAGAAGCACGTGTGAAATTGGCTTCACTAGAGGAGACGGTTGACTGTCATATCATACAGCACTGTGATGTTATTGTTACAAACTCTAATATCCACAAGGAAGTTTGCTTGAGAAAATAAAGAAGGGTTGTTTAGATATCTTTGTGGTTAACCTTCTTACAGAGGATGTGTGAGAAAGGCAGTTCAGACTCCTGGAACCCACATTAAAGCCTGGTGACCATAGGAACCCCCCTGCCCCATACTTCTAGTGTACAGAGAAGGGATGGATCTCCAGAGCAAGCTGGCTAAGCAACACTGGGAGCATATCTGTGAGCTCTCCCAGGGTCCAACTAGGTGACCCTGCCTCAGTGAGTGAGGTAGAGAGCAATCAAAGGAGCCAAGGGACGTGAATCTTGGACCTCCACTCACAAGCATACAGCTGTACCTGCACACACGTGTGTCTACATACAAGCAAACATTCACAAACCACAAAGAGAGGGGAGGGAGGGAAGGAGGGAGGGAGAGAGTGAAAGAACAGGGAGGGAGAAAGGAGGAGGGAAAGAGGAGGAGTAGAAAGAAAGAAGAAAGGAGGGAAGGAAGGAAGGAAGGAAGGAAGGAAGAGAAGAAACAAAGAATGAAAGAAGGAAAGAAGGAAAATCAAACTGGTCCAGAGCACTGGGCTCCAGAGCCAGACACTATGTTCAAATCCCACTATGGCTCTGGGATGCTAGCTAACAGTCCCTCCCTACCATGTTTTCTGTAAAGTGAGCTTGTGACACCTTCCACAGTATCACTATCAGAGTGGAGACAATTAGTGGATGTGGAGTGTCTGGGATCTGCTCACTACTGGGTATTAGTGTGGGACAGTGATAACAGCTATGGTCATAATTTCACCAGCAGCTACAGCCCTCCTTTTAAAGGGCCGGGTTAGTACAGTTGTTAGTGAAATTACAACTTCCCCACCTGCATGGCTATTACTGGAGGCATCAGGCTCATAGATGACCGACTTACAGAGTCACTGGATTTTTGAGTGTCATGTCGCTGGGACTGAGGGATGACCTTGGCTCTCCTAATCTCCCTCACGACTCTGGAAACTTCTGCAGATGAGTAATTTCATTTGAGGGGGGAAACAGTATTGGTTACTATGCAAGTTCAACCCTTATTCCACAGGATCCCTCTCAGGCAAATCACATGCTCCAGGGTCATGCTAACAAGGAAGCCGTCACAGTTTTTGTGTTAGAGACAGAGCATATGCCTGGACATATGGACCTGTACACAGAGGTGTGCCCAGCAGGACTGGGTGTGGAATTGTGTCCAGTATTTAAGTCATCAAGGGATGGCTTTGGGCCCTTTGTCCCCTTTATCCAGTGTGTTATATTAATAGTCATCCTTAAATACTAAATTCTTTTTTATATCCTTGGCACAAGTTCTACTTGGCCAAGGGGATTTTCTTTTAATAAATCTTTGTGGTATGATTGCCAATGCTCTATTATTTTTGAATCTACATACATATGGGAGATTATTTCCTATCTGTTGCCTGGTGCTCTTGGTCACGTTTCATTTTTAAAGATATGCCAAACTTTAGGGGGGGGGAAATGATTTTGGAAGCTGTCCCCTGGATGCTTTGGGTTCTCTCTATAGAACTGTTGATAGAGCCTAGAATTCTCCCCCTCTCCAAATGAATGTTTGGAGGAAAACAGCTGCCAGTGATGTCTAAACCTAGTACCATCTCAAAATAAAAGTTGAAAACATTTCTTATTCTGTTCTTCTTGAATCCAATTGGGCTTCCGTCAAATCTGCTAAATTTTATTTTTCCGGAAGACTGACCATTTCATTTGAATCTTTGGAACATCTCTGGGTGAGTTTATAGACACCCACAGGACCCTCCCCCAGGCCCACACTACTTCAGCTCCAGAAGGAGCACTGTGGGCATTCACCCTGGGCGCATCCTTTGTTCAACTCTCTGTTTTTATATGAACTGCCCCACCATGTCTAGGTCTCACACTGGAAGCAATCACCATCATTGCTCAGATCACTGCATTACTGAGAGAATGGACACCTCTCTCCACAGATCCCCCACCCTCCCGGTTCCAACCTGTCACTATACAGACAATGTCTGATCTTAATGCTTTTCCCTTTCCTTGCTACCCACCTTTGGTATCCTGCCCACCCGCTACCGATGCCCTGTCCTCAGACAATATGATCAGCCCACACCCCTCTCATCCTTCCAAGTCCTTCTAGATTGACTGGGATAGCTCTCACCCATCCCTGAATGTTCAACTGTGAGCATCCCTAACTCTCCATAGCCGAGCCGGCCAACTTCCTTCAACGCTCTAGATCATATTTCCACTGCATTTCACCGAACCACTTGAAGCATGTATCTTAAATTCAGCCCATTCTTGATTAAAGTCATTATCCACACCCCACTCAAATGTTACTTCAGTTTCTGTTTGTTCATCCACGACGTTCTTAATCCATATCATCAACCAAGCTGGAAAGGCAGAGGCCATCCTAGATGCTCCCGAGGAAGCCAAAGCAAGGGCAGGATGTTTGACAAGTGTCGGGAAACAAGAGGTCTCCAGATTCTCGGTAATTGCTTTTCAATTTATAGAACTGAAGATGAAGCGTGTACGTGTGACCCTGACCACAGTGCCTCAGACCATGAGTGTTTTCATCAGGATACTCTCTTTAGATGAGGAGCAGCTATGACCATAGAACAAAGGACTGAAGTGATCTGTGAGACTGAGTCTAGAGAAGGGCCCAAGGTACTCAGAATGTCCAGGAATGCTACTGTGTTCTTGCCTTCAAAGTGACTTCAAGGAAGTGGAAAGAGCCACCGAGGTGTATATGGCCTTTGATATGACCCACACCCCCTCCTCCCTGACCACACTCTGAATTTCAACCAAATGAGATGACTTTGGGATGATGGAAATAAATCCAGTCATAACCTTTTCCCAGAGATCTAGTTGCCAGATCATTTAACTTTGGGTCCCTTTCTCCCTGGGTCCCATCTCCACTCCAGTGCCACATCTGCTAGTGACCTGTTGTTCAGTCAGCTCTAGGGATGGGCATCTCCTCTCCGTCCTCTGCAGCTTCAGAGCCTCCTGTTTCCTGCCTGCTGTGTTCTTCACTCTGCACTCTGGTTTCAAGTCCTCTGCAGGCCTGTCAAAAGGTGGCTCTCCTTCTTGAGACTGGTTCTGGGGGGGGACATAGATTCGCTTCTGCTTCTGTGTCATTGTCCCTTCTCTGTAAAATCTACTCTCTCAAGATCTTCCACCTAATGTCATCACCACAGTCACATGCTAACCCCACATAGGTTCTCTTCCCACTGTGGAGAGCCAGACTTTGAGAAGTTTATGTGTACAGAAGAGCTCTTGCCAGAACATTGTCCACGAGCCTCAGTAGTTTTGGTTCCTTTAATGTCCCCCTTCCTATGACCTGTTCTTCTTCCCTCTTGTGGCGCCTTTGTTTCCATGAGCACTGGTGTTTCTTCCCTTTTGGTGGTTTTTGATCTGAGGGTGCTGCACCTCACCTGAACACAGAACTAAAGAAACTATCAGTGCCCTCTCCACCCACCCTTGGCCATTCTGGTCCCCAGACTTCACTTTCAGTCATAGCAATGAATTGTGTGCATATTCTTGGCCCCTAAGATACTGTGTCCCTCTGTTCAGAATCATTCAGAAAAGCCAATTGCCAGCTGACTCTGTTCCTGCACTTCTGGGGATAAGAGAGAAGAGAGTAACAGGTCTTTCAGGCAGGGCTGGTGCACACAGGTGATTACATGTGGGCAGAGAGGCCTGGGAAGCTCTTTTGCATAGCAGCTATGGGGTTCTGAACTAAACACATGTGTCACCCTCCAGATCCATATTGTAAACCCTCATCCTGAGATGCTGATACTTTAACAATGGGAGAGACCTTGCTTTCCTTCTCAGCCACCTGTGAATCTAAGCCCTCCTTAGACACCTGACCAGATGCACACTCTGACCTCTGAGGTTCAGTGTCTAGAATTCCGGGAGGTGGCTGCCTGTTGTTAAGGCTGCCTGCTGGTAGTATTCTTATGATAGGCAACACAAACTGACTAGAGCAGAGACCAGGAGAGGATTCTATGGTAAAGCAATGTTTGAACCAGAAACCAGTTATAGAAAAGGGATAGCATTAACCATAAAAAGGCTGGTCAGACGTGGGGGAGGAGACCTGGAAGGAAGTTTCTGGGGACTTTTCTGCACCCAACTCCCATTTAGCTATTGTAGAGCTGGGATTACAAATATGCTTTATTGTACCGGCCTTATTTGGATTGTGAGAGTCCAAAACAGCTCCTTCTGTTTATAACATAGGAACCTTATCCACTGAGCCATCTCCCCCAGCACCATGTTGGGGTCTTCTGCTTAGATATTAAAGATTAGACCTCAACTTGCTAAATTTTCTTTTCATTTTGAGTTTTCCATACATGACTTATCAGATCTCATGTAGCTGACATGTTTGGTATTTCTTAAAAACACAAGTTAACTAGGTAAAATTTTATGGTACCTACTTGCTTAATTAGCTCATCTCTGCTAGATAATTAATGTATTGATCGATCAGCTTGCTGCTAACCATTCTTGGTGGACCTTGTAATTAACTGTGACATGATCAATCCCCTGATATGAAGTTACACTGTCACCTTACTGTGCCAATATGAAATGCTAGTCCTCCCCCATCTCTTCTATTCAAGTACATTCTCAATAAGAGAAACTGACAAAAATACTGTTTCCCTAAAAGTTGCCTGAGTGAAAACAGAGAAAAGTAAGCAAAACCAAACAGAACCACTACCACCAAAAACAACAACAAAAATTCAACTTGGAAAACTAAAGCATGCTTCACAATATCTGACACACAAGAAAAAAACACAAAATACAACCAGGAGACCTCATGTCAGACCACAGCTCTGCCTCCTGCATCTTCTCAAGTGAGTGTTGGGATGGGGGTGTATGTATTTGGTATATGCACACATATGCATGTGGGTAAGTGGAAGGCCTGAGAGGGCTGTCAGGTATCCTGTCCTATCAGTCTCTCTAACTTAATCCACTGATACAGGGTCTCTCATTGAACCTGGATCTGGGGTGTCAGTCAGCAAACCCCAGTAGCCTCCTGTCTACACACACACTCACACACATACACACACATGAACACATACTTAGACACACATATGTACACAAACACACATGCATATATACACGAACATATACACACACACATAGACACACATACACAAATGCAAACAAACACACATACACACACATACAGACACACATACACACATGGATACGCATCCATATACATACACACACGCACACACACACACCACTCATACCACACACGCACAATTCTAGGGTTATAGTTGTCCAGAGCTCTGCTTTGTGCATGGATGCTAGGGATTTGCACTTGAGTCTTCATGCTTGTGCAGAAGCACTGTTACCTAGTAAAATGTCTCCCCAGCCCCTCAGATGAATGGATACCAGG
Organism: Micromys minutus; assembly: GCF_963924665.1. NCBI lineage: Eukaryota > Metazoa > Chordata > Mammalia > Rodentia > Muridae > Micromys > Micromys minutus. The sequence goes on along the minus strand of NC_137956.1, from coordinate 41,520,296 downwards.
CACTATGTGAAGCCTTCTGTCTACATCACCTCGGTGCATGAATTGCATGAACTTGTCTGAGAAACTATACCAGTTCACATGTTATCTCTTATTCTCTTCTCATAGACTTACCATGGCTTCTTCCATTCTGACCAAGAACTTGTGTACCCAACTGATAATCAATTTCAAATGTTGATGCTGTCAGTTACATTAAACACACATACCGGGAGCCAAACGCAAAGTGCCAGGCCATCTGACTTCCTGTCAGGATCCTTCCTCGTTCTTAATTTCACTTTCCCTTGTAAGCATGCACAGGCTGGCAAGACAACTACACAGAGCCCTGTTAAGCTTCCTGAGCCTGTGTGTCTGCTTTCACAACTTTCAGTGGCATCTGTAGGACAGAGGAGACTCATGGGAAGAGCAGCAGCTGTGACTTTGTCAGAAAGTGGTCAGGCTAAAATGAAACCCGCCAACCTATGAGTTTTGTAATAAGGCTGGCTGTTCTAGTGACATATAAACAAAGGTTAAAATTTAAAAAAAGAAGGGGAGGATCTAGAGTGATGGCTCAAGGCTTACGTGAACATGGTGCTCTTGCAGTGGACCTGGGTTTGGTTCCCAGCACCTACACTAAGCAGCTCACAACCACCTATAACTCAGTTCTAGGGAGTCTGACCCCCTCTTCTGAACTCCGTAGGGCCTGCATCCAGAGTGAGCACTCAGATAAGAGGGTACACACACATAATCACGAAAATAAAATAAGTGTTTATTAATGAATAAAGAAAGGATAAAGGGAGGAGAAGGAAGTGGCCACATTACTTAAACCATACAGGTCTGACCTGGAAGGAACCGTCCTCTGGTTGCTAGAGCTATGTTAGGTATGGCGCTTAAATTTCTTAGTACCTCATCCTTGTTTTAAGAGAAGGTCTCTAACGGCAGAGCATCAGTCACATGGTAGCAACGTATATTTTCTCAGGGGTGTCTGGAGAAGATTGCAGGGCAGGAAGGAAAGCGGTAGGGCACAACCATGACGTCACATCCGTTTAGTCTCCCCTTTGCCTAATCTCACTCTCAGCTCTGGAGCAAAAAAACCAGCCTACCTCATAGCCATCCCTGTCTTAAAGCAATACATACGGCTTTTTAAACTTTACATCAGTCAACGCCTGGTCACGGAGTTGGAATGGAATGGAAGCATGGTGTGTGTGTGTGTGTGTGTGTGTGTGTGTGTGTGTGTGTGTGTGTGTTTGTGTGTGTGTGTGTTTGTGTGTGTGTGTATGTGTGTGTGTATGTGTGTGTGCATGTGTGTGTGTTCGTATATGCATACATGCATAAAATCTCATTGTGTATGAATGTATGTATGCATGCATATAGTCTCATTGTGTGTATGTATGCATACAATCTCATTGTGTGTATGTGTGTGTATGTATGTATGAATACATGCTCATTGTGTATATGTATACATGTATATATACAACCTCATTGTGTATATATGGATTGACCTATGTATGCATGCAATATGTGTCTCCATGTATGCATGTATGCATGTATATGTGTGTGTGTGTGTAAAATACATGCAGTCTCATAGAGGGAAAGGTCAAATACATTAAGAATGACTCTAATTGGACAGAGATCAGGATGGCAGGGCTGCTGAAGATCAGGAATAAGGCTGTGAAGACTCCTGCCCATAGTGTAGCATCCAGGGCAGGCTCCTCCCTCCTCCACGACCTACAGTTTACAATACTGTTACAAAGACTTGCTTCAAAACACAGGGCAGATAGAGCTGAGGTAACCACAGAGCTGTCTGCTTACTCTTCACCATGCAACTGAGCTGCACAGCGGAAACCATGACAGAGATGCTGATGGTAAAGATGTTGCTGTAGCATCAATGCCCTGGGGTGAGCATCAACATTGAGCACCTGATGTGCAAATGCAGGTGTTCTCCAGACCCAAGCTGATCTAAAACCCTCCCCTTGGTACATAAGAGCTCTGGCTTCAGCTCTGTCGCCCACAGATGGCCAGCATTTATTCAGCTGGCACAGAGATAATTTCCATGGCCGTGCTGGATTGGCCGGCCTAGCCTTCTATCTCCTGTGCTTTTCTCTGAGCTGTAGACTTGGTTAACAAAATCTGGCTCCCTGCAGCAGACTGACCTGCTCAGAGCTATGTGTGTCCATTTGGAAGTTACGCTGCTAGAACAAACTGGACTTACACTCTGGCTTGTAGAAGCAGTATCCATGTCCTGCCCCTGTGGAAATAAAGGAGCAAAAGACCCATTGAAAGGCTATAGGACAAAGGGATCTCCCAGCCATGCATCTACTTGGCAGGGAGCTCACATTCAATGATACCTTATGGTCCAACCAGGGCATAAGGTGCCCTCCCAAGCATATTTCTAAGGTTTTCTTATTCTCAGATAAAAATCTCCTCCCTTTCTGAATCATTAATAAAAAGCCTCTAAGTTGCTTTATTTCCAAAACCATGTAGAACTCTACCTAAAGATCCTGATAGAGAACAGCAATTGTGTCTGGTTGGAGCTAGAGCTAAAAGTGCTGCAAAGAGTCGGGAGATCTAGGGAGATCTGCATCAAGTACTTTAGGAGTGTGGGTAAGGATGATGCAGGAGGGGTGGGCTGGCTGAGTGGTCTTAGGGTTCCCCAGTTGCAACCCTCAGGCATCTTGAAACATGTTTGCTCTCTGTGCCTTGGGATGACAGAGACGTGTGTTCTTCTGGGAACTGTGTAGCAGCGTGCACAGTGGCCTATGTGACTTGTGGGGAGTGTTGTACAAGGAAATAGAAGCTTCTTGTCCAGATATCTTTATAAACCCCCACAAGGGCAACAACAGTGAGCATTACTGGACACCTGGGGCTTACACAGTGCAAAACCCTTGTCTGGAACAGCCTAGAGTCGTTCTCTACTGCAAAGTCAGGAAGAATACGAGAATGAGACAGACTAGAATGTGGGTGCTCGTTTTCCTTGGATAAATTGTGCACGCTGACTTATGGATATCATTTTATTTAATTCCCTTTTACAGATGAGGGAAGTTCATAAAGGCTAAGTAGATTGAAGCAGCTTGCCCACATCACATGGCTGACTGGAGTCTATGCTAAAATTCATTTCTGGCTCTGGGGCCCTGTTGATTTGTTCCTTTGCTGAATCTTTCCATGTCTCTGTTCCTGTAGCAATTTAAAACTTGTAAGGAAGGTATTGACCTCTGCATCCAAATGTAATTCCCTTCAAGGTCAAAGCAGAAATAAAACTATATTGATGAATAAAAGAATTAACAAATGGTACAGATAATGGTATAATAATGATTATTAAAATTAGTAATGGTAAAATGGAAATATAGCATCGAGAAAGAGATGAGGAAGAAAGAGAAGGAAGAGAAGAAGGCACAGTAAGAAGCAGAAATGGGTGGGCAGGAAAGCTAGTATACCCTGCCAGTCAGAACACACCACTGTCCCCACCTTGGTTCATCTCATCCTTTCAGCACGTCTCCCAAACATCGCCTCTTTTATGCTCACTTTATAGATGCAGGAAAGCTTACAGCAGATCATAGTATGTCCAAGGATACAGGCTCAGTATGTTTACTTAAAGAATGACTATTGTTAGCGTGGGAAGCCATCGAGATAGAACTCGGTGAACAAGCCCAAGTACATTCACCAACTGCAACAAATAAGCAATGCCTAGAAGATAGCTCAACTCAAGAATGATGAAAGTGTCCAGTGCCACAATGAGCTGTCTGCATATCCCCATGTGTGACCCACCCATATTCCCTAGAGCAAAGTCTGTTGACCTCCCTAACTCACATTGTTCTAGTCAGAATCTTTTCCACACAGAAAACTCACCGGGATGCTCACAGGATCAAGTCAGTCCTTCACCTTTAAGTACGAATGAACAGCTAGTGTGTGACTACAAATGGCTAATGCACAAAACCAAACAGCCACTCAGAAAGGCGAGAGATGACACAGGGATTATGGGTACCTCAAAAGAATGGATGTCTACGTGCTTTTAAGAAAAAGGGACACTCTGGCTACAAATGAACTTTCAGAAAGGCAAAACTTCGCATTTTTAAGTGTGATAAAAACTAATCATTTTGTTTTTCAAAAATCCATGCAAGGTCTCCAGAGTAGAATAGACAAATCTGAAGATCAAGTCAGTGAAATGGAAGATAAGCTGTGAAGTTGTCATAGAATAAAATCTAAACAATAAGATGGAGACACCGGTTCCCATGTTTCCCACTGGGGAAGAATGATCAAAGCAGAGTGAGCAGATGGTAGAAAAAGAAGGAGAAGGAAGAGGAAGAAGAAGAAATAATAATCTAAGAAAAAAATTAAAAACAGGGAAAAGAAAACTAGATTGTGCATTTATCATAAAGGAGCCAAATAAATGTTCAGTGGTAAAAATGAGTAACACTAAAAGAAAACTCTGTACATGAATAGAGAAACCATGGTAACATTTGTCATCTACGAAGTTGAGAAAAATCCCGAAATGCCCCCAGAAATGTAAAAGCCAATGACCTTCTCCTAATGAGAAACAGCATGGCAGCAGGCAGTCAGTCAAGGGCAGCATGGTCTCTGGATCTGAGCCTCTGCCCAGGCTGTACCCAAGCTGGAGTCCAGGGTCAGGTCATTGGGGTGACTCTGAAAAAGACAGCCACCAAAGGGCACAGGTTCAAACCAAAGCCAAAGCCTGCAAAGAGCATTCAAAATCAACAGCCTGATTTTCAAATATCTCCTTCAAAGAGAATGAACCTTAATAAAAGAAAAAAAACAAACAAACAGGCCTATCTCAAAACATGCAGAAAGGAAAAGTATCCAACGCCCATTTCCATTTTAAAAGCAGAAGGATGTTACCATGTATCTTATTCGAAGTTTGTATTCCTACACAAACATCATGACCAAGAAGCAAGTTGGGGAGGAAAGGGTTGATTCAGCTTTCTCTTCCACGTTGCTGTTCATCACCAAAGAAAGTCAGGACAAGAACTCACACAGAGCAGGATCTTGGAGGCAGGAGCTGATTCAGAGGCATTGGAGGGATGTTGCTTACTAGATAGCCTCCCTTGGCTTGCTCATCTTGTTTTCTTACAGAACCCAGGACCACCAGCCCAGGGATGGCACCACCCACAATGGGCCCTCCTACCCTTGATCACTAATTGAGAAAATACCTTACAGCAGGATCTCATGGAGGCATTTCCTCAAGGGAGGCTCCTTTCTCTGCGACAACTCCAGCTTGTGTCAAGTTGACACACAAAACCAGCCAGTCCACCATAACTCCAGCTTGTGTCAAGTTGACGCACAAAACCAGCCAGTCCACCATAACTCCAGCTTGTGTCAAGTTGACGCACAAAACCAGCCAGTCCACCATGGCTCCACTGATGCTGAATCAATTGGAATTTCTTAGTATCAAAACATCCCTGGTAAACTAGCAGTCATTCACTTGTTGCCGGGTAGCCGCAAGACCACCATGGCGGTTGCCTCCTGTGGTGGTTAATCACAGAACCCTGCACTGTGGGAGATGAAACACTAATCTTCTTTCCTTGTGTTACTCAGCATTTTTCCCAATGTCCAAGTTTGAGAAAGAGAAGCCAGTGTCTGTCTTGGAAACAGAAAAGACTGTCATTGTCTGATAGTCTATCTAAAATGGTCATGTGAACCTCCCATGACTAACACGACAATCCCACACTGTGTGGTCAAACTTTAAAACCCAAACTTCATCAGTTGTCCCCGCACCAGTGGTGACACGCCTAAGAATAGCTTCAGCAACAAATCTGCAGGTCCAATGGGAAGAAACAAGAAAACATATGGAAGGACAGTGAAGAATCTCTAAGAAGCTGGGTGTGGTGACAGACACTTTTAATCCCAGCACTGGGGAGGGGGGGGCAAGTGGATATTTGTGGGTTTGAAATCAGCATGATCTATATACTGAGCTCCAAACTGGACAGGGCTGCAAACCGGGGCCTTGCAGTAGTTTCAGTAAGAACAACGTCCAAAGGCCCATGGATTTGCATGCTTAGCCACCAGGCAGTGTAACTCTTTTATGGGGTTAGGATTAGGATTAGGGAGTGTGGCCTTGTTGGAAGATGTATGTCACTGATGGTGGGCTTTGAGCTTTGCAAAAAGTCCACGGCCAGCCCAATGTCTTACAGACATGATATTAATGGACTAAATCTCTGAACTCTTTAAGCAAGCCCTAATTAAATGCTTTTAAAAAAATAGGGGTTGCCTTGGTCTTGGTGTCTCATTTCTATACAGCAATAGAAGAGTGACTAAGACACTGTCTCTGAGAGAGAAGGGGGGAGAGGGAGGGGGAAGGGAGAGGTAGAGAGAGGGGGAGCTCAGACTGTAACTCAAGGAAAAGACAGTACATTTTTAGATGCAAAGATTTAGAAACTTAGAGCCATAGAGATTTGTTAGGACATACTTTTATACTTTGATGGGCAGTGAGTGAGGCTGAGGTGGCTCTGTGCTTAGCTTCTGATTGAGATATATGGACATGACAACCAATATGTCAGCCTCCTCTGAGGCTTGGGCTTCTCTTCTAAGCTCCCTCGTTTTGGAAAGGGTTTGTCTCCATGCAGTCATACTGCTAAAGCCCCCCCCCCCATACCATACTAACCACCCAAGGATGTTATGAGTAACTAGAGGGGACCCTTGTCCCCATCACATGCCATCCCTTCTTCCCACACCATGCAAGCTTGCTTTGTCAAGGCCAACAATATGGCCCTGCTCTGCTCTTTACAACCTAATGGAGTTCTACTCAGAAGGCTATCCCTTGCCTCTCTTTGGTACTGTAACCTAATCAATCGAGATATCAGTCCATAGTATCCTCGGATCTTTTCACACTGTAGATGAAGGATTCTATATTCTTGCCCCAGTGAGATTTTATTGTCTTTTTCTATCCGTGTCTCCTCACTATCGGTTTTCAGTCTTCACCAGGAGTCTGTGTGCTTAGAGAGAACCAAATTGGGGTGAAGAGGTCAAAGATGATGATAAAAAAGAACCCAAGCCCTCAGTGAGACCACTCAACTGCTAAAGGAGCCATTCCTAGAATCCCCTGCATTAGGGCCTGTACACAGGAGACAATAGCTATTATTGAGCCAAGTCGAATCTCTGTGTCTAATATTTGCAACTACTGGTACCTAAAGAATTTCTGTATGTGAATATTAATTTTTAATTGCACCTTCCATGGTGTACAATGAATCATCCCAAAGTACTGTGGTTCCCTTGTCTCACCAAGTTAGAGGTTCTGAAATTCAAGTTCATGCTGATGATGATGAGGAGGAGGATGGGGAGGAAGAGGAGGAAAAAGAGGAGGAGCAGGAACAGGAAAAAGAGGAGGAGGAAGAGGAGGAGGAGGAGGAGGAGGAAGGTGACAAATGCTACAATGTTGAGGGGAGCTTTTCCCATCAAACAATGTCAATGTCACCAGCATATTAAACCCATTGCCCCTAATTTGAATTAACAACTCTCTAAAGCTATGAAACCACGGGTTTGTTGTATTTCTCTATAAATGTTCAGATTCTATGTTCTCCATTTTGAAAGTTTACATTAATATTGCATGTGACAAAGATAGTCATGGGTTTTTAGTAGATTTTTGACTTGATGCCCCAACCCCAAATCCATAGAGAAGACCAATCCAAATAAGAATCAAGTTGATTTATGCATTCCAAGTTCATCAGGACATGTGGAATTCATGTATCATCCCCATTTGCACTGGACTAACAGCTGAGCTTCCTTATGTTAAATGCATTGTCTATACTGTTTTGGTTTTGCAAAAAGCATGCACTTCAGCAGTGTGGTTAATGTGAATTGAATGAATGATCCTTGATTCCTGAAAGCCAAGTGGCCATGCTTATCAAAAATAAATAAATAAATAAATGATAAGCCTAACAGGCTGGTAGGGGTAAGAAAAAGTCATCAGACTCTCTAAGGAGACGATGGCTAAACCATTACCTTCCCCCAAATCCACCCACACGCATCTTCAGGATGAAATCACCGAAGCAAGTCATGCATTAAATTGCCAAGGTGAAAGACTTCAGCTAAAAGGCCCCATAAAGCCAGACAGAATGAACATTCAATTGGCAGTGTCTAGAAAAATCCACCTGCCTTACACTTCTATTTTATATGAATCCAGTAACAGGAGAGCTGAAAGTAGAGAATTCTGCAGATGCTGAGCACAGGTTTATTTGTGTCACCAAGTCATGTTACCTCTGATAGCTTAGCATGAAATCCCTTCAAGAATGGACTCTGCTCTTTTCTTTGAAGGCTTATGGAGATGAGAAGCACAGCACAGATTAGCTGGGGTGGTCTATTTTTAGAGAAAATGACTTTCTGGGGATATTCGCCACTCACTCAAGAGGGCAGCAGGCTCTGAGCCGTGGACCGAATAGCAGGAACAGCCAGCTCTTAGAAGACAGCGAAAATAATCTTTCCATTCTTGAAGAACATTAAGATGGAGTGTTATCAAGTACAGAGGCAGGCAAGATGGGCGGTGCGGAAATGAGAAATCTGAACACGTTTTCCTCTGAGTGTGTGTGTGCACGCACGAGTGTGCACACACGCTCACTGCTCTGTGCAGGTGTGCTGGTATCCATTTTGGGCACACACTCATCAAAGTGTGGATGTGACAACAGATTCAGTGAGACGTACACGTTGCCACTGCACACACCTGTGCACAAAAGGAAATGCAGCTAACGGGTGCCTATTGCACTGACACTCTGTCCCAGGTTCTGTGCTAAGGGCTTTATGTGATTATTGCTTTGAATTATCTCAGCAGCCTACAGTTTCCATTCCAAATGAAGTTAATAGAGCTGTGCAGAATCAAAGCCAGGATTGAGACCCAGGCAGCTGGTCTGTTAGAGAAAGCCAGCTCCCTGGAGGCTTTTGCCACTTACTATGTTCCTGCACTCTATGATGTCTTTATCTGTGTACATATTTGTGTATTTGGGGTTTGGAGGAAATCTTATAGGTGATGACTTCACTTCCTGAATGAACTGATGTATTGCTTATGTCAACACAATTAGTCAAGCATATTTGAGTTCTTGGGAATCCATTGATTTGTCTAGGCAGCAAATGAAGATGGAAACTCCATATCTTATTAGAGTTAGTGTATGGAATTCACTATTGATATTTGTCTTTCTCTTCAAATGCATGTTGGCATGCATAGTTCTCTCTGCTAGCTCACCATCTCACGAACTGTTCAGTGTATTTTAGGGACCAGATGTTTATGGAATATGGAGCCCCTTTCCATTCCATAGTGATGTCTAATAGCCACCCTGATACCAGCTAACATGCGGATTTTCCTTCTCCATAAGTTAAATGATTAAAAGTCAGGACAACCCCACACAACATTTAATGGCAGCTGTGACAGAATTCTTTGATAGAAGCCATCCCTCCCCATCCCCTAAGCTGGAGAGCCTACCGATCCCAAGAGTGTTGGAGTTTTGTTTGGATTTAGGTATCTTTCCTAGTGACTCCTCTTCCTGCCTTTTTCTGTTGGTTTCAAGGTGTCTGCATGTGACTTCAAAAGCTAGAATTGAGTCTCTGTCTCTGTCTTCAAGTAAGGAAAAAACTGAATTGTCAGTTGCTAGAATTAAGCGGGGTTGCTCTAACCTCCTCTATTCTCGGCGGTATGACAGAAACAGAGATACCACATAAAGGGACAAATGGCCTCCATTTTAAGGAAATATAAGCTCACTAATGGGGACAAAAGGCCACAAAGGATGGGTACTTTCTGCCTATTTCTAGAAAAAGTCAAACTATGGTTATTATGTTACCCTATTTTTCTATCCTGGGGACTCATGACCTCTATCTCAAAAGACACTCTACGAAGACAACTTGCCTACTGTCCATCTTACCCCATGCCAGATGTTCTTCTTCATGCTGACAGTCCTCTCCCCAAAGAAGATAACTAAAACCAAAGGCCTGGATTGGTCATTGCCTTCTGTCCCTTCATTGTAGACCATCTCCAACCTCCAAGACCACAGATGTCCAAAATGTGTCAAGACCATGTCACTATATAACATTTCCCTTGCCACAGCTTTGGTCATATCCAACCCATGATCTATGGCCACCGCTCTAAGCTTATGGTCAAACACAAATCACAAACTTACTAAAGCACTGTGAGATTTTTTTAAACAACTTATTCTTGTAACTCTATTATGTGGTTCTCAAGTGTGAACTTTGTGAGTGACATCATGACACAATGTCAAAAAGTTAGCAAAAACTGGCACACACACTGTCATTTGTCTATAGAACTATTTGGCTTCTTTCATATATAAATTAGCAGCCTTTTTAATATCCTGCTCACTCAAAGTCAGTGACTTTCCATCACTCTGAGAGCACACCCAAAACCTTTGCTGTCTCCTCTGAGGTTCCATGGGATACCAACAATGCAGCCACCATTCCTCTTGCTTTCTCCTCCCGTTCAGCCCCCTCCTTCTATAAAAAAAAACAAACTCCTTGATGTTCATCAAATACACAGAATGTATTCCTAAGTTGGGAGAGTAGCCAGGATCCCAAAATACTGTTGGAAATGTTCTTCAAGTGTATACTCATAACAGGTAAATGAACATATGTCAACAATGTGCATTTCCACTACAGCCAATAAGACTGTAGCAGCTCGATCTAGGAGATTGTATTGCTCCAGAATGAGGTCATGAGGCTACAGTCATGAGAGGTCCCCCAACATCCTTGATGACAAGGGATATGGATTTGGAACACATCTTATTATGAAGTAACCTAGGAGGTATGTCACAACATGGATTTTGGAGTGGGAAGACTTAGATTTGACTCTTGGCTCCACCCTGGTAACCACTTAAGCATCCTAGTCTCTTAGTATATTAAAGGTGTGAAATGATTCCTTTCTCACTTTAATGTGTGTGTGTATGTGTGTGAGTATGTATGTGTGTGTACATGTATGTAGTTGCCAAAAGAAGACAGCTGAGGGTATCCAATTCCCAGAGCTAGAGTTACAGGTGGTTATGCGCTGCCTTGTATGAATACTTGGAGCTGTACTCAGATCCTTTATAAGAACAGCATGCACTCATACTTGCTAGGCCTTTTTTAGCCTTGTAGCCTTTTCTCTTGGATCAGAAAAAGAAAACCTATGCAGATATGTGTACTGGCTATCCATTCCTCTGAGAAAATCTGGGTGTATTGCTGTTCCAAGTAAGTCAAGGATTTTGCAAAGAAAACAGACATAGGGACTGGAAAGTGGATAAACAACTCATGGGGTCTTACAGTTGGGGAAAACCCAAAAACCTTACAAGGGAAAGAAATTGAAAATGGATTTAAAGAGGATACCAAAATAATCAAAATCCAATCCAATCATACAAGGTGGTTACAATGTAGAATGGCTTTAATCACTTTTCTTGCTTCTGTGACTAAATACCTAAGAGAGAGAAAAAAAAGAGAGGGGAGGAAGAAGGAGAAAGGGAGAGGAGGAGAAAAGGTTAAGAGGCAAAGAGAATATCTAGGTTTATAGTTTCAGGACTATAGTCTGTCATAACATGGATGAATTGCAGTAGGAACTTGGGAAGACTAGATACATGGCAATGGGGCTCATATCCACTCAAGGAGTAAAGAGAACTGGGTGCTAATACTTAGCACACTCTCCTTCATCCACCATCTGAGACCTTGGCCCAGGGCATGGTGCCACCCACAGTGGGTTCTCCCTACCTCAATTCTCAATTGACTCTGCCTAGAAAAATCCTTCATAGGCACACTCGCAGGTAGGTTTCCATGGCAACGTTAAACGCTATCAAGATGACAGTAACTATAAACCAGCACTGAGGTGGTGAGACCAGTGAAAACTAATGATAACATGACAGGAGCTGAGATGAGAGGCTGACTTGGTGTGGGAGCGTTGCATGGCAGACAAGGAGCGCCTGCGTCTGGCTGGAATGACAGTGACCTCTTAGCATCCTCAGTGACCTGTGTACCAGACATGTCAGTATGGATCACAAGGACTATACAGGGAAGACAGAGAACTTACCCTCAGGAAGTCCACATTCAAGGGAAGCCTAGACAAGACACAAACAAGCCTTAACTGCTACAGAGCTTAGCAGAGCAGGTGACATTCTGAAAGAGTGATGGCATCCTCAGACAGGGGACAGTGGGCACAAAGGGTGGAAGGCAGACTGGGGACCCTGCTGGCTGGTCTTAGCAGGAACACAGGATGAGAATGGCTCTAGAGGCTTGAAAGGCAGGTCTGGTACTGAGTCCTGGCTTCAGCAGTTCCTCATAGAGGACCTTGCCATTCTGACTGTCAGTGGCACCATCTGTAAGCTGAGATTCTGGCTCTCTGTAGAGAAGTACATTGAGAGAGCATATGTAAAAGGCTAGTTAACAGTCCTGCACACCATTTACAAAGCCTTGCACTCAACCCTCGGCGCCTCATAAACTGGGCATGGTAGCGCGTATCTGGAGACTCAACACTCAGGAAACAGGTAGAAAGTTGAGGGTCATCTTTGGCTACATAACCATTTTGAGAACAACTTAACGTGCATGGGACACAGTCTGAGAGAGAGACAGAGAGAGAGAGAGAGAGAGACAGAGACAGAGACAGAGAGACAGAGAGAGACAAATAGAGACAGAGAGACAGAGAGAGATAACTCAACAATCAATAAGAAATGCTACTAGATATTTTGCACTGAATCTACACATCTGGAACTCCCCAACCCATATGAGGTCAGACCAGTTCTGCTCTAGTGCCTGGCATCCCCAGGTGTTGAGCGAAGCCACTTTAAGCAGCTCTGTCTGTATACCTGGGGAATCAGTGAGAAGAAAACACCCAGGACTCCACTCTCTAGGACCTTGTGTTCTAGTGAAAGTAACCTAACTGGCCTCCGGGGGCTTTTTAATTACGGGGTAGGGAATTGGCACCTGGCTTTCAGTATGGTGGCCAAAAAGCAATAGTATAGGACATGGCCCTTGGTTCTTAGTTTCTGTTCCCTTTCTATTAAAATCCTATACACCAACCCAACATTTCACTGCCAGACATCAGCAAATCTTTTGCATAAACAGAAGTCCCCAGCTGTAGCCAACATTAAACTTTCAGTTGAACTGGGAATTGGTCAGGAGAGAATAGACTTTGCCAGTTTTGAATACTCCTTATGCCTTCACAGTTCTGCACAGACTCACTCCTGCTTGTGGTTCTGTTCTTCATTTCATTGCATGCATGCACACACGTGCGCCCGCACACATATACACACACGTACATACACACACTCGTGCCTTTTGTTCCTAATTTTTTTAAAAAATGAACTATACTTTATGTATAGCAATACAGTTTACATACTAAATAACACCATGAGAGAATAATTTGATATGATTGTAAACAGAAAAAAAAAATGAAAAATATTCAGGTTACAAGTTCTTCCCCCAAAACAATTTTTTAAAATAAGTTTTCTTAATGGGCCAATGCAGCGAACCTTATCTGGTGACTGTGGGTTTCTTTGTGTGTCTAAAATTGAGCTGAAAAAATATCTCTTGTTGTTTTAGGGCATTTATTTTTTTAATAATATTCTATTCAGATGTAAATCTATAATATATTGGGATTGTATTTAAATGTGTATTTAAATTGTATTTAAATCACTTGCAGAGTCCACTTCATAAACATGCTAGGGCCCACCCACCATTCATAAAAGTGGTATACATTCTTACATTATACGGGCCTCGTTTTCATTTTCTTTTGAGCCAATCTTCTACAGCAGCCCAGGAGTGGTCTTGAGCTTGCCATCCTCCTGCCTCAGGCTTCTGAGTACTAGAATGAAGGTTTCCCTTGCAAGCTTCGTTTTACAATGTAGCAATCACCAGTAAGTATGTTTTCCTTGGCTTCCTTGTACTAATGTGATTATAAAAGTATTTTCTTTTGCTAATATTTAGAATTTTCTTCCTTCCTGTGCTTGTCTAATCTTTAGGGTTTCTTCTGTATTGGGGTGGCCCTTTTAAATTGTTAGAAATTCACATTGTGGAATCCATTATCATTTATTTTCTATGTATTTATTTCCTGCTCAGCTCTCCTGATGCTTGTGTCTGGAATTGTATGTGGTCCTTTCATTTTAACTCATTCTCTGCTGACTATATGAACTTTTCTGACAATTTTTAAAAAATGCATACTAGTTTGTTTGGTGTTTGATATGCAAGCCTGAAACTCATTTTGCAGTCCAGGCTGGCCCCAAACTCGTCATCCCCCTATTTCAGCATCCTAAGTACCTAACTCATGAGACAACAGGCTTGGCTTGTACTAAATTCATGACAAATAACTGTATAGAACGTGCTAGTGGGTACTTTTAATGCATTTTCATTTTTTGTTGTTTTGCTTGGAATCATGGTTTTACTCTGCTGCCTTGAAACTCACAATGATCCTTACAATCCCCATGACCTGGCCTCCTAGGTCCTGGCCTTACAGATGCATTTACAGGCGTACTGCACCAGACCCATCTTACCTGGAGCAAAGATCTAAATGGGCACTTTTTAAAGAAGAGTCGCAACATTCACTCATCTACTGTGTGTGTGCATATGTGCATGTGGTGTGTGTTTACATCTGTGTCTCTGTGTATTAGTGTGCATGTGTGTGTATGAGCGTGCCTGTGGGGCGTGCGTGTGTGTGCACAGTTATAGTAGATGATGACTAGAGGACAGGTGGTATCACATGACATCACTAGAGTCAGTTCTCTCTTTTCACTATGTGGGTCCCAGGTTGTTGGGTTTGCCAGCAAGCGCCTTTACCCGCAGAGGTGCCTGGCACTACCCTCTCGTATAAATAAGAACTAGTAATAATGTTCAAGCCAGCACCTCATAACAGCTGTTCCCCTCTCCTCATGCCATCTAATTCCATACTCTGGACACTTCCTTTCTGTCCTACAAGAGGATATTGATGACAACCCCTTGTACCAACTACAGGCTAGAGGGGGGTGACTCCTAAAGCCACATGAGCACAGTGTTACAGACACTCAGGTGTCAGCAGTAGCAATGATACCACTGTGCTACTGTCACTGCTGCTGGAGAGATGGTGTGCGCAGTGACAACTGCACAGACAAGCATTGGGTTCCCAGCACCCACATCAGCCGATCACAACCACATCGAGTTCTGGTTTCAGGGGATCTAAATCCTCCTCTGGCCTTCACAAGTACCTGCTCTCAGATGTACACACACTCACTCACACACACACACACACACACACACACACACACACACACAGAGGAGGTGAGGGATGGAGGGAGAGAGAGAGAGAGAGAGAGAGAGAGAGAGAGAGAGATGGGGGGATGAGGTGGGGAGGAAGAGAGAGAGAGAATGTGAGAAATAGAAATTAAAATCAAATAAATCTTAAAAAACAAAATTAGTAACAAGAATTTTCTTGGTGACCTCTATTCACATCAGTTAACTTCTCCTTTATTGACAATGTCCCAATTACAAGTGTTTTTGTGTCTCAGTTTCCCCTATTTTCCTAATGCTTTGGCTTTTTCTACTCATCAGTGGTCCTTTGCCTGTATTCAGAATGCTTAGGTTAGACCTCAGCCGTGGGTGGCTTTCTGCTGAGGAAGAGTGTGCAGTGAGGGTTACTCTGGGTGTGTGGACTACACTGTTTCCTGTGAGCATGGGCCTCATTCTCATTTGCTACTAGAACATTCTGACGAGACACTCACATTGTAGCAGGACAAAGGATGTCTCTTCACTAGATTTTCTCAATACATGGTGATCTCTGCTGCTAGACCTGGATTCTCTTTCTCTTACTTATCCCAGGAAGTCTCTCACCTTACCACTGAATGATTCTTCTACCTTTCTAAATCCATTCTAAAATCCTCTCCAAGGTCCAATTATTTCTTTATATCTCCTTCAATAATGCAGTCTTTAATGATGTCCAGTTTCTTGTGTCTTTACTGTACTCTCCCCCGAGCTGGGCAAATATCTCATGCCCCAAAGCCACCTTATGATATAGGGAGTCCTTGTCACATTGATGTGGCCAAGCAACTCTACTTCCGGCACTCTAACTCTTAGATATTTTTAGGGGTGTAGGGAACTAAGAAGGTGCAATGTTCTTTCCATTGCTATTTGTACAAAAAGTATACTAGGAGATGAGGATGAGCTGCTGTAACAAAGAATCCCAGGAAATGTAAATAATGAATAACCTGGATGTTGAGTCTTTTCTCTCCCATCCTTCCTGGGTGTGTTTAGCAGAAACACTGCTCCCTATAGTGTTTCCAGTGTCCATTTTCTTCCAAGACGTTTCTTCTTGTATACTGCCCTACTCCCTGGGGTCGAAGAGGCTCTCCTCATTCTATACTGAGACCAGTGTAGAAAGAGAGGAGGAAGGGCAGGCACACACAGCCTCACCACCTGGTTTCAGAAGAATGCTCAGCACTTCAGTATGTCCATAGCAGAAACTCGGGTCCGTCTCTGATTAAATCTGCAAGAAACTTTGCAAAATATATTTTAACCACCTACACAGAAGGAAAAAATAAAAAACTTAAAACTTAAAAAATTGGTTTTGGTGAGCTACTATAGATCTCTGCCTCAAGAACGTACTAGAAAAAGTAAAGATTGCTGGCAAAAGAGGTCTCCTTAATCGGATAATTCTGTTCAATAAATCAGTAGGACTAAAGGAAATAGAACATCGCCATTGGAAAATATCAGGCAAGATTCACCAACCCTTTGAAAGAGGTTCTGATTACCATGCTGTATACCTTCCCGTGGTCACATGGTACTCATTACAAAGTGAGAAGTCCTGTCTACATCACAGAAAGACCCAGAAACTCCAGCCTCATCCCAGTAAGCTAATGCTCATGCACCATCATACATGATTAAGCGGTCCCAGATTAATGTTGCCAAATAATGAGGAAGTATCAAACAAAAACAAACCCACTTCATGAAAGTTTTAGTCAAAAGCCTTGGAAAGAGTCAAGGTTCTCGGGGGCACAGAAAAACTCGGGGGCAGCCATGGGCTGGAGGATTCTGAAGACAGTAAGTGCCTTGTGCAATACAAGACTGGTTTCTGTCCAGAGAAAGAATTCAGGCAAGCTACTTTTCACCAGGCAGTGTTCCAGGAAGTCTGCAGTGGTATGGTAGTTTTATGGCAGAGGTCATGGGTTGCCTGTGATGGGTGTACTGTGGTTATGTCAAACCTGAGCGGAGGTGGCTGGCGGGGGATACCCGAGGAGAGGCATATGAGGATGCCTCTATTTTGCCACTTGCCCATATGACTCACATTATTTCCTAACTAAATGTTAAGAAAGAGAAATGTCAAGTAATGCATCACCGTGCCGTGCTCTCATGAATAGTGGAACCTACTGAACTGAGAAAGATTCAGAACAAGCCTTCAACACATCACGTGTGTTCCAACGTTCAAAGTTAGTACTTGGGGCTGATGAGATGGCTCTGGGAGTCAGGCTCTTGCTGTTAAGCCTGAAAACCCAAGTTTGTTTCCTGACACCTGCAACTTGTCCTAGTACCTATAGACATACAAGAGGGCATGTAGGCATCGACACATACATGTACACACATATGCACAATACAACAAATAATAAATAGAGAATGTAATTTTGAAACATATAATAACATATAATGAGTAGGTAGTCCCCATTTCATTTGATAAAATATAACTCTAGAATGTTTCTTTTAAAATTATTATTGGCATGTATCAGTATGTGTAGTGTTGGGTCTCTTAAAAACAAGCAGATCATGTACTTTGATCCTACTTACCTTCTGATATGTTTATTGAAGTCTGGACCACCTCTCCACTTACTTAGTACTTTTAATCTCAGCACTAAGAAGACAGAGACAAGAGGGTCTCTCTGAGTTTCAGACCAGACTTGTCTATGTAGTAAGACTTCATCTCAAAGCCAATACCAAAACAAAGCTCTGCTGTTCTTCTGGCCAAGGACAAGCCAGTGATTGTCTTCCTCGCTGGATTGGTTGTTCAGTTGGGGGAAGTCTCAACTAAGGCTCTGCACAGATTTGGGGTTGGAGTTGTGGCTTGGATTCTCCAGGCAGCCATGAAATCTGTGAGCTGTTTAATAGGAAGTCATTTGCTAAGTTCTATGAGCTCAGCTGCAGCCATGGAGACGCTCCACTGTGAATTGAAAATGGGACATCAAGGCTCACACTCATCGCTTGAGATCCACAAAGTACTCAGCATATAAACTGAATGTTTTTTGCACGACCTAAGTTTCTCTTGAGTTCCTGCAATTGAGCACAGTAAGCCAGGCTGTGGGAAGACTCCCAGATGGGGACTCAGAAGCCTTGGTTCAACTCCTCTGCCTGCTAGTAATTTTAGATCCAGTAAGCAATATCTGTTAAGAGATGCTCTCAAATACAGATAGGGGCAAGCGTTTATGATGCCCTACACCCCATGCTAGGACCTCAGCTAAGCCTTGTTGCTATCACCTTGCCATTCTAACAGAGTGGAACCTGTTACCCCGATCAACTTTTTAAAATGTGGGGAAGCTCTTGCATCTTAGTTGATCATTGGTGTCTCATTTCTTTTACTATGAAGTCTACTCCATCCAAAACAAAATGCAAATCTGACTCCCTGTTGTCCCTATTCTTTCTGCCACCAACCTCCTTCTCCCTCATCCATGGACACCCCTCCAAGGACTAACCCTAGGGTGAGAAGTGCTGAGGGAGAATGAAGTGTGACTCATCCCTGCTGGCAGTCTCTGCCTGGCTTTTCCTCTCTTCCTCCCTGCCACTTGCCCCATTTCCAAGTCCCCACTTCCAAATGTATGGGGATTTTTATCACAGAGAGTGCTTAGCAGGCTTTTGCCTGGTAGTCAACAGGGCTGGGTTTTAGAGTCAATCGCTCTAAAACCTAGGATTTAAAAGCTTGGATTTATTCTTTCAGGCAAGATTTATTGGGCATCAATAACGTCTTAGGTTCTGAGACATAAAAGGTCAGAAAAACAGTGGAAATGGCCTCCCCTTTCAGAAACCTTTCAGCTCAGTAACCAAAAAACTAACAAACAACACAATACATATATAACACAGAGCCAGGTGTAATGTGCCCCTGAAACTGTACACCAAAGGCACAGAGCCAGGCCAGTGACATCTCTCAACTGCATAACATTCACTGGATTATGAAGAGACCCCAGACAAGCTTGGGTGACAGCACCTTCTACCAGAAGGTAGTTCTCCACTCTCTAAGGATGGGAATGTCACCAATGTCAAAGAAAACCTGATGTGTTGTTTCAAGGCAAATGAGACCAAGAACATGAAAACTGAAAGAAATATATAATCTTAGATGAGATACTAAGGAAGGTTCTTTTTGAATGTTCTTGAGATATCGCTGGTCCCGTTCTCAAATTTTGAGCATAAATAACAAACTTGCTGTTGTAGGTAAGGTATTTTCATAATGAAATACTTTTCTTCTCCAGAAATAATGCACCAAAGAATTCAGAAATGTTGAAGGCTAGTTTGTATGATGTCTAGCCCCTAAAAAAAAACCTATAGCAATGACAATCATAATCATAATCCTTATAGATGGACCAGAAGAAAAGAATAAGAAATGCAAATATTGGGAAATTATTAATCTTGTTAAAGGGGGAGATCTATACTCTTGTATTATTCTTGTCAATGTTTTGGGAACATATAAACAGCTAAAATAAAATACGTATAATAAAAACCACTCTGGAAAGTCAAGTGGAACAGAGCCAGGGCATAGATCGGTAGAGACTGAGAAATGAGGAAGCCTATGCAGGGGCAGCAGAGGCCTGTGCATCAGCACTTTTGGATTGGCTGACCTGAGCCCAAGGCATGAGAGGAACAAAGAATGAGAGGAATTGGGATGGCCAGTCCTCAGTCACTGCTGGGCCTTGGAGGTCACTGAAGGAATGTCTGATGGGACAGTGCCTAGGGTGAGGAACTCTGATCAGGCCTCCATCTTAGGAAATTACTGGAGGCCTTTTGGCAGTAAGTAGAGCAAAAACAAAATGTAATTTCTGGACACAGCAGAGAACACTCAAGAAGGGAAATGGCTCAGGTGAGGTGGGTGTCTGATGGTAGCCACATGATAGCGTCAGAGGTCTGCCAAGTGGATGGATTCTGCACAGGTTTTCAAAGAAGTCCAGATGGATGTGTTGGCCACCAGACAGGTTCTGAAGCACAGAACAGAAATAGGTAACCACAGGTCATGTCAGATAAACTGAGTGAAATGCTGGGCTGGTTACTCACATCTGTGTGATGAGAACATGAGGAAGGACATTGTTTTCAAAGGCACAAGCTCAATAGTTCAGGAACCTTTTTCTGTAAGAAACCAACCACACCACAAACCACCAAGCTCCCATTACAAGCCTTACTCAGGTTCCAGACATGTAAGGAGAGACCAAAGTGAGTCACATGTTCCTCTAGGCTGGTGTCTGTGTCTGTAGGACACAGTCTGAGTACTTCAAGTCCAGAGCAGTCTACTTTTTTTTTTTCTTCAATAGGCTAATTTATTGGAACAGAAAATGTCAGATTACATCTAAACACACAATTGTGTAGGTGTATTAAAATAATGCTGCAGAAATTAAAGATGACATTCAAATGATTTGAACATGCAAAATTAGATGTATCTATATATTGTTCATTCAGTGATCTTATATTATCATGAAATAAAATACAACCTTTTTTTCTGTTAGATCTGATACTTGTTATGTAGCTTGAGGTAGCTTTTTTTTTTCTTATGTTCATAGCAGCTTTGTTCTTTTTTTAATTGAACAAATTTATTTTAAAAAACAGACACGTATCTACAAATTTTAAAAGCATTTTTGCATAAAAGAATATTAATACATTTTTTAAGTATTTGATTTTTTTTTGTTTTGTTTTCTTTATTTCTTGGACTTCATACAGTCTGTGAGTTGTTTCTGGGGGAGTGCAAGCCTCTGGGGTTAGCATCCCACTATCAGTGACTGCATATTATGTCCAGAGCAGTCTACTTATCATGGCTGACTTATGTACCCTGAAAAATGTACCTTCCAAATCCTTGGACCACCTCCAAGAACCACTCCTTCCATCTTGCCTACCCACCACTGAATTTCCTCAGCCTTGAGTATGTACTTCATACCCACCACCCCCCTAGACTTGGGCTGATGAAACTTTTTGATTGTAGGCCTATGGTCAAGAGAAACCATTTTTTCTATTTCCTTCTTCTCCATGGGGCAAGGGTGCTATAAAAAGGCTTGCAAAGGTGTGGTACAGAGACAGGACAGGGAAGGCAACACCACAGGTACAGAGTTGGGTGGTTTGGAGAGGAGACAGGAGGTTGACCAAAGTTCCTGGCAAAGAATGGAGTTAAAGTTGGCAGAAAGGAAGACGTGAGGTCTTGTAAGCACGGACACTGTTTAGAAAACTCTGTGATCGCTCTCCCAATAAATCTGGGAAATTTAAGCTTATGATACAGAAAGTCCACTTAATCAGTTACTTAAAAACAAAGTAGCCATCCCAGGCTGAAAGCTTTTCTGTAGGTAAGGATAAAGGGAGAAAGCAGAGTCCTCACCACCTAGTACAAGATGAGAGTGAACAGAATTTGCCCTCGTGATTGAGTGCTCAGGATGCGGTTGCCTGGTGACACGGGATACTAAACTTTGTGATGACGTTATAGAAATCTCCAGGAGGCCTGGTAATAGGCATGCCTGAGACAGCCTCCCTGTTTGCCATTCCTGTTACCTGGTAGGCTACACTCTGGGTAAATATGTGGTAGGCAGTGCCAAGAGCAAACAGGAGCCACTCTAATAGTTACGCATCACTCTAGGAGCACTAGAGTGTTAGATAGAACAGCGCTATCTTTCAGCAAGCTTTTATTGAGGACTGTGTTAGTTTGTTACAGCTGCTATAATAAAAATGTCACAGACTGGATGACATAAATGACAGGGTTATTTTTTATTCATTCCAGAGGCTGGGGATCCAAATCCACATATTACGTTCTTCTAAGGCTCCCCTTTCCTGGCTCCTTCTCTGTGTGTCCTCACGCGGTCATTTTTCCCATGTGTCTATCTATGGGCATTATTTTTAGTGCATGCATTTTGTGTGTGTGTGTGTGTGTGTGTGTGTGTGTGTGTGTGTGTGTGTGTGTGTGTGAGTGAGTGTTTGAACTGGAGGGTACAAGTGTCCATTCATGTGCATGGAGGTCAGAGGTCAGTTATTGGATGTCTTTCTCTGTTCCTCTATCACTCAGACCCTTACAGTTGGAGACAGGGTCTTTCACTAAACCTAGGACTCACTGATTCAGCAGAAGGCTAACCACTGAACTGCACTGACCTGCCTTTCTCTATTCTTCAAGCGCCTGCATTAAACATGCCTGATTATGCATCCAGCTCTTACATGGAGATGGGAACTTGGAAAGCGGTGCTTGTGCAGCAAAAATTTCCCCACTTGCCATCTCCCCATCCCCCAAGTGTCCTCTTCTGATGAGGGCACCAGTCAGACTGGATTACAGCACATTGTAATGGTCCTGTTTTGACTTTAATTACCTCTGTAAAAACCAGATCTCCAAACATAGTCACATTCTGAGGTACAGGCTGGTGTGCTCAGTCTTCAGTGTAAGACTTATGGAGGACACCATTCAGACTGTGATTGGCACCCCCTATTTACAGAGTGGTGCCTCATAAACAAATCTTAGCATTGTGCATAAGTGCACATGTTTATTCTGTAGCCCTCTGGTTATTTAATGAGTGGGTTCTGTGAATCAGATTCTTGAACAACTTTTGAGACGGCTTTTTCCATGATGCACACAGCTGATGTCTATCAAGAGTCAAGCCCTTTTCTTTTCTCTTGAGAAGAAAATTGATTGGTCTCAAGATTGACCCCTCCTCGGTCTCCCTTAGCAACAACAGTAGCAACATGTGAAGCAGAAAAGACTACATATGGCCAAATGTAGTGGGGCCCAGTGGCTTGACAGGCCATATGGATCAACAGTCATCATTTCCATTCATCCTCTGTGCCTTTTAGACAGGTAAGACTCCTGGTAAGACTCCAAGGATGAGAAGGATCATGGAAGCATTCATACTCCATCAGATGACTTCAGGCAAGCCTCCCCCCAGGCTAATAATGAACCCTCCCGTGGAAATCTCAAAGAACAATACAAACATTGCTAATAATTTTCTGAGTTTAAAAAAAAGGCAATTTTATAGTACACACTCCATCTGGAAGTATTTTCCCTCAAATGCTTTGCTCCAATCATGACTAAATTTGCTTCCTCCTACTCTTCCAGCCCAGCTCCATCATGGTCAGCACCGACGTTCACTCACGCTGAACAGCTGGAATGTAATACTGTAAATCCCTCTCCTGTCACACCCAGTGGGACCTCAGACTATTTCCTTATACTGAGATTAGTCCCTGAGCCTATATCCTCCCTTACTGCTGGTGGCTTCTCACCAGACTCTGTTTCCAAGGAGGAGTCTCTAAATGCATCATGTATGACTCTGATAACAGCGCACTTTAGAAACAATAATGACTTTGTTGACATCATGCTCAGGGCAATGTATTACTATGCTGATATCATACACAAGAGTCATTTCAGACAAAAACAAAAATCAAACAAACAAAGCAAAGATATGGATAGCTAATGCATCTATGGAAATCCAGGGAGTGTGGTGCTCTGACTCTGTACATGTATCTAAGACAAAGACATTGAATAGAAACAACATTAGAGGAATGGGTCCATCCGAAGTTAAAGGATACAGTGGCTCTTACATTCCCATAACAAAGACAGAAGTTCAAGGTTATCCAAGATCAACCTAGGCTTGTAATATCAGACCCTATCTCAGAAAGTAAAACTTAATTCATTTTGGGAGATTGGAAAGAATACACCCTACACATCTGAAGACTGGACTGTGGTCTTTTGTTTCACAGTGTTCAGCAGTGTCAGCATTGTGAGAGAATCACTAAGTTAATTCCTGTTGGGACTCAAGCCACGAGGCTTCAGGGCATGCAGCTGTTGGGAGCAGAATATGGAGTTGCTCCTATCCAATAATTATTGCTTTATAAGCTATTCATTAATACAACTGGGAGAAATTTTCAGACTAAAATCACCATCTAAAGTCTAGTGAATCTAACCTGGACTGCATCGTGCTTGCGATGAACGAAATCAGACATAGACTGGAGAGATGGCTCAGTCAATGGAGCACTTGCCATATAAACATGAGGACCGGAGTTCAAGTCCTCGGCACCCACCTAAAATGGCAGGCATAGCGATGTGTTTTTGTAAGTCTAGCATGGAGAAAACAGAAGAAGGAGGATCTCGAGAACTACTGAGGCAACCAGCCAGCCAATTAGTGAGCTTTGCATCCAGTCGGAGAACCTGGTTCAAAAACTAAGATAGAAAACAACTGGGGAAAACACCCAAGGCCTGGCTTTCATGTGCACACAAATGCATGTGCATGTGAAAGATATCCAATGCAAGAGCTAAAAACTCAGCATGAAAATTGGGAAGCTAGCTCATCATAGGCCCTGTACTTCACCAAGGCTCGAACACACTGTCTGCCCACTAGCCTTGGGTGTGTCTAGGAAATACTCTGATAAACCCCAGCCTCAGCTAAACTTGAAATAGATTCCGTTAGTTGTCCACATGGCTGATGAAGGGTGAAGGGGAGTGTGTCTCAGAGAGAATGCACATGGGCGAGGGTGGATCACCTGCCTCTGCTTGCCAAGTAACTCATTCCCTTCATGCATAGATCATCAATTAATTTAATCATATCTTTACAGGAAAAAAAATCCAATGACTATTTCAACAGGAAGATGTAACTATTTTAGAGGACACAAAATGTCAAGAGGAAAAACATGTTCATTTTCAAAATCAAAGATGTAGATCACATAGGAAAACTCAGGATGAGATATTTGCTTGTCAACGGTTTTCTGATGACCTCATCTGAATCCTGATAGGAAAGCCAGTGTGGTACTGATGCTGAGAGGATGTTTGTAAAGGCAACTGATGGCTTAGCATCAACAGTCAGGAAAATAAGCTCCGAATGCCCGCAGGAATTGTGTGCCTCCCGGGCTGCTGCCTTTGCAGGCGGACTGGTTTGTAGCACACACACACCCACACAGTTCAGACTTAAGGTCCTGCTTGGAAGATCAAACACATGCAGTTAACTTAGCTTCATCCCAAAAGCAAATTCACCAACAGGTGAATCAACATATCTGCATTATGGTCCCCTTCTGGCTAAATTCTCTGTGTGCTCTCAGGATGCCCAATGCCTTTGCTTCCTAATGAGCTGTCACCTAAGAGGCACCAACATGGCAGCTGTGTAGATCATTGCTAAAATCCCATCTAGTACCAGGGTGACAAATCATACTAAGCTAAGAGATTTTTCTAAGAGGAGATTGAGGGTGGGTTACTTTCTCACCAAAGTTTCTTTAGCTTTGCAAGGCTTTGCAGGGCTTTGAAGTCAGAGACTTATATGTGGAGCTTCATCCTGTGGTTTTCGGGCATATAACTTGCCAAGTGTCTTAGGGTTTCCATTGCTGTAAAGAGACACAATGACCAAGGCAATACTTATAAAGGACAACATTTAGTTGGGACTGGCTTACAGGTTCAGAGGTTCAGTCCATTATCATCAAGGAGGGAGAACAGCAGCATCCAGGCAGGCATGATGCTGGAAGAACTGAGACTTTTTTCTATGTCTTATTCAGAAGGCAAACAAGAGAAGACTTACTTCCAGGCAGCTAGAAGTTGGGTCCCAAAGACCACCCCCACAGTGACACACCTACTCCAACAAGGTCACACCTCCTAATAGTGCCACTCACTGGGTCAAGCATATTCAAACCACCACACCATCTCTTCTGGTTTCCCTTCTGTAAAATAGGTAACAAATGATCTGTGCCTTCCTAGCATCCTGCCCACTGTTCATTGTTCTGTGGTGCACCAGTCCCTTCTCTCTGTAAGCTAATCTTTCTTTCTCTTCCAGATCTTGAGACCTCTTCCCTCCCCCTCCTGGTTCCTCTCATGTTCTAAACAATCAAAAGAGCCATATCCTGGTCTAGAGGAAGCTCTGCCAGTAACATGCTGGCAAGTGCCCAGAAACCATGTTAACAATCAATACTAGATGTGGTCATAGGTGTCTGACAATCCCAGCACTGTGACAAGGAGACAGGTGGATCCCAAAGGACACTGGCTCTGTCTCAATAAAAAAAAAAAAAAAAAAAAAAAAAAAAAAAAAAAAGAGGTGGATGGTACCTGAAAAACAACATATGTGCTGTTCTCTGCCCTTCACATGTCCCTACACATGCATGAACTATACCCCCACAGACATCACACACATGAAAATCTGTATTTAACAAGCACCAGTCCTGCTGGCTTGCCTGGATCCCTCTGCTAGCTGCCCACGTCTTGTATGTTACAACCACCCCTTCTCAAGGACAGAGCTCAGCAACCAGCTCTTAGGCACCATCACATTAAAAGCAGCTTGAAAGTAACTAAAATAAAATTTAAATAAAATTATCCACAAACCAAATGCTAAAATGTTACAGCCCCTTCCAGCTACCCTTCTCTTTACTAATCTGCATCACAGCAAACTGAGAAACTGTCTTTGACCACCCACCACCACATCTACCTTCTTCCTGTCTGGACATTCTTTCTTGAAACCTTGTTACCACACACTCAGAGCTTCACCGAATCTGCTAAGATCTTTCAAAGAGGTTCAAAGCCTTAAACCTCATGTGACTTAAATTGGGGTTGGGATTAATTTGACCCAACCCACTGTCTTTCCATTCTTCTCCCAGTCAGTTCCTGCCATTAGCTTTCATAATATCCCTTTCTCTAGGTCCCCTTCTTTGGTAGCTTCTTCTCAAATACCACTGCCTGTGCTCATGAGTCTTCTTCTCATCTACATTTGAATTATTCTAGGCTCTGTCCTTAGGCAGCGTCTCTTGAGGGTCTTCTCATGACATATGTAATGATTTCCTTTGGCCCTGCTTTCCATCCATATCTCATGCCTCTGCACTCACTATCCGGCTTAGACCTTTCTCCTGAATGTCAAAATCACGTATCTACTTACCAACATGGTGACTTCACACGAATTTCAAATAAGCACCTCAGACCTCCTGGTCTCCATGACAACGTGTCTTCTCTGATGCTCTTCTAGCAAAAGGCCATGCCTCTGTTCACTCAGTTGCACACATCAGAAATCTTAGAGTAACTCATTCACATCCTATGACCCTTCAACAGACTCCTGGCTCCACTTTACAAATGCACCTGGAATCCAAGTGTCTTACCACACCTATCAAAATCGCTTCTCAGATGGCTCTTTTGTACAGGCATCTCACAGCAGGTCTCTTTGCCTCAGTCTTGCCTCCTAACCATCTGTTTCTCAAACACTCCCTAGAGCAGCCCTTCCAATAAAAGTCTGCCCTCATCACCTCCTTGCTCTGAATCATTGCCCTTAGGATAAATCCCACAGCCCTCACCGTGACCAGCAAGGAAGCCTCAACCAGAGCTGACATGGGATTCCTGCCCTTGCTGCGACCTCACCCGTTGCTGTAGGGATGTGGCTTTCTCGCTGGGACCATTGCTGCTGGCTTTTTCATTGCCCACAATGCTCCTCTGCTGCTTGCCCAGCTCCCAGCAGTGTCTTGTGGCTAGTTTCTTCCATGTCCCAGTGTTCCCCATAACATCACCCACCCACCTGCCACTTTCTTCACATTACTGCTCAAATGTCACCTGTCAAATAAGCCTGCTCGTGACCTTCGAAAGCTTGTATCTCTTGTTCTTTTCCTTTGTAATGTATGTGCTCACCGAAAGTATGTTGTCCTTTATCCTCTTTTTGTCCTCTGCCTACCAGACTTTAAACCTTAGGGGGTTCAGTCTCACTGTTGAACTTTTTTTTTTTCACGGCTCAATCAGCCAAACTGAACACCATTGCTGGCTCCTAGTAGCATCCAAATTGATAGTCATTAGTAAGATATTCAATAAGTAAGAGAATGAATAATCGCACACACACACAAGGTTTTCTAAGATGTAAGACTAGGAGTGTAGCTCAGTAGCAGACTGTTGTGTACAAGGCCCAGCATTTGACTGCAACCACCAAATAAATGCCACATGAATAAAGTTTACTAAAATGTTATGAGCCATTTCCAGCACATGAGAAGACACTTCCAAATATTTGTGGAAGCCAACCATATGGTTCAGTGGTTAAGAACACTTGCTGCTCTTCCCGGGGACCCAAGTTCAGTTCCCAGCACCATGTCAGGCTGCTTGTAACTGCCTATGACTCCATCTACGAGGGATACTACAACTTCTTTGTCCTCTGGGACAGAGCATGTGGAGAAAGTGCTCTTTTGAACTTGCAACTAGGATCCTATTTCATTAGTAGGCATGTTTTTCTTTTCCTTTTTTTCTTGAGCTTTTTATTGGTTCTTTGTGGACTTCATGCTCCCCAGTCCCATTCACCCCACCTTGCCCCCCCCCACCCTTGCAACCTCCCACCCAAACAGAGACAATAATCTCATTGTGGAAGCTGTGGTGTGTCACGGTGTGTCCCATAGCCTACCCTTTTGTCCACCCGTCTTTGCTCATAAATGCTAATTGTAAGGACTCGTTGGTCTGGTAGGAAGCCTCTGGCTTCTGCCATTAAACAAATACTGGAATCTTAGTGAGATTCTTCTCAGACATCCTGTTGGCCTGTATCACAAAGCTGCTGTAGCAGTTCAGTGATGGGGTAGACATTGGGGTGGGCCAATTTAAAGGCCTGGATCTGAGCCTGAGAGGTATTTAAACTGGTCAACCTGTCTGCTCTCTGGCTCTCACACCCTTGGGGTCAGCTCACCAGCAACCACTGCAACCAGGGCCAGCTCTACCTTTGAGGTGCAGGATATGCTTTTCTGAGTGTAAAGGAAGGTGAAGGATATAGCCAGTTCTCCCACCCTCAAGACCACCAAGTCAGCTGTAGGTGGCAAGAGACAAGAGTAGGGAGTGCACATCTCCCTCGCTCGTGATGATACATGATAAACAAGCTGAGGGCCCAGCTTTCCCATGGCCACACCCTTGGGCTGGCTCTCCTGTGCTCCCCAACCCTGCAATCAGGTTCAGCTATACTGTGCTAAGTAAGGTACAGGGTCTGCTCTCCAGCTCCGATGACCTTGGGGTTAGATCTCCTGCCTGCCATAGGTGGTAAGGAATGAGGGTGTGTGTGTGTTTGTGTGTGTGTGTGTGTGTGTGTGTGTGTGTGTGTGTGTGTGTGTGTGTGTTCTTTCCCTCATCCATGCCACTGTTGAATGGTAGACAAATGGTGAGGTTAACTTTCCCATACACGTACCTTCAGGCCTCCCCAGCTCAGGCCTCTTCACCCACACCCCTGACCAGAGTCAGTCAGCTTTACTGCTGCCCAAGCAAGGTGCAGGGCCCTGATCTCCTGAGTCCTGCAGGTGGACATGGGCAGGGTCCTCTCTCCTGGTTTTATGACCCTAGGGCCAGGTCTCTTACCTGCTGCAGTATCTCTCTCTCTCTCTCTCTCATCCATGTAGGCATGTCTTTCAAGTAGTCTGTTTCAATAAGGAGTGTCCCATTGGCTCTCAACCAAATCTCTCGCTCTAGAAGCAGGCAGACTTCCTCGCCTGACACGGTGTCTACTCACACATGGCAGGGCAAGGAAGGAAAGTACCAACTTCTGTGTAAACTTCTGGAGACCCAGCCCTTCTTCCCCATTCCAACGCCCTTTACACGCTCACTGACCAGGAGAATTTTCACATTCCTGAAACCTGGTGTAACTTTCTTCCACTCTTGGCTAACACCTGAAAACTCACTGACCAAGAAAGGAATGACCCCGAGGTTAGCAGAAGATGGGCTTAACGTTGAACCTGGTTTTCGGGAGCTGCTCGACCTTAAGCTGGATACTTGATCTCCTTTGTTTCTCCAGGGCTCCAATAACCCTTCCTGGCCCATACTCCTGTGCTGGTTATATGCTATCCTGTAAGCACAGCAGATGTGCAACCCCATAGCACCAACTACCATCATGTGGTGGGTGTGTGGGTGGACAGTTTGCATGAGACTTGGCTGGGGAGCTGTGGTCTCCACTAGAGTCCCCTTTTGTCTTGCAGGAGGTAGGATGGCTCAGGTCACTGAGCTCCCTGGGTGGAAGGAGCCTTGTCTCACATAATCCCTCAGGTTATCACACATTTGGTCCTGAAAGCATTTGGCAGGCTTCCAAAGGAGCCACAGGGTCCTGCCTTCAAACTGGCTTCGAGCTCTTCTCCACACCAACACATTCTTCTTCTGTCACATGACTTCTCTTAGTTCCCTATTGGTCTTCCTCATACTCTTGTCATGCATGAATATATACATACAAAGATGCATACATACACACATACATACGCACACACATACATACATGATTTTTATGCTTCTATATAAAAATCTAAGAATCCCAAATGAGAGGAAACATGTTACTTCTCTTTTTAAGACTGGATTGATTTAGTTAATGTGACTATCTCAAGTTATGTCATTTTCCTCCAAATAACACTACTTTCTTCTTATTTATGACCAAAAAGAATCCATAGGTGTGTGTGTGTGTGTGTGTGTGTGTGTGTGTGTGTGTGTGTGTGTGTGTGTGTAAAAGAGGGAGAGAGCGAATATGTGATATATATGAATACACAGTTAATTTTTAATATAATTGTTTGTGTGCATTTGTGTGTGCATACACACTACAGTACACAGATGGCAGTCACAGTACAATTTGTGTGAGTCAGTTCTCTTTCTATCATGTGGGTCACAGGGATGGAACTCAGGTCTCCAGGCTTGATAACATGTGGCTTTTATTTGCTAATCCTATTCATCAGTCTGGTATTAAAGTGAAATAAAAGGTCAAAAGCCTGGTTGTCTCACATCTGAACTCTCAGCAGCAGGCTGGGGAAAGGGGATATCTTTCCGGTCTGAAGCCAAGCTGGGCTGTGTAGTAAGTTCTAAGCTAGCCTAGGCTACAATGTGAGATCTTGTCTCATTTCTGTCCTTAAAACTGTACAGATCCTTAAGCCAGCAAGTTCACAGAGTGGAAAATAGACTATTCAGTGGTTGAGAGCACTTGCTGCTGTTCCAGATGACCTGAGTTCAGTCTATTGCAAAATCACACAGCAAATTGACAAGACCATTTGGAGGTGACATACATAGCCTTCTTGTGGCACCTGTGCCACAGCTCTGTAACCACAGAGGCCTCCTAGTCCTCTGCGGTCAAGACAGAGGTGGGGAGAGAACTGACAGGCTTGACATTGTCCCGCCCGCTCCTCTTCAATGTCCTCAGGGATCCCGGCCCCACTGTGTGGAGCCTCCAGTCAGCACCAGGCACCTTTATGCATCGCTTCGGCTGCTGCACAGATATGATTTCAGCAAATGGAAGAGCTACAGATGAATACTTACCAAAGGAACCCACCTCAAAGGTGTTGCAACCCCTGAAAGCCATAGAGATAATTCATTGTTTACTCCTTCTCTCCGAGGGATGGGAAGGCAGGTGCTACGGGTTGATAATGAAATGCTTGAGAGATTTTTAAAGAACCATCTTAGCTGGCCAGACTGAGCAAAGCCACAGCTGATGCAGACTGTGACCAGTGCTCAGGGCCCAGGAGTCTGAGCAGCAGAGGTTGGACCCTCTGCTCAGTGCTGGGACTGAGCCTGTTCCACCCATGCCAGGCAAGCACCCCACCCCTGAGCTGTATCTTCAGTCTTGTTTTGTCTCGATTTAATTTTCGAGACGTGGAATTCCCCAGGCTGAACCACAGTCACTCCGCAGGCCGTGGGACCCACAAGCTGAGTAGCTAGGGCTTTAGGCCCGCACTGCCACATCCAGCTGAAAGGGGAGGTTCTCCGAGGATTTTAAGCACAAAGCATCTGTGCATTCCCCTCCCACACGGTCAGATTAGCAATGCAGACTAGACTCAAGTCCTGCTAGCATCTTCCAGATCCATGCGTTGTCTCGCCATAACTCCCAAAGGCAACAAAGAAATGATCTAGTTTACTGAGGCTGAAAACCAGAGCAAGGACAACTAGAGGACCAGGAGAGCTAAACAAGCTTTTGAAATACTAAGTCCTAAACACATACCACATGCATAAACATATATCACACATGCACCTAACACTTCCCCATACCACATACACACAGGCACATGCATATACATATACACACACATATACATACCATATATATATAACATATGTACATATACAAATATGCATGCACGTATACTATTCACTTGCATAAGCATATACTACATGCTCATACCACATGGGCGTAAAGGCATGTCTTACACACAATACATGCTTCTTTCCACGTGTTTCAGACACAAACAGACTAGCAAGCTTCCAGTTGGTGTCCTGGAGACCATTTAGCCAGATTAATGTCAAGACAGAGGGAGACATTGTTTGTATATTTGCTGCCCTTAGAGACCAATAGCTACTGACCAGTCATAAGGGAGAGAAGCCCGTATTACACACGCAGCCTTGATATGCAGGAGTTCATACCTCAGTTCCAACTATGCAAACTCAAAAGATAAAAGGTCAAAAGCCCAGTGTTCTGGGACTTGTGTCCTGGGACTTCAGGCAACATGTTATGGGCCCTAAGAAAGCAAGGCTGGGAAGGATAAAGGTGGAATGGGCAGATGGAGCCCCCTCTGCCCACTGGCTTATGGGGCACAGGGTGGACAACTGAGTCCCAGTTCAGGTATCCACTAGCCTTGGACTGCTCACACTGGGGCTAAGGTATGTGTGGGGTCTAGGGCAGAACTGGCTGCATCCCCCACAGGAGTCGCAGGACCCATCATAAGAGAGGCTGTCCTGTCATTACCTTGCAGCTCCAGAAACTAAAACGGTCACTTTCTTTCAAGACCAAGAGCTTGCGGAGCAAAAGTGCTGACAACTTCTTCCCACGAGCCAACAGTGATGTGAAATCGCAAGCAGACCTGCTGGCCAAGGCCAGCCCAGGCCCCAGCCCAATACCCATCCCTGGAAGCCCAGCATCCCTGCCCACCAAGGCTGGCCTGCATCCCGGCAGCAACAGCAAGGTCCACGCCTTTCAGGAGCATGTCTTTAAGAAGCCCACCTTCTGTGATGTCTGCAACCACATGATCGTGGGTAAGACCCCCCTCCCACCTCTACAGGTGCAATGCCCCTGGGAAAATGAATGGGAGCTGCATGTCTAGGTTCAGGGACCCACAGACCAGATCTGAGTTTCAGGTGCAAGAGGGTCTTTGTGGGGAGGGGCCTTGAAGGAGGGGGAGGGGACTTGTGCAAAGCAAAGGGAAGCAGGGCGCCAGGTGGAGGGAGAGCTTATTTGGAATCTGGTCAGAACCAAGACAGCAGCTGGCATCCTCCACCGGGAGGCTGGTGCCCTTTATACCTTTTCTGAATGTGGCCCACGTATACCTGCCTGGGCCTGCTATTCCAGGTCGGCACAGGAGACCTGAGGTGTTTTCCTGTCAGCACTGACACTGGACACCTCAGTGATGGCTATGAGGCCAGGAAGGTAGAACGGCCTCCATCTGGTTCCCTCAGCCTTGTCGAGGTCCAGTTAAGGGGTGTGTCAGTGAAAAAGAGAATAAGAGAGAGTTTCTTCTAGAGCCAAATATTAGTGGTCCCGGTCCCAGGGATACAGATTTAGGCTACCCCCAATACCATGTTTCAATGTTTCATGAAAGCTATAAATCAAGGGTTTTTTTTTTTCTTCAAATATATGGGTGTGGTCATCGTGTTACTGAAAAGCAGGGAGGTCTCCAGTATCAGCCTCAGTCTTTGGGATGGCAGGAGTATAAGGTCACAGTGTGTTCCAAGAGCTCTTTACCTCCATGTCTTACAACACCGGTAGGTCAAACACAGTGGGTAATTAATAACTGTTAAACTAAAGATGGCCCATGAACAGTTGTCTCTGGACATGCAATTGTTCAGAGAGATGATGGAAGCTTTGCTCAGTCAGCCTCCGAGAGTGATGTGAAGTACAGCTGAACCTCAGGGCAGCTTATGTCCGGGGACCTTCTGTCCCCAGGTGGGATGCTCTCTGTGGGAAGCAGCATCAGCATCAGATCTACTGCTGCTACAGCCATGAGACCTGTCTACATGTTCAGATAGGGCTTTCTGCTCTCCACTATCCCTGTCCTTCCTCTAAACAAACCACATTTAGAAAACGAGGTCTGTATTGATCAGATTTCCATCATAATGCCACATAAAGACAGCTACAAAAACAAACAAACAAAAAAAAAAAAAACCACCAAAACAAGCCACTTTGCAAATCTCACTTGAGCATATTCAGATCAGACAGAGCCAGACTGGCCGAGACACACCATTCCGTGGCTACGTCTTTTCTTCTCCTTGTCCCTCACTCTTTCCTTAAGCCAGAGCCCCAGACTTGTCATGTTGTTCTCCCAGTGAGAATAAGAGGCAGAGGGCAAAGCACCTTGGTTTCTTGAGCTGGAGGCAACCCACCGTGAATTCCTTTGGTTGGGTACAATGATTGACAGTCAGGAAGGTGGGGAAATACCAGTTGACTTTCCAGCCTCTGGGAAAGAGGGATGGATAAAAGGATAGAGAACGGGTCCGCAGTCTGATCCGATGCTTAGGTCCTCTTTGGATTTTTCAACCGCTTTGCCCAGTAGATGCAGCTCCTTCTTGGAACTCCCACCCACTCTATCTCCATTTGAGTGTGGCACCTGGCTCCCAGTGTGGGAGCCTGAGGGGGGTCCCATCATGCCCTGTGCTCAAAGTACTTAGATACCTGCCTCCTGCTTGGTTTTTCTTGAATGCCTCCTTTCTGAACCCCTTGCATGCATCACTTCAGCCCTTTTCAAGGTAGTGCTATTCATAACCCTGAAAGAGGTGCTGATGAGGATCTATTTTCAGTCACATTGTGATGCGTGTGAAAAGACAAGGAGCTTGTGCTTTTTCAGAATGAGTAATGGAAATGAGTTCACCTCTGAGGAATGTCACAGCCATTCCCAAGTGGGGGTTCTCGGGACACCACAAGAGCAACTTTATAAGACCCAGTACTAAAGAAGGTTGCACTGTGGATTTATCTGAATTGAATTTGTATTGCAGCTGCCCTTTAAAAAAAAAAAATATATATGTGTCTATGCTGGGGGTGGGGTGGGGCCAATGTGCACATGGGTACATAGGCTCACACTGGCCAGAGTTGGAATGGAACAGGTCCTGATGGAACAGGTCCTGGGAATGGAACTTAGGTCTTCTAAAAGAGCAGCAAGTGCTTTTAACTGCTGAGCCATCTCTCCAGCTCTACCTAACTGTGAGAGTTTCCATGTATCCCAGGCTGGCCTAAATATCTCTAATGAGGATAATCTTGAACTTCTAATCATCCTGCCTTTCCTCCACCAGGAAACTGGGAACACATCTGTGTGCCACCACACCTGGTTTTATAAGGTTCTGAGATCAAACCCAGCTCTTCATGAATAATGAGGGTAGTGCTATGTGCACGTGGAGACCAGAGGTTGAAGGTCAGGTACCATCCATATTACTATCTTTTTTGTTGAAGCAGGGTCTCTCATTGAACCTGAAGCTCACCCTTTCTGCGAGGCTGGCCAGCAGGAATGCTAGGAAACCACCTACCTATTCCAACCCAATTGCAGCACTGGGGTTATAAATACGCACTTTGGGCATCAAACTCAAACCATCTTGTTTGCTAAGCAAACACTTTCCCCCTTAACCAGTTGTTCTCAACCTGTAGGTTGTGACCTCCTTGCAGGGCCAAACAAGCCTTTCACAGAGATTGCATAAGACCACTAGAAAAGGACCACTGGAAAATGCAGATATGTACTACAATTCGTAACAGTAGCAAAATTACAGTTATGAAGAGCCGCCAAAATAATTTTATGATTGAGGGTCATCACATGTGGAACTGTATTAAAGGGACACAGCACTGGGAGGTTGAGAATATCTGGTCTAAGCCATCTCCCAGTCTTACTGTTCCTTTATCTTTAAAAACGAAGAAAGGAAAAAGGATAGTCAACACATTGACCTGATATTTTCAAGGACTTAGCAAAGCAAACTAGTGTCTTCTTTAAGGAGAGCACAGAAAGGATGAAAAGGTGCAAAATGAAACAGAAGTGATACAAGAGGCATCTTTGAAAGAAAGATGAGGCTCATATCCTCCTCCAACACCACCACAACAACAACCACCACCATCACAACCACCACCACCACCACCAACCTCCACCACCATCACCACCTCCACCACCATCACCAGCATCACCATCATCACCACCTCCACCACCATCATCAGCATCACCACCATCACCAGCATCACCACCATCACCACCACCACAAACACTACCTCTACCACCATTACCACTATCACTAGATCTATCACTACCACCACCACCATCACCACCACCACAATCACAACCTCCATCCCTATCACCACCTCATCACCACCTCTACCACCATCACCACCATCACCACCTCCACCACCATCACTAGCACCATCATCACCACCACCACCACCATCACCACCACCACCACTACCCACCACTACTTTTTTTCTGAAACAAAAGTACACTCACAGCTGGTTGATACCTGTCCTTAAATTTGTAAAGGTCATATGTCTACCATGAGTAAATTGGCCAGCAAAGATAGGCTCATAGCTGACCATCTGCTTTAAGTTCCTTTACCTTCAACATGATGCCCAGGGCCCTCCCTACTGAGCTGGCTCCCACACTCTGTGGGTTAAGCAGATTAAACCCCTGGTCTCTAGCTAGTCTAATCATTTCTCTAGGGCTTGCCCTTTGGGGTGGACATGCTGGAGATACTTTTTATTAGCTTAGTATACTGTTTTAATTTATTCTTTGAAACTTTACACAATATATTTTAATCATATATAACCCCTCTCCCCTTCTTCAACTTTTTTCAGATCTCTAATTCCCCCTCCCAACTTTATGTTCTTAAAAAAAAAAAAAAAAGCAAACCTTGCTGTGTGCCCCATTTCTATCCATCTATCCATACATCTTCTGCAGGTCTTGTGCAGGAAACCACAGAAGCTGTTAGTTAATGAATGTAATAGTCTTTTGGTGGCCATAGGACACTTTTTCTCCCCAGTCCTCTCCAATTCCTGGCTCTTACAATCCCTTTACATTCTGTTCCTCAAAGTTCCCTAAGACTTGGAAGTAAGGGGTATGATTTCTTCTTGCCTCTTTCTTCTATCCCCATCTACAATAATTGGTTACTTATTCAAGCCATGACAGACAACCCAACCTTTCATAGAAATGTGAGCAAAGCAAGTAGTCCTGTGTGCCTATGAGCTCCAGAGGTGAATGGTCCTGCTTCTGGGACAACAGGACTGGAGATTAGGTGTTAGGTGGAGAAAACTTCTAAACTGATTGAAGTCCTAGGTGAGAGCACTTTTATTTTTCCTCTAAGTAGATCCTCTTATGACATCCTCAAGTCTTTATAAGGAGAGTGGAGATCATGAACCATCTTCCTAGAAGGATTCCAACTACTGCATTCTGCCTTGATGTTGAATTGAGTATTGGCAGTGAGCCATTCAAGTGAACACTGAACCCGTGTGACACTATGCAATAGGTTAACCTGTGATCTTGGGTGGTATGCATGTGTGTGCATGTGGGCATTCACACATGCTTATGTGCATATGTACAGAGTGTGCATGTGGAGACTGAAGTCGGTGTTGGGTATCTTCACTCTCCATTTTATTCTCTGAGATAGAGCCTGGCATTAAACCTGAAACTTAACAATTTGGCTTGACTGGCTGGTCAGCATGCTCCAGGGATTCCCCCCATCTCTCCCTCTCTGGTGCTGAGATTTTACCATCATGTCCAGCTTTTTCTCTAAAGTGAAACATGCTTTCCTAATATGGCCAACCCCAGGTGTGTGTCTACTCCATCAATTAAGGAAAATTTTCCCTACAGGTCCCAAGTTTTTTTTTTTTTTTCACTAGACACCATGCTTATAAGACTATTCTAAATTAATTTTAATGGCTTTATCTGTAGTCTTCTTAGAAGATATGGTATATTAAATGGGCTCAGATTTAATAAACAGATTATTAGAAAAAAATGTTGAATTTCTTTGCTTAAAATTTCAAGTCTCCTTGAAAGAATCCATGGCGTTCATAACTTTTTTTCAAGTTTTCCACAAGAAAAAATAATAAGTGCTGTCTTATGTAGGGATTCTTATGAGGGTGCTTGGTTGTAGGGTGTGCCCTTGGGAGGAGAACTAAAGAAAAAGAAAAGACAGGAGAAGGTATTAAGTGAGATTGTGGTCTTATAGACTATGTCAGACTGGACCAAGTAAAGAGTCCCTCCAGAAGCAAGAGACTTCCCTTGTACTTGCTGTATCAGCCAATCACTGGCCCTGGGTGTCCTGGGAGGAGGGACGAATGGGGCATCCAGCAGAAAGGATTCTATTTGGCTAAGACAAATTATCTTGCAGAAAAGGGCAAAATGGGGGAATGTATGACATGTTATCAGTCAATAATCACTGCACCCGCGCAATAAATGTGCAATGAGCAAGCCACCAACAGGATGTCCATCAGCATTCCTCAACAGGGCAGCATCCTTGGCTGGAACATCCATGCTGTGTGATGCTGATGCTGTAGGGGCAGCATCTTTTGATGAGAGTGCATTTAAGATGGAGAGAGACCCTGCTATCAATGGCCCCATGGCCTTTATAATTTGACAAGAGGAAGCACTACCATACATCCAAGATAGACCTTTCTGCTGTGCTCTTGTCTGACTATTGTTTTAACTGTTTCCTGGCCTGCTCTGAATGCATCCCACTGTTCTAGCTATTAATCAAATCTCCAGTAGAAAAGACACACATAAACACAAGATATGCAATTTAAAAAGAAAGGGTTGGTACCTATGCAAAGAGTACGTTGGGTGAGAGTGGCCAGAGACTTGCAGGAATATCTAAAGTCAAATGTAAAGCCTGTGTATTCTCAGAGCTAACAACCTCAGGGATACCTGTGGTCATTTAAGTGAACAATGCTTTCAGGGCTGTACAATTTGTACATAAGAAAATATGAACATCTCAAGAGCCTTCCCAGACATATATCAATTAGAGGCCTCCTTAAGCACCAGTGTGCTTTCTGAACGCCATCCCTTTGAAAGGGCAAAACCTTTGGCCCATTGGCATAAGGAGAAGTGGGACAAGAGGCAGTAGGAATACCAATTTGTGGCCATTTTTTCATTTTGTCTCAAACAACCTATTCTCCATGGAAGGTTCTGGATAATGTTTTCTGTTCTCCATGGAAGGTTCTGGATACTGTTTTCTCAGCTCTCTTTTGGCATTCTGGCATATGTCATCTGCAATATCCTTCCTTTCTTCTCTGGCCTTCCATCCAGCTAATCTCAAACCCACTGAGACCTAATTAAGAGGTGTTTGCCACTTCTGTAACCAACACTTGTTATCTCTGACATTTCAAGTTTCTCACAGCCCAGGCTTCAGTAAGCTCCTTGGAGATGCGATCAGCAGTGATAACACACACTTCCCAGTTCTGAGTGTCCTGTCCCACAGGATTATTCCTCTCTGGTAGTCACAGCTTAGCTGCTTCGTTAACATTACAGGATGCAAAGGAATGCTCTGCCCATCAGACAGATTTCCTCCCATTGTTTTCCCATTTGGTCCATTCTAAGAGAACTGCACACTGCTGGGCAAAGAACATTAAAGGATAGAAGGTCGGGCTGGAGAGCTCAGCTCTTCATTGAGTGCTTTCCTTGCAAGCATTAGGACCTGAGTTCAGGGGCCAGATGTGGTGACATCTGTGCTCCAGACGTGGAGACAGGAGGATAATTGGGGCTCATTAGTCAGATAACGCAGACTACTCGGGCAAGATCCAAACCAGTAAGAGATTCTGACTCAGAAAAACAAGATCGATGGTACCTAAAGCATTAACCCCACAGCTGACCAATGACCTACACACACATACACAGTTGGGGGCAGAGTAGAGAGGCATGGAACCATGACAATCACAGTAAGATGGCAACTGTCACTAAGGACTCTTCCCTTCTAACACCCCCGCTTCCCTTGGTCACCAGTGAAATCAGTTTAGCATGGCGATCGGTCTGGCACACATAATTTAGAGGACCTAAATATATTGAGAATTTATTAAGATTTAAATCTCAGGCTCAATGCCCTTACTGTCATTCTCAAACAGAAGTATGCACGGCCGCTACTCAATACCTTTCAGGTAAAAGAAGAAAGCACAAAATACTTTGAAAGCTGCATCTCCTACTATTTTTCTGATCATCGACTACAGCCAACAGAAATGGATTTAAAATATCTCTCTGAAAATTGCTTAGATAAAAAGGATTAAGCCAGAGGCTGGGGGAAATAATGGCTTGGTTGATAAAGAGTTTGTCACACCCACACGAGGACCTGTGTCCCGATTCTCACTACTTATGTAAGAAGCTTGGCACCGCTGCACATTCATGTAAACACAGTGCTGGGGGGACAGACAGGATGCTCCCCAGGGCTAAATGAGCTCCAGGTTCAGTTAGAGACCTTGTCCCAAAAAGTAATATGCAAAGCGATATAAGATGACAATGAATTCAACCTATGACACACAAATATGCACACATGCATGAACTCACACATACACACACACACACACAAACACACACACACACACATGTGCACATGCACAGGCACATACATGCATAAACACATGTACACACACACACTTGCACAAGCATACATACAGGCACACATGTATGCATACATCTATACATATGTGCGCACACACACATACACACACGCACTGAATTGCAGTTGTTCCAGCAGAAACAGATATAGATTAGACAACAAGACGTGTTTTTCCATGTCTGACAGTGTTAGTGGAATCATGAAGGCTTGCCTGCCATCGTTTCAAAGGGGCAAAATCCTCAACCCACTGCCTAAAGAAAAAGCAAGGGAGGTTGGGAAGAACTACCCAGTGTCTTCCTGCCCTGCCGCAGATAATTTGTTTCTCATAAAAAGTTCTAGATACTATTTTCTGGCCAGTCCAAAGTCTATTGAGAACTAATTAAAAACTGATCTTCCAGTTCTCAGGGATAACTTTTTCCCTGAGTTCCCATGCCAGAGTGGACTTCGATAAATTTCTTGAAGTCAGTTTCAGCTCTCAGGTGTGTGCCTATCATTACAACAACTGCAGGGCAAAAGCATTTAAAAATAGGCGTGGGTGGGGCTGGCCCTGTAGCTCAGTTGGGAGAATACCCACCTGAATGCATGAAGCCCGGGCTGGATCCCCCATCTCCTATAACTTGAGAGTAGTAACAGACACCTACAATGCCAGCACTTGGGTAGGAGGTAGAATCAGTGGGATTCGAAATCCAGGTCGTTCTCAGCTGTACATGGAGTTCAAGACCAGCCAGAACTACCGGAAACTTTGCCTTAGAAAAGGTATTCGTGAATGGGGGAAATGGTTTCCAAACTTACAAAAGAAAACTGATTTTTAGTGCAAGAATATGAGACGATCCCTAGGCTACCTGGGGTCTAAGAATTGGCACAGGCCAGTGACACAGGGGCCTGGCTTTCTCCTTATCCATACTTCTCTTGACATCTCTTCTGTTGTATGTGTTGATACAAATTTGCAGATTGTGAAAAGGTTCCTTCAGCCCTTGCTGTGACTTGAACCCACACCTGAGCCACATGCCATACTGTCCCATCCATAATGCCATCTATCCTGTTAGTGATGGGTGCCCCAGCACATCATGTCTACTCTTTAATGTGTGCTCACTGGGCTTAACTTCCAACTTTTGACAGGGTTGTTGTATGGTGTATTCTTTGACAATTCCATAATCTAGGTAACCATTCTTATTACTCTTACCCTCTACCTTATCGGATGCCCCCCCCACTCCTGACACACATACACACACCTCAAGACCCTCCTAGACCTTTGTCACACCCACATCCTTTTGTTCTCCTTTGTGACCCGCTGAGTATAGCGTGAGCTGTCTGGGTGCTCATGGGAATTGAACCCAGTGAAGCCTAATGGGTTACTCCGGACTCTGCTATTTTCTCTTTCTAAAGCAGACATGCTGGGATTTTCTTGACTGGACCTACATTTTTATTCTATCTCTTTAAAAATATTTGGCCTTCCTGGACTGCTCAGATGGCTCCCAGGGCAAGCATTTGCAATCAAGCATCATACCCTAAGTTTGCATGCCAAGAGTTGCATGGTAAAAGGAGAGAACCAACTCCAGCGAGCATTTTCCTGACCTCTCCACACACACACACACACACACAGAGAGAGAGAGAGAGAGAGAGAGAGAGAGAGAGAGAGAGATGCATGCATGCACTCATAGACACACATACAGACACTAAGCATATAGGTAGATAAATGTGATATTAAATAATTAATTTAATTAATTAAAGGTAATCAAATAATCTGGTTCTTCTACTGTCTCCCATTACCTACCGCTGTCTGCGTCCACACATATGTGCATGTTCTTTATGCTTTTTAAGAGGCCTTTCCTTTAACAACTTCCAGCGTTTCAAAAATATGTATGTTCTTCTACTAATAATTATACCCATTCCTTATTCTACATTTCTCAAGTAAAACTGCAGTTTGAGGTTAAAATGTAAATTCATTATTGCTCCAGGTATATTTACCAAACTCTCAATCCCTATTTTAGACCTAACAGCAGGGTTTCCCAGATTTTGCTGGTTTTATTTTGATGTCACTTTTGTGGTGATGGGAATTGAACCCAGGACCTCCTACATGCTGGACAAGAGTTCTACCACTAAGCTAGGGCTGCAGATCCAGATTTTATTTATTACCGCGATGTTCTACGTTCCCTGCCGAGGGCTGAGAATGAGCTCAAGGTGTCTTTATATTTTATAACAGCTGCATTTCATACATCTGAAGCATTGCTAGTTTTAAGTGATTTCTCAATTCACCATCCATTCGATTAGCCTTAAGAATTT
This sequence comes from Micromys minutus, assembly GCF_963924665.1. NCBI lineage: Eukaryota > Metazoa > Chordata > Mammalia > Rodentia > Muridae > Micromys > Micromys minutus. Next base: position 41,477,491 of record NC_137956.1, on the reverse strand, counting down.
GTGTCTTGGTGATTCAGACTACATTTTTGAAGTAATGTTTCAAAAGGGGAAACTGAAGATGAAACTCGTGTGAGAGCCACTAATGTGAGCCCCACATGCCACACCAAGAAGCGCCTGACAGATAGACATGTTTATTCACATTCACTTAACGTCTGTCCCTTTTGTGCTTTTTTTTTTCACTCTGCTTTTCCTGATGCTACAAGCATGTTCTCTCTGTGCATGTCAGTCTAGAAAAATCCAAACAGTTTGGAAGCTGCTACTTGTATAATTACATCAGTCTCCTCCTACTTTACCTCTAAGACACATTTTGATCATAAGTTTTTATTTGTTTGGTTGATTGGTTTTGTTTCCCCAAGTTTGCTGAAAACTTTTGCCTTTGGTTCTTTTATCACCATACCTGGCTTCCCTGTGTTTTATTGCCAACCACAAGCATATGCTCTTTTTGTGGTTGGTTTTCGACCTGTTTGAATGGCTTTCCAAGCATGCCTGGGCTTACAAAGGGGTGAAGGAGATCATCTAGGTAAACTTTTTCACAGAAAATCGGCAAAAAACCCATGTGACAACACATAGCCCAGAGAGTGGACGTTGGTGTATCCTCAACTAAGGTTAAGCATGTCACTTGTCCAGTCTGAACTGGTTGAGTGACTGGAAGAAGAGATAAGTGAACCCTCAACCAATGAAGAATAGCCTAATCATGATTAAGTTATTGTTTCCATGACACACAGAGCAGTGGTCATGGTCATGGAGCAGAACTGCAGGTAATCACAGTGTTACTGTGGGCTGGGGACTCCCACGTGGATATGTGGGGACAAACTGTGCAAAAAGCACCATAAATTCTAGCAGGAAGATTGTCTTAGAGTTGCTGTGAAGAGACACCACGACCACAGCAACTCTCATAAAGAAAAACATTTCATTGGGGCTGGCTTAGAGTTAAGAGATTGAGTCCATGGCTGGAAGTGTGATGGCACGCAGGCAGACTTGGTGCAGGAGAAGATGAGAGTTCTACATCTGGATCGGCAGGCAGCAGGAAGGGAATGAATCACACTAGGCTTGGCTTGAGCTTCTGAGACCTCAAAGCCTGCCCCCAATGACATTCTTCCTCCCACAATGCCATACCTACTCCATGGAAGAAGTCAGAAATCCAGAAGAGCTGTCAAAAGTCTATTCCCTAGATGGCATTAGTCACACTTTCTGTGTGTTTCCTAAGTCAGTTTCCCCAACATGCATGTGAGCTTATATTCTTCAGTCCTGTCCTTAAACATCTCATGACAAATAAAAACCAGGAATGCAGCCTAAGGAGGTGGCACCATTGATAGAGGCTCCCTTTGCAAGGATGAGGACATGAGTGTGACCCCTGTAACTAAGAGAGCCAGGTATGATGATATGCACTCAGAGTCCCAGGGGCAAAAAGACCTGGGACTCGTGGCCAATCTAGCCAATGGGAAAACTCAGAGCCTGATTTTGAGGAGGGAAGAATGCATTGTGAGATTGTCCTCCAACACACACACACACACACACACACACACACGCACAAATATACACACACACCACACTCCACACACATACTCCACATATAACACACACACATCCACACCCTACATACCACACACACTCCACATATAACACACACATACCACACATTCCACATATATCACACACACACTCCACATATACCACACTCCACATATACTGTACACACACATGCACACACACCACACTCCACACACACACTCCACATACACCACACTCTACATATACCACACACACACCACATTCCACATATACCACACACATACCACAAGCACACACACACACACACACACACACACACACACACAGAGGAGTTGACGGATATGGGATATAAAGGGCCAAGTTATAAGACAAGAGTTTTCACAGACACACACAACTCCTCTTGGGAAAATACAAACTTCCCAACCACTATTATCTTATCCATGTAAGAAAAAGTGGGCCTCCCTTCCTGTAAACTGTTTTTACAACTAATTCATTGGCTGGCATTTTAAGTGGGAGGAACGCCTAAAACAGAATCAATGCCCAGGAAGAAAGCAGGTTTCCATGCTCCGAGTGCCTTGGGGACTGTTTGAACCATAGCACAGCAGAGGCGGTCTCTCCAGAGACTGATGCTGCTCTGCCTCCGAGGTTTGGATCTGAAGATCACACCTTAGCTGAAATAAGGAATACCCAGAAAGAGGGGTTCAGTAAGTAAATAACCATCCAGAGAGTGTGTGTTCATTTAGGACAAGCTTTGGTTAAATAGCTTAACTCCTGGACGCAACATGTGCCCTGAATACACCCACTCTTCTACGGTGCTTCATTCTAACTTCCTTTTATTCTCTCCAGAATGTCTGGGGCACGGAAAGGGAGGCAGTATCACTAAGAGTGGATCTGGGGAAGAAGGGGCAGGGAGAGAAGGCAGACCCAGCATGGTGGCACTGGAAAGGTTTGCCAACTTCTCCTCTGGTGTGGCAAAGCCTTTGCACCTGGTCTCTGCTTCCTGCCAGAAGTTCAGATGAAACCAGGACAAATGCCTAGAGGCTGTTTGCTTCTGACTTAAGAACCATCCCAGGTCTGAGGCTGATGGTCTAGAGGAACAGGACTCACCTCCAGTTAGCCACACTGGGGAACCCTGTAGGAGCAAGTGTCCTGCACAGCCATTCAGTTGCTGGAGCAGGCACTGTTCTACTGACCTACTTTAGGATGGTCCCCAAGGTTATGCAGCAACAATAGACATGACATCATAAGTGGCAGAACTGGGTCAGTAGTGTAAAATAGAGCAGGCAGGTCTGCATATCTGGGGCTCGAAGCCTCAGTCAGAGGTAGGGAGAAGTCCGTGGCTAATCCTATTGAAGTATTTTCCCTATCACCTATTAAACACTGCCCATCTGCCCATCCATTGAAACAGAGCACAGATCATGCCTGGGGAGAAAATGCAGAAGACTGTGGCTTCCTCACATGCTCCGTCTCAACAGCGTGACAATCCACAAGTGCAAGGTGGCACATAGAGTCACATGTGCATGCGCATATATACCTCATGGACACACACACACTTCCACCTCGTATGTGTGTGTGTGTGTGTGTGTGCGAGTGTGTGTGTTGAACAGGCACATGTATGGAGGTCAGAAGACACTTGTCAGAGTCAGCTTTCTCCTTCTATCATACGGGACCTGAGTATAGAACTCAGATAAGCCATCCCTCTGGCCCTTCCATGTTGTGTTTTGGAAACAGGTCTCTTCCTAGGATATAGAGCACCACTAATTAGGCTAGGCTGGCTGATTAGCAAGCCCTGGGATCCTCCTATCTCTGCCCCCTCAGCTCTGGTGTTGCAAGTGGCAGCCCACGTTTTATCTGGGGCTGGGTGTTGAGTTAAGGTCCTTTGCTTGCACTTTATAAACTGAGTTCTTTGTCAGCCCCATGAACCGTTTGACCGGCTACCCTACGTTACAGAACACCTTTCCACTTGTGCTGTATCTCCTGGCCCATTCTGTGTGCTGCTGACTACTCTCAGCAAGCTACCATCCCATTATTGCTTTCCTTGAGGGTGCTTGCTCTACCTTGTTATCTAAAGATTTAGCCTCAAGCTCCTGAGTCTGATGTGCTTGTTCTAAAACCTCCAATAACTAACAAAGGTAAAATAATCTCCGCCCCATCAAATTGATGGAAAGCGGAACCTCACCGGAGATTGATGCTCACGGTCAGCGTTAAGGATGCTCAACACTGGTAAGTATGGAGAGAGGGGTGCAAAGTGTATGGGGGAGTCCAGGACAGATGGGTGGAGGAACTGGACAAAAGTCATTCCCTTACTCACAACCCTAGCATCTTTGAAACAAGATTGGAAAAAGTACAGCACTTCACAAAACTGGCTAACAGAAAATGCTGCCAGGGAAAGCGTGAGAGGGTTATAAACCTGAAAACCCTGACCTTTATTAAATCTCTACACCAAACATGTCTTCCCAGCTACATGGGAGAGCTGGGGCAGGAAGAGAGGAGCAACTTAGTAATTCATTGCCTTATAGCAAAAATTTTAAAGGGGCTGAGACGTAGCTTAATGGCAGAACATTTGCTGGGTGAGCGCGACACTCTGGGTTCCATCTCCAGCACCATAAATATGAGAACGAAAAATAAACCATAGCTTCATGTGCAAAAAGAAAGTGATATCACTCATGTGCTAGCTTCCCCAGAAGCACCTTGGAGGGAAAGATCTGGCCATCTTACTGTTTGGCAACCTAGATACATAGAATTTCTCCAGCCTCGAGCTCCAAGAACAAGTCTGAAACAAGCAAATGACACAAGGAACAGGCTTTTAGAAAGGGGGAACCGAAAACAGCAGCAAGAGAGTGTCAATACTAGGGTCGAGCCATCGGGCTCAGGGGGTCCCCAGATGACCATGAGAAAGTGGTCACTCAGAGGACAACTCTTCCCAAAACCTTAAGCCAAATACACATCCCAGAAGAAAAACTTACCAGCTATGCATCACATTATGATCCGATGGCCCCGGGGACAAAGGCTGTGAACTCCAAACCCAGGAGGCCCTGCGCCAACCCAACTCTCACTGCTATTTTTAAAAGCCGAGTCTGGGTGAGGGGTGGAGGAAATGAGAGAGTTTTTCCACTAGTCGTCAGGAACCGAAATAGGAAAGATCAACAGAAGCATTTATAAACAATGAATACCATTAATTTTTTTTAAAAGCTAGGACAGGGTCGGGGAGACGTCTTTCTATAGGGAAGAGCGGGTGACATCGGGAGGGAGAGATGGCCCAGGGTCTTCTCAGCTTTACTGGGTGGGAGCTTTGTGCTTGATTAATGGCATCTCAAATTCACTGCTGGTTAGGAACCTGGGGAGATGGCTCAGTGGTTAAAGTGTTTGTTGGACATGTGGCAAGCAAGAATAGGAGTTGGGGTCCCCAGAACCCACATAACACAGTAGATGTGGCATTCCGCCTGTAATTCCGTCCCTTGGAAGGTAGAGCAAGCTGGCTAGTTAGACCAGCCTTACTGGTGAGCTCTGGGTTCTATTGAGAGCTCAGTAAATAAGGTAGAGAGAAATTGAAGAACACCCCTACCCTCAGCCTTGGGCCCCCGTACTTCTATATCCTGGAAAACTTGGCACGAACTTGGGAGCTGTCTTGAGGGTAGAGGAGGTGAGAAGGTTATTTTTAATAGCTTTCCCTGGACCCAATGACTAGATTCAGCTGTGACAGCAAGCCTGTTCCCTTTCTTCCCTCTTAACAGAAACCTGTTGATTGACGCAAAGGGTGTAGAGAAGTCTAACACAGGATACTCTCTCCACCCAGCTCAAGATCTTTCTAGAACTTGATGCAGGGAGAGCAATGAGAAGTCCGAGTTCTTTTGGGAAGGGTGAAGAACACCAGGTCACAGAAAGCCTGCACTGGGCCGGGTCTGCTTAACATCAGTGTGCTGTGACCATCAGACAGGGATCTTTTCCACTGGGGTGCTAAGAACCAAAATCCTCATGAGTCCACACCAGCACTTCCCCCACTGGGCCATCTCCCAGACTTAGCTATTCTTCCCTAAGATGCCAAATCCCTTCTCCAAAAGTGATCAAAAATGGGGATACAAAAACCCAAACTGCCACAGAGGTGCCTTGTGTTTCAATTAGCCTTACTTTTCTAATTCCTCAAAAACAGTAACACGTGCCCTGTTTGGTTTCTTGTTACACGGGAAAATATGCTCATTGTGAACAATGATGAGATATAAATAAACAAAACAAAAACTAAGAAGGTTTTTAAGTCTACCCCCCCACACACACACACAGAAATATTAACATTTCGCTTGGTGCCTATCTTAGCCTTTTAATGTGCAAGTGCCTTTTAAATGAGTTTTCTAAAGACTGGGCTTTTTACCATGAGGGTGATACTTTTTATATTATATTGTGACGTCATGTCAGCCATTATGAATTTTAAAATCCTACCACTGGCCAAAAATCTAGTTCATTTATGGATGTACCCAGCTTTAACTACTACCTAATTTTGTGGTATTTTGTTGTTTTACATATCTCAACATTATTAGAAAAGCTGGGGTGAGCCTTTTGTTGATTCTTTACCGGTATGGTTATGTTCCTAAGACCCTGTCCTGAAATTAAAATTGCTGTAAATTTTTCACGCTTAGGACAAGGAAATGCTTTGTCCTGAGTTTACCCGACAGCAGGGATGTCCTCTCCCTCTCCCAACTGCAGTGGAGGAGATCAGTAGTCCTGCCATGTGCACCCAATGACTGGTCTGGGGTTTTCATCTTAGGTTTTGCTTGTTTAGTAGACGGGAATGAGAGAGAACTTCATCTCCCTTCTCTTAACTCTTCGGTTACTACATCTGCCACTCATTAAATACTTAGCTTTAAAATCCATTTCTTTTGTTGGTTATCAGTTCATGCCTTTAGCCCTTTTCCTTTCCTCCCCTTGTAAGGACAGTTCATAAATCCTATGTAATATCACTGACTTCACAGGCAGTAGTTTCCAAGTTCCCTCTCATTTTGTGTGTGTGTGTGTGTGTGTGTGTGTGTGTGTGTGTGTGTGTGTGCATTATTATTATGTGTTATTGTTTTGAGAACAGATCTCACATAACAAAGGCTAGCTTTGAACTTTCTATGTCACCAAGGATGACCTTGAACTCCTGATCACCCTGCCTCCACCTCCCAGTTACAGAGCTGTAGTCATGAGCTACATCAGGGCTGGAAATCAAACCTAGAGCCTCATGCACACTACGTAAGCACTTTACCAACTAAGCCACGCCTTCAACCATTATGACTACATTTTTTTTATGTGATCAGCATTCATCATTGTTTTTGGTATATTGCTTTACCAAAACACTGTACTTAGCATCACTCTTATTAAAAATAAACAAGCTAGTGCTTAGATTTTCCTTTGGATAATTTATTAGTTTCAACTCTTAGTTTCTTGCCCCATCTAAACCTTATTTCAAAAATCCTCCTAGATAAGGAACTTTCACCAAAAATGAACCAGATGCCTCATCAATATTTTTTGCACAGTTCTTTCATTGCTGATTAGAAAAGTCATTTCTACCAAAACCTGAATTCTTTCCTTCTCTTCCTTCCCCTCCCTCCATTTCAAAAGCATTGAGTTCTTCAAGCTTTTCTTTGACGTTTCAATCCATGTTATCAGTTACGTTGTTTATCTCTCTAAGTAACAGCAATAACTTGGTTTAATCATTGCTGTGGCTTGTTATAATAGATTATTTTTCAAAGATGTTTTGCAGTTCTTGGGCACACACTCTTCAAGATTTGTCTCATTCATTTCTATCAGTTTTTATTTAATATATAAAGTATCGAGTTTCACAATGACATTTGTATATGTATACATCATTCTACTCTGATGTTTGCCCTTTTTCCACACCTTGTTGTTCATTTCCTATCCTCTCTCTGTTCCTAGGACACACATATTCCATCATTCCATCCTGTTGTTCCCCTGTTCACTCTTTAGATCCCTTCCTTGCTCTTCTAGTCTACTTTCATTCATAAGTAGGTAGGTAGATAGACAGACAGATAAATACATAGATACAAACATGTGTGTGTGTGTGTGTGTGTGTGTGTGTGTGTGTGGTAGATACATACACAGATACATAGACAATAGATGTATTCATAATACATAGATGATAGATAGATAGATAGATAGACAGACAGACAGACAGACAGACAGACAGACAGACTTTGTACATGAAAGAAAACCCACAGTATTGTCTGAGTTTCTAGTCTGGCTTATTTTGCCTCCATAGTGATCTCCAGTCCTATCCATTTTTCTGGATGTTCACAGCAGAAGGTTAGACTGTGACTCTATTCTCTGCTAGAAGCCAAGATCTACTGATTCCTGCAGCAGGTGTTTGGGAGGGACAGAGTTACCTGCCTTCCGCTTGGCAAATACATCTGCCCTCAACTGACCCCAAACCATGATTTTCAGGTAGCGCATTCAACACCACAAAGGGTTTCTCATGCTAGTAGGAAGGTCATAGCTATCAATGGAAGCTCTGTGTGGGAGAGATTCTCCCCAGAATAAGGAGCGGAGAGTGGCTAACCACTGTCCCTCCTGGGGACTCCAGAAGAGCTCGAGACCCAGGGTTCTCTCCACTGTAGCTTCTATCTTTTCCACTTTCATATCACCAGCCTGGCAAGGGAATACCATGCTGTCACAGATGTCATTTAGCGTATTTGTGATGTTCCTGCTGTGCTCTCGCGGCTTCCTGTTTCCTGACCCGATCTAAGTATGAGGTTCCACCCGCGAGTTGTCCATTTTCTGTCCATGCTTGTTTATCTTGAACTGATTTGTGGTTTGACTTGTTTTGTTTTGTTATGTTTTCTCTTAAGTAGCTCTTGTCCTCATGGACTGTCTTGGATGTAGCCCTTTGATGCAGCTATTTGGAAGACTCTCTAGAAGGCCAAACTTAGAGTATCTGCATAATCCTCGTGTGTAATTTGGCCGCAACTCTTAAAAACTTTCAGCAAGATGATTGGCCACAAGTAGCCAGAGGGTTTTTAACAGTGAACTTCTCCTACAAATATTAAATCAAACATCTTATGTAGAAACAAATTATTATCTAAATAAAAATATTCATATGCTTGATAAGTGTGGCTCACACTTTAGCTTGCAGGGAATTCTGTAAACAGTTCATTTCACTGATGTTTTATGACATATTCATGTGAAAATATACTTAAGACTAGCTTTTTTAAAGAGGGCCATCTTTTTTAAAGATTGGTTTTATATATGCGAGTGTTTTGCCTGTTCTCATGTATGCCAGGTGTGTGCCCAGTACCCAGAGGGCTCTTTGTATTCCCTAGAAGTGGCATTGCCAACAGTTGTGAGCCACCCCTTAGGTGCTGGGAACTGAAGTGGGTCCTTTGCAAGAGCAGAAGGCACTCGAACAGCTGAGGCACCTCTCCAGCCTATTGAGACTAACTTTTGTACAACAAGAACTTGATTGTCTGTAACTCTGAAGGAGAGAGATGGGGCAGCGCACACTGGACAGAATGACACATACAGGCGTGTGGTAAACTGAGGTCATGCCGGTTCTTGAGTTTGATGTAACTAAGCTCAGACGCAAGGAGCCTGAAGTGGAGGCTCCAGAGTCAGTGGCTGCTCAGGAGGGGAAACTCTCATTCACAGCTTTCTTTTTTTTTTTTTTTTTTTTTTTCTTGTCTTTGCTACTTTGTGGGTTCTTCTTTTTCACACCCTTTATCCCCCACCCCAGTTTCACCCCATAACACTAGATAGGAAAGAAAGAAGGATAGAGGGGAGAGAGATCTCTGAATCTAATTCCTTTCTTCTTTGGCCACAGCTACCGTAACAAACTATAACCACCCTCCCTAAATGACCAACTGCCTCTTGGGGACCTCAAATTCATAGGCCCTCTGAAAAGTTCCCAAAATTCTAAACATCACCATGTGTAGAAACTTCCTACAGCTGGCAGAACCTCGCCTCTGCTGAAGCCAAAGGGAATCAGAGTCAGCTGCTACTGCCAGTCCAAAGCAGCCCCACATCCCCACACGTACACGGAAGCTACCCCGTTTCCCTACAGATGAGTATGCCTTCATACTCCCTCACCATCCAGGAGGAGCTCCTGGGCTGAGGACTGAGTGGGGCAAAGGTGCTGCTGCTGGCTAGGATTAACATGAAAGCACATTCTTATATTTCTAAGTTTTTTAAAGAGACCAAAATCCCAGAATTCTCAAAACTGTCACTCCACTAACTCAGAACTGAGTGCTTTGTGAAAGGGCTCAGAGCCCGGGACTGCTGTGGAAACCTTTTAATAGTGTAAGGCCAACCCGTTCCACCCTGCCATGCTGTCTTCATAAATTACACGTGTATATACATGCACACATACCCAGATATGCACATCCAAATATAGCGTATGTGTAGAAGCCATAATAAGTTGTAAACAAAATTCTATTTTTGTATTTCATTGCCTTACAACTCTAGTATTATAAGATTCAACCAGACTCTTTGGAGGTGGCTCAGTGGGGTTCTGTGTTTAAACCCCCCAGTACCCACAAAGATAACCAGGCAGGCCTGCAGAAGCCAACAACCCCTGAGCTGGATGATGAAGACAGGACAGTCCCCAGTGCTGGCTGGTCAGCCAGGCTTGTGACAGCTCTGTCTCGAGGTATGAGGTAGAAAGAGATGGAGGAGGGGAGTTTTCCATTATCTTCTGTTTCCCATGTATGTGCAAGGGGCACACACATTCACAGCCAGGCACCCCACATACATCATGATACACATTAGCACATACGCACACCACCACCACAACAACAGTAGTAAAAAGCCGAGATGAAACCATGGTTTTGACTAAACAAAGAACTAGCCTTTATCGTTTCTAAAAAATAAAATAACAAGTCCCTGAGTAGATTCCTGGGAGTGCAGTACAGACAAAATGGCTAATGCTCTGGTGGCCTTGTCTAGCAGAAACAGGAGGTGGAAGATTCCTACCTCAGAGGACTGTTGAGATAATAGGAGGGGTCTTGGGACATACCTCCCTGAGTGCACCAGATCTCCACTGATCTTGGAAGCTAAGCAGGGTCAGGCCTGGATAGAACTTGGATGGGAGACCACAGAAGGACTAGAAAGCTGCCCAGCCAGAAGCTCCCCAGCCAGTGCGTCACATACTCGACATTTGCTCATTCTTTCCAGTGCAGCTACCAGCTATGGCCGTCCCTGCCTCTTTAGTTAAAATAACAGTTTACATACAAAACACAGGGCTCGTTTATTAATCAAATGAAGAAACCTGCAAGGAATTACTCCTCCCAGTACATGAAAGCCTAACTATATTTTAATTCTTTTTTATGGCATCAAGATGAGAATTCAAGTTTCTGACTTCTGGTATAGTGTCTCTCCTCTCTGGTGTGTCCGTGTGTGTCTCTGTACTCACTGACAAACCCTAATCGGTTTTCTTTCAAAGTCACCCTTGTCCACGTACCAAGAGACAAAACGATGCTCCCTGGCTTCAGCTGGATTTGTTGGCCTTGTATGACTTTGGGATTCTAGAAATAGTCTTTATTTATATCATTATATCAACTACCATGGGCACGTGAATGTGATAGAAATGCATCCTGTATTCTGCGTGTGTTGGTTGGTAGTTCTTATGGATGTAATTATACTTAGAACTGTACATTCTAAGGAGCGTGCATTCTTTGTTTTACTGAGCAAAAGACAATCTTCCCACTGATGGCAACTCCAGTTACCCGTGATCACCGCTCATCTGAAAATGTTTTAATGGAAAATTCTGTGACTAAACAAGTCACAGGTTTGAAATTGTTTGCACTTCTGACTTAGCGTCTACACTGCCCCATCCAGGAGCATCCTCTCCTCTACTGCCCGGATGCTGTCTGTGTAAGTTGCCTGCCTGGTTGTCACATGGTCACCATCTAGGTTATCAGCCCAATTACATCACTGTGCCCATGTTACCCATCCCATTCCACCTCATCTTAAGGCTTCAGAGCACCTCCCATCACGGGGGGGGGGGAGGGGGATTTTGTAGTCACATAAATTTCACAATGGTATAATGTTATGATTCTTTTATTATTAGTTATGATTGTTGCTTTTACTATTCACGGTAATTCATAAATTAACTCTATCACAGGAATTCATGGGAATAAAAATGGTATATTTAGAATTCTGTACTACCCATGGCTTTAGCCATAAGGCAGGAATCTTATAACCCTGACAGATGGGGATAAGCTGCTGTATTTATAGATGGCCGTGTTTATATATAGGGCAATGCACTTTTTAAGTATTTTCCCCAAGCCAGCTGGGTATTGTAGCACACATCTGTAACTCAAGCACAGAGGAGGCAGATGAAGAAGGATCTCATAGCCTGGATTACATAGCAAGTTTGGAGTCTTGTCTCAAAAGAAAAGAAATGTCCCCAAATCACAGTGGGAAAAAACCTTTTTTTCCTTATCTGACTTACATTAACTTTCATCAAGTGAGTTGCACTGCTAAGTCTACAATGAGAATTGTAGAGACATTTATAAAATTAACATTTGGGCATTGTTTGTTGCTGATTCAAATACTGCACCATGTCTACCTTTCTTTCCCAAGTGGTTTCCTCATCCTACAAGTTATTTCCATAGTTAAGGAACCTTGATTGCTAGCCCTTGTCTTAGCTTTACCTTTGACCTTCTATTGAATTTCCCTAATAGTTAAGCAATGCCTCAATATCAAAATTCTTTCAAGATTGATATCGACAAATTAAGCACAAGCCTTGCAACTTCAAAATTCAGGAGGGAAAGTCAGAAGAATGACAGGCCAAAACCAGCCTGTCAACTTCTTCACATGGTAGACTTCAACATTTAATTCTAGCTCTGGAACTCCAGTCTTAAGTACCAGGCCAATGAAACAGCATAGCACGTAGCCCATAATCACTGCTGTACTGGCCTCTTCCTACACCATTGCAAGTTATGTCTAATGTTCTTAATAACCCCCACTTGTAACTCCTAAAATTGGCTTAGTGTATACTATGACCTCAAAAATCCCTGGAATAACCAATGAAGTGAATTTTTTTAAAAAGTGGCTCACAAGTTGCCTTTAGTTCCATACATCATGAGCCCCTCAGGTCTACTTTGATCTTGTTTCCCGAGACTCCTTTGTTTTTTAAGAGTTTGGTGTGTGTGTGTGTGTGTGTGTGTGTGTGTGTGTGTGTGTGTGTGTGCCAGAGTGTTCCTGTGGAGACCAGAGGATGACTTACAGGAATTAGTTCTCTCCTTCTACTGTATGGGTCCTGATGTTGACTCAGCCATCTGACTGAACAGCAAGCCCCTTTGCCCACTGAGGCATCTTTCCTTTCCTCTCACCCACCTTTTGACACAATAGCACAGGAGAAGAGATGGAGACAGATGGTCCTGAAAGTGCAGCAGTGGAAACCAGCTTGCGGCAGACTCACTCTGAGAGGCACCTCCACCCGCCCTCGTTGCATGTGACCTTCACAGCCAGAGCTCTCGGTGACAGGCTTCTGCTGTTTGTACTGATTAATGAAGCCTTTGATGACTTTCTGCTGTAGATAAGGCCTCATCTCTTAGACCACCAGAACCACACTTGCCTGTCTTCCTTGTTCTGCCCTTTCTGAAACAGCATTATCTCAAGAGTTAAATCACAATTTTGGGTAGAGTTGAAGGTCAGTTTAGGCGCCATGACTCACCACTGATATTTGCTAATTCCAATGTTTTACTATGATTGCATTTTTCTCCTTACATATATTTTATTTTCCTTCAAATTAAAAAAAAAAAAAGCCCTTTCCACTCCCTTAGCTTTCTATACCTCTGTAATTTATAAATACTCCCTCAGATCTTTCAAGTGCTATTATCTTTTATAAAGCTCAAAGTCAATAAACTTCTTTGTTCCTTTGTTTTATTCTTCAGAGTACCCCCTTACTTCATCTTGCAGCTCTAGCCTGGGCTACTGGGCTTCTCTCCCATGTCTGCTCTACACCATATCTCCTGTGTTTAAGTGTGTTGTCTTATTCTCTCTTTTTTTCTAAGGTACATTTTACAGTAGTTATTTTTAAGAATGAGCACATAAAAAGAAAATATTTTGAAGAAAGATCTAAATTTTGAGAAATATCTGTATTCTGCCATTACTTAGGTCTGGTAATTTAGCTGGATATAAAAATCTAGGTTGGCAAAATATATATATATATATATATATATATATATATATATATCTAGGTTAGAAATAATTTGCTGCCAGAACTTTGCAATTTGAATGTTTTTGAGGTTCTAGGGCCTTGCAGTTTCAAAACTGCCATTGTGAAACTCTGTGTCCATGTCTTCCTTAAATTGCTTACCGTGGATTTCTTAACTTTCTAACTTCCAGATAAATACTAACTCACTTCTCCACTTCCTATTGATGGTGTCACTTTACTGGGACTTTGATATGATTAAGTATATTGTCCCAATCCAATACTATTTACTTAGCGTCCATTGGCATCCTTGTTTCTAAGTATTTAAACCTATGTGGTCTTTTAAGATTTTTATAATCATTATTTGTTTGCTTGTTTGTCGAGCGCAGCAGAAGTATGCACCCCTGCTTGTATGTAGAGGTCAAAAGGACCGTTGCAAATGTCAGTTCTCTTTTACCAGTTCCAGGGGGCAAACTCCAGTTGTTGTAATGGATGCCAAGTGCCTTTGCACTCTGAGCCATGTTAGCAGCCCCCGTGAAGCCCCTTTGTACACACGGTCCCAACTATAACACTTCAGTTTGGATCATTTTCAATTTTATAATGAGAAACACGTATATAGTCAGTAACATCTGCACTCCAGACTTTGATCATATTCCAGGCTAATTATCAATATAACTACAAAACATCCTCTCATGAAGGTGGGCAGCAGCGAGCCTCAAAACCCAGGCAGCAGCATGCTACTGAGGGAGCAAGCAGTTCTGCATAGCATACTGTACTGAGCCTCGGTGCGTAGTAGAGTTAAGTGCACTTTGTGTATTTGTGTGTTTGTGCACAACTGCATGCTTGTGAGTATCCAGATGTACCCATGTTATACATGTATACCCATGCCTATGGAGATGAGAGGGCGTTCCCTCAGACACGGTCCACATTGGATTTTGAGACAGGATTACTCACTGGCCTGAAATCCGTGTTAGGCTAGTAGGTGACCAGGGAACCCCACAGATCCTTGTACCTTCTCACCTGCACTACAATCACAAACACACATCATCATACATAACTCTCATGTTTTATGTAGTTTCTGGGGGTTGAACACTGCTCCTCCTGCTTACAAGACAATCCCAACTCTACCCCCAGCCCCTTTCAGTACACTTCTGACTCACAGCATGTTCGATTTATGCTTATCTGATTAGGACACAGCATTGCCATAGGTCAAAGGCCATCTCTTTTATGACACCGTCCTGTGAGCCACCCTGTGGGGAGAGGGTTCTCCTTTGAGGATGGAAGCAGCTCAAGGGATAAAAGTATCGTCTCAGTTGCATTTTTTTCTGATTTGAGGAGCCAGTGTGGCCATATTAAAATTCAAAACTAGATTTTTCTCTCTAGTCAAGGATGAGGGGCAGCACAGCGTTGGCAGGAGTAACAGAGCAAGGTCCGAAAGGACCATCTCCAAATCTTTCTAGACTACACCAAGACTCACCCCTTCCCTGTTCTCTGAAGGTTAGAGTAGAAGCTTCACCCCTTCAATCAAGCTTGTTACTGCCCAGTGGAAATGGGGACACCGAACACTGAGTAATCACTGGTCTTCTGACTCATACCATGAGCAGCAAAGTATAAAAGCAAGCCGGAAAAACTGAAGTTGGGGAAAGGAAATGCTCAGAGGAAGGAAGAGATGCTATCATCTGTAATGACACCATCTCAGAGGCTAGCTCACAGTGAAACAGCTTCCCTTTGAAGACCTGGCTTACGTTCCTACATAGTCACAAATAGCAGGCTAGGAACTGAAATGAAAGCCACTACTTTCACGACCAACCTTTGAAACGGTCGCATGCTTTACCTGAATGATTATTTTCAGAAACAAAGGAGCTTTCTGTCACTGTGTATAAGTAACATGCCTTCATGGTGTGTGTGTGTGTGTGTGTGTGTGTGTGTGTGTGTGAATGAGAGTGAGAGAGAGAGAGAGAGAGAGAGAGAGAGAGAGAGAGAGAGAGAGAGAGAGAGAGAGAGAGAGAGGGAGAGAGGGGGGGGGAGGGAGCCAGGGAGGGAGCCAGGGAGGGAGCCAGGGAGGGAGCCAGGGAGGGAGCCAGGGAGGGAGGGAGCGCAGCAGCAGCTTTCTTTCTTCAGGTATAACAGGACAGGTTCCCTGTTAAATGGTACTTCCTTGGGAGACTTTCCAGGTGACATCTTCCAGAGGATTTCTAATTCTTTGCCTACCGTAGAGCTTGGCCACTGCTTTTCCCAGATGAACTGTGGACCCTTGTATTTCTCTGCTATATCATCTGATTAATCCCAAATGTATCTATATACACATTAAGCAATGCTGCAAAAATGGGAGGAGATATGAGAGCCAAGCTCCAAAAGAGTAAAAGGTAGGGTCTTTATTGCCTTTGGACAAATCATTCCTGATACCCTCTGTTGGGATTCTGTAAACCCCACCCCTCAGTTACCTGGCAATAGCCAGGTATGCTCCACCCCAATGACCTGATACTATAAAAGGGACTGCTTGCCCCCTCCTCTTGCTCTTGCCTCCTGACTCTCCTGCCTCTCTAGTCCTCTTGAAGCCTTGCTCTCCCACCCCTACTCCTCCTCTTCCCCTTCCCTTCCCCCTCTACCTCCACGTGCTTATGGCCACCCTCTACTCCTCTATTCCTCTCTCTCTCTCTCTCTCTCTCTCTCTCTCTCTCTCTCTCTCTCTCTGCCTCTACTACTCTTATCTCTCCTATGACCTGAATAAACTCTATTCTGTACTATACCGTTGTGTGGCTGGTCCCTCAGGGAGAAGGGATTCCCAACATGGGCCCCCCAGAGGCATCCCCCTTACCCCCAGACCTCGCCGCACCTCCATGGTCCATATGCCCTTCACTCTCTTCATCCTTCCCCTAACATTGGTGCCGAAACCCGGGATGTCATCTTTTCACAGCATTGATGCCCCATGACTGTTCCTTTCAGTGACTTTTCCTTTCATTGGTGCCCCGACATCTCTTTTTCCTTTCACCCTCTAACGTCTCATTTTTAAACTTAAATAATCAGCTAGAACTTCATATCCTCTTCTAGCTATCAAATGCTCCTTCAACTGTATTGCAGAATCTGCTCCCATGAAGTAACTCAAATCTGCCACTGTGGCTTCACCACATGCAGTGACTCGTTTATTAATGCAGTGTGTACAGGTCAAGACTCAAAAGCAGCAAGACAAACACACTATCCTTGCTCTCACTGATCGGAAGACCAAAGCAACCTTCCAACTAGCTCTATACCAGTTGTACATGTTATAAAAGACAATCACAGGGGTGTTGCCCGAAGGAACCTTAGGAGGTCAAGGTTGTAGACCAGTGACTGAGTAGGTACCTAGCACATGAGGAACCCCAGGTTCCATCTTCAGCATGATGGGTGAGAGGATAAAATGAGGGCAGAGAATTGGAAGGGAAAGAAGTAGGAGGAGAATGAATGGAAGTAAAGGGGGAAGGGAAGAGAAGGGGATGGAGGAAGCAGATGAGAGCGAGGACAGTGGAAGAAGGAAGGAGGACAGAAAGAGGAAGAGAGGGTCTTAGGGAGATAGAAGGAACGAGTAAGGAAAAGAAAATATTCAGACAGAGAAAGGGAAGTGCTCAGTATCAATGGCAAAGACAAGTATTGACAGAACAGCATCCTGGAGAGAAAGCAGAGCTTTCAAGGGCTTGGAGGGACTAAGAAGCTTATTCATCCAGAGAGCCGAAAGAAAGCCATGTGGCTAATAATACCTCATGAGCACAAAGGATTGCAGGCTTACCTCCGCTCACACCACGCTTCCCCCAGCCCCATCATGGTGAGATAGGTAAGATGGGGACCAGAGTGACTCAGTGAAGATCAGGAGAGACCGAATGGATGTCCTACAAAAACAGCCAAGAACACGGATTTTTGCTAACTTGGGTTAAGACAAAGAAAGCAAGCGGAGGGGGCTCAGATTTGCTAGTATCATGATAGCAAAAGGAGAATGAATACCTTACAGAAAAGATGGGTTGAGGGAAAGTATACATTATTTTAAATTTTTGAGTTTCGTGGGAAGAAAATCACAGAGAATTAACTTGTCCAGAAGTATCACTTTCCGTCAGTGGCTTCAGACCGGACCACAGGAAAGGGTAAGCTGTACCTAACCAAAGTTTGCTGTGTGCCCGACAGGAACCCACGCTAAGCACGGACTGCGCTGTGGAGCCTGTAAGATGAGCATCCATCACAAGTGTGCAGATGGCCTGGCACCCCAGCGGTGCATGGGCAAGTTGGTAAGGGCCGGTGCCAGACGGAACCCTGGAACTCTCTGTCCGAAGTCCCTTTCCCTGGGGGAACCACACCCTATGATCCCCTCCTCCAGAGTTCTGCAGCATGCTCCTAGGCACTGGCCAGCCATTCAGCTTAATTGGCACAGTGATGGAGCAGAGGTGTGTCAATCTCTGTAAACCCACAATGGTAAGGAGTCTTGTCCTCAGAAGACTGTGAGGAGGGGCTAAGGTGGGACCTTCTCAGCTGTAGCACTTAAGCTCTCCCCTCTCGGGTCAATTCAGGTGCTCAAAGTCAAAATTAAGCATTCCCGGAGTCCCCCATCAGCCCATACGAAATAGGTTGCTGTCTTACAGCTGGGTTACCAGGTGTTTAATGGCTGTCATTGGAGTGGGGGTGGAGAGAAGGCTGGTGCTACCCCATGCCCACTGGAATGTACAGAACTCTGCTTCCTTGTGACATTCTGGGCATATTCTGCTCCAACCATCTCAGGAATATGGGCTTGGGTCCCCGTGCACCCCAGAACACATTTGAAGGCACTGAACCCAAGTGACTGAAGTACAAGGGGCAGGGAGCTTGCCTTCTAGATGGAACATCACGTTGCTTCCCTCAACTGGTTCCTCTCCCTCCATTCCCCTATCAGTGGTAATTATAAAATCGATAGGCTATGTGGGTACCGTAGAGGAAAATGACAACTGGCTTTAATTTTACGACTCTTGCTTGGCTTTCTCCATCTCTGACACTGAGGCCTTCTCTCGTCCATTCTCTCCCCAGCCAAAGGGGTTTCGGCGTTACTACAGTTCCCCCTTGCTCATTCATGAACAGTTTGGATGCATTAAAGAAGTTATGCCCATTGGTGAGTTGGAACAGTAATGTGAGATGGGATTCCAGCAGCCAAGTCAATGATGACAGTCACCCTATACGGACAGGCTACAAAGACAGAAGGACAGCCTGAGATGTGTGTGTAGTGGCTGTTTTAGCTCTACTCACTGTGCTGGGAAGGAAATGTTTTTTTTTTTTTTTTTTTTCATCATCTCCCTGATGAGTCTGAAAACAGTAGAGTCTCAAAAGTAGACCCCACACTTCCCAGGCTTTCAGCAACAAGACAATACACTTGCCCTGCCATCAGCAGCATCAAAGCAACACACCTGCAACATGGGGCATGGTACCCAGCGGCCCTGGTGCAGAGTCAGCTCCGTACTTATCAGCCGTGTCACTGAACCCTCTGCCATATACCTTAAGGGGCCAGTGATGGCTACTTTTTACAAGTGTGTGTGTGTGTGTGTGTGTGTGTGTGTGCAATTTACTGAGTAGAAACTCAGCATTGGTTTTTAATAGACACACACACACACACACACACACACCCTGTTTGATGAAGACCTGAAAGCCCTCAACAGATGCGGTGTGGATATTTTCTTTCATGTTCTCTTTTTAATTGGCTTGTTTCGTCATTTAGTTGCACTTTCATTTTGTCTTCTGTACATGCAAGCCTCTACACCCAGGGTCTTCTTAGCTGGATGGATTTCAGACTCGAAATGATAAACTAAAGACAGCTTTTCATTGGGAATGCAATGTTTGAAGAGGGCGTCGTTTCCAGTTCTTTTGTGAACACTTCTGTCCTACTCCAAAACTGTTCTCTCAGGACTAAAGTATCTTTGGTGATCAGAGCTTCTCCTTGTAGGAGGCAGATTGGCCCCTAGGTAGAGTCTTCGAAGCGTAGGGGGAATAGTTATGAATGAGGAAAACCAACCACTGGGAAGACTTCGGGGGCAGAGTTCTGGTTGGACATATCAAGTTCCCTAAGAGAACAAGAGCATTTGATAGGAGCCCTCATCCATTAGAAAAGCATCTGGTTCTCGAGGCTCTTCAGCAAAGATCTGTCTTCCCTGGTCTGACGGGCTGAGATGGGTCTTTTCTTCATTTGCAGCTTGTGGCAATAAAGTGGACCCAGTGTATGAGGCCCTCCGATTCGGCACATCGCTGGCCCAGAGAACGAAGAAGGGCAGTTCGGGCAGTGGTTCCGACTCACCCCCCAGAACCTCGGTAATTGACCTCAATTTCAGTCCCCTGAAAGGTCTGGGTGGGGCCCAAGGAGGTGGCTATGCTGGCTAAATGTGAACAGGGCAATCATGAAGACCCAAGTTTGATCCCCAGAACCCACATAAAAGCCAGTGCAGCTCCTGTGTCTCTAACTACAGCATAGGGAAGGGAGACAGCAGGTCCCTCACACTCATCAGCTACCCAGCCTCAATAGAAATGTCCTCCAATGCCACACAACTTCTGAGAGGTCATCTTTTCTTAGCATTATGTATTTTTAACTCCATGTGCATTGATGCTTTCACCCGCATGTGTGTCTGTATGAAAGTGTTGGGTCCCCTGGAACTGGAGTTGCAGACCTTTGTAAGCTGCCATGTGGGTTCTGGAAAGTGAACCCAGGTTCTCTGAAAGAGCAGCTAATGCTCTTAACTGCTGAGTCATCTCTCTGGCTCCAGGAACCCATCTTTAAAGTCACTGTAAGCTCTGCCCTTCAGACCTTCCACTGACTTCCATGAGAAAAGAATCATAATCACGTTTCAATGTCTACATTAATAAATTCTCAAGAAGGAAAAATGACAGGTAAAATGAATGAAAATGATTTCTATAGTTTTCCCAACATATGCATAACACTGAGGCTGGCTGGATCTGTCCTCTACTTGGTGATGATGAGTAATAGTGAATAGTCTGCTGGAACTGTAGGGGACACCAAAGAGAAAGGGGATGGGGCTCCCCACCTTAACGAGAGCCTAGCAGCTGTGCCAGGGATACTTTAATGGTCATTTCATGTAAACACTGAGAGATTCAATAGTAAAATGAAAGTGTTTGGCTCCAGGGGACACAGTCTCTAGGTACTTAGAATATTACAAATGACACTGTGCGTGTGTGTGTGTGTGTGTGTGTGTGTGTGTGTGTGTGTGTGTTTGTGTGTGTGTTTACTGTATACTAATGTTCATATGAGGGTATGCACATATATGTGCATGCATGTTGAGACCAAAGGTCAGGGTAAGGCATCTTCTTCTTGCATTCTTTATCATTCTCTCACTGGCTAAGCTCAGGGGATCGACTTGTCTCAGTGGCCCCTAGCACTGGGTTATAAGCACCTATGTCCCTGTACCTGGCTTTTATCTAAGTTCTGGGGGTTTGAACTCGGTCTCTCATGCTTGCACAGCAACCACTAACCCAACGGAGCATCTCCCAGACTCCTATAATTTACCCATTTTAAAACACCTAAGCCCTGATGACCTTCTGAAGTTCAAAAGGTAATGTCAATTCATCTACTGGAAGAACCATAGAAATGGTGCCAAACGTGATTTAGATAAAAACCATGCCGTAGTGTGTGAGTATGAATGACGGTTGTACGACCCTTAACATGTGAATTAATGATGGCCATAAGTGTGAAAAGTTCACAAATGCCATACAAATCCCTCTTTAGATCCAGTATTGACATTAAAGTTCTGCTCGGTTGGCCCATGTGACAGTGTGGCTCACTGGCTCATTCTCTGCCATCTCCTGTTTCCTCCAAGACTTCAGAGCTTGTAGAGGTTCCCGAAGAGGCTGATGGTCCAGGAGATGGATCTGACATCAGGACGCGGAGCAACAGTGGTGAGTGGGAGACGGTTCTGCAGAAACCAGAGCAGGTGGGGGCTGCAAGAGTCTGTGTCCATTTCTCTCAGGCTCCTCTCACCCTCAGATAGCTCTGGGATATGACATGGGCAAGAGTCCAGGGTTCTAGAAAGAACAGTAGGCCTAGCCATAAAAATGCTTAGTTGTTCACAACTCTTATGAATGAGTACGTCCTCCTCAGACTCAGATTAGACCTGAGAACCTGGCCACTTGGACCTTATTTTGCACCACATCTGAGGTACATGAATCAGGTGAGCAAGGGTGCCAGTCAGAGGAGAGGGTACCACAACCCACAACCCAGTCCCTCCAAGAGGCTATTAAGATAAGTGCAAAACGCACTGCAGGGGATAGGAAATAGCCGGTACTTGCCTTGGAAGCGCAGGACCTAAGATCAATGTCCAGAAACAACATTAAACTCACATCGTTTTTTAAAAAGTGGGATGTACCTAAGGAATGACAGCCATGCAGAACAGGGAGGAGCCATCCTGACCCAGGTCTGTCTAGAAACTCATGCCTACCAGCTGAATTTAGGCAGTAGCCCCAGAATTCATCATCTCAAACCACAAGGTACATGACTACATTCGCACATTCATGTGGCAGGTCTAGCCAGACACTCATGACAAGCCTAACCTCTGTAGTCACCTGTCTGCAGGCTGACCTGAGGGACATCTGGGCCTCAGTGAGCCTTGCTGTGGACTTTACTTTGAGACCATGAGACCTAGAGGTGCTGAGTAACCACCTTCTACCTCATGTCTGAAAAGGAAACGTTGACATCGCTAGAAGTCCCAAAAGGCCAGGTGTGGCCACACCCATCCCCAATAAGCTGATTAGACAGATGCACGGTGGTGAAAGGCAGAGTGAAAAAGGTAGCCACAGTGAGAAAAGAAACAGACACAGGAGCCCAAGGTCCAGACATGAGGTTTAAAGAAAGGACAAGGTGGGCTAGAGAGAGACTTCGGTGGTTAAGAACACTTGCTGCTCTTGAAGAGGACCAGAGTTCAGTTCCCAGCACCTATCAGATAGCACACAACAACCTGTAACTCCAGCTCCAGGAGCTGCAATGCCCACCTCTCTTCTCCAAAAGCACCCATACACATGTATGTCTGCATACATACATGCATACACATATACATGCACATGAGTAAATGGGAAGAAAATACATCTCTTAATAAAGAGCAAGAGGTGTGCCTTATTAAGGCATCTTGGTCAAGCTACACACCTGCCCAGTACTGACCCACTGACCCAGCTTCGTCTGCGCAGTGGTCCAGCTTGGCAGTAAGTTGTCAATCTGATATTTGCAAGGTTACAGCCTCATCTTCATAGATGGTTATCCTCATCTGAGAGGCTTTGTTCTTCTTGGAGTTCACAGTGACTTAGGGAGAAAGGTAAGGACCACTGCTTATCTCTGAGCCTCAAGCCAACTACAGATACAAAATGAAGGCAGGGATGCAGACTCTCACCTTGCTTGTTATTGCCTGTGGGTCTAAGTGGGGAGCAATGCTTGGTAGCAAAAGCAGCTTTTAAATACAGTTTCAATAACTATGATTCCAAACGGCTGCCATGGTCTTTGATTAAGATGATGTAAAACCAACCACAGAATTTCAGTCCACCTACACTGCTGAGCCCAAATGCATGTAAGATCTGGGGTGTTTGGGAAGTAGAATTAGAGCATTGAACTTCTCTCATGTCCAACATATACACACACATCTCCATATAGCACATTCTGAAGAGATGAAAAATTAAGAACAAACACCCTCAAAGCATAAAGTTGACTATTGTCCATCTATTCCATGTTCAGGAGAAATTCCATAGCCATATTAAAAGAAATCTGTAGAAACTGGACATGGTAGCACTCACCTGAAATCCCAATGCCCGGGAGGCAAAGACAGGAGAATCACAAGTTCAAGGCCAGTCCAACCTACATAAGGAACCCATCTCCAATTTTTTTTCTTTAAAGGGAGGAATAGGGAAAAGAGGAGTAATACAAGAAAATCATAGAAAATGAGAGATTCCCCTAAGAATTTATTGAGCTATAAGTTTCCAACAGGCTTTGGATATTTGGAAGCATCCCTTGGTCAGCAATGGCTTTTTCACAATTTGTTAGCAGCCAAAGGGATCAATTAGGCAACTGCTTGTTCCACTCTTTTGCTTGATCTCAATCCCTCATCCATCCAGTCTCGAAGAGAGCGTGCTGATGCATTCCAGCTTCCTTAGCATCCTCTTGATCATGGCAAGAAGGCGTGGCCTTTTAGAAGTTCTGTTGTAGTGCTCACAACCAGTGCTGAATGACATGTTTCATCATGTCCAAAAACACATACAGCTCACATACATGCTATGCCTTTCAGTCAAATATCATGCCAGATATCTTGAGGAATGTCTCTCCAGCCACCTTAGAAGAGGATTCGTTTCAGACTAATGTCTCGAATGCTAGGGTTTATTGTTCTAAGTTGTCTTGGGCAAGTCTGAATTCCACTTTCTAGTCTCAGTTCTCCTGGGTCTGTCACAGATATAGCCAGGGGAGGTGTTGGTCTCTGCTTTAGGCTTCACTGATAACAACTTCACCAGTGGCAAAGCAAGAAAGAAATGGAGAAGCAACAGGCAGCTGCCTGTTTCTTCTCAAAATGCCAGATAACAGTGTTCCCAGGAGCCTTAGTCACTATGGCCACACTGATCATGATTTTCCTGGAAAAGGAGAGGGGTACCAATCATGAGCAATACACATTCTTAGAACCTTTCTTCCAAAATGACTGAGCCAGTCACATCCACTCAGAGATGTCACAAAGCCTAGTAAAGCCTCAGTTTGCACTTGGTGAAAAACTTTTACCCCGGAAAAAAAAATAAGCAAACTTAGGTTTGAACACATACTTTTGTCTTTAGTATATGTTGATTCTAGATCGAAAATGCTAAAGTGTCATCAATTGGGAAGGGAAAAAGAAGAGATTAATGGGGAAGGGGAGAGAAAACAGGACAGAACAGGAGAAGGAAAGAAGGGAAAGAGAGGTTATGACAGGGAGAAAGAAAGGGAGGGAGGGAGAGAGGGAGAGAGGGGAGAGAGGGAGAGAGGGACGGGAGCTTCCCTTCATGAATTTATACTCTGAATCCATGTTCCCTATATAAGCATGCCAAAATAGTAGTTTTTGTTTAAATTGTCAAATGAGATCAGGTCATAATTTGTACAGCAGAGGCAAAGGTAACTCCTGTCTACAGAATTTAAATGGAGAATCCAATCACTCCTCACAACAAACTTTCAGTAAACACAACTTAACAATCAAAGTTCAACATACAGGAAAATGCACTATTATCAAGGAGAAGAAGCAGAATCAGTTAATTTTAGGATCAGGGGCCTTAGAGGGAAAAAAAATATATATATATATATATATATATATATATATATATATATATATATATCAAAGCCAAACAGAATTATATAGTCATTTATGTTTAAAATGCTAAACATAAAGAGGAAATGTTACAAAAGAGCAAGAGCTTATCAAATTTAAAATTTTGAAGAAATGTCCAGAAAGCTTCTAGAATATTGTAAAGTAGAAATGGGATCATCACATTGAATCAGGAATTAGACACAGTGGAAGAGAAAAATAACATCTAGAGCAGAGCCAAGAACTAGTGAATACCCAGGGCAACAAAGTCCTGGAGTCTGAGAGTAAAGGTATTAATGGAATGTGAGGACTTCCAAAATGCATCCTGCTGACACTCTCAAAATGCATACACAGAGGTGGGAGTGGGAGAACATTCAAGAACATTCTGACTGAGAACTTGCAGAACTGATTGAAGACACCATTCCTCAGAGCCATACCCAGGCATCTCTGTGATGCAACAGGACTTCGAAGGCAACCAAGTATTGATGCAGACTGAAAGGCAGAGGAATAACAATCACACAAGGAACTTCTTACAGCTTATAACTGAAGCTAAAGAACAAGAAAATAACATTTTTAATAGGAAGGAGGGAGGGGAGGTGGAAAGGAACGAAGGAGGGGCTAACTGTTAACCTTGAATCATAAGTAAAACAACCATAGTAAACACTCTGAGACAAGAAGAAGTGAGAAGCAGAGAGTGTCAGGCCCCATGAGATGGGCCTGTGAGCAGAAGCGTTTGTTATTGAAGCCTATCAACATCAGAGCAACCTCTAGATCAACATCAGAGCAACCTCTAGATCAACATCAGAGCAACCTCTAGATCAACATCAGAGCAACCTCCAGATCAACATCAGAGCAACCTCCAGATCAACATCAGAGCAACCTCCAGACCCCACTGGGGATGAAGAAAACTGGCCCCTAAAAGTTGTCCTCTGATGCCCACATGCATATCACCTTCACACCATATACACATGCAGTAATAACCAACAAGGGAGAGGAAGGAAAGTGACAGGTGCGTAGTTAAATCGAGCAAACATTGGCGGCTTATTTTTAAAAAGCAATAGTGCTTTGAACATCTGTTAATAAAATATCCGAAGTGCTGATCTATAAATAGACCTCAGGCATTCAGAGATTCCTCATGCTGTTTGAAGGAAGTGTAAAAATATTTCAGTTTAGTTCTTACTAAAACGTGATTCATTAAAGATCCAACACAGCTACACAAGAGATAATAAAATAGATCAAATTTGTCGAAACTACAAAAGCTAACAGAAGTTGAATGCTAAAAGTGGGAAAGAGGAGCCAATCAATTTGAGAGAAAACCAATCTTTGGGAATGATATTCCAGGTTATCCTCTAGACTCCCTACACATGCACACACACACACACACACACACACACACACACACACACACACATACACACACACACACACACACACACACACACACACACACACACACATACATCTTAATAAAAGGTCGGAAAACAAGATGATCATCCATAAAAGGCATGACAATGGTAACAATATAGATAGAAACAGACATCATTAAATTGCAGAGACAGAGCAATAAATCCTGAGTGTGTAATAGAGGGAATAAAATGTATAAGCCTTAACAAATTTTAAGATGGAAGAGAGTGGGGAATCAAGACACCATATCCAAAAGGGAAGCATAACACGCAGGACAATAAAGACTACCATGACCAAATTCTCACCGGAAAGCTTGACAACCTTTTCTAAACAAGCTGATACCAAAAGCACCAGCGTGTCTGCAACCCAACTGTAGCAGGATGGAAGCAGAAAGTGTGAACACTTTCTAATCCTTCTAGAAACCTAACTGATACTTATTTACATTTTTCCATATACAGCAAAATTACCAAGAAGGGACAACTTCATAGGTAAATTCTACCAAACATTTAAGGAATAGGAAATTTTCACATTCTATAAACTCTCTCCAGGAAGTGCAAGTACAGCGAGGAGGTCAGGCAGCCACATTCTCTAACGTGGTTTACGAGGTTATTATAACACTGATTTCAGAACCAAACAAGGCCAGAGAAGGGAAAATCACTGGCCGCTGTCTCTTGAATATGAATGCAGAAGTCTGAAGTAAGAGTCTCGTGAGCTGAACCAAGTGATGTCCCTTTAAAGGTTACTGCGTGGTGACTACATTGGAATTAGCCCAAGAACTCAAACGAGCTCACATCAGCAATGTAAGCTCCTGGAGTGTCATGTGTGAGTAAAACAAAGCCATCAGCTCAGGAGACAAAAAGGTGGTGTCATGGTTTGTGTATGCTGGGCCCAGGTAGTGGCAGTATTAGAAGGTGTGGCCCTGTTGGAGTAGATGTAGCCTTGTTGGAGTAGGTAGGTCACTGTGGGCATAGGCTTTAAGACCCTCAGTCTACCTGCCTGGAAGCCAGTATTTTGCTAGCAGCCTTTTGATGAAGATGTAGAACTCTCAGCTCCTCCTGCACCATGCCTGCCTGGATGCTGTCATGCTTCCTGCCTTGATGATAATGGACTGAACCTCTGAACCTGTAAGCCAGCCCCAATTAAATGTTGATCTTTATAATTCTTGCCTTGGTCATGGTGACTGTTCAGAACAGTAAAACCCTAACTAAAACAAGTATCCTGGGTGTCACAGGTCCACAAAGTGAAAGAGACAGAAAGTCGGAAGCAAAACAAGGCATCCCTCTGGATGCAGCCAAAGGAAGAGTCATTCTGCTTCTCAACAGCTAACAGCAAAGCTTCCACCCACACTGGACATGGTTTTTGAACATTTGTCATGAGATAAATAACCAAATTATTTTCCACAAAAAAAAAAAAAACTTGAAAGCAGCAAAAGTAACAGTTGTACAGCATATCATCAGTCATGTAGTATACATGGTTGTGCAGTATGCACAGCTGTGCAACATACAGTTGTGCAATACATTGTTCTGTGGTCTATACAGATATGCAGTATACACGGTTGTACAGTATACAGTTGTGAAGTGCATAGTTGAGTAGTATACAGAGTTGCAGGGTGTATATAGTTGTGTATACACAGTTGTGTGGTATACACAGTTGTGTGGTATATAGTTGCCTTACACTCTCCATTTTAAAGCAAATCGCAGTTTCAAAAACAGTTTGGGGTAGAGGGCAACTGTCTTGCAGGAAACCTGAGTTCAGTTTCCAGCCCCCAGCCAGATTTGGTCACCAACACTATGAGGACTGGCTCACAACCATATGCAACTCTGGATCCAGGGAGTCTGATATTTTCTTCTGACCTCCATAATCAATTATACTCATGTGCACACACATACACATATACACACATGATCACATGTCAATTAAATAACTAGAAATATAATCTTAGATAGAAGGAATGTATTGGAGAAATAGATTTTAAAACTTCCTCTGTTCCTGGGTACCGTCTGCTTTTGATTGCATATCTGAAAACAAACTTAGTCATTTCAAAGAGTTTTCTCAATACTTCGCAGGAGTAATACATATTTTGAACTAGAAGCTCAGATAGATATTCAGTACAAGGATAAAACACTCTGACATTTAAAACTGTCCAATTTGCATATTGTAGACTCACCTGATAGGATTTCTTTCTTTAGAGCATTTTTTGCTTGTTTCCATTTTAAATATTTAATATTCTTTTGGGAAGAATGTACTTTTATACTTACAGACTCAAATGTTTACAGCAGGATTTCAGAAGATGATGTAATCCTGGGAAAGGGTGTTGCAAGTCTCTGCCCTGTTTTGGTAGGTCAACACCAAGTTAAATGTCCAAATGCTCCAGGCAAACTATGTGGGAAGGGACCACTCACATCTCAAGGCTGCACTGTTGGTATCACATGGGCACTTTGGGCATCCCTGTGGGAATGAAACATATCTGTAAACTCTGGAATTATAGACTGAATACACAGCATAGTTAAGTCTCCTCAGTATTTCTTCAGGGGCTCTTTCTTTGAATCTTTTTTTTTTTAAACATAGAAGCTCCTCAGTCTTTTTTAATAACAATAGAGATCCTGGTGGGATGGCTCAATGGGTAAAGGAGCTTGTGTCCAAGTCTGACAATCTGAGTCCAATTCGTAGGCCCTACATGATGAAGAGAGGGAACTGACTACCACTAGTTGTCTTTTGATCTCCAAGAGCACATGTGACGTGTAATGCGCACATGCATGCACCCACAGTGTGAGTTTTACAAAACCAAGAGAATGAATAAACAACAGAGAGAATGAGGACACCAATGAACCAAGTTATGCAGATTCCTGTGGGATGTGCCATCCTGTACCTATCTCTTCTTGATACAGGAGGATGAGGAGGAGGAGGAGGAGGAGAGGGGGTGGAGAGGAAGAAGAAGGAGGAGGAGAAGGAGGAGGAGGAGGAGGAGGAGGAGAAGGAAAAAGAAGAAGAACAAGAACAAGAACAAAAAGAAGAAGAAGAGCAAGAAGGAACATGTTATTCTAAACTGCCAAGCCATCCCAGTGGTAGATTAATTTACAGACCAAACCTTACTGCATCTGTCTGGAACCATCTGCCTCAATTTACTGCCCTAAGGAAGAAGTATCTTGTGAGAATGGCAGGCTGGTCATGGTCATGGACCAGATCTGGCAAGTGTGCATCTGGACAGTGAGAACTGCCCATTGTAAGGGGCTTCTTTATCAAAGGCAATGCCTTCAGGGTGATAACTTCAACACAAAGGAAGAGGATTGCACATCCCAAAAATAAAGCTCAAAGAAAATTGGGGCAACAGCCTGTGTAAGTTGGATTATACAATCAGGGTGTATTGTGAAATTTTAAAGTGGATGCTTTAATCTTCAAAACAGAATAAAGACAACATCAAGAAGCTAGTATCGTAATATTGAATCTAAAATCCTGGTGTTTAGGGAAGGTTAATGTTCGAAGGCAACAAAACTATCTTCTCAAGAGATTCCACACAGTGAACATGCCTCTGTTTCTGACGGGGCACTGCTTGAAGAGACTCAAGTTTCAAACACACACTTGGCCAGTGATGGTGGGGATGTATTCCTGACTTTACACAGACTGTGGGATGCTGACTAGGGTTAACCAGATGCTGCATGAGGAGGAGGGAAAGCATCTCTGAAAGGATGAAGGAAGGATGATAAGAGCCAATGATAAGCTCTGGCTCAGGGGGGAATCAAAATAGTCTCTCCATCCATGTCCCAAAAAATGGCTACCTGCCACACAAAACTCCTGTGCTTTCTTTCCTCTCTCAGTGTTTACATATCCAGAAAATGGTACCGATGACTTCAGAGACCAAGTAAAGACCATAAACCACCAGGTATGTAAACATCCCAGAACAGGTGAGAGTTCCTGGATCAAGTTGTCAGTCATCACCAAAGTGAATCCCACTATCCCTTTGGAGGCTGGGGGTAATAGTTTCATGTCAAACCTCCTTTTAAAATCATTTGAAGAAACACGTAACATGTCTGATGGGTGCCAGTGAAGCATGTGATGTTGCATAATGAATAACACAGAAGAGAACAGGCACAGCATACAAAAGGTGAAAAGGATACACATTGTATTAATGACATGCACACTTTTCTGTCATGTGTTTCTGCAAGCTAAGACCTATTCTGTGTTAATTGCCAAATCGTATTATGATTACACTGTATGTTATGCAAGAATGTATTATTGTATCAGATATGTCCATTCACATATGCACATATAACTATCATAGATCCAAGCAATATCACCCAAGGTTCCTGAGATTTAAATTGTGGTAGAATGAAGGGCCTATGAGATGGCTCAGTAGAGAAAGGTGCTTGCTGCCAAGTCTACTGATGTCTTTCAATCCCTGGAATCCACACAGTAAAAGGAGAGAACAAATTCTCCAAGTTATCTTCTGACTTCCACGTATAGACTTTGGAGTACACATGCTATACACATACATATGTACGTACATACATACATACGTAATAGAAGAATTCAAGGTTCCAAAGGCTATAATTGCGTGAAAGTCTTATGTTTTATATCCATACATAGAAAGTATTTATCATATTATACAATGTACTCAAAAGCATTATGTGATTGCATGTATGGAATATATCAGTTTCGCTTGTACATTACAAAATATAAATGCATCTGTAGCATTACAATTTTGGGGCTAGTAATAACAGCTAATATTTATAGGACACTACATGACTCCTTTATAATCTAATAAACTGAGGACTATTTAATAGCCCACCTCACAGGGTTGTGGTGAATGATAGTTATGTTAACACAAGTAATAACGTACTGGGCAGGCAGGCAGTAAGCTATCGAAATCAGCAGCTTTTATTATCACATTTGTAAGATATCAAAGTCAGTAGATGGCGGAACTGTGGCATAAACTACCAGGCCAATGCCAAATAATCGATGATTTTTTTTCTCACCACAGATGAACAGATTGCTATGAACAGGGCTCTTTGATATATAGACCAACTTTCACCCGAATGGTAAAATGTCAGCTTTAAGGGTCTAGAGAGAGTGGTTGAGAACACTTCTCACCTGTTCTAATTAGGACTACTATTACTATTTCTGTCATAAATCTCCAGCGTTTACTCAGTCTGCTTTCTTACAGAACCCAGAATCACTTATTCAGAGATAGCATCATCCACAATGGGCCAGGGCCTCCCATGTCAAACACTAAATAAGAAAATATACCACATGTTTGCCTATACCTTTATCTTACGGAAGCATTTTTGGAACCAAGGATCCCTGTTCTCCAATGACTCTAGCATGTATCAAGTTGACATAAAACTTAGCCAGCACAATAGATTCCTTGCCATTTTGACACAAAAACTTGTCACAATGAAAAGCCACAACTTCTCCTTTCTTATTTGCCCCCAAGACTTCACATGAAAAGCATAAATAACTTTAGAAGTCTCACAGTGTTTACAAATTCAAACACATTGAAAGTTCATTCCTTTTAAAATAGTCAATCTCTTTTAAAAACCTAAACTCCCTTTTAAACATTTAAAATGTCTTCGGGGGACTCCTATAAAAATAAATTTTAAGCTAAATATTTTCTCACTTCAAGAGGAAAAAGAACAGAACATGTTCACAATCTGAATAAAGCAAAAGCAAACTCCAACTGTGTAAAGGACTCAATATCCAATATCTGGGGTTCACTAAAAATCTTCTGGGCTCCTCCAAGGGATTGGGTGATTTCTCCAGCTCTCCCAGCTGCAGCACACACACCCTGTCTCCTCTGCTCGGGTTAGCTTCACAGAAAACCCCCTTCTGTCAATCATCCCATGGTACTGTCATCCCCAAAGTGCTGGGGTCTCTTGTGAAACTGGGCCAGTCTTTCACCAATAGCATCTCCTGGGCTCTCTTCAACCCTACTATAGTGCCAAGCCTCTGCGGCTCTCCATGAGCTGCTCACACCTTCAAACCTGTGCCACCTGGGTGACTCTTCCACTACCATGTTCAGCCATCAGCACAGTAAAGAAGCCCTGGACTACAGCTTCTGTGTGCTGACTCTGAGGAAGCACACCCCAGAAGATTTCACCTCGGGGATGCTGGTCTCTCCTTAATCACCCTAATTTCTTCGCTCCAGATAACCAGCATCAATTGTCCCAGTAAAACAAGGTTTTACTTCAGTGGCCCTGGGTGCTTGGCTAATTCCACCTGATTCTTCAGCCCCAGCCTAACCAGAACCACAAACTCTTAACTCAAAGTAGCAAATGGCCCTGTAGAGTCATTAAAGGATTCTCTCCTACTTCCCCCTGAAGAGTCACAAGACAGGCCTCCACTGTCTGCATGGCTCTCCACATTCTTATCTTCCGAGCTCCCACAGAAGAACCCATCAGGCTTTGGACACTCGATAGCTTTGCCAGCACAAAGTTTGAAAGTCTTTCCACAATATTCCTACAAACACATGGTTGGGTCTGTCACAGCAGTACCTCCCTCTCCTGGAACCAATTTCTGTCCTAGTCAGGGTTACTCTTGCTTTGATGAAACACCATGACCACGCAACTCAGGGAAGAAAGTTTATTTTTGACTTACACTTCCACATCACTGTTCATCATGGAAGGAAGTTGGAACAGGAACTCAAATAGGACAGGAACCCAGAGGCAGGAGCTAACACAGAGGCCCTGAAGGGAGTGCTGCTTAGTGACTTGTTCTTCATAATTTGCTCAGCCTGGTTTGTTATAGAACCCAGGATCACCAGCCCAGGGGTAGCACCACTCACAATGGGCTGGTCCCTCCCCCATCAATTACTAATTAAGAAAATCTCCTACAGGCTTGCCTACAGCCTGATCTTTAAAGAAACATTTTCTCAACTGAGGTTCTTCTCCAACGACTCTAGTTCATGCTGAGCAGACATAAGAATTGCCAGGACATGGCCCTTTTAGAAGAGCCAGGCTCAGTTTCTAGCAGTCACATCAAGTGATTCACAACCTTCTGTAACTCCAGCTCCACAAAATCTGATGGCATACTCTGGTGTCCAAAGGCACCTAAAATGTCAGTTACATCTATGCATACACACACTTGGGCGTACACACAGATACAAACAAATAAATGATTAAGACGCCTTATAAAAGTCTATTTTGGGAAGCAAATTCTATTTATGCCTATTCTCATGACTCTCTCTTTTTAGGAAAAGTGTTCTCCATTTGAGGCAGAGGGGAGGACTGCTCAGTGGTTAAAGCACTGGCTACACAATCCTGAGGACCGGAGATCAGATGCATATCACCAGTATTAAAGCCAGGAGGGCTCAGAGGCTCACTTGTAATTCCAACCTTAAGGGATAGGAATAGGGGATCTACAGGCAAGCGGCCTAGCAAAAGTAGATACATCTGCTTCTGCCTCCATGAGGAGGGGAGATGAATGACTAGGAGGAGTCCTAACATAAGCCTTGGGCCTCCACATGCACATACATGTACATGCACCCGAGAATTTGTGAGTCCCATATATGCCTAATACACACACATGCCTGAAAATGGGGAAAAATAGAAAGCGTCCCCATTTTTGACATATTTCTTGAAGAACTGTGTCAAAGAGAAAAAAAAATCACCCAAAGAAAATACAATTTCTGAGATGTCCCAACCATTTCAAATAGATTGTAGTGGAATCCGACTCCAGGATTAAAGGACAGCTAAAGAGCTGGGCGTGGTGGCGAGTGCCTTTAATCCCAGCACTCTAGACACAGAAACGGGTGGATCTCTGTGAATATGAGGCCAGCCTGGGCTACACAGAGAAAACCCTTTCTCTAATATAATGTCATTTTAAAAGCAAGCCAAGAGAGAAGCCTCAGTGACAGGCAGCTGTGTGACTCCTGAGAGCTGTACTCGGGCACCGAGCGGCGGTCAAGAATTTACATCCACGTTTCTACTGTCAGTCTCTCTGGGCTCATTTTTCTCTGTCTCTCTGTCAGGGACCTCTTTCCAAAGACCCATTACAGATGAACACCTACGTTGCCTTGTACAGATTTATACCACAGGAGAATGAAGACTTGGAAATGAGGTAAAAATGTGTGTGTGTGTGTGTGTGTGTGTGTGTGTGTGTGTGTGTGTGTGTGTGTGTAAATAAAATGAATGAAAGACAATTTTAAATGTTTACTTTTATATGTAAAAAGGAAGGAAGGGGGGCCAGTGAGATGAACCAACAAGTAAAGCCAGCCTTCTGATCTTAGTTCAAATTCTAGAATGTATGATAAAAGAAGAGAACTAAACTCCAAGGGTTGCCCTCTGATATCCATGCACACTGTGACACGCATGCATGAGTGCACGTGTGCACACACAAACGCACATGCATACACACATGCATACACTCTCACACACACACATTACTACTACTGCCAACAACAACAATAATAATCTTAAGGGAGTCATTAGGACAATGATCCACAAATGCTTTTATGCATCCCCCAATCTGCAGGACTAACACGTCAGCTGTTTTCGGAGTCCTGTCCTAGGTGTCTTATTGAACAGATCTTTATGGAAGCCAAAGAGTGTGCATCTATCTAGTCTGAAGATGATGCTGATGCCGATGCTGATCTGGGACCTTTGCAAAGCGTGTCTGTAGTTCATGGCCCATGGGATGTAAAGGTTTCCATGCAGGTTAAGCATTAGATGTACTTGACATTCACTAATCGATAATCAAAAGGTTTATTTAATCCTCAAATTAGCATCGATGGAAAAGTTGAGCTTCAATTGTTAGGGTCAGTCTCCTGCCTCCCACCTCAGGTCAGCTTTGCTTGAGTCTGTCTTTCAGTGATGCTTGATCTTCTTAGAGCAGTGTTCAGAGTTTGCATCTTGGCCTCTTTCTTTTCTTTGCTGCTGTTGTTGTTGTCGTTCAGATGATGACAACTGCATACTGTTTATAGGTGCAGATTGGAATCTATGGGGAATCCTCTGAAGTGCACAGTGGCGAGAGAGTTTATTGCAGAAAAGAAAAAAATCCACCACTTACAAGGAAGTAGTGACCCAGAGCTGGGGGTGGGGACCGTTCCATGGAACCTGCACCTAGCAGAGTGGCACCTTGTATGGGTCTTTTATGCAGTGCATGCTTTTGCCTTTTCAGTTTCTCTGTGTAAGTTGTGTTTGGTGCATGTCACATGTCAGCCTTGGCACAGTTATTCCAGTCTGGTTTCTTTGTGCCAAGTTTTGCTTCAGTCTCCACCCTACACTCCTACCACAATTGAGTTTCCTCCTTCACTGGGTAAACTTTCCAGGATGAACTCATTGTCTGAGATGTAAGCAGTGTCTGATTAGTCCTAGAATTCTGGGAGAGGATCTGACATTTTCTAGTGGGCTAACATTTCATTAGGGACAACCCAAATCTCTAAGTCATTGTCTCTCTGGCCTTGTGACTACCATGGGACCTTCAAGAGATCGGCCACAGTTGACTAGATACAAATGGAGTTGAGAGTGGCAATAGGGAGTCGTACTGAGCTCCTTGAGATGGCCATTTGGGTGTGTGGGATGTGCAGTGAGATACTAGACAGAGATGGGCTCAAGTGGTAATGTGCTGGCATTGCAAGCACAAGGATCTGAGTTCAATTCCCAAGAGCCTTCCTGGAGAAAGAAGAATGGGGGAAGGAGAAAGGGAGGAAGAGTAAGAAGGGAAGGAAGAGGAGGAGACACGGTGTATAAGCTTGTGAACCAGAGCTAGGGAGGCAGAGATGGATGGACCTCTGAGACTCCTTGGCCAGCAATTTAGTCTACTCAGAAAGTTCCAGGTCAGTAAGCGATCCACCCTCAAAAATCAAGGTGAATGGTTCCTCAGGAATAATACAGCTGTCCTCTAGCCTCCACACACACACACACACACACACACACACACACACACACACACACACGTGTGCACCTGCACACACATGAGGTGACATACCAGAAGTAAATTGAAGATGAACTATGTCCCTATTGTGTTAGCCCACATCTCCCAATAGAACAGTATCCTGAATTCCCTAAATTATTTTAACAGCAGTTGCAGAGCAATACTGAATGTTACCAGGGACATTGACGGGTGTCTGGCTCTGTGCAGGCTGTCGTAACTCTGTGTGTTTATTTTTTTTATTGGTTGCAGGCCATTAAAAGCCAAGATGTCTGGTCACGACTGCAACATTTACAATCTGCTTCCAGGCAAGCAGAACTATTCATTCCCAGGAGTGGGTGATCAAAGTGATAAATCATACATTTATTTATTTATCTATTTATTTATTATATCTAAGGCATTGTAGGTTCTCATTTTTAAGATCCAGGAACTGGATTAGCATACTCAAAGCAATAAAGAGTGGACTGAGTATAATTCCTCGAATGAGTTGGGACTTTGTGAATTATCTTTTCCTCCTCAACCATAAGGGGACAAAAATCATTTTGATTACGTACTATTCTTATCTACCTGCGTACTTACCCAGGGGAACGTGATGGGTACCTTCCTTGGGAAAGAAAGCAGAGGAGTAGCATATAAGAAATGTTGGAAATAGGAGTTTGGGAAAAACAACAAAAGGCTCAGATATCAAAGCCAGCCACCAAAAGTCAGAGCAGATGAGCCATGGCTTCAGTAGATTCCTTATGGATCTGCCTAGCAACAAGCAAAGCTTTATCTACCAGAGGCCAGTGGTACAAATGTCTTCATAGTCCTCCATATTAACTCACTGCCTCTGCTGGTACCCGCTATCAGTAGATCAGGGCATCTCCCCATGAAGAATGAAGTCATACTCCTCTGGCCTCTGGCCAGCCTGAGGGGCTCCCCTGAACCTCTTGCTCAGAATGTATTCAATATTTATTCTCTACTTATCTAAATCCTAGTAAACTCAACCCCTAGGATCTGTGCCAGATTGGCAGGGGGACACCTGGTCTAGGGGTTTCCAACTTTGTGTCTGCTACTGTCCCGTGCTGCTCACTGTGGGTGGGACGTGGATGGGGTCAAGGCCACAGTACAGTTTTCATAGGTAGATCTAAACCAGTGAGTCAGGTGCAAGGGTTCCCCACGTGCTTCTCATCCAACAAGAGAGCAAAGCCTAACTGTGGACTTCAGCTTCCTAATAGTGAAAATAGGAACAATCAAGTCTGGGCTTCTTAGGATGAGGGGGTTACAAAAGGGCACAATATCCAGTACATGGTAGATACATCACCATTTCAGTTCTGATTTATTTTGGTTGTTTGGTTGTTTGTTTTTCTTGTTCTGCTTTGTTGTTGTTGTGAGACCAACATGTATCACTCTGTAGCCCAGGCTGACCTCAAACTCAGGATCTTCCTACCTTGGCCAGTGGGTGCGGGGACTATAGCCATGTGCCACAGTAGGTTCTTTCTTTCCAGAATAGAGGGATAGAGGAAGAGGAGGGAGAGAGGGAGGGAGGCAGACAGAGCTGGACAGCATGAATTCATTGAATGTTTAGGAATGCAAAGCACCAAAGCACGGCACCACTTGGCCTTGGCTTAAATCCTAGGCAAGTCACTCATGCAGTTCCATGACCTCACATGTCAAGAGAGCCACACAAGCTGTCTGAGTCTCTAACCCTGAACATGTAGAAGGTGCCTCATAGTCCCAGGCTGGCTTCAAAGCCAGTGTCCTCCACTGTCTTTGGATCTCACACCTTATTTGTGGAGACTCAAGACTTGTGCAGCCTCATCCTGGCTGATTTCTGTTTAATTTGCTGCCCATTTTCCCTTCAACAAAAGGACCACAGCACCATAGACAGAGGATCTTTGCTTCCTGTAGTCTGTGTCATCCTGTTCCAGGACCCCCAGCACACACACACACACACACACACACACACACACACACCTCTACCTCTTAAATTTCTTCATGCTCTCGGTTCTAACTCAGTGTCCCTTGGCTGTAGTGTTTCCTCTCCTAGTGATTCTC
The DNA here is from genome assembly GCF_963924665.1 of Micromys minutus. Taxonomy (NCBI): domain Eukaryota; kingdom Metazoa; phylum Chordata; class Mammalia; order Rodentia; family Muridae; genus Micromys; species Micromys minutus. Next base: position 41,439,250 of record NC_137956.1, on the reverse strand, counting down.
TCTGGATTATTTATTTCAGAGAACATACGTCAACTTATATTCATACAATTCTGGAATCACTGAGTTATCTCTGCCTCCCCCTGTAAACTCTCTTGAGAAACTACCTTCGGCGCTCAGGATATAACTACCCCAGGAGCTCTACTGCTCTGGGGATGAGAAAGGCTTGAAGTCATTGCTTCTTCTTCACACCCAGGCACTGTTTGTTTTGAATCAGTAGAAATAACTTGTATGGTTTTGGCAGATAAATCATCAAGGGATAGAAATTACTGCATTTGGGAACGCAAAGGATGAAGAGCATGCAGAAGAGCAAAGGGTTCAAATACATATTCAGTGACTGTGTCGTGTTGATGTCAAAGACTCTGCGTCAACTTCTCATATCGAAGCCATTTTCATTTTTATTAGTTCTCTTCAAACAGATTTATATGATAATGGCCATTTTTCCTCAGGTGGGGAGAAGAGATGGCAGGTTTTGGATGAAAAAAGGCTTAGGAGCCCTGACTGAGAAAAGGGGAACTGCCTTTTCAATATTATTAAATTCTAAGGAAGATATAAATTAATGACTGTGTATGACAGAATGCCTAGACAGACAGACAGACAGACAGACAGAGAGAGAGACACAGAGAGAGAGAGAGACAGAGAGAGAGAGAGAGAGAGAGAGAGAGAGAGAGAGAGAGAGAGAGAGTTTTAGAGAAAAACACATCTCTTTAACACTAAATAACAATTTAGAATTGTGAATCGCCAGGCTCTTGGAAGCTTTAAGTCTCTGACATTCTGTGGGTGAGTCTGAACAAGAGTAAGACATAACATAAAGAGAGTAACAGAGCAATCATGTCTCTGGTTAGTTAATGTCTGAACGAGAATAAGCAAGCATGTGTCTGGTTAGCTAGCATCTGAATGAGAGCAAACAAGCAAGAGTTTGGTTACCAGGAGATGGGTAGCCTAAATTTATGTCTCTTGAATTTGACATTGAGTTGAAAATGACTTTAACCTACATATGGCTTTTTCTAAGATGTATTCTTAGGAAGTTGTCCCTTATTTGAGCTTAAGGGGGTCATGGCGCTAGGAGGCATGAGAAGAGCAGACAGAAATTACAGTCTGGTGTGAGGTGCTGGATGGTGGAGACCTGGCATTACAGCACACCCCAGACAGACACTGAAACAGTCTTGGGGCATCAAAGAAGGTTCTGCAGGAGGCAGCATTGGAACCCAGGTTGCAGGAGTCTGCCTGTGAGCTTTTGGGGTAAAGAATAAAGAGGTAAAAACTCAATCTCTAGATTTAAAGAAACTTAATAAGTAACCAAGTTGAGGGCAAATGCCAACCCCAGAGAATGTCTTGAAAATTCAGGGCTGAGGCACACGAAGCCAGCTGTTGGTTCTGTCTTGTGATTCTTTGTCTTCTGGAAGACCAGGTAAGACAACCAGCATTAAGGAAAGTAGAAAGTAGAGGCTGGGGACCAGAACCGAGAGAGGCTGACCATGCCAGCCTGGTTCCCACCTGTACTTTGTACCCTATGTTGATGTTGGTCAGTGTCCTCTCTGAAAAACCTGTGGCTTTAAAGAGTTAAGTCTTCATTTCTTAAGTGTGTATGTGGATATGTGTGTGAACTTCATGTGTGTGAAAGGGTGTGAGTGTGTGTGTGTGTGTGTGTGTGTGTGTGTGTGTGTGTGTGTGTGTGTGTGTGTATACATAGGCACATACATACATGTGCATGTGGAGGGCAGAGAATAGCTTTGGGTATCATTCCTCAGGAATTGCCTGCCTTTATGTTTATTTTTATTTCTTGAAATAGGGTCCCACACATGCCTGAAACTCACCAAGTAGGCTGGGCTGACAAGCTCTAAGAATCTACATGTCTCTGCTATGCCAGCACTGGGATTATGGGCATGTACCACTATACTCAGCCTAACAGCTTTGTTTTCATTGGGTTTTGGTTTCGGTTTGGGCATTGGCTTTGGGCTTTGAGCTTTGGCTTTGTTTTAATGTGATCTCTAAGAACCAAACTAATTTCCTCACCAGTCAAGCTCTGTCCCCAACCTTAATTTTATTTTTCATTGACACATCATTGCACGCATCTGTAAGCTGCTGCATGATAGCTGAATAAATGTTTATAGTTTATATTTATTGAATCAGAATAACTGTCACACCTGGTGCCATAAAGAGCTATCATTTCTGTGTTGGGAACATTGGGAATAATCTCCAGTGACGATATGTAGACATAAAGGTGTCATCAAGTCAACTGTCGATGACCACATTCACCCTACCGTGCTGCAGAACTCCCTTCCTGTCCCTGAACACGTGTATGCATCATCTATCTATCCTCCATTTGTCTTTGGAAAATGAGCTTTGACAATGTAGTCATGTATCCCAAGTTCACCATGCATAGTAATCTCCGAGAAGTCTATCGGGACGAGGTTTGACCCCAGAGTCCAGGAAGCCTGTGGTCTATAGACTGCACTCATGAAGCCTTACTCCTGGTGCAGAAATTTTATGGTCAAGGTCAAGCCTGTGACTTTTATCTATTCAAATGATTCTCTGACTCAATAATAACTGAGAGAGCTGGTAAGATGTCACACTTGGTTCCAAGAGAATCACATGTGTGACGATGATGAGGGCTACTGATAGGAACTGACAAATAATTCACGAACAGCCAGAATTCGTGGGGTGTTCCTGATGAGATTATGCTAGACACAACACTCTCTCGTTTCTAGAGACAGTGACAACTGCATTATTATCAGTTTTCTGCAACTTTTATGCAGTGGAAAATCACAAAGTCTTTGAAAGAAAGACAATAACCTTATTATTTTGTCCATTTCCAAGTCTTCCATGATTTTCCCCATCCCTTATGTTCTTTAGTAAAGCCGTGAGGTTGCTCAAGACAGCAGTGTTTGAGAGGAGAAAGCTGACTGGAAGAGTAAAGCCATTGGTTATAAACCATAAGATTCCTGTGGAGAGTGTTATTAAAGTTGAGATTCCTGGGTACACCATAGACCTAAACCCTAAATCAAATCCTGCCTAGAACTCTGTGTGGTTAGATGTTCACCTGGATTCTGATTGTGTTCTAGATTTGAAAGCAATTCCGACTGTCATCAGCCAATGACAGACTCAAAACTAGAAGGCAGGGCTACGGAGACAGTCCGAGCTATAACATGTTTGCCTCATATGCATGATGACATGAGGTCAGTGCCCAAAACCTATGTAAAAACAAAACCAGGGCATGTAGCTTGCACTTGTATTCCCAGCACTGGGGAGGTAGAGAGACAGCTGATTCAGTAACCTCCATGTCCAGTGAGAGACTACTTCAAAAAGACAAAAGTAGACAGTTCCTGAGGAACAACATTCCATGTAGTCCTCTCTCTCTCTCTCTCTCTATCTCTCTATCTCTCTCTCTCTCTATCTCTCTATCTCTCTCTCTCTGTCTCTCTCTGTCTCTCTCTCTCTCTCTCTCTCACACACACACACACACACACACACAGAAAGAGAGAGAGAGAGACAAACAGACAGACAGACAGACTGACAGACAGAGAGAAACTCCAGTTTCCTGATTCCCTTTTGACCTGTAGAGAGCAGCATTTACCTCTGACCCACTGTAAAGTTCACCTTGCCCGTTGTTAGAACCCTCTGTAAGATAAGAAAGGAGTAATGCTCGAGACAAATGAGACAGAAGAAGACTCCCTCGGTGTCTCATTTCCATTCTCTAAGTACATTACTGCTTGGCAAATGCATCAACTTAATTAAAACTAAATGTAATTCTAATGCACCAATTTGATTTAAAAATAATCTTCACAGTCGCCAGGACATCAAAATCCAATTAAGGCTATTTGAGGAAAGTCTCTGGTGCATATTATTTTGTGATGCTGCACTATGTCAAGAAACCCAGACCTTCCCCAATGTCACTAATGTGTTCAGCCGCCTCCCTCGCACTCAAACGCCTCTCTCAATTAGGTTCTAGAGAGCATGATCCATGACAGTTTCGGAACATCTCCCAACTTCCTTCCAATGGTCCTTTCACTGAATGTTCCTGCTAGAATATGGGCCTGGGAGAAAAAGCAAGCAGCCTTAAGACTTTCCGGTTTAGAATGGAAATCAAACTGCAGAGTCAAGAAGTTCCTGATATGCCGGGGCTGTAAACAATTCTGGACCAGATTAATGCCTACTGAGAAATGAGTCTGATGAAAAAAACTGAGTGGTAAATCTCAAATGAAAAGAGTCATTTGCCTAGTTCCCTTTGCCTCTCCCAGGGGCTGGCTCTTTCAAGGACATCTGCTTTGGTTGAGTGGTGGTGTCAATTGACTCAATGTAGACTTCTCTTCATCGAATGAATACGCTAGGGCATGGGATATTAAAACCAGTCAAAATGCCTGCAAACTCTCATGCATTTTGATAAGCCCTGAATAGTGGGAGAGGCAGCTTAATATCCTGCAGCAAGCCACAGAGCCAAACCCTGATGTAAGGAGTCTAGTCTCTCTGTCTCTACCAATATGTGCACAGACATGGCTGGCTCTGTCCATTTCTTGCAGTGGGCATTGTTCCTCCGACAGGATACCTGCTGTTTTCAATCCTACAAAAAGACCACTGCGATGAGGCACGTATAGTCATCTGCTAAGTGTGGCTTTGATAGTACCTTGTGGTCAGAGGATAAAGAGAAAGGAGACTGGGTCTACACAAACAAAGGCAGAAGTCTTCCTGGGTTCTGATTATCCCTAACACTAGGATCTGAGGCTGTCGAAGGAAGCAAACATCTCATTACCAATTGTCCCAGACCAAAATTAATGACGGCAGTGTAGCAGTATGCAGTGGTATGCCTCTGTAATCCCAGATCCACTGGAGGCTGAGGCAAGAGATTTAAAAGTTCAAGGCCAGCCTAGGAAACATAGAAAGACCCACATCTTTATGTGATGGGGGGGGGGGGGAGACAGAGTAGACCACACCCACTACACCTTGTCTTTAAGTGGAAAATGACAGGTTTGGGAGTAAATTATCAATTTCATAGTACCAAAGTCTTCCACGTGTTTTAACTCAATCCACAGAACAACTTTTCAAACTATATTTTATAACCTATTTCTTAATATGCATAACATACAAATTTAAAGGATATTATTGTGACAGCTCAGGATCAGAACCATTCATGCTGGGATTTTCACCTGGATCTAAATCCACACTTGGTCTGCTTTACCTGGTACCTGTTCCTCATTCATGGAGGAAGCTCGCTGTTGGTTCCCAGTTTACAGATTTCTGCTTTTGAGATGACCAACAGCCTGAGGGCAGTAATAATGACTTAATAGCAATGGTGACCACCACTTATAGTGAACTTGCCTAAATGTTTTATATAATTATTAATGCAACTTAGTGTTTAAAAATCAAAACCATAGGGCCCTACCCTATGCCTTGAATGGCTCACCCTTTCACATGGGATTCCAAGGTCTGAGGAGGCTTCTCTACGTGCCTACCTCTCCTTATCCAACTTGTAGAAAATAATATGTTTGTCTGAAAGAAAAATAGAGATGCCGCCAGAGGCTGCTGTGTCATCCTCAGCGCAGTTAAAGAAACGGAGGCTTAGAGAAACCTTGCCATCTCTGTGCTTCTGGTACATAGTCAGGCCTGAATATCACAGACACTCAGAAAATATAAGCTCAGCATCCTGGAATCTTCTTTGGCTATTCAGGCAGAGATGGAAATGTGTAGATCATTTTTCTGACTTCCTCCTGCTCTCCCAACAATGAAAGAGCTATCCTCAGAAGAAGTATCTTTATTAGGGAATGAGAGCATTGTAAGAACTCCTGAGAACCCTTGATCCACCCAGGGAATGGAAGAAATTGACTGTGGGGTCTTAGATCAGCCTGCCCCTAGGAACTCTCATACATGAAACATGAAACCTGCTTCAATAATAGTTTCCAGAAGATTCCACATAGCCAGCCCCACTTGGGAAGTACCATTCCTAGCTCTATGCACAACACACTTTTGCCAACTGGGGTTATCCTCAGGTAAACAAACATTAGACTTGTATTCTCTTCAGGCTGATGGGCAAGGCTTTCTGAGTAGAGTTGTTTGGTAGGGTGTTCTTTGATGGCTGTAACTCAGCACACTGAGAATCATGTCCAATGTGAGAAGGTTTGAAAGACAATGGACAATCAAGAACAAAGAGCTTCCAGAAAGGATCAGCAGGGTTTGTTCTCAGGACAACCAAAAACTCAGGTGCCCCAAGGCACAGGGTTTCCTGGGGCTCCCTGTAATTGGCCAGGGTTCAGAGCTTAGGAATAATCCATCATTTTCTGGTACCTGACCCTGGGGTGAGAGATCAGAGTTGTAGCACAGAACCCTGAACAATGAAGCCCTGGGAAGTAGTTGGAAGTAATGTAGTTCATCTGGTGCTTAATACAGAGAACTGAGCAAACTCTAGCTGGAGCCCAAAATCTGGACCAGCACATTTTTTTAAATTAAAAAACAAATAAAACAACAATAACAACAAAATATATCACAGGCAGCTTACACCACCTGTCACTGAGAATCCAGAGATTAAACCTTTAAATCACACCTTACCCAGAGAACAGGTAACCTGAAAAGACATTGGACTGAGAAATCCTAGATAGCTGTCTTCCACTCCATCTCAACCAGGCTGAAGGGAGTGACTCAGAGGCCCTCTTCCCTCCTGCCAGGTGCTCAGCCTTGTCTGGGACACTGTGGCATGAGTGTTTTTCTTCTTATCATCGCCTCCTCTCTCCACATAGTGGAAGTTACACAATGTACCAAGATGGCCGAGTCTCACTGCCTTCCACGTGGCCTTTAGCATCTAGATTAAAGCTTAATTTAGAAAGGCAAAGCACTGGTACATGGGCGGAGCTGCTTAAACTGTGAATATGCAAATTCCCTTAATAGGAAGTATAGGAGTGCTCTGTTAGTTTGGGTTCTAAAAGTGCCCCTCTCCGTCCCTTGTCACTGCTGGGCCCCTAACATAGCATGCCCATCCAGATATACCTCCTGTCTCCCAGTGTGGGCAAAAGTTGGGAGTTCAGGGTTCACAGAAAAGGATGTTCTCATTGTGTGATGGTGCCAGGCCTGAGAACAGAGTGATCCCACCAGCTTTTTGGGTCATGTGTAGAAAGTTGTTGTCTTGGCTTTGAGGCTAGACACTTATCATTAGCTATTTCGGCCAGAGGGCTGGGCAGTTCGACTAACCTCTGTAGGAATCTACTCCTCTACAAGCTGTTTATTTCTGTGGTTTTTTTTTTTTTTTTTTAAGGCAATGTGTGGTTGTTTATTTTATTATTAAATGGTTTGTTCTTTATTTTCTTATTTATAACTCATGGTTTGCATTAGAATAGAAGTTCTGAGCAAGGATTTAATTTTGGAGCACACACCTGGTGTCTAGTAAAATAGCTCTTTCAGACTCTACCTTCTGCAGATAGTCGTTGAATGAGGAATTGAAATTTTTTAAAAAGCAAAGAATAAATGGATCGATGCATCTCCCGTCACTTGTCAAGCGCTTTTCTGGTCCTGGGTAAGATCTTTCACTGGGAAAAAACCCCTCACCACACTGTCAGGGGTATACCTGGTATTTTACATAAAATTACTGCTGCTATTTCAGTGTGTGCCCTCTTATAGTAGGTAGTTTAATTAGCACAGGGTAGGTGCTCTGGGACTGTCCACTCCTGAGCACTTTAAAGTCTCAGCTGGTCTCTGATTGGAGGCGAGCATCCTCCCCCATTCTCCTGCTTCCTTACATCTCCTATCAAGCCCCCATCGAAGCCTTTGCATTTGATGCCGATGTGCGGTTTCTTAGGTTACAGGGTTAAATAAAATCTGCTGGAGCTTAGCAGATTTTTTTTTCTACAATGACTTTCATCCCTGATGCTTAATTAAATCCCTCACCTGGGAAAAGGCGATTTCCTTCAGCCATCTCTCTCTCAGTGGCCTCAGCAGGCAGCTGCAACTGTCGGAATGGTAAACCGGTCAGCTGTCTTTTACTGCTGCAGGGCTGCTTGTAGCAGAGTGGGTAGAAACTGTGACTCTTGACCTACATTCTTAATCTTTTAATGATCCATCCCTTTCACGTGAGATTCTAAATCCTGAAGTATTCCTGGGAATTATAGAAAACTAGTAAGTTTTGTGAAGGGAAAACACAGCTGTTCCAACAGAGGCAGAGGCCATAGGTCAACAGGGTTCAGAAGAAGAAAAGGGCTGGGGAAATGATTCAGGGTCTAAGGTGAGGAAAGTGGAGGGTAAGGACCTGAGTTCAAAACCCCTGGGACCCATGTAAACCCCAAACATGTCTGTAGCCCCATTACTCCTAAGGGGATATCTATGGGGACTCCTGAAGGCCAGCAAGCCTTGACTATGCAGTACACCAGTAAACAACAAAAAGCCTGCTTCCACTAAGGTGGAAGGGAGGACAGATATCCAAGATTGCCCTCTGATTCCCATATACTCAACGGGCACCCACATTTGCACTCATACATCATACATTAACATGTTAGACACACAAAAAAATAAGAAAAGGATAAGGAAGAGGAGGAGGAGAACGATGAAGAAGAGGATCAGGGAAAAGAAGGAGTGCTCTAGAGAAAAAAGAGCTCAACCAACAAATAGACTCTCTACCCGTTGCTTACCCATCACCCCTTGGAGTACCATAAAGAGCCCTTCACATGCCTGAGCCTTCCAAAGCCAGCAATCCAAGACTGGAGTCTTCCCTCTGAGCGGCCCTTGAAAAAATCTGACACGTTCCGCTGATCCCTGTCCCGGTAGTTTCCCGTGGAACAACAGGGAGTATAGTGTGGCGCTTAGATTTCAACAACAATCGAGCCTATGCTGGAAGCCCCGGTTGAAATAACTGAGGTTTGGCAGTGACAGCACCAGAGACTGAGGCAGGAGTGCAAAGTGGGCACAGCAATCTACCCAGCCCCCAAGAATGTCAAAAATGAGGTTCTTTGAAGAGAGCGTTTCCAATGCTGTATGAAGTAAAACAGTGGCTGCTGTAGCCATAAGCAGTTAGTCAAGTCATGGGTGGTGCCAGCTCTCCACCAACTTGGTAAGGTTAATACCATAGGGATTCGGATGATGTGAACTCATCTCATAAGAGAACAGCTAGACTTCATAAGAATGTGGGAAGATGAACAGGAAGGAACAGGAATCTTAGGAGATTCCAAGTAGGGAGCAGCAAACCCAGGCAGGGCGAAAAGATGACTGAAAGCTCAAAAATGACAGGTCGTTGTAACACAGTCTGAGCATCAGGAGGCTGAAGCCAGGGTACTTCAGCAAGCTCAAGACAAGCCTGGGCTACAAAGTAAGTCCCAGGCCAGCCTGGGCAACAGTGTGATAATAGGTCTTTTTTTTTTTTAATTTGTACACATAAATAAATAAATAAATAAATAAATAAATAAATAAATGAATGAATAAATGAATAAATAAATAAATAAAGAAAGAAAGAAAGAAAGAAAGAAAGAAAGCAAGCCCTGGGTATAGGGCTCAATTCAAACACTGGGCAAAGTCCCTGACTCTGGGTCAGCAGTTACGTGGACTGCTCTGAGTTCCTCTGTCCCTGTGTGTGCTCTCCTCAGCTTGAGTTACTGCAGTAGCTCTCACAGATGTGGGGCCTCCTGTCCCCTGAGTCTGGAGTAGCCTTAGGAGTTCCACTGGCCTATAAAGAGGCAAACATGAAAACGTAGCCGTCCCTTGTCTTATCTGTTTATTGAGTTTGAGACCAGCCTGGTCAACATACATAAAACCTTGTCTCACCAATACCCTGTGTTTCTTCTCTTTTCTTCTTCTTTTTTAAAATTTTGCCTGCATTGGCATTTTGTCAGCATGTAAGTCTGTGTGAAGGTGGTAGATCCACTGGACGTGAGGCTATAGGCAGTGTGAGCTGTCGTGTGGATGCTGGGAGTTGAACCTGTGTCCTCTGATAAAGCAGTCAAGTGTTCTTAACCACTGAGCCACCTCCCAAGTCTTGCCTGTGTGCTTTTGAATACAATCAAGGTGATGATGAATTAACCATCACTAATAATAATAATAATAATAATAATAAAGAGTATGGCTGGTTTTAGATATAAGTACTAAACAACAACATAAATTCAAAATATAGTCTATATCTACATACTAAATGCATGAGGAAATTGGATCGGACATACAGGAGATGAGAGGAAGATATTTCTCAGGGAAAAATATACCCTGATACTTACTGAATTCTAAATCTGGCCACTTTTGCAATGTGAATATTCACTTTCCATTCCCTTGGAAGGGAAGAGCCGGTGGAATCATGCTTCCTTGCTTCCGTTTATCTGAAGACGATTTGCGTGAATGAAAACCTGCCTCACTATAAAGAGTACTCTCTCTTCCTCACTTGACTTCCTCCCCTCAACTCATGCATCCTTCATTTTTAGGCCGGGAGACTTGATCACTCTCCTAGAAGACTCCAATGAAGACTGGTGGAAAGTAAGTGTTTCGGGCTTTAAAAAGCAAGAAGACTCCTTTGGTGATGACAGTTACGATAAATGTTGCATTTGCCGCTGAATGCCTCCTCTTCCATTTCAGGGAAAGATTCAGGACAGGGTTGGTTTCTTTCCAGCCAACTTTGTTCAGAGAGTAGAAGAACACGAGAAGATTTATAGGTGTGTCCGAACCTTCATTGGCTGCAAGGACCAGGGGCAGATAACACTGAAAGAGAACCAGGTGAGTAAAGTTCACACACACACACACACACACACACACACACACACACACACACACACAAGCACAGACAAAAAAAAAAGAGACCAAGTGTGCCACTTGAGAAAACATAATCTGATACCCATGGTACAAAGGTACTCAAGGGTAGTTAGAATCTAACATGTAAAACCGAAATGCCGGGAAACCTCTGCCTTAATTAGCTTTTATTGTTGTAATAGAACACCATAACTAAAAGTAAGTTAGTGGAAGAGTATTTATTTTTACCTTAGAGTTTCAGAACATGAAAGTCCAGAGTGGCTGGAAAGGCACGGGCAGGGCAAAAGAAAATGAAATCTTCAAAATGGGAAGAGGAAGCTGTCCAATCACATTTCATGCCAACACAGGAAGTAGAGGGAGAGAGAACAGGAAGTGAGAATAAGCTGTAAAACCTCAAAGCCCGCCCCTCGTGACTCAGTTTCTCCAGCAAGGCTCTACCTCCTAAAGGTTCCATAACCTCTCCAAAACAATGCCACCAACTGGGGACCAGGTGTTCAAATGCATGAGCATTTAGGGGACCTCTCTCATTCAAACCACTACACTCACTCCATGGCATCTGTTAAAAAAGTGTATATAATGCCATGAGAGAGCACTTGTGCCTGAGGACCACCAGTCACTGAAGTTAGCAGCTCCTCCAGTTTTCACTCTGGGCTGGCTCCCACCAATATGTCATCAACTAAAGGGAAACTCGGCATTGCCTGGTGCTGTGCTCCGGGGTTTGGTGTGTTGGCTCCAGTCACACTCAGATCTCCTTCTCAAGTCCCAAGGCTCAGGGGGTTCCTTTGGGTTCCCTAAAGGACATACACCTTCACATAACAACATAAGACTGAGGCAAAACACAGAGTAAAAATCGTCTCAGGCAGAGACGCTGGACATTTCCCTGTACCTAATCTACACATTCCTGATACCTTTTGCTCTGCCGATTTTCCTGAGTCTTCTGCATCTATAATGTCCTTAAACCTCTTCCTTGTGGACTCCTTACCTCACCCCTGGAATATAGATAGAAACAAACAGGACAGTCACACCTCAGCTCTGCCCTGCTTCTCTCTGTGTATTTCCCTCTAGCACAGAGGAGGTATCCAACCTTCCGTCCTTCTCCGGTCTTCTCTTGGTGCATGTGCCATCTTCGCTGCTGGGCAAACATGCTCACACCTCTGAAACTGCTCTGTGTGTTAGAAGAGGATACGGGTAGCCAGGAGTTAGAAATGTTCTTTCTTTCACAAAGAAGCCTCACAGCTGACTGCCAGTTTTCAGTTTGGGAAGTCAAAAGTTGGCCTCTTTCTGCTTTCTTGGTAACAATATAGTAATGCTAGCATTTCTCGAGACAATGGATATCTCTAGTTGAATGTGTGAATATGAGAAGGCTCAATTTACAAGAAATTAAAGAAAGAAATATGAATTCATAATTTAATACTTGTCTGCCCAACACAGTTGCTCCAAGTGCACCCTAGATGATATTTATTTATCACTTTATATGTGTATGGGGATTGTGCCAACACAAATGTCTATGCACTTACATGTGTGCCTGGTGCTGTGGAGGGCTGGTGAGGCACTGAATCCCCCGTGATCCGGAGCTAGAAACAGCTGTGAGTCAACACATGGGTGCTGAGAATTGAACCAGAGTCCTCTGGAAGAGCAGCCCATGCTGTTATCCACTGAGCCATCTCTCTAGCCATCCTCTCTCATTTTGGGAATTACCTTCAAAGATAGTTCTGAAGTCACTCACACACACACACACACACACACACACACACACACACACACACACACAATCAGTCATTACTTTATAATTATAACTGATTTGTTGTCCTAAAATAATGTTTTACTCAATTTGATCAACAATTTTCTTTTCTGTATGTGGCTCCAAATGACTTTTTCAACTTGACACATGTTTCCTTACTCCTGACACCTGGTTCACCCTGTGTAATTCTAGCATTCAGGAAAACACAGGCAAGAAAATTTCAAGTTCAGGCTAAACTACGTATCCACCAAGAACCTTTTTCAAAATAGCAAAGGCTTAGGATAGAACTCAGTGGTAGACACAAGGTCTGGAGCTTGTTTTTCAGTGTTTAAAAGAAAAAAGCTCCACACAAAGATAATTCATTTTTTCTGGTAGCTAGCCAATAGAATGACAAAAGAAAGAGAGAAAGAGAGGGGAAGAAAACTTACAATATAAAGAAATGGCTATTACAAAAAAATTATTGTCTATTATTTTTAAAGTCATTCAAATAAAAATTATTAAAGATACCATGCCAGTAAATCAGAGCATTATTTTCCCATATATCAGCAGAGTCAGTGAAATTGAATTTCTATAAATGCTAGTATGCATTAGTTCGCAAATTTCATAGTTGCTTCAGATTTATGTATAAAGAGCCACAAAAATTACTGAGCCCCACACATGCTAAAATTCCATTTTTTACAATGGACTCGTGAAAATAATCTATGCCCAGGGGAAAGCTGGGAGAGGAGGGGCAGCTCCCACAGTGATCTCATAATGGTGAGAACTAGGAACAATGCACAATGATGTCAAGATGTCAAGAGTAAGGCTCTCCTGAGGGGAGGAGTTTGGAGATCACAATGGTAATGGCATAGACAGGACACAAAAATCAGGCCCAGACCTCAGCCACTGCTGTGCCCAGGGGAGGATGTTTCTTAAAGTCTCTAAAAGATGTAAGAGCAGATACGCAGACAGAGAGTCCTCAGTCATGTCAGCCCTCTGACCACAGTGTTGGAAATGAGATGTGAGCCAGGCACCTAGAAGATCACACTATCAAAGGCCACTGCACCTTGTCCTCAGTACTGCCACTATACCACCACCACCTGAAGCTCAGGGGACAGTAGCACCAGGTGGCTCATGGCAAAACAAAAGGCCCGGAAGAAACACAGAACTGGCAACAAGATTGTCTAGTTGCCTACTAAGGGAAGAGGACTGGAAGAAGGCGAGTCCCTGGATCGTGAGCTGAGCCAAACTTTCCACCCATGAAGAAGCAAGACAGACAGAGGAAAGACATGTGGGGTCTTTTTCAGTGGGAGTCAAAATGGAATAGAAATAATTGGGAGAGGACGGCTCAGTGGGTAAAGGATTTGCTGTGTAATCATGAGGACAGGAGTTCAGATCCTTAGCACCCTCCCAGAAGCCTAATGGAGACAGGACACCCAGGAAAAAGAGTAGCTAGCGAGACTGGCCAAATATCACCATGTTGCAGGTTCAGAAAGAAGAAGGTGAATGGAGAGGATGCTTGACATGGGGTATTTGTAATATTTAGATACCTATGCTTTCTCTGCCTTTGCCCCATGGGTTGTGTGAATTAATCAGGCAGTAGTTCTAGTTTACAATATAGAGTCCAACAGAGTCCAATATATGTGCCTTGCTCAAGGGGGCCATGTAAGCGCAGGTTAGAGCATCAGCTCAGAACTCAGCACCCGGGCAGTACCTCTTCCTGAACTCATTCTGGCTCGCACAGCTTCCCTGTTGAGTGATTTGCTCTCTTCCAAGCTTTGGACAGTGTGTCACCACGTTGTGGCCACATCTCTAATATGCACAGCCCACACAGCCAGCCTACTTCTCCTGTCTTGACCTGGTGCAGTGAAGACATGGACTTGGATGAGGGAAGAGTGGGAATGCCCTTGTCACGTTTGGTTTTCCAGCTACAAGAAAACCTCTGAGTTGCGCTGAGGTCACACTCTTTCGCCTCAGCGCTTGGGAAGTAAAGGCAGGAGGATCAGGAGTTCTAAGCCAGCCAGGGCTACATGAGATCAAACAACAGCCTTAATTTAAGAATGTTGTTATAGAAGATTGGCATCTTTAATCCCAGCATTCAGGAAACAAAGACAAGCCAGTCTCTATGGGTTCAAGATCAGCCTGATCTACATAGTGAGTCCTCAAGGCCACATACTTAGCACGACTCCCAATTCACCCCCACCAAAAAAGAAAACGTTTTTTATTAAAAACAAAATTCAAATTCGACCTCAACCTTAATTTTCTAAATTATTAATTCATGTGAAAACTTTCAAAACCTCTTAAGGAAATGTTACAGAGTAAAAAGGCCACTGATGCCAAAGTCATGTAGAAATGGATCTGCGTCATGTGTAGTTTTGATAGTCACCTAAAAAAATCAGTACAGTAGTATCTCCCTGATGCAGACCTGAGAGTTCCTCATGGCCACCCGTGTGGAGACAGCATGGTACCTGAACAGCATGGGTGCTTAACCAAAGTCATCTCCCACCCTCATAACTCAGAGCAGATCTCGGTGAGGACTCCATCTGCAGTGACAAATAACAGTGTAAGGCACCCCATGGGCACCAGAAAATAGCAAGGGTGATATGTATAACGCTAAAAACACAAAGAGACAAGTGACCATTAGCAGAGACGTTGGAGAAAATTGATTCTGAAAATAGATGCAGTGCTTTTTTTTTCCTTATTAAATCACATTTTTGTCTCCAAGGCTAATCTTTCATAATTATTATATTGTTTATCCACAGAGCTCTTGTTTCAGGATGGAATTACGTTATCTATTATGAACACATAGGAGCCTGACTTGACAGGATGAATTCTCTTCATTTTTTTAGACTTAAAAAGAATCCTACTTAATCAGCTTGAGGTTCCTCTAAAACATTCTCATTCTGTCATCCGTGGCTCTGTCCTAGCTGTAGACATTTTTCATGGATCCTTGGGCTCTTGCAAAAAAAAAAATTAAACCGGAAATTATTTTTAGATTATAAAACAGAAATCTGTTTATTATGGTGATATTTAGAAAATAGTATTTTAAAAATGGAAGAAGATAGCAACCACAGCAACTCAGCTGTCAAGTCATTAACATTAAAAAACCTAATGTATGTCATGCCAAGCTTTCCTGTGAGTTCAAAGCTTAATATTGCATTGTATTTACTCTGTCTACTTCTATTTAGTTTCACTGAAATACAGTCCTTGCCATTCTACATACAGCAGAGTGGAAAACAGTAAGGGAGTTGAAACCTCAGCTCCACAACCACCAGGAGCAACAACCTCAATGCACAATGCTCCTTGAATTGAATTCACTCCTGGAGAAATAGGAAAGAGAGAAGAGAGAGTCTTTTGGCCTCATTAGCCTTGACCTTAGAGCTCTTTAAACAAGCAAAAATCTGCCAAGTCCCCATGCCATCAGCCCCAAGAACCACACTGCCATGGATCGTTGTCACTTAATGGCACTAAGGTGGCCATCATTTATGACAGCAATAGCTAACAAATGCACTTCACAAGTTAGGAAACTAATTTTACTCAACCTCCAAGGTTTACTTCTAGCGCACAATGAGGGTCTGCTGTGGGGTGGTTTGACCCCATGGGCAGGGATATAAATCTCTCTTCACCTATCTCTTCTAAGGTCTTCAGAACAATAGCTGCCTCCCCTCCCCCCCCCCCCCACTCCAGGTCACCTAACAAATTTCTTTCCAACAACAGAAGCAATGTTCTTCAGAGTGCGCCTCTTTGTAGAGCAAGGAAAAACTTTCTCCAAAGTTCCTTGGCAGAGAGTTCTTGTTTCCTGGACCTGTGCCACATTCAAGGAAGCCATGATGAGTACAGACTGAGTCCACCCTGAAACCCTGAGTAAAGCAATCTGGGTCCAGTGGGGCTCCTGGGTTTCAAACCCAGGGGAGAAGCCCAGATGCCTGGCCTGAAAATGATGGTGACACGGGTTGGAGAGTTGGGCTCAGAGGTTAGGAGCATGTTCCGATCTTGCAGAAGACTTGAGTTCAGTTCCAGCACCCACATCAGGCAGCGTACAATTCCCTGTAACTCCACATGTAGAGGATCTGATGCTTCTAGCATCCATGGGCAACCGCACTCATGTGCACAGAGAAACATGCTTATATATATATGTATATATATATATATATATATTTGAAAGACTATGGGGTGGGAGAGATGCCCCCCTGATTAAGAGCACTTACTCTTCCAGAGGACCTGAGTTTGATTCCTAATACCCACACGGCCAATCCTGATGGTCTTGAACTCCCAGTTCCAGGGTATCTGATGCCCTCTTCTGACCTCCGTGGGCCTCACAAACACAAGTGGTGCACATAGATCCATGCAGGCAAAGAATACACATAGAATAAAAGTTAATAGTAATAAACATAAAGTAATAAATCTGTTTTAAAGATGATGACGATGATGATGATGATGATTGTGATCACAGTAGTGGGGATTACTGTGATAAGAGAGTAAGCAATAAAGAGTTGACCTTAACTCCAAAGCAGGAACCTCCAACCCAGCAAAGAGTCTGTGCTCTGGAAAAGAGAGTGGTGAAGAAATTAAGTCCGAAAATAGCCTTTCCCCATATTAAAGAAGGGTCAAGCTGAGGGTCAAGTCATAGCTGGGCTGGATGGCTGCAGGCATCACTGTTTAGGGTCAAGGCGAACCTCCTTGGAAGGCTGTGCACAGTCTCCCCACCAAAGGTTGGCACCGTGTACCCAGGCCAGGTCTGCTCAACAGTAACTGTGCTGGCCGGGTCAGGAAGGAGGTGTATGAAGCCCGTGAGAAGTCTCCAGGCTAGAAAGAGAAAGGGGTGGGATGGGGGGAACAGAAGGGACTGGAGGAAAGGGGAAGTGGGGAGGGGTGGTGAAGAGAAGTAAGGAAGTAAAAGAAGTACCATTTCCAGTCAAGCCGATCACTTCGGTTGATCTTAAAAATCCCGTAGCTTCTGCCCACCCTTTAGGCATGTGCAGAGCTTCATGCCTCGCCCTTCTGATTCACTTACAACCCCAGGAACCTCTTACCAGGCCTCACCTCTGCCTTTGCTAGCCTGTGAAGACTGAGTGGCGAGGGTGTCCCATCAGACTCTCAGCACCCACTCTGAGGTCTCACACAGGCGCCTGCTCTGGACCATGAGAAATGCTCTTGCCTATTTGCCTGGAGCTGGTAATGAAATTGTCCCTTGGCTTTCTGGTGTTGGAGGAGGCACGTGTAAGAATCCAAGCACTGGGCAGGAGCCAATGAGTGACTGTTATTAGTTTGGTTCCTCAGCATAATATACTAGGAACTGTCATGCCCTCTGCCAGTTCCTCGATGTGACTTTGTCATTCTGTCCTTACAGAGACTCTTCGGGGAGTCACAGTACTTAATGCCACTCTCTTAATCCTCACTCATGAAGCTGGAACTCAGAAAACATTCTGCATCTGGGTCTGTTTCCAAACCCAGGTTTGCATGTAATGTTTTACTGGGCGTTTCCTCACATTGCCGCTCCCCACAATACCCCCCCCCCACTTCCCACTCCCTGAGCCTTCTCTCCTTTCCCAGCTTCGTGCTCCTGTACCCTCAGGCAGGTCCCCCCACATGTTCCTGCTAAACTGAATCCTTTCTTTTCTCTCCCCCGGCCCTCAGATCTGTGTGACCTCTGAGGAAGAACAGGACGGCTTCATCAGAGTCCTCAGTGGGAAGAAGAGAGGCCTTGTCCCGCTGGATGTGCTGGTTGACGTGTGACTGAACCAGTTCCTCCCAGTGCAGGAGGCCAGCGCTGCTGATCTCTCTGTGTCCACCCAGAGGAGCAGCTGCACCGATGGGTGCCCAGGAAACAGGGAGACTTGAAGATCAGAGATTGTGCTAGCAATCTGGAAACAGGTCCACTGCACAGCACATCGAGGCTGCCTGAGAGCAGCATCCCAGAGCTGAGGGCAGCTGGGGGCAGTAAGTAGGCTGTAGCTAAGGCTGCCCCAGGACCCAGCTCCCTTCCTGTCCACCTGTGCAAGGCTGGAGTCTGTTCCAGGTCATGGTGGACTCCTAGCGAGAAGTTGGGAGCAGAGTAGCCAAGTGTTACTCTGGTTCTGGATTACTGTTTCCAGTGCTGGCCAATCAACCTCATCATGACTCCTGCAGAGAATCAAGAAGTCCAACCTCCCAGCTCCCACCACCCCAGTGCTCACTCCGGCTCCTGCTGTTTGTGTCCCCACTGGCAGGATTGTTCTGTCTTTCCCTTCAGCCCTTCAAGCACATCCTAGGCAGGGACAAACTGGCGTGGTACCAAGTGCGTGATCTCACTTACCTACTGATGGCGAATGAGGGCATTCCTGCTACTTTAGTGACTCGAGGGTGGCAGGGCAAGGTCCAAGGCACAGAATCAAGTGGCAGCAAGAAGTGGGAGTGGGGACAGGGAAGGGATTGTACATCCCTTTTAGTTGGGGTGTTTTTTTTTTCTTCACCCAAAGCAGGTGGAGCTGGGAATGGGAAGTAGGGAAGAGTCTCCATTTTCATTTCGTATCCTACTTATTAGGAGCATCCATTCTTCCTTTGTGCGACCTGTGGGACTGAACTGTGGAGGACAAGTCCACTGTGCAGGGATCCAGGGACAGGGGAGCACCACTAAAAAAAAACCATCTTAGAATAACTGTAGCCAACTTAGACTCCATTCTTCACTAGGGCAATTGTTTCAGCTCCAGAAGGTGTGAAGTGGGAAGGACTGGTAATGCTTCATCTCCATGCAAACAGAGGAAGCTGGGGCTTAGCTCACACCACCAGGGGATATTGCTCTCTACCTGTACCGATGTTTACAAGAACATACCACACTGCGATGCCTTCCTCCCAAGCCCTGTCCCAGCATTCAGACCTGCTTCCTGGCAGTCACTGACATGTTTAAATGTGACTTTGGGATTATTGTTGCTTTGATTTATTTTGCCACTGAGCAATAAAATCATTAGAACCATCGGGGTTGGGCTCGGTTCTACTTCGTTTCGTTTTGTTTATTCCATAAAGGATCTCTAACCTAGGCTAGCCTCAAACTCAATGCAGAGCTCATGACCTTGAACTTCGTTCCTCCTGCCCCCACTTGCATGGGGTTGGGATTACAGGAGTGCATCCACCGCGCCCAGTGCATGCAGTGGTTTTGTGCATGCTAGGTGGGAACTCTACCAACTGAGCTACACCCCCAGACTCCCAACAGCCAGTATTTTGTTTTGTTTTTATTTTGAAGACTTACATGGCTATATTGAGGGTATGTCAACCTCATTCCCTAAACCAAAGAATCATTTGTCTCTTTAATATTTTGTCACTGCTCAGAATGAAGTAAGGAGTTGAGCTATGGCAGCAGCTGGTCTCACAGTCTGGATGCCTTACACCCATTCTGTGGCCAGCATCCCATTTTATCCTCGGCCAACAAGCACTTGTAAAGCCAGGTTCCCAGACACAAGACCTCTGGGAGCACAAGTGGATCACATGACTGCCTTTTGTAAAACTAAACACCCAGTGCAGACATTTCTGCCTTCAGTCCATCTTCCATTTAATCAGGACGATCTCGTGACTGGACAGAATGTAAAACACATGCATCCTGTTCTCTTTTCATTGGGCTCATGTTCACTGCAAGCTTTCGGTACAAGCATACCTAATTTGCATTTTTAAAATCAGTTTGCCTTCTCCAGTTGAGTAGAAGGGAGAAAATATGGAGTCCAGTCTCCTTAGTGCTCTCCCCGTTGATCCTTGCCTCCCGATAGCCTTGTCTTTGTGTAGCTTTTTCCCACATTGAAGCAGGGTTAGTCTTACATAGCCAGTAAAATGTAACCAAAAGACAATGACTGACACATAGGCTGGCTCACAAAACTCCCAGCTTCTGCCTTGACCTAGCAGAGAATGCACTGTTGTGATCTTGGGACACCGGATGAGGAGGACTTATGTCTGAGGCCACTATACAGGTCAGGCTTCTCTACAACAGCCATACACATAAGCAGCTTGGGTCACAAATCTATGATCAGTCTAAGTATATCAGGTATTTTTAAGTATAGTTTTTAACTTGCTACTCAGCAACAGGTAAGCAGGATAGGACACTTCTGCAGTTGCAACCCAAGAAAACAGGTCTTCATTTTGTACACTGAGACACACAAGCTTTGCTGGCATGAGGTATGGGGGGAGCAGCTAAGCCCTCATGTCAGGTATATAGTATTCTCCAGAGAGCCTTTCAAACAGAAGAGGAAAGGCAAGATGTTCTACATATGCTCTGCCTAGATTGTCATGGATGACTCTCATACATAGTTCATACAGAGAGAGGGCAAGAGAAGGAAGGGGATTTTAGAAGCTGTGGCTTTTCTCATCTACTTCTGCTTGACAAGAACAAGGAGGGCCTGGCCTACCAGTCTTGACAGTTCCTAGGAAGGCCCTGGCCTACTAGTCTTGACTTGAGAGTTCAAGACCTGAGAAACAGCTGGACAAGAGAGGAAGTGAGGACCTTCAGGGACAAATCCGATACAGGGACAGGAAAAAGAGAACAAAGAATCCAAGGGAAGGAGCAGGATGAGCTTGGGGACACTCTCTAGAGTGTAGGAGGCATGCTGTGCCTCTTTACCCTCTGTGCCCCCTCCTGCAGAGCAAGGCGTAGATAGGGCTAGCTCTAAACTAGGGCAGCTGTGCCATGCACTTCCCTGTAGAACATGGTTCCATGTTGGCATATAGAAGGTAAAGAACTCACTGAACAATCCTTAGGGATCGAGAAGGTGGAGAACGGAATCTCTCCTCCCCTACCACCATCACTACCAGCCAGACTTTGGTTCCACTTGTAATGTAGACAATGGGGCTTGGAAGAGAGGCCAGGTATGGATGTCTGGTCTGCATGATGACTGGCAGAGTTGGTTCACATATCATTTTCCATTTCCAGAGAGACAGACAGACAGACAGAGACAGAGAGAGACCGAGAGACAGAGACAGAGAGAGAGAGAGAGAGAGAGAGAGAGAACCCATACTCAGTTAATTAAGAAAAATGCAGCTTCTGGTTGCATTTTTAAAACAATAGATGTGAGAGAGAGAGAGAGAGAGAGAGAGAGAGAGAGAGAGAGAGAGAGAGAGAGAGAGAAACCCATACTCTGATAATAAAAAAGAACTCAGCTTCCGGTTGTATATTTAAAACAATAGATAAAACATGGTAGAAGTTTAGCGGAGTTACTCTTCAGTACTATTAAAGCACAAAGTTTAAAATCAATGGAAATATCATATACATAGCAAAAAGCAAAAATCTTGAGGTTCAAAAGCCAATCGGGATGATGTTCTCTAAGCAGAAGAGAGCTAGAGGGCAAATAGACCCCCTGAAAGTAGAGCATTGCTGCGGGCAGAAGCAGCCAAGTGTTACAGTCCAAGCTTGCCTGTACTTAATTTGTCCAGTAACTCTCCAGGTACCCGAGGTCCCTAACACCGACTCTTCCTACAGGTCACTGAGGAAGGAGGCACTAGAAAGGCCGAAAGCAGGCTATTGTCTGCTCTGGACTGAGTCTTCAGGGGCAGGAGAGTGAGAAGACATTTACACTCCAGAGTAGAAAGGTCTGATAGCTCGAACGGGTACTGAGTACCTGGGAGTAAGCTGGCGCCAGTGTAAGAACAAAAGAAAGCTCAGCCATGCTGGAAAAGGAATCCAGCTAAGTGAGCAGGTGGACTCCAAGTCTCACCACCAACAGAATCTCCTAAAAATAACCCGGACAGAAAAATCCAAACTAATAAATGACATCGCAAACCCTTCTCTGAGATTCTTCTTAGTCACCACCCCGCTGGGTGTTTTGTACACCTGGTGGATTTGATCCCTGGGGGAGTGTGGTTTCTCTTTCGCTTCCCACAAGGAGTTTTAAATAGCCTTCAGTCTTCCTGTAGGTGATGAAAACCTGTGTCTTAAAGTGTCCATGAGATTTATAACCATTTATCTTAACAGATCTCTTTTAAATGAAGAAGTATAGATAGTTTTTAATACGGCGTTATTAAATTTGAATAGCCAGGGAGCAACTCTGGTCCTGAATCCTCAAAATACACCCTGGAAATGTGCAAGAGCTACTTCCCAGAGTGAGGGTGGGCAACTAAAAAAGATGAAATGATGCCTGGTGTGTAAGTCGTGCCTGTAATTCCCCATAAGGGTGGCCAACTCGGAAGGATCAGCAATAGTTCATGATGAGCCAGGACAACATTGGTGAGTTCCAGGCCAGCCTGGGCTACAATGGATAGCCTACTGAAGGGGTAGAAGGCAGGGGGAGGAGGAGATGACAGGAGGGAGAGAGGAGGTTGGAAGGAATGGCAAATTCTTCTATGGGCATCACTCCCACAGCTCTGGAGTCCACTGATTTCATCTTTTTTAATGAATGGGCACATATTTATCTTCTCCTAAGTAGTTGACATTTCCAATCTTTTTATCAAAGTAAAATTGTCGTCTAAGGTTCTTGGTCATTTCCTGAGTCCAGCTTTGACCGTGCTAAATGGCTGCTTCTGTTTTCAATCCTCTCAGAATACTGTGATTTAAATTTTGATTTTTTTTTTCTCGTTGAGTTAAAAAGAAAAGTGTGTGTGTGTGTGTGTATGTGTGTGTGTGTGTGTGTGTAAACCATTGTATATAGTTGCTTGAAAGGAGTTTCCTGCTTTGATTAATTAATTTGTTTTTCTGTTCTTATATCTGATCAACGTTTATAAATGTTCAGTGGATCTTGGGGAGATGGGTCTAGTCTGCAATGTGTTAATTTGGCTACATCATATCTATTAAATAAACCCTTAAGAATTTCAGATTGTAATTTTTTTGCCTATGTGTTTGTCAAAGATGAAGAACAAAGACTAAGTAACAATGGGAACTAATAAACAGCCTCTTATGAGGACCACCGGTCTCTATCAAGGAGCAGCCTGGAAGGAGGTAACAGCATCAGGCCCCCCCTCTTCTGCACTTAGAACCAATTGTTCTGGTCATGTCCTAAATAAATATTCTCCTTAGCTTCTTGGAGCACACTACACAGGAATTTTGTTTTGTTAAGGGAAAGGGTCACAAAAATTCTTCTTAGGGAACTTTAATGATAAATACATAAATACAGAGCTGCGTCCCCATAGTCCATACGCTGGATATTGGAACCATGATCCCTGATGGAGCAATGTTGGAGGCAAGGCTTAATTGGCATCTTGTTTGGTTTGTTTTTGAAGTGCTGGGTGTTGAAGGTCTGAGCACACTAGGCTCCACCACTGAGCTATGTATCCAGCCTGAAGTGGGGTTTCACAGGAAGTGTTTGGGTCCCAAGGCCCACCTTCTCAGGACCACAGTTACTGCACAGATCCATCCTCACTTTTGCCTGTGCTGTTGTGTCTTAGCATGAAACAGTCCAGCACAAAGGCCCTCACCGGAAGCATATGCCTTGATTCTGAGCCTCCAAGAGAAAAATACCGGTAAATTCGTTCTTGTCACAGTAACCCAGACTGTGATAATCAACCACAGCAAAACAAAACAAACAAAAACACTAAGATATTCTGTTTATAATGTGATTAGTAAATATCCAAAAAATTATAATAGGAATTACTTATTCCCACGGTAAAAAAAAAAAAAAAAAAAAAGTCAGGTGGCCTGCAATGGCATGCAGGGACTTTGCTGGCTCTGCTCATATGAGGGCTGCATGATTTTAGATGACAAGAGATATGACGAGAGATTTTAGGTGCAAGTCCATGTTAATTTCCCAACACCTGAAGTTCTTCAGTCTCACTAGACTTCACAGAAAATGAGGGAGAGTATTTGGTGGCGACAAGGAGTCTTATTTTCAATTACAAACGTTTCTGATAGCATGCTTCCTTTAAGTTGGAATGCTGAGCAACTGAACACTGTCACCACAGTGATGAGATTGTGCTGGGACAGAGGAGTTGGTAAGAAAGAAGTGGAAGTGGGTGAAGCTCTGTGTGAGCAGAAAGAATAAACATTTCTATTTATTTTATTGTTTTTTTTTTATATTCACATCACACCTCATCTCCAGAAGCTTTAGCAGCTTGTGTCCTAAGGAATCCCCCAAGAAGAATGAGCCATTGAAGTAAGGAAGGATCCACTCTTTCTACATCAGTTCTTATAGGTGGGTCCCAAGGGGGAAGAAGGTCATATACAAGATAATAGAGGTTAAAGCAGCATCAAAAGGGCTGGAGAGATGGCTCAGCAGTTAAGAGCACTTGCCTCTGTTGCAGAAAACCAGGGTTTGATTCCCAGACACCTTCTTCTGGCCTCCACAGGTACTAGGCATGACTGTGGTACACATGTGTCTACGCCTGCAACCACTCACACATATAAAATAAGTAGCTCTTTAATATGTATTATTCATAACTAGATAGATAGACAGACAGACAAAAAATGAAACACATGCAAGGTTCCTTCATAGCCAATAAAACAAAGGTTTTTAAAAATTGCAGGCACAGGATGAGGATGGGCAGAATGTTATACCCACAACAGGAAGAAAGCCTTCCAGTTGTCGGGCAATCCCACATTCAAAGAATCTTGCCCCTAACATGGGGAAACTGTTCTTCCCACTTTAGGAGCATCTCTTCTTTATGGATTTCACCCCTCAGAGTGTGTTACCTTATCTCTGAATTGAAAATTATAAATTTTAATATGAAGTAATGAGCTTATGACTCCTACAGATGTGATAACAGAACCATGAAACTCAATACAATGGAGCAGTCTAGACCCTCAGCTAGGGCTGGAACTAGGTCTGTGGGCTGTAAGGCTGTGTGGCTCCGGTACTTATGAAAGAATCAGCCATCTTGGCGTACTAGGGATACAGCCAGAAGAGCAATGGCTCTGATCCTAATGGAAGGATCAGCCGTCTCTGGGTTACGGAGGACACTACAGAGTGAGAAGTGGGACCTTGAGGGTCCAGGGACCTTGAGGGTCCAGACCTTGGCAGGAGAACAGCCACAAGAAAAGAGCTGGACTGTAATGAGGCTGCTTCTAGAATACGGCACAAAGGAGCTGCTCTCCGGCTGTGGCGATGGCTCTCTGTCAAGTAAAGTCTTTGGAACCCAGAAGCGACATTTTAGAAGAGGAGTCTGGCCATGTGGCATGTCTGTAAGAGCACTGGAGAGATGGGGATATCACAGACAACCAGCTCTAGATCAATGAGAAACGCTCGAGTCTTAAAAAAGTGCACTTAAAAAGTATTCTGGATTCAATCTCCTTGTGTCCTCCCCCTTGTGACCCTTTCCCCTTCCTTTTCCCTCCCTCTCCGTCACCCAAGAATTATGCCACCTCCTAGAAAGGACCCAGACTCTGGAAGACAACAGCAGTTCTGCTTCTTATTCTCCTTCTGCCTTCTATTTTCTCTCTGGAAAGAATGAGTAGAGCTTTGTGTGACGAGGAAGCAAAGGTAGCGTCAAAGATAAGTCTCTGGGTCAATGACAAGGGGCTGCCTAGAGAAGGAGATGCTTAGAGAAGCATCCTGAGCCTGGGCTACAATCTTTCTCAAATACACTTTCCACTGGGAGCTCAAGGGAGAGCAACCATTATGCAGTGACGGATAAGCAACATAGAACAGGAGGAATGGGATGTCTCGTCAAGAGAGGATTGTGGGAAATAAGAAGAATGCTTGAAATGGCTAAGGTAAAAAGAAGTTTATGAACCATCACGATATCTGGATGAAATCAATATCCTACCCAGATTCTAAATGAGATTGGGATGAAAATACAGTTGGTATTAGGACCACTGAGGCAGAAGAGAACGTCTTGCTCTCGGGAACAAGAAACTACATACTGGAAGCCATGGGAGGAAACGTCTATGTGGCTGTTTCTATAACCACATAAGGAAACCGCAAGAGGCTCGTGGGGATACAGCAGATCCTGTGGGTACCGTGGGATCGCAGAAACCCCACCATAGCAAAGCCTTTTTTGGTTCTGGTTGTTCCTTAGATACACCATGAAAGCCAGAATTAGGCTTTCAAGGTTTCATTTTGATCCCATCCCTGCTGTGTTAATTATAGTAATTATCACTTTGACAGGATGTCAAGTCTCAATTCGATACGATGCATTGAGGTACGAAGATCCACTGGAACTGGGCGGCACCATCCCCTAGGCTGGGGTTCTGAGATGAGTAAAATGGAAAAAGCAAGCTGGGCAGCAGCATTCATCACTCTCTGTTTCTTCCCTATAGATGATGCTATATGACCAGCTGCCTCCAGCTCCTGCTGCTAGGACTTCACCGTGAACTATGAACCACAATAACCCTTCTCTATCACACAAAAAGGAAGAGAAACAGAGTTGCCTTGCTCAAAATGCTCCAATAACATAGCAGGGATATCAAAGGCAGCCTAGTCCTGCACTGGGGTCCTCTTTAGAGGCTCCAAGTCAAGACCCAGTCCTAAGAGTGCAGAGCTCTAACAGGGTGGACCATGTATCACCTCACGGGTGCTGACTTCCACACTGTTGTCCCTGTTCCCTTGCTGACCCCACCTGTCTCTAAAAGCAGTAAAGACCAGAAGGGAAGGTGCCCAAAGGAATCTTTTTGGATCACCCTTCTGGCCAGTGTTCTTAGGTCCTTCCTTTCTGGCATTGCTCTACCGGCTGTGATTGACTGACACCATCAACAACCTTGCAATTCCATGAAGGCAACAGTGAGGCTTGATTGCCTCTGAGGGAGTGATAGGTTCCACGTGTATAGAGTTTTAGCGTCATCGTAAGCACCCCAGCTGCTGCTACTAGCTGCCTCCCAGCTCTTAGCACATCCAGGCTGTGATACCAGGTGACCATGAACTCGAGCAGGTCCAGAGAGTCAACAAAGCCCTCACAATAAAAGATCAAGTTCAAGAACTGAATGGTAGGAGTGTCTTTGTCTGCCTTTGGCAGGGAATGCATCCCCGGCAGTCAGCTACAGATCAGCAAAAGATGCTAAAGACCTGTGGAGTAAAGCCCTAATAACACTGATTGACAGGTGAGCTCACAAGACCCTTTTGGTGAGCCTACATCTCCACCTCTCCTGGGTACAGATGGGGTTAGAAGGGGAGTGGGGTAATAGAAATTGTTTTCATGTCAGGATCCTTAAATCTTAAGCTGTGGATGGTGATCAAGTAAAATAGAGAGAGTAAGTCTGTGCCTGAGATTAACCTTGAGACTTCTTATGCTGGTCCCTATTAGAAACAGCAAATGAAAACCCAGTACCCTAATAGGTGGCCCTGGGGTGGCTAATGGGATCCCTGTGCTCAGCACAGCTGTGTGAATTAGCAGGTCATTTCCTCAACTATAAACCAGCAAGGCCCAACCTAGGGTGAGTATAGGGCATCAGATATGGAGATCTCGGTATAGATTTGTAGTTTTTGAAAATAACTGTGCAAGAGGTCTAGAGTTGTACATCAGAGATGAAGTTGTTACCTCTTGTTCCTTTAACCCATGATGACCCATTATTGTTCCTTGACTCTCTATGCCCCTCGAAGGTAGGATATCCTACCTTGCCCCGCTCCGTAAAATCGGACATTGCTAGTCCCTCTGTCACTAGATTATGGGCAATGCATAAGAAAGAACTAACCTGTGTCATAGTTTCAGGAATACACATTGGTGTGGAAGACAGTTGACTCTCATTTCCTTATACCCAGAACAGTTCTCTCTAGAGAGAGGACATGTTCAACAGACTGTAACATTTTCCATCAAACTGAATATGTATCCAAAGCAGGAGTGCCAGCCAGCTTGGGTCTCTCTGTCCTTTTAAATTCTAAGGAGAGATACTTGGGAGTCTCAAGCCCATCATACAAACAAGCAGAAAAACCTTTGTCACGATTTCTACAAAGATCCAAAGGGTGTGTTCTGCTTTGCCTTGCTGAGACTATGGCCTTGAAGGTTGTTTGTGACTCAGGCTGGAGGCAAAACTCCGTCACCTCAACCTTATTTACAAGAAATCCACCCCATAACTCATGCTCTGAGCTTAGAAGAACTAACCCGAAGAGGTCAGCAAAAAAGTCCAGGCAGGAAATCTTAGCTTGTCTGTCCACCATGTCCTTCCTCCCTGCTCCCCTCAGCGCTCCCCAACCCTGCCCCTCCCACCCAGAAGAACCTATCTTCTTCCTCTTGCACCTCAGCAGATCAAAGAGCTCAATAATCCCAGGGGTGGGGGGCAGGCAGGAGCCTGAGAACTCTTCCCCTCTGTGGGAAAAAAAAAAAACTCATGAATTTTAATACATTATAATTAACAATTATAATTAATAAATTTTTGAATACAAATTATGTAAAATAAATATTCTCTTTCATTACAAACCAAGGCTCCACCTAGAACGATGATCGGAGCAGCACTAAGGGCTTATACCCGGGCCCTGGTCCCAGGGGCAGTGGCAGAAAACAGAGCCGTGTCTATGGCATGAGCTGCATTGTCCCACGTGAGGGCAACATGGTAAGCCACCCAGGACACTGTCCCCCAGGTGAAATCACGTCAGCCTCCTAAACCTGCTTCTGAAATTCCTACTACCTCCCCTCTATTGGCTTCCTAATCGTTCCTGTCCTGCTGGACATGGAACGGGCTCCGGGTGTCTTCTGGACCTTGGGCACACATACCAGTGAGCACATGGACAAATGACTTCTATTGGGTCTCTGATTTGGAAACTGATGGCTGTAGAAAATAGATTACTTCTGGAAAATCCCCTGCCTGACACACTAGAAAAGAGACTTAGAAATCCTAAGTTATCTCTCATTCTCAGGGAAAAAGAAAAGAGAAGAAAACAGGGGGATCTGGGGGGTAGAACCTGTTGTGATGCCTCAGCAAATAACAGCAATCACCACTCTTGCAGGGACCTGAGTTTGGCTCCTGGAACCCACATGAGGACCCTGACAATTATCATAATCCGTTTAGAAAGTGAATGGTTAACGTCTCATAAGCCAGAAAGAGTGCACTGGTCGCCTCTGACTCTGGGACCTGAGGGTAAAGCAGAGGAACTGAGATTTAGCCCACACCCCTATCGACTGACTGCTGCCTCCCTCAAGAGCTATGCTCAAAATTCTTTATGCTTATATGGTCCCTATGTCTGCAACTCTCAAGGCATTTTTTTTCTCCAGAGATTAAATCAGGACTTTCATGTGACCCTGGTTAATAAATGTCAAGTGTTCTATGTGAAAGCTCAGAATATCCTTTTGGGGAAGGTGGCCAACAGCCTTATCTTCCACGCAAATAAACTGAGGCATGGCGAAATGATTCAGAATTGCTGCCGAGGCTTCCCTTCTCCTGTGCATTTGCTGTTCATGTGAAGACCAGGGGTTCACAGGAGCACAGGTATCGTGTGCAGGGATTCCCAGAGGCACAGCGGGGTTTCTTGGGGACAACACCTACTAGCTCCAGTATTTGCCTAACATGGCTGTGCAGGTTACGGGGTATGGAGGGGGAGGTGCTGAGACAGAGGTTGCCTTAATTGGAGAAAGAATCGGCGCCAATGAGATCAGTTCATGCGGATGAGCCAGAGTCCCAACGCTGTGCAATATGGCATCCAATATGAACCTACAATCTTCCTACTGAGGTCAAGTCCCCATGGTCACAATAAACCTGGGCCCAGGAGAAAAGAGGAGCCAAGGGCAAAGAAAGGTTAAGAAATAGCTCTGTGACTAGGCAGGGGCAGAGACCTTTCGTCAGCATCTGAAGAAGAGCTGGGCAGCCTGCCAGCTTCATGTGGTATGAAAGACTGGGAGGTGCAGGGCTAGGAGGAGCCCTACCTCGGCTGATTTTTCAGAGGATCAGAGTTCAGCTCCCAACACCCATATTAACTGAATCACCTCACCAACCCCATGTAACTCCAGCTCCAGGGAATCTGATGCCCCTTTCTGACCTCCTCGGGCATTACACATAGGTACATTTACATATACACACACCACACACCACTCACAACACACACACACACACACACCACACTCATAACACAAATATATTCACAGAACATTCATACCACATGATACACACATACCTACACATACCACACCACACACACACACACACACACATATACACCACACATCACTCACAACACACCACCCACACCACACACACACAAACCACTCACACCACAAACACACCACATCACATACATACATACATACATACCACACATACATACATACACACACCACACACCACTCACAACACATATACACACATCACTCAGATCACACCCTACTCATACCACATACCACACATACACACACAACATAACACACACACATACACATATCACTCAAGACACTCACACACCACACACACC
Organism: Micromys minutus; assembly: GCF_963924665.1. Classification (NCBI taxonomy): domain Eukaryota; kingdom Metazoa; phylum Chordata; class Mammalia; order Rodentia; family Muridae; genus Micromys; species Micromys minutus. The sequence goes on along the minus strand of NC_137956.1, from coordinate 41,408,623 downwards.
ACTCACATCACACACACACAACACACACACATTACTTACACACACACACCACACACACCACACACACCACTCACATCACACACACAACACACACACAACACACCACTCACATCACACACACAACACACACACAACACACCACTCACATCACACACACAACACACACACAGCACACCACTCACATCACACACACAACACACACACACACACATCACTCACACACACACACCACACACACCACTCACATCACACACACAACACACACAACACACCACTCACATCACACACACACAACACACACACAACACACCACTCACATCACACACACAACACACCACTCACATCACACACACAACACACCACTCACATCACACACACACAACACACACACAACACACCACTCACATCACACACACACAACACACACACACACACAAAACACACACACACACACACATCACTCACATACACACACCACAACTAAAGCCTATACTAGATATAGTGAAAGGGTTCAGGACAGCCCTTCCACCCCAAGCCCACATCCCAGCCGACTCTGGACACTGCCATCTCTCTGTTGCTGTTTTACTCAGACCAAAGCTGTCCACCTCTTTCTTCTCCTAGTCTGACCATGTCAGAAGGTGACATTTATTATCTGTCACTATACAGTTGGTGTCTCGAATGCTTTGGCTTTATAGGCCCTGCCCACGAGAATACACCTAACCTGGAATAGTATCTCCAGATTTCCTATTGTGGGCGGCTCTGGCTCTGCTTAGCTCACAGTGAAAGCTCACGTGGGACTTGAAATGCAGAAAAGGCGTGGCTAGCATCTTTCTATGTCTGACGGCTGGCAGGAGGTGCGTGGCTCCAAGGAGCTGGCGCTGCATGTCCCTCGGCTCCTGTTGTCCCCCATCAGCTCTGCACATAGATTATCCGCACACCCCACCCAGCCCACCTGCCTGGCTATTGGAGTGCTGAATTACTTTTTAAAGCATAATTTATTGTATTTGTATTCAGGTCTCTCTCTCTCTCTCTCTCTCTCTCTCTCTCTCTCTCTCTCTCTCTGTGTGTGTGTGTGTGTGTGTGTGTGTGTGTGTGTGTGTATGTACGTGCCCGAGAGCGCACAGTGGTGTAGTGTGGTGTGGTGTGGTGTCGTGTGTAAGAGGAAGGAAGGAAAACAGGAACATGTGTGTCGGCATATACGTGTGGATGACAGAGGAGATACTCAGGTGCGGGGCCTGAGAACTGCTCTGGCTTCTCCAGTCTCTGCCCTCCATCTCTTCGTTAGAGACCTAAGATTACAGATGCATGCTACAGAGGATTCTGGGCATCCCAGCTCCAATCCCCACACTTGTACCGGAAGCGCATCCCCCGAGCCATCTCCACAGCCGGGCACACCCACTTCAGCTCACTGCTCTCACAGCCTCTCTGCAAACCCAGACTCTGCCTTCTCCTACAGGAAGCATCCAGAGTCCTGCCTCAGCTGCCCCCTCATAGCAAAGCAGATGTACTCATGCAGAGCTTGCAAAACAGAGGCAGGGCAGGTATGGGAAGGCAGGGAACACACACATACACACACACATACATCACACATATACACACACACATCACACTCACACATACACACATCACACACACACACACACACGTATCACACACATACACATACATCACACATATACACACACACATCACACTCACACATACACACATCACACACACGTATCACACACATACACATACATCACACATACACACACACACATCACACTCACACATACACACATCTCACACACACACACACACACGTATCACACACATACACATACATCACACATATACACACACACATCACACTCACACATACACACATCACACACACACACACACGTATTACACACATACACATACATCACACATACACACACACACACATCACACTCACACATACACACATCTCACACACACACACACACGTATCACACACATACACATACATCACACATATACACACACACATCACACTCACACATACACACATCACACACACATCTCACACACACACACAAACACATAGATAGAAATACACACACATACACATTCACACACCACACATTCACACCACCCACACACACACACACACGTATCACACACATACACATACATCACACATATACACACACACATCACACTCACACATACACACATCACACACACACATCTCACACACACACACAAACACATAGATAGAAATACACACACATACACATTCACACACCACACATTCACACCACACACACACACACACACACACACACACACACACACAAATCACACACATATGTACACACATCTCACACACACGGACACTAAAATTTTTAAAACTAGATCCAAGAAAAGACAGCAGTATGGCCTGTCTGTATGAGTGCCCTGCCAGTTCCTGGTGACTTCTCCTACTGAGAAGCCAACGGCACCAACTCAGGGATCTGCCTTTGATTAGGTCTCCGGGGAATGAGAAACTGCCGTGTTCCAAGAATAAGGCGGAGTCCTGCACCCTGCTTACATGCCCACCAACAGGAACATAAGCACACGCACTAAAAACAGGAATGTTCAGAACAGACCCAGAAATAAAACGTAGCTTCTCAACTCAACAGACTCCAGAGACTCTGCTGACAACTCCTGGAGTGTCGGGCACGGGAGAAGAGAGCGTGAGGTAAGTAAATAAATAAACTTGTTCCTCTGAAACCCAGTGGCCTGAGATCCAAGAATTCTATTTTTGAATCTTATAAGTGGAAAATAGCTTTTGCTCAATGCTGTTTATAATGGCGTATTGCTGCTTCGAATGGCATAAAATTAGAAATGCTCGAGATGTGGGGCAAAGGGGATGATGGGTCTATAGGGATATAAACAGATGACGTGGGACGTCTCTGCCGCAGAACGCGGGTGGGCTTTGTCTTCTAATAGATAGCATGAGTGAGCATTAAGAAAGAGTGAGAAAAAGACTTGATGTGCGGGGAGGGGGGAGGGGTAAGGGGATACATAGGGTCCCCCACTCACTCAGAGGAGGGGAGGGAGCATGAGGAGAAGGGTCATGGGAGGGGGTAACCGGAGGGGGACAGTGAGCAGGATGTAATGTGAGTAAAAAATAATAAGTAATTAATATTAAATTTAAAGGTTAAAAAAAAAGTTAAAAGGAGAGTGAAAAAATGGAGCACAGAAAGAGAGGAGAGGGAACAATAGAAAGAAATCCGAATAGACAAAGAGAAAGTGATGCGTGAGCTCACCTCTGAGTCTCCTGTGGTGCTACGTCTACAAATAAGGTAAGAGCCAGGGAAAGTTGAGAAAAAGCCCGGAATTGTCAGTATAGATACAGTACAAGTAAATCCACTTGTATATTGTATAGGTATAGGACAATAAATAAATTCATAAAAAAGTAATTTTCAAAACCCACACCGAAACTTGAACTTTCACATGTGTTTCCTTACTACCTCCCCCATCACACAGGTGCTTTACAAGTTGCCACCACCCCCACGCTGAGAATGAAAGTCATACAGGCATTTTACAACGAAGCTATACACTCGGCTCCCAAATTTGACTTAAATATATATATATATATATATATATATATATATATATATGTATGTATGTATGTATGTATGTATGTATGTATGTATGTATATATATATATATATATATATATATCATATCCCCCCCACCTCAAGAAACTGACATTTAAAACTCCTCTGATTTTTTTTTAGAAAATATAATCAAACTCTTTTGACATGAAATTATATCCTCTTTTTAAGATGTGTGTGTCTGTGTGTGTGTGTCTGTGTGTGTGTGTGTGTGTGTGAGCATGTGCTCCGGAGTGACCACTGAGCCAAGACTCCCTGGAGATGAGTTACAGGAAGTTGTAAACTGACAGACAAGGTACTGGGAACTAAACTCAGGGTCTCTGGAAGAGCAGTAGCCACTGAGCCATCTCTCCAGCCCCAGAAAGTTAAATTCCTAAAGATATAAAACTTACTCTCTAAATTACTCACTACAGGAGTAAGAATGCTTGGTGGAATAAAGGAACAATTCTTTTGTAATATTCAACAACAACAAAAATGCCTTCAATTTGCCCTGGATAGAAGGGACCTTCTGCAATTTGTCCAAGCGACGCTCTGCCTCGGACATTGGTCTCTATTAACACTTCCTGATGACGGGGCAGCTGCTCGACATTAAACCACATTCGATTTCCACTTCAATCTTTGTGTCAAGCACCAAGGTATAAGAGCATTTTGATGTCACGGAAAAGTTATAGACAAGTTTCTGTGAGTTTCCAACACTAAGGGTACAACCTCTCCTGTTGTATTTTAGGGGCCCGTGGTTTTCACTGAAACCTTGGTTTCTCCTCATGTCTCTTCCATCTCCCCATTATGGCAACTTTGCTTTTCAAATTCTAGGCTCCTGCAAAGCTTGCCACATGCTGCCCCAGCTTCCTGCCGCGTTTTTCGGGTCTCAGATACCTTTTCCTTGACATCTTCTCCCTCACAGTTCTTGCCATTATTCTTGTTACTCCTATATACATGCGAACAACCAAGTCAATGTCTGGTTAAGTATTACTTACCATCAATGACCCCCCCCGACACCCCATCTTAGCCAGGCATTTATTATCAGCCTGTTGTCAATGCCTGCCTCACCGTATGCCACAGACCACCACAGTTACTCTTGTTCAGGGGGACAAACACAAGATTACAGAACCAGAAGAAAGGAGGTATGAAAGACAGGAGGAGAAAACCAAGACATACATCAAAAACAGTGTGAAGAAAACTCCAGAGTGAGAGATGATGGAGAAAAGCCATGACATCCAGGACTCCAGGCTTGGGGAAGAGTGATGAGCCATGGGGAGGAGGGGCTGAGAGTATTCACTGTACTAAAGAGGATTCACTCAAGTTCCTGTAAGTCTAACACCCTCCTCTGGCGTCCAGGAGCACCTGCACTCATGTGTGCACACAGACGAATGGACAGACGGACAGTCTTTCTCTCTCTGTGTGTGTGTCTCTCTCTCTGTCTCTGTCTCTGTCTCTCTCTCTCTCTCTCTCTCTCTCTCTCTCTCTCTCTCACACACACACACACACACACACACACACACACACACACACAATTTTAAATAAAAGAAATCATTTTATAAAAAGTGGCCAGAGAAGGAGGAAAGCAAGACACCAAGGGAGGTGAGAGTATGTGGAGTATCCTTGCATCCCTTTACATGCAGTGAGCCTGCCCATGCCAGACGCCAGGGGCTGAGTATCAGATGCTAATGGCGAGGATTCAGAACATGACCCACTGCCAACAGTGCCTATGTGCTCTGTCAGTCCTGGTTCCTAGAATGTGCTAGAGACCGGCCCTGTCATTTTTACTATATTTCTGGAGTTTTGAAATTCTTATGATGAAAAGGAACTATTCTTATATCACTTGTGGCATGCATTTTATTTTTGTTTAATTTTTAACTTTGAGGGGATGTTTGGCATCAAACATGCATGTTACGCATACACTGTAAATCACTTCCTGCTGTGCCTGAGACTTTCTCTTCTTGTAACTCCTTAGCTGGAGGAGAAAGCAAACCTCATCAAACCCCCTAGATGGTAACATTAGCAGTTAGGAGAAGTGTAATGGTTTATATAGGTTTGGCCCCGGGAGTGGCACTATTAAGAGATGTGTCCTTGCTGCAGTACGTGTGTCACTGTGAGCATGGGCTTCAGTGCCCTCAACCTAGCTGGCTGGAAGCTAGTCTTCTCCTAGCTGCCTTCAGATGAAGATATAAAACTCTCAGCTCTTCCTGCACCATGCCTGCCTGGATACTGCCGTGTTCCTGCCTTGATGATCCTGGATTGAACGTCTAAACCTGTAAGCCAGCCCCAATTAAATGTTGTCCTTATAAGAGTTGCCTTGGTCATGGTATCTGTTCATAGCAGTAAAACCCTAACTAAGACAAGAGGTAAGAAACCTGGTGGGAAGAGGAGAGATTCCTACATTAAATCACCTTCAAAGTGCCCTTCCCTTTTGTCGTACCTAAACAACCTCACTAGCAGGTAAGTTGTCTCAGAATGTAATCTTGTGCTTCTCCCTGAATGTAGCCAGAAATCTCCTATAGACTGTCTATAATGTAACTGATGTATGCCCAGCATCTTCTATAAATATATGAATGATGCAACACATCTGAACACAGGAGTCTTCCTATCCTCATCTTGATGATTCAATGTATATGGATCCGGAGGACTTGCAGGCATTTTTTTCTTCTTAAACAATAATCCAAGAAACGTGCCCAGTGGCATACAATTTAAGTTGTGCATGCCGCCCTCCCCATCTTAGTCAGTAGTTTGTTGCTGGGGAGAAACACTAAGACCAAGGAAAATCTTATTTCTAAAGGAAAAAAAGCATATAACTGGGGCTTGCTTACAGTTTCAGAGATTTAGTCCACAGTAATCATGGCAGGAAGCATGGTGGCAAGCAGGCAGACATGGTGCTGGAGAGGTGGCTGAGAGTTCTACGTCCAGATCCATGGGAAGCAGGAAGAGAGACACTAGGTCTAGCTTGAACTTTTTCTTTTTTATTCTTTTCTAAGTACACTTCTATATTATAAATACACTGTTGCTGTCTTCAGACACATCAGAAAAGGGCATCAGATCCCATTACAGATAGTTGTGAGCCACCATGTGGTTGCTGAGAATTGAACTCAGGACCTTTGGAAAAGCAGTCAGTGCTCTTAACCACTGATCCATCTCTCCAACCCCCTAGCTTAGACTTTTAAAACCTCAAAGCTCATACCCAATGACAACGTCTCCCAACAAGACCACACCTCTTAATCCTTCTAAAGTAGTGCCACTCCCTCATGACTAAGCATTTAAATATATGAGCCTATAGAGGCCATTCTTATTCAAACCATTACATTTCCCATCCTTTCTTTGTTCTAGGAGACAATTGTCTCAAGAACGATCCTGCAGAAAATAGAAATTCCCTCAAGAATGATCCTGCAGAAAATAGAAATTCCCTCCCCCTTTCTCTTTTGGCTAGGCTACCCTTCTGCACTCAGTCCTTGCAGACCATCTGTGTTTGGATATAAAAGGAAGATGGCCTGTTCATGTGTTGACCCTTGTCCTGAGATACTTAATGAGTTTAGGTTTAGAATATATTCCCTTGGTCTCTGCTCACAAATAATTTATATTGAATGAGAGAGAAAAAAAAATAGGTTTCCAAATTCAGTGGGTTCTGCTTACTTGCAGGCATGTATCTAATAAAAACATAATCATAATTGGTTTTTCCATGAAGAGATCCAATTTAAGCTTACAGTCCACTTTAATTGGTGGTTTTTCTCTTGCAACTCGTTGTTTGTAATGGAAAATTTTAAGAAACAAATTCCCCTGGCAAGTGGATCTGCCTTTAGTTTCTGGGTCAGTTGACACGTCACCTGCTTCCTTTCTGCTCTAGTCATGAAGCCACATTTGAGCCTGAAATTTCTTCTGATCACAGCTTTCTGCCTGGTTGTAGGTTAAGCACTTTGGAGGTGCTCCAAGAGAGCAATGAGGCCTTCAGAGCCAATAGGTCTTTTTTGTCTAGACGAGTCATTAGTTGTTCATTATAATGAATGTTTTCTGTGTGCCAGAAACTAAGTTCTTGGCTTAAGCACATGATGTGGCTTGCTCAGTTAGTGTGAAATCGACGAAAGCTCAACAATGTCCCCCAAAACACCTGACACACAAGGCAGGAGTACCAAATAGCTATCCACAGGGTGCTGAGCCATTTTGCCAAGCATAGGACCACTCCAGCTACTGATGCTCATGAGAGATCCTCCTCTTCATGTCGCTTATGGGGTCCTTGCAGTGAGCATCCTTAGAGGTCAGATGTAGCTGACAATGTCCTCAACCTCTCCCTGATCTTTAACTATGGGTTTCCTTTCCTATATGATTTTGGGGTTTCTAGCAAAAGTACCTCAGATGGTGAGCTAAACAGTACCTATTTGGTGCTTAGCTCCAGAGTCTATAGGATCCAGGGTGAGGTAGCTGCAGATCTGGTGCCTGGGAGAGCCATTTTCTGGCTTGTACATGGGTCCTTCTTCACTGACTCTTCACAAAGCACAGAGTCCAGCTCCTTCCTAAGCATTCATCTCTCCTGGGCTCCACTCTCCTGACATAAACACAGACACGCCCCAAGTCCTACCTCTGGAAGAGGATTCAGCTTCAGCATATAAATTGGGGGAGTCAAGCCAGTCAGTCCATACCCCTTTTTCCCAGTGAGCCTGGATCGTCTCCTTTTGATATCTTCTCAGCATCATGGAGGTTGTCACCATTAGCAGTCAGCACCTTAGCCAGGATATTGAACCAAGATGGTTATGTTGTCTTCCTGACTAGTGCTTCTTGACTAGGACCATGAACTTCCAGTAGTCAACCACTGCCCCTGGTCATCAGCATAGGTGGCATCATACTTGTCTGGTCCTGGAAATTCTCTCCATCCACCATGCAAGCAATCCCTGGACAACTGTATGGGCATGGTCTGTATCTAGGTTTGTGTCAAGTTGACAAAAAATTAAGAATAGAAGCCTTTAATTGTAAAAGTGCCTCCATCAGGTTGCCTTTAAGCAAGGTCATTTTCCTGGCTGAGAACTGATATGGATGTAGCCTGACCACTGTGTGCTGTCCCGTCCCTGGGCAGATGGTTCTGGGATGTACAAAAGAGTGAACTGAGCAAACCGTGAGGAGCAAGCCCCGAGTAGCATTCCTCCATGGTCTCTGCTTCACTTCCTGCCTCCAGACTCTTGCCTTGAGTTCCCTCCTTCTAGTGTGACCTGAGAGTTGCAAGAGAAATGCATTCTTTACTACATGAGTTGCTTTGGGTCATGGTGGTTTTTCACAGCAAAAGAAATCCTAAGACAGAAATTACTACCAAGATTGCAAGATACTGCTGTGGACTGTGGAGGTATTTGGAACTTTGGGCTGAAATGCTATTGAGTACTCAGAACTTAATGAGTCTTAATGCGTTTGGAAGACTGGGGTGAGGAGAACAGTGCAGACAGTGAGTGCCTGGCTTGTGACATTTCGGGGTGAAGTACAGACTCTACCAGAGCCATTTGAGTGACATTTTAAATCAAGAATGTATAGTTCTGGTCAGCAGGGGCTGAGGAATCAACTGGGATGAAGTGACCAACAGAAGTGGTACATGACTTTAAACCCAGCACTGAGGAGGCAGAGGCAGTTTGATCTCTGTGAGTTTGAGGTCTGGGCTACACAAAAACTTTCAGGATAACTAGGGCTATATGGAGAGGTCATTTCATCTTTAAGAGGCAAGGCAGGAAGGGAAGGAGGGAGGGCTGGAGAGAGGAGAGAGAGAGAGAGAGAGAGAGAGAGAGAGAGAGAGAGAGAGAGAGAGAGAGAGAGAGAGAGAACTGAGATGAGATCTTCTGGGAAGAGTCTCCTAAGATCAGCACACAAAGGATATGGTCCAGAGAGAACCAAGTCTGTACCTTGTGCTGGCAGCTGAACTTGCTAATATGTATTTTTCCCAAAGTGGTAGCGGTTTTTGAAGGTATGGAAAACAACTGAGGCTTAGCCTTAGGAGAGGCCATTGGTGAACATCTAAGCTCAGTTACAGTAGAAGCCCCAGGACTGTGTGGGGTCACAGAGAGAAGTTGAGGTTTAGTACACTGAGTCAGGGTCAGAGTCTGTGAAGACAGCTATTGGTGAAGGTACAGCCCAATTACAGTGAAGATCCCAGAACATTAGAGATATCAGTATCATCAGATGACCACCATGGACAGCAGGCTGTAGTCAGCAGAGTCAATGAGCCAAGCTGCGCATGCTGTGGACAGCAGACCCAGAGACCTGGAGTTGTCCAAGCCCTTTGGAGCTAAGGAAAGCATGAGTCCCAGATGCCTTTCTCCAGGTTCCTGCCTTCAGTTCCTGCCTAGTCTTCTCTCAGTGAGAAGTTGTGGCCTAGGAGTTATAAATAGAAACAAGCCCTTTCCTCTTCAAGTTGCCTTTGGGTCATGGTGTTTTATCGCAGCAAGTATCCCTATCGAAGACAGCCATAGACACTCCCAAGGCAAGGCTCATGCAGTCTGTCCCCAGCACGGATAATGGAGCTGAGCTATTAGGAACCCAGCTATACGCATGTTTCTATATGCATGTTTCCCTCTTGCCTCTGCTCAGCCCTTTTGAAATTTACACTCACCAAGCAAGGCTCAAGAAACACCAGATGCTATTTAGGGCTTCAGAATCTCCCACCCCATCGAGAGAGGGGTGGTCACTGTTACCTTCTGTTCTCCCCAGATGTGTTTGGGAGAACAGCAGGGTCCAACAACCCACACTTAGATTTTCTTTTCATTTATTCAGAACTTGGTGTCCCTACCATTCCTCTGTTACCCTTCCTCTGTTTCCACCCCAACTCCAATTAGACAATTCTATGGAATGAAATCCTACTCCATGGGAATCTATATCCAATTAAGGAAACCATTTGTTTATAGAGAATTCTCATTTTGAGAAGGTAGGACAGGACGTGCCATGTAATCAACGGTGATTAAAAACAAGCACACACTTGTGAACACATAACCCTTGTATGCACAATTACTGAGAATTGTTGTTGAGAAGGCATTTGCACACATGCTGTGCCCCTTTAGGGACAAGACCACTCATGTGGGGACTGTGAGCATGAGTTTTGTTTGCATTCTTAAGCGGGGTTTGCAAACACAATGCAAACTGCTTTTATAGCATTTATTTCTAAATAAAAAGGAATAGGTCAGCAAAACCACCAAGAACCGCAATAAACCCTACACTTCTGTTACATCCAGAGGGAGGCTAGGAGGCCTTTGTTTTCAGCTAAAGACAGCATCTAGATGCAATCTACAAGTGTTCCCTCTGCTTTGGCCTTATGTAACCAAGAAGTAGCTCCAGTACCAATGTGTGTTTCCTGAGACGCTGTCCCAGGCCCACACACAACAGGGATGCAGTCACAAGGGCAAAATATGTATGGATGCAGGCTCATCCGATGTGCGGCTCTCAGTGATGTCAGTCACTGTCTGATCCAGGATAAGTGCGCTCCCACCCACATGCCTGCAGGGTTCCTTAAAGGTGCAGAATGCTGGAGAGAAAGAAGTATTTCTGGCATCCTAGTGGAGGATGAAGGAAGCAAGTCACAACTGTAGAGCTCTGCTTACAAACCAACCACATCATCACTTCCACTGTGAGATAGACAATCCTGGCCTAAGTGTTCTGATAGGTAAAATAATAACACCAGCTCTATGAAGCCGTCGAAGATGGCGGATGGAAAGTGGCCTTGTTAACCCTCAATAAATATAAGCTAAAGGTATTTATGACATTTTCTTTATGATTTCTCATGGATGTCTACAACCAAAAAGTTTTCTCTCTTTCAAAAGTAAGCTGGGCGTGTATAAAGCACGGAGTGTGGTTGGTAGAGTAATTTGCCAGAATGCATGCAGACCTAGGTTGGACTCCAGCGCTTCATAAACTTTGATAGAACATACTTGTAACTCCAGTGTTGCAGAGGTGGAGGCAGGAGAGTCAGAAGTTCGAGATCATCCTCAACCACATAGTGAGTCTCAACCCAGCCTGGGATGCATGAGACCCTGCCCCCAAAAATAAACAGGAGAGGGGGCACTTTGACCTGTGTGACCTTTGTAAGGTGCCATGCCTACAGTCCCTTAAAAGGCAAATTCTTTATAAATGAGGTCAGTTGTCCTTTTCTCGTTTCTAATTGTTTCCTAGGAAGGAGAGGCCACCTCATGCTGAGTGCTTCTCCAAAATATATTCTCCATCTCCTAGAGACAAGCTGGGCAGCGGGACATGGATCTTCACGTTGGCCTCTCATGAGCAGATTTCAAGCTTGTTCAGTCTTCTTGCCCCTGTGTTTTCATTTTCTGCTGTGAGAGAAAGCCTGGAAATCAGAGGCTCCTCCTTGGGGCTGAGTCCTGTAATGCAGAGATGCCTTAAGCCCAGCAAAGCCCTCCTGGGTCAATGCCAACTTGACAAATTCATTTAAGGATTCCTTCCCATTCTGTAGAGGAGAAAACTGAAGAATGAGAGTTTAAGTTATTCACCAAAATAAATCTTCCAGATATTGTTGTATGTATAAAGAAATAGCCACAGATTTGGAATGAAAAAATCTGTCCTATTAGTATTTAGTGGAAAAAAAAATCAGGGACAATGTAAAATAAATGTTAATTCCATATTTTGAGCATTGTAAGCACATCTGTACTTTTGAGTTTCTGGAAACATATAAATGTCTTATTGGCAGTCTGCACACATAGGGTCATGGGCAGTTCTAATTCCCCTATCACTTAAGTAAACTATTTAATAAAAAGTAAATTGCTAGGATTCAGCAGAATATGGATTTTATTCTGGACTTCAGTAAGACAGTAGATATGGTACTTCCTGAGGGTAATTACATAAGAGTAGGGGAAATGATGATGATGATGTATGTGTGTGTGTGTGTGTGTGTGTGTGAGAGAGAGAGAGAGAGAGAGAGAGAGAGAGAGAGAGAGAGAGAGAGAGAGAGAGAAGGAAATGCTAGAGCACGTCTTGGGTTGTGTTTTGTTTCCTTCAGGTTGGAAGTGACCAGTGTGTTCTTGAATAGGAGAAGCTGTGATCTAACTCACAAGACTCAGTAGATGGGACCCGTCATCACTTTCCCATGAAGAGCAAAGGATGCTCATGAGAGTTAATGGTTCATAAGACTCATGGGGCTCCTGAGACTCGTGGCAGCCACAAGATCCTTGCATATCCCTGAGTTTATAATCTAGAGCTAAGCCATTGACCATACTTGCTACTGTCTGCTGACATAGCTATCAATGATTTGGACAGTGGTTTGGACTCTTGGTGATGTAACCTCATCTGAGTTTTTCAACTCTCATAAACAACCCCAGTAAACTGGATGATTTGCCAAGGTAGAGTCGTTCGTATGGGGAAGAAATGAATAAATTGCCTTTTCATAAATAGGAAAGCTGTGTCAGTTTCTCAGTTCTTAAAGTAAAATGAAGAACTACTAGGATGTCAAGATCAAGTTTCAAGGCCTTTTAATTCTCTGTACTCAGAAGCAAAGAGGATTGGTTAGTGCTGTTGCTACTAAGTTGATGGGAAATGTAAAAGAGCAGGTGACACTGGGAAGAGGAAGTGACTGGCAAGGGGAGATGGTTGTATAGGAGAGGGCTCTTCCTGTGAGCCATATACACTCACTTCTCTTCTGTATCTCAATTAAACTCACTTTATTCTAAATGTAGACTCCATATGTGTGTCTTTGGGAGATGTAAGGCTTCTCTCTCTTTTTTTTTTAAGATTTATTTATTTATTTATTTATTTATTTATTTATTTATTTAATGTATAGGAGTACACAGTAACTATCTTCAGACATGCCAGAAGAGGGCATCAGATCCCATCACAGATGGTTGTGAGCCACCATGTGGTTGCTGGGAATTGAACTCAGGACCTCTGGAAGAGCAACCAGTACTCCTAACCGCTGAGCCATCTCTCCAGCCCCATAAGAAGGCTTCTTGGTTGAGGCTTTTTGATGGAGTCCATGAAAATTCAGAGAAACAAACACACAAGGGCTGGGGACGGCTCAGAAGGTGAGGTGTTTACTGTGCATGAGGATCTAAGTTCAAGCCCTAGAACCCATATTTTAAAAAATGGCATCCTGAGGAACAGCAGCCAAGGTTGGTCACCACATGCACCCTCACACATACACTCATACACTCATGAACAGTCTCACACACACATTCACATATTCACACACTAAATAAATATCTTACATTTACATACCTATATAAAGATACACATATATAATTTTAAAACTAAAGTTCTTATCCCTGGCTAGAACTTCTACATTTGCCCAGCTATGATTTGTAGAAGCAACTGCAGCAATCTTCCCCACAGTACATTTGTCAAAAATCCTTAGTATGTCTTCTAACAACTTAGCATGATTCTTCAAAAACACATGTGTGTGTGCATGCACACACACTTTGAAAAGTCTTGGGTGAGCACCAATGAACAAGCCCCACTCCCCTCCATAAATCATGCTGTTGTGATAGTGTGCCATCAAGACAGACTGCATTTATCTCCCCATAGCAATCCTCACAGGAATATGTTCAGAAACTATGGGCCATGTTATCTTTCCAAAAAGGTTAAAAGAGGGATTTGCTTATCTATAATGGTTTATGGAACTGACAAAGAAGTGCACAGATTGGGGCCAGAAAATGCATAAGAATGGACAGAATGGTTTAAAACAAAATTATGGTGTCAGGACATGAGGCCAATAGCTCCATTCTTTAATAGGACAAAGGAGCTGGGCTCCATAAATCACATTTGTCAGGAATAAACAAAGAGTACCCAGTGAGGCCAGTGGTCCTTGTTGTTTCTGGGTCTCTCCTAATTTGTTGAGCTGCCCTGCCCTGCTCTGCCTCTGTCGGAGATAAGGAGTTCTGTCACTTACTGGCTCTCCCCTAATTAAGTCTGAACAACAGTAAGTAAGACAGTCCTTTCTGAGAGTGTCCCATGCAGCTGTGGCCTTCCCCACGGCTGCTAAATCATCTTCTGTGACTTGACCGTTTCAGCACAGTTTTGGCACAGACAGATCTATCTGAGCAAAGACCCGTGTCGACGTACCCAGAAAACAGGCTCTCTGTGACTCTGTGACTCTGGAAGGCAACTGTGTTTTCTAGTTCCTTCACTCAGTCAGTCATTAGCAAATATGCCACCTGGCAGTTTGATAGCTAATAGAAGAGGAGCCAGAATGAAGTCATACCAAGGCCCTAGCCCAGAACTATTACACTGTCAAGCATACAGGGAAGGGGGGGTGAGGAGCAAGTAAATGCAGATAAACACTCATAAAGTTGACTTAAAGACCCGCCTCACATCTCCAGATGCCGATCTGTCAATCTCTCAGAACTCATTACGAAATTTTGTCACTGAACCTGGAAGAAGAGCAAGCCATCTGCTGACTTAGCATTTTTAACTTGACATTTTTCACATTACCTGAGCTGTTTTGACAACATGTGCATTTTATAACTCCCTGGGTCCTGTGTTTTACTGTGGCCCTAGTGAAATGCAAAGTCAAATTTCAACACAACTCCCCTCCCTGATCCCGAAGTTACACTCAGCTCTCCCCGTGTGGTGGATAGTAGCTGGTGTAAACACCTCCTCAGAAACCCCTCACCTAATTCCATTGAGAAGGTAGAAATACTGGTTGGGCTGTGATTGAAAAGCTCCTATTTCTATCCTTCTGAAGTCTGAAGTGGGAGCAAACATCCCCTGAAGACCATCATCAGGGCTGGAGCACAGAAGGCATACACCAGGCTCTTACCTTCTGCCTTCTCTCCCAGCTTTGTTGTGTGCTGAAGACCCGAGTCCAGATCTCTAGATCCATCCTTGCTCTGGCTTGGCTCCTGACTCACTGGTTTCTTCTTCCTCAGCCAGTTAGTGCTCACCCTGCTCTACTGTACTTTGTAAAACAAAGTCTCCTGCTGTTTAGTTCCACCCTGTTTTCAATAAGACCCTGTATGAATCCCTGGCCCTTTCTGCCTAGGTTACATGGTCCTTCTGACCTACATAGCAGGACAAATTGAACATTTGTATATGGGTGTGACAAGCCTATCAGCTTCCTCAAAGTATGGGCCTCTCCTCTTGCCTGTTCAATAAGCAAGAACTCACAAGAGAATGAGATGTAGGAAGCCATCAAGGAAAAGAGTGATTATACCAGATCACAGGCTGGGGGAAGCTGTGGGTTTCTGAACATGTCTGTTTGAAGGAGTTTGGGAGCACACAAGCTCTACATTGCTGTTGAGAGGGTCAGTGGGAAAGGACAACAGCCATAGCCTCCCCATTTGGTCTGTTACACCCACAACAATGAGTCAGAATCCTACCTTCTTCATAGCTAGTTCTAGTGTAGGAAAAAAAAAGAGGTGTTTATGAAAAATATTTTAATAAGCAACATTGACAGCAGGGACTTTGAACATGTAAATTTAAAAACAAAAAAAGAAAAGGATACGGCTGGAGTGTGAGGAGGGTGTGAGAAGGCAGTGATCAAATAAATGATCAAATCTCACGGTATTATACACATGAATGAAAACTGTCAAAGAGTAAATATCTTTATTTAGAATTATTTTGTTGTTTGATAATTTTACACCTGGATATAAGGTGTTCAAATCCAACCCTTCACACGTGCCTTCCAATTCCTCCCACATCCCCACAACCACCTTTCCCTCCTAATTTCAAATGTTCTTTTTTTAAAAAAGCCATTGCATCCTCCTTAGTACCACCAGTGTGTATGTGAGTTCAGGGCCATCACTAGACCATAGGCAGCCTAGAAGAGGCTGTATCCAAAGGGGGGGAAAACTCTCCTCCTCCCCCAAAGCAGTCATCAATTGCCAGTAGCTCCTAGGCAGGAGTTGCCCTCCTCATCCATGCTGGGATTTTGACTGACTTGATCTTGTGCAGGTCTTGTACACTCAGTCATAGCTGCTATCCATTTGTATATGCAATAGCCTTTCCATTTTGAAAAAACACTACTTTACAGCAGTCAACCACTACCTCTGTCACAACCTTTCCATACCCTCCCCCATGGTGATCCCTGAGTCTTGGGAGGAGTGGCTATGGTACGGATGCCCCTTTTAGGACTGAGTACTCCACAGAAAGAATACTGTCTTAGTTAAAGTTTTACTGCTGTGAACAGACACCATGACCAAAGCAACTCTTACAAAGAACAACATTTAACTGGGGATGGCTTACAGGTTCAGAGGTTCAGTCTATTATCATCAAGGCAGAAATTATGGCAGTATCCAAGCAGGCATGGTGCAGGAGGAGCTGAGAGTTCTACATCTTCATCTGAAGACTGCTAGGCATCTAAGATGAAGGTCTTAAAGTCCATGCCCAAAGTGACACATCTACTCCAACAAGGCCACACCTCCAAATAGTGCCACTCCCTCAGGCAAGTATATTCAAACCATGACAAATAAATATCTTAAAAATAAAAGATAAACATGAGAGTCAAAAACAAAATAAATGCAACAAGTGGCCACTGGCCAGATACAGGGGGCTTTCTCTGGGTGAAGAATGAGCAGATTAAGACCTAACTGATCCAGCAACTAAAGAGATTTCCTTCAGAGTAGATACGGGAGCACAGAAGCTGTGGATTTGGGGTAAAGATGCTTTACAAATCTGTTTGCCAAAATTCTACCATATTTCTGCAATCTAGAAGAACTCTCTTTTTCATCTCACCACAAAAATTTGAGCAGAATGCTCTCTTTGTGAGAAATCTGCTTGGGGAATGCAAGGCCTCCAGGCTGCCTGCTGGTGGAAAAGTAAACCCATAGCTCACCCACATAAGACTATGTCCCATAACAAAGTCCCCAGAACTACTAAGGTAAAGGGTCTTGCATTGAACTGGGAATTTTTTTATATTGCTCTATATGAAAAGAGTAGGGTAGACTAAAAATGCAGGGTTTAAAGGAGGGTAAATCAACCTCCCTTCCAGACCTGTTTTTCTCTTCTGCACCAGACCATTACCCAGAAGGTCAAAGGTGGACACAATTCCATTCAGCTATTGACATGGTCAAGGCAAATGAGCCAAGTGTACCAAATATATCAACTACTTTATCCAAGTGCATCCTGGGAAATCAACTGCCAAAAGTGCCTCATTGTCTGCCCTGGAAGCAAAACTAGAAGCACACAATCAAGGACAGTTAGTCCCTCTCAAAGCCCCTGTGCTCAGCTTGTGTTAGAAAACGACCCTGTGGTCAGTCCTGAGTGAAGCAGCTAGGGATGAGGACACTTGAGCTACGGGAACAGTTAGTCCCACAACCAAGAATCAGACGCACTTCGGTCAACAAGACCTTGGAGCTGAAGATCCTGAGGCGGAGACTCAAGGTCATCAAGAACCAAAGTCAGCATTTACATCCTCTCATCCCCCACACAGGGTATGCTCTGCTCCCGTTCAGTTCTAGGAATTTAAGTTTTTCCTTCCTAATTGACTTGATGGCCCATTCATCGCTCAACAGAGTGCTGCCTGTCTCTGTAGGTTTGTGTATGTTCTATAGTTCCTCTTGGTACTAAGAACTCTGAGATGAAATCCCCAAAGGATGTCAGCTCAACATTCAAAAAAGACACCTTCACATCAATGTTTATAGCAGCCTAAGACAGAGAAAACTAAGTTACAGAACCAAACCTGTCTATTGATTTAGAAATTGGTAAAGGAAAAGTAATATACATATATAATACAAATTTATACACCTAATATCAAATAGTTCTAGAGATTTATTATTATACATATATGTGTGTGTGTGTGTGTGTGTGTGTGTGTGTGTCTACATATGTTTATGTGCACACAAATACAGTACCTGCAGAGACCAGAAGAGGGTGATGGATCCCTGGAGCCAGAGTTATAGGTAGCCGTTGGCTGCCAGATATGAGTGTTGGAAACCAAATTCTGGTCCTCTACAAGAAAAGATCACAATCTCAACTACTGAGGCTTCTCTCCACCATCCATCGTCTTCCCGTACTCAAAAGAACAAAGTCATGTCATTTGCAGGAAAACGGAGATAGTCCTATGAAGTGAATTAAAGCTGTCCCAGAAAGACAGATACTGAGTGATCTGTCACTCTTTTGGTTTCTGGGTTTTTGATGGAACCACAGAATCACATGTGTACTTAATGACACGGAAACAGAAGCTCTAGGAAAACAGAGGGACTGCCTTAACAGGGAGAAGAAGGAAGAGAAAGGGAGGGTGGTGGGCGCTGGGGGAACACTGGAAGTGCATTACGGAGTGGCATGAACATCTTTCTGTTAACCTGTACCACGTAAAATGAGACAAAAAGGCAGAACAAATTTTTTAAAGTTCTCATACCATTTGGGGTACCCCAATTTATAAAGACCCTTTTACGTTTTTGTAGTCATCCTTCCAGACCTTGTCAAAATAATAAAATAAAATATAATAGAGCTTTCATTATGCTAAATGGATTTGAAACCTGAATTCGACTCACAGGGTGTGGTACAGATCTAAATAACTTCTTGGTTGAGTTATGGGAAATGTATTGGAAGAATTAGAAGACAAAGGCTTCCTTTTGAAGAACCTAAGACATCTGCTTTTAAGTTCTAACATCTTCTTTACCTCACATGATTCACCATGCAGCTTGGCTACCAGAACCATCTAGAACCATCTACCCTCCCCTCAAGAACAAAAACCACAAGTCATGTGTTGGGTGTGGCTGTGGTGGTAGTAGTTTGCAGGGTTTGGTTCATTTCTACATTCTGCTAGCTACTCTAGAGTGAGTCACACAGCTGTCAGACTACAGTCCTCAGACCACATCTGGAGCAGTGCTGGCCTCCAGCCTGATTGGTCTTCTAATCCTTTGTTTCTGAAAAAAAAAAATCCAAGTACACAGACATTTGTCTCTTTTAAACAGCAGAGACTCACTCAAAACCTTAAGAATTCCATGCTTGGAGCAACACACTAGAGTGGTTTATGCCTCTGAAACTGTGCAGATGGCAAAGAGCTGACAGACATTTGTGTCTTTCCTTTTAAAATTCTGCTGTTTCCAAACAAAATTAACTTTATATTCATTCATGAGGAGTATATTTCTGCTCGAAGCTCTTGTAAATAATAGTTGTTGGTTTTGCATTCATGTGATAGCAGAAAACACTTCCAAACAGACAAATCCAATTAGCATGAACATATTGCGCTTTCACCAGCAAACAAAAGATGGAACCATAGGAATAAACTCTGCTCTTCTAGGAGAAGCAGAAATGAGTCCTAGAGAGTCCCTTCAGTTCCTAACTATTAACACTAAAGCCAAACCCACTGAGAATCCAAGCATAGCATGGCAACCCAGCGGCTAAATGAATGAGTAGAATCAGTTCATGGTGTTCCTACCCCACGGGATGTCTGCAAAGCCAAGAAACAGGGGCCTCCGCTGAGCTTGGAAATTGTTTTAAACCAATAACTTGTATTGAAAAGGGGATGGCGGTATAAATTTTTTTTTGTTCTTTCCTTAGCAGAGAATGGTGTCCACCTATCTCCATCTGCAGAGTTCAAGCACTCCTTGTCCCCACCATGAGTGGATCCCAAATGTATGCCCTGGAGATAGGAGTCACACAAGGGTGCTCCCCACTATTGCTTCCTCCACACAGGTTCACAATGCTGTGGTCCAGTCCATCAGTGGATGCTGTCAGCTAGGAGGCTCCAGAGAGTAACTCAATGTCAAAAGAACTAGGAAGCAGAGTCAGGAACCACATCAGAAATGTCACCACCCAGGAGTATCCAGGAGCATGACAGAGTGTTGAGAGTTGGGTTAAATAGATGAAAGATTCCTAGCAGGAAACCAGAGTAGAGAGGTGATGGGACCATTGCAGCCTTTGGGACCGCTATACAATGATAGGGATCTCTGTGGACAAACCTGTTTGCTGCCCAGCAACCCTTAAATGTGCTCCACATTCAAAAAACTGTATAGATTCTGCTGTATAGTTCCAGCCCACCATTCCCTTTCCACCTCCCAGGACAAAAGTGCTTTTGTCTGTAGCCCAGCCAGTCATGAAGGGTAGGATAGGAGGCAGAGAGATGAGAAATACTACAAAATGCCAATCTCTGTTCTCATCCAATAGAAAGATGGTCCCCTGGAATGGATGAGACTACCTAGATAAGAGGAGTCTCACTAAATGTTAGGGAGATCTCAGCTACTGCCCAAGATGTAAAAGCCCAGATCACAGAGCTGTTTTGCCCCAAATTTAAAAAAAAAAAAAAAAAAAAAAAAAAAAAAAAAAAGGTTACTACTTCATAAGGTAAATTAAACTGACCAATTATTATATGCCATTTACATTTATTGGGGGCAGACTCCAGGAATAAGGAAGTCTGTCCTTTATTTCTTGCAAAATAACCCCTTGCCTGTGGTCAGGTTAATTCCCTAATTCTGTAATGTAAACAGGAAAAACAACAACTAAGGGTATCAGAAATATTACACCAATTAAATCAGGTACCCAAGGCAGAAACCTTCTGGTGTTTTTCTGAATGGCCATGTTGTCAAACTGCATTCTGAATATTATTTTTACCCATAGATTCGTGCTGCTTTCAGCCTCAGTGAGATTCAAGGTGCTGGGAGTGAGTGTGAATGCTCAGCTGTGGACAGAACATCTACATCCACCTCCTTCCCCAAGGTTCAGGGAACATCAGGAGAATGGGAGAGCTGAGAGATAGGGGTGTATGCTGTGAAATGCTGTCCTCTGATCATGGCATGGCTGTTGCACACATGAACTCACAACTGTGTTACCAGCAGAATATCAAACCAGTTAATTATGGCAGTAATACCAGTGATGATGGTGGTGGTGGTGATGGTGGTGATGGTGATGATGGTGATGGTGGTGGTGATGGTGGTGGTGGTCATGGTAATGAACAGAGGCAGTTTCAACACATTGCCAAAACTAAAGGGATGGTAGTAGAAAGTACTAAACAAACGGGCAAGCACACCCAGCAGAGTATGTTTGGTACAAAGTAGGAACCTTCAAAATTATCCCTTTACCTGTCTCTTTTCTTTGCAACAGGGTCCCATTTATCCCAAGTGAGCCATGAACTCTTTATGCAGCTGCTATCAACAAACTTCTTCCTCCATGTTGGGATTACAAGCATGCACCACTACTGTAAGATGCATGTTTTCTCCCAACCCCAAGTTCCAGAAACAACAAGTCTGTGGTTCAAAATATTGACACAAACATCTTGGCCATAAGTTTTGGCTGTTCTCTGACCATCTCATAAATTAACATACCATTTATTCTGATCTAGTTTTTACCATGCGGCTAGTTACTTGGTTCTTAGCTGCATGCCACCATTCTCCCAGACTCCTCCCCTACCTGCCTCCCTCCCATAATCCATACTGCCTATTGGATGTCCCACCTTCTAATTCCTGCCTCAGCTACTGGCCAACCAGCCTTAATTGACAGATGTTGCATTCATACAATAGACAAGAGATTTTCTCTACATGCTACACCAAGTTTTATGTGGTGCTGGGATCAAACCCAAGGTTTCATGAATGCTAAGCAAGTGTGCTACCAAATGAGTTATAGCTAAGTCCCTATTTTTAATTAAGTAAATTTTTCAAGAATATTTAGGGGCAAGATAGAACCCTTTTATACCATATTTATATGTCTGCTTTAAATATATACATTATAATAAAAGCATAGTTCAGAATGCTCACTGCATCTTGTATCGTGAGTCTTAACATGTAACAGTCACCCACATGCCTGGAAGACCGAACCACTGTAATGAATCATAAAACTATGTGAAATCATGTAACCCTCTTGACCTCATCAAGATGATCCTGAGTGTATGACTTTTACCTATGCCTGAATAATTTTGTTCTTAACCAAACCTTGCCTTGGATCATGATGTTGAACCAGCACTGAATACTGGGCCAGCTTCTCAGCATACATGCATCTGCCTGAAACACAGCCACTTCTGGGTAATCCTGTCCATTGTCTCAGGAGTCTTCCTCCATCTTTGCCTTCCATGTTCCCTCCTTTCCTCTCTTCTCCTTTCTGCTGGCCTCAAAACTCTTTGCCTCCAGAATCTGGCACAGGCCCAGTCCTGGCACCATCCTGAAACTAGAAAAGTGCAAGGACAGCCAATGGCTTTCACACTGATCAAGTTGGGAAGCTGTCTTCCCAGCTCTTCTTTATAGGGTGGGAATCTCTAATTTTTAAACAAGAGATGAATAGAATTTACCCCTCCACTAAGTCCCAGCCTAGTCATACGGTTTCTCCTGACAGACTCTCCTAAGTGTCCCAGTATGGGACTATTCACAAGCAGTGTTTCTAATACATGCATCTTGCATTTATGTTACCCAAGTTACCTGGTGCTGGGACGAAACACCTAAGGCAATCGACATCAAGTAGGAAAGACTCGTGTGGTTCATGGTTTCAAGGAGTTCTGTGACCAGCTGGCCCCATCGCTGTAGACCAGCATTGAGGCAGAACAATCTGTAGAATGGGCATGGTGGGAGCAAAGGTGCTCACTTCAGAGCAGCCAGAAAACAGATGGAGAATAGGCATAAGATACACTCTTCAAAGCTCACAGTGACCTACCTCCTCCAACCAAACCTCCAGAGCAGTGAGCTGGGGACCAAACCTTCAACACATGGGCTTCGAGGGGAACACTTAAGAACCAAATAATGATAACTGTGATGTTAAAACCCAGCAGCATCGTAGAGATAAAACGGCCCTGCAGATAGTGACACCCTGGAGAATCGTATGAGTACCTGAAACTTCACAGAACAAATTACACCCTTTCCTTCTGAAAACTGGGGGCTTAAAAACTATAAGGTATTGAAAAAGAAAAGTCTTTGTAACCCAAACAACTATGGCAAGCAGCTGTCACTATGTGGTTTGTTTGTCTTCAGCCTACATACGCACTCCCTCGGGATGATTAGTCCTGAGCATTCCCCTCAGCCCATGAAAGCATCGAGAGTTTCACTCCAATGTCACCTCTATCCTGGGAGAGCTGGAGGATGACTAGTCACTGCCTGAGTGTCATGGTAGCATGTGCCTTAAAACACTCACTGAACCTTTAACCTTCACCATCTCTGTAAGGGTTAATATTCTCAGGGCAAGAGCTATGATGCAGTCCTAAAGGGCTTACCACCACAAGCAGGAGGACCTGAGCTTGATCCCAGGCACCCAAGGAAAAGAAGCCAGGGTGCAATAGCACATGCAATCTCAGTGCTAAGGAGGCAGAGACAAGAGAACCCAGGGGCTCACTAGCCAGTCAAAACCTGCCAAACAGTGAGTTCCAGGCTAAGTAAAAAACTGAATCCAAAGATGGAGAGGTGACTGAGGAAGACACTCAACACCAACCTCTGTTATTTGTATGTAAGAACACATACTCATCGAGAGTGGAGGGAGAAGGAGAAAGAGAGGGAAAGAGGGGGGCGTGCACACGTGCATGCAAAGAATTAATATAATTATCTTAGAATTTCTATTCTACTGATAAAGCACTGTAACCAGAAACAGGGGAGGAAATGGTTTCAGATTACAGTTCCACATCATTGTCTACCACTGAGGGGAGTCAGAGTAGCAACTTAAACAGGGCAGGGATGACTCAAGACAAAGCAGGAACCTGGAGGCAGGAACTGAAGCAGAAGCCATGAAAGAATGCTGCTTACAGGTTGTTTCCTCTGGGCTTGCAGGCCTGCTTTCTCATACCACCCAGTGAGCTGGGCCCTCCCACGTCAACCATCAGTCAAGAAAATGCACCAAAGACTTGCCCACAAGTCAATCTTGGGAGGGAGGGGCATTTTCTCAGTTGATGCTCCCTCTTCCAATGTGACTCTTGCTTGTGTCACGCTGGCATAAATGCAGCCAGCACAGACACCACAGATCATAGTAGGGGTGGCTTTATTTAGCATAGAGACCACTACACAACAGATACATGGTCATAAAAGCTGACACACAGGGGCTTCCTTGGGTGGTCCTAATGAAATAAAAAATCTGTGAGTATTTATAACCCATTGACATAGGTTTTCACCTGGTGTATTAGTCAGAGTTCTCTAGAGTTACAGAACTTATGGATAGTCTCTATATAGTAAGGAAATTTGGTGATGACTTACAGTCTGTGGTCCAACTCCCCAACAATGGCCAGCAGCAGCTATGAATAGAAGTCCAAGGATCTAGCAGATTTTCAGTCCCACAAAGTAAGCAGGCAAAGACAAGGGGTCTTCCTTCTTCCAATGTTTTTATGTAGGTCTCCAGCAGAAGGTGTGGTCCAGATTAAAGGTCTGTACCACCATGCCTGGATCTGGGACTTGTTTTGTTCCAGATGACCTTAAACTTAGAAATTTCCTTGCTGTAGTGTCCTTGGATTCATAGCCACTATGCCTCAAGATCTCCATGCCAAGATCTAGGTCAGAGACTTGTATCTCCCAGGCTCAAGATCAGGATCACAGGTGAGCCTTCCAATTCTGGATTGTGGTTCATTCCAGATATAGTCAAGTTGACAACCAGGAATAGCCAGTATTCATGGTCAGATTTCAATAAGGCCTACATCCTACTGTGAAAAATGACAGGAAGGCCCAGCCTGTAGTAGTCTCATGAAGACTCTATCTTCAGAAACCAAATTACAGCTCTCCATTTAGCTGATAAAAGGCACCTGTAGCAATTTTCCAAGATCAGTTCAAGGTCATGAGACTCAAAGTCATAGACCTCAATTTCACTAAAAGTACAGAACAGGAAATTATATGTGTATGTTTATCCCTAAATTGCAACAAAAATAGTAATAATAAAATTATGCCACATCTATTGACTCTTTGTAATCAGCCACAAGGAAAATAGCATCACTCTCTCTGCTTCCCACATCCGTGAGAAAATGCTAAGAACCCAAGGAATGTGGCTCTTTGATGGTTGTCAAGAGCAGCAAGTAACTCATATGGTATGACCTAGGAATGATTGAGTTGATTAAACATATTGCTCCTGTCTCAACAAGCTCCAAGAATTGACCCCCAGAATAATTTTTGTTCTTAATTTTTTCTCTCATTGCTTTTAAATTACAACTTGCTGATACTATAACCCACTGAATTGCATCATGGTAATTGCTTTGGGAATGCTGATCCCTAAACATCATTCTCTGTGTTGTGTGCCATGGTTGACTCCATGATTACAAGTTAAACAATTTCATGAGCATTCTGGTATTGCCCATTGAGCATGAGGCTGGATTTGAACCCCCACAGTCTGCCATTACTTCTGGTGAGATGTGGGCCTCCCTGTAGCCAAAAAATATCTTGCTTGAATGGCAGCCAGGAAGAAAGCCCTCCAGAATGTCTATGTTCCCTGCAACCTCTTCACAGGATGTTGATCAAATAAGAACCACATCTGTAGGATAAGAACATGCATGCTGGTGACATCTGGGTCCTCCCTCATCAAGTCACTAGGGACGTCTGGTGGATCTGGAACACTTCCACTGAGGAAGAAGAGAACGGCAAATTCTCATGTCTTCAGGCAGCTGTAGGTAGAGCTGCTGAGTCCTACAATGATGCCAGCATTATAGAAGTTCAGGGTGTGATGGACTCCCTGACCCCACCTCTCTCTCCCTGAGACAAGATCTCGTGTAGCCCTAGCTGGCCTTGAGTTTACAGAAGTGCACCACCACACCCAGTTTATGCAGTGCTGGGGATGGAAACCAAGACTTCATGTATGGGAGGGAAGTCTTCTACCAACTGGGCCACATGCCCAGACCTGGTGAAATGGCTTCAGATTGGTATCATACACCTTGCAGTTTTCTTGGGATTCTACAGAATTCTTGAAAATTGGGGATCAGGTGAAAGTTACAGCTTAATACCATCTTCTTTCAATTTCACTAAAAGTACAGAATAGGAAATTTTATGTGTATGTTTTCTAAAGAGTTTCCTACCATCACTTCATTCACATTTTGGTTTCTAGACATCTTAGGACATCTCTAGGACAGGAGCGACCTTACCAAAATCTACTAAGTGGCTATCAATGGCACTCAGTTGCACCTGATATTTTCATTTTTTGTGAATACTTTGTTTAGACAATATACTCAGGAAGGAATGGGAAGATGTGATTTTTGAACACATCTATTCTAAGCAGTATTGGGAGATAAAGTATTTTTCCATTACCATCAAAACTGAAATATCAGATAAACTTTGGTAGGCGATTTCCTATTTCCTAACTGCAACACCAGTCAATCTTCACATCTAATCTGTCAATAAGAGTTCCTTTCTGTCCAAGTATCCTGACCTCACTTATCAACTGATGTAATATATTAATTAAAAAACATTCATATTAACATGGAATGTTGCAAAAATCTAGTCTAATTGGATCTCTTTCTTCATAGATGGGTTTTTAATGAGCTAAGTTGAACATCAGATGGCCTGATTGCCATTTTAACTTTGGGGAACCAAAGCTTGTTTCTGTATAAAAGCAATGCTCTTGAGCCTAGAAGGGTTCTAACCATGGATGAGAAAATAGGGCTTGTGCCTTCCCAGTCATGCAAACCACTTATAAGTGTGCATGTTACTAATGGCCAAATTTAAACCAACTGCACTGCAGAACTGGGTATTTTCCAGTAGACTAATGAGCACATTGGAAAGAAACATTGGCCCCTTCTACAGAAGCATGGCTCACAGGAATCTCTCTTCTTCTGAGTCTGTGAGTGCCAATGAACTCTGGTAACCTGACAGACAGCAACAAGAAAGTCACTTACTTTCATTCTCTCCTCTGACATCAGTGTCCCATCCAATAGAAAAACAAGTAAAGTAAATGGCATATCAAAGAGGTAAGAAAACCAAGATATTAAGAACTGTGCCACCATGGGGCTGGAGAAATGGCTTGTCGATTAAAAACACTTGCTGCTCTTCCACAGGACCTGAGTTCTGTTCCTGGCACCCACGTTGGACGGCTCTTAACTGGCTGTGGCTCCAGCTCAAGGGGTTCTGACACCTGCCCCCTTCTGGTCTCTGCAGGCACTGCACTCATGTGGCATACACTCACAGAGAGCTAAAAGACCAAAATCCAAGTTATTCCTCTCTGCTCAGAGAGTCTGGCACACAGAACACAAAGTGGATATGCATTATTTTTTATTGGTTGGTTGGTTGGTTGGCTGAGTGGTTGGTTGGTTGGCATTTTTTTGTTTGTTTATTTGGTTGGTTGGTTGATTTGTTTTTGTTTTTTTTTCTTTTGTTTTGAGACAAGCTCTAACTATGCAGTGTGACTGGCCTTGAAATCATGGCAATCC
The DNA here is from genome assembly GCF_963924665.1 of Micromys minutus. Taxonomy (NCBI): domain Eukaryota; kingdom Metazoa; phylum Chordata; class Mammalia; order Rodentia; family Muridae; genus Micromys; species Micromys minutus. Next base: position 41,380,858 of record NC_137956.1, on the reverse strand, counting down.
CCTTACCTCAGCCTACTGAGTACTGGAATTTCAGGGTTGACCCCTTGGTGGCAGCAGAAGTATGTGGCTAACACATGGAGAAAGCTAATGTCTGAGGGTGGTCACCTTTTTAGCATTTTCTTTTGTTCTTTCTATCATCCTATTTTTCAGTGGGGGTGGGAGGTTCGGAATGTAGCCTGCCTGCCTTCTAAACTTAAACACTCTACTCACATTATATTCTATTTGAATGATCTCTGTTCTCAGATCTTCTTTTCAAAACAGAGAAAGTGGATGTCACACCCAACCATTGCCACCTCTTCAGCTGGCAGAAGTCAAGATTCTGCAATGACACATGTCCTTCTATAAGGCTTGTGTAGCAGGCAAGGTTCTGTACAGAACACACATTACACACACATGTACATACACACACACACACACACACACACACACACACACACACTCGGGATTAGATTTCCTTGCACAATAGGAGCTGGGTGGTCCAGAAAGGATTGTCTGTGCACTGAGACTGGATACTTAGCAGTCCCAATATGATACTGCATACCTGATGTTCCCAGAGTGCAGGTGACACTGAGTCCACACCAGAAGACCAAAGACACTGGAATGTAAAGTAAGGAGATGACAGTAGCATCAATTGTCACATTCAGGAGGAAAGAGCATGCTTTATCCACAGCCCTTGTCTTAGTGTTCGACTGCTGTGAACAGATACCATGACCAAAGCAAGTCTTATAAATGACAACATTTAATTTGGACTGACTTGCAGGTTCAGATGTTCAGTCCATTATCATCAAGGCAGCATCCAGGCAGATGTGGGACTAGAAAGGCTGAGAGTCCTACCTCTTGTTCCAAAGGCAACTAGGAGAAGTCTGGCTCCCATGTGGTAAGGAAGAGGGTCTTTCATTGCTTGCCCCCAAAGTGACATATTACTTCCAACAAGGTCACACTTACTACAAGGCCACACCTCCAAATAGTGCCACCCTCTGGGCCAAATGACCTTGGAAGTAGATTTCTCATCAGAGCACCCAGAAAAGGGGGGGGGGGGATCACTGTTGAGATCATGGGCAGTGGGAGTTAGAAAATCATGTTAAACTTCTAAGCTTGTGGCCACTTGTTACACAGCAATAGAAAACTAATATTCCTGTCTTGGATTTCAGGTGAGAATAGTCACACAAAGAAAACATAATAAAGAAATTTTTTTCCAAGAATCTGTATCTGTGTGCCTGTATGTGAGTGAGTGTGTGTGTATGTGTGTTTGTGTCTGTGTGTCTGTATGCCTATATCTGTATGTGTCTGTATCTGTGTCTCTGTGTGTGTCTGTATGTGTGTCTGTATACCTATACCTATATGTCTGTATATCTGATGTGTGTGTGTCAGTGTGTCTTTGTTTGGTCATGTATATACAAGCATGTGCATAGATGCAAGTGAAGGTCAGATGTCAACCTCAATGTCAAACTCAGGAGTTATGCACACTTTGAACACTGTCTCCTGCTGGTACTCACTGGTTGGACAGTCTGGCTGACCAGCAAATCCCAAAAGTCCACCTGTCCCTACCTACCCAGTGCTGTGATTACAAGGCATGGTACTTAGCTTTTATCGTGGGTACTGATCTGAACTCAGGCCCTCATGCTGCACTCTGAGTACTCTAGGCTTAGCTATTGCACAACCCCCATCTGATCTTAGAGTCACAAATATTGAACTTTTAAAGGGAGACTGAAAGCTTCAAAAAAGGACAGCAAACTCTCCTGGAGCCAAGAAGACCATAAATAAATAATAGCTAAACAAATGAATGGATAAATAAAGGCTTACTCTGTGCCTAAAGTTTGCACTTGAATAGCAGAGGGTATTAACATTTTGTCAGCTTACACTCAGAACCCACACACCATCTCCAAAAATAGGCTTACCACCAGGAGAGGAAGTCAAATGCGTACTAGCCAGAAAACAGGCTGCCAAATGCAAGCCCACTGTCTCAGAGGCTGGGCAGTGGATGGCAGGGAGAAGGGAGGCATCTTGAAAGTAATGCCTTAAACTGCTGCCACAGGGATAATGAATTCAAGCAACTATGAAAATATTCTTCTGAAAGAGTCGGTTTTGTGAAGTTATTCCCTGGAAAGGATGAAAAGCCACACACTCCTTCTATCATAGAGAATTTAAAACCCACTCATGTCTCCAGCTAACGGTGACAGATGCAGCCTCTACACCACAACAAGCACGCTGCTGAGGGCCAGCACTTTATAATGACAGCACAAGGGTGGAGCCACGCCAAGCTTTCAGGTTCAAACACATCGCCATAGGGAGGTTGCTTGCTCACAGAGAAGACAGCTGTAGCTGGATCAACCTTTCTGGGGAGGAGGGGATATTTGTCAGCCAGACTGAGGGATCCTGGAGCTGGACAGATGGTTCAGTGGGTAGGAGTGTAGACCGCTCTTCCAGAGTAACCAAGTTTGGTTCCAAGAAGCCCTGTCATGTAGCCTGTAGTTCCAGCTTCACAGGAATTTGATTCCTCCAGCATCCTAGTCACCTGCATTCCATGTACACACACACACACACACACACACACACACACACATTTAAATTTTAATTTTTTTAAAAAATTGAGTAATCTTCTAAAAATTTTATTCTAATAATTCTTAAACAGCCAGATATGATGGCACACGCCTGTAGTCCCAAAACTTGGGAGACGGAGGCAGAGAGCTGGGGATTCAAGGTCAACTTCAACTGTACAGTGAATGTGAGGCCAGCCTCTGCCACAAGGAACCTTGTCTCAAATAATGGTGATGGGGGCTCGGGAGATGCTTCCGTGGAGGAAGTTCTTACTGCAAAGGCATGAAGACTGGAGCCCAAGTCTTCAGCACCCACATAGAGGCCAGGCAACCTTGGTGGCCCACCTGTAACCCTCACGATGTGGAGACAGGAGGTCTCCAGGGTCATTCAAGCCAGCTGATCCTGTGTGTCTCTGGCTCAGCAAAAGACCCGTCCTTAGTAAACAAAGTGAAAAGCAATGAAAACACCTGGTGTGAACTTCTCACTCTGCAGGCACAGACAGATGTATAGACAGCCATATGAACAGACAGACAGATGGATAGACAAATATACACATACTTATGAACAAGCAGATATAGAGATGATTATATATATATATATATATATATATATATATATGCACAGCACACATATGCCTATACAAATAATGACCCTTGATCTCAATCTCCTTCAATACCTTCAATAAAGCTACCCAGCCATAAAATGCTAGCAGAAATCTGTGTCCCTGCCACATGTTATATTTGAACTTCTAAGAGCCACAATGTACCATGATGTAGGTTGATGTCAAGGTGAGACATGATTGGACAGTAGGGAGTGGGGCAGGGACAAAGTTGGTAAGGAAGAAGAGAAAGAAAGCAGGAGATTCAAGAGGGGGCAACATGGAAGCAGACGTGGATGTTTCTGTGCATCTCTATATGGATAAGGTTGTAGACCAGACGTGGATGTTTCTCTCGGTGCATCTCTATATAAATAAGATTGTTATGAATATTTTATAAGGGATAAAATTGTACAGGTCATTTGATATTTCTAGGTGGGCAAATTATATCATACCAATTGGATCAGAGTATTTCAGTGTGTTCTTTGATGTGGCGACTTAATTGAGTTCAAAGAGAGCGTACTGGTGGGACACACAAAGCCTGCCAGGGAGTTGGAATGTGTGTGTGTGTGTGTGTGTGTGTGTGTGTGTGTGTGTGTGTGTGTGTGTGCGTGTATGTGCCAGGCTTGGCAACAACATGCCAAGGGAAAGTGTGTGAAAACAGCATTCTGGGGTGGCTGTGGACCACTCAGAACAGAAGCAGCTAAGGCGGGTAGTGAACTGCCGAGGAAGGAAACCACATGGAGAGTGTGGCTTGCCCTGTGACAGTCTGTAAACTCGGTTCCACACCAGAGCTGCTCCCACTGAGTGAGGCCTCAGACCGACAGCAACAATTTTTTTTAACCGCAATACCATGGCCCATAGACTCAAGCACAGTTCAGCGTTTCTAGACATCGGCTGGCTCATATCTCCTCACCAGGAAGCCTGCATGTCTGAGGGCCCACGTCTGTGGTGGCCTGAGTAGATTAAAAAGTCAACTAACCATTCAGCCAAGAGAAGGGCACGATGAAGGAAACTTTCTGCCCACCAAGAGAGAGCTGAGGTGAGGTGAGTCCAGCCTGTCAGAGCCATATTCCATCCCCCTCCCCCTCCCCAGCAAGGGAAGAGGTGTGGCAAAAGTGGGAGCCGAAGGAAATGAAATAAGCCATCTGATTTCTCTTTTCCAGTCTGGATATGTTGGAAATGAATCTGAAACTCTTTCATACAACGCCATCCCAGTAGTTTGATCACAGAAAATCAGGAAGAGATTCAAGTCTTTCTATTGCTCACAGAGAGTGGGATGGGTTCAAAAATTCGCCACTCAGGGGTCAGTGCCTATAGACAGAGCTGTGAGGCAGTGGCCAGTGTGGTCTAACCTCAGCCCCTCACCTTCCTGGCTCGCCTGAGAACTCCTCAGTTTCAGCACTGAAAGTCCCATTCTCTAAAAGTCCCTCTGTCCTACATGGGTGAGGCAATAGTCAAAGACTGCAAAGCCCTGTGAAATCTTCACCCAGCTATAAGATGGCTTTCCTGAAGCTACCATGGATGGAGCTCCCTCAATCAACATCTCAGCCTCTGAACTCTACCAACTCTTCACACACGCACAATGGCATACAAATGGCTGGAAAGGGAAGCTGAATTCTCAGATGAGGGCTCAGTAGCCCTTTCTATCCAGTCCATCTCCGAGAGAACTTGCACAGTTAACAGCTATGCATCTGATGGCTGCTTGCAAGCAGACACAGCTGATCTGGTGAAGATGAGATGAACGTGAGGCTCTGAGGGTGAACCCTACAGCCATTGGTTTGCAGCCATTCATTACCAATATGCGCCACCGTAGACGTAAACGTCATCTGGCTGGATTTGGTACCCATTCACGTAGACTTTAATAATGTGACATCACTAATCTCTGCAGGAAGCATCAGAGATTTGCAGTTATCGATGAGCGCATGGTTCAACTGTCTTTTGAGAATTGCTTACTGGTACAGTTTGGCTGGGACCTGTGAGCTCTTAAAGTCTTAAGGTGATCGGTGATGTCCTGTGCTAAATAAAGTAGCCATTCTTTGCACTATAAGTGTGTTGGGACAACATCATATCTGTTCATTAGAGCTGGCCTCAGCCATACAGAAAACCTGAAACATCTGTAACAGTGGGGACTCCCTGAGCAGCAGCACGGCAAAGGCAGCATCGAGCCGAGCAGAAGCAGAAGTGGGACTCGTGACCAGCTCAGCCACCTCATCCGAGGTCCCATCAATATGTGGAAAGGAAGAGCAGAACCTTAAAAAAGCCAGTCTTAGTCTTTTCTCCTTTCTAAATCTCTTTCTGCACAGTGGTGTTTTAAACACTGCCTCGGTTTTTCTAGTCTCCTTAATTTATTAGGGTGTGAGCAGCTTGTTTCCCACAGACTCGGTATGGGACAAGTAGCCCCTTGCTGCTCAGGCCCTCTGAATTCCGGCTGCTCCCCTTTTCAATGCCCAGTGCCTTGATAGATTGAGAAGTAACAGTAAGCTGGGGAGATGAGCATGCGGTTTGGTTGGTGTACTGCTTACCTGGCATTCACACAGCCCTAGGTTTGACCCCATCAATGCCAATGCATGATGGTTGGAAAACTGAACGCAGAGCACATGGGAAACCTCTTTAACTGCCTTGTTAATTCTTCTGTATACAGATAAACATTGGTCTTATTCATGAACATTCTCTTTCATGTTTATATGATTTCCTGGTGTGAAAGCATATGAAGTCCTCACCAGAGCCAAGCCACTGTCCCCCACACCCTCCTCTCTTCATAAGGTCTTCAGATGCAGGTACTTCATTACTCAATGGAAAATACACTAATATAACACACACACACAACATATATTAAAAAGTAGTTTCAGGAATCAGTAACAAGAATGGGAGGGAAGAGATGTGAGACACAATCGATTGTATCTGAAGTAAAAATAGGGTTTTTTCACAATTTAAAATAAATTATTATGAGATTTTCCTAGCCAGTCATGGTGACATATGTCTGGAATCAGCTCTTGGAAGGTAGCAGCAGGAGGGTCTCTGTAAGTTCAAAGTCAGCCTTGGCTACTGCTGTGCCTGGCTTTATTGTCAACTTGACACAGCTAGAGTTAATTAGAGAAGGCCTCGGATTGCCCATAGGCAAATCTACACTGTTTTCGTGATTAGTGACTGATGTGTGAGGGCTAGTCCCACAAGGTGAGAACCCTGGGTAGGTGTCCTTGGATGTGTGAGAAAGCAGGCCAAGTAAGCCATGGGGAACAAGCCAGTGAGCAGGGTTCCTCCATGGTCTCAGCTTTTATTTTATGTGCTAGATGTTTTGTTTGTATATATGTCTGTCTGTGTACCATGTGTGTGCCTGTTACCCATGGAGGTCGGAAGACAGTACCAGACTCCTTGGAACTGGAGTCACAGATAATTGTAAACAACATGGTTGTTGGGACTCAAACCTAGGTCCTCTGAAAAAGCAGCCAGTACTCTTAACCACTGAGACATCTCTGCAGCATTCTCAAACAGCAATTTAAAAAAAATCAAATGTCCCAACATATTATAGTTAAATTGTATACTGTATTGGTCAATGTCAAGGATTGAGAGTGTGAAAATTAAAAAAAAAAAATCTGTTTTTTTTACAGTCAAACCATTGTACTTCTATAAGGGCAGAAAACTTACAAGTAAACTCACAGCAACTAATATACGCAACGGTCTCAAAACTAAGCGGAAGTATTTCAGACCACGTGCGTTGGCATGGTGCATCATTTAGGCACACACAGTGCGCAGGGTTCCTGCAGCGTGTTCAGAACCGAGGCTTCGGTGAAGCTGCCTGATTTCACATGGGTGAATATTACTGAAACATCTCTGACTCACTACACTTTGGATTTTGAAGCGAGTTTTAGTTGTTGGACATTCAGAAACCTTTGCCTGCTGCCAAATTCCCCCCTTCGCTTTTGTCACCTCCACCTCAAGTCTTGGCTCATAGTTTAAGAGACTCGCTCCAAATGTAAAGGCACATACAGGTTAAAAGTGGAAGATCTGAAAACTCCATCCCATGTACCCACAGGACCCACAGGGGAGTGAGAGTGACCACAGTCGCATGAGGAAAGGGGCTACCTCAAAAGCCAAAGGTAAGAATGGCAATGTATAGCAATAAAAGCTCTTTCAACAGAAAAATACAGTGATTATAAATATATGTGCCAAATACATAAAGAAAAACTACAAAGGCCATCCAGAGGCTGCCCCACCTGGGGATCTATCCCCACATGCAGACACCAAACTCAGGCACTACTGCTGATACCAAGAAGTACACAGCTGTCTCCTGAGAGGCTCTGCCAGATCCTGACTAATACAGATTCAAATGCTCAAAGCCAACCATCAAAGTGATCATAGGGACCCCAGTGGAGGAGTTGGGGAAGGACTAAAGGAACTGAAGGGGCCTTATCTGGCATCAATGGGAGGGGAGTCCCTTGGTCCTCTGAAGGTTTGATGCCTCAGTACAGAGGGTGGTGAGGTGGTAGTGGGTGAGTGGGTGGGGGAACACCCTGATAGAAGCAGGATAAGAGGGGAAGGGATGGGGATTTGCAGAGGGGAAACTGGGAAAGCAGATAACATTTGATGTGTGAATATCCAATTTTAAAAGAAAAAAATACATGATTAAAGACAGACAGTAACACCTTGATAGTGACAAATTTCAGTACCCCAACACTTTGAGTCATGAGCAGAAAAAATAAGGCAGAAGATAACCAGAAAACAGAACATTTAAACAACACTATAGATCAAATGAGGCTAACAGTCAGAATGCTTCCTCTGTAAGACTTGAAGCGAATCTTAACTAATGGGAGACACACCCGCCCCCCAGATGTAAACACAAGAGGTTTATTTTCCAGCGCATCAGGTCTACCCTCAATCAGGTCCTTGTGGTGAGTGACTAGAAGGTGACCCAGAATGGCTATAACAAGCAGTTTTTATACATTTTAGGGGTTCAGGTTACATCAGCAAGGTTACAGTTTAAACTTTTTGGCTAAGCATCTTGAACTTTGAATTTATTGGCTAGCACACATATGGAAGGCATTCAAACTCTATCTGGGACCAGAGGGTCAGGTGACTATCAGTCAGTACATTCTACGGTTTTTACAGATGTGCCTGCTCCTCCCGAGAATGTAGGTGGAGAATAGAACTTGGTCTAGCCTTGACTCAAGGTGGGAAGCTGGTACTTGGCCTAGTTATGACCTGAGGTGGTGGGTGTAAGGCTGGTGAAAGCCCTTAGGGTCCTTTACCTCCAACAGCAGCAGAAAACACATTTCTCTTGATGTGTGGCACTGTCTCCAGTAGTGTTAGGCTGAAAAACAAGTCATAACTAATTTAACCATCGTATCTGTCCATGACAAGGTGAAACTAGAGCGGGAGGAGGACATGGCTCCATGGTGAGCGTACTTACCTACTGCTGTCACAAAGGACAATAGGTTCAATTCTCAGCACCCACACACAATGGCTCACAACCAGCTGTAACTCCAGTTCCAGGTAGTCTGGCGCCCTCTTTTGGCTGCCATGGGTACCTACATACACATGGCACTCACACACACAGGCTCACATGCATACACAGAAATTTCAATAAATTTTTAAAAAGCAAAATATAAATCAAAGTGGCATGAAAGCCAGAAAAATTACAAATGGATAGAAATTAAAGAGAATGCTCCTGAACAGCCCCTGAGTCCAAAGTAATCAGGAGAGAAAATGTCTGGATGCTCATGAAAACAAAGTCACAATAAACCAAAACTGTGAGAGGCAGTAAAAAGAAGTCCTAGGAGGAAAGTTAATAGTGCCAAATGCCTCTACACACATACATATATATATATGCATACATATATACACACACATACATTATACATCACACATACCCACATACATACATTATACATAAACACATATATCATATATCATATATGAATATATCATACATCATACATACATACCCATATACACACATCATACATGCACATGCATACATCATATATCATACACACATATGCATCATACATAAATGCATACATACATCACATACACACACATCATACATTATACATACATTTTTTAATTCATTAAACTAACTTAAATACGTCATGGAACCAAAGAAGAAAAAAGTTAATCCCAGAGTTAGAAGGGATAAAAAAGAATAATAAAGATTAAAAGATAGATATTGAAAACAAAGGAAAAAAAGGTATAGTTAAAACCATGGAGCCTAGAAGTTGAGGTTTTTAGAATAAACAAAATTTAAAATGTGTAGAACTACTTAGCAATTATAGCAAGGCTTCAAAATATGCAATTAGTATACAGAAGGCAATCATTCTTCAGTATGCCTGCGATAAACAAGTGAAACTTGCAATTCAAAATATAATACTCTTGTGCGACATTATTCCTGGGGTGCTATAAACAAACATCTACTCATCTCATGGAGGGAACCAAGGACAGACCAAAGTGAGGATTCTGTCAGGGTCTGAACTGTTGAACCTGTAAGTTTTATTGGGGTGACTTACAGAAATGGAGAGGGTTTCTTATAGGAACAGAAATGACACAAAGACAGCTGGGTCACTGAAGCCCACCCCAGCATGGGTGACAGCTCACAAAAGCTGGGATCTTAGAACACACTGCACAGTCTGCAGGCAGCGCAAGAATTTGGAGAGTGAATTTAGCCGGTCTTTGCCTGTTCTACACAGCTGAATTTTACTGAGAGTGTCTCTCAGCAGTCCTAATAATGGCATGTGCATGCTTGGGGAAGGCACAGATATGGTGTGTGGTCAGTTTCAGGGACTTCCTGAAGCATTTGAGCTGTTTAGTTCCTGAGTTTAATGAGCTTCTCTTCAGGATGGAAAGTTTCACCTCCTGTGCCTAGGTGAAGCTTTAACCTCAGAGAAAAAGGCCGTATAACAAATGTTATTTACATTACTAAGGGCCAGCTGGAGCAGGGCTCTGGCAGGCCTGGCCCTTCACCCCAACCCCTCTGCCTTGCTAGAAACCATTAACATCCCTAAAGCTATGCTAGAAACCACTACGTGACATTCCTAAGCTAACCCCCAGGTCTGTTTCCTTATTTGGGCACTTCCTCCTCCTCCTGAGCTGACTACCAAAGTCCAGATATCCAAGTATTGAAGTCTAGCAATCAGAACTGCCTTTGGCTCACCAAATCATAAGGAAATACCTCATCCTAACACAGGTTTCCCCTTGTACCTCTATAAACCATCATTTTCCTGTGTGCCACATCTGTCTCCTCTTAATCCAGAGGCAGTCCTTCCTCCAGTTCTCCTCTGGGACAAATAGCCCTTCCCCTCTCCCTTCCCCCCTTTTCTCCTCTCTTTGCTCCCTTTCCTTTCTCCTTTTTCCTCTGTCTTTTATCTTTGTCCCTTAGCTCTGTGTTTCACTAGAACAAATAAATCTCCTTGGTGCCAAGAACTTGGTCTTGGGGGTCCTGAGCGAATGCTTTTTCTTTCCATTGCTATCAGGGAAAATAGGTACAAACCTAACAAAATGTGCTCAAAAGGTGAGGGAAACCACAAACCTCTAATGAAAAAAGTCAAAGAAATGGAGAAGTGTTCTATGTCCCTGAACAAGAACAGGAAGACTCAATATTATTGATACAACAGTTCTTGACTTAAATCTAAAGATCCCCTGGGATCCCAGCCCCTCCCCCCCCAAATGTGGACATTTGCAAATTTATTATAAAGTTAACACTCAGAAGTCAAAAATGCAAAATAACAACCACAGTACTGAATACTGAATAAAGGATGACATTACCCAAATTCAAAACTTTCTATACAGCCATGGTAATCAAGTGAGCTATTGGGGAGAAATAAATGGGTCAATGGAACAGAACACAGAGCCAATAAACAGACACATCATCCAGTCATACAGTGTTTGAGGAAGGGAAAGGTGGCAGAGTCTCCTAACACATGCTACTACGAATGTTTACATGCAGCAATATGGAGACTGTAAACACAGACCTGACAGCCTTCACCAGAGAGAGTCAAAATGGAGCCCATACATTAACCTAAAAAGAAAAACTACAGAACTCCGCAAGTCCAGAAGGAGGCTGCGAATTTTGGCTCAATCGGCAGAGTGCCTGCCTCTATGGGGGGAAGCCCTGAGTTCTATTCCCAAATAAATCCAGCATGGTGGTGAATGCCTGAAACTCCAGAACTCCAGAGGTGGAGGCAGGAGAATGGGCCAGAAGATCCCATCCTTAGCTATATACAAGTTCAAGGCTAGACTTGAATACACGAGACCCTGTTCCAAGAAGAAAAAAAAAAAAGAAGTATTAAAATCTCTTAGGTCATAACTCAGGAGAAAAATCTAGATGGCCTTGGGATTCCAGATGAATTTTTGATATACCAAAGAGAATCTATGAAAGAAATATTGACACACTGGACTTCGAGTTTCTTGCTGCTTGAAAGTAACTGTCAAGAGAGCAAGCCACTGGGAGAAAATATTTGCAAGAGCCATATCTGATAAAGAACTATTACTGAGCATAGGCAGGGAACTCAACAGGAATACAAACAGATGGATTTATAATAGGACAAAGAGCAACTGGACACTCAGAATAGGTACTGACTCTGCTCAGAGAACTGTGCAGCCACAAACAGCCCCATTGTATCATCAGCAAAATACAAGTTAAAACAACAATGAGATTCCAGAACTTTATATGTGTGTGTATTTTAATCATAATATATTATATTATATATTAATATATTATACATATTATAATATACTTTATAGTATGTCTTAATTATATAATTTTAATATATTATTATATAATACATATTTACCCATTCCTTTGTGATGAAAGGCAAGATATAATCCTAAAAATATTAGACTCACCCACTATTTCCCTGTAGATATATCAGTTTTTCTTTTTGTAGAAAACAGAATACCAGGTATTTATTTGAACTAAAACATCTTTATCAGAATCCCACAGAAGGACTGAAATTATTATCTTTATTATATCTCTAAATCCTTTCTATAAAATACAAAGTAGGGATACTGTACATGACAATGTGGTATCTCCACCGCCCCCCCACCCCAAACAATTCACCAGAGGAAATCTCAGTCTAGAGGAAGGTTAATATGTTTTTATTTACCTTTACGCATTCATTTATTTTATTAACGTCACTCAGCATACACCGCATCTTATTTTAAACCCTGCATTCATTTGTTTACTTTGTGAATGTGCGTGAATGCATGTGCAGACTCACCCAGGCATCATAACACACGTGTTGAGGTCAGAGGACCATTTGCAGGAGCCAGTTCTCTCCTTCTACCTCATGGCATCTGGGAACTGAACTCTAGGCCCTGCTTGGTATTAGGCACCTACTAGGCTAGGTCAGCAGCCCACCTGTACAACAGCTCTACCTGGCTACTGTCCAAGACTAAGGCCATGATTTCTGCCTGCCACACCACGTCTATTCACCCTTACCACCTATCACATTCTTATGTATGTAGCATGCTCACACACTATCTGTCCTGTGAACTCTCCCTTGCTGCCCTCTAGCTCTTGGCCACCCTTCTCTGCCCTGCTCCGGGCTGCAGACAGACCTATATGGGACATTTTGACCTGTGACGTCTGCTTGGGGCTGGCAATTTAAGTTTCTAGTGTTAAACTAAAGGGAAGAGGAAAGGAGGGAAGACATGTTTATTCTCCCCCCCCCCCCGCCCCTCCACCCCTGTCATTGCTACCCAAGGTCTCAGCTGGGTAAAGACAGCCAGTCTCTGTTGCCTGTGCCCTGGACAGCTCTCCACCTGGGCCTGCCTGCCGCTGGGGGTTGAGGGTGAGTTGGCCCAGAGTCAGTGACACAGATTGTGGGAGCAGGTGAGAAACACTGGTTCATCTGAGCACTACTGCAAGCTCCTTTATTATCCTCCACCCACACCCCCACTGGTTCCAAGAAAGCATCTCTTCTGAATAGCAGTTCCTGATTGGCTGGGATTGTTTTCCCCAGCAATCCTTGCTCTCTCAGGCAGTCCTCAATTAGGTCCTCCAGCAGGAGATGCTTTTGCAGCTATACAGCCCCCAGTGTTTACATAGAGGCAGCTCCACCCTTCCTGCTACAACTTTCCAGCAGGTATAACTCTTGGCCACTCTCACCTCTGGCCTATCCTGGGAAGTAGAAGCCATAGCTTCTATTGACTTCTGTCCCTGTAACATCTCACGCAGTATTTATTCCTTGTTGGAGCTCTCTGTCTGTCTACATCTTTGCCCCAGCCCCTTTAACTTGGCCTAATCTGTATTTGTATGCACTGTTTCCTGATAAGCTCATCCAAGACTGTCTGAGCTGCAGGTGGGTGGAGCGAGATCTGTGTTAACTCCAAACTGAGCTTTCTCATTCATCCATCTCTTTATTTTCAGTCTGTATCATGGAAGCCAGGAGAAAAGAGCCGCTTGTATTGTGAGATGCAACCAGAATGCAGAATCTGCAAAATGGAGGCTGTAGCTGGGGGTTCAGCAGAATGCAGGAGCGGATACTGTTAGGCTGATCCCAAGAAAATGGGAAGGTGCTGTTGGGGCAAATGACAGATGAAGACTGTAGTGACTGTAGTGGTGATCAGTAAGTCCTGGCCTCAGACTCTCAGAAACTCCAAAGAACGCTAGATTTCCCAGCAGATCCGTTCCAAGACCAAGACCAAAGAGATCCTGCTTAACCTTTTGGGTATGTAGCTAAAAGAGCTGTCCCCATAAAAGTAGTCGCTGTCATATGTATTAAAATCAATCACTAGGGGCCTGCAGAGATAGATGGCTCCGGAGTTGTAAGCACCAGTGGGCTCCTCTTGCAAAGAACCTGAGTTCAAGTCTCAGCACCCACACGATGGCTTACAACTGTTACTCCAGCCCCAGGGCATCCAATGCCCTCCTCAGGGGACAGACACTCATGTGGTACACAGACAAACATAAAGCCAAAACACAACATAAAAATTTGTTCTTCTAAAAATGTGCTTGGGAGTGCAGTTTAAACGGTAGGGTACTAATCTACCATGCACAAAGTCCTAGGCCTGATCCTCAACACTGCAGAAGGGTGTTGATGGGTGGGACTCCCAGTATTGAAAAAGTTTGGAATTATGTTTAGGATTACGATTGGAGTTCAAGCCTTCCTTAGCTCCATAGTGAGTTTAAGACCAGCCTAAACTACATGAGACACTATTAAGGCAGGTAGGCAGGCAGGCAGGCAGACAGACAGACAGACAGACAGATGTGGGGGGGAGAAAGAAAAAACTGTGATCACCTAGGTTTCCATGGCTACCTTGTCTTTCTCCAACTGTTGGCATCAGCTGGCCCAGAGAAGGCAAAAGGAGAGATACCATCTGACCATCCACCCTGAGGCTCCAGCTTCATGCTGGGCATTTTATCCTATCATAGCCTAGAACAAGGTCCTCCCTTTCTGAGAGTTCTGCGGGACCTGCACACACTATGGGATGCTCACAGCTGTGCCCAGTCTTTGAGCCCCCGAGAGAGAGCTGCATAGGTACACCCAAACGGCAGAGGATGGAAAGGCGACAGGACTCATAGTGGCTCCTGCACCTGAGAACTGTCCTTGGTTTAATCCCTCTACTCCTTTGGAGTGTGCCTACATGAGGCCACACAGATTAAAAGGACTCTGGGGACAGCAGAGCAAAGGGACACTGTGCTCAGAGAGATGCCTTGGGAACGCTGGAAACTGTCCATCACAGCCATGCTATGGCCGATGCGCTCAAAGGATGTGGCGTTTTGCAAACTATGGTCATCTGGATGTCAAGACAGTCATCATTTCAAAGGTGCAGAAACTACCATTTGATAAGGTGTTGCCTTCAGTGATTGATAATCTCTCAGTGTTAAAAAAAAAAACTGAAAATTTTCTTCCAGAAGCTTATAGTTTTCTCTTCCTTTCCAGATATGCTTTCGTGATTTGAGAAACAAGAAAGAATGTGGTTTTCATTATATTCTTATTCACTATAATTGTATTGCACAGATGCATGCTATGGCAAATATGTGCAGGTCAGAAGACAACTTCTAGGTGTGGGTTCTCTCCTTTTATCATTGGAGTCCTGAGGTTTGAACTCAAGTCATCAGGTTTGGCAGCAAGTGCTTTATCCACTGAGTCATTTTGCTAGTTCTAAAAGGAAAGTGTTAAGCCCTAACTCTCACCTTGTCATACAGAAAGAGGTCTTTGGATTATCTGTAGCAACAGACCATTTCAAGGACTGTGCAGAAACATAGGGAGAGGTGCTCTGCAGTCTAATTTTGGGAGTGAATTTTTCTTCAGAGGATATCTTATGGAGAACATGGAAGAAGGACAGAAGTCTCAGACTTCCCCATTTGAGAGTTTAAATAGTGTCTGTCCAGAATCTCTTCTGAGAATTCCTACAATGCTACTGAGTATAGATGCATGTCACTAATTAAAGAAAGGCCATCAGATGCCAAGATGCCTTTGCCAGCCCACCATCTGCCAGGTTGGCACACTGAGTGAGTCACTTGATCCCTTAGGGTCTCATGGGCTCATCTCTGACCTGTGGTTCCTTTGGCTCTGATGTTACAGTTTCTCCCACACATGGGACAGATGTTCCCTTCACAAGCTGCAGCTGATGGTGAAGAGGCTGAGATGCAACCTCATCTAATCTTGGTCATTCCCCAAATCCCACCATCTGGGCTTACACATGTGTCAATGCGGTGCCATGCTCCTTGGCTGTTGATTTGCTGACACACTTCCGCATATGCCTCATGACCTATTACAATAGTTATTAGCTGAACATGGGGACAAGGCTCGACAAACCTCATATCTCTTGTTTGCAATGTCTCTGGAGAAGCAAAGGAACAGCAAGGCAAAACAAAAATGATGATTAGATGCTCAATATTCTGAGGAGAGACCAGAGAATGTTATCAGCCCCAGAGATCTATGGATGAATATCAGGCAGAACATTTATCAACTGTCTGGGTATTAGGAATGAAACGGTCTGACATCTGCGATTTGTTTAAAAATTACCCAACATCTGGGGAGATAGTTTAGCAATTAAAGTGCTTGCCACACCAGCACTGAGGATCAGAGCTCAGCTATGTAAATATCCAATTCCAGCCTCAGAAGACAAAGACAGGGCTTCCTAGAGGAAGCTAACTAGCAAGACTAGTCATAACAGTGAGCTCTGGGTTTGATTGAGAGGCCTTGCCTTAATGACTAAGGTGGGAAAGTGATAGAGAATCATTCCAGACATCAATCTGAAGCCTTGTGTGATGTGCAGGTGAAAATATTTGCACATATGCCTATACTGACATGCATCCACACACATGCAAAAACATACATGTATAACCATAAACACACACACACACACACACACACACACACATGCACAAAACAAAAAATAGAAAAGAGAAAATGACAATAAAAATGAACATCACCCAACAAAATAAAAGGCGAAGGAACAATAAGACAAGAAGGGGAAGATGTTACTAGCCATCGGGTCTAAGTGATGTGGGGACATTCACTGCTCTTTCTGTTTGGAGTGTATTTGAAGTGTTCTGTGATCAAAGCCTGCTTGCTGTCAGTGCACTGGTGTGATGCCCACCTCAGACACTCGATACACTCTCCCATTTAAGTTTTGTATTAAAGCTAAGGGTCACAGTCACTGTGACACTTACCAGGGTGATGAGGCAGCTCTCGAGCCCTGACTCTAAGAAAGGCCTGTGGAAAGTTGAGTTAGATTAGACTTTTGACTTCTTCCAGGCTCCTGGAAGCTAGCTTGCCAGGAGTAGGAACAACAGGTGAAAACACACTGAGAGAAAGCCAGGGCAGGACAGATGCTCCTCTGAGCAAGCAGACTCCAGACTCGTAAACACAGACTTCATTATCAGCTAATATAAGCCAATTATCTTGCCTTTTAATCAGCTCTGGGTAAAGTAATAAGACGCAGATCAATGCGGCTAGGCATCAGCTATCGAACAGCGTAAGAGGGATGTGAGGAACAGGACTGTGGAGCAGGACTTGGGAGCCTCCAGTGACTTGATGCTCAGCAAGGTCCAAACATGAGCAGGGGGATGACAGGGATGGGCAGGCTGTGTCCATGATGAGCTAAGCAGGAGTTCTGGCTTCTCTTCTCCACAGAGCCACTTCCCACGCTTTTTATTTGTTCTAGACACTCATTTGTGGAGCATCACCTGGTGAGCCAGATACTGAGCCAGAGAGTGGGTTCAGAGCCGCCCTAGACTCATAGAGATCTCTCTGCTGTATACCAAACCAGTAACCACAAGAGATGACCAGTAACCACAAGAGATGACCAGTAACACAAGTTCTGAAGAAGCTGGCACCAAGTTGGGGTACCTCGGAGGAAGTATAATCTACAATTTAGCTGTGAAGAAGGGTAAGGTCGAAGCATACAAAACATAGGTGGGGTTTCGGGATATTCTTGGAAGATAGCAGCAAGGAAGGTTCTAGAAGATGGTTAAAAAAAAAAAAAGCATTGGCTTTAGGTGAGTCGAGCTGCCGGTAACATAAAGAGCCATTTTCTGATCAATGCACAGTCTCATTCATATTCACTGCTGCATTTTGAGAACCAATTTCCTGTATCTCCATCTGCCCACACCATTTGCCCAGTCTTTGAAGATCCCCTAGTGTGGAATACAGTCCCTGCTGCATGGCTTTGAAGCCAGCTGTAAACTTGCTGTGACCAGCAAGGACTGGCCTATAGCTGAGGCTGGAGACACAGGCTTGCACTGGGGCCTTACTCCGGTAACTCACTGCTGCAGTAACCACGGAGATCCAGCAAGCGCTGCTGGATCATGGAGGATGCAGATCCTGTCCAAAAGGCCTTGGTCGGGATGAGAGTTTTCTCAGTCACTACAGCCAAGGCTGGACAGCCCAGCCGTACCCAGCTTTGCTCAGCTAATCTCTAGCCATAGACACATCCAGAGACTAATCCACACATCTTCATGTCCTGTCAATGTATGAGTTCCATACATCATCTGTCAGTATGTACATGTCTGTGCACACGTGAGTGCAAATGTGTGTGTGTGTGTGTGTGTGTGTGTGTGTGTGTGTGCATGTGGAGGCCAGACGTCAATGCCAGGTGTCTTCCTTAATCAGGTCACATGAGAAAAGAACAGATTGGCTCAAACAAAGTTGTTCCCTGGCTTCTATATGGGTCATAGCACACACATGTCCATACATGCACATCACATGTCCACATTAGATAAATACAATTTAAAACTTTTAAAAATATTTTTTTTCTTTAGAAAGGAAATATTTTAAGCCCCCAAACTATGACACCTTAAACCACACATAAACACAACCGCCAAATCTAAATGCTTAGATTTTTTTTTAATTTGTTTATTTGCATTTATTTGTTTAATGTGTATGGGTGCTGGGCCTGTCTATATACGTCTCTGCACTGTATGTGTCCAGTGTGTAAGGAGGCCAGAAGATGGTGTCAGATTCCCTGGAATGGAAGTTACAGATGGTTGGGAACCAACATTCATCGTGCTGGTGATGAGACTGAACCTGGGCCTCTAGAAAAGCAGTCTGTGATCTTGGAGCCATCTCTCCAACACAAAAATCTTAGTATTTCTAAGGTACTGCTGTATCCAGGAATAAAAAGATATTTCTTTCTCTAATGATTTTTCAGCACGTGGAAACATAGTTCTGGGGTTACGCTCAATAGGATTGATGTTTTGGATATGGCCAGCATATTTTAGTTTTCTAATCTTAAAATGTTGGCTGACCCTTAGCTATTTTTAAAGGTCACAGTGGTGCACAGGCCCTCATGTCAGTCAGCAGCTGCTATTAGGGGAAAAATGTACAATATGAGCGTTTCAGTCTCAAGACCTTATCTCGCCTTCTTGTCGGCCAGTTCTAAGCTAGCCTGATCTAATCTTCTCCTGACCCAGGGTTGGGGCTGTGGGGGAGAGAAAGAAAGAGCAGTGGGAAAGGATGAGGTGGGGGAGAAAGAGATGGAAGAGAAAAGGAAAATGTACAAGAGGAGAGAAGGAGAGAAAAAAAAACGGATTCTCTAGGACAGATGTCCAAGCCCAGACATCTTTTTTCTCTATTCATCTGTCTCAATTTCTATCTCACTCCCTCTCTCCTTCCCTCCTTCTCTCAGAGGATAAGCACAAACAATCCCAAAGGACTCTAAGCCCTCAGGGGTGAGCAAGGCTACATTTGGCTCCACACCACCTGCCTACCAGGCTCCCAAAGAATCCCCAATAGCAGATGTAACTCAAACTTGTGCCCCAGTGAAGCCAGAAAAACATGTTTCCAAGAAGCAATTCAACAGATTCGTCTAACTTTGAGGACATGTCTATCTGTCTTCTTCAATGTCTATGGCAAAGCAGACATTTTTAAAATGCAAATAGCACACTTGTACTTTTCTGTGGGAGGACATTCCCAGGCTCCCTCTACTACCCTACTCCAACCTTCAGCATCCTTCCAACTTCGAGCCTTTTCTCATGACAGCCCCACCTCTGAAATCCTTCTCTTCATCTCGGACTCCCAGCACTGCCCACCCTGGCCCTTGGTCCACCCACCCTGGCTTTCACCCTGCCCTAGGATAGAATCAAGCTGTGCCAGGGCTGAGCACTGTAGAGGCTTTTTCGTCACCATAAGCGAGAACATCTTGTTCTGATGACACAGTCCTTATCTGTCAGACAGAAATATTCCGATTTGAGACATTAAACCCAGCAAGGCAGAAAATGAGAAAGATGCTAAGCCAGATTGTCAGAAAAGCATTCGTCAGAAACCAATATAGTGACAGTCCCTAGGGTGCAAGGTCAGGAGCACGAGTCTCTGGGCATTTTGCGTGAGCAAAACTCAACCCTTCCTGATTCAAGAAAAGCTACTCCCCTGGCCAGACAAGGCTCAGCTAGCTGCTCACACAGGAAAGGTGGCCTGCAGTGCTGCGTGCAGTGCCCCCTGGTGGCTATTTACCCAGCCTGAAGTCCATCAGGAACAGTGTCACCCTTGCTCATCTGTCACTATGTAACTGTCCTGGTAGTGAGGGAAAACAAACAAAAAAACAACAAAAAAACAACAACAACAAAAAAAAAAAAACTCTAATTCAACTTGCAATAACATAATTTCCTCACTTTCTCTGCTAAGTTAGAGATGCACGCATTCGGACCTAAACCCGAGCCCAGAACTCCTTCTAAAGAGCTCCACATAGTGGTGTGCGCTTGCATCCAGCACTGAAGAGATAGAAGCAGGTGGGTCCTGGGGCCCATTAGCTGGCCAGCCTATGAGACCCCAGGCCAACTGGGAGACCTGTAGACAGGACCTGAGGCTATCCTCTGCCCTATACTCACTTGTACATGTGTGTGTGTGTGTGTGTGTGTGTGTGTGTGTGTGTGTGACATAGAGTGAGAGAGGGGTACTTCAGAGTCGTATTAGGATGTCCTTGAAGAGTTTTTACTTAGCTAGGGATATTATCTGCAGCAATCCCCGTAAACATAATAGACAGTGTTCTGGAAAGTGGGCTGCAGTCTACTCACCCACTAAAGTGCAGGCAACGCTCTGGAGACCCGCAGCAGGGAGGCTCATTGTAACCTTCTAGCCTACTCTTCTCCTTGTCACCTCTGTGTCCTTGGGTTCCTGCAGGCAGCCTTTGTGTTCCTTGGCCTTTGGGGCTTTTTTGAAAAAACAAAAGAGGATAAAGAACCAACTTGGGGGTCAAAGTTGTCTTTTTCCTATCTTAGGAATGAGGAAATGCTGGTGTCCCAGAGCTGGGGGAGGGGCTGCTTAGCAACAGTGTGGAGTCATTGCTCTCAGGAACATCTCTGAGCCTCTAAGTCATCAGACAGAGAGACATGTGGAAGTCCTAAGACCTCAGGTAATAACGGGGCAAAAAGAGCTAGAGATCCAGTAACCCAAATTCCAGGCCGCCTAGCCTCACCAGATCCTGAGGTAGACAATGGGCCAGTCTCAGCTCCACCCAGCCCTAGAAACAGAAAGGTCCACAGGTTAATACAAAGCAGAGACTGAAGCCAGAGCCCCAAATGCAGGCATCTAAAATGCAAGCTTTGCTTTGTCCTCTTGCTGGGTGAGGACTGGCCAGGTGTCTGGACATTTGCTACCAGGGATGCTAAGAGTCCCTTTGGGGTGTCTTAGTCTGGTGAATACAAAAGAAAGTAAAAAGATAATGTAAGTAGCACTGCCCTATGGCCTGGGGTCCTGGACTGAATTCAAAGGAGAAAGGGGGAGGAGCTTCCATCCATCTCTGTTTCCTGGTCCCACCACTGCTAAACCAGGAATAAACCTTCCCTTTTTACGTTGGTATTGTTGGTTGTTTTGCTGCAGCAATGGGAAAAATGAGAGAGAGGAGGAGAAAGAGGGGGAAGGGGAGAGGGAGAGAGAAGAGTGAGGAGGGAGGGAAGGAAGGAGGAAGGGAGGGAGGGAGGGAGGGAGGGAGGAAGAGAGGGAAGGAGGGACGGTGGGGCTATCTACACACTGCCTGCTGAAGTAATGTTTTTCTTTTCTGGGCACTAGATGCTTGGCTGTAAAGGGTGAGCGTGAGTCCAGTGACCTTTCCCTCCCAATTACAATTCTGTTTAACCTCTACAGAAAAACGTGGGGTGCCTGCCCTAAACTATGCAAGTAGTTCATCCTGTAAATGTATCCCAAAGAAGATGCTGCTGTTCCAGGTGTCTCCTAAAGCAAACCCCAGTCAAGGTCACACAGCCAACTCACTGGACAGAAATGCCGAGTCCCATACATCCTCCAGGTATGGCCCACACGTTGAATTCGGGTCCTTTTTCCTGGACACAGACCTCCTCACTCTGACCCGGGCACTAGGTGATCAGCATCCCTGTCCGCTTGTATCCAGGAGCGTCTGAACATCCCCCTTCTTCCGCTAGACCATCTACCACCAGAGTGGGACTAGAAGCACTTTCCCCTCTAATGAGAAAAAAAATACAGAACATAGTCAACGGGCCTCCTGCCTGGACTAAGTGTAGATGACCCAATATACCCGTGGGGTACACACTTATTACCCCAGTACGGAGGTGGCTGAGACTAGAGAATTACAAGTTTGGCATTAACATGACTTTGTAACAAGGCCTTGTTCTCGAGCAAAACGTGAAGTTAATAAAATGCATCGCCTCCTGCCCACCGCAATGCACCAGCAGCAAGCTGTGTCCTCCACCAGCCTGCTCAACCGCTGCGCCAGCGCGATTCCAAATGCCTGGAGCGCCACCTGCTGCTCAGAATGTGGAAAGTCTGGTTTGTCCTTCCTCTTCAACATAATCAAGTTCTCTGCAAGATTTTTAATGTTTCGAGGGTGTTCGTTGTCTGGATAATCCAAAAGAAAGCTAACACAAATTCACACCAAGTTATCAAACTGGTAATAAGAGCAAGCTTGATTCCAATGTAGGGCTTATTTTGCATTTTAGGGGATGCTGGGAGATTTTGCCAGAGGTCAGGTAACATCTTAAGGAATCATTTACATCAACAGAGGCCCAAAGATTCAGCTACTGGCCATAGAAATGGCTATGAGAATGGAGCGAGTGTTTCCAATCATGTCACACTCGTCTCTAATTCAGAAGAACCTTGGACAGAACGTCCAGGGTCATGTTCCTCATGCAAAGGACAATTGTGAGCACACAAAACACTACCCAGCCCATTGTGCTCCTAGATGTGACTTTATGTGAAGCTAACTTGTGGGTCTCTGTGATGGTCTGTGAGTGACAGGGACAAGAAATGCACACCCGATGCCCAGAGGTGGTGTCGGGCTCTTTTACTCCCAGCATTTGGAAGGCAGAGCAGGCTGACCTCTGTGAGTTCTCGAGGCCAGCCTGGTCTACAGATGGAGTTTCAGGACAGCCAGGGATACACGGAAAAACCCTGTTTTTAAAAAGAAACAGGAGAGGGGGAGGGAGGGAGGGAGAGGGAGAGGACAAGGTGCACCTCCTAGTGTCTGTAATATTTAACTTACAGTGTATAAAATGGTTTCATTCTTTCTAGTTTGCTTGCCTGTTTCTCTGCCTCCATGTCTATCTGTGTCTCTGTCTCTCTGGCTGCTGTGAGGCTATTTCCTCTGAATTGAAAACATTCCCTTAGAAGAAGGGAAGGAGAGAAGGAGGGTGAGGGAGGGGGTCAAAGACTTAAAACTAAGCTTCTACAGCTAGGAAAGCTACTAAAGTTACAACCTGGGCTGTGTGGACATAGAAACGTGAGACTATGTATACAAGTGGTAACCAAGTGGAGGGCAGGAGGTGGGCTCCAGGAGAGCTACCTGTAATGTGAGCAGGAAACTCCAGGGATACAGCCTCCCAGGTTACGACTCCTACTGCAGCCGGCTCTTCAGCACTGCAGCTGCCTTCGAGACACACATGCTCTTGTAAGTAACTCTTAGTCCAGACTCCTGGAAATATCCTAAATCAGCTGACCGATCACCAAGCTAGACTGAGGTGTGGTCATTTCTCCAGTTTGCCACTAGTATTGTATCCGTTTGTGTCTCTCCAGAAATCATACAACATTCTCTGTCTCTGTGTCTCATCTCTCTGTCTCTATATCTCTGTGCATCCCTCTCGGTCTCTCAGTGTATATCTCTCTGTATTTCTGTGTCTGTCTATATCTGTGTCTCTCTGTGTTTCTCTCCTCTCTCAAACACACACACACACACACACACACACACACACACACACACACTGTTATTTGGTATATGGATGGATATGTAGATAGATAAATAAAATTCATATAGAGATGTCTTGGTTCCTTTTCCTATTGATGTAATAAAATACCCTGATAAAAGAAACTTTTAGCTCTCAACTTAAGACCTGGGCCATCGTGGTAGGAAAGTCAAAGCATCTGGAGCTTAGGACACATGCTCATCCCACATACACAGTCAACACAGACAGGATAGCCTCTGCTTAGGTTTCCTTTCCCATCTCTACATCCCAAAGTCCCAACCCAGGAAGCAGTGCTGCCCACGGTGACCATGTCTCCCCACCTCAATCAATGTAATTGAGATAATATGCCTACAAAAATGCTCAGAGACCCATCACCAGATGTTCTAGATTCTGTTAATTGGCAATCAACATTAATCATCATAAATGGCTTACTAGAATTTTCTACCTCTAAAGGGAGTGCTTCCATGACTCACCGTGAGTCTGGTTGGGGCTGATTATGTCTCATAGCCCCCATGTTCCCACAGCTCATAATTACATCCATCTGTTGTTCTCCTTGGTCGTTCTGAAGGTTAGATATGGTCACTGTTCCTATATATGGGCCAGCTTCTGGTGTCTAAGGATCTGTCTTCTTTGATCCAGGAATTCCCAGAGCGTGCTCTTTTTGTGACAAGTGGCAGAAGCTCTGGGACCAAGCTGAACAGACAAATATACCTACTAGCTCTGGGCATAGCCTTGGGTGCTTGAATCCTATTGGCTAAGGTGAGTCATATGATATCCTGAAGACAGGAAGGTATAGTCTTCTCCCAGAAAGAACAAAGGATAGGAAGGCACATAGAGATGCAGATAAACCATACAATCTACCACAGACTCTAATCGGTTGGTTGGTTGGTTGGGGGGGTTGGTGGTGGTGGTGGTGGTGGTGGTGATGGTGGTGGCTTGGGTTTTTTGCTTCCTTGTTAAGACATTCACATGGGTGTCCCTGATCCACCAGCTCCAGGTTCCCCATGTTTATGTGGTTCCCACAGAGTCAAGAGAGTAGGATCTGTTCCCAAATTCTGGAGAAAACAACTTTTGCCTGGCTGGATGTGTCAAATGTTCACCTCCAGTTCAGCCAGCTGTGGCTGATCGTGATGGCAAATCATATGGCCCATAAGGGGAGTGAGATGAGAGTTTGTGGTGGATAGGAAGTGTTCCATTTCCACCCCTAAGTGTCAGGAGCCAACAAGCTAATAACTAGCAGGTGATCTTCCTGAGATGGGTCCACACTGGATTAAAATCTATGATGGTGCTCTGGTGGGCAAGGCCCAGGAGAAAGTCATTGTAGTAAAGATTCCTGCTATCAATATGCTTTTCCTGTTGTTATTATTAAGTATATATAACAATCACTAGGTGTTAGCCCACACTTTTAAGCAGATCTCTGCAGAACAATGAAGATGTACTGTCTTATAGTGATGCTATATAGACAAACAGATGACTTCTTAATCCTTAATAATGATCTTATAAGAATTCTTAAAGCTATTGCAATTATTAAGTCCTTTTTTTAATAACACTGCTATTAAACCCTTTCTGATCACCAGTGCTACAATGAGAACTCTGTCAGTCTTTAGTTTCATTTCTGACAGCAAACAGGCATCTCCAACTCAGAGCCCATTCCAAAACGTTGTAAAACCATTCACCAAAGGTCATAAAAGAAACTATTATAAGTGCTAGGGCCAAAGATAAAATATTGACTGGGTTTATCTATACAAAACCCCACTAATAACTTAGTTATGGTTATTAACTCTCCATGAACCTGTGGAGCTGAGACAGGTGATGGATGTTTAGCCAGATAATCATCACTCCTAATGGATACACATGTAACATTCTGTTGTAAACTTATTCGGTTTATGATTTGAATTTATGTGTAAACTTGTGATGAGCATTTTCCCATGTGTAAGTGCTGAGGACAAAGAGAGGACAGCGTTCTCTCCTTATCCCCCTTTGCTTAG
This sequence comes from Micromys minutus, assembly GCF_963924665.1. Classification (NCBI taxonomy): domain Eukaryota; kingdom Metazoa; phylum Chordata; class Mammalia; order Rodentia; family Muridae; genus Micromys; species Micromys minutus. The sequence continues at coordinate 41,355,141 of NC_137956.1, read as the reverse complement.
CATTCTCCTAGATTATGCTAATCCCCTTTTCTTAGATCTCTTACCTCCTTTTTCTTAGAAGCCCCTCTCCTCTTTTTCTTTTGGAGCTTTCATAGGAAACTTTTTAGAACTTAGAAATAAAAACTAAAACCACTTACTAAAGTCTCACTTTTTCTTCCTGTGAATTCAGCTTAGCAGGCTGGAGTTAGAGGTGAGCAGTTCCTTCGGAGATAGAACACAGGCTACTTTACTCAACCCCCTCTGTTGGGCTGCAGATGTTAATCCCCTAAACCAGCGTCTTATAACCCTCAGAAAAAGCAAGAAAGTTTTTAGGACCCTTTAGAAGCTATCAACAAGAATTTAGAATACAGAGCTAGGACATCTGGAGACCATCAGTCTTTAAAGCCATACCTGAGTCAGCTCTGTCTCATTTCACCCTGCTCCAGGACAGGAGGCCCAAACACTTAAGTGACACCCTGGCTTCTGTTCCTCATTCTAGGTCACACCCTGTGAGCTGCCACGGAGGCTGCCCTGCAGTGGGAAAGGGGAGAGATAAGGATTCCCACCTGAACCAAGGTTTCCAGGGAGGAGTGGCATGCCTGGGGGCTTGTGTCTGACACTTGCCTTGACAGTAAGCATGTGGAGTTGTGTGCCCAAGAGCACAGCTACTGCTCCTGCTCTGGCCAAGGGAGGACCTAGTGCCTGGAATCCCAGCCCTCAGGGCCTGAGACAATAAGGTTATTGTGAGGCCAGCCCGGGCTACAGGGAAAGTCGCTGTCTCTAAAAGAAATGAAGAAAGACAGGGACAGAAACACTGAAAGGGGAACGGTGAAAGACAAGAAATGGAAGAAGCAAAAGAGAAGACAGTGAAGGATAAAAACAGTAGGGGAAAGGAAATGGGAGAGAAGAAGAGAGAGGCGAAGGAATAAGAGGAGAGGGAGAGATAAAGAAGAGGGGGAGAAGGTAAAAGGAGAGGAGAGGAGAGCTGGGGGACAGGGGAGAAAGAAGGATGGGAGAGGAGGGAAAGAAAGGGAGGGGGAGGAGAGAGGAGAGGAGAAAAGGAAAAAGAAAAGGGATAAAGCCAGGAAGCCTGGGTCACCTTACAGGAAGTAAATAGGCCCCTTTCTTTTCCAAAGGGCCAGCCAAGCTGAGAAGAGACAAAGGTTCAGCCCTTGAGCAATGCTTGTCGGGCTGAGAGAACCAGCCAAGCAGTTCAAAGTGTCCACATGACAGGTGCAGCTCCGAAGCCGTTTGATCCAGGCAGAATCACTCTGTGGCTTTGTTCAAACTTAGATGGTCTCCTAACAACAATTCCCCACTTGGGGGAACTTTGAAGTGAGGTGCACAGCAAAAGGAATCACCCTCTTGAGTCTGAAGGCTTGGCTTTGGGCATTTGCTAAGGATAGAACCAGATTCACTGATGTCTTTGGGGAAAGGGATGCTGTTCTGTTTCAAATGTTCTTAAAGAGAGCCCAAGTGAGGACCAGCCAGGGGCCACAGCTGGACAGTAAAGAACTAAGCCCTGCCCGTGGGGCTGCAGAGACGAGAACACAAGGTGTCTGCATTGTTTCTGTTGTGAGCTCTCAAGTCTTTTGACCATGGCTCTTCTCACCAGAGCTCAGTGTAATTCCTGCAGGTGACCTGAGATGGTGGCTTGGCCTGTAAAGCTCTTACCTTACAAGCGTGAGGTCCTGAGTTCAATGTCCAGAACCCATGTTAAAGCTAGGCATGGCAGAGCATTTGCAATCCTCGTGCTGGGAAGGATGACATGTGAATATCTATCTAGGGACCACCGGCTAGCCAGCCTAGGCGATTTGGTGACTTCCTGGCCAGTGTCTTAAAACTTGAGATCGATAGTACTTGAAGAACAGCATGTAAGGGTGTCCTTAGGCTTTTGCCTACAGGTGCACCTGCACACACACACACACACACACACAGACACACACACACACACACACACACAACATACATGCATCTTCCCACGTCACAGGGCACAGCCTGGTCCTCTCCATAAGACCTAAAAAGCATGTGTATTAGAACTGTTATAAGCCCTTCAAGAGTAGCCCATGCCTTTCTGGTGATTCGGTAGTAATTCCTGGTTTCTCCCTCAAATCCCCCTCCCCTCTCTACCTGCTTCTTTAGCTCCCCAGTAAACCTAATACAAGGATTGAAGCTAGAGACAAGAGCAGGAGTACAGGACCGCTCTGCAGTCAGGTCTGCCTCATTGTAAACTGAGGATGGGCCGATCGGGACATCCTATGCCCCGATTTCTCCATCTGTAAAGTAGGGTGAGAATTGTCAACACAAAACACAGCTCTTGCTCCAAACAGAAATTACTGGGAGCCAAACATGAGTGGCCATTACCTGGCAGCATTTGTTTATGTGGTCCTAAACACATCATCCCATCCTGGAAACAGTTACATGAAATTATTATTATTATTATTATTATTATTATTATTATTATTATTATTATTATTATTATTATTATTATTATTATTATCACCAGATTAAACAAAGTCTCAGATCAATGAATTTACCAAATATGCTGGTGGTCTGATCAGGCAGGCAACTTACAGCAAAGCAGGGATGTCTCTTCGGCTGGCTTTGGATGCTATCACATCTTAGCTTTAGATTAGAAGCTAATGCTCAGCTGAGTTCATACATTCCGACAGCTTTATCTGTTAGGCGGGATATACAGTTTGGTAATACATGGCCATTAAGGGGATGGAAGGTCACCCAAGGTAATTTTTGACTCTCAATCTGAACATTCAAATTCTCCACAATCATGAAGTTCTGATCAGTCGGCCTGCAGATTCATCAAGAGAAGTGTTGGGGTTTTTCTGTTTGTTTGTTTGTTTGTTTGTTTGTTTGTTTGTTTGTTTGTTAATTCATAGAACCATGTGTATTGGTCTCTTTGTCAAAGGTTAAAACACAGCTGAATTGAACTACTGCCCCAGCTCTTCCCACCATTGAACAAGGCGGATCATTCTCTGTTGTTCATCGTGTTTTATTGAGATAGAAAAGCCAGGGATCACCTCATTCATTGTGTGGAGGAGCTCAAGTGATGGGAGGCACACTCATGTAGCCCACCATGAACGTGACTACTACAAGGAGGGAACAGAGTTCATCATTATTAGCAAAATTCTACATTCGTGGCAACTCTTAGCCCCAAAAAAGTATTAAGCACTTCAGACATACAACTCCGAAAATATCATACAGCACTGAACATTAGGAAGATACTTTCAAACGCTTTTTAAAAATATGCCAGGCGGCTCTTTCCTTCTTCTAGTTCTTTTAGAGAGGTTTCTTGCACAGCCTTGCTCGTAGACTTCTCTCTTCTCTGTCCTCGAGGAGACCAGACTGGACAGATGTCCCAGGGTTATGACAGCTGTTCTGCAACCTTCTTGTTCTGGCTCTGGAAGCGACCCTCGCTGCTGGGGGACTCCTCCCTCTGCGGGTTCACTGTGCTGGGATGCCCAACCATCTCAATCCAGGGGTGCCGTAGGACCTCGTGGGCCGTGTAGCGCTTCTTGGGGTCCACCACCAGCAAATTTTTCACCAGATCTTTGGCAGCTACGGGACGGGAAGAAAGTGGAGAAAAAGAGGTCAGTGAGGGTGGCTCTGATGTGTTCATTCCTTACAAAGCATGAGGTGGGAGTCCATACACCCACATTAGCACTATGAGGGGGTCTAACAAACTTTCCTTGTCCGGGGCAGCATGACAGAAGGCAGAAAAATCCCAGACCTGTTCCAGCCACTCATGACCACTGAGCGTTAGCAATCAGGTTAAGCTGACACAGGGGGATCGCTTGAGTGTGAGGCTTAGACTGGATGAGCTACAGTTACATATAGTTACATAAAGATAGTCTGGGCAACAGAGTGAGGTCCAGTCTAAAAGGGGGGGAAGAAAACATAAAAGACAAGAAGGAAGAGAACACTCCTCCATTGTTTGTGGGGTTGTAAGCTGGTACAACCACACTAGAAATCAGTCTGGCAGTTCCTCAGATGGACATAGTTAATACCTGAGGACCCAGCTATATATCCTGGGCATATACCCAAAAGATGCTCCGACATATAACAAGGACACATGCTCCACTATGTTCATATCAGCCTTATTTATAATAGCCAGAAGCTGGAAATAATCCAGGTGTCCCTCAACAGAAGAATGGATACAGAAGTTGTGGTACATTTACCCTGTGGAGTATTACTCAGCTATTAAAAACAATTACTTCATGAAATTCTTAGTCAAATGGGTAGAACTAGAAAATATCCTGAGTGAGGTAACCCAGTCACAAAAGAACACACATGGTATATACTCACTGATAAGTAGATATTAGCCCAAAAGCTCAGAATACCCAAGATACAACTCACACACCATATGAAGCTCAAGAAATAAGGAAGACTAAAGTATGGTTGTTTCAGTCCTTCTTAGAAGGGGGAATAAAATAGTCACCAGAGGTAGAAGGTGGGAGAGACTTGGGAGGAAGAAAGGAGGAAAAATGGAAAAGGGGGTCAGGATCAGGTATGGGAGGAGATGGGGGTGATGTACAGAGGGTCAGGAAGTTGAACAGAGATGTATAGCGATGGGGGATGGCGAACTTGGGGTAGCCACCAGGAAGTCACAGATGCCAGAAAAGCAAGAGGTTTCCAGGACCCAGCAGGAATGAGATTAGCTGAAATACCCAAGAGGAGAGAGAACCTGTAGAGACCATGCCCAGAGATTAGGCCAAGCCCCAGTTGAGAAAAGGGGCCACCCACTCATCTCCAAATTTTTAACCTAGAATTATTCCTGTCTAAAGGAAACACAGGGACAAAGTGTGAACACAGAGTGAAGGGAAGGCCATCCAGAGACTGCCTCACCTGGGGAATCCATCCCACATACAGACACCAAGCCCAGACACTACTGCACATGCCAAGAAGCGCTTGCTGACAGGAGCCTGATACAGCCGTCTCCTGAGAGGCTCTTTGAGAGCCTCACTGATACACTGACCACTGGACTGGGCACAGAGACCCCCAACGAAGGAGTTAGGGAAAAAGCTGTAGGAGCTGAAGGGGTTTGCAACCCCATAGGAAGAATAACAATATCAACTAACCAACTAACTAACTCACTCACTCTCTCTCTCTCTCTTTCTCTCTCTCTCTCTCTCCCTAAACCTAACTGGTAGGCAGGGTAGTGGGCAAGTAGACAAAAGAACACCCTCTGCCCTCCCTCCCAACCCTCACCCCCACTCTGCAGGTTTTCCCTCCTGATTCATAGTACACCGAAAGAAAACACCCAGCTTTTCGCTCTTATTGAAATGTGCTTCTAATTTAGCCCCTCCCAGATGCCCTTCCAGCAATGTCTAGAGTCTAGAAGCCACAGATTTTCTCCTGCCCTGACCAGTACAAGCAGGGCAGATTCTGCAACACCCTGTTATATAATATGGCCTTTTTTCACATGATCCCCCAAAGGCCACTTTGGAGTGCCAGTCACTTCAGTCCAGTAACCACTGCAACCAACCAAGCAGAACAATACTTGGGTAGCTAGCTCCATGATGGTGGTAGCTACTGATACCTTCTGGCAGAAGGAGGGAAGAGAAGGAACCATGGTTGGGAGTCCAGCCATTACTTCCTTCGTTCTCCTCCCAACTACAAGTGATCTTGGGAGGGGCTGGAGTATGTAGAAAAAGAATGCTGACGGAAACACTGACTCCATAATCCACCTTCCACAAGCTCGTCCTCCATGATGGGGTGGGACTATTCAATGATACAGCCCTGTTGGGGTCATCCTTGTTCCTGGAAGTCACCTTTCACTCATACTATGTAAGTAAATTCAATAAACTCCCTGGTCTCCAAAATTGCCCTTTCATGAAGTTGTTGCTTTGGTCTGTCTGTGGGTATGTCTGGAGTAGATGGATGTTTGGTCATGTCTACTGAGACCAGGCTGCAGGATGCTCCAAATTATTGAAACCAGTAGCTTTTTCAGACTGTGCCTTGCCCTGAGAGATTCCATTTTATAAGTAGATTTTGACTCTGTCTTGAGGATAGAAAAGTGCTGTACGCCAGAGCTAACACTTAATTGGGACCATCCAGCCAGTCACCAGTCATGAAGCACAGGACTAGAACTTATCCCCAGGCATAGAAAATGTGCCCCCTATAAATTTATTGGAGCGAATTGAGACCACTGGGTAATATGAGCATATTAAAATCATATCAGGAAAACAAGGCCCAAGAACATAAACAACCCAGACTGAGAAAAGGTGAAACACCCTAACTTGGACCCTCATGGCAAGTGTCTCCACCAACCTGTCATCTGAAACCAGGAATGTGCTTCAAGAATCAACAGGGAGAGTGCTCTTAGCTGTCCCAGGGGCACTGCCTACCCAAAGGCTGCATGCCCATCCTCCTATTTGCCTCTCTGGACCTGCCACCTATCCATCTACCAATTCTAGCCACAGAGCTGATCCTGTGCTTTGACCACTTACCCAACACCACGACTTTATTCTCAAAGCTCATGAGTCACAGCAGCCTGGCTGAAAAATGGCAGCCTTGTTTGGGTTCCTTATCTTGTCAACACATATTCTACTTACATTCCTATCTACCCACTTCAGAAACTTCATGAAATTCTGCTGCAATCCCCTATAGCCCTGTGTATCTATTCAGTGTGTGTGTGTGTGTGTGTGTGTGTGTTTACCCTGTGATAAATGATATGAGAGTTAATTAAGATTGGAATAAAAAGAACATGTGTTAACCTTGGCCCAATTACCAGTCTGGCAAATTGCTACCATTAAGATTGCTTTGTAAATTGATTTTTACTCAATAAGTTCTGCTGTTGTGGAAAGAGACACAGGTAGGTGTGTGTGTGTGTGTGTGTGTGTGTGTGTGTGTGTGTGTGTGTGTGTGTGTGTGTGTGTGTGTGTGTATTTAACTATGTTGCCAGCATAGCCTGCTCAGGACAATATCTTTTCCAGAAAAGTTAACATAGGACATCCCTTCTAAACCCCAAGAGCATCACAGACTAGAAGACCAGATCTAAACAGAGACTCCTCCAAGCCTTTCATCTATGCATGAGAATAGTTGAGCGCCACTCAAAGCCTCACCCACACTCTACAAACGCCTCTCCAGGCCACTCTTTAAAGAAGTGGGAAGAAGCCCACAGCCTTCCTTCTCATCACAGGGAGCCTCCAAATCTCACCATCAGAAATGTTGTCCCAGTAGGGAGAAAGGAACTCAAATTGGCCCAGTTGGATGATGTTGAAGAGCTCGTCTTGGTCCCTCTCAGGACTTCGGAAAGGGGGGAAGCCACACAAGAGGATGTACAGGATCACGCCTGCAGCCCACATGTCCACCTCCAGGCCATAACCTGTAAGAACACAGAGACAGGCAAGTCAAAGGTGATAAACTCTTATCTGTTGAACTGTGTAATGACAACAAAAACAAAAAATCCTTTTTCCCTTAAGTTACTTTTGTCTGGTATTTTGTCTCATCAAAAAGAAAAGTATCAAATGTGGTAACTGATTATAATGTAACTCTTTAGAGATGAGATGTACAAAGTAATTGTCCTAGTTAGCTATAACTGTCAACTTGACATAGCCTAGAATCCCCCCCCCCGGGGGGGGGGCAGTCCCAGTTGAATGTGAGCCTATGAACAATATCTATAGAGAACTGACTTGATTATTAGTTGATGTAGGTAAAAGAGCCAAGCCCACTATGAGCAGTACCATCCCTAGGCTTAAGCTAAATAAGAAAACTAGTTAAACATGAGCAAGCCATCAAGCATCATTCTTGCTTAGTTTCTGTGGAATTCCTTGGTTGTGAGTGAGTTCTGGGGCTGGAATAGCAAGCAGACTGTCTTCTGCCTTGCACGCTCACCCTGACTTCCGTAAGTGGTTAGCTGTGACCTGGAAGTGCAAGACAAAATAAGCCTTTCCCTCACCTAAGTGGCTTTTGGTCGTGGTGTGTGCCACAGGAACAGAATGAAACCGGATGTCCAGTTCTGTGTACACCACTTCTCATCCTCCCCACACAGACGTATGCACACTTTCAAGAACTTTCTGACTCCTCACCTTTAGGAAGTAAACACAACGGGCAGCTTTGAACGGACATGCCTGGGAGCAGGTTTATCAAGGCACAAGCCAATAAGAGCCTAAAGTGAATAAAGCCCCCGGTGGTCCCTTTGGGGAAAGCCCAGTGATGACTGTTCAGTTCTCAAGGACTGTTGACTCTTGGGGGACAGATTCTTCTGCTCCTGACCCCTCTTAAGATTTTCCCTTTGCCTCTGACACTTCCATGCAGCCCAACACTATACTGACTGCCTTGCCCCCTACCTGTGACTTCCCTGAATCAAAACTTAACTGTCCTTGTCCTGATGTCATGGCAGAGCCACCAGCTCACCAGCTTAGCCATCAAATCGAAGCATCCCAATATGATACATTTATCCAGGACAGCCATCCTTGCCAACAGGACAACAGTGTAGGTCTGTATCGACGTCTCTTGATCGGCGTGATGAAAATTTGACTCCTCCCACCTCATTTCCTCCATGAACTTTTCCCCAACATCCCATGTTAACTAGTGTGCTTTCCCCACACACTAATTCGCTTTGTCTTTCTTCTCATTCATCTTTGCTTGAATTGCAATGTCTTGTCTTCTACTGTTCTCATACACCTGCCATTCCAAATCTAAACACTTCCTGATTGGGATGAGCCTGGACTTAGCCTACCCAACTCACCGACTCTCTAAAGCCAGCGAGACTAGTCTCAAGTCTCCACTCTCTAATCTCACACATGCTCTGTCTCTTCATCACAGCTCCCATGTGCCTTTGTCAACTGGGAGCCACCCTTGCCTCCCCACCAATGACCAAGCTTTCAATCCATCCAGCATCTCTGTCTCAGCTAACAGGTGAATTCACCTCACAGGGCCACAACCGTCAAGTTAGCTTCCGTACACTTTCTGTTTATGCGCTTTACCAAGTGTGTTGACAAAGTCGATCACTCGATCTATACAAATGAGGAATGGATATTTATGTAGTCTGAAATGAGATCTCTTTTGCCTTTAAATGAAGGTTCACCAAGAAATTTTTAAACTTTTAGGCCTAAGAAATGTTTCCATTTTCTCCCATAGTGTTATACCTAGGTACAAATGGCCTTTGTTGAATAGATTTCTCCCCAAGTTCTGTTCCTTTGTCTCATTGTCCTGTCTACACACACAGAGAGGATGGGGGCATGCACACACTGAATTAATTAATTATTATTAATTATTAATTAATTAATTAATAATAAATAAATACTTTTAACCAAACCTGAGTTCCAGCTATCTGAGACTTTGTAACAGTTCCTTGTTGGAAACACTAAGGCATCTGCTGATTGCAAACCTTGAGTACCAAAGAGCAAAGGGTATCACTTACCTTTCTCAGAAAGAATTTCAGGAGCCACATATGTTGGTGTCCCGCACACAGTAAATATAGGCCTCACAACATGTTTAGCCAGGCCAAAATCAGCCAGCTTCAAGGTGGTAGACTTGTCTTCATTTCGCTGAACCTAGAAGGAATGGAAATGTCCAAAGCATTAAAACTGTGATGAAAATAAAGGACACTGAGACAGTAGTGTGTGTGCATGTGTGTGTGTGTGTGTGTGTGAGAGAGAGAGAGAGAGAGAGAGAGAGAGAGAGTGCAACCAGGGACACTGAGCCAATAGTGTGTGTGTGTGTGTGTGTGTGTGTGTGTGTGTGTAACCAGAGACACTGAGACAGTAATCTGTGTGTGCAACCAGGGACACTGAGACAGCAGGGTGTGTGTGCATCCAAGTCAAAGCAGCAATGACCCATGTATCAATGTCACAGAGTATCCCAGGACAGATACGTCCAGCCTGACCTCAGTGCAGCTGCTCACATTTTCAACCAAAGAACCAGAGTCAGGTTCACTGCACCATCCAGTTGTGTGCTATCAAATGTGATGTTAAAAAGTTATTGATTAAAACTCAGTTTCTCAGCTGTACTGGGCACATGTGTGTGTCCAAGAGCAATCTGTGAGTTGGGCACCGTGCTGGACAGTGCAGAAGGAAATCATTTCTATGGGACACTACTGCATTCTGACAAGGGTCAGTGGCGCTTTGAACATGAACTAACTCATGTACAAACAAGCAAAGGTCTAGAGGGCCAGTTTGCCGGCTCAGTGGGTCATAGAGCTTACCAACAAAACTAACCTGAGTTCAATTCCCAGGGCCCATGGGAGGGGAAGAGAGAGAACTTGACTCCAACCTCCACATATGATGGAGGCACACAATCCCACCCCACTATAGAAAAACAAATGCACATCATACTCCACGTGGAGAAAATGACAAGGGTCAAACCCGGTACTATCTGGCTCCAATTTCAAAATGCACAGTATGACCATACAGTGTAGGCTGATTCCATCCAGGGAAAAATTAAAATACCAGACCCAAATTCAAACTCCAGCCTTCTTCGATATCAGCGAGCGCCTGTCCAACTAAACCAAAGGTCAGCTGTCCATAGCCCATCACAGGAGCCAGTGGGCAAGGCCAGATGATGAACAGCACTGTTAGGCCAAGCTCAGGGTAAGAACTTACTGGGCGCTTTTATCAAAGAAAGAGACTCACTGTTGCCGTCATACCTACAGGAGGAACATCCAGGTTGTCTGCAGCTCACACCCAGTGTTTCTGCTGGATCTGAGCACAGACCCCCCCCCCATGCTCCCATCAGCACTTAGGGGTGGAGGCAAAGGGGACTGATGGGTCGTATCTGAGTTACGGTGGCAACTGGCATGCAGTCTGGGGTAGCTATTCCGTCTCTCCTTCCCAGGTAGATGGCTAGATACTTGCGGTCTTTACGAATGCGCCCTTCCCTTGTAAAACCTCCAGTTCCATTTGAGACTGAAATAGCAGAATTGTGACTATGGATCAAGAGAATAGCACCTGAGGTGCCTCTAGGACCTCAGGTCAAGGCAGGACTTTCTGAACTACATGGACCTGTCAATCAACTGGGCAGTGAAGCCCTCCGGGAAAGCTGTCTGTTCTAGAGGCTTTAGAAACAGGAGAAAGCCTTCCTGGAGTGTAGGTAATGCAGGTCAGCACAGCAGTCTGTGGTCCTTGTCTAATCTCCACACTTGGGAGTGTGTCTTCACAAGGGGTGGTCATTTGGGGGTGTCACCCTCCTGAAAGTTTTGCAATTCCCGCCAGAAGCACAACCACGCTGTCCTCTGTGTCTTGTCTCTAAATTCTCTCAGTGGGGATTTCAAAGCGGAAGCTTGAGGGAGATCCTGACAATACGATGTCACACATGACCATGAGCTGACGTCTCCATAAGCTGCATGTGTTGTAATTCTGAGTTCGGGTCAACACTGGTATATGAACGGAAACGATGACAAAGGGGAAGGCTGGGAAACCCAACATGGCTGACAGCTGAGAAAAGCTGAAGTGCAGTGCGCATGTCCGGGCAGTGGGGCGCGCACGTCCCTGCCTGCCCATCCGGGAGCCGCTGAGCTTCTAACCCTGACCAACTCTGGCTCATTTCCATTCCTTTCCTTCCTTAATAAACTGCCTCTATTTCTATCACTATCCGTGTGTCCCGGGTCCGTTTCCACGTTCCGAGAACCTGCAGACCCCAGTAGACGTGTCCTGCAGAGCCCAGTAGAAGTGTCCTGCAGACCCCAGTAGAAGTGTCCTGCAGAGCCCAGTAGACGTGTCCTGCAGACCCCAGCCACGACTTTACACATCATTGTCTCCCAAGTTAATCTGGCCAAGAACAAACCATCGTCTCAGACCCCAAACCCGGTTCTGCGCACTCCACACACAGAGGCAGATGCAGCCTGAAGGAGACAATGGGGTGATTTAGGCTGGAAAGTCTAGTTAGGAAGGAAAGGAAAACAAACTATTGTTGGCGCCCGGAATTACCAGATGGATCCTCTCCGTCATCATACGACTACGTAGTTGTTGAGGGGGGAAAAATGTTCCCCGCAAAAATATTTGCAAATGTTTCCAGCCAAATGATCAGAATCAAGAGAATCTGGCCAATTCAATACATCCAAAAAAAAAATGGATACTTCTATCAAAAAAGTAATTGGAAGCCCACGATTCCAATAAAGCCCAGCTGAAATGTTCCGGGAAGTCAGGCTTTTATTTAAAACTGCATTGTTTGGTGTCCTGTATATATCTTTAAATCAGGTTTTAAGTGACTCTATGAGCTGGTCTAAAACATAAAATGTTGTTTTTGTCTCTTGGTAGTTCAGCTTTTTCCAACTGGAGCACCACCTGTTGCTGGGGAGGACCCCGGTTCTACTCTGATGGTTTCTTTAATAGTCTCAGTGATGTCTGTTGTTATTTTCTTATGAGTTTATCTATTTTTGCGAGAGGTGGTACACCCGGTACACATTATAGATACAGGTACCCATGTAAGCATGATGACAGGCTGCCCCTGCCCCCTTCTTATTTAAAGAGACAGGATCGCTCACCAAACTTGAAGTTTCAGCTAGGCTGGCTGGCCAGCAAGTTCCTGGCACCCACCTGTCTCCATTCTCCAACACGTCAATTACAGGTGCACAGTCACTCCTGTAATTTACATGGGTGCTGGGGATTTGAACTCAGGTCCTCTTACTTCCATAGCAAGCACCATTACCCAATGAACTGTCTCCTCGGCCCTTCTCAGAGCTGTCATTGGCTTCACTGTATAACCAGCTTCGTTCCACTTAAGGGTATGCAATGTGTGAGTGTTTGTCATCTTAATACTTTGCTTCAAAGCACTACCCATCTTACCGTCACATCAGACCTCCACCAAGACAGGAAACTTGTCTAACACATCTCTCCACCAGACACTTGTTCATCTCAGATCCATTTCTGCTGACCCAGGAGTCCATCCCTACGTGCTTTCTCAATATCCCCTCTGGGGTGACAGTGAGTGAGGATTCATCCCTTCCAAAGACGCAAAGCAAGGAGCATGACCCCCTCCCCCCCCAACCCAACCCCAAGCTGGCTTTCTGAATGCTCTAACTTATAATCCCAGGACTCCAGCGAGTCCTTTATGGGGCTTGGTTTTTGGTGTGGAGATACGGAACACTCAGAACTCTCATCTGGCCAAGCAGCCAAAGGCCCCGTTAAAAGTCTATTTCAAAGCCTATGTCTCAAAAGGCCATTCTGGCTTTCCCAGGTTTGAAAGCCATCCTGCCCCAGTCTACTTGTCTATGTCCAGCTTACCCACAACCCACATCTCCAACTTTATCTAAACACGTTGTTCTGGGCCATGTTCTTGCTGGACTGATCCAGGCCCTCTGACAGACCAAGCTATGTGGCTCAGGATGACTTTGAACTTCTGACCCTCCCACTTCCTGATCCCAAGCGCTGGGATTATAGGTGTGCACCACCATGCCATCTTAATGCTCTTCCAGGGATCAGACCCAGGGCTTCATAAGCCAGTACTGTACCAACTGAGAGACATCTGTGCCCCCAAGAGAGATCTTTATGCTGTAATGGACTGCCCTCCACTCTGCCCTTTCCCCGGTATATCAATGTAAGCATGGCTATGCAGTCAGGTGTGAGGTGCATGCCTGTAATCCCAGCACTCGGGAGACTGGAGAATTCCAGGCCACTTTCCACTGCACAGCAAGGAAGACCCTATCTTGAAAACAGACAGAAACCCCTTAATAAATGAAATTTAAAATATACTTTTAATCTCTAAGCAGAAGAGGGCAGCAGAGTACAGACCAGAAACAAGGCACCCTTAAACATTAGGCTTGGAGCAGGCCCACTTCTCTGGCAAATTCCTGCTCGAATCTTCATGCTTCCTCCGGCCATTCCCTCCAAAGCACATTTCCAACTAGCGAGGACAGAAGTGATGTTAGAAGCCACATCAGATCAAAATGCCAATGCCGCAAACCAATTTATACTTGAACATAAAAGGTACTGTAACCCCTGACCATCAGGTTTACAGCCACGCTGAGAACAGCAGCCAGGAAATGGAACCAGCCTAGGTGTCCAGCAACCGAAGAAGGGAAGAGAAAATGTGGCTCGTTGCACAATGATACTTTATGCAGCCACAAAGAATGGGATCGTGACATTTGCAGGAAAAAAAAAATTGAACAGAACTGAGTATTATTACATTAAGCAAAGCAACCTAGACTCAGAAAAATAAATGCTGCATGTTTTCTTAGATACAGATCCTCGGCTTTCATATTTATGTGTGTGTATAGAGAGGGTGAGTTCAAGTCATACTAGGGAAAGAAAACAGGCTTCCTGAGAGGGAAGCAAGAGGCAGGGAGATAAAAAGAAATAAAATACCCTAGAGGAGGGGGACCAGCAAGAGGTAGATGGGGGATCTGGGAAGGGGTGTGGGAAAGGAAGATCCACAAAAACAAAGGGTGCCTGAAAATGGCTTATACAAGGGAGGTGTGCAAGGCGGAGCATAGCCGTCTCTCGGCCACTTGTCTTTTTTAGCCCCAGGCTGCTGGGGGAGGACGGTCTGATATCCGTGTTTCCTGAGTTGAATCTGAGACATTCCTATTTCTCTACACTTTACGTCACCGGAGAGGATGAGAATCAAAAGAGATGAGAAACAGCTATGCGTTCACCCTGCTGCTCTCTCTGGGGTTAGTTCCCCACAAGTAGCCTGGCTCCATTACCGCAGGGCCAAACCCCCCAACTTAAAAACACACACAGCCCGTTCCTACACACCCCTTCAGCTACTTCAGCTGTTTTGTGATCTCCTACATACACACACACACACACACACACACACACACACACACACACGCATGCATGCATGCACGCACATATGCACATATGTCATGCATCTTGAAACAGACACCTATATCTGCTACATGTGTATTTTCGCTCTCCGGGATCCCCTGAACTCAGCTCACATTGCTGTAATTACCCTGAAGTCTTCTCCCTCCATTAAAAAGATGAGTCCCACACTAGGTAGCTGCAGGTCAAGACACCAGGGTCCTCTCTCCTCACACACTGTCCCAACGCATTCACAGGGACGACCACCTGCCCCTACTCACTTCAGCTGAATGCCGAAAAACTAACAGAGAGCTTACCTCGGGGACCCAGCCTCAGATTCCTCCTCTGCCCTTACATCACCCCCAGCAGACAGGACTTCCGAAGATGCATCAGATTCTTCTAGAAGAAACAAAGTCTAGGGAAAGCTTGGAAACTCACGGAAGAGATCTACTTAGTTGCTTTCTCCAACTAAAAGAACCTTGAGAAATGTAATCTTCGGTCCTCCGAGGGCACAGGAGAAGACATTCACCCAGGCAGGTGGAAACAGAATAATGCCAGTATTCACTAACAAAATGACCTGGACGGAAGCCCTGTTTCATCTAACTCTCTCGTGATTCCGTGTTATTGCTGAAATCTGTGTTTTTTTTTAATTTAATAAAGTCTGGCCTGATGAGATATGCTGCCATGGTTATTACCAACGTGTAAAATTGTTAATGCCTGGAGCATTTATGAGAAAACAGGGGTACATGCCTAGCTTCGAGCTAAGGAGGAAAGACTTAGGGCTGGTAGAAGAAATGCACTGTGGATCAAGGAGAAATCCTACCACGGAGTCCTTCTTGTATATCACAGCAGAGGAGAGAGGGGGAAAGGACATAGGGAATTAAGGTCAACCAAATGATGGAAGACGTTTATGTCAGAGGAAGAATGGGCAAGAGATGTGTGGGTCCTTTTCATCCTTGGCTTTCCTTGTCGCCCTTAAGAACACATAAGTGTGCACAATCCCAGCCATATTCAGTAGTTAGATGACTAAACAAACCTACTTCATCCCGGAACCAATAAGAAAGGCTCTGCCTTTGTCTTCACCTGAGCTGTGACCTGCCCCTACCAGGCCACCTCCATTTCTGCTACTCCAAGCACTCAGAGCTAAAGCAACTGGAAGCAGTGGCAAGATCCAGGAAACAGGCAGTGTTCCATGTGTCAGCGAGAGGAGCAACTGGTTATCTGCCCATGTCATTCCTCCCAGCCCCTCCCCTGAACAAGACTCTACTCCCCTCCCCCCACCCACTGGAAGAGTTGCTTCTAGGACTCTGCTTGAGCCTAACATCTCTTCCATCCCTGCCCGCTCACCCAGCTGTCTTGGCTGAGGATACCTAGCCTGTATACTCCCCATCCTGGGTGAGCTGGTCTAATTACCACCTCTTCGCAGGCTCCTGTGGCTTTCTCCCACTTTCCCTGGGATTCAGTCTACTCTATCCCATTCCCTCCAGGGAGCCACATACAGGCACAAGAAGCCATTACCAGGGATATTTCTGCAAGCTGGAAAGTCTCGTAATTAAAACTTCCTTTGCAAGATCTCAGGAGATCTAAATAACCCTAAGGGTAGAAGAATTCCAATATCAGGAAATGAGATTCATGGGACCAGATGAACTTGGCAATACAGAAGGCCTGAAATGTTACTCCAGGGCCTAATTATCGGATGTAAATATTTCTGTTGATTAAAACATGATAAGCAGCTACGTTCATTAAGAGCTTTGAGTGTGCTCAGAAAGTGTCTGTAAAAGCAGCGGCCCTTACAGTCCGATGCTCAGTCAGAAGTTGGGGCTAAAATAAGGTCTCATAGAGAGCCAGGAGCCACCTCTAAAAGGAAGGAAGCATTAACTTAACAGCACATGTAGGTATGTGAAGAACAACTGGTGGATGGTGATCGCTATGGCAACAATGGTTGGTGGATGGTGATCACCATGGCAACAATGGTGAATACTGGAATCTTGGAAAATCAAATACATTTACAACCTAGTTATTCTCTCAACAAACTTGGAAATGGTATCTATCTAAGCCCAGACAAGAGCAGTTGTCAAGTCCAGCAGAAGCCTCATCTTTGTCTGAAGGAAACCAAAAGCCTGGCACTGGCTAGTTTGGAGCCTAGACATGATATGCCAAACTTGACTTAGGCAGAAAAAGGCCAAATGTGTTTCATGAGTGTGATAGACACAACTGTGTCAACAAGTGTCCACTGGCAGATCGCCCAGAAGAGCAAGGCATTACATCTTCCACAAAAGATTGCTCCCAGCCAGCTTTCTGCTGTTTGTGAAGCCACACGTGGATGAATGGACACATACATACACTCGTGCATGCATGAGGTGGATTTGGAAAGAATAGAATAGACTTTTTTTTCCCCCAAATCAGAAAAAGTTCTAAATGCCAACTGGATCAATATATGAACAAATCATGTACTGAGCTGAAAATACTATAGCTATTCACCTGCACAAGAATTGTACACACATGCAAGTACACATATATATATATAAAATATATAAACATGGCAGGGGGAGAGACTAGCTGGGAAGAATAGAGTAGGACTGTCTTAGTCAGGGTTCCTATTCCTGCACAAACATCAGGACCAAGAAGCAGGTTGGGGAGGAAAGGGTTTATTCAGCTTACACTTCCACATTGCTGTTCATCACCAGAGAAAGTCCGGACTGGAACCCAAGCAGGTCAGGAAGCAGGAGCAGATGCAGAGGCCATGGAGGGATGTCACTTACTGACTTGCTTTCCCTGGCTTGCACAGCCTTTCTTATAGAACCCCGGTCTACCAGCCCAGGGATGGCACCACCCACAAAGGGCTGGGCCCTCCCTCCTTGATCACTAGTTGAGAAAATGCCTTACAGCTGGATCACATGGAGGCATTTTCTCAACTGAGGCTCCTTTCTCTGTGATAACTCCAGCTGTGTCAAGTTGAGACAAAACCAGCCAGTACAGGCAGCATCAAGAGGGGACAAGATGCTTGTGGGAGATGAATCTGCTCCTAATACGTTGTACACATGTATGTAAATGATAAAAAAAAACTTTCAGAAAAAAATTACAGCTAACCTGTAGTTTTCCATCCTCCCTCTCTCTAACACCACACACACACACACACACACACACACACACACACACACACACGTAAACAAAACACCACTGCCTCAAAACACTAAAAAAATCCTCAGCTGTGAAACTGAATTCTACCAAGATCTGTGCCTGCTTAATCTTTCAGATAAATTTGTCCACACTGAAGATATCACCTTTACAGTTCCTACTGCCCAGAGTAACTCCCCATGTTCAACCAGCCACAGAGCGCGCTCTCCAGTGACACAGTACTTTCAAGTCCAACCCTCACACCGAGAGAACAAGCTGAGACACAGACTGATTCCAGGACCTTGTCCTGGTCAAAAATACAAGGTAAACAACTTCCCCCAAGTGAAAATAGTCCCAGAGGACAACTGATCTCACATGTGGAACTTATGAGTGACTGGTGGAACACATTAGTCTGAATGTGTAGGAAACACCCGGTTCACAGGACCTACCCGGAGCTCTCAGAAGAATCTCTCCTGCTTAAAGGGTTCAGTAAAAACAGCAAAGGAAGGAACAAAGAATCTGTTGAGAGTCTGGACATCAAATGGGAAAAAATGCTTTCGTGCAGACCCAGGAGACAGAACAACAATAAGACTGAGTGCTGGGGGTTGTAGCTCAGTTTGTAGCGTGTCTGCCTAGCAAACCGAAATCCTGTGCTCAGCCCCATAAACCAGGTGTAGCACATGCCTGTTACCCCAGCAAGTGCAAGATGGAGGAGAGATGATGAGATGTTCAGCACAATCCCTGGGCTACACAGCAAGCTTGAGGCAAGTCTGGGACTCATCAGGGAATCCATTAGCCAAAAGAAATATTGATAGTAATAATAGAGAATTATTATTTTTTAGAGAAGGGACAAGAACACCAACAAATATAAAAATTCCATTTCCCCAAGAGAGTGATTGGAGGCTAATTCAGACCATGCAGGCAAACAGCCAAATCATCCTTGCAATTCTATTAAAGTTGGCAAAAACAGGAGTCCCTGAGTTAATGGTCAATGTAAACCTTGTTTGGCTGGAGAATGAGATTGACTTAGTCTGTCTTCAGGCTGCTTGTGGGGGGGTTTTGGGGGAGCAGTTCATGGGCACCATTCTGCAGCCTGGCGAATTAAAGGGGACACACTAAATTTCTAGCCGCTTTGTCCATTAAAAAAAGAAGAACCATGTGACTTATTGGCATAACTGTCTCGTTCACTACTGCTTTGTCTGCAGCAACTAGGCTCTGAGTGGCCCTTCGTGATGAATGCCTGGGCACCACAGACCTTTCAATATGCTGGTCTCGGTGCCACCAGCAACCAGTGAAGTGTTTGCTGTTTCCCAGGCAGCAGGAAGTGATGCCAACTAACGGCAAAACTGCTCTCAGTGTCACAGTAGAGTCTGAATGAAACCGGGCCTGTCTTCCCGGGGAAAGAAGGGAGAAAAGGAAGGAAATGCAGAGCCATGGAAGACAGCTCAGTCAAAAGACTTGTGCAAGCCTCACGATGTGAGTTAAATCTCTGGAGATGATATAAAAAGCCAGATGTGGGTGCATACACGAGGAATCCCAGCACTCCTGCGAGACGGTAGGGACGGGACGGGCCCAGAAGCTCCAGGAGCAGCTGCCATGTTGGGCACAGAGGCAGTAACAAAGCAAGACTCTGTAACAAGATGGAGGGAGAGAACCAACTCCTGAAAGTTGTCCTCTGACCTCCATGAGCACATCATACCATGTGCACAACCGCAGTCACACACATGAACAGCACACACACAATGATGATGATGATGATAAATATTTTTAATTTAAATATTGGACTGTGTGCTGGTCAGTTTTGTTGACTTGACAAAAAAAAAATACCCTAGAGTTATCTGAAGTGCAAGGACCTAGGCCACTGTGAGAGGAGTCTCCCCTGGTTCTGTGTTGTATGAGAAACCCTAGTTTGCCTTTGATTATGTTGTTTATCACAGCTGGTGAGATGGCTCAGTTGGCTGCAAATGCTTGCCACTACGCCTGATGACCCGAGTTCCTTCTTCAGGACCCATACAGCAGAAAGTGAGAACCAATCCCACAAGTTTTCGTCCTTTGAAGAGCGGCCTGCTCATAGCTGCCTGCCACCCACCTCCGTCAACACACAACACATAAATAGAGCTGTGATTCGTTCTTAAATAATGTTTAGAAATTTATTTATGTGTATGGGTATTTTGCCTGCATGTTTATCTCCGTGCCACGTGGATCCCTGGTGCTCAAGAAGGCCAAAAGAGGACATGGGATCTCCTGGAATTGAAGTTTTGATAGCTGGAAGCCACTATGTTGAAATCAAACCCAGGTCCTCTGAAGGAACACCAGTACCCTTAAACTATGAGCCATCTCTCCAGCCCCCAATAATTTTCTTTAAAAAAAATAAAAATACAGAATGTGCCGGGTGGTGATCAGAATGTGTCAGGTGGTGATCACAGCTCTGAAGAAGAAAATGGGACAGAGATGCCAGATGGTGACAGTGTGAGATTTGTTGTTGTGACCAAGACTGCCAGGAGATGTACTTATGAGGCACTCTGGGTTCCTCACTCACTGGCATAAGAGAGAGCACACTCATTGGGATCTTTGTCTAACTAGGAGAGCACCCAGAACTCTCAGCAGATTGGCAGAGTTGAAAGATTGAGTTGGGGACAATTTGAAGATGCTTTGGTTGGGCGGATGGGGAAGTAGGAGTAGTTCTGTGGCACCTCTGTTGAGACAGGGCCTTTAGAAGACCAAGCTGCTCCTGAACTAGAGATAACCAAGGGTAATCTTCATGGCGTGATCCTCCCAAGTACTGGGGCTACAGCATCTGACTGTCTGATTGGGTGTCTTGTCCCCATGTGCAGGCAGGAGAAGGAGGCAACAGTATCTGACAGCTGTCATGGGAAACATGTGGCCACATTCACAACTTAAATAATGCATCCTGACATTATTACAAAGAGGCTATTTTTTTTTTTTCTTGATCCACCCAAGACACAGTAGCCTTATGGGAAGTAGGCATTCTGTGATATTTTTATGTTGAACAGGAACATGCCATAACCAAGCTGGGAAGAATGTGCTGGCTTCTGCGTGTCTATTTTTTTTCTCATGCCTATTCTAGCCTAGCCATGCAAGATACTATTGCTAGTGTTCTTATTAAATCGGGATACTAGAGCCGAGGAGATGGCTCATTGAGTTTACTGGCCAGACTAACCTAGGCACTTTGGTTTCATCCCTAGAAACCCAAGTAAAGGTGGAAAGTGAGATCTGATTCCACAAAAGCTGTCCTCTGACCTCTACACATGGTGACATTGCATAAATGCTCCATGCCCGTCTGTCTGTCTGTTTCTTACTCTCACAGACACACACACACACACACACACACACACACACACACACACACTCATCATCTAAGGATGTATTCAATTATTTAATCATGTGCATATGAGAGTGTATTGTCTGTGTGTGTGCATGTGTGCATGTGTTCACATGCCTGTGGATGTTAGAAAAGGGATGTTGGATGCTCTGGAGCTGTGGCTATAGGCGGTTGTGAGACACCAAACATGGGTGCTGGATACTGAACTCAAGTCCTCTAGCAGCAAGCACCTTTAATCACTGAGCCATCGCCCCAACACCAATAAAAAATGTTAAGTAAAATAAAAATAAGTCAGGAAACAAAGTGTCATGTGGCTATTTGCTTCTAATCAAAGCCTTCCTTCTTCGAGAGGTCAGAAGAGGAAGGCTCTTAGGACTCATGACGCTTAGAAAGTTATCCGGTGCATGAGGTTCCTTACCCCAGGGTTATATAAAGACAGCAAACTGCTGCAGGAAGAGAGACTCTCCTGTGAAGCTGCCTGCAGGTCAAGCAGAGAGTCCCAGGGATGCAGCTTGGGTCAGTACCCATACAGGGAGAGAACAGTGATGCAGCTGCCTTTGAGTTATCCACACTCCACTCCCCTAAGTAACCAACGAAACCATTGGTTCACTACACTAAATGTGGGTGGCATCATTTCTTTTGTCTGTCATCTGTGCCCTGTTTGAGCTGCATAGAATGTTGTTCCTTACTCCCTGGGAAAAATCATTTGACACTAAGGTCCAGAAAGGATAAGGCCTTAATCTAAAGAAAGAAATCAAGAAAACCAGGAAGCAAATGACTGCGATAGATAGTCTTATGTCAACTTGACACAAGCTGAAGTCATTTGAGAGGAGGGAACCTCACCTCCGTAAGGTCAGGTTGTAGGCAAGCCTACAGGGCATTTACTTAATTAGTGATTGATGGTGGGGAAGGGGCTATCCCATTGTCGGTGGTGCTATCTCATTGTGGGTGGTGCCATTCCTGGGCTGGATGTCTTGGGTTCTATAAGAAAGCAAGCTGAGCAAGCCATGAGGTGTAAGCCAGTAAGCAGCACCCCTCTGTGGCCTCTGCATCAGCGCCTGCCTCCAGGTCCCTGCCCTGCTTGAATTTCCTGATTTCCTCCAATGAACAGTGATGTGGAAGTGTAAGCCAAATACACTTCTCCCTCCCATTTGCTTTTCATCATGGTCTTTCTTCCTTCCTTCCTTCCTTTCTTTCTTTCCTTCTTTCTTTTAAAGATTTATTTATTATATATAAGTACACTGTAGCTGTCCTCAGACACACCAGAAGAGGGCATTAGATCTCATTACAGATAGTTGTGAGCCACCATGTGGTTACTGGGAATTGAACTCAGGACCTCTGGAAGAGCAGCAAGGGCTCTTAACCACGGAGCCACCTCTCCAGCCATCATGGTATTTCATCACAGCAACAAAAACCAAGACACTTTCCCACAAGCCTCCTCATGTGACCCACATGCGTATCCCTCCAGTTCTGCAAGCTGGGAACTCCTTGGTACAACCTTGTCCTCAAAGAGGACACAGGGAGGGTTGGACGGTCGATGCAAAGCCTGAGGGAGAAGTCCCCAACAGTAGACACTCGCTGTCTATGCCAGAGGATATGTAAATGTTCAGTAAATTAAGTCACATGGTCACCATCAAAGCAAACATTTATCTCCTAGGGAAGAAAAGACGTGTTTTCTGCCTTATTTAAATCAAAAGGCTTATATTTCTGCAACAATCAAAACAAATTTATTCAGCAATTTAGGAACTATAACCAAAATTTTTTAAAAGCTAAAATATGCATGTTAAAGCAGTGTAAGGGAATATTCTCAAACAAAAGGTAACACAGTGTGTCTTAGTCAGAGTTTCTATTCCTGCACAAAACATCATGACCATGAAGCAAGTTTGGGAGGAAAGGGTTTATTCAGCTTACACGGTACTGTTCATCACCAAAGGAAGTCAAGACTGGAACTCACACAGAGTAGGAACTTGGAGACAGGAGCTGATGCAGAGGCCATGGAGGGATGTTACTTACTGGCTTACTTCCCCTGGCTTGCTCACCTTGCTTGCTTATAGAACCCAGGTCTACCAGCCCAGGGATGGCACCTCCCACCCTTGATCACTAGTTGAGAAAAATGCCTCGCAGCTGGATCTCATGGAGGCATTTCCTTAATGGAGACTCCTTTCTCTGTGATGACTCTAGCTTGTGTCAAGTTGACACAGAGCCATTCAGCACAGTGTGAAGCCGTTGATGTTCATTCTGCCCTACGTTTTATAGAACCCCCCCCCCACCTCTGGAAACAGCAAAACTCCAGACTTACCAGGAGGTTTTCCGGCTTCAGGTCCCGGTGGACGATCTTCTTGTCGTGCATGTGGACGAGGGCCTTACACAAGTCTGTGATCATAACTGCAGCGTCGGGCTCTGGAAACTTCACACTTTCAATGATGGCGTCGAAAAGGTCCCCTCCCTGAACATACTCCATGATCAGGTAGATCTCGGCCTCTGTTTCATAGACCTCATGCAGTTTCACGATGTTGGGGTGAGAGAGGCTCCGGATAATTAAAATCTCGCTGTCAACAATGTCCTCCTTGCCCTTCAGCTGGGACCTGTCAATAATCTTCATGGCGTAAGCCTGCTTGGTCTCTCGGTGCTTACATTCCTTCACGATGGCAAAGTTCCCGTCTCCAATGATCCGACCTATGTCATAGTGCTTCTCCACATCCGCTGTGATGATGCCCGTGGGCCTCAGCTTCCGGCCGCTGGGCCTTTCTGCCCGGTTCTCTTCCAGCTTCATCTTAGATTCCTTTTCTGGTGCCTTCCTCCCTCCTATGCCACCTGGCTTCTTCTCGTGCTCTGCTTCCTTCTCCTCCCCTCGGGTTCTGGGGAGCTGTGGGGGTGCAGCCTGCTGCTCCCTCAGGAGCCAGGTGGCATGCTTATTCCTGCATGTGTGCCTGGCGTCTCTCCTCACATCCACGGGCCCCTCCTCCACAGCTGGCGGACCTGTCACGAGGTCCTTCTGGGCCCTCACCGCACCCTGTGGATGACTTTCCTGACTTTCTGAGCCTCTGCTCTCTTTCTTGTCTGAGTTGTTGTTGGGCCTCCTTAACTCCTGAGGGGGATCCCTGGGGCTACCCCAGTGGCTGTCACCCTTCCACCCTTCCTCTCCATCTGTAGACTTTGCCTCAGAAGCCCTCCTGCAGCTCCTGGTCCTCACTAGCTTCTCAGCTTCCCACTTGTGACCTCTCCCCAGGTCCAGCTCAGAGGTCCCCAGGGGACACTGCTCTCTCTGCAGGCCCAACTGCAACTCCCTTTCTCTCTTACACTTCTCACACCTGACGATCTCCCCCGAGGTCTTTTCAATCTCCACCCCGAGATGCTTCTCCCCACTTGCATGAGTCTCCTCCTGAGTGGCTTCCCTAGGTGATGGCAAGCCACCCGATTCTGACTCCTGTTTCCCTCTTACCCACTTCTTCTGGGCCCTGGCCTTATCTTCCGGGGCCAGCTCTGTGGAAGTCTTGCTCTGATGCCTAATGACTGTCTTGCTCCCCATTCCCTCACTATAGCTTCCTACCTCCCCACAGCGGTGGCCTCCTTTCAGAAGCTTACTGGGAAGTCTGCTTCTCAGCCTTGGGGAGGGGACTCTACTGTGAGGGGCCAGGGTAAGAGCCCGGTTCTTAGGATACAACTCCTCCATGGCCAACTGGATACTCTTCAGGGTCAGTGGCTCTTTGCCCATGGCTATGAAAGCATCACCCTCCCGGAAGAAGTCAGACACACTCTTGACCTCCCTGCCCTTGAGGGTGAACAACTTCCTCACACGGTCATTCTTCCATCGTGGGAAGCCCAAGGCTTCAGAGATGTCCGATAGGAGCTGCTCAAATGTCTGCACTGACCGCCTGTTGAGGAGCAGGGTGGCCTTGCGGAGAGGCTGCCCACCCAGCTTCACCACCGTCACCACCCTGGGCTTCAGTGGGCTGTGCTCAGTGCGGACTGAGTGAAGGCTACTCTGAGGGCTGAACATCGGCATGACGACACCACGTGGCCCCAGGACCGGCTTCTCCAGAGGTCCTCGTCCTGCAGGCAACCAGGAGCCTGGCAGCTTCCTCTCAGTGATCTTGGAGCTTATGCATTTCAGAGAATGGTCACATGGGCCTCTGTTGCCTGCAATAGGAAAAAAGACAAAGGAGGTTAATCAAAGGGGGTTTATTGTCCTTTGGACTTCTGGCTTGATTGGTAGAGGGACTGGAAGTGCAACTCCAGAACAGCTGGCTGGCCCACAAGAAGACAGGGGCTTCATTTCCCAGTCACAATAAACAAACAGACAAATAGACAGATAGACAGGTATTCTACGGTCACTGTTTAAGTATGAATTAAGTATGTAAAATGACAGAGCCTTTAACCTTTATATTTTAGCTTCAGTCTCCTTTGTGAGAGCTCAGAATGGAGTTCATTTAACAAAATGCTGACAGCTATCAATACTTACCCTCTGATCTTACGATCGGCTTCTGTGTTATCATCTCATCCATTAAGGTGCAAGTCCATGTGCACAGCCTTGGCTGGCCTCACAAACACTGCCGGGCCAATGAGAGGAAGGGCTGCTAAAGCTCTAATAGAAAGTCTGCATAAAGGGCTGGTGTAAAGATTTTGAGGATTGTCATCCAAGTAGAGAAACTTCATCTCTAGAAGATATTCTTTTCTCTCCTTATTTAAAACAAGGTTCATCTCAGTGTTACAGTGTGCGTAGGATCCTTACGATGTACAAAACCCTGGATTCTATCTCAGCACCAAAAAGAATAAAAAGAAAAGACAGACAGACAGACAGGAAGGAAGGAAGGAAGGAAGGAAGGAAGGAAGGAAGGAAGGAAGAAAGAAAGGAACAAAGAAACAAAGAAAGAAAGAAAAGAACGAAGGAACTAGGTATGGCCACACAAGTTTGTGACCCCTGCACTGAGGATCTGAGGTAGAAAAAACTGCCGTGAATCTAAGGCTAGAGTCTAGACTGCACAGTGGGTCCAGTCTAGCAGGCTACAAAATGAGAGACCCAGTCTCAAATAAACATGCCAGACACAGCAGCACAAGCCTTTAATTATAACACTCAGGAGTCAGAGGCAGGTGGATTGCTGTGAGTCTCAGACCGGCCTGGTCTACATAGTGAGCCCCAGGCCAGCTGAGGAATTCATAGTGAGATCTGTGTCAAAAAATACAAATAAAAATGAAAGGTATGGTTAGAGAAATGGCTGGTGGTTAAGAGCGCTGGCTGACCTTCCAAAAGATGCTAGGTGCTTGATTTCCAGCATGCCCATAGCATACTCACAAGCTTACTGTTCCAGGTGATCCAACAAATCCCCTGGCCTCCTCCACACCAGGCACACACACACACACACACACACATGGTACACATATTTACACGCAGTAAAACATCCATACACATAAAATGATAATATTAGTTTTAAATGGTTATAAGCATGGTGCAGGAGAGGTGTTCCAGTCGATATGGGCACAATCTAGTCATGCAAACAACCAGCATCCTTGTCAGGCAGTTTGTAACCACCTGTGACTCCAGCTCCAGGGAATCCAGTACCTACTTCTAAGCTCTGAGGTACTGAATTCATACATTCACAACACCCCTCACACACACACACACACACACACACACACACACACAAAGTATTTTCAAATAAGACAAAAATATTTCTAAGTAACTATTGTTTAAATTTTCAAAGTGATTACTTCAAAGTATATTGGAATCAACCACAGCAAAAACCCCACTTGTGTAGGGATGGACAGCTTGGCCCTCATGGCCACACAGAATGTGTTTTGTTTTTTAATTATAATGTACAATCTGTTCTGAGACAATTTCTATCTAGGCACATTGTCGATCAGATGACAGAGTCGTAGCTAGTGCCGAGCTTCCCACATGCCGTGAGTTTATGAGCTTGGCAATCACAGTTACAGTGAAGGGATTTATTTATGGACATCTGTTAGACCTTCTCGCAATCACTCTGCCCCAGTTGTAGGCAGCAGGAACACGCATCTAAACTGCCTGCATCACGGACCTGAGGAAAGTTATGAGGAGACATAGCCATGACATGCACACATTCGTGTGAAGGACAGGTGAAGAGGAAAAAAAAATAAGGATCCTCATATACGGTGGGACCTTGCTTGATTCTACTTGTCAAACCCTTGGCTGCAAAGTCAATGTATAGGAATGGAGAATGATATCTCCACCAATATCCCAGACCTTGGCTTTCCAAAGTAAGGGTAGAGAAAGAATCGGGTAGCCCAAAGGATCAAATATTGGCTGGGGCCAGAGACCACTTCCAGGAAAAGTCAAGAGATGAATCAGACACAAATATCAGAAGAAAGAGCATCAGGAACAACTGAAGAACAGGAATTGAGTTGAGCCTTCAGCACTATGTGGGGTTGAGTCTCCTAGTAAGGGTCCAGAACCCTGCCATGGAGTTGGAAAGATTGTCCATGTGGTCCTACGGTTACTACAAATAAACGCAAAACCCAAGGCAGAGCAGAAATTCCAGTTATTTGGAGAAATGGTCAGTCTCTATATGACAGTGTCAAACCAAGGGATTATACAAGTCTCCCTTGGGGGAGAGCAGGAAGTGTGAAAACAGTGAGCTCTGTGGCAGCCATGAGACACTAAATTTCTAGCCCTGCCTTCCAAAGTCATTGGCTGTGGATGGAAAGCATCCTCTGATGCAAATCTGAACAGAGGAAAGTCCTGACAGCCAGGCAAAGAAACACCAAATGCATTGGTGACAGTGGCTATTCATCATGGAAGGAGGCTGGGGAAGACCTTGGAGAGATGTCTTAGATGATATTTCAGGGTGCTGTAAAGCAGTACTCATGAAACAGGACCGATGCCAGATGGCTGGATGGAGAGCAACGTAGGGAGATGTGAACCATAATGGGACCTGCAACCCCATGAGCCCAAACATCGGAAGGCCGTCATATGGATCTTCTGATGGGCAATTCGACCCCAAGGTACCCAGACCTGAGAGGAAAAAAGATGATGGATTGTCAGGAGGGCTATATTTTGACATTTTCAGAAGACTCTGTCCAAAGCATTCATGGATCCCTAGAAGTTAGAAGAACAAGCTAATGGGACTGTTTCTCTGAACCGAGGAAGCAACCCAGGACACGTCTAATGGAAGGTAAAGACAAAACAGTTTGGTCTCCACCACAGAGCATCTTTTATGCTCAGTGCACTACCTAGACACCCAGAACACTGGATGCTGAAGTCTGAAGGAAGAACTCAGCCTCTACCCTCCTAACAACAATGGCCCTATAGAGTTCTAGGTACATAGAGGAAGGAGGGATCCCAGAAGAAATGCAGCTGTGTTAGTTACTGTATTTGTTGCTTTTGTTGTAACTGACAAGACACTTGACAGAAGCAACTTAAGGAAGGAAAGGTTTATATGGGCTCAAGGAATACAGTTCACTATGATGGGGAAAGTCATGGAAGCGGGAGGGTGAGGAAGCAAGCTACTTTCCACCTGTGGTGGTTTGTATATGTTTGGCCCAGGGAATGGCACTGTTGGGAGGTGTGGCCTTGTTGGAGTAGGTGTGGCCTTGATGGAGTAGGTGTGGCCTTGTTGGAGTGGGTGTGGCCTTGTTGGAGTAGGTGTGGGCTTTAATACCTTTGTCCTAGCTGACTGGAAGTCAGTAGTCTCATAGCAGCCTTCAGATGAAAATGTAGAACTCTCAGCTCCTCCTGCACCATGCCTGCCTGGAAGCTGCCATACTCCTGCCTTGACGATAATGGACTGAACCTCTGAACCCGTAAGCCAGCCTCGATTAAATGTTGTCCTTATAAGAGTTGCCTTGGTCATGGTGTCTATTCCCAGCAGTACAACCCTAAGACACCAGCGATAGTCAGAAAACAGAGAGAGAGAGATGAAAGGCTGGTGTTTCAATTTGCTCTGTTTCTTCAACCTAGGACTGCAGCCCATGGGACAGTGCCACCCACAGTTATGGTGATCGTCCCATCTCAATGATCCTGACCTGGAAACTTCCTTGAGAACACACTCATAGATTTGTCTCCTAGGTGATTCTGGACCCTGTTAGGTTGACAATCAAGACCAACAGCTGCACACTTTTTGCCACAAACGACAATGTTGCTGTTTTGAACACCAAGTGTCGTCATGGACAGAGCCACTCAATAGGTTGAAACTGGAGGAAAAAGAATTTGTGGTCACAGATATTCATCTTCCATGGGGAAACCCCAAGGGAACGTGTATAAAGGACAACTAGACCAGAGTGGTCTATTTGCTTAGAATTTGAGCAAGCTTCATCATGCAGAGGTAACACAGGTCAGAAAGCCACCATTAAATCCTTAGTCTCGATAGCTGTGTGCATTCAGGGACATCCTGGAATCCTTCTGAGTTTCTGTTTCTCTGCCTGTCTGTCACTTTGTCATCTTGGAAGAGAAAAGTTCACTGAGGAAATGCCTCCATCACATTTTCCCGTAGGCGTGTCTGCTGGCATTTTTTTTTTTTTTTTTTTGATCGTTCACAGTGGCCCAAGCCCACTGTGGAAGGTGCTACCCCTTGCAGATGTGCCTGGGATGTCTAAGACAAAGAGCTGATCATGAACCGGTTGTCAGTGTTCTTCCATGGTCCCTGCCTCTGCTCTTGTTTGAACTCCTGACCCGATTTTTGCAAAGATAGACTGTGATTCAGGATAGGTAAACCAAATAAACACTTTCTTCCCCCAAGTCACTTTTGGTCACGGTGTCTATCACAGCAATAGAAAGTAAAGTAAGACACCGCCAAACAGTCATAATGTCTCATTCACACTGAGGGAACTGCCCCCTGCTCAGCCTGGATGGGCTCTCCAGCGGTGCTGGGTTTTACACGTTCTGAAAGAAAATGTGTCCTGCAAGCTTTGTCTTCCCCCAGAATCCATGTCCATCTTGAGGTCGAGGGGAAGAGATGCCGAGTACGTTCAGCAGGATATTTTTGTTGTTCATACAGTAACTGAAGCAGATACCCCAACAAACGTAAACATACAAGCCTCCTGGAAATGTGACCCACCATCCTACTTGCTGGTCCCAATGCTAGTGTATTGCACAATGCTAGTGTAACATACAGTGCCCAGTGTCTGAGCCAGCTTGCCATGACACTGTGGCCTGGGACTGGTTTGACTTCAAGACTCCAGCACTATTACCCATTGCTGCAACTCAGATGAGTTTGCATGACGAGCTCTGGAAATCACGCCAACCCAGTTCCCTCTTTAAGTATCATTACTTCTTTACTTGGAGGACCAGCTGCCAGTCACCAAGTGCACACTAAAGTCCAAAGATAACAAGAGCCTAATATTTTACATTGTCCTTTTCTTCTTATCACAAGGAGAGTTTACCTTTCCCTGGTTATTTTTTTTAACATAATCCATGTGTCTAATTTCAAATAAATAAAAACAAGCCGTGTCTCTGCTCAGCCTTCCAAGAAGCTATAATAGATAACCACTAGAATAAGAGTCAGGGCTAGAGAAATGGCAAGGTGGTTAAAAGCACTGGCTGCCCTTGCAAAGGACCCAGGTTTGATTCCTAGTACCCATATGGCGGCTCATAACCACCTGTAACATGGAACAAACATGGAGTCCAACAGTCTCTTCCAGCACCAGCTACCTGTGTGGTACAGACCTACATGCAAGCAAGACAACCAGCCAAACACACAAAATGTTAATGCTTTTCTAAGAAAGAGGAGAATTATAACCAGTTGCTACAGGACACAGGCAATGCCTGGTTGCTTCTGAAGCACTTGAAAACTGTGGGGAAAAAATGGAAATTGGTGTCTTAAAATGTCCATGTAACATCCAATACATAATGAATAAAAAAATTAAAAATGACCACACTTAACACAGTATCATTAACTTGCTCTCCCTACCAGGGAAATTCCTCCCTTGACATATTTTCCATGTTGCCAGCCTTTCAGTTCCTGGTGGTTCCCCCAGATTAATCGCTGTAGCCTCCAGATTCGATGCTGAGACTGTTCACTCAGGAGGCAGGGATGGAGTGGGACTGGGGGAAATTTCCCTTTCCACTGAGTCGTTTGTTCTGGGCATTTTCCAGACACCATTTGGAGACAAACACATTCTGCTCCCTTGTGGCTATGAGACCAGAGAAACATCTGCACAGTCCCCATTTGACAATGCAAACAGCCCAAGGAGAGTTTTCTAAATGAATTAAAAACTGAGAACACGGCAGAGATACCGCTGTTCTGTGTGTTGGAAGCCCAGACCGTGTTCAAATAGTGGAATCTGGAAGCACTGACAAGGAAGGAAGAGAAAGTGTCCTGTCGCCTTACACTGTCATTACCAGTGGTACATCAAGTTCCAAATGCTATCACCTTCGTCCCCAACATCACACTGACTGGGACACTCAAAGGGATGTTTCTCTGCTCCTAGGACTGCCTGTTTCACATTAAATTTATCTGCTGATCTGGTCACCATTTCCCTAGGTGGCTGCATACACAGAAACACCTCACTCTCTCTGTGAGTGGCACCTTAGCCTATTCTGCCTGACCATTGGTAGATACACCTTCCTTAGCTGTTCATGGCAGCAAGGTAGAACTAGTGTGACTCCTGTATCACCTCCAGTGTTCCTGGGACCTTCTTTAGGGACAGGATCACTCTGCCCCATCTTTGTCCCGGCATGACACATTTCGGGTTGAAGGTTTTGTGGGTGGGGTGCTGTACTTTCCCCTCCACTGGGAATCCTGCCTGCCTACAGGAAGTGGCCACTTCACAATTCATATCCCCTGCTGCTAGGAGTCTCAACTAGAGTCACCACCATAGATGGCAAAGGGGCGGGGAGGAGAAAGGAAAGGAGGAGAGGGAGGAAGAACCAACCCTAGAAAAAAAGGACTGACAATCAGGCTCTGAACTCTCCCTGGTATACCAGCTGCCCCCCTGAGTACCTAGGTTAATGGTTAAGCCGGCAGCTTGCTGGTTAATCGCCAATTTGCTGCATTCTGTAGTGCCGTCTTTCCTGCATGTCAGAGTACACAGGAACTGCCTGAAGTTTGTTCAGCATACATGGGTGTCCAGTCAGTCTTCTGGGGGGGGGGTTGGACCCTGGGATTTGCCTTTCTCATAATCGATGTTACTAGCCTGGCCCCTGTCCCATGCTCTGAGAAGCAAGGACAAAGTTAAAAGCCAGAGGGTCTCCTGGAAGTGTGTATTTAATTTGATAGTGAGAAACTTGTGGTATTACCAAAACATGGCACTAAGGATGCTGATGAGGGACGTCCCTGGTTCCCTTCCACAAGAAACAACGAGCCGACGCAGACCTGAGTTTATATCTCTGTTGCCACCAGTTGCCAGAAGAGCAAGAGGGCTAGGGATGAGCAGGGAAGGCGTTACTGTACTCGGGCTCCTGAGATCAAAGATGACAGGCTGAATGCCTGAAGAAAGAACAGAAACTGGGGTGTCTAAGCTGGATGAGTGCTTCCCTAGCATGCGGGAAGCCCTGGGTTCTACCCCAGCACTGCATATGCTGGATGGGGGGGGGGGTTCGCATCTGTAAAACCAGCATTTGGGAAATGGAGTCTAGAGAGTAAAAAGCTTGGAGCCACCCTCAGCACACAGCAAATTTACAGACAGGCTTAAAGAAAGAAAAGGGAACGAACATCTTGGAAGCTTGCTCCACCCTATTCGCCAGTCCTAGAAAGTTGGTTCAAGAACCCTGGAAATACAGGGAGAAGGGAAGGGGAAAGGGGCTACATTTCTAAAGCCTGTGTGACCTCTGAGCCTCGGATGACCAGGTATAAGTGAGAAAAACCACCCTGCCTGCCTGGACCCTACTCGGTCTCAGCAAAAGCCTCTGAGAAGCTGCAGACAGCCAGAGGACAACAGAGGGCGGGGACAGAAGTTGCCTAGCAACTGGGTGAAGAGGAGGAGCCACATTATACCTTAGGGACACAATGCTCTGTGGACTGAGGTTGCAGATGGAGGGCCTGTGTGAGCAGTAGGGCAGCCAGTGCACTGGGCATTAAGTCCCGCCCCACTTGCTCCCAAAGCCGGCTGTAATGGGGACGCTTCTCCCTGACTCCCTTGCCTCCAGATGGGCATTCCAGCCACTGCCTGTCACCTACACTCCAGCTCCTCTTCCATCTCATTGGTTCTAAAGTGGCCCGAGCTCTTGAACTGACCCGTGGCCAGCGTCTCATGCCAACCCACTGTGCCCTGACATGGTCTTTGTCTAGAACACTTGAGGAGGCTGGCCTGCTTTGAGCCTCCGGGAGCTCTCCCTGGGGACAGCTAGCCTTTCCTTTCTGCCACTGGGTTTTATGTTTCCTCCCAGTTCGCCTACAACTGCATCCCCAAGGCTCTGCCACCCACTCGGTGAAGTCACAAAGGGGTGCAGTCTCCAGACCCAGCTGCTGCCTCTTGAGACCCGAACGTTCTCAGCAGCCTTGCCTTGGGCTGAGTGCTAGATAAGGGGGTCCTTTTGATGGGTCCTGTTAGAGGCGCTCACCCCTCCAGACACCCACATGCTAAGACGTCACCACTGATTTGTCTGCCTAGTGACTCCAGCTTGCCCAGCCCACTGGCCAGTGTCAGACAGCACTTCAAACACACCAGCCAAATGGAGCTTTGACACACTTCCTCCGTAGCGTTTAAAGGCAAAACCATGCCCCCACCGATTCCTGTGTTTAAACGATTTGGTCTCCAGCCAGACTCTGTTTGAGAAAGTTGCTGAACTTCTAGGAGATGGACCCCACTGGAGGAAGTGGACCTTTGAGAGGCTCTGTCTCC
The DNA here is from genome assembly GCF_963924665.1 of Micromys minutus. Lineage (NCBI taxonomy): Eukaryota > Metazoa > Chordata > Mammalia > Rodentia > Muridae > Micromys > Micromys minutus. The sequence goes on along the minus strand of NC_137956.1, from coordinate 41,321,244 downwards.
TCTCTCTCTCTCTCTCTCTCTCTCTCTCTCTCTCTCTCTCTCTCTCTCTCTCTCTCTCTCTCTCCCTCTCTCTCTCTCTCTCTCTCTCTCTCTCTGTCTCTCTCTGTCTCTCTCTCTCCCTTCCTCCCTCCTTCCTTCTCTCTCTCTCCTCACCCTCCCTCCTTCCTTCCCTCCCTCCCTCTCTATCTCTCCCTCTCCCTCCCTCCCTCCTTTCCCTTCTCTCTCTTTCTCTCTGCTTCCTGTTCTGTTGCCTCCAAAAGTTGCTTTTTGTCAGATGTTTTATCACATCAACAAAAAAATCACAAATGCACTCCTTGTAGTGAGGCTAGAGAGGGCAGAAGAAAGGCAAACTCTCGGGCTGGGCTGTGTGTTGGTGGGTCGATGGCTGGGCTGTGTGTTGGTGGGTCGATGGCTGGGCTGTGTGTTGGTGGGTCGATGGCTGGGCTGTGTGTTGGTGGGTCGATGACTGGGCTGTGTGTTGGTGGGTCGATGGCTGGGCTGTGTGTTGGTGGGTCCCAACCTGTTACTGTATGGGACAGAAGAGTGACACAGTCTGCAGATTCCTTACACGGTGAGTGTGGTGGTGTGCACCTGCAGTCACAGTATGCAGGGGATTGGGGCAGGAGAATTGCCAGGAGTTGAAAGCTGTTCTGAGTTTCTAAGTTCAAAACCTTATCCCCCTACCCACCCACCCCCTAAAAAAGTAACTCTAAGTTTTAAGTGATATTGATTTCCTAGTAAGACCACTTCAGTGAGCCCCAAATAGTTAAATAGTGAGCAATTAAAATGACTTTCAGGGTCCGAAGAGAAAACAGAACAGACACAAACACGCCAGTGGGCATCAGCACCTAGCAGGACCGCGGTGTCCTCGTTGGGAAGCCATCTGGCATCTCGCTGGGCAAAATACACTCACGCTGTGTTCCCGGAGCTGGTAAGAAGGGTGTTTCAAAAGGATACAGCTTTAGGGGGTGGAAAGATGGCTCAGTGGTTAAGAACACTTGATAGACTTGGAAAGGGCGGGAGTTCAGATTCAAACACCTCATCTGCTGCCCACAGCAAGGCTACTCCAGTTCCAGGGGTTCCGGTCTCCCTTCTGACTCCCACCTACAGGGGCCGGCACTCGTTCCCACACCCACCCACAATACATTGTTTAAAAATAAATATTTTTAAAATGTGGATCTTACTCATAGATGTGAGACGTAAGTGCAGAACACAGTGAGGTTGAGGTTGACCGTAAGATAAGTAACAGGGAAATGTTTTGATAAAGAATATAAACGAAATGCGTTCATTCCATGGGAGACAAATTGTCTGACTTCACTGTGCTCTTATCGGAGTCTGCAGTGCTCCTGACTGACAGGACACTTCTCATAAATATTCATCATCAGCATGGTGGCTGATGAGATCCACTTGACTTCCTGGTAAAAACTCTCAAGAACAGCTTGTGTTGAAACAGAAATCCTTCATAAACAGAAGTAAAGCCACAAATCCAATCTCAGGAGGACTGTGCCAAGTGCAAAGGCGGTCTGCATACAAATATCTATATGTGAAAACATTTATCAATAGGCAAGCAACCCCTAATAAATATACATACACACATTATTTACAGACAATGAACACTTAGCCATTACCACACTGGTCAGCAGTAGGCACAAAAACAATTTTTCCTGTATCCCGGGTTCTTTTTGCACAAGAGCCCTGGCACATTTAGCTTGTCCTTTGTAACCAAACCTAAAAGCAAACTTTTAGTGTCTGCAGAGAAAACAGAACAGACACAAGACCCACCAGTGGGCATCAGCATCTAGCAAGACAGCCTTGCCCTAGTTGGGAAGCCATCTGGCATCTCGCTGGGCAAAATACACTCACACTGTGGTCCCGGAGCTGGTAATAAACAGGTGAGCTTCCCCGGTGTCCCTGCAGACTGAGTGATCTAAAAGAAACTCTCTAAAGTGAACCAAGAGTCCAAACAAAGAAGAATATTGGTGTAGAGCAGATGAGGGGACAACTACTTCTTTCATCTAGGGATTCAGATTGGGTTTGGTTTTCTTCTAAATTAGAGTAGTAAAGATATGGTTGGAACGCCACCACGGGTGTCTTCGGAGCTCTGGGAACCTTCCCGGTCCCCACTCAGAGAAGCCGGTCACAGATGCTGGCTGGGTCCAGCATCCCCCCTCTGTAGGGCTTCCCACACCTTGTAAATATAGTAGCAAAGTGCCAGCCATACGCTCTGCTGTGTGCAGAAAACTCTCCCCACACTGTGACTGCAGTGCAACTGAGGCAGGCTGGCTTCCCTGCAAGAACAGCTCCCCACAGAGCCCACCCCACTTTCTGAGGGCCTCAGAACCTCCCATTGGCCCTGGCAGTGCCTGGCTTCCCTGGGGAGTGAAGAAGAAGGTTTTTTTTTTTTGGGGGGGGGGGGGAGGCAATGCAATACTGGCTCCTTGCAGAAACATGGCTTACAACAGTGGAGTCGGCTAAAGAAATGGATTTGCTTGGGAAGATTCCAAGCATATGAAGCTGTTGCCATGGCTGAGGTAGGCTGGCAGCGAATCGGTGTTACTTGAGTGGTATTGATGAAAGCAACCTGTCAGGTGCTGGGCAAGCTTGTCAACTATAGACACGGAATTTTCTCTTTTTGTCCCACCACACTCCCTTCCTTCCTTCCTTCCTTCCTTCCTTCCTTCCTTCCTTCTTTCCTTTCTTCTTCCTCCTTCTCCTGAGGCAGGGTCTCTCTGTGTAGTACTGGCTAACCTGCAGCTTGCTATATAGAACAGATTGGCCTCAAACTCAGAGATTTCCTGCCTCTGTGCCCCCCCACCAAGTGCTGGAGTTAAAGATGTGTATTGTAGGGTATTTGTGAACCCTGAAATTGCGTTATTTACTGAAAACACCTGTCTCTAGTTGTGGTGTAGCTCAGCCCTTAGCACACACCTTTAATCCCTCTGGCTAGAATACAGACAAGCCCTTACTATTATACACCTTTAATCCCAAACAATGAAGGTAAAGTTAGTTTGTAGAAGGAAGCACCCATGTTTGAAAGTGATGTCTAATTGAGTGGCAGACAAAGTGACGAATCAGAGGAAGATTTGACAGAATTAGGCTTCTTAGTGATTTCTTTTCATTTTTAAAGTATAACCTATTGTCTTGGTTTTCTCAACATGTGCACAGGTTAAAAACATGACTTGGAGTATGATGTCCTCACACTCGCTTTCATGGTAACCAGTCCGGCCTGCCGGGCCTGTCTTTAGCATCAGTGAGGGGGTGGCTACCTCTGGCATCATCCGCTGTTACGCAGGTTATGTTATTACCGACAACTGTCAATTGTCTTCAAGAAGCCTTTGATGTGCGGACTACTGAAGTCTCTCTCTGACCAGACACTGACAGACTTTCCACATGTGAGAGATTATGTTTCAAAGAGAACCGCATGCTGGATCCAAGTTGTTCGTCTTCACAGCACCTGTAACTCTGCTTGGCTGTGAGAACAGGACCCTGTAACGCTCAGAGCCTCTCCTTGCTCCCTCTCTCCCTCTGCAAATTCACTTCAAGTCTAGGACACGCCTATTTATTTATTCTGATCCACCTGAAAAACCAGCTTGAGCTCCTGAAATCATTTTCTATGTTTTTACTGCAAAATACAGTTTAAAAGTAGTCAGCTATAAGGTGAAAATATTTAATAACACATTTTTCTTATACATTATTTTTAATGTATTTTTTGGAAAGTTTATACACATACCAGCTTTCCTACAGAAACTTCAATAAGCTGGGTTTATTTTTCAGCCTTTAAAAATTCTTGGTAATAGCTTTCATTAAAAAAATGTATCTTTCATAATAAATGTAAGGAACAGTATAAAACTCTGAGGAGAGGGGCCTGGAGGGCTGGCTTGGTTGGGAAAGTGCTTTTTGCACAAGTCTGAGGACCTAAGTTCAATCCCCAGATCCCATGTAAAAAGTAAAAGGCTGGGTGCAGTGGTACCTTCTTGTCACCCCAGCACTTAGGGAGACAGAGGAAGGCAAAACCTCGGGGTTACTGTCCACCAGCCTAGCCTAACTGTCCATCGGAGACAAATGAGAGACACTGTCTCAAAAATAAGTTGGTACCATGGTTGCCCTCTGGTAGAACTCAAATACACACACACACACACACACACACACATGCATGCTGTGAGAGGTACTGGAAGAGTCACTTGAACGGCCTTCCACTGCAGACGGTAACACCCTAAGAAGTGAAGACTACTCCCATTTCTTCCCCATTGTAACTGGTAGGCTATTAAACACTAATTAGTGTAAGTTTCCAGGGAGAGCAAGGAGAGAGGCCAGCACAACACAGGGGTTTCTTAAACTTTTTCCACTCTTCCTGTGGAGCCCTGCAGGGGCTCATGCCTGTGGGAACTGCTTCTTTGAAGATGTTCCACACAAGGAGAAGCTAGATAAGGGACAAGGTGGCAGTCCTCTGGGGGTGAACAGTCTCTCGGGAGGCAGGTGTGCCCTGAATCACAGGACCAGTGTAAGGTAGGAGGGCGGGGGCGTGTGCGTGTGCACATTCACGTGGCGAGAAGGCATATCTGTGCAGATGTAGAAGCCAGAGGTTGACATCAGGTACTTTCCTCAATTCTTTTCCACCTTATTTTCTTTATGAGACTGTCACTCACCAAAGCTGGAGTTCAGTTGGAACTAAACTGGCCTGCCAGGGAGCCCCCAGGCTGTTCCTTCCCAGAGCTGGAATGACAGATGTGTTCTCCCATGCACACACGGCTCTTTTCACAGCTGCCAGGGCACCAAACTCAGTTCCTCATACTTACAGAGTAAGCATCGTGCCAGCTGAGGCATCTCTCACAGCCCGCTGTTTGAGGAACTGTAATGCAGATTCTCATACCTCACTACAGAGAGATGATCAACACGGTGCATTTTTCAGAAACCCAAGGAAATAACAAAGATATAGCCTCCAACGAGCTGGCACTTCACACTGTAATCTAATGTAGAATCGAAGATGATTGTATCCCAAGTAAGAAGGCCTGGATCATTTTGTATCCACTATTAGGACAATGAACTAATGATTTGGAAGTAGTGTGAATTTGAATTTTCATTCTAGGAATAACACCAAGGTGTCTTCCGGAGGAATTATAGGCAACACAGAAAATCATTCATATTTACTTTAATATTAGCCCCCCCACCCACCCCAAAGAGCACTCTAAAGGTGAGGAGCAGTCAGAGATGGGGATGCAATTCAGTTCATAGAGGTTGGCCTAGAACATCCAAAGTGCAGGGGGTGGTAGCACCCTCCTGTAACCCCAGCGCTCGTGAGGAGAACCAAAAGTTCAAAGTCACCCTTGGTTTTATTAGCTGGTGGGAAGCCAGTCTGCAATACATGAGATCATGTCTCAAAAAAATAATAATAATAAATGAATAGATAAGACATTTTTAAAAAGTTAAAAAGTGAAGGTGTGAATCAAAGATCCCCAGAGTCCTTAGAAGATCAGCCTGATGTTTAGTCAGAAAAGCAAGTGCCTTGGATCATAAATGCTCAGAAGCCAAAGGGTCACCACAGTAGGTTTTTTACTCTAATGAACCCGAGTGTCCACAGGCTTCTGCCATATCTGAGGAGCTCAGTCTCCACAATGGCAGAGCAACGGAGCGGAGTGGGGGCAGTACCCTGACTTTCTAAGAGATGACACACAGCATCCCCACCCACCATCCAGTTACGGAAGCTGCTCACACAAACACAAACGGACCCAAAGTGCTGGGCCCTCCCTATAGCAGAAGCTGGGAAAGGATATAGATCGGTTTGGCTCAATCTGCTGAGAATCTCTGGAGGCCGCAGACATGGCTCCTATTCATGGCCGTCCTGCCTGGAGGAGAGGGACATTGAAGTCTACCTGCATCCTCTTGACATCTGAGTGCTGCGCCAATCCTCCAGAACTGCCCGGCTCTCCTGGCCTGCGCCGGACATGGACAACCCCGAGAAAGCTCTCTAACAGGCTAGCAAAGGACAGGAGAGGTGGTGTGATCAGGGACTGTGGACAGGGACTGTGGCATCAGCTGAGAATGAACATGTGGGTATCTGCCAAGACTGACACTGGCACACAAAAACTAAAGCTCCAGGGGGCTCCAGCTGCAGACACCTGAAACAGAAGCAACATCCCCATCCCCCAACACTGTCCCCTCCTTTCCCCCAAGACTCTCCCCCCCCCCACTCTCCACCACCTTCACCTAAGCCATCTGTATAGCCATTCCTAAAACCCCATCAACCTTGAGGGCCAAAGAGGCTTCCTGTAGACTTCTCCAGGAACAGTGCCTATGGGGTCTGCACCTTTGGAGAGGTGCCATGTGGGGGTGGGTTAGATAAGGAACAAGGTTCCTGTCCTCAAGAAGTGTGCAGTCTTGGGGAAGGCAGATGTGCACTTGATCTCAGGACGTGTGTGTGTGTGTGTGTGTGTGTGTCTGTCTGTCTGTCTGTCTGTCTGTCTGTCTGTGTGTCTGCTATGTGCACATGCATGTGCATGCATATACATACATGTTCATATTGGGAGAGGTCCACGTGTGTAGATGTGGAAACCAGAATATGATATTTGGTGTTTCCCCCTTCACTTTTTTCCTGTTTTTTGGCTTGTTTTTTTTCCTCTCTCTCTTCTTTTTTGAGACATTCCCTCACTGAACCTGGAGCTCACTTTCAGCTGGCCCAATCACAAAAACCCCCGGCAACAATCCCAACAGAAGCAGAGAAAGGAGGCTCCATGCTTCCATGGGCGTTTCAGAGGCTCTGCTTTGATTCTCCTCCCTAAGTCAGTGAGGCTGAAAGTTCAACCCTGGTGTAAAGAGGAAAGAAAAAGGCACTTGGGTATGCGGGCTCACGGAGCACCTGGTATATCAGGTTAATCATTGTAGAGAAAGAAAACACAGGATGATGTTTTAAACCTTTTCTTTTTTAATCTCTCTCTCTCTCTCTCTCTCTCTCTCTCTCTCTCTCTCTCTCTCTCTCTCTCTCTCTCTCTCTCTCATTGTGTATGTGTGTGCACTGACTGACACATACCTAACACATGTGTGGTAGTCAGAGGACAACTTACAGAACTTTGGTTCTGTCCTTCCACAAGGTAGATGCCATTTGCAGAGGCACGTTCATAAGATTTGGTGGCTGGTGGCATAAGCTTTTACCCACTGAGTCACCTCAGCAGCCCTAAATATTTCATACTGAACATCTCAGTTACCACTTCCCTCTAGAAGCCACACAGGTTTATTTTATGACATTTTGTTTCTACGTTTCCTGTCCTTTCTTTTCCCTTCCTCAGTGTGTAGAGTTTCCATCTGCCACTCCCCACAAGAAATGTAGGCCTCTCTGCCTTAAGGTATAGGGTAGACACTTTACTGGGCTCTTAAAGTTGAAGCCAGATAACGGATCTCACAACATTGGCATGACAGCTTCAATGTCAAAATTACCCATAATTTTCTCAACTTTTTTCAGCTTCCTTTAAAATGTAGGAGACAAAAAAAAAAAAAAAAAAAAAAAAAAAAAAATGTAGTCCTAATTAGGCAAAATGTTTCAGACCCAACAAGTCAGAAGCAACAGACACAAAAGAGGATAATAGCTCCACCAGATCCATCCACAAGGACAGGCACCACAAGATGCAAAAGGATCTCAAAGGCTGGTTTCAGAAGTTTCATGTCAGTTAGAGAAGATGGATGGTAAATGCTGCTGGATACCTGTGGTCCTCATCCTCAATTTGAGTCCTGTATCTTCACCATGGATATCTGTGGTCCTCATCCTCAATTTGAGTCCTGTATCCTCACCATGGATACCTGTGGTCCTCATCCTCAATTTGAGTCCTGTATCTTCACCATGGATATCTGTGGTCCTCATCCTCAATTTGAGTCCTGTATCCTCACCATGGATACCTGTGGTCCTCATCCTCAATTTGAGTCCTGTATCCTCACCATGGATACCTGTGGTCCTCATCCTCAATTTGAGTCCTGTATCCTCACCATGGATACCTGTGGTCCTCATCCTCAGCAACAGCAGCATCAACCACTCCAGTCTCATCCTTTCCATCAATTTCCATGTGCAGTAAGCCTCCAAGTCCTGTTGATGTAGCACCTGACAGTCTCCTAAATTCAATGCATCCTCCTCCCCATTCCCATAACAACTGCCTTAGCACCTACTCACCTCTCCCCCATCACATCCAACCTCAGCACCCACTCCTGACCTCAGCACCCACCCCATCACTCCTGACCTCAGCACCCATCCCATCACATTCAACCTCAGCACCCATCCCATCACATTCAACCTCAGCACCCGCTCCATCACTCCTGACCTCAGCACCCATCCCATCACATTCAACCTCAGCACCCATCCCATCACATTCAACCTCAGCACCCGCTCCATCACTCCTGACCTCAGCACCCATCCCATCACATTCAACCTCAGCACCCGCTCCATCACTCCTGACCTCAGCACCCACCCCATCACTCCTGACCTCAGCACCCATCCCATCACATTCAACCTCAGCACCCATCCCATCACATTCAACCTCAGCACCCGCTCCATCACTCCTGACCTCAGCACCCATCCTATCACATTCAACCTCAGCACCCACTCCATCACTCCTGACCTCAACACCCATCCCATCACATTCAACCTCAGCACCTGCTCCATCACTCCTGACCTCAGCACCCATCCCATCACATTCAACCTCAGCACCCGCTTCATCACTCCTGACCTCAGCACCCATCACATCACATCTGGCCTTAGCACCCACCCCAGCACTCCAACCTCATCCTATTGCAAACACACCCCAGTTCGATGTCTTGAGCCTTGCCTCCTTGCTCCCACCAAACTTCCCCCAATGCTCTAGATAAAGTGATGTCTCTAAACCACAGAGTTGAAACTTTAATTTAGAGTTGTAATGATTCTCAGGAAAGCCTGACTTACTCTAGGGACCCACGGGTTCTCAAAACATTGCCCTGACTCTGTGCTTTTATTTGTATATGTCCTTTAAAGAAATGTTATGAATCATTCACATGACTGTGTTCTGATCAAGTTTTGCCATATAGTTTTCCTCCTTATATATTCTTGAATTATCAATGTAATTCGCATAAGGAAGTGTGTGTGTGGTGGGGGGGGGATGTTTGAGATATTATCTCTATGTAGATCTGGCTTTCCTGGAGCTCATTATGTAACATGGTCTGGCTTTGAACTCACAGACATCCACCTGCCTCTGCATTCCAAGAGAAAAATATTAGCTTTCATTTCTTATGTGCATGTGTGTTTATGAATATCTGCACTTGTTTTCATATTCGTGTGGGGGTCAGGATTCAGCACTTGGTGTCTTTCTCGTTCACTATCTCATTGAATCCAGAGCTTGCCTTCCAAGCCAGGCTGTCTGGCCAGTACATTCCAGAGATCCTCCTGGCCCTGCCTCCCCAACTCTGGGATCACGGATGTGCACCACCTCATTTGTTTATGAACATGGGTGCTGAAAAATTGAACTCAGGTCCTTTTGCCAGTTTGGCAAATACTTCACCCAACTGAGCCTTCTCCCCACCCCACCCCCCAAAGTCACTAGATATTGTAGTTGTCTAGTGATAAAATAACAAATAAGAATTTTAATGTGGAGTGATCAAACCAGAGAGAACCGAGTCATCACACGGGACATTGGCAAGACAAACAACACACTGAATTCACAAGACCCTGCAAGGAGCTTTTAGAGGCTGAACCGGAGACTCTGTTCTAACAAAACAAAAAAATAAAAAAATAGTGCTCATCAGATTAAATTCATGTCCCGAACATATTCAGTTTATAGCTGTGGTGATGGTGTACTTAGATGTTTGAGTTGGGTTTACAGGCACAGAATAGCGCTAAGTGTCAAGGATTCAGAACTACTGAGTGCCACCTTGTGTGTAAGTTGCATTAAAATGATAACAATTTAAGCCACACTAGAAAACCAAATCTTTTTCTTTTTTTATTTTTAAGGAATTGGTGCACGATTCCCATTTCAGACACTCTGGCCTCAGACAAATATGGAAGGAGCTGAGCAATGCTTAGGCCACTGGCTCCTCGCACCTCTGGCCAATAGGCCATGGACATAGCCAACAATACATCTGTTAACAGGAGCCAGAGAGGAGGACTCTCATGCTCTGTCAACACTGACGACCCACAGCCATGTGTTCCTGGCGCTCACACTGTGGTGACTCCACAGCCACGTGTCCCTGGTAGTAAGCTAGAGAAGCTCTGCCCGTCTGCCCTGTGAGAGGCAGAGAGTATGGTTGAGCTGTGTGTTTCTTAACTAGGCTTTTAAGATAATTGAGTTGGTCTGTTGCAGCAGCACAGCTCAGCCCATGCCTACTGACACCGCTTCCTGGACAGAGCTCTGACCCTACCAAGCCCTTCTCACCACACTCCATCTTCCAAGTGACTCTTAACTCAGTGACAGACCCTCCACACTGTTCTATGCCACCTTCCATTAGATGCGCTGTTCCTTTATTCTATAATACCACGTTCCACATACTTTCCCCCTCCACCGTCCCAGCCACTGTAACTCAGCTTCGAAATGCCAGTTCAGATCCAATTGTACCAGGAACCTTTCCTCTATTTCCTGACACTCTCTCTTTACAATCAGCACACACCAATTACACAGAATAATAGGTTTCGTTGTGATGCTGCCCCGTGTGTATGTAATATATTTTGATTATATTTAACCCCCCATTTTTTGCCATCACTTGTTCCTTACTAGTCTATTTCCTCTTTCCATAAACCTTTTCTTCTACCTTCATGACTCTTTAAAAAATATAAATTGCAGGGGCTGGTGGGATGGCTCGGTGGTTAAGGATATTGGCGGCTCTTACAGAGGGCCTGGGTTCAATTCCCAGCACACAGATGACAGCTCACAGCCATCTGTAGCTCAAGTACCAGCGGAACTAATGTCCTCTTCTGGTTTCCACTGCATCAGGCATAGAGTACACAGACATACATGTAAGAAAAACATCCATACATGTAAAATTAAAATAAATAACTATTTAATATTTAGAGGAAGCGATTCTGTGGATGAAATGAAACATGAACTATTTCTGTGTTTTGGAAAGATTCTTTTTTTTTTTTTTTTTTGCTTATTTATGTGTGTACAGGTTCACACATGTGTGAGTTGATTCTCTCCTTCATTTTCGAGTGTTCTGGGATTTGGGCTCAGGTTATCGGTCATGGTGGCAAGTCCCTTCACTGAGCCATCATACCAACCTCTCCCCCTCCCCAGCTCCCTCTCTCTCCCCTTATTTTCCTGAGTATGACAATGCCTAGTTTAACTTGTTTCAGTTTCATCTTTGTGTTGAATTCATTGTAGACACACTGTAGAAACATTGTATACACACCCTGTTTCCACTACCTGTTCATCCCTTGATGGACATGTAGATTTCATACCCTGATTATTGTGACTAGTATTACAATAAATACAAGCCTCCAATATTTCTACTGGGCGCTGATTTTGATTATTGACTTTGGTTACATATTCATGAGTGGTAGAGGTGGATCACATGGTTGTGGTATTTTTCGGGGTTGTTTATTTTTAAGACCTTCCATGTTGATTTCCATAGTGCCTAGACTCATTTATCATCCCACCTACAGCACATAAAGGTTCTCCCCAACCCCCACCAACATCTGTTATTTGTTTTCTTAAAGGTGAACATTCCCACTGGAGTGACCTAGAATCTCAGTGTACACCCTCATTGCCCATCAGCTTTATAAAACTCTTTTGTCCCTATGTTACAATTATCCATGGAGCCATGTCAGATCATGCCAGGCCCACCACAGTGGGATAGAACCAATAACCAGTGTGTTCCTGAAATCTCGAGGCCACAATAAGAGAGAAGCTGTAGTGGCGGTTTAGTGGGAAGGAACTTTCTCAGGACGGCTGATTCTAGGGCATCTGAAAGCAGCCGGATTAGATCTAGCACCCACCAAAGACAACATCCTAATGACAGCACCCCTGGGCTCTCTTCAGCTCAGGTCCTAGCCAGACCCTTCCCAGGGTCCTGAACTGGTCCACTGTCTCCCCACATACTGCTCAGCCCCCATGAGAGTTCAGGCTTTCCCTGGGAAGGAATGACTAAGGACCTTGTATTCAAAGTGTGGTTCCCCAAACAAGAAGCACCTACAAGAAAAGAGAGAAACCATGGGCTCCAAGACATTCCGAATCCAAGTCTCCATTTTTACCTATATCACCAGATGGTTAAATTGCCCAAAGCTATTTGAAAGTTTGGTACAGTCAAACAATTTTCTGCCTAAACATGTCAGTAACTTCCAATTGTCTTCCATTGTAGCATCTGGTAAGAGTTGTACATCGCTGTCTCCTCAGAAAAGCTGGGACATACCCATCTGAGCAATAAAGGAAACAAACTCAGAGTGGGCAGGTTACAGGACCATATGACTGAAGTTTCAGAGCCTAGATTTCCAGGCAGGTCTGAAAGACTCCAAAGCTCTCATCCCATAACCATGCAGACTGGGACCTGCCATGCACAAACATCCGATAATACTTAGCTTTTAAGAGTAATGCGGGTATTTTAGAGACTTCTTGACCCTTCATGTCCCACTGACCCGGAATTAATCTCTCTTCTCTCTTACTACCCACATGATGGTACCGACACACACGCCACTGTTCCCAGGAGACAGCCTCTTATCCCCAGGTAAGTGCTTTAAAGCTTGCTCAATAACTGTTTGATGAGTTCATGAAAACATTTCCCCTTTAATCATCAAACAATACTGAGGTCAGGCGAATGGCTATCATTAAGGAAAAGAAGGTAAAGACTCTGGGATTCTCAGGGAAGTTCAAAGTCTTGCCTGGGGTCTCTGGAAGGCCTCAGACAGCTAGGGATGAAACATAAAACCCCTCCCCAATTCCCAGGACAGATGCCTCTTGATCCACCTTTCTGGATTTCCCATTTCTGACCTATACCACCAGGAGTTCATGCAAGCATCCCTTTAAAATTACTCCCCCACAGATACCTTTAAAAGGGCCACGAGATGGAATAAATTTAGATGTTAACAGGCAGCCACCTGGGAAGCTGGGGAAACTTGGGCACAGATAGAACAAGCCCCTGGACTCCAACAAGGGAACACCTATCAGCCAAAGGCCTCTGAGGAAAAAAATGACCCTCTCAGCTATAGAGACCCGCTGTGAAAAAGGCCCCTAAGGAGCTCCAAGACCAGGCTGGAGGACAACAGGCGACTCACCCTGTGAGGCACCTCTGCAGCCTGTGAATTGGAGGTTCACACAGCACCTTTCCCTTCTTTTGTTGCGTTTAGAAAGACACTAAGGCCTTTATTAACTCAGCTTGTCCAGAGAAAAGCAAACTATTTTTGCCTGAAACATTAAGGGAAACATGAAAGGGAAATGTCCCGTAAACTGGGTGATAGAAAAATTTCACACACACACAGGCACACACACAAGCACACAGGCACACAAGCACACAGGCACACAACAGGCACATAGACACACATACATACTTAGATGCATGTACACATATAAACACAACAAGCATACACATTCACACACATACATAAACGCACATGTACACGTAGGCACACACACATGCAAATACATACATAGAGGTGTATACACACACAAGCACAAACATACATACATACAGACATACACACACAGAGAGAGAGAGAGAGAGAGAGAGAGAGAGGGAGGGAGGGAGGGAGGGAGGGAGGGAGAGGGAGAGGGAGAGGGAGAGGGGGAGAGAGAGAGAGAGAGAGAGAGAGAGAGAGAGAGAGAGAGAGAGAGAGAGAGAGAGAGAGAGAGAGAAGCTTGGGACAGCAAACAACTCTCCACTTTGTTTTTGCTTCTCTGAGCACCAAGTCCAAGGTGCCCCACCCAGAACATTGAGCATTGTGCCAACGGTACACTGATGAGGGCCATGGTACCGAGATAGGCCAGTCCTGGCTCTGGGCAATAAGACCACTGTGACTTCATCCAAAACCTAGAGGAAGCAGGCTGTCCACTGCTGCTGGTAAGAAACAGTGGGAGGGGGAAAGACATTAAGACTGATAAGACTCTCTGACGTGGTGGCACATATTTGTAATCCCAGCACTGGAGAAGTGGAGGCAAAAGGATCATGAGTTCAAGGTCAGCCTCCGGTACACAAATAGTTCAAACTCAGCCTGGTTTACATGAGACCCTACTCCCAAAATCAAACATGGAAAGAAAGGAGAGAGGGAGAGAAGGAGGGAGAGGGAGAGGGGAGAGGGAGAGGAGAGGAGAGAGAGAGAGAGAGAGAGAGAGAGAGAGAGAGGGAGGGAGGGAGGGAGGGAGGGAGGGAGGGAGGGAGGGAGGGGGAGAGAAAGGGAGAGGAGAGGGGGGGAGGGAGGAAGAAAGGGAGAGGGGAGAGAAGGAGGGAGAGGGAGAGGAGACAGAGGGGGGAGAAAGGGAGAGGAGACAGAGAGGGGGAGGGAGGGAGGGAGAGAGGAAGAGAGAGAGGAAGAGGAAATGTCTGCTGGTTATTTTTGTCAAGTTGACACACAAGCAAGGGTCATTTGGGAAAAGGGACCTTTAATTGAGAGAATGCCTTGTTAAGACTATAGTAAGTCTGTGGGCATTTTCTTGATGGATGACTGACGTGGGAGGGCCCAGCTCTGGACAAGTCAGCCTGGGTTATATAAAAAAGCAAGCTGACCAAACCATGGGGAACAAGCCACTAAGCAGCATTTCTCCATGGCCCCTGCTTCAGCTGCCACCCACAAGTTCTTGCCCTGAGTTTCTGTCCTGATTCCCCTTTGTGGCAGACTGTAAACTGTAAGCTGAAATAGACCCTTTCCTTCCCAAGCTGCTTTTGGCCACATTGTTTATGACAGCAACAGGGAGCAAACTAGAACAGGAGGGAAATGTCTCCATGTTCTGGGGTTTGTTTGCCTGGTCGGCCGGTTGGTCCGTCAGTTGGTTGGTTTTGTTGTTGTTCCTCAGAATCAGATCCCAAGGAGGAATTCTTATGGCAGGGAGTTCACAGGAAAGAATGGTTGGGAAGTACAGAAGCCAGCTAAGACCCAAAAGCAAGCCAAGTGAGAGAAGCAACACCCGAAAAGATCCTTAGGAGTCAACCACGTAATGCCACAGGAACTTTCCATAAACAAAGGACATCACATCTCACTCAGTGTCCTAGAGAATAACTAGACCCTCAAGGGAGCTGAGTTGACTAATGTTCTCCTCAAAACCCACCAGCTGCCAGTCAGGGACCGCCCCAGAGAGATGTGCAATTGCCGCAGGTCCTCGCTTCTCTGGGATCCTTAGTCAAACACTAGCCCAGCAGATCACCCCTGTAAAAAGTCAACAGACCCCCCCCCCCCGCATCCCCTAAAACATTCATCAAAGTGCCAGCGTGTGTTATAAGAACTGTTGACAATGGGACCTAGCTTCCACTGGACAGTTGTCACCATCAAGGGGAGGACAGAGAATGCTCTGGAGTGAGGCAGAGAAATGACTCACTGTAAGGAGCAAGTAACAACCTAATTCCCTCCACAACTTCTCACCCCCACTCCCAGCAGGCAGATACTCTGGGAAGGTGTCCCCAGACGCCTCTGCCCAGCCCGGGAGCTGCCTTATCCTTTCTCCACCACATGTCGCCCCCAGAGCCAGACGTGGAAAGGAGTGAAAACATGGGGCTATATTTGAAATGACTTGATGGGTCTATTTCTCCCGCTCTGCTCTATCCTGCTAATTCCCAAACACTCTGCCTGTGGCGGTTCTTTCTCGACCCCTTTTGTTCTTCTGTGTCTCTGGCGCTCAGGAGAGCAGGGTTCACTCCGCTACTCTCAGGAAAGCTGTGACAAGGAGGTGACTCTAAAGCACCAAAACAGAGATTCTTTCAGGAAAGAATGGAATGAGGGAGGTCTCTAGGTGACTAGAGAAGATTAATCAATGACAGCTCCCTCTGTGGTGTCTTCCTCCTGCAGCCTCGCTGCACCTGCTCAGCATGTTTTTTCAGGGATGGCGTTCTGACTGCCCAGAGAGGGGAACCGCTCAAGCCAGCGTCACCCCCTAGCAAGCAAGTCTCCCGTGGTGTAGAGGGGAACACATGCACACAACACACTCACGCAGTGCACACATGCACACACATCCCCGTGGGGTCTGCCTCTGCTGCCCCATTGCTCAGAGCGGTGGTCCCACCGACAGTCACCGAGGGCACCTACCCGGGATAGGAGGTGCAGGGCGGCTGGGTGCAGGCGGGGCGGGGGTCGCGGGCGGCGGCGGCGGGCGCAGGACCGGCGCGGCTGGCATGGCTGGCGGCCTGGCTGCAGGTGGCAGGTCCGGGAAGTGGCCCGACGGCGGCCGAGTGGGCGCGGGAAGGCTCCTTGAGACTACTACTTGCTGCACAGAGCGGCTCCGGTCTCCTCTTCCTTTTGGCTGCTGCTGGCGGCAGCCACAGCGCAAGGACAGTCTCCCCAGCAGGAACCTGACAACCGCGCTGCCGCCGCCCCGCCCCGCCCCGCCTTGCCCCGCCCTAGGCCACCCGGGGGCGGTGGAGTTGGCGGTGAACTTGAGCAAGTAGGGCGATCTGAGAGCTAGCTTGAAAGCCAGGACCCCAAAGGATTTCCTCCTCCTCCTCTCTCTCTCTCTCTCTCTCTCTCTCTCTCTCTCTCCCTCCCTCCCTCCCTCCCTCTCCCCCCTCCCTCCCTCCCTCCCTCTGTCTCTCTGTCTCTCTCTCTCTCTCTCTCTCTCTCTCTCTCTCTCTCTCTCTCTCTCTCTCTCTCTCTCTCTCCTTCCCTCCCCACCCCACCCCTCCCCTCTCCTCTCCTTCCCACCTCCCATCTCTCTCCTCCCTCCCCTCCTTCCTTCTCCCTTTCACTCTGCTAAGGCTGTTCCCAAAGGACTTAGGAACTAGTTTTGACTTGAGCCTCTACAGTGCTCTCAGTGAGCGACTCCTAAGTCAAGGAGACCTGGAACCCCAGCAACCCCGCCTCTCCCTGCACTGAAGAGGCCAAACTGTAGATACTCCACCATACTGTCCATTTTGCACCCAGAGTCAACATTAGGACACATGGTTCGAACCCAGGGGCTCAGAGACACGCTGAAATGTCCTCTCTTCCTGCGGTTACTCTTCCTGCAGATACTAAGGAAGGCCTTTTTTTTTTTTTTTTTTTTTTTTTTTTTTAAGTACCTCCTTTTTCCGCACCATATCCTCGGAGCTTCAGAGTGCCAGGAACAAACACCCTACCTACTTCTGTACTTTCTCCTTAGAGGCCTTTATATTTGAGTGATGGGGAAGAGAGTCAAATAGACTAAGCTTTAAGGGTCAGATGATGGGTCTTCTGCCTTATCCCACAGAAGTCAAGCAACATCTGATGGCTAGATGGATAACTATCATTTCTGTGTGGTTTGGCTTAAGACACCCAACAGTAGGGGTGAAGATCTCGGCTCAAGACAACACACCATGACAGGCATGGGGAAACTACTGTTCATATATTCGAAGCTCTTTTTCCCTTCTGACCTGTTAACAGAAAACCAATCTTTAGCTGAACGCATTGCAACCCTCAATTAGACTATACTTCCCAGCTGCCCTGGTGCCAAAAATGACTATAAGAAAAGGTTTTGGCCAGTGAAGAATAACTGGGAAGCTTTGTGTGAAACTCTCAAAATGTGTCTGAGACTAATAGATGCTTTTCCATCGTCCCCTTCAACCTCCTGCCTCATCCTAGCATTCAGAAATGATGTCTCTAGCATGTTACATTACAGGAACAATTCCTTGTTCCATCTTTTAATAGAATTAGACAACCTACCTGTATTAGACAGTCTTCTGTTACTCTGACGGAACATCCAAGCTAACCAATCACCAGATTTTTAAATATTTATTTTTTATTATTTTAAGTTATGTGTACAAGTGTGTTGAGAGGTACACATTATTGTAGGTACCCAATATTATATATTATTATAAAGGTTTTGCAGAGGATGTCCAAACCCCTGGAACCTGAGTTACAAGCACTTGTGAACTATCTCATGTGGGGCTGGGAACCACATTCAAGTCCTCCACAACCCAAGGGAGCACTCTTAAGCACTAAGGCATCTCCTTAGCTTCATGAGCTCACTGCTTTAAATGAAGGAGTAGTTGTTTGGCTCACAGTTGCAGAGGTTTCCATTTATGCTTCCCTGGCCCTGGTAGTATATCATGACAAGAACACAAGGAGGAAGAGACTTACTTATATCTTGACAATCAGGAGGCAAAGGCATAAAGGTGCTGAGTCCCCAGTATTGCTTCAAGGATGTGATGCCAATGACCTAACTTCCTCCCACTAATTGGCATACCCAGATGGCCTGCCACCTCTTAATAGCATCACAGCCTAGGGAACAAGCCTTCAACATCTAGACTTCTGAGGAAGATCCCGGATCCAAATCACAGCAACACTCTTTGTTCCTTCAAACCACAGCACTTCTCTGCATCTTGTCTTTAATTGTGGCCATCTTACTTAATGTCCAGTGGGATGCTATTAGATGTGTACCCTCCTGGATTAACTCCCTAGGATCTGCTCCTGCCGATAGCTGAGCAGCGGCTGCCCGAGGAGAACATCGGGAAAACTGAATCAGCATCAGCCCACAGATAACATTTGAACTGATCCAGAGCTGCTCTGGAGGACTGTAGACCGGGAAGTGACAGAGATAAATGCCCATCATTACAAACAGTCCATTTCTGAGCTATGCTGTCCATCAAGATGATTGCAGCAAAAGCTAACCAATATGGTGGCCAACGATTACTGGAGCACCAGCTGCCTTCTTGGTTGCCACCAATGGTTGCCTTAAGGTTTTAAGATAAGTCCAAAAAAATTATAGACCGATAAAATAGAGATCAGGGTTCCATATGGCAGTGCAAGGCTATGCCAAAATTGCATTTCCCTTTTCAGAGAGAATGCGTCCTTGTATATTTGAGCCACTAGAGTCTTATTACCTGAGAAATGCTATATTTGTCAATCCTTCAAAATAAAATATTACACACACACACACACACACACACACACACACACACACATACACACACACACACACACACACACACACACACACACACAACAAGGGCAGTCATTTAAATGCAAAATAGAGGTCCAAGAAAGAACACCATGCTCACAGTGAGCCACTGGACTAGAAATAATTTGCCATAGCTCAAGAGAATGCAACAATAGTCAAGGAGCCTAGCCAAGGCCTAGGGCTACTTGGGTCTCAAGTAAGTAAAATTCACTCATGGAGCTCTTTTTAAATGGAAGAGTCAAAGGCATTTGAGGATGTCTAGGGAAATCTCTGGGCCAAGGGACAGGGCTTTGAAGGAGGCACCCAGTGGTTAAAGCACTTGCCATACGGGGCTGAGGGCTAGAGTTTCCATCTCCAGAACCTACTTCAGTCCCAGGTTGGAACCACAGCTCGCCTTCCCCGCTTCCGAGGCAGAGATGGGAGATCTTCAGGAAAAGCTAGGTAATATGAGAAGTCTGTTGCCCAGCTAAGGTCTGGGTTCATGAGACTCTTCCCCAATAAATAATATGAGAGGGTGATCAAAAGGATTCTCCATCCAACACTGGGCCTCTACGTGCAAGTCTTTCAAAAGCAGTAAGACCTTACCCAGAAATGCCCCTCACAATGGCATGTCTCAGGATCTGCCTCCCCTCACCCAGCTTGTTGATTCTAAGTAGCTTTGCTGAGGAAGAACTTGGAGATGTTTCCAGGAAGACTACCCTGACTGGGATGCCATGGAGTGTTTAAGGGTAACTTGGAAGAGAGATTTTGGAGGAGATCATGGGACCTCTAGGAGAAACCTCCCTGTTCCCAGAATTACTTGGAGGTGGGGAGGGCCTCCCAACGGAAGCTTCAGAGAGTGGAAAAATGTCTCCCATGACAGAGCTCACTAGGCTAATGAGCCTGTAATGAGTACTCAGCCTCCTCACCCTAGTGACAGAATATTCTTACATGTCTCCTTCCAACAACTACTACCACCAACCTCTCCTCCCCAAGTAAACTTGAAATCTGTCTCTGTCTCTCTGTCTGTCTCCCTCTCTTCCTCCCTCCCTCCCTCCCAGTACCTACATGATGACTCACAACTGTTCTTAACTCCAGTTTCAGGGGACCCAACACCGTATTTTGGCTCTTTGGGCACCAGGCACACACGTACATCATAGGCAAGACAGATGTCCATACACATAAAATAAAAGTAAAATAGGTCTTTTGAAGAACAAATAAATAAAAGAGCAAACATTTTCCTGTTCTCCGGAGCCCCTTAAATCTTACGATTACTCGGGGACTTCTTACTGTCCTCGGATGATCATGTCTAAGCCCTTGATTTTCCTTTCCATCTGCTCTTTCGTCCCTCCCGAGGTCCAACACAATTGCCTGTAATTGGGTGAACCCACAGTGACCTTCTACACTATATCCAGAAAGCTCTCCCCACCCCTGTCTGTCTTTCCTACAAGATCCTTGATGGTATTTAACTCATCTAGGCCATAAGCCTATGAATTAATGTCAAGTCCAGTCCCACTGCCAAGCATTCTGCTGTCCCATCTTCTGCCCCACTCACTCCATTGGCCTCGTTCAAGCTTTCTGAGGGTTCTCAGGCAGATCCTTGACATCCCTGCATCTCTCCACCTCATCCCTCACTCCCAGATCATTGGCTTTAGCAGAGCTAAGGAAATCTCCTTACTGACCTACAGTATTGCACAATGTCACTTAAGAGCCTCCGGTCACTCTCAGGGGTCCAAATTTAAAGCCCTTTAGGATGGCTTGCAAGGCTCTTTGACCTCTCATCTCTGGACTCTGACTGTGGGTCTTCAAGGCCCCAGCTAGAGCACATCCCCTGTTTCTGCTTGACTTCCATCTCTTTCCATATCCTGCCCACCTGTTTCTGAGCATCCTTTGATTAGGCATCACCTCTGCCGGGCCAGGGTTCAAGCTGGTGCCGTTGACCAGTAACTGTTCCACCCCCATCGCCAATAGAGGGATGTGAAAGAGAGCGGAAGTACAGTGACAGTATGAGGGCCAACTGGATCTGTCCCTGCTGACTGGGTCAGTGATGATCCAGCCAGCCATTTCTTCCTACCTATCTTGTAGTCAGCAAGGTGGTCTGTCTGGTTTGAAAACTCATCAACATGGACCATAGTCCACTGCACTGAAAGGTTTCAGAGACAAATCAACTGCTGCCCTACATGGAGAAAGCATGGAATTTGACTGAGTGCCTGTAATTTCTCTTCTCGGTTGGTATGTCAGCTGCATGTAATAGGAAAAAAATGGGCACATCTGAAATGTATTGTCACTTTTTCTAGATACAATTCCTGCCTTCAAATGGATCTGTTTGCCTTGCTTTTGTTTTTGAAATGAGTGTAATCTATGAGTGTGTAGTATATGAATGTGGGATGTGAGTGTGTATGTACATGTATATACATGTTCACGTGCATGTGAATGTGTGTGTATGCATGCAGTGGAGGTTAGAGGTTAATCAGTATCTACTTGGTTCACTGAAAGAAACCACGTGACTTACTGAGGCATGTTCACTAACTACATTGCATCCTGCCAATTCGTCTGGTCTAGCGAGCCAGCTTACCAAAAGAACCTCCTGCCTCTCCATCTCAAGCCGTCGGATTACAGTGTGACCTGAACTCCTGTCCTCACATTTGTATAGAAACCACTGAGCCATATCTCCAGGCCCTCAGTCTGAAAACTCAGACACACACACACACACACACACACACACACACACACATTCACACTCACTCACACACAGTCTTTATGTGTGTTCTCTCTGAGCGTGACATTGCCATGGGTGATGTGCCTCTTCTTTTCATGACTCTCTTCCTGGTCTCAGAAACGTTACCATTTCTGGAATGTGCCCGCAGCTTTGGGTATTTTTTTTCCCAGCCATTAATTATTAATTTGCCAAGTTTCCATTGGAACGTGTGGTTTATTCTGGGGCCCAATTCCTGGGGCTCTGTTGTCTCGTTTCACTTTCCTATGATGAAAAGAATATATCATTTCCTACCGTTTGGCCACAGGGTTTTAAGATAGAGTCAGGTCCAGTTAGTTGGCTGCTGCGCGCTGATGTTCCCAGAATAAAATCACACCCATGATGAAAACTTTACAAGCCGCCCCAACAACAGGGGAGAGCATCGTGGCTGTAGAGTTTTTAGGTTCAAGACTAGCACTGCAAGCCTCCAAAGCCACATGATGGGAGGAGAAGGTTGTCTGCTCTCTTTATACTGGAGTGCAGCACACATATTTGGGGTGAGCTTTCTATCTTTCTGAGATGAAACTGAGGAGTTTGTCAACAGATAACCGAACCGTGGGTAAACGTGTTAAGAGAGCTTAGATTTCTAGCATTTGCTGCTCAGTGTAGCTCATAGATAATGATAAATTAGATATAAGTATCTTGTACATGTGTTTGTGTGTGCATGGGTGTCTGACTTTGCACACTACATGCCTTATTGTGGGAAGTAGGACTGGTGTTCATTTGCATATAATCTCTTCACTTTTTTTTTTCTTTTTCTTTTTCTTTTTTTTTTTAGGTACAATGTTCCACTGTAGGTACTGCATTTGTTTTGAGACGTGAAGACTACATTGCAAAAGTAGGGCAGGAGCCTATGGTACCCAAACTTGCCATGAATCTATTTCTGATGATAGGGACTTGAGACTGTTTTACTTTCCTGTGGCCATTCATAGATCAATACTAAGTAGCGATTTTGAAAGCCATTTTTGAAGGTGTTGCTTATTTACCTAGATTTTTCCACCATCTAAAAGCATCTAGCCCGTGTTTGTATACTAAATAACAATATCAAATAAAACAACATAAAAATAATATAAAAGAAAGCCACTTGTGTTTCTATTGCTAAGACAAAAGTGGTGATCTGCACCCTGCATCCAGCAATGAGGCCATCTCTCCCCCTCCTCCTCTCTCTTTTTCTCTCATTCTCTCTCTACATATGTGTGTGTGTGTGTGTGTGTGTGTGTGTGTGTGTGTGTGTGTGTAATTGAAATTACTTGTACCAATATATGGACAAGATCCTGTAACGTATGACTCAGGTCTTGCCTAATGGAGCATGAATGAAGGAGCCACGCCTAAGTGACTGTCATACCCCAGGACATAAATGTCATGGGAAAGATGGGGAATGAACACTGGAGACAGAGCTGACAACACACCAGCCACAGCCCTGAACAAAGGAGAATGTCCTCGTCCTGTGAAGGGCCTTCTCCTATGATCCAATTCATATGGAGCCATGTTGGCAGACAAGTCAGAAGTCAGAATCAATGTGCCCTGTGGTCATTGTACCATACCTGAGGGACCCACGAAGGCCATAAAGTTGATCAAATTGTGTCTCCTTTCCCAGGGTGATACAAGGAGAAACGGGCAGTAAGAATAACTCTGCTTTCCCCACAGTCAGACACAGTCACTGTTGGAGTATTGAGAAGAAGATGCCTCCAGGGTCTGCATGTGGTTTAAACCAGTCACATGGGTACGCTCTTTTGTGTGCATCTCTAATAGCTAAAAGGTAATGATAAAAGGACATAATTCCAAGCAACGGTATCATTGGTAAGTGCCACCACCCATCTGGGCTCTGAGATCATGTGACCATGAGCACATTCTGTGTGGTCCTCTGAAAGAAGCGGTTCCATGTTTTCTATGAAGGAATATAGTGCCAGGGTCAAACCAAATAACTGATCTACCAATACCTGCTGGCATCCTGGAGGCCCAGAATTGAGGTTGCAATAAGCGGTAAAGTGAGTAGGAGGAAGCCTAAAGAAAAGCCAGGATCTGCCTCTCCCGCTCCACATCTGAAGCCGCTGTTGTTAATGTTTAAATTTTCTTTAGCATCCTACACTGTGATATTTAAATTTTGTGACTGATTTTTTTTTTAATGAAGGGTATAAATTTGATGGTTCAAAACTCCCGTGAGCGATCTATTTTTTTTTTTTAAATCAAATTGCTGAACAAGTGGGTTTTTAAAAAGAAATGACAACACATTGCAGTCTCCAAGGGCGGCAGTTAACCACGATGAGCATTTTGTGGCTTTTCTGAGTCCGTGTCTTTGTCCTGCATAGGAACTCCTGATTAGAAATTTCAAGAATTTTGCAACTATGGAGTGAGTGTTGAGAACATCCCACTTACACTAAGAATGTCAGACCCAGATAAACAAAAGAGCCTCCTCAGCGCCAGAGAACACAGCACAGACCATTTCCTTACAAGCGCTCCAGCTTTCTCTGTTTACCTATAATAATGATGTTTCTTACAGCATTTTAGCACCAGAAAAAATTATGCCAAGAAAGAAGAAAAATTCAAATTACCCTTAAGTCAGAGACAGTAGCAAATGTAGACTTTTTTTTTTAAGGACAAAGAAGAAAGAAAAACTATTTTGAGTAAAGCATTTAAAAAGTACAATTATCTAGCAAGCAAGACTGATAATTACATAATTCCTCAGCTTTTGGCAGCTTGACTTTTGCTTAGAGGAATGGGGTAGGAGTCATGTTGCAAAGTCATCTGGGCAAGGCTTGGTGCTCCAGAGATGAACACGTGAAGAACACGGGTATTGTCGGTCAAGTGTCCTGCAGGGACAGATGCTATTTATCTTAGTCTTTAAAAAAGAAAAAGATAACTTTTTTTAAAAGATGAAAATTGCCGGTAATGAAGTGGAGCTAATGGTTGAAAGAATGTTTTATCTTACAAAAGAGAATTCGTGACCTGCAGTCAGTGACAAGACTGGCTTCCAGAACAATGGCGCCTCCCACACCTTGAACTTTCAGACGGTGTCACCTTGGCTCGGAGACAGAGACTCAATTGTTGAGCATCTAAAATGGGTTAGGCCATGTTGCCAGCTGTATGGGAATTGTCTAGTGTGTGCTGGGCTATGTGTGGAAGTTGTTGTACCCACTAGAAAGATGAACTAGCTGAAGATCATATAAGTAATAAAGTTAGGAAATGAACCTAGGGGTTGATCTGTACTGTACTGGGTTGTCACACATTCTAGTCGGCCTTTTCTATGTAATAACCAACCCCTAATAGGTGTGGGGACCTGCTCTTCAAGTCTCAGCACAGGGCTGGGGAAAGGCTAAAGCTGGAAGATCAGAAATTTAAGAACAGCTACATTGTGAATTCAAGAGTAGCCTGTGTTACAGGAGACCCTGTCTCAAGAAATGAAATCAGTGTGTTGACTAGATGGCTCAGTGGTTAGAGCCCTGACTGGTCCGGCAGAGGACCCAGGTTCAGCTCCTAACACCCATAAAGCAGATAATAATCACCTGTAATTTTACCTGTAACTCCAGGTCCTGGCTGCCACACACACCTAAACATGTGGTACACAGATACACTTGCAGGCAAAATGTTCAGTGCGCAGAAAATAACCTTTATTTTTTAAATAAAGGTCTGGGGAGATGCTCATTGGGTAAAATTTTTGGTGCACAAACCTGAGGAGCAGGGTTTGGATCTCCAGAGCCCCTGTAAAAGCCTCGTAGTCATGGCAACCCACCTGCGATTCCAGTAGGAGAGGAGCAGAATCAGAGTCCCTGGAGCAAGCTGGCTAGCTAGATTAGCAGAAGAGATGGGTTCTGATACAAGTGACTTACACTGCTTCGATACATCAGATAGGGGTGACCAGAGAAGACACAGGGTACCAGCCTCGGGTCTTCACGTGCATGCACACTCATACACACATATGCTCACGCACAGGCAAACATACATGCATACGGGCATACATAACAAACATACACCATGAATAAAGCAACACCCACAAAACACTAACTCCAGAACCCAATGTCATAAAATCACAGCCTCCTTATTTAGCCTTCATGATGTGGTTATTGATGTGGGCTCAGGTGGGCTCCCTCGGTGTTCTTGCTGTTGGATGATAGGGTAGCTAGGCGGTGTCTGGTCCCGGAGGGTTCTGCCTGGCAGGCTTGTCTCTGCATCATGGAGTCTCTAATCCTTTGTGAGGTTTACTGAGGTTGGCACAGAGCGACTGGCAGTGTCCAGAGCGAACAGCTGGCAATGTGCACAGGATTTGGAAACACAGGCATTAAATTAACAAAACACCCTTCCCACCACAGTCTGTCATCTTAACAGCTCAAGGGAGGAGCTGTGAGCACACTGCAATACGGGGGTTGGGGGTGGGGGGGGTAAGTGCACAGGATCATACAAATATATACAGTTCTCAAGCATAACAAAAAAGAAACGTCGGCTGGCTGTGCCAGACCACACCTTGAATCCTAGAAAGCAGGCAGATCTCTAGGAGTTTGAGTCCAGCCCATTCTTACATAACAAGTTCCAGACCAGCCAAGGCCAAAACAAAGAATTATGAAAGCGACTAACATGGCAGATGGAGAAACAGTGACCTGCAGACACTACCAGAGCGATAAGAATGTAGGGAGAACAAACAGGAACAGAGATGAGGCCTCCTTGGCTCGTTTGCTCAGGGCTGGTGTGCACATGACAAGATGGACACACATGCCACTGCCTCACGGGGCCACCGTGCCTGAGAAGTACTTAGCTTTAAGCTTCTGTAAAACTAAGTATTCTTCCTTAATAATTACCTAAGAGACTCTGTCCTAGAAACATACTCTTAGATGCAGAACAATGAGGAAAGGGAAGCTTACTGAATTTCTGCTGCTAGACTGTATGCTGAGCACATTGACCTGGGAAAACTGGAAGTGAGAGAGATACAACTTTTTCCCACTTAGATATGAGATGCCTTGTCTAAATACTTAGCCAACACAATGCAGCCGAGCATTCGGGCTCAGCTTTATCTAATAATGAAGACCAGGCTCCCTGTGCTATGGCTCCTCATCTTTCCCTCCTCTTGCCTAGAGTCATGTATTAGCTGCTTTTCTGTTGCTGTGATAAAAGATTCTCGGGAAAAAAGGGTTTATTTGGGCTTACAGGTCCAGAGTGGTTCAGTCTGTTACGGTAGCAAAGGCAGAGCAACAGGAGCATGGGGCTCGCCCAGCAGTCAGGGAGCAGAACGATCACATTGAATCTGCACACAGAAAGCAGAGAGAGAGAGAGAGAGAGAGAGAGAGAGAGAGAGAGAGAGAGAGAGAGACAGAGACAGAGACAGAGACAGAGACAGAGACAGATAGACAGAGAGCAGGATGTGGCAGCAGGCCACAGAATCTCAAATGCTGCTTCTCAGTGTTACTTTTTCCATCAAGATTCAATAACAACAACAACAACAAGGAAAAGATTCAGTAACCTAGCCAGGCTATGGTGGTGCACGCCTTTAATCCCAGCAACTCTGGAGACAGAGCCAGATGGATCTCTGTGAGTTTGAAGCCAGCTTGGTGTTCAGAGTGAATTCCATGACAACCAGGACTACAAAGAGAAATCCTGTCTCAAAAAAAAAAAAAAAAAAAATCAATAACTTTTCTAAACCACCAGCCGAGGACCAAGTGTTCGCATGTATGAGCCAGTGGGGAGCATTTCTTGTTCAAACCCCAAGTCACCATGCTGTGATGGTTCGTCTTCGTTGTCAGCTTGACTGGAATCACCATGGAAACACACCTCCAGGGTGTCTGTAAAGGATTTTCTAGTGGGAAGATCCAACCTAAATATGAGCAGCACCATTTCATGGAATGGGCTCGAAACTTTGTCAAAAGAGGAAGGCTAACTGAATGACAGCATCCGTCTCTCTGCAGAGAGACGTGACACGAGCAGATGCCTCCCTTCCTGTTGCTACGTCTTCTCTGCCGTGAGGGACTATGTCCCCTCAGACCCCAAGCAAAAATAAACCTTTCCAGGCTTAGGTGGCTTCTGTCAAGTATTTGGTCCCAGCAATGAACAGAGTGACTAGTAAAGTGGCTACGTGTATTAAATGGGAAGTTGAGGCTTCAAAAGATGTCTCTTCAGCCCTGTGCTGAGGGATACAAGAGGATATGAGCTAGATTCCAAGCAATCAGCAGCAGATAAAAATCGGAGGTCAGATAGAAAATTCTGAGGGAAAACTAAGAGCAGAGTGAAAGAGCTCATGATACACTTCCCAGTTCACAGAGAACTGGTCCTCCATAGAAGGCATTTGAGACAGATGTCAGAGCATCAAGGGTATTGTCCACAGAAGAAAGGGGGAAGGGAGGGGGAGGGAGGGAGGGAGGAAGGGAAAGAGAGGGGGGGGGAATCAGCTCAGTGGAAAAACAATGTGCAATGTGTCTCGAGACATAAAGCTGATGTTAACAGACCCCCTGTGGGACGGAAGTCATGGGACATATGACTCAGTGACATTCCGAAGAATGGCTAATAAGACTCCCAACGGTGTTGCTTCCTGCTTACTTCCCCTGAGCCAAGGAAGTTCCGTGGGGATTAGGAGCTCTGTGTTGCCAGGGCAGTGCAGCAGCTAGGGACTCCCTCTAGGGAAAACACTCAAGAGCCTCTGGGTCAAGCGATAGTCTCCAGTCTGGCGTCGACTCTGAACAGGAGCGTATGAGTGAGAACCAGGGTATGACATGTCACTCTGGAAGGAGGTGGGAGGCCTCCATGGCCTCTGTATTGCACCTTCCCCAGGTGACAGACACAGCAGGTTTGTTGCCCTGGTGAAGAGCAGGCTTTTCCCTCGTAAGGAAAAGTTAGAGTTTATCTTAAAGACAAAACAACACAAACAAAAGTAATAACTACTAATATCCTAGCCCAGGAGCAGAGCTTTGCCAGGGGCCCGCTATTGTCCCTCTCTGCTTGGGTCATGACACAGGACCTGGGGACCTTGAGACCTTGGGCCTCTGTAGCACATTCAAAGGAAGAGGGCTAAGCCCTGAAGTGTGGGTAAGGTTGTGTGGGTGAGGATGGAGGCAAGGCCCTAGAAAGTTGGTTGTGTTCCCAAGGCTTTCATGCATCCATGGAGAAGATTTATTTTTTTAAAAAATGTCTGGGAACATCTTAAATATACAAAATAGAATAGAGAAATCGTGTAGAGCTGGGAACCCTCATACCTTGCTAGTGAGAAGGCAGCAATGCTATATCATCTCTTTCCAAAAGTGTATTTGTGTGTGTGTGTGTGTGTTTGTGTGTGTGTGTATTTGTGTGTATGTGTGTGTGTGTGTGTATGTGTATGTGTGTATATGTGTGTCTGTGTGTGTACATGCTCATGTATGTGCACTTGTATAGAGTATGTGGTGATTTGAACATGCTTGGCCCAGAGAGTGACACTTTTATGAGGTGTAGCCTTGTTGGGGTAGGTGTCACTGTAGGAATGGGCTTTGAGACCTCCCCTCCTAGCCATATGGAACCGAGTCTTCTCCTGTCTGCTTTTGGAACAAGATGTAGAACTCTCAGCTTCTTTTTCAGTATTATGCCTGCCTGGATGCTGCCATGCTTCTGCCTTGACGATAATGGACACAGCTCTGAACCTGTAAGGCAACCCCAATTGAATGTTGTCCTCTATAAAAGAGTTGCTTTGGTCATGGTGTCTCCTCACAGCAAAGGAAAACCTAACAAAGACAGGGTGGTACACATGTGCACATGCGGAAGCCAGAGATCACTGCTCAGTACCTTCTTCAATTGTTCTCCACCCTACTTTTTAAGACGGGGTCTCTCACTGAACATAGAGCTCACTGACTTGGATAAACTGGATGGCTAGCAAGCCCCAGGGACCCCACTGTCTCTACCTCCTCAGAGCTGGAATTCCAGGTGCAATGCCCCCCAAACCTGGCCTTTTGTATGGATGCTAGGAGTCTAAACTCAGTTCCCCATGATTGTACAGAAAAAAACTTAAAGAATCAAGCCATCGTCAGCGCCACAACATTTTATCTACTAAACCTGACTATTTAACAATCTTGTGATGCTGCAATTATATCGTCAAGATGTGTGGCCAAAAATAATGCACGCTTAGCTAGAAATGTTCACAATTGTTCAGAACAGAACAGTCTACAGTAGCCATGTTAGAATGGTTAAAACAACTGCATTCTTACCCAGTAAGGCTGAAGAATCGACAATCACCACCATTCTGATGCCTCTCACCAACACCAGCATGAAAGGATTCAGGTACCCTAGTGTACACCGCATGCCTGCATTTATATGAAGTACAAAGCAACCGAGCACATGTATGTTCTAGAAACCAGCATGGTGCCTATTCTCAGAGCAAGGGTGCGAGAGAGTCTTCCTTCTTCTGGCCACACTCCATTTTCACGTGAAGATGCTAGTTATTACAGAAATATGGGTTAGGAAAAAGTCAGCAAGCTGTGAAGCTATCTAAGGGACCTTTACTCTTTTTATGGTTAAATTTTACTGAGTATTGGAATTAGATCCCCCAGCACCTGTCCACGTCTTTACTGAAAGCCACAGTGGCCTGGAACCAACTTCTTGTCCAGCCCTCATGCACCCCTCCCCTGAGCACTCATGCCCTATCGGCCTACAAAATTTGATGGCTGAAAAAATATAACCCACAGACCAATCCTGTTTACTGCTTGTCTCTGTAAATAAAGTTTTATTGGTGTTCAGACTCTGCCTGGTCATTGAAGAACTGTCTGTGTCTGTTTTCATGCCCTAACAGCCGCAGAGAGCACACTGCCCACCAATCTCAATGTGTTTACTATGAGCCATTTGTAGGGAAACACTGGCAAGCCCCGGCCTACTGGCCCAAAGCAGTCAGATGCCCAGTCCAACCAGCTCATCTGTCTAACCTATTCTCTTTGCAGAATCCAGAGAAACACAAACAGCAAAACTTTTGTTTGTATCCTTTGTTTAAGAAAGCCTTGATTGGTACTCCTGAACCTTCCCTCCAGGACTGTCCTCTGCCCCCTTCCCCAAATGGCTTTCCCCGCTTCTAGGATGGTATGCAAGCTTTCTCGTGGCCCCTAGCCCTTACACAACTTGGTCTGTATCTTTCAGGTCTTTTCCTCGGCCCTTGGTCACTGGAATTTTCTCACTCTGGCCTCATTCCAAGGCTTAGCCCAGCTCCTCCATACCTCGGGACCTTTGTGCAGTCGATACTCTCTCCCTGGATGCTCTTTCCCATTGGTTCATCCCTCCACTGTGTGCTCCACAACTTAAACAGAAAAGAAGTCATTCTGCCAGTTGTTTTAACAGAGCCGCATCCTGGAGGTTCTGCCCCCAGCTCCGGGTGTGGACAGCTCAGACCTTCCAACTGGAGCCTTTACTCCACACAAACCATGCCCACCCTTTAGATTCCCCACACACTTTCCCTTCCCACAGGTTTCTCCCTCCCAAGCTCCATTAAGACTCTCGGTCCTCCCCCAGATGATGGCTTTACCAGAGACAGAGAGCTGCTACCACACCCCTCTGCCCACTGCTTAAAGCTTAGCACTACTCCTCACTATGGAGGGACAGACTTAAATCAGAAAGCCTCGAGTCCCCATGGTTCAAGCAGAAAGATCAACCACACAGACCCATGCCAAGGAAACTCCCCCACAAGTCTCCTCCAGGGCAACCTCAAGCTGCAGAGCCAAGGGAGGAGGATGTGAGAAGAGGATGTGGAGGCCTGGCATTCAGTGTGCCTCAGGCCAACTCCAGGTTGTTTCCCTCTGAACATCCTGCCTGGCCCACAGGACACCTGGACATCTCTCTTCTTTCCCCTTTTCCTTCAGTGGATTTTGATTCCTGCTGAACAGCTTGCTTGTTCCTCACGTTCTGCCTCAGCACCAGCTTCCAAGGAAACCCAGCTATAGTTCTTGCCCAAATGGCTTGAAGAGATGAACAGAGCTCTAGTCAGCCTTGGGCTAGCATTTCTTCCATTTACTCACTAACCAGAGGCCTGGAAGGTGTTTGATAGCTTCCCAGATTCTGTCTCCTCCAGTGGAGAAGGAAGGTTCTCACTACAAGGCTGATCTTAGGGTTCACTGAAGGAAAATTCTATGACAGGATATTTATGTGAGGTTGAGATTATATATATATATATATATATATATACAGTCTTTTCTACTCTAAAAGAATAGCAAAGACTTTCAGCAACTAAGCTATCCCTCTAGCATATATATACATACATATATATACACATATATGTGTGTGTGTTTGTGTGTGTATGTATGTACATGTGTGTGTGTTTGTGTGTATGTATGTATATGTGTGTGTACATATGTGTGTGAACCACATGACCTTGACTCCTTGCTCATGCTCATTCATAAACAGCTTTATTGAAGCACTTGTCTCAAAGGAGCATGGCCTTGACATTTTGACCTCACCTCCAGAGGTAGGGAGGCCTCAAGCCATTCAGCTGGCTTAAGGTAGGAGAGACTAGCTTCAGGAAACAGACAAACCACTGTATTTGTTATTTTCCTTGTCGCTGTGACCAAATGACTGACAGGAACAACTGAAAGGAGAAAGGATTTAGTTCAGACTTCAGGGAATCTTCAGTCTATGGGCTCGGGGTCTGTTGGTTCAGGCCTCTGGTGGAGGGGAAAGAACACCATGGTGGGAACATTTGGAGAAGGATAACTGCCCAGAGACAAAGGCAGCAGGGCTCAGATGAGCTCAGCATCCCTAAGAAGTCCCCAGGTGATGTAGACACGGAACTCTTCCCCACTTTATGGAAGTCCATCTCACAGTCTTACTATTCATCCATATCCATGCCCCAGAGACTTCGAGTGGGAGAGGATTTGATCTTACCAAAATCCTAACTTACTCGGGTGCCTGAGGGTAACTAGTTTTCCCATCAGTCCCTCGAGATAACTTGTCTACGCTATCCAAGGCCACCCTCTTAACTCAACTTTCTCCTCGGCCCTCAGGCTTGAAGCTCTGCTATTCTACTAACCTCACTCCACTGAAGGCTTCCAAGGACCCTCCGAATGCTGTGCACAGTGGGAATCATTGCCATCACTGGACTTCATATTTTACTGGGCACTTAGGTCCACACTTGCTGCCTCAGTTTCCCCATACTCCAAAACAGAATAACGGAATAGAAATCGGTAAAAAGAAAATGAACTTATTTCTAGTGTTCAAAGGACAGGAACTCTCTCACATGCATGTGGCAGCTGAAGTTTATAGAAAACCATAAGACATGGGCTAGAGAGATTGCTCAGTGGCTAAAGGCCTTTGCTGTTCTCACAAAGAACTCTAGTCTGGTTCAAAGCACACACACCAGGTGGCACATACTCACCTGTAAACTGAAGTTCCAGGAAATTCAACACCCTCTTCTGATCTCTTCATGCACCTTCATACACATGGTATATATTCACAGACACAAGACACAAACACACACACACACACACACACACACACACACACACAGTCAAAATACATTTCTAAAAAGAGAAGAAAACCATGAGACAAAGGTCAGATAGTGTAAAAATTCAGATATGAGGTAGTTTAATGGGTCTTTTTCTAAAGAATAAGGTCACTGGGCCTCAGGCTGTCTCTGTTGTCTTCATTC
Source organism: Micromys minutus (assembly GCF_963924665.1). NCBI lineage: Eukaryota > Metazoa > Chordata > Mammalia > Rodentia > Muridae > Micromys > Micromys minutus. Next base: position 41,287,958 of record NC_137956.1, on the reverse strand, counting down.
TCAGCATGGAAGGATACAAGGTACCTTCTTTAGAATCCGTCCTGTATCCTCATCAGGACCCCAGACCATTCTTTGTTAGCACTGGGGTGTGATCATAATGCTCTACTGTATAGACATTGGTCACTCTCCCACCGCCTGAACCCCTCCATACCTGTCAGCAGTGGTTTGGTTAGGACCATGAAGAAGGCGGTCTAACCTCAAACCATGACTAGCAACAGTGAGAGGGATTCTTACTGAGACAATTACCAATGCAAAGCCAGGATTCATGACTAGGGCAATGAAAGGAATTTCAGGGGCAGGAGAGAGGGCTCAGTAGTTAAGAGTGGCTGCCTGCTGTTCTTGCAGGGGACCCAGATCAGTTTCCAGCCCTGCCCAATAGGTTACAACCACATGTAACTTCAGTTTCAGGGGTTCCCACTCCCTCTTCGGGCCCCTTGAGGCACCTTCACACATACAACACACATGCAAACCCTGAAGCATAGATACCTACACATGCATTTTTGAAGTAAAGAATTTCAAGATGAGTCAATACAAAGAGTTGGAAGTTTTTAGAGTGCTGTGCTCTAGGAAGGAAGAAATCACACCTCAGAGCCTGAAGGTGGGTTCATCAGGGGCAAGTCACACTCAGCTGTCCTTACAGTCAGTGTCTTTTCTGTGAGGGAGAGAGACAGAGACAAACAGGTGTCTTTAAAATAGAGTGCTTGCCCTCTTGCTGTGTGTGTGTGTGTGTGTGTGTGTGTGTGTGTGTGTGTGTGAAGAAGAAAGAAATTAAATTCTGTGTCTTTCTAAAAGAACTGTCAAGAGAATGTAATTTACTACAGGCTTAAAGGCTAGAGAATTGTTCTCCAACAAGTTGTAGATATTTAGATTTAGGAACAATTACACATTATTGGGCTTTTAAAAGGCACTGTCTACTTACAGTCCTTGACACCCTTGGCTAAGGTATTCCTAGAAGTGTGTCACCCGGCCCCAAGGAGAATGTATTCATTGTCTTTGACAAAATGCCTTTTGTAAAATCCCTTTAGTTCCCCCAGGGATAACCTGGGCTTTATCAATGCAATCAGAAGTTCCCTGCTTTTCTAGGCAGAAAGGGCAGAGGTCCCTTCTCTTTCCACAACCCATCACTGCACCTTCCTGACTTTCTCCTGCCTCTTACCCTTGACATCTTTGGTATTCACCTTCCAGATTATTCTTCCCTACTTCCAAGAATTCGCCTTCTGTGCACCCTTCAAGTACCATTGCTCCAGGGGTTCTCCCTTTCGCTCACATTCTTCGGTTCTGGGCCTGTCCCTTCATGCCACCCCTTCCCCAGGTTGAATAACCACTGACCAACCTGCCGCCCATAGAACTCCCATCTTGACACCACAGAAGCATCCCAAATCTAACTTGCTCCTTCTTCAGTGTCCCCTGGCTCAGTAAATGATGTCACCACCAACTCAGAGTTTGGGAGGTGAAGTGACCCACCTTTATTTGCAGAGCCCATAGGGGCCTGCCTGTGTGCCTTTGTTTAGGTGGGCCTTATCAGGAATTCTGTTCCCCTACCACAACCTCCTCACATGTCTTGAAAGCCTCATTGGCAAGAATGTAGTTCAGCCTACACTGACCTGGAGTCACCAGTGAGCAAAATCGATGGAAAACTCTGGTCCTGTGCTCCTTGCATCTATAGCAACTGGAATTCCTAGAGCTTAACCCACCATGGAACCCTGGTTGAATAAACACTTCATTGATGCCTTCACCTCGTGAAAGAGATAATCCTAATTCTTTTCTAGAGTACAGTTACAGGAAGAGGAAGAGCAAACGGGGTGTGTGGAAGTGGGGGAGCCTTAGGGTACCACAGAGGGGAGAGGGTGCCTCCTGCATGGAATCACACAAGTTCCAAAATTAAAACTTGGTGTAAGAGTCCTTGCTGGGCTCTGGCTCTCCCCCAGGGGAAACTTCATACCGTGCCAAAGCCAGTCCCGTGTACTATGAATGGTTTTCCTGTGTGAACAGAAATGTGCGGTGCAGACCCTGAGAAGCCGAGGGATGGAACAGGTCTGCATGCTCAGGCCCAGCTTCAGAAAGCAAGATGTCAAATGGGGAGCTACAGTAATGGCATAGGCACCCACGAATGAGGAGAGTCGGGGTTCGGCTTTAGTGTTAAGGGATGAATTATTTCCCTGTGCAGGAAGCATCGGTTTGGAAAGATGGGATGCTACTGAGGCTGAGCAAACAGCAGTGATTTTTCCTGCTGTTTCTTCCCCCATATGGATTTCTCTTTCACTGCATTCAGTCTCATATGTCAACCCTGGCTGTATTGGCTTTCCTTGACTGCAGTGACCACTCCTGGCCTGGGGACCGCTCTTTCACTGCCGTCATACCTCTTGTCGAGAGGGGGACTAGAGGTTGAAAGACAGTATGATGGCATGACAGCCAGACTTGGCATTCCCAAAGGCGTGGTCTCAATGTCTTCTCTAATTGAACCATCAGGAGAGTCTTCTGGATCCTGGGATCCAGGATAAACCTGGAAGAAAGAAAAGAACAATGGAAATTTCCAGAACTTTCAATGTATTTAAAGCCCACGTTTCCATGCAGTAAACATCATAATACATTGGCAAAAAGAAGTCAGAACATTGAACCCCGGTGTCAATGGTGGAAACACAGTCTGCTCAGAGCAGCGACTAACGGCTGGTCACTCAATTTGCCACAGTGCCGCCCAGTTCTGATTTAGCACTTTCTTCTCTGCCTCAGTTCTTGGCCCCCCTTTCCCCCTCCCCCTCCTTGCCCCTTATTCCCCTTCCCCCTCCCTCCCCTGTATTTCCCCTCCCAATTCCTCCCCCTCTCTCCTCCTCCCCCTCCCCCCTCTCTTTCTCATGAGTGTGTGTGTGTGTGTGTGTGTGTGTGTGTGTGTGTGTGTTTCAGACTAGAAAGGAGAGAAAAGGTGACATAAATATCTGAAGTCCTTCCAGTTTGGGTACCTATTTTACAGTCCTATACCAACACTCGAATTCCCTCTTATCTGTCCCCTGGGATTCAGCGTCATGGTTTTTAATCTCTCTTGCATCCTATATCGGATAATGGATGGAAATCAACAGTTTTTATGTTTGTCCTCGTATCTAAGACTACTTCCGTATAGAACATTTCCAGTTTTACCCAGACAGGTCTTGGTTATTATATATGTGGGTGGATGCAGACATTCTCCCTGGTAAAATGGTCCTGCACCTAAAGATCGAGAAGTGCAAACAGCCAGTTCTTCTCCATCTCTTTCCTGGTAGCCAATGAGCACTCGTCTTGACCCCTCCCAGCTGTGGCTGTCCTGTGGTTGGGATCTTTTTCCGCTAAGCTGAGTGCTCCCAGAACCTTTTACTGTGGCCATATTGAATGTTGTTCACCTTGCCTTGCATCTGCCTTTCCAGTCCAACTCAGAACAGACACATATCATCAAACATCATGCATACTCACATATGTGCACACACACTCACACACTCACACACAAACATGTGCAAACACACTCAGATACACATACTCACACATACACATGTGCCTACATATTCACATATATACATGTGCACACACACATGTGCAAATACACACTGATACAAATTCCCACATATATACTCCATGCATGCACATGTACATACACACTCACACATACACACATGCAAACACACCCATACTTGCACTCAGACATACACACTCTCACACCCATTCACATACACAGGCACACACAAACTCACACACACACATGTGCACACACAAATACATGTGCACATGCACTCACACACACATGTGTACACGATCTCACACTTATACACACTCACACATGTACACTGTCACACACATTCACACTCACTCATATACACTCACACACATAGGAGGACTCGAAGAGATCGGTTTCTGTTGTAAACACTGGAAAAACACCAGACAACAGAAGCTGGAGGAAGAAACACAGACAGGCTCACCCAGCCAACATTTGGTCTTACCCCAGCAGTGTCCACTGAGGCGTTTCCTTCCTCCCTCACCTTTCCCATTTTTCCATATTTGCTATCTTACAGAAGTCTCTAATGCTGATGTCCCCAACTGCTGCCTCGAGCTGCCATATCCCCCTGTGGCAGGCTGTAGTAGAGGGAGGCTCTTGTCCTGGACCCCACAGGGGACCATCCTGAGCCATCAGCCTTTGGGGGCATCTCCACTGCACAGACTTCCCCGGACAGCTTACGCTTTACTGGCCCATTGACTGAGCAAGCCTGGCCATTCTCACTCAAAGCCATTAGGCATCTTTGGGGCTCTGGCGTTCCCCAGCAGGCCACTGAAGGTCTGTTCTGCTCTGCAGCTAAACTGCTCTTCTTTGGCCCACTTCTCTTCCTTCCTCTCCCTCCCATCAGTGTTGATCCCAGGGGTTCCATTTAACAAATATACTGCAGGCTAAGCTGCTTCTCAAAATGAGCTTCCCACGGAACCCAACCTACAACAGACGGTGACGCCAGAAAAACACTGATATGTCCCCAGGCGATTAATAAACACACAGGATACACATGCAATTAGTAATTCTTTATCTGACCTCCTCCTGCCATCCAAAACCATCCAAAGGTATGTTTTTATATTTAAAAAATAAGTTTATCAGCCTTATCACTGTTGGCATTTGGAGGTGGTTAACTTTTTTAAACATGGCTGCGAAGATTCGAGGACCAGCTTATGGAGGTGGGCTACCTTCCTCGACGATGTCCGTCCTTTCCTCGACGATGTCCGTCCTAGAGCACTCGGGTCATTAGCGAGTACCTTTCTGTGATGCTGAGCCATCCTGCTGGCCCCTCAAATAATCCCTACTGTGAAAGCACTTCTCTGTGTCCACTCAGCATCTCCCTTCTCCAAATAATCCTCATCTGTTGTAGATTGAATAAAAATGGCCCCATAGGCCCATAGGAGTGGCACCATTAGGAAGTGGGGTCTTGTTGGAGGAAGTGTGTCATGGGTGTGTGAGAGGGGCTTGAGGTTTCAGATGCTCAAGCCACTCCCAGTGTGACATTCCCTTCCTTCTACCTGGGGATCTAGCTGTAGACCTCTCAGCTACCTCTCTGTCACCATGTCTACATGCATGCCACCATGTTTCCCACCATGATGACAATGGACTTAAACCTCTGACACTGTGAGCCAGCCCCATTGAAATATTTCTCTTCCTAAGACTTGCCATGGCCGTGGTCTCTCTTCACAGCGATAGAAACCCGAAGACAGTGCGGCCTGGGCCGAGCTGTAGGTCCCGTGGTGTCCAGTACCGTTCCTTAAAGCTGCTGTGTAGCTGAAGCTGGCCTTAAGCTCCCCCAACTCGGCCACTGAGTTTGCAGGCACGTGTCTGCACGCCCAGCTACACCAACGCTGTGCGCAGAAGCTACACAGGTGAGCCACGGTCACGGTCATGCTGAGAATACAAACCAGACTGCACGCCGCCTCCAGCTGCCTCTCTTTGCTTCTGTGAGGGAAATGGCAGGCCTCCTGCCAAGAACCTGTCTGTGAATCTCAACCCTTCTAACTGACTGCCTGACTGCCCAGACTCCAGGCCTGGGCTAAGCCGTTCTCACCTCCCCAGTGAAGGTTTTAGACCTCAGGACACCAGAGGACTACAGGTGGTGGCACATCCGTTCATCTATATAATGGGTATGTGCCAAGTAGACTCCTCCTCAATTCCCCCACATCCTCAGAGTTACACATTTTAGATGGACCCCTCCCCTTTCCCTTTCTGTCTCCAGGGGATCAGAGATACCCTGACTTCCTGAAACCTCCTTTTCATCTGAGACCTACTGAGAATGGGCACCACTCCCACCCCCAGTACCCTGCATAGCGGCCCTGAACTCTCCAGAGAGCACCCCACCCCCACTCCCACCCCCGTGCTGCTGTTTCTCTGTATGTTCATGATGGTAACAATTCTTCTAAGAAATCTCTTACCCAGAAGGACAATCCACCTCTGTTCCCCCCTTGATTCGAAAACCCTTCCATCTCCGGTTAGGACCGTGCAAACCATGACCTGCTTCCGGAGCACAGACAAGTAAGTGCTCAGAGACAGAGGCCCATTGGATAAAGGGTGCTTTTCCCAAAGGAGGCAAGGTGCAAAAAGAAATCAAAGACTCAGAAAGGATGTGATATAAAATATTCATAACTGCAGTTTCTAACGTGTTCTGTGTGTATGACCTAAGAGACGGTTGATGCTAATGAAGTCTAATATATCCGCCTGGAATACCACTCCTTTTTGGCCACAGCGTGGATGCTTCCTTTAGAGAGCTCTCTCCAGGGGCTACAGACTGAATGTGCTCTCTCCATATTTATATATTGAAATGATTTCTGTTTGCCGTAAGCCATTCTGTATCCGCTGTGCTGTGATAGAGACCAGTAGGTATTGTTCAGTTCTCAATAAAGCAAACTCAGCGTCCCCTTCCCTTGCCCGTGGAGGGCATATAGGTGTTAGGCTAAGAATCCATCTTCCACAAAGCAGTGCCCTGGGGATTTATCTGTGCTGGTTCACAAACAGTTGCTATGGCAACAACAAAACACAGTCGTTACCAAATGTGCATGTCTCGGCAGGCTTTTCTAGACCCGCTTGGTCTACACACACTCCCCAAAATGCTGCAGGGACTGAGTGTGTGGGATGTAGAGGAAGGAAAAGGAGAGGAACTAGAGACTTTTGAGTAAGAAGTAAGCAATACAAAATGATGAGTTTTCACATGAAAGTAACAAGTTAGAGGGGATCCGCAGTTACAAAGTATCCTCTCTTGCAAAGGCTCTTAATTTAGTTTTCAGTGCTGAGTCAGACAGCTTACAACAGCCTGTAACTCCAGCTCTAATAGATCTTTTGTCTTCGTCTGCCCTCCATAGGCACCCAAACATCCATTACACGTGAGCAAGACACTGTGTGTGTGTCACACACGCTCGAATGTGCACTCGGCTTCTATGAGGGTGTTCACCCACCCACCCACCCCCTCCCACCTCTCTGCCCTAACATTCCCCTATACTGGGGCATCGAGCCTTAACAGGACCAAGGGCTTTTCCTCCCATTGATGTCCAACCAGGCTATCCTCTGCTACATGTGCAGTTGGAGCCATGGGTCCGTCCATGTGTACTCTGTGGATAGTGGTTTAATCCCTGGGAGCTCTGGTTGGTTGGTATTGTTGTTCTTATGGGGTTGCAAACCCCTTCAACTCCTTCAATTCTTTCTCTAACTCCTCCATTAAGGACCCCATTCTCAGTTCTATGGTTGGCTACGAGCATCCACCTCTGTATCTGTCATGTTCTGGCAGAGTCTCTCAGGAGACAGCTATATCGAGTTCCTGTCAGAATGCACTTCTTGGCATCGGCAATATTGTCTGGGTTTGGTGGCTGAATGTGGGCTGGATCCCCAGGTGGGGCAGTCTCTGGAGGACCTTTCCTTCAGTCTCTGCTCCAAACTTTGTCTCCATATTTCCTCCTGAGAATATTTTTGTTCCTCCTTCTGAGAAGGACTGAAGCATTCACACTAATAAGCAGAAGCAAAGGGGCCTAAAGCAGGACAGAGGTGCTAGGAAGAGTCCCTCTCCTGACTGGTCTCACAATAGTCACTCTCCGGGTGAAGGACAGAACTCCCTAGGAGAGACAAACAGATGTGGAACCTCTGTCCTGTCTTCAGACTATTGCTGACATCTCAACCAGGTTGCCAGGCAACACAGGCACACCTGATAGAGGGTTTCCAACCTAGGCGGGCAAAACCAGTTTTACAAAGTGGGAGAGCCTTCTCCCAGGGATGGTCTCATGTCTTAGGATCTGGAAGAAGAGAAAAGACAAGCACATGGTAACAGGCTGCTTCAGTGGTCCTCACGCCAGAACACAGCGGAAGCCAAGAATGAAACCTCACAATGTAGCCAAGGATGTGAAACCTCTCTGAATCTCAACCGTGTCAGGAGCAACAATGGGCAGCTCTGGCTGAGACCACTGCATCTCTCGAGTTCCTGCTCCTCTCTTGCTGGAGCTGGCTAACGAACCCTTGTCCTTCCATGTCTCCATGGATGGCCCAGTTCCGAACTCTGCCCATTCAGCTCTAGTGGTCCGAGGTGTCTCCCCTTGGCTTAGGTGGAGAACGATGCGTAAAGAGTTACTCGAAGAATCTGCTTCATGTCCTGAGCCCTTCACCATTCAGTGCAGGATGTATTTACTGTCTGCCTGGGTCAAGGTAACAATTCCTTCTCTTCTTTTCTGAGAATGCTAACGTTTTCTAGTATGTGTGGGGGGGAGGTGTGGTACATTTGTGCCATGTGTGCCAAGAAGCATCAGAGGACTTTGCTTGAGATATGGTCTCTTGTTCACCATTACTTATGCTAGGCTAGCTGGCCCTTGAACTTCTGGGAGTTTTCTGGTCTCTACCTTCTATCTTACCATAGGAAAGTGTCACCACAGACAGGCCCACAATCCAACACCCCTCTTTATATGGATTGTAAGGAATTGAACTCAAGCATGGTAGGCCGTTTGCCCACTAAGATGAAACGTCAGCTCCCAGGAATTTTAGGTCTCAAGTCATGTGACACCAGCCTTGGGTCTCTGTGTAGAGAAGCTAGTCTGGCTCTGCTGGCTGCTCACATAAACATGCAAGCACAGAAGAGAGCCTGTGTGTTGGAGGACATTTGGAAAGATCTTAGAGAAAACAGGGCAGCCAAGACCAGAGCAGTTTTTCTTCTATTAAGTCATTCTGGGGCCAAAAGTCTGCTAGAAATCTGACTTATGCCTCAGCCTTTTTGTGGGTCTACAAACACAGAGTGCAGAAACCAACAAGGGCTAGACCACTATCAAACTCTCATGTCTGTTATAGCTTACAAATCAGAAGTAAAGCAGTCCGTAAAGTCTTGTGAGTGGTCCAGGAAAATCTAGTCTTTGACAGTGCTGTGACAGATAGAAATGAGGTTCTTCAAAGAATTAAAACTCAAACTACTGTGTGATCTAACAACCCTGCCTCTGGATAGTCAAAGGAAATGACATCCATATGTCACGGGCATTGCACACTCATGTCTACTGCCACACTAGCCACAATCTCACATCACACACACACACACACACACACACACATACACACAGTGTAAAAAATATCTGTCTACCAGTTGATGACTATATAGGCAAATAGCGTGCATAATGGTATATTATGCAGCCCTAAAAGATGTCTTGTGATATTAATTCCCAGAAGCATTTACAGAAATGACAGCAGATCCTGAAAGGGACGTGATGTGCTTCTTGGTTTGAGCCTGACACAGCTTAGAGCCTCCCACACACAGCAGAGGACCTGAAGCCTGGATTTCCCAGGAAACCAGTTTGCTTGAGCTGCCTCTATTTGAAGCTCAGGTTGACACATAGCTGAAGATTTCCCAGGCTTGGGTGAAGAAGGACCTGGAACCCAGCTCTTTCCTCCCGATTGGCTGCTCCTTGTTATCTCAGTAAAAAACCTCCATATGCATCCCTCTCAGCCCTGCCCAGGGTGCCCTGGTCCCCCAGAGTCATGCTGTCTGGCTGGGCAGGGCAGGGGAACAGAGAGAACTAAGGAACAAGTAAGACATCAAACCTCAAACGTTATGACAATCTCCCATGTTCTCACTCAAGTGCACACTCTTGGCCCTGATCCCATGTGAAACTGTGAACAAAAATGTGTTTCATCTAGATGAGAATATGTGTCTCAAATAGTGACTGTTCAACCCCCAGCCCTCCATCAAACGTTCAGACACGATAAACATCAGATGCTCGGCTCCTGGCCCATCCCCCACTCCTCCCCAACTGTAACTTCGCTTTGGAAATCTCTGGAGCAGGTCCAAGGACCCTGAAACTTTTATTGCATAAATAGCCTCAGGATCTCTTACTCTTTCTGAAACTATACTTCAACAAGTACTCATTGTGAACCAGCTTTTAGCTTTACATAGGGTCAGACAGCAGGGAGCTGGCCACCGGGACTCCAGCAGTAAGGGGGCATATTCCCCATTTTGTACCTGCGTTGTCTGGCTTGTGACCACCAGACACATGTCTCCAGAGCACTTAATGCCCTGGTTAATGCAAAAGGGAAATGAAGTTGTCCAGTTGATTTAATTTTCGTTTATGTCGCTATACATTCAGGGCTACTGCTGTACTGGATAGTTCAGGGGCAGGAAGAAACAAGCCAGGCTCCAGTACCCTATCCTACCTTCTGCTCCAAAGTCCTGCAGCAGAGGCCTGGAAGTTGATGTGGCAAAGCATGACACCCTCCCCCAGGGCAGAAAGGGGTAAAATTGCACCTGGGGATTAGTTGAGTGCCTACTAGGAGAGAAGGGATTCTGTGGGTGGATGGAGATTTCAGCAGGGGCAGGGATGGGGACAGGGGGTGTGGGGTACAGACACTGCTTGGTAGCCACAGGAACCTTAGGAGTTTGCTTAACTCAGAACCTCAACTCAGGAAAAACTAGATCTTTGGCCATAGCACAGAGAAAGTATTTTAGGACAAGACCATCCAAAACAGGGTTGGAGTTTACTAAAAGTATAAAGACACTTTGGAATAAAATATTGCACACCTGAGTGTATGCGTGTACGTACTTATCAAAGAAGAACTGCATCTCAGCAACTTATGGTAAGCCATATGAGCCATCTTGGTGGCTCTTAAGTCACACCTGGGACTCTCACATAGTGTTAAGGATCCCATACATATACACATCTCTCTCATAAGGGATACTATCGACAAATCGTGGATGGCATTATAACCTGAGACAAAACTAACCTTGCACAAAGAAGTGAGGGTGTGTCTATTCAGTGCAGCATGAGGTGGAAACCCCAAGAAAAGCTTAAGTCTAGAGTTAGGGAAGAAGGAAGGGTTTCAGTGGGCATTGTTAAAGCTGTGTTGTGATTCTTTCTCTTTAAAACTGACATTTTTGTTTTTAAATATATTTATTTTGTTTGAAGGTTAGGGTCCTATGTACACGTGTGCACTGAACACAGAGGGCATAAGAGAACACCAGAACCTCTAGGCCTAAAATGGAGGGCTATGAGCCACAATGTGGGTGCTAGGAACTGAACCCCAGTCCTCCACAAGAACAAATGCTCTCAACCACTGAGACATCCAGCCTCTGGGTTGGAATTCTCGAGTCTTAATAGGTGGGGTGGTTTTAATGTGCCCACAGGGACTTTTTCTGTGTCTCACCCTCTGTTGACGTTCCACTTCCTGGACACACGGACACTCCTCCAAGACAGACTGCTGTAGCATCAGGCTGCTTGGTCAAAGCTGAGGGAAACTTAAGGACTGGATTGTCAGCATCAACAGCAGAAGAGCGTCGAGCTGAAACCCCTGGGAAAGTTGAGAGTTCTCTGCCTATTGTTTCCTTCATACACACACACACACACACACACACACACACACACACAAAACACAAGCCTAAGCACAGTACGAATAAGATTGTGCCTGGCTAGATATAATAATCCCTTGGCTTACAATATAAAATTCACGCTCAGATATGAAGTCAAGGTACATTGATGCTCAGCTATGAAGTAAAGGCCAATTAATGACGACACAGGAGTGGGGAAGAGGAAGAGAAACAAAATGGCTTTGTTAATGATTCTTGGGAAATGATTAAAGAGAACATACTCGAAACTTCCATGCTTGAATGCCTTTGGAACTTGTGTAAGTAACGACGGCTCAAGCTATTCAAGGCCGTTCATTAAAAAGACAACGGTGGTCAGATTCCTCAGTTTTCACCGATCCACACATCCCGCTGGAGCTGGACTCTGACACTGTGGGTGTGTCGCATAGACCGTGTTGTGTTATGGCCACTAAGGTGCAGAGTCGTCCGACCTCTGCATTTCAATTCAAACCAGAGTCACGTGCTGCTTGGAAGAGGGAGTCTCTCAAGACAAGGCACAGCGAGAAAGCAAAGTTTACACAATATGGGGTGGCTTAGGGCAGTCTGTAGCCGAGCAGCAACATGGGAGAAGTTGCTTTGCCCCAACAGTTGCTAAATGAGGCCCTGGTTGTTGGTACTAGGGCAGCAGTCAGAGCAGTAAGACCCTGTCTTTCTTCCCCTGATCCCAAGGACAGACCTCCCACCCAACCAAGAGCAGAATGTCCCTCTCCCTGCGTGACCCTCCCACACACACCCACTCCCGTCAGCACAAAGATGACAAACGGATTTTTAGGTCCCTTCTTGCCGCGTGCTCCCACTTCACTTTTTAAAATATCTCCAGTAGCGAGGGTAGACAGAACAGAGCCCGTCCCTTGGCCGAGGCTGCTGCTCAGAAACATTCCAGACTCTGGTTCGTTTGGGCGAATCTACAGTGGCTTTAGTTCCATCTGGACACCCTCAGGCAGCCTGAATATGTATCTTTTTTAAACTTTGAAAATAGTGCAAAAAAGGGAGCTGGGTGGGCAAGAAATTCACTTATATGCACCCCTCCTCCTGCATGCCCCAGTTCCCTCACATGCATGCACAGAAACAAAGATGGACCAACAGATGGACGGACAGACACGAGAGAATACAAGTAACGTGCCTACTCCACAGCTTTGCTCAGGAGCCACGTTCTGCCTCCTCGGGTGCACAAGTTCTGTCAGTTTAGAATTTTTAGGGTCTATTTATATTCTAAAAGAAGTGACTTTGCTTTAAAATGTGGACATGTTGGGTTGGGGGTGGCTGGAGAGAGGCCTCGGTGGTTTAAGACCACCGCCTGCTCTTCCAGAAGACATGAGTTCAGTTCCCAGATACCATCTGTAACACCAGTAACTCAAGAATCTGACACCTTCTTCCTGCCTCCGTAGACACCAGGGACACCTGGAGCACATGCATACACATGGGATGAGACATGCATACACACGAAACAAAAATAAGTGAACCCTTTTAAAAATGTCAACCGGGAAATATTTGTTTGGGGACAAAGTCTTAGTCAATGCGACCTCTAGGTCACTGTGTAACTGAAGATAGCCCGAACTTATCCCGCTGCCTCTACCTCCCAAGAGCTGCGGTTACAAGCATGCACCACCACGTCTGGTTTTAGGCAGCACTGGAGACCAAACCTAGGGCTTCATATGCGCTAGTCCAGCACTCTGTCAACTGAGCTACATTCTCGACTCCTCGGAAAGCTCCAGATAGAAGTAATACTAGAATTCCGGGACAGCATAACTGTTGCCACCGCGGGCCTCCCTGGGAGCACTGCTCGCCTGGGTCTTCAGAGCAGAGTGTTGATGAAGCCAGCACAGCAGATCAAGGGCATCACTTTGGGCTGACAAGGACCCTGATATTTGGTGTTAAGACCAAAATGTCTCGGAATGGCAGGCTGTGTCTTGACTTCTACACAGGCATCTCCTGACATCAGTCATATAGCCCCAGAAAGTCTTTTTTGCCAAGCTCTGACTAAATGGAAAAAGTCACTGCCTATGGTCTCATATAGCTCCATGACCCCTTGTAAAGTCACCTGATTTTACACGAGTGATGCTTTCTGTTCCTTGAAGGTGCTCAATCCTGTTACCCTGGGGTCCCTTTTCAGGACTGACAAGACGATATTAGATGACAGAATCCCATCACTGGGGTTACCTCAGAGCTCTTCTACAGAAAAATAAGGGGAGATTATATGATGGGCTCACCCTGCACCTGGGCAGGTAACCAGAGCTCCAGGGCGATGTCCATGAGAAAACAGGTCCTTCCACTCCCATTAGCACCTGTAAGGACAGTATAAAAAATTGCCAGGGGAGCCTGAGAAATGGCTCAGTGGTTAAGAGCATGGTACTTCCAGAACACTGATGTTTGGTTCCGAATTCCCACGTCAGGTGCCTCACAATTGCTCACAATCACTTGTAACTGTAGCTCCCAGGAATCCTACCTCCTATGCTTGCCTTATCTCATCAAACACCTGTAGGCATGTGTGCATACTAACACACACACACACACACACACACACACACACACACACACAACAGAGAGAGAGACTGAGAAAGGAAGACACTGGCATGGAAAATGGAGGAAAGGTGTGCTTAACCTCAAGGACATCTCCACCCTGCATCCACACTATCCAGAGTTACATGGAGTGTAGCGGGAAAGGAAATGCTGAGCATCTGGTTTGAAGGGTTCTCTGGGCCCAATCTCCACCTGTACAGTGGATGCAGCAGTAGCATCTCTCTTGGACTTGGGAAGAGACTGTGCAAGCCAGTAGGAAGGACTCCGCCCATAAGTGGCAATCATTGTTAATGGAGGAAACCTAAGAAAGGTATGAGGAGTTGTGAAACCCCAGGGTAGAAAGGGGAAAGCTAAGATTACCTGGATATAAGGGATCTGGGTGTGAACAGTGTTTGTACAAACAACCTTCTTATTCACCAGAGGCTGAAGATGCATGCCAATTGGGTCAGTGAGGTAAAAGACCAGTTCTATGTGGATCCCCAAGGGTGTCCCTAAGAATTGATCTTTCTTTTAGCTTGTCAACACCATGGAGCACATGACAATACCTCTTTCTGGGGCTTTGATAACACCCTAGTGCCTCTCAGTAAGCACCAGAGTAAACTATCTTTTGACCATCTCTTTAACAACAGACATCTACTTTCTTGGACCTCTCTCCAGTTTGACTTCCTGAAACATTTCCATTGTTTTGCACCGTCAAATATATGATCAAGCTATTTTATAAAAATTCACCTCTTATGGAATTCTCAAGGGTCAACACCAGTTTTACTTACTCTTGGAAAAAGTGGATCAAACTACTAAAGCCTCTCCTGCAGCTTACATTTCACTGATGACTCATCCTCACCAACACACCTGTAGCCTTATAAAAGATGATTCAAACTTTTGCATTCTCCGAGATGACCCTGTAGTAAACATCTATCCATCACTTGTAGAAATGTTTCTCTAATATAAAGCCCTGAAAATGAAGCTGATAGTTACTTACATGTCACAGAATAAAACCTGAAAGGGGAGGATATTCTGACACCTATTACAGTGTGTATAAGCCATGAAAATGTTAAACCAAGTGAAATAGGCACAACACAAAGAAATCAACTGTCATGGTGTCAAAAAACAAGAAGCTAACACTGAGATGTTACAAGGTAAAAAGTAAATTGTATTCCATGGTCAGGACAAACTTGCTGTCTCCTATACGTAGGAGAGAAAAGTACCCAAGACCAAAACCAAGGAAACCTTTTTATATAGCAAGTGAGCAGGTGATTACAAAAAGCAGAATTTTACAGTTATTTTTACGCTTGTGTTGTGAGTTTATATTCAGACAGTTCCCAGAATATACCATGGAGCAATGGAAAAATTTTATAGTTATACAAGGTTATGGAAAAGCAGGTTTAAAAAAAAAAAAGAGTTGAGCTTTGAGCTTTAGCTTGGGACATGATTAGAGAAAGACACCAATGGGAATAATATAGAAATAAAGCCAATTCTAATATATTTAGCTAGGAAAAGGAAGAAAAAATGGAGTCAGCTGGCCCTTAATATAAACAAATAGTTCCAGGCCCTACTTGTATGAAGTAGCCAGAGTCGGCTTCCAGGACCTGGGGAAATAGAAAAGGGGAGTTGGTGTCAATGGGCAATTCCACCTGTGGGTTTGTAAAAGTTCTGGAGGTGGGTCATATGACAATATGAACGTAGTCAGCATTACTGGACCATACACTTCAAAACATGATGGTAAATGCCAAGGTTATGTGAAATTTTCCACAGTCAAAGTTTTATTTGGAGCTGCAGAGATAATTCAGTGAGTAAAGTTTAGGTCTCAAAGTCAAAGTTTGATTCCTAGGACTTAAATGAAATTAAAGTTGGGAATGGCACACATGTGTAATCTCAGCAGCAAGGAGGCAGAGATGGGTGGGTTCCTGGAGCTCCACGACTGTCCAGCCTAGCTCAAGCAGGATGTCTGTGAGCTTCAGGTAGAAGTGAGAGACCCTGTCTCAAAAAGACCAGGTGAAGTGCTCCTGAGAAATGATAGCTGAGACTTCTGTGTGGCCTATGTGTACATTCACACACATACACAAATACACACATGTACATCTGTACAGATGAAACCACACACACATAGCTGTACACACATATACCTGTACACACACATACACAAATACATACACATGTACATCTGTGCAGATGAAACCACACACACATAGCTGTACACACTCATACCTGTACACATACATAGCTGTACACATACATACACAAATACACACATGTACATCTGTGCAGATGAAACCACACACACATAGCTGTACACACATATACCTGTACACACACATACACTAATACACACACAAGTACATCTGTGAAGATGAAATCACATACACATAGCTGCACACACACATACCTGTACACACACATACACACAAATGAACTTCTTGCAAGGAATAAAAGGAGTACTGGACCTGAAAGTAAACCCATGTTTATTTTAGTAGACATTATCAAAGTCTTCATTCTCATGCAGTGGGCAAAAGGACCCTTCCTCCAACAGGCTCCTGACTTGGACCTTCTCGGTCTTCTTCTCATCATGGCTTGATAAGGTCAAGGAGAACAGACTAGAAACCAGCATGCCCTACTTCTGTGTAACAAAGGCTATTCATCCTCCAGGCCCTATGCAGAGCCTCCAGAAGGTGCATCTGGGTGGTGGCTTTCTGCAGAGCGGGCAGAGATCTCCGTGGACGCCTCCAGAAACTCCAGAATTATTTGTGTTCTCTTCCCCCATCCCACTCCCAGACATAAAAATGATGACTCCCCAAAAATCACAGACTGACCTACATATTTTCCTGAAACAGCTGGCCCGTAGAATCTCTCAAACTTAAGTTAAAAATAGTCTCTGGCTCTAAAAGAAGGATGGGCCCTTGGTAACAAGGCCATCTTACAAATGTTCAGAGGGCACACAAAAGCTGACCCAGCTTTGTCCTGAAAGAGCTTCCTTACCCATGGTCAGCCCTCCCTGCTCTGGAGACAAATCCCTACCTGAAATCACTTCAGATCCTTACTTTATCTGTAGAGGGTGGGCAGAGAGAGAAAGGCATTTACAGCCAAGCCAGAAGCTGGGTCACTATTTCCATTTTACAAATTCCCATCTGGACTCAGAAAGTTGGAATGACTTGTCTGCCTTTTCACAGCCAATATAGGAAACCACATTTTAATCTTACGTGTCACTCCAGATACTGTGGTGGCTGCAACCTGCTCCTCCGTTGTAGCCAAAGTCCCAGCAGATGATTGGGCCATGAAGGTGTATCACCTAAGCAGAGAGCAGAACCCTGAACAGAGTTGGAATTTCTCCAGGACCCAGAGATGTGCTTCCAAACATCTCACCTGAGGAATGCCCAGTAGCGTTGGGGAGATGGCTGAGGGGGTAAAGTACATGCCTAGGACCTGTGTTCTGGTCTCTAAAACCCACAGAAAGTCTGGGAACAGTAGCACATATACTTGTAATCTTGGGGCTCCTCTGAGAAGTTAGGAGGCAAAGAAGGAGAAACCCTGGAAACTTGAGGGCTAGCTTGCCTGAAGTATGCAGCACACAAGAGTAATGCTGTTTCAAATGAGGTGGATAGTTGGTACAGACACCCAACATTGTGCACACGCAAGCACACACACACACACACACACACACACACACACACACACACACACACACACGATGTCTCGGGTGTCTTGCTAACTGGGGTCTTCTCCCTCCACCCGAGTAAGGAAGAACATATTCCCAGGGAAGATGAGCGAGTGGTCAGGAGTGAGGGTCCACTGTCTCATTGGCAAAGACCTGGTTTTTTCCCTGAAGTGTGGGGTCAAAGTTATCGACAAACTCTCAGTCTTTGTACTGATGGGAATGGGGTTTGGGGGCGAGAAGTGGCACCTGACACCACCCAGTTTTGCTCCAGAGCAGAATCTCTGAGGTAGATCCAGGCTAACACTAGTTTCAGTCAACTAGGCAAACAAACTAACAAGCACAGAAACAAAACCAGAGACAGGTACCTACTGCGTTGACTTGTCCACCCCCCAAATCCTGAACTCAGGGGTGACCCCAGGGACACAGAACTGTGATAATTATAGATGTGGATCCTGGAACATATTTAAGGCAGCCTAGGCCTAGATAAGCCCACTGGTAACTACTCTGAAAGAGGTATTTCATCTTGAGAGGCTGACAGGTTAGGGAGAAGAGGAGGGAACTGAGAAACGTTTGACAATTTCACGGGTGAAGAACCTGTGGATTCTGACTCCTGTGACACGTGGACCCTAAGGAGACGATGAGATTGGGGAAGAAATGACAGAGAAGAGACCATGCTGCCACCATACTGCTACTGTAAACTACGCCCAAAATCTGCAAAGAGGAACACACTCCCATTTTGCTGGCTAGTGTTGTTTTTGTTTTTAATTTATTTTTACATCCTGAAATTTAATTTATTTACATTCCCCCTCCCTCCTCTCCTTCTCACACCTACACACACACCTACACACACACACACACACACACACACACACACACACAACCAATCCACTCCTTCATTTCCCTTCAGAAAAGGGCAGGCCTCCCATGGAAATCAACCAGCCATGGCAGGTTGCAGGAGACACCTCCTCTAGTTTAATTTCTACTTGATACAGCAAGTCATTTTGGACGAAGGACTCTTAAGTAGAAAAAAGAAAATCCTTATAAAGAATGAATTATGGGCAAGCCTATAGTTCACCTTCTCGATTAATGATTGGTATGATGGGCTCACTGTGAATGGTGTCACCCTGGACAGGTGGTCCCGGATGGCATAAGAAGACAGCTTGGAGAAGCCACAGGGACGGAGCCAGTAACAGCACTCCACCGTAGCTTCTGCTTCAGCTTCCTGCCTCCAGGCCCCTGCCTTTATTTCTCTCCGTGATGGGGTGTGACCTGAGAGTTCTAAGATGAAACAAATACTTTCCTCCCCCAAGTTGCTTTTGGTCATGGCGTTTATTACAACATGAGAAACACTAAGACGCCAGGTACATTCTAGTATCTACATGCCCCTGCCTGCACAGCCTTGAGTCTCTTCCCCCACCCCCATGTCCTGGATTCCAGATGAGGAGAGTGTATACAGACAGCAAATGGATTTGGAGGCATGACTGCAGTGCCCATACACAAAAGGGAGCCTTCCGTAAATAGTGTGGAGTAGAACGGCGACAGGTTGTAGGTATAGGAAGCCTTATTTGTTTTTAAAGACTTGGGGGTCATGATCTATGTAATCCTGGCTGGACTGGGGCTTACTGTGTAGATCGGGCTGGCCTTGAACTTGTGGCCATTTCTCCTGCCTGTAGCTCCCATGAGCCAAGATGGCAGGCATGCATTACCATATCCAGCCTCCAACTAGCTGCACTATTACCTAAGCTTCCACAAATGTTAGCCTTAATCAGCTGTCGGTGGCCCTGAGGAACCACATGTCCAGCACGGAGTGGAAAGGCCAGTGACATTGGTCAGAGGGGGCATTTGAAGATGCCCTGCAACTGAGTCTCAGCTTGCCTAACCACCTAGTTGTCAATAGCCAAGATAATGAACGGTGAATGCTTGACTCCAGGGGAAGGTTTTGGGTACCCTCAGCCCTGGGACCTTGAGCACTAAGGTGTCCCTGTCCCCACCAGGCCAGGAAGGTGTAGGGGAAGCTTTTCACTTAACAGCAGGCTGAGTATCTAGGCTCCAGTTAGGAGCTCTGTTCTGCCAACCTCCTGCCTTGGCTTCTGGCACCCCTTACTTTACATGTAAAAAAGCAGGTGTCGCTCTGGATTTGAGTGACTCTAAGGTTGGGAGTTGAATGAATAACATTCCTCACACTATCTGACATACAACAGGCCTGCAGTTCAGTTCCCCATTTCTGTATAACAAACTGCCCTAAACTGGGTGATTTAAGCCAGGGTATGGACAACTCTATGATTTGGCCTTGGGGGTCAAGGGGCAAGTCTGAGCTGGTTCTTCTCTATCCAGATCAGCTGGAAGGCACTGACCCAGCCACTCAGTAAATACCAGACTGAGGCACAAAGAGAGCCTCACTTGGAAGAAGACATGTGGGACCCTGCTTGGCTTCTCCAAGGCTCTCTGCAAACTAGCCCGGGGCCATTACTGCACAATTCTCAAGAAACCGTGTCTTCCTGTGTTTGGTGGCTGAGTTACCCCAAAGCCATAAGACCTTTACAAGAAGCGAGAGTACTGTTGGCACGCTGTTACCACTGCTGTCCTGGCTAAAATTAAATCCTAGGTGAGGGGGGAAGAGACTCCATCTTTAGGTGAGCAACGTAGTTCACACATCCAGAGATGGAATGAGGGCGGAGAATGGCCCTCCTTGGAGGTCTATTTGACCCTCAGCTCTATTCATCTGTCGGTCTGTGCTTATTCTATTCCTCCTCCCCACCCCCAAGGAATAGCTATGACTTTAGTCGTCTGCTCAGGGGCAGAGCGTGCCAGGGTGTGTTGTGGCCAGTAGAGACCTGTGCTCATATTCACAGCAATGCCGTGGGTATGAAGAAACCTCAAGGGTGAGATCAGATGGTTCAGCCACAGAGACATGCCCCAGGGCTCCAGCCTCACATGTCCTCAGCTCCAAAAGAGGAGAGTCACCTATTGTCTCAGACTGTGCCACTCAGAGAGGCCATGTGTCAAGGACAGATATGACATGCTATCATATTGTATGTGACTGATGGGACATACTATGTCTCCCATATCACAGAAGCTCAAAATCCTTAGAGAGAGACTTTAAGTAAGCAGGGGCTTCTCAGTAATGACTCGGGTTGAATTTCCTCAAGGGGAACAGGGCACAGAATGGGATCTGAGTCAGATTAAGTACAAGAGACATTTCCTGCACAAGGAAGAAGAACTTGAGTACCCTATCATTAGCTAGATTAGGCCATTAAACTCCAGATTATAAAAGACTTAGTGCTATCAGCTGGAAACACAGGAAGCACACAGCCAAAGCCATTTTAAAAATAAAAATGGAATGCTTCATAGAAGAATCATGTAAAATACGGAAGTGGCTTTGTTAAGATTGTGCAAGTATGAAGCTAGGACCATTCCCCCAGCCATAGGAGTAACCTTGCCGTTTGGCCTGAAGGCCCTTCCTGGGTGAGGGAAGAGTGTAAATACATCTCCCTCCAGTCTTGTCCCTTTCACTGGCCTAGTCCGTGTGTCCACCCCAAAAGCAATGGCTACAGTGGCCCAGGCAAGCTCACTCTGCCACACTGGAGAAACTGATAGCTGATGCACTCTGGTCACCAGAGAGGGATCTGGTGCCAATCAGGACCTATGAAGGTGAATATTGTCTCTTTGTACACTACTGATAGCAAGTGTATCACATGCTGTTACGCAGTGAGCTTTGAGCTGGGCAATAACTGTAGACCAGGGTGCTAGCAAATCTGGGGCTCATTTGGAACTTGGGAAACTGGTGCCCAGTGGGTTGGAAAGGGCACTTTCCATCTTTGCTGAAGAGCTGGGTACACCCTGAGTGGCTTGCTCCTGGTAGCCCTAACTTTGCTCCACCTGCCTTTCCTGTTACAGGCCACGTTTGGGTTGCCTTTGCAAAGTAAATCATCATGAGGACTCCTGCTGCATGCTGAATCCTTGTGCCTCCACCTGGTTTCTTTGGACCCCACAATGGACTTGTGACCTTTATATACACCCACGTCCTGTTCTTCCAAGAAGGTCTGGAACAGCAAAGCTCTTGCCACAGGACTAGGCTCTTGAGCTCAGTTCACTGTTGGCTTTCCTGCCCCCAACCCCGCTGACTTCCACTCTCTTCTCAGGACTCCAACAGCTGTGGAGAAGTAGAGGCAGGGCTTCAATGCTTACTAGAAGCTGCAGGTAGAGGAAGCAGTGGATTATTTGTCCCAGAGCTGAAACCATAAATCCCAAAGCCCAGGATGGAATGTTCGGCATTCTCCAGCTCAGGTACCCTTCTGCCTCGTGTAGGTGAACATCGGCATCACAGCACCAAGACCTGAAGGTGTCCAAACCTCACTGCACACAGTGCCACTCCATCAAGTAGGGAGGGGTCTTTTGTCAATTTCTCAAAGAGGAAACTGAACCCTAAGTGTAGAGTGCAGATGCTGCTGCCACCCCTGTACGATGTCTCTCTATCATCGTTTTCTCAGGGCACTAGGCCTGTACCAGGTCATGAGGCTGAGGAAGGTGGAACACCGGAACAGTGTTGAGCAGATCTAACTTCCCTCAGATTGTGCTCACTGTGGGCAGGAAAGGACTCTAATTCCTGGCCTCCCAGCTCCTAGGGCCACGCTCATTGCTAGGGAGAAGCCTGGTACACAGCATTGACCAAGTCCATGCAGCCCAAACCTTTTGGCTAGAAGCAGCCAGACTGAAAAGGCTGGCCCTCAGCAACACTCCCAAGCATGAGTGCCTGCACTCAGCTGCGTTTCTCTCATCTTGAATTTCTTAATCTTAGCAGGCACGAGAAGACAGTATCAGCGGGCAGCCCAGAAAAAGCCAACACCACCATCACATACTTGCTCTCAGTGGAAATTTTAAACAAAAAGACAACAACAGGTAAGAGAGATGCTAAAACTTTATAAAAACAAGATAATACAGCAATATTTGATTACATTTTTTTCTGGCAAATTTATAAAAGAAAATCTGGAATAAAAATGAGAAACATAACTTAATAAAAATTACAAAACTTTTTGTGGAAATGCATCTTTAGAAAGACAATGGAGGGCAATGGTGAGCAGCAAAAGCAGCAGCAACAGGGGAGAAGCTGGTTCTGTGGTGAGACAACACCTCCAGAGATTGGCGTGAACCTGGGCTGAGTGGGGAAGGGGCAGGCAGTGACCATCAGAGTCAGGGAGGCTCCCCAAATGAGGCCAGGCTGACAGTGGCTGGCAGTGGGTGGAGGGGAATGCAGGCCTCATGCAGCCCCTCTGCAGGGCCTACAGGCCACATGGCAGT
The DNA here is from genome assembly GCF_963924665.1 of Micromys minutus. NCBI lineage: Eukaryota > Metazoa > Chordata > Mammalia > Rodentia > Muridae > Micromys > Micromys minutus. Next base: position 41,265,134 of record NC_137956.1, on the reverse strand, counting down.
GATCCACAGAACTCTCATTAGACGTTCCTCTATCCACTCTTCCCCAACTGAAGAGCCCAGTGAGCAAAAATTCAAGCTGTCAACTGGAGCACAGGTGTGAAATATGCCGGGGGAAACCGAGGAACACAGATGTGCACGGCATATGCAAGGTGCTTCTCATAGCATATACACAATAGCAAGGCAAAGGCAAGATCACTGTGGAGTGGGCAGGAAATACCTTCAAATGTTCCTTGGATGGAAAGATGTCCAAAGGCTGCTGGGCAGATGCTTGACTACATTCTGAGGTAGTCTAAACCTGACTTGCACATGTAGCTGAGAATGATCACCAAAAGAAAAAAGAAAAAAAAAAAAAGAAAGAAAGAAAAGGGCATAAAAGTCACCAGAGACAAAAGGAAAATATACCACAGTAGCCAGCTGGACTCAGGGATCACTTATGGCAAGGCCCAAATGTACTCTAGGCATAGGTAGCCTTTGTTCTGCTTGCTGTTTTACAGAAGCATACCAAGAGATGTGGGATCCACAGAGGGCTTTCCTAGCCTGGAGCAGGGGCAGGAGCAAGGGCACTCCAAGATGTGGTGTATCACTGCTAAATGCCTACTCCTCCACCACAGTGGTGATGACCAGGGAGCCTGAGCGTGGGGCAGAGAAGGCCCTTCACTCCTTTCAGCTACCTCCCCATAACTGGACATGCGTGGTGTCTGGGGAAGCAGTGTTGCTGTTAGATCTCAACTTGGGAAACTAGAGGTCCCTGCACTCTAACCCTATGCCACCACTAATTGGGCAATAGCAACAATGGACAGCAACGGTGACTGTCCCTTTTTAACACTAGTGCATATGACATTTCTGTTCTGCCCAGCATTCAGAATGTTAAGACGGGATGGGATGAGCTGAAGGTGTAGGAGGCAGGAGATGTGTGAAAACACCTTAGTACTTTCTCTGTTTTCCACACTTCCGGGCACGCCTTCTGGGGCACAGCTCACCAAAGTCTTCCACTTCGTTTTCATACTCTTCGTCCTGAACAGTACCTAGTTAGGAAGCAAAACAGCAAAACTCAAGTGAAAATGGCATCTTCCTGTTCTACCAGAGTTTAACATCCTGCTAAACCTGATTGATCTAGAATCATTGTTTTAAGTTAAAGAAATGAAGCTTTCTGCCAGGGTGGTAGAGAATGGAACTTTCGGTCAAGTACTATCCTTGGGAGTTGCTGTGCTGAGTCTGCAAAATGACTGAACATCTATGATTCATAAGCAACTATGAAAGGTCCAGAATAATGCCCTTCATCTGACAGAATGAATGCCCTTCATCTAACAGTCTGGCAGGTACTCCTGCCATCACTGGCAAACCCACCTGACACTCACCTGGAAGCCAGTAGTACTAGGAGTCACAGGAGCCAAAGTATCCCCTGTCCTGGGAGATCAGGCCTTACCTTCATCTTTTAAGCGGAGCTCTGTCTTCTTCAGCCACTCTTGTGCGTTCTTGACTGACAGGGTCAGAATTTTCACCTGCCGAGTCATCACCTCCTCTGCTACAAAAACCAAACAACAAACCCTCTAAGCAAAGAGATGGCTTCAGGCATTAGAGCATCAAGCACTAGGTCAAGATCCCCACATCCCAAAGCTGCCTTCTGCCACCACAAGCACAGGGTACTTTAAATGATAGCCCAATGCACAGCTGTGAGTCTGCAACTGCCAAAAGCAAACCTTCCTGGGAAACTTGTATTCAAAAGATCATCAAGCCCAAACTTGAGCAAAGTATCTGAATTACAGAATTATTTTCAATGTAATTTTGTTAATTTAGTGCTTGGTTTACAATGCTAGTAAGAAACAGTCAATAAAGAAGCAAGGGGAAAACTTGGTTGTAAGAGCAGATGAGAACACTTACTATTAAAGGCTCACACTAAACATGAGCCAGGAGCCATCCTAAGAAGAGACCTATATACTCTCAGTTCCTCCCTAGGCTTCCTTGTCGGTGCTCAAGGAAATCACTGAATGAATAATAAAAAGGCACCTCAAAGAGTTTTCTCACAACTTTAAACATTCTGCCTGCATCTTCTTGATAGCATTAGCTAACAAACCAGTTTCTCATCTGTAGCACCCAGAGAGACCATCGTCACTTACAATAACCAATATTTAACTGGCGACAGTCTCAACATTGAGATTTTGCTGGAATCTGAAAACAGCCTTTTCTTGTCTTTCTGCTAATACTGGCATCCCACCTTCCCTAAGTCAGCTACAACTGAGCATCTTAGGTGCAGGCTTACCAGTGCCTGGACCAGTCCCCTCTGGCTCTCACCTTCAGCCCAGGCCTTCCGCCTGTAGAGCTCCTCCACCAGATCTGAAGCCTTCCTGATGTGCTCCTGCACCTTCCTCTGCAGCATGTGGCTCTGCTCCTTAGAGCCCAGGTGACTACGGATCCAGACACTCTGCTCAATGTGCTGCACCACCACTTTGCCTTCCTCGATGGCTGGGTCTACCTTTTCATGAAAAAAATCCAGGTATTTCTGGTAGGCTGCTTGCTGCCTTCGGTGGCCTTCCAGGCGAATGTGCTGCTCATAAGACTCGCTGATTCTCTCTCGGCATTCCCTTCCTTCCAGTTCAGCCCTGGAAATGATCACAGCCTCTGTGGCTGCTCCTTCAAATGCTTTGCCAGGACTAAAATAGCCTTCGGGGCTGCGGGTAAACTTCACTCCACACAGGTCGCACTGGGTCCTGTCGACATCGGCCCTTTTGAAGTTCCCAGGCCTGAGCTCCCTGTCCTCCTCCCTGCTGTGCTCTGTCTGGATCCACTTCCTCCAGCTGATGCACAGAGACACCACTAGGCAGGCTCTGCGAAGCTTGCGCTGGATCAAGGCCTTTCGCTGCTTCTGGGAAAGGATGGCAGCCAGAAAATTATCTCGGCCTTCCAGGGCCAACTCATCTAATTCTTGAGTCTCATCTTCATCAAAATCCCAGTCTGAGTCAGCAAACTGGTCCATGGGGCCTGTATAGAGCAGGCGGTTCAGCTTGACTTCCTCGTGACAGAGGCCACGGACCATAGTGCCTTTGGTATGCACACTGTCCCACCGCCAGTGGCAATCCACCAGGTACTCTTCATCCCGCTCAAAGAGCAGGTCCTGCAGCGCCTCCGCCACAGACTTCACGCTGGATGCAGTCAGCACCCGCTGCACCACTTTCAGCAGCCTCTTGGGTACTTGGTCTGGCCAGTCCCTGCTCATCAGATGCAGCCTTGCCTGGATCTCCCGGAAGTGGCGGAAGAGAAGTACCTTGCAGAAGGGCTGCAGGACTTCCTCAGCATTCACCAGCATCACCAAACATAATACCAGTGTGCGCTCTGCCTCCCCTGATATCACATAGTCTATCTCACTGAAGGAGTCAAGCAGGACATTGAAATTCATATTCTCATAGCCACACAGCACCTTGACGAGGTAGGACAGGTGGAACCGGAAGTCCCGGATGGCTCTGGTCACATCCTTTGGTTTGTACTCTTGAATGATGGAGAACACGTCCCCAGATTCCCTGTCCTTCTTGCTGAACAGAAACTCCCAGAAATGCAAGAGTGCAATGTAGCTCTTGGGGAGGCACAGGACAGCATTCTTCCAGAGGCGGGCCAGTACCACCCCACAGTGGACAAACTGTAGCTCCAGCAGCACCACTGTATTGATAATGCTGGGGACCAGTGGCGCTTTGCACCTCCTGATGAGGACATTCATGAAGCGGAAGAAGAGCCTCTTGTAATCTTCAGGGTTCCTGTGCACATAGAGCTGGTCCATGGAACTCTCCAGCAGCCGGAAGAAGCACAGGTAGGACTTCTCCATGTTCTCATCTTCCCTGTTGGGCACCAACATACCAAACTTCCCTTCTATGCCCTTCATTCTGCTGCCTCTACCCCTGCCTCTGTCCTCTCTGTCCGACTCGAGCACTTTCAGCTCCCGGTTGTAACTGTCCTCCTCCTGGTGAAGCAGCTTCTCAAACTCCTCTGGGTAGCTGGAGGACAGAAGGAAAGCCTGCATGGCGCTCAGCCACAGGTCCGTGGACTCCCTGCGGCTGTGTGCACTTTCTTTGTGAAACAGGTCATGGATGTACTCTTTCAAGGCAAACCGGAAGGAGCGAAAGAACTTGTAATTTGGCTTGAGGATTTCTTTACAGGCCATGGGGTTTTCTGACAGCACTCTCTGGTGGAAATGCCTAGGGAAGAGGAGGTTTAGGAAGGATTTGCAAAGGCCATATGTATCTGGAGACAAAATATAATCTATTTCTTCAAGTTCTTCAGCTAAGACATTAGGGAACACTTTCTTGGCTTCCAGAAGTAACCCGTTGATTGCAACCAGGTGCATTTTTGACTGAACCATGCACTTGGCTTCACAGCGCCTAAGGGGCCTATGGAAATCTTCACACTGCTCATCCTCACATTTTAAACCCACAGTAAATCTCACGCAGATTCCTGGGTAGGTCTTCCCGAGCAGGATCTGTGTAATCTGACATAGTCTGCCCAAAAGGTGCTTGTTCAGGGCTAATTTCACTTGGTCAGTTACTATTAAGAAATGATCCTTGATTTTCTTCTCACTCAAGGTCAAATCCATGTCTAAAATTATTCTTAATATGGGCCCAGGGTCATTCTGAACTATCTGGCAATACTTGGCATCCACCTGAAAAATTCCAAAAAACTCAAAGCATGATTTGACCATTTCCTTCTCAGCATTGTTGGTCACATTTTTAAGGGCCCTGACCAGATTGAGTAGGACTTCCAAGCCCCCTGGAGCCAGGGCCAGAACCTTCTGATGCTCGGATTCACACTGGCTGGCTGCTTCATAGAGAGCTTCTACCATTCCAGCTGAGTGGTTGAGCACGTCAAACTTGATGAAGGCATCTCGAAGTTTCTGAAAGTCTCTCAGGATAATCCCTTGCAGGAACTGGGCCTCTGCGATGCCAGCCAGGTGGCCGGTTTGATAGCAGAGATCAAGTGCTTCTCTCAGGATAGCCTTTGTGTGTTCTATGTCAGAATCTCTGGCCACATTGAGGCGGGCAACCCCCAGCAGGCATGAGGCCTGGAAGTCCTTGTCAGCAGTGAGCCTGGCGGCCTCCAGGAGGCAGCCATGCTGCTTCATCAGGAGTGCGGCCTCTTCCCTCCGGCCCTCCTTGTTCAGCAGGTCTGCCGCTTCTGCCAGGCATTTCCGAGACTTGAGGAACACCAGCTGGTCTTCTACATCAAGCTTGGAAAGCACGGCCATCATTTCCTTGCTCTTATTTGCACTTAGGTACTTGGCAGCAGCTTCCAGGTAAAACTGACTGGCAGAGTAGGACAGCTTGGGGATGGGAAAGGTCTTGTTCTTCAGCATTTCTTCGTACCTGTGGACAGAGGGCACACATGTTGATTTGTCACAAAAGTAGAAATGTCCCCCAGAATCAATACAAAGCACTTTAAATTAGGCAGATACTGGAGAAAAGACCTCAACCTGTCCGCCACTCAAACATTTCTGGAAATGCTTCATTGTCCAGGCAAAATTTATGCATACTGCAAAACCAGTTATGGGCTGGAGAGATAGCCCAGCGGTTAAGAGCACTGACTGCACTTCCAGAGGTCCTGAGTTTAGTTCCCAGCAACCACACGGTGGCTCACAACCATCTGTAATGAGATCTGATGCCCTCTTCTGGTGTGCCTGAAGAGAGCAGCAACAAAATAAACAAATCTTTAAAAAAAATAACAGTTATTTTAGGTATTCAGCTTTGGTAAGCATGAAAAGGACATAATGGTGGCTGCGGCAGTCCTGTTTTTAATCTAGCTTGCAATTCTCCTCTTTTGCTGGGTGTGCATGTGATTGGAATCATGTTACATGGATAAAGCTCTCAGGGCCCTTGCACTCCAATGACTAGAGTCAGTGTATTCTCTGATAAACACACTGAGACACAAGGTAGTCTTCATCTACCGCCATCTTTGTGATGAGGGGTCAGAGCTTAACAAGAGGCTGAGTCCACTCTCAAGGAGCTCTGAGACTGCACTGAAGCATCCTCTCAGCTGAGGGAGAATGACATGGTCAGGCCACTTCAGAATCAGCAGAGTAACTACCAAGGCAGGCTGTCCCCTGAGAGGAGGGAGAAGAAGGCAGACAGATGCAAAAGAATAAAACCACCTACTTTTCCACTGCAATAGCAGCTTCCTCAAAAAGCTCCTCTTGGCAGTACATTCTGAGTGCGAGATCAAATTCCTGAATCTGCTCAAAGCATCGGAAGGCATCTTTGAAGCACTGGCTTCGCTTATAGAAATAGGCAGCATCTCTTATCTAGAACAGCAAAATGTTACTTTTATTTAAAGCATTCTAATCTTTAAATCTTAAAAATGGTAATACATAAATAATAAACGTGATTATATGTCTATTTCTTAGAATCTAGTTAAAGCCGCTCTGGAGTATAGATAATATAAAAACAAATTCCTTTTCAGACAAATGGAGCAGGCTAAGCCCTAATGTTATGGCTTGTACAAAGATGAAGTGAGGTGGACTGCTGAGGTGACACGGGGCTAGAGCGATGGCTCAGCAGCCAGCAGCCCTTCTTGTCCTGCAAGCTCAGTTCCCAGCACCTGCATGGCAGCTCACAACCGTCTTTACCTCCAGTCCCAAGGAATCCAACATCCTCTTCTAGCCTTCTCAAGCAATGCACACATGCAGCAAACACACACACGTGCAGGCAGAATACCCAGAGCATAAAAAACATAAATGAAAAAGTTTCAAGGTTTAGATATGAAAACCATTGAAGAAAAATGTATGGGAGTATCTGTGTTAAGTAGGAATGTTTCCAACAAAACCTAAAGATACAAATATTAGGGGGGAAGCTAATGAGTTTTGTGACTTTAAAGCTGTTCATCAAAGGTCTCATGAAAAAAAAAAAAAACTAAGAAAAAAAAGCAATTTTAAGGGCTTAGAACATGGCTCAGTGATAGAGAACTTGCTCAAGATTCATGCAGTGCCCTGGGTTCGATTCCCAGCATTAGAAATGGAGAAAAAGAGGGAGGAGGGTGAAGAGGCAAAGGAGACAGCTCTCTATGAGAGCAGACGTGTCTCACCATTGTGGGATCTGATCTGCTGGCCACTAGCTAGATCTGAATAGGAACCTCCATGTATGTGGGTACTGTAGCCTAAAAACTGAATTTTAAATTTTACTTAACTTTAACTAACCTTAAGTAGGCACATCTGACTAGAAGCTACCATATAAAAATTGCAAGTCTAGAACATAAAAAGAATTCCTGTACTACAAAGTAAAAACTTTTTTAAAATTCATAATTTTTAAAAATGCAGGCTCTAACTGCCATTTACGGTAGGAGAAAGTGAACAGCTGACAACTCAACTCAGGTGCATGTAATCCGAGGAATACAAACTAAATCCCCAGTGTGTTACATCTGTGAGCTTACAAAAGTTGGAACACAGAATCTTTGCACGAAAAGTGGCAAACCTGGACAGCGAGGTGGCCATACCGGGTAAAACGAGGCAATCGTATCTGAAGAACCCGGGTGGCAGGTTACTCACACCACTACATCACAAGTGGTTCCAGCAAGACAGAGTCGACACCACTGTTACACGTGGCAACTGGAGAGCTGGGGTAGTGATACAGAGAGTGCTCGCTCTGAAATGTTACTGTGGTGGACACAGCCAGAGCTTAACACAGGGAGATGGTGGGAGAGCAAAGGCCCAGAACAGGGTGGCACTTAGACAAACTTAGGACACATGTGTACAAAGGACACCACTGTCTAATCTTTAGGAGGGTGAGAATGTGAGACTGAAGCAGGGTTAAGACTGGGACTGGGAAGCAAAAGGGAGAAGCAACAGGCAAAACCTGTATCATGTAGTCTCTTACTAGGGTTCAAGATGGTAGCACCAAAGATGGCAGGGCAGACTCTAAAGAAATTGGAAAGCCTGGAAACTATCTCAACTCCTAGAATGTAGGGTGTCTATTCCCAATAAATGCCTATTCTATCCCAATTCTACCCCCATCTCCCAAGCAATCCCATAACAAACATGGAGCCAGGTCTGCAGCATTGGAATGGCCCAATCCCCTTCTCAGACACTGACCTGGGGCCACACCTCCACCTTCTCAGTGGGTCTCATTCCCCATCCCCTACTCTAACTTCAGTACTCAGGGTATACTAGAGATCCTAGACACCCAGACACAAAAACCTGCGTTCCAAATGGAGAGTAGGAAATCAGTAGATGGCATAACAGCTCACAGCCCCATGCTTTCTACCACAGTTTTTCCAGTTCCCAGACTGTTTTGAATCCTTACTCTACCACAAGTGATATAGTGACAAGAAATCGCTGGGCTAGGGAGGTGGTCCAATAGTTAAAGTACTTATACAAGCCAAGGACCAGACCTCTGATCTCCAGAACCCAATTAAATGTCTGGTGAGAGGAGAGGCTTGAAAGTAAAGACAAGGAATCTCTCAAAGCAAGCTAGTTGGCAAGACTGGCCATATCAATGAGCTCTGGGTTTGATTCACTGACCTGACCTCAATGAGTAAAGGTGAAAGAGGTATGGGATGGCAGATGATTCCCAACATCAACTTTGGGCACACAGACAGACAGACACACATACACACAACACAGATACACAGACACACACACACTCCATGTAAACACCAGGCTACTTACTCAAGCTGACTCCAGACTATGAACATATGGAAAGAGAAAGCAAAAATATTCTAACGTCCATCTGGTATGGGTTTACAACTCAGCCTCCCTGTGGCTGACTTCAGGCCTTGAATAGTAACACAGATGTGGATGAACACAGACACACACTCTCTCTCATGAGCAAGTGGAAAAAGAACAACCACGGATCACAGGGCCAGTCTCTCCTTCCTTCAAGAATTAGAGTCACTTCCTGCCACAAGCAGAGGCTGATCACCACCCCCATGTACCCAGCTGAAGCCCCATTCTTCAAGCAGAGCCCTGGGGTAGAGCCATACCTTTCCCAGCCTCTCACACAACTGGGCAGAGAGCTGGAACTCCTTAGCATAGCTCAAACACTTCAGAGATAGCTTTGGCTCATTGCACTCCAAGTACGTCTTAGCCAGTTCCAAATACTGTAGCTCCTTCTCCCTGGGGAAAAAGAAACCAGCATTGTCATGAAATGTGGCCGGTATATTCAACCTGCTGCTCTCATTAGAGAATATCTGAACTGATTCTGAGACACTTACTTGGGGCTGAATTTCTTGGATTTTATATTCAGGGCAGTGTAGTGGGCCAGGGCCAGCTTCTCCTTCTCAAATGCATCTCCTTTCTGGTAACACTTAGCTGCGACCTAGAATAGGTCAAAGGTTTGATTCCCAGCAAGGTAACAGAGTTAATATAACAAGAATTAACGCATGCATTGTGCTCCTATGGACAGAGCTCTGTGTCTGACCCAGCCCAGTCTGACAGGGAAGAGCAGGAAGGTGTAGGTAATTTTAAGAGAAGCATCTCCAAAGACAGAGTCCAGCTGTGGGGCCAGCTAACTCAACCCAAAGGTTTCATTATGAAATAGCCAGTAGCCAAGAAAAGGTGAATACAACATATATCTATAGGCCACCAGGACACCAACTTTGTTTAATTTTCCAATGGCCAGACGCAGGGCCATACCCTCCTCATTCTATGTACTAGCAACCTTAGTCAGAGCCACAGAGAAATGAGTCCAAGTCTCCCAGTGGCCTTTCTAGGCTTTGACTTAGCTGCTAACTCCAGTGGCACCTGTGTACTAGTAGACAGTAGTGTAGACATGGTGTTGCAGAAATACAATGGAGATGGTATCAACATATCCAGATCTTTGGAGCATGCAGATCTGTGTTTACAAACCTCTGGCTATGAGATGTGCCAAAGGGTCTCCAAGCACAGTTCAAATCCTGGCCAGCAGAAAGCGGCTCTTCTGAAACAAGAGCGCCTGCACTGTCTCAAAGCGTGAGCTGGAGAAGCAGTAGGCTCACACGGCTCCTGGCATTAGCAGGAGGCACTGTGGCACTTTCTGGTGACTCCGACAGAATGACCTCTCCCACTCATGTGCTTTCCTCCTGTCATTCCAGGCCGGTGGGTCTGAGACCTATACCACCCTCCCTCCCAGCTAGGGCCTTTGCATGCACTGTTCTAGCTGAAATGCTCCCACTTCCTTTCTCTGCCTAGTTCACTTCATTTATTCTACAAGTCTCATGACCCCTTTCTCAAAGAGGGCTTCCCTGACCTCCTGTGTCCAGAACAGGTGGCTCTGGGGATAGCTGGCTGTCCTCTGACACCCGCAACACTGAACTGTGCACTGCTGCCCTCCATTGTACTCTTAGGATCTAAATAGAATGTCTGGCCCGTAGCTCAACAAGTATTTGCTGGATGAATGATCTCGCATGGTGGTTCTGACACATTCATTGACATGCAGCCAAAAACTCAATAAGCCACCTGAGTCCTGAAGTCCTTTAGCGGGGTCAAAATAAAGTCAGGCGAGGAGAAGGTTTTTTATAACATTCTCATCTGTGCCGGCTCCCCTAAAAAAATTTTAGATTCAAACATTCAAAAGGTACTTTTAAAGGGATAAATAATTGGAATCCCATGGACAACACATATGGGTAACATCGATGATGTTCTGAAAGGAATGGAAGGTGAGACTTCATATTCTAGCTCGTGCCCACAGCTGCTGCTGCCCATCTGCCTTGCTGTTCCCTCCCTGCTGCCTCCCTCCACCCTGAACCCCCCAAAATGTTTTTACAGCAGCCAAATGTTCAGTACTTCTATCCGTTTCTAAGGCTTAATATTACATATTTGAAAATGACTTTCCATCATACCAAATCTGTACCAGCATGGCTGCTTCTTCACCTCGTGCCACAGCACCCGCACAAGTCTGACTCGGCCACACTCCTTTGACTAGATCTCTGCTGCCTTTATTGCTGCAGTCATGAGTCTGCCTGTCTCCTTGTCCTTCAGTGTAGGCTGTGACTTATCAGTTTATTGTGTCCAGTGAGAATTCAGCAGAAGGGGTACAGGGCTAATCCTAAGACCAGGCCTCCAGGGACTGACATACTTCTTTGAACCCTGATAACTGATTTATGAACTAGTCCAAACTGTTCATAATCAGAGACAAGTTTTCCAAAACTCCAGTGACACTCTCCACCTCCATTATCAGAGCCAAGAACCAGCCAATAACCAGAAACAGAACAACACAACTGAGTAGAAGCTAAGTGTAGACATGGATTCTCCAGGTCAGCCCAGAAGCTATTCAGCTGATTCAAACTGCCAGCCCTCAGAAGTGGGAGCAGCACAAATTACTTGTGATAAGCCACAGTTCAGGTAGGAGGTCATTGTTATTCAGTAACAGGTGGCTGACAAACAAAGATTGTGTTCTTTTCTGTGCATGTAAACCCTTTCCCCTGTCATCACCAAAGACAAAGCTCTTCTAGGAATCGAGGCTGAGGGGACTTGAAGAGCTCTGTATGTGAGACTGCAGACACCTCATGGCATGGCTTTAATCAGTTCTGAACTGCAGTTCCAGGGTCTTCACCACTGCCTAGTTCCTTCACTCAGGCCTAACTTTATAAAAACCCAATAATGAGGGTTGCTAGGGCAACAGAATGAGCCCCACAGAGAAACCACTGTCTCACAGTGTCTATGAGTCATAGGAGCAAAACCGTGGGCATTTTTCTGTGACACCTGAGAAGCTGAACACCACCATAGGGTGCAGCAGTCAAGAAAGCCATCTGTCAAACCCTGCACAGCTGCTTTCAGCTGCAGACCTGAGTACCCAGTCACCCAGGTGCCCAGGCAGTCAGATCCAGAAGCTGGGATCTCTTAGGGCTGTTTATGGTGGTGTTGCTACCCACAGAATCCTCCTTCCTTTCTTGCAAGATGGAAAAATCTACATTACATAAAAGGCTGTGAAGCTGTCAGGCAGGATTGTACTCCCCGATGACTTTGCAGAGATGGGGGCATGTGGCCTAGTACTGACCAGGAGAAACATGAGCAAACGCATAAGGGCTTTGGATCTAAAGAGAGATCCCGAAGAGCAAGTGCCTGCCTTCAATCCTGTGTGGGATGCTGGCTGAAGCAGCCACTTGCATCACAAAGGAGATGCAAACACTACCAAGCTGCACAAAGGGAAGAAATAAAATAAGACTGGGCCTGTGATGGTTTTGTTGAGCTGCAAAAATCAATCAAGGAAATTTTTAAAAGGAGGGATCTTTGGCAGAGGACAGGCCATGACCCTCTACCTACCTATCAATATGTGCCAGCAATTGGCCAACATGCAGAGAACTGCCAGGACAAACTCAGAAGTGACAGAATGACTGCCATCTTCCCTGTGTCCTAGTCACCAGTGTGACAGTGGAAAACCGGCCAGCAGTCACAGAAGTCCCTCACCCTTGGTGTCTGGCCCAGCTCCTTACCTTCCAGCACTGGTGCTTGGCATAATAGTCTCCTTGTATGATCCACTCATCAGGAGTTGAGGTCTTAACAAACATGCTATCATCGAAGTCTGCAATGAAAGTGAAAGGCCAGTTTGTTTCTCCAGGCAGCAGCCATTGACTTTACCTGTTGGACCTACACTGTCTCCTCCCATATTCATATGTTGAACTTTTTATCTCTACTGCTTCAAAACAGCGCTTCATTTGGAGACGAGGGTCGTGAAATGTAACTTTTCCAATTATCCTTAATCCAATCTCACTGGTATCCTTGGAAAAAATAAGGATACATAACACACACAAACACACACACACATACACACACACATACACACACACACACACACACACACACACACACACAAAAGTGCACCACGTAGAGCAAAGACCATGTGAGGACACAGTGAGAAGGTGTTGCTCATCTGGAAACCCAAGAGCAGCCTCAGAAGAAACTAGCCCAGTCCAGACCTTGACCATGCCTTGTGTCAAGCAGAGGTGAGAGTAACCGGCAGTGCTCAGGCTGACCGTCTAGACTTCAGCAACATGGATTCTAGCACCGAGGTGTAGGTTTCAGAAGGAGGATGTGGAAGTAAGAAAAAGACATAATTTGCTTTTTAAATTCTGGTCTACTTTCCTTGTCTGTAGCTCTGAGGTAGAAGACAACACAGGGATTATTAATTCCTCCTTGAAAGTCCAAAGCCAACTAGCTCCCAGATTCAAGGAAACAGAATCTTACAATACATATGCTACTTGGAGTTTGTTGGCATTACATCTCAATAAACCCTATAGTAAGTTGGAAATATTGTAAACTTAATAGTGCTTGGCTTAGCACACTAGCACACTATGGAGTTCGGGGCATTCCCTGTTGTGTAGCTCACTGTCACTGACCGGCCTTGTTAGAAAATAGTGTACTCACTTATCGCTAGCTGAAGAAAAGGCAAAAGTCCAAACTATAGTTTCCACTGAATGCACCAGCCGTGTATGCCAGTGTGAAGCTAACACATCCCAAGCTGAACAAAACCCATTTTTGTGCTTTTGCTGCCAATATTGTCCTCATAGTGGTAGGCAACCCAACACATTCCTGTTGGTGGGCACACACTGCTGTACCCGTCTACTGTCTGTCCTTTCTGTCCCATGCAAATCTTCCTGTAACTGCACCAGCTCTCTCCAGCCCTGACCCTCAGAATGTCTCCACCAATGAGCAGCAATGCACAGCTCATCAAGTCCCAAAGATTCAGTGAATGCCAAGACGGTGACAGCAAACCAGACTGAAGGTCAAGGACAGAGATGCCTAGACTAAAAGGTACCCACTAGGGAAGCCAGGCAACCGTGTTCAGAGGGCAAACCCAGGCAGAGCTACACAGCCTGCTCCGTCCTTGCTTCCCCCTGCTAGTCCTCTGGAACATAATACAGCAAGGACTTTGCAACCACAAATGTTGACTCTGTTCTGGGCGGGAGTTTATTCCCACAGCAAAACTCCATACCACATCTGAAGATGTACCGTCACCACACTCAGCTCTCACGCTGCTGTACTGGAGAGAGACTCTCTGGAAGAGTTTACTGTGTCCAACCATAACTTGTGATTAAGACTAACCCTGCCCTTGTGCTCCCACTGCTGCTACACAAAAGAAACAGTCATTGTTGAATATTTTAACTTTGTAAACCACCTATCTTAATCATCTCTTCCAGTGGCACCGGGCCATATCTGAGGATTAAAAGGAGTGTGAATTACAGGATAAACTGGAAAATATACACCATGCCAACCTGATCCTTTTCCTTTACTGAGCAGGGGAAGCCCATGGAGAGGAAGTGGGGCCTGAACAAGACCATGTTCACATGGCAGGGTTCTTGAAAAGATGAAAAGGTTCTTTTACATTTAAACCTGCAACTTTTCTCACCTTTTTTTAAACAACAGTTGGGTTCTAGAAAAAGAATGTTGGATCCCAGTCCCCAGTTGAGCTATCAGCAATTACCAGAAATAGACAGGCATTCAGCAGACCTTTCTACAGTAGATAAGACCTGCTTCTTTCTCATTCCTTAGAGAAATAAACCATAGTCTAGAGGAACCAACTCATTAACTAGTTCTCGAGAAAGACAAATTTCTTCGCCATAGAGGGAAGATTTTTTTTCCCTTCAAGTTTGTCTTACTCAGAGAATTTCATTGTTTTATTAGCTAACCTTTGTAAATTATGATAATGATGATATATGATAATTTTGTAAACCCCTCTAATGCAGCAGAGAATCTAGAAGAGAAAGAAATAATGTCCATGTCTACTCAAAAAAATTCACATTCACAAGGCCTATACAAAAGTAAGCAATGCAAAGTCAGCATCAGAGTAGCAGCCGCGCAAATGTGTCTTTATGCATTTTCTTTCTCCAGACCTTCACTCCATGGGGCTCTCTGTTACTCATAACCAGGAGTTGAATAGATACAAATAACTCCCTTGCTATCTGAATTGTTGGCCCCTGTGCTCTGATATTCAGGAACCTAACAATGGATTGTCTGAACTCTCACTGTGGTGTTTTAATGAGAATGGCCCTTAATGGCTCATATGCTTAAATGCTTGATCCCCAGTTAGTGGAAGTGTTTGCACGGGATTAAGTGTGACCGTTTTGGAAGAGGTATGGGAATGGGCTTTGAGGTTTTCAAAAGCCCGTGCTAGGCCCAGTATCCCTGTCTGCCTGGTGCCTTCTCCTTGTGGAACAGAATGTAAAACTCTCAGTTACTACACTACCCCATGCCTGTCGGCTTCCCCCCATGATGATCACTGACTGATCCTTTAAAACTGTAAGCAAGCCCCCAATTAAATGCTTTCTTTTACAGGAGTTCCCTTGGTCAAAGGGTCTGTCCATAGGACAGTAACTAAGATACTCACAAACCTAATTCTTAATGTATTAGTGTGGGACATGAATTTGGTTTAACGGTTATAGATACTGAAACAGATTACATATGCATACACACATACAAATATACATGCAAATGTTCTATTCTGCTATATGCTGATAGACATACATAATTTTTATATTTGTGTTAATATAAAGTTCTTTAAAATTAGACTCTTCTATATTAGAAATCTATCATGGTCTTTTTAAAGATTACATGGTATTTTGGCCTTTCCCATACTGGATACTTAGGTTACTTTCATTTTCTTGTCATTACAATTAGAGCTATGATCTCCATTTTTATAGGCAATCTTAATCAAGCTATCCAGAAGCTTATAGTAATTTATATTATATTACTATAGCCTAGTTCCTGCAACCCATATCCAAACATTCACTTCTAAAGGATTTTCCCTAAAGTAGCAAACTCTCCCAAATGCATCACAAACACTCACTCCTAGATGCCTTTACATAAGTAAGTTAAAATGTTTTTTTTTCCTGAGAAAATCATGGAGAGAATACCATTAAACAAAGTGAAACTCTACAACCCAGGCTGGAAGCACAGGTCAGTGGTAGAGCACTTGCATAGGGCCCAGGTTCAATCTTCAGCACTATAAAACACAAAACATCAAAAACTGTGCACTTTCTACATGACCATCAAACAGTAGAGATGCATCTTTCCTCGGACAGCAACAATATTTTAATGAGATCTTACCTTTATTTTCATCTGTCTTTACAACTTGAACAAAATCTCTCCTAATGAAATATTTGAAAGCAGGAGCCCGTTTCTCTAGGTTTTCGTCAAAGATCCAGAGGTTGACCCGAGCCCGTGTGATGGCAGTATATAGTTGCTTCAGCTCTCCATTAAGGAGCTAACAAGAAGGTTGAGGACAGAGATGATGAGCCTTGTGCCCAACTGACAGTATAAATATGCTTTAAGGAGTTTACTCTGCTTAGGAAAAACACAAAACCTAAGCTAATTTTTAACTTAATTTATTATTTGTATGTGTATTGTATGTACATGTGTACACCCATGCACAGGTCCCATACAGCGTTGTTGAGTAAGTACTCTCCTTCTCCTTGAATTCTCCTGGAACTGAACTCAGGTAGCCAGGTTTGCCTGGCAAATAATTTTGCCCACTGAGTCATCTCACTGGCCCACAAAAGGAAATTAAGTTTTAGAGGCTGGAGAATTGATTCTGCAGTTAAGAGCACTAGTTGTTCTTGTAGAAGACTGAATTCCATTTTCAGTCATTGAGTCCCAGCCAGTAGCTCATGGATGACTATAACTCCAACTCCAGCAGATCTAACATCCTCTTCTAGCCTCCAAAGGAACCCAAACACACATAAACAAATCAAAAAATAAACACCTTTTATAGAATTGTTTTAAAGAATTACTGTAAACCTTTGAGCAGGACACCAGGACCTCACGATTGCTGTGACTTGCTTTTTAAGAATTAAGATAATCACTCCTTGTATAGCAACTGTCATAACTACTAAACTAGCTCAGCCACATTCTGTGATTTCATCAAATTTCCTAAATAAGGTTTAGTTCCAGAGGAACTACATGACGGGAAGGCACTTCTACTGGCATAGTCCAGTGTTCTGAGAAGGGGAGGAGGCAGTCAACACCACCTTTCCTCCCCACTCCCACTGCTGATGGAACGGAAGGACAGCCAGCAGCAAGGAAAGTTTCACTCCTCATCTCATCTTCTCTCCACGCTGATTTGCTCTTCCATGCTAAGTCACTGTGTGGACAAATTGCACATATTCACCTTGTACATTTCTGGGTTCACCATATGGGACCGAGCCTGAGAGGAACTTGATTTCTCCAAGGGAACGTCAACCAATGGGCAGTTTTCCTCTCTGGAGTCAGATGATGGTGTGAATGAGGAAATGATCTTCCATTCCTTGTAAGCCTGAACAACAACAACAAGTTGAAGAACAACAGAATTTGCTCTGAAGTGCCTCCCAAGCTTTCTGGAGAACTGAGCCCCAGAGGTGTGGAGCCTTCAACACAAGCCGTATAGAGGGACACAGCCCATGTCCTCAGATTAGGTGGGAGGAGACAAGGTTGCATAGGCTCGGGTCAAAGAAGCTTCCATGAAAATACACCAACACTTAGATAAGATGGTTTAGAAGCCAGACATAGGTACCCAATACGGGCAAAATTGCTAAGGGCCCCAGGGTGTTATGGTAATTCACAGAATGTCAACAACAAACAGAATGACAGAGGGAGCCATACTCCTTTTCATAGTGTAGTTACAAAATGCCACATAGGGACACCATTTAAGATACAGGGAGCAGAATTTAGTCAACTAAGAATGAAGAAAAGAAATGAGATGTTGTATGCTAACATGATATAAGGTAAACAAGACATATTAATAACTAAATTTTCTGTTCACTATCTGAACTTGAACTCAGTGTTCTTAATAGTGGATAATAAAACAACTCAAATTTGCTGGTAAAGAAAAGGAGATAATTAATGTTGACGGTATAGTACTTCCTTCTTTCCTTTACCCAAACCCCCAAAGCTAAGATGGTCATATGACTAGGGGATGGCAATTTTTCCTCTGAGCTGTGGCTCTCAAACTGTGAGTCACAACCTTTGGTCAGGGGTACCTAAAACCATCAAAAACATAGATACTTATATTAATATTCACAACAGTAGCAAAAATACAGTTATGAAGTAACAATAAAAATAATTTATGGTTAGGGGTCACCACAACATGAAGAACTGTGTTAAAGGGTCGCGGCATTAGGAAGGTTGAGAACCACTGCAAAGGGTCAGATAAGCATGTTACATGGTCTCTCACTGGTCAGTCTGCTATATTACAAAAGCAACCACAGACAACAGGTCAATGAATGAATATGCTATATTCCAGTAATTGGTCAAAACTAAATTGAGATTCATATACTTTCCATGTGCCAAGAGATAATCTTCTTTGAGTTTTTTTCTAACTATTCAAAAATGTAAAATCCATTATTAATACCAAGATATAGAAAACAGCCAGTGGGCTGGAATTGATCAGCAGGCTTCAGAATTGAATTCTGATCCTAGCAAGGCTGAAGTGCCCAGATTACACATGGTACTTAAAATGTGTGACTCCCAGGAGTCTCAGACCTGCACATCACTGTATCTTCTAAGTGCAGCCACTTCATTCTCTAGCATTTCCTTTTTGTGGGGTGATGTAATTGACATCTGCAGAGTGCTCAAGGATGCCCAAACCATGAAGTGGTTAGTGTTGATAGACGTTTGCCTTCAATCATTCTAACTACATGACTAAACAAAGTGAAATGGCTAGAGCACTGTCTACTAAATATGGCTGGTTGTGTTACTATAAACATCAGTTGTGGGGTTCATTATCATACTCTAAAAAATGATGCCAACCATAGGTAAAATTATTTAAATAATTGAAAGGTTTAGAAAAACTTTTTAGGACATATTTATAACATGCTCTTTGCAAAGCTATTTAAGGAAAGCAGGTAAAAATGCTGACATTCAAGAAGACCCTCCTGGCAGGCAAAGGGCAAAAATTGAGGGGCTGACAAAAGGGCCAAAGAAGCTAGATGCATTTTAAAACTGCCGGGAGAGAAGCAAACCTGCTCAGATGACGGTGGCTACCTATCTCCAGGAAGTAAACGTTATTAATATTATTATTATTATTTCAAGATGAACACAAGAAGAGGCTGTGTGTTTGCAGCACTTGGGACTATGAAAGGAGCTGCTTCTTCCAAGTAAAAGGCTAGATTCCACAGCAAGTCTCCTAAAAGTCTGTGGGTTTCAAGGTTCCCCCCCCCCCCCCACCCTCTCCTCTATGAGTGTGAAAGAAAGAATGCCCTCAGGACAGGGTTGTAAATAGAAATCACCCTTCTAAATTCTCAAGGATAGTTTAGGGGTGTCTGAGAGAGTAACTTCTCCACTAAGATGAAGAGACATCCTCTAAGGGTATGATATGGCCACTCCTTGGTTGGCCTCCCAACTCTGACAACAACCTGGTAATTATGTGAGTCAACAAGCAAAATAACTCTGGAGAAGAACATGAACAGTGTCCACCCATGCCCATGCACACCCAGGTCCAAATGCCCACCCAAGCCCAAATGCCAGATGTTCCAAAGCAGTGCTGCCTGGGACAGTAAGAGGAACAAAGACAGACAATCTCCACCATCCCTCATGTCAAACATCAATCACCCTTCAGAAACTTTCATCCAGCCACCTCCAAAGAGACTCTAAATTCCAGACCACAGAGGGTGGGGAAGTTTGATCTGCCTTCCCTCTCTTTTTTTCCCCCTAATGCATTTCCTTTCCTTTTCTTGTAGCATATTTTTTCCTGGTCTGGAGATTGTAAAGGATGAATTGGGGGCATACTTTGCACCAGGGAACACACAATTGCATTATACCAGGAAACACCATATAAAAAATATTTATTAGAGGTCTCCTTATGTACACAGAATAAAGCAAATACTATCAAAAGATTCTGTTTAGGTGTTTGTTGCTTTTGTGTATTTCTGAATTTCACACAGTCTGAGTCATCAATGGGAGGACAGGAAGGAGCCTGTGCCATTCCCAGGATTAGGTGAAAAGAGTAATTGATTTTTCTTTCAAAAGCAAAGCTCCCCCACATAGATCCTTAAATCTTTGACCTTTGACTTTATCACTGGCATGTGCATACAAATGGCACTTAATAAAGGACAGGAACAACAAAGTCTTACCCCTTTCTCTTTCAGGAGAGCCTCAGTCCAACCATGACCAGTGGATGTTATTAGGAAAAAAAAGTTAGACCTCAGAGATGAAAATGGTAGCAGGGTTAATGAGCATGCATCTGCTTTTATTAACAAACCTACCAGGAAGGGGCTGTACACAAGAAATGGCAATGATATATTTATTTATTGTGGAAGGTTCTGGAAGCCAATTCACAGAGGACAGAGGAAAAATACTTAGGCCCAAAGCATTTCTTCAGATTCTGCTATGAATATTTTAACTGTGGACAACTTACTTAACCCAGTAACCTCTGGCTTTATCTACAGAACAAAGGTAATAAAATTCCTTAGGACCTCAGAGCACTGGTGGGATGAGACACTGTATTCAAAAAGTCCCTTATAAAATGGCAAGGCAGCCTTTGCAGTACCAAACATAAATACTATTAAGTCAAATATGACATTTAAGCATGATTTTTAAAACATAAGGAAGGATTCTATTTCAGAGTCATATCAGGAGTAAATTTTAAGGTATCAAAGCTAAAAGGTGCTCCAATTTAGGTATAAAACAGCCTCTCCAAGCTTGTATCAGAAAATCTGCAACAGGGACCAAAAGACAGCAAGCTGTAGCACAAAGAAGACCCATAGCAGTCAGCCTGAGTCCCCACCAAAGACAATGTTAGCGAAAGGAAACCAGGGGCTAGGAGCCACAGCAATGGTCTTGATTTGGCGAGTCACCCACCCAACAGTAATTTGGAAATTAAAAAATAAAAAGAAGAAGAAAAAAAAACATGGCAAGGACTCAGGAACCACACACTAAGGCAATAGCTGGCACAGAAGTCACTGGGGATGAATCCAGGGACTCTGGCTACTGTGTCTACATGTGTGAAGCTGTGGTAGTGAAGCATGCCAAAGGGAGCTGGGGACAGGGTGACTGTTCTTGTCAACCACATTACCTGATCCAGCAGGCCGGAACAAGCCTCACTGTCTTCCTGGAGTTGTCTTTCACCTGACTTTGCCCAGTTCCACCCTTATAGGGTGGACATTGCTAACCTGGCCCTTGTATATGGCTCTCCTTAGAATTTGTTCCAACTTAGACACCCCTGGGAGCCAAGTATAACAACAACTAGTAAAAACTGGCCTTGAGTAATGCTCATCCAGAAAACATGAACATAAAAGAGCCAGGGATTACACATGGAAAAGTAGCCCATAACCACTCAGAGCTATTCTCAATACCCGTCCCCATTGACTCCTAAACCCCACCCTAAATGCAAGATGCTCTACAACAGACACAGGCACCTGCACCAAACTGTTAACCTCAGCTCCAAACTGTCTTCTGCAGAGCAGAAGTCCCACTTGGGCACAGACCTGAACTGTGTGAAAAGAATCCAGTGTGACATACCTCAGAATCAGTGAAAAAGTTGTAAAGGAGGACATCATCAAACTCCAATCCTTTGGCCTCATAAACAGTTAGCACAAGAGCTAACCCCAGCTCTTCTGGAATTTTTTCCTTAGCCATTTCATTGGCAACAAGAATCACCTAAAATAGAATAAACCTGAATAATAACAGATTCTACAAAGACAAATAAAGGGAAGTTTTGTGTTTCCCTGGAAACTAAGTAATGGCTTTAAAGAGAAATGGCCAAGGTTGACTTGGTCATCTAGGACTGGCAAGATAGTTAATGGCCTCTCTCAAGCAAATACCCATTCTGTACTAAGAGCACAGTAACTCAGTTGTTGCTGCTGCCGCCGCCTCCTCTTCTTCCTCCTCCTCCTCATGATTGTTACTCCAAATTGACTTATTTCAGAACAGACAATCCCAAGAAGCTTACCTGGTGGGCACCAAATTCAATGGGCTGAGTTTTTCTTTTGTTCCCTCGCAGCAAAATTGCCAAGTCGCTTACACTACAAGAATCCAAGAGAGTTGGCTTGGGACCATCAAAAAGTCCAGAATCTCTGGGAAGGCGATCAAAGGATTCTGGGAAATAGAACTGAAGTAAGTCCACCACTCCAGATGCAAGATTGAGGATCCCTGGATGAAACAGAAAGCACCTGTCAGATACTACACAGCATGGCTGAGGCTTTGGTTATTTGGTTTTCTTTTTCACAGGGGAGCCAGTATATACCACTGACCTAGATGGTATACTTTATTTGAAGCTTATATCTAGTTCCCACTTGGTTAGCAATGTTCACATTATCAGTCTGGGTGTGCAGAAATGTGTTGCTGTACCGGGAGGGTTTATGGGCTCTCAACTGCAAGTTCTGATGATAACAGAAAGATCACTGCCTAAAGAACTCAAGGCTGACATGTCTCTACAACTACAGTACTGGAATGCCCAGATCAATATGATAAGAATATGGTGAGAAATCAAGAATCACTGTTTCCTGTCACTGGTCCCCACAGCACTAGAAGCAACATTACCAAGATAAGAGCATGAGGAATTGTTAATTGGAGACAACCAAGGCCTCTATCATCCTTTTCCTTCAGGTTTACTCAGCTGAAATAAGACTGTACAAAGGAAAACAGTCAGAGCCAGAGAACAGACTTTGCAGAAATCTTTTTTCCACCAGGTCTCATTTCTTATCTGTGCTCTAAAGCAATGCTATGAAAGTCTGAGATACAACAGTCACCCTCATAAAATCACTCCATGAAATCCTTACAAGGACCCAATAAGCTAGATAAAACAATGGAGATGTTACTAAAGAACTCTGCCACCTGAGGAGTAACTAACCTCCTCTAGGTGATGGGATCTCAAGTTCGACTGAATATCTTCCTGGGTCTCTCTAGTTCCCTTAGAATCTGTCATTGCCTAACACTGGGTAGATTAAGGCAGAGCACCGAAAAACTGCATGTGTTATCCCAACTCTTATCAGATAGTAAAGAGAAAATGTATTATCTAATTCTTTAATTATTACAAGTTTCCAATATACAGAATAATAAACATAATTGGCAACTGCTGTTCCAAAGAAAATCTGTTGCCACTGTAGTTTCGTGTTAGTTAAGAACTATCGATGGCCAAAAGTTTACACTAATGGGGGATCCCAGAAAGGGGCATAAAGGTACTGTGCTGAACAACTGAAATTCACTTACATATCATCCAGGAAATTTGGTAATTTTTGCTATCACCATTATAAGGAATAAGACAGGCCAGTCATGAAAAGGAAACACACACACTATATTTGGATAGATCTTTGATAAATCTTAAAGATTAGTAAAATAAACCACACGAAAATAAGTAAAATAAACACATGTTGTATCTCTACTCACATGAGACGTCCACAACAGGCAACACCGTAGAAAAAAAAGGATAAAGTGACAGGAAGAAAACAATGAGGGATGGCTGCCTCAATGAAGAAGTTGGAGAAGGATCAACGGAGACTCCCAACTTCAGTTTTGGTCTTCAACACACAAACACACATGCATGTACACCTATCTACACACCCATACATGTGTACCAACACACATATACAACATGTGAAAAATGCAAAAGTAAGAAAGTGTTCAAGTGTATATTATCTCCCAATTGGTTTCTTTGAGAGAGAAGCTGTTTTAAGGACTGATGAATTATTAACCAAACATCACTCACTTTAAGATGATAAAGTAGACTCATCTTTTCCTGGTGGCACTGGGCAAGTGTTAAGCATTGTTCAAATGCTGTTCTAGTCATTAGTAGAGTTAATTGTAAGGGGTTTTATTTGCTTCTCTTGTTGAGACAGGATCGAACCAAGTAGCTCTGGCTAACCTGGAACTCGTTAAGTAAATCAGGCTGGCCTTGGAGATCTGCCTGCCTCTGGCTAAAGAATGCTGGAATTAAAAGTGTGGACCACCACAACCAGCAGTAATTAATTCTTTAATGTCTTCTAAATAAGCAAAGAAGTTGGGAGGTGAGGGAGGCACTTGGATTCCCTAATTAGCAGCTGTTGGCCTCTCCCTTGCTGCTCTGGCCACCTTGAGCAAAAGGACTGTCAGTCAAACAGCCAGCAGAATTACCAGCACCAGCCATTTTGAATTCCATGAATGCCTTAAGAAACCTATACAGTGATGGCAGCCAACTGCCCCAGCACTTGGAGGCACAACTTCAGTTAGGACTCTTTCAGTTTCTAGGAAACTTTGCTATCAATAAACTCTACATGTCCCTGCAACCAACCCACCTACTCCAGAGGAAGAGTGACTCCCCTAGTGACTTAGCAGAAGGGCTGCTGGGACTGGCACTAAAGAGACAACCTTCGTTTGCATTCAAAGTGTGCTGTGATTGGTAGAAGCTTCTCTGGCTGTATAAACAGACTGTTTGGCTCAAGTAGTTGAGAGACATCCTCCTGAGAAGCTTCCCTTCCTTAGTGTCACAATATTAGGCTCAATAAAAGACAGAAGTGAGCAGTCTTTTCTCTTTGCTTGCATCAGACTGGACTAGTAGCATGAGGAAAGAAGCAGTCAGTCAGTTAGGGCAGCAGAGTGAGGCCATGACAGTAGAGAGGCAGCTGAGCAGATGACAAACAGCTGACCAATGGAAAGGAGGCCCTGAGTTCAGCAGAGCAGCCAGAACAGGAGCAAGTGGGATGGAGTAATCAGGACAGAAGGGAACTGAGGTTGCAGAAGGAGAAAAACCATTAAAGAGCCAGGGACACTGCAGGCCAAGGTGGCTTAAGACTCCAAAGATCTGGGATATCCTCCCCTAATCAAATGTAAACAGTATAATTCAAACAGAGGGAGCTTAGAGAGTGTTGACAGACTCAAGAGTGTTGACAAACTCCGACTGGCCAAGAGAATTGGTAATAGATCCAAGGCCTCTTTTTAGAATATGCTTAGGGCTTTCTACAAGTTAAAGATAGGCCCTCACACAGAGTTTTGCTCCTGGAGGACTAGAACTTAGTGAATAAGACAGACTGACTAAATAATTTTTCCTACTTAGTAGCATAGATGATGAAAAGATATAAGTAAAGGGAGTTAGGTGTTAGTGTTTGCTATTCATAAAAAGACCAAATATTTTCTATTTGTCTGGAACACTTTAAAACTGCAAATGACTACCAGCCTAAAAGCAGACTGTCATATAATAAATATGTTTGCTTTGGTCATAAACCCAGACATGTAATGAAAAATCAAGCACATGTCCAGAGACAAGGTGCTATAATCTGTATTATTTGAAGAATCGTGTCTCTGTTCTGAAAAGTCTCCATAAATAAGGAAGTGACCTGATAGCCTGTCAGTCAGAGCTGCAAGATTCCCTGACCACCACACCTGACTCACTCCTTCCTCACCAGACTCCTTAGCTCCTCTCAGGAACCTGTCAACTGCTGGGGCTAGCCCCTGACAAACTCTAAACAGATTGAGCAGTGTGTGTGTGTGTGTGTGTGTGTGTGTGTGTGTGTGTGTGTGTGTGTGTGTGTGTGTAAAACAACATGAATTTGAGAGTGAGAAGGGACAGACAGAGACTTGGGGAGTATAATTAGGGCAAAGTGATATACTGATATTTTTAATTTACTTAAATTTCAAATTAAAAAAGAAAGAATGTTTGACTTTCCAGGCCTACACTAGAGCTGCAACATTTGTAGTCACAGGTCCTACTACTTAATGCCTGCAGGACTTCTGTGCAAGTCCACAGTGCCACCTGCTGTAGTTCCCGCCTGCCTGCTGTCACTTCCTACTGCTGTAAACATGCTGAAAGGTACAAAAGCACGTGAAGAGCTTCTTGTCATCAATAATTTCTATCACAGTGATCTCTGGCCAGATGACTGGTGCTACTACAAAGGAGTGTTAGTTAGCAAAGGTTTGCAAAGCACTTTAACTGCTCCCCTGAAGTGTCTCCATGAACACACGGTCACTTAAGATTCATTACTACCAAACTACATCTTCAGTGGTCTATTTACAGATGAGTGCTGGCAAAAATCATAAGTTCTCTTACTTGTAAGCATATTAACTAGCAAATTTCAAACCATTAGCTCTTTCTTCTGCTACAGACTCGGCCCAAGGCCAGTGCTCCAGCCCCTCCCCAGATGGTGAACCTAAGGCCTGGGGTACCTGAGTGAGATCTGTAATTCTGGTACAGCTGGTAGATCCTCTTGGGCTTTCGAACAGCACATTGCTTGTCTACTGTGTTTCTGCTGGCATAGTGGAACAGAGAGAGCAGGTCACTGAAACGGAAGGCCACACCCTTCATGATGCTCTGGGCAGTATCTCCAGTAAGGAACATGGCATTGGGGTCATTGATGCATTTCATCAGCAATGCCAACTCTGCTTGGGTGAAGTCCTGAATCTCATCACCATAAAGCTCATGGATAGACCACGGGAGCACCCTGAGCTTCGACAGCCTCCAGGACAGGTTGTACAGGACATCTTCTTCATCAAAATACCCCTTCTGGGACCTGATCTGTTGATATAGGCAGAAGAGGCTATAAATCTCACTCCGATCTTCCTTAAAATTGGGGGACCGTTTCCTCCCTAATTTCTTATAGGCTTCTTCAGTCAGTCTCCCATGGGGACAGCTAAGAGCCTCAAAAGAACCTTTCAGGAACGATTTTATTTCTTTCCAAATTAGTGCTGGGTTGTAGGAACTTCTCCCTTTGATCATTTTGGGCCATATCTCATTGGTAAACACCTCAAATGTCACATATACCCGGGGATCACTGTCTCGTGTTTGTGTTTCTGTAGCTTTCTCTTCCTCACTGTAGTTCCCATCAGCCTCAACCTCGTCATCATCCTCTTCCCAGGTGGGGATGCTAAATTCTTCCTGTGTGGACCATCCTACAATGGTTCTTTTTAAGCTTCCATCTTCATTTCTCATAAAAAATGGTTTTGGCAGAGAGGCATCGAGCAGGAGGAGAAGCTGTTTGGATGTCACAAACAGAGGGAAGTTTTCATCCTTCAGGTCCTGGAGTTTGTGGACATTGGGACCCAATGGTTTATAGTGACTGGTGGCCTTGGTGGACTTGGAGAGCTCAATAAAATTCCTTTGCACCTCCTGGCACAGGACATGGTTCTTCGTCACAAAGATCTGATGTAGATGCTCCAGCTGGTGTGGGTGGTCTGGCACACATTCTTCTGCTCCTTGGCTGTCCCCTGCTGGCTCTACTGTGGCTCCTCCTGCACAGGCCTCACTCTCTTGCTCCTCATCTATATTATCTACTGTTTCCAATTTGATGGAACCCTCCTCTTCCTCACTTTCTTCTTCCTCCCGACCTGGACCCTCTTTTCCTAGTTCTACTTCCAACCTTCTCTTTGGCAAGATCTGTTTGGACAGCAATGGGCTTCCTGCCTGCTCAGCTTTCTCCCAGTAAACATGGAATTTCTTCCAAAGCCTATACAAGCAACAGGTTGTTTTCCCAGTGCCGCTCCGTCCAATGAGGATGATGGGCTCTAGGGGCTTAGGGTTGAGGTCGATCACGGCGTACTCAAGCTCACCCACTCTGAATGGATACTCCACCGTTGCTGTCATATCATTGAGAATGTTTAAGGCCATGTTGGTACTGAAGCTGTGGAACTTCATGATGTTGTACTCTGTCTCCACAGCACTGGCTGGAGGAAAGTACTCTGGATCTACCTGATCTATGCTCTTCTCGGTCTCTGTGTCTTCCACATAGCAGCGGGGTATCCGCTTTTGGATTTTCATGTTAGCTGATACCTGTCCTTTGTTGATACCCTTCAGCTTCTTTCGAAGGACACAGGACAAGCCCCGGGTGTAGGCACTGCAGATGGCCATAATGGAATCTGAAAGCTTGCAGTGATCTAAGACAATGTCCCAGATGCGGATGATTTCTGTATAGACCCGCCCTGACTTTTCCATGGAGTAGGTATTCCGCTCCATTCCCATCATTTTCTCAGAGTTCTCACTGCACCGAGCAGAGAAGTCAATGGCAAGCTCCCACAGCATCCTGGCACCTTTGTCGAGCTTTGCTTCAAAGAGCTGGATGTTTCCTTTTGAGTGCTTCAGCCGCTTCTGGAGGCCCTGGGTCCACTCACCATTTCCCAACTGCTGGATGGCAAGGATTATTTTCTTCTTTATAACTTTGGTCATAACCTTACTGGACAGTTTCTTCAGCATTTCTGAAGTACACTCAATCTCCCAGGTCATGTTATCAAAGTCTTGCAGACAGGCTTGAATCTCCTGCATGGTCCAGTTCTCCTGATTATCACTGGCTACTCCCAATCTGTTACCAACTGGAACAAGCTGTGAAGCCCCTGGGCCTGCCTGAGCGTGCCCATCCCCAGCTTCAGAGGCAATGGGGTTGTTTCTACTACAGTCAGAGCTCCCCATACTCTGAGTTCTCAGGAGTTTGTCTTTCTTTCCTTCTGTGCCAGCTGCTATCTTGGGAGAGCCTCTCTGAGGACATTCCTCTGGGAGAGACATATCCATTTCAACCTGCTGGATCAGAACTGTGATGTCCTGTATAAGGCGGTCTCTCAAAGAACGTTTTCTGGTGGCTTCAGGCTCCTGCCTGGTCACTTGAACATCAGGGAGAATCTCTGTGACTCCCTTAGAAAGGGTTTTGTCAGCAGTATCACATGGCAAAGACTTGAAGGAAGTCTGGGACTTGAGCTGAGATGTATGACCCGGGGCAGAAGACCTGGAGAGCCTCCCCAGGTGGGCAGTAGGGTCTTGCCGGTTCTTCCGCCTGCTCTCTGTCAGCGCTTTGTTCCAAGCCAATAGCAGAGCATCGTTCTTCTTAATGCGGTGCCTAACACCTTTGCCTGCTTTGTTCTTCAGGTTGAAGTTGATATCAAACTTCACCAGCAGATCTATCAGCTTCTTCGTGCGTTTCAGCATGCCTTTCTGGAAGAGGAGATGCATCAATGTGTTCCCATTGCTGTCTTGAACATTAGGATTAAGGTAGTAAAATTTGGTCGGATTGGACAAAAATAAGTCCAACAGGTGGCTGAGGAAGTTAAAGCCAATGTCAGCTGAAAGACAGAAACAGAATCTTGTGAATACAAAGACATTCCTCTCAGGGGATAGCAGACTCTGGCCAGTTTGAGGAATCCTACAACACTGACCTTTTCCACAGATGTGATACTTATTAAATGACAATGTTATCAACCAAGGTAATTTGCCCCATGGGAAATCTGGCAATGTGGAGGCAGTTTAGTTGTGACAATCAAGAGGGTGTATTGGCAATCAGAGGCCATGCACAAGATATAGCCCTGTCAATAAATCATTGCTAGCCCAGCAATCAATGGAACCTCCTAAAATTACCTGATGATATTATAGCAAGATCCTCTAAGTCAGGATTCTTGAGAACTGATAAAAATACATGAAAAGTATTTGTGAGCTACTTACAGCCAACTTTAGAACTTAACACCCCCTCACTATAATCTAATCATTCACCATGATATACAATGTCATTAGATCTCATCAGGAAACGGGTCTTTTGCAGATTTTCCCCCCAGATCAGAGAGCAAAGAATCAGTTCTGATATCCAGCTTCCTCCTCCAGAAACAGACTCTGTAAGAAAGAGGCTTACCGTTGATGTCCAGAAAGATGTGGAGCGCTGCATGCAAAGGAGTGTCACCTTCCATGAGAGAAACACTACGAGGGTCTGCGCCCTTAGTCAAGAGAAGAAAAGCCAAGTCAAAGTCCTCATGTCTCAGGCACATGAGAAGCGGGCTGTCCTGGCTGTCTTGGAGACCCTCAGGCAATGCTGGACGGGGAGTAGAATGGAGAAAGAGGCAGAAAAAAGAACATCAGGACCCTGGAAGGAGGCAGACTGTCTATCGATGAAAAGGGCAAGATGTCGATCTGACTGACTTCCAAGATGTTCCCCCACACACACCTTTCTGAGCAGTAAGGTTCCCCAGGCCCTCAGGGAAACCCTGCTCCTCTAGGATGATGTTCTCTGTCATGCTCCTCCCACTGGTCCTGTCCTTCCTCTAGTCCTACCACAGGTCCACACTTCCTACCGTGGAATGAGGACAGGGAACAACAGTGAGATCGTAATGCTCCTAACACCATGTGCCTGGCATAGTCAGGAGTCAGGACCTCAGTCTACTTCCAAATCTTTGCTTCTCCCTCCCTGACACACCTCCGCTCCACTCACCATCTCACCTTCTTTTGAGCTCAGTCCATACACCCTTTGCACTGCAGCCTCCAAAGCCTCCACCCGGAGGCAGCCCATCCCTGTAACTCTGCAGCCCTGCTGCACTAGCACCTGATGCAGGAGATGATCTGTGAGTGTTGGCTGAATCAAAGAATAAAACAGGAATTCCGTCACAGCAGTCATTTCTGAGAGCAGCACACACAAGGAAGAGGCTTGAAGAAATAACTTGTAAAAGGCACTCCAGCTCCCTGTGAGTGGAGCCAATCCCTAGAGGCTTTGTGCTGAGTGCAGCAGTGGGAAAGCCAAGGGCCGGTACGTTACTACTCTCTATGAAGGATGACAAACAAAGGAGAAAACCACACAGCTGAGGGACTCTTCCAAAGCCTACACATACAAACCCATTCAGTGTGGAAAGAACCTCTTAGAAATATAGACTGTTGTTAGTCCCATGTTATAAATGGGTAAGGGTATGACAGCCTGCTCAAGGCCACACACCTAGTAGGACAAGAGTGATCATGTGGGGAATACGGGTAGGAAGAGGCTGATATTTCTTTTTTTTTTTTTTAACTAAATCCAATCTATCACATTCCAGACATGCAGCTAACCAATGCTCTTACTAGACCATCTAACGTTTCTACTCATGAACTACTTGGTTATTTCTCTATAAACAAACATCATAAAACCCCAGTCTACTGATTAGGAAGAAGGCTGCAAGAGTGGACAAAGGTCCACATGATGTATCCAGGGCAGAAAAAAGGATCAGCCAAAAGCCAAGTGGAATTGACCATTGGGATGGAGCAAAGGCCAGAGACCCTCCACATACATGGTGTGTCCCACATACGGGGAAATGGGAACGGACTAGCTGGGATTCACAAGAACGTGGCACTCCTCAAGCCAACCCACTCTGACCCTCACTTTTTCACACCAAGGAGGCACTGGGAGAAAGAGATGGAAACGTGCTGGTTTCTTTAGAGGGACGGCTGCTCTAGAGTTGAGACAGTCCAGACAAGTCACAGAACACACTCACCGCCTCTGTCGATCAGGCGGCTCAGAAGCTGCGTCTTCCTCTGGTCCCAGGAACTGAGATGGGGAATAACAGTACAGATGTCCAGATCTGAGAGGTCACCATCTTTGATGAGGCCATTTCTGAGCTGAGGCTGCCCGCTGACTCTGCGGGTGAGCAGCAGAAGCGCTTCAGGCCACTTCTGTCTTTCCAGTAAGAATTTGATGAAGGTGGTGACACAGTCTCGGTTTGCATCACAAACCGGGCCAGCAGGAATTTCTTTCAAAAATAAGAAATGCTTCTTATGACTTCTCTTTCTCACCCAATCCTATATATACACATAATTAAAGTAGTCTATAAATCAAAACTTTTTAAGCATGTGGAAGTTGTATAAAGGAATTTACTTTGGACAAATTACTAAACGATGACGGAACATCGAAACAGGCATTGATTCAGGAGCTCCAGGATCAAGACTAAAAAAATGCCCAGTGAAGAACAGTGAAGGAGTCCAGAATTAAGATGTTTTTGAAGACAGAATGCTTGGTTCAGGGCAAATACTTGAGTCAGGAAAAGGCCTGCCTTAAATTTTTCATAACACTGATAGTATACTCTATTCATAAACACCTAATTACAGGGAAATATGACTGAAGAGCTGAAAACCCAAGAGCTGCTAGAGATGAGACAGAAGTGCCTCAGTCTTCAGTCCTTAACTGTGTCATGGGACATAAGTATTTCCTTTGGATCCCTGAGGTGTAGACGTAAGCTGATGACTATCCCCTGTCATGATACTGGTGAGTCTTAAGTTAGGAAGACATTTAAATATGCTTCCTCACTAGGAAGGCTGCCAACTTTCCTATATAAATTTACTATATAGATGGAACTGACAAGATGGCTCAGTGAGGAAAGGCACTTGCCACCAAACCTATGATTTGAGTTTAATCTCCAGGACCTACTTAGTAGAAGAAATGTCTCCCACAAGTTGTCCTGTGACCTTGGCATGCAAACTGATACATATGTCCTCTAACCAATAAAGAACTGTAATTTTAAAATTGCAAAAAATAAAGAATAAAAATAAAGTTTATTTTAGTTTATTCCCTTTTTTTCTTTTCTTTCCCTGTACCCCTCCTCAATCACTCTCCTCTTTTGTGGTGCTAGAGATAGAACAAAGGGTACATACAGGTACATACAGGTACATACAGGTAGGTACTACCAAGGAGCTATCTCCTGACCATTGTTTGTGTTTTTAAGATTTTTTTTTAACTTTTTACTGGGTGTGTGTGTGTGTGTGTGTGTGTGTGTGTGTGTGTGTGTGCGAACTCTACATCATGCACCTCAATCTCACTCATCTCCTCATGATCTTGGGACCAGCTCACCTGCACCCCTCACACCCAGGTGCTGTGCTGCCCAGGCACGGAGCAAAACCTGCAGAAGGGTGGGGGCAGGGCTCGCTCTCTTGCTTTCATGACCCCATGGCAAGGAGTGAGGATGGAAACTGGCCCTTTTATTTTAAAAACATATTTTGAGTTGAATAGGCTGAGTTTGAATGCACTATGCAGTCCAGACAGGGCTCCTCCTGCCTCAGACCCTTAAGCAGCTGGTATTGATTACAGGTGTGTGCCACTGCTTTTTGGTTAAATTCAAATTTCAAATGAACAAACAACTTTTTAGGAGAGCTCATATAATACTGGGGATACATTTACACTGAGAAGTGTGTTTATCTGAAATTCTAATATACTGGGCATTCTGTACTTGAACTGACAATTATATCACTGAAAAAGCTGGATAAAAATAAACCCCTCCAAAAAAGGTTCCTATGATTTCTCTTCTCCCAGCTAGAGCAGATGGGAGAACTGAAGATTGCCCAAATAAACTAAACTTGATTTGCACTTGCTGGCTTTTGCTTCCCATCTTTTTCTAAATCTTTGAAATAAATATTCATTTAATACAAAAGAAATTAAATATGTTAGTCTGTCATCTTTCTTTAACAAGGATCAGAACAAAGTATAAAGGCAAACTTCTAAATAGATCTCTGCAGTTCTGACCTGCAGAATCTGCTCATGTTTCTGGCAGCAGCATGCTCCCTGCTGAGGGTGAAGGAGTTAGGGCTGAGTCAGTCTAGACTGTCATCCTTATCAGAGTGACTGGTTCAGCTGTAAGATCAAAAATAAAGTCGAGGCAGGGGGCAGGATGTTCAAATGGTTTCAAGAAAGATGCGGGTACACAGATCCACATATGCTGGTGAGTCAGCAGTTAGAGACCTGGGTCTGGCTCCACCAAGTCTAAGATGAAAGCTGGCCAGAGGACAGACTGGTTGGAGAAGGAAGGCCCAGGTGATGGTGAAGCCCATTATGACGTTTCTAGCATTTAAGCCAAAAGATATTTTTAAAAGCAGTTTAAGCCAATTTGAGTTGGGGGAGGGGGCAGAGCTAGCCAGAGGGAGCACAGCAGCACACAGAGTCCTCAGAAGTCAGGAGGCCTGGGGCCACAGATGCTGAAATGCGAAGGGCTTTCAGGAAGTAGCATCCCCTCCTTGTAGCCTTTGGAAGGATTTTGCCAGACTCTGATAATTTAAGTTTTACTTTTACAACTTTGAGTAAGTGTAGTGACATTTTTGAGAATTCTAGAATTTTTGTTTCTTTTTAAAAACACAGAAATATTATAAGAAAGTGTTTTTGTTTTAATCCCAGGTGTGGGGATTTGGGGCTATTCTGAACTAGCTGAAGCAGCCATGGTTTGTCTCGTGCTTCAGCAGAGGCATAGTTTTTCCGGCTACAGATAGTTTTAGTGATTGTGTGACATGTGGGATTGTGGAAACTTTTCAGAGGGAATATAAATGCTAGAGCAGCGATAGGCAGGGTTGGTGGTTGTTTAGGGTGGGAATTGGCTGTGGTTTGTTAGTAGTTATGCTCAGAGAAGAGACAAAGGGAAAGAAATTAGATTCATAGACCTCTGTCTCTCTTTCCCCTCTATCCTTCTTTCTCTCCTATCTAGTGATAGGAGTGAAATCAGAATAAAGGATGAGAAAAAGAAGAACCCACAAAGTAGCAAAGACCAGCTACAAGTTTACAAGAAGACAGATCAGTTCATGCTTAGACCCAAAGACTCCCTCAATGTGATTTGCCCAAAATCTAAAAGATTTCAAGGAATGAAGTTCCATGCTAGAGTTTGAAATGTGCCATTTATCCTTGATCCATTAATATATAAAACTTGGTTGACCTTATATATAATCCAACTTTTCTAACCTCACCCTAACAGCTACTGGGCATGAACATTTTAGTGTAGGAAGATGGCTATTTTCTTATGCAGTTGGCTCCTAGCTGATGCAAGGAGGCAGGGGATGTGACAGTACCAGAAATAACCGATTAGTCCAAGGTCACACATCTGGCTAATGGTGGAGCCAGGTCCAGTACAAAGCTTCAACTATAACCATTGTGATATGCAACGTACCCTGAAAAGCATTTGGGATTTTTCCAGCCATTCTTTCTTGAACTCTCAATAAAATTTACACATCTTGCCCTTAGGGAGCTGATGGGAAGCTGATTCAGGGATTGAACTCGAGGCCTTACATCATGTATTGGATAAGCATTCTACAACTGAGCTACATCTTTAGTCCCTTTTTTTGGAGACAAGCTCTCATTGTGTCTTCCTGGCTAGACTGTAACTTACTATATAGACAAGGCTGGTGTCAAACTCACAAAAATCTGCCTGTCTCTGCCTCCTGAATGCTGATGTCAAAGGCATATGCCACCCCCAGACCCCAATTTTTTAAATGCTAAACTTTAACTATTTAGAATTTAAAACCTTCCATAATTATCTAAGGTTTATCATTTAAGTTCTTTTAAGATAGTTTTCTGGGCCTCAAGGAACAGCGGAGATCCAGGGACACAAGCCTGGTGAGACTGCGCTGAAAGTAGCCGGAGCGCAGAGAGGTCTGGGTCAAGCACCTGGAAAGCGCCCTGCCCCCATTGGTTCAAGGGAACAGGAACTCTGCCATAGGGATTTAGTTTCCAACCGGAGGGCCCGTGCATGCAAAACAGGCACTCAGGCCATCTGCCACCAGGAACAGCAGAGATCCAGGGACACAGACCAGGTACACGGGAGAGACGGGAACCAATCACTGACAAGACCACATATAATCATAGACTACAAGATGGCAAAAGGAAAGCGAAAGAACTTACTCCAGGGAAACCAAGACAACCTGGCAACACCAGAACCCAGCTCTCCCATCACAGCAAACAGCAGAATGCCAAACACTCCAGAAAAAGAAGACTCAGACCTGAAATCACACCTCAAGATGATGATAGAGATCCTTAAACAAGAATGGGAGGAAAAGCATAAAGAAATATAAGCTTTTAAAGAGGAAATAAGAAAAACACTCAAAGAAATCAAAGAACTAGAGGAAAACAGAACCAAAGAGATGAAGGAATGGAAGAAGGAATTTAAAATGGAAATGGAAACAATAAAGAAAACACTAAAGAGACAACCCTGGAGGTAGAAAACCTAAAAAAGAAATCAGGAGTCACAGATGCAAGCATCTCCATCAGACTACAAGAGATGAAAGAGAGAATCTCGGGGGCCGAAGACAACATTGAAAATATAGACAAAACAGTCAGAGAAGATGCAAAAGCCAAAAAGCTCCTAACCCAAAATGTCCAGGACATCCAGGACACAATGAGAAGACCAAACCTAAGGATAATAGAAATAGAAGAGGGCAAAGAATATCAACTAAGAGGCACAGTAAATATCTTCAACAAAATCATAGAAGAAAACTTCCCTGTGCTTAAGAATGAGATGACCATGAGCATAAAAGAAGCCTAAAGAACTCCAAATAGAGTGGACCAGAAAAGAAATTCCTCCCGACACATAATAGTCAAAACACCAAGTGCCCAAAGCAAAGAAAGAATAGTAACAGCAGTAAGGGAAAAAAGTCAGGTAACATATAAAGGCAGACCAATCAGAATCACACCCGATTTCTCAACAGAGACTATGAAAGCTAGAAGATCCTGGACAGACATCATACAGACCCTAAGAGAACATAAGTGTCAGCCCAAGGTGCTATACCCAGCAAAACTCTCAATCTCCATAGATGGAGAGACCATGATATTCAAAGACAAAACTAAATTTACACAATATCTGACGACAAACAAAGCACTACAACGAGTTATAGATGGAAAACCCAATACAAGGAGGGAAACTACATCCTAGTAAAAACAAGAAAATACCTAAGCAAGAAAACCAAAAGAAGAAAGACACACAGGCACAATTCTACCTCCAAAAGCAAAAATAGCAGGAAACAGCAACCACTATTCCTTAATATCTGTTAACATAAATGGACTCAATTCCCCAATAAAAAGATATAGGCTATCAGACTGGATACATAAACAGAATCCAGCATTTTGCTGCATACAGGAAACTCATCTCAGAGACAAAGACAGACACTATCTCAGAGTATAAGGTTGGGAAAAAACCTTCCAAGCAAATGGCCCCAAGAAGCAAGCTGGAGTGGCCATTCTAATATTGAATAAAGTAGATTTTCAACCAAAAGTTATCAAAAAAGATAAGGAAGAACACTTTTTACTCATTACAGGGAAAATTTGTCAGGAGGAACTCTCAATCCTTAACATATATGCTCCAAATACAAGAGCACCCATTTTCATAAAAGAAACCCTACTAAAGCTCAAAAAATACATTGCACCCCACATAATAATAGTGGGAAACCTCAACACCCCACTCTCATCAATGGACAGATCATGGAAACAGAAACTGAACAAGGACACAGTGAAACTAGCAGAGGTTATGAACCAAATGGAATTAATAGACATCTACAGAACATATCATCCTAAAACAAAAGAATACACCTTCTTCTCAGCACCTCACGACACCTTCTCCAAAATTGGCCATATAATGGGTCACAAAACAAGCCTCAATAGATATAAGAAGATTGAAATACTCCCATGCATCCTATCAGATCACCATGGTCTAAGGCTGGTCTTTAATAACAACAAAGACAACAAAAAACCCATATACACATGGAAACTGAACAATGCTCTATTAAATGATAGCATGGTCAAAGAAGAAATAAAGAAAGAAATTAAGGATTTTCTAGAATTTAATGAAAACGAAAACACAACATACCCAAACCTATGGGATGCAATGAAAGCAGTACTGAGAGGAAAACTCATAGCTCTGAGTGCTTCCAAAAAGAAACTGGAGAGAGCATATACTAGCAACTTGACAGCACAGTTGAAAGCTCTAGAACAAAAGGAAGCAGATACACCCAAGATGAGTAGACTACAAGAAATAATCAAACTCAGAGCAGAAATTGTCCAAATAGAAACAAAAAGAACCATTAAAAGAATCAACAAAACCAAGAGCTGGTTCTTTGAGAAAATTAACAAGATTGATAAACCCTTAGCCAGACTAACTAGAGGGCAAAGAGAGAGTATCCAAATTAACAAAATCAGAAAGGAAAGTGGAGACATAACAACTGAAACTGAGGAAATTCAAGAAATCATCAGATTCTACTACAAAAGCCTATAATCAACAAAACTGGAAAATCTGGAGGAAATGGATGAATTCCTAGACAGATACCAGATACTAAAGTTAAACCAGGACCAGGTAAACCATCTAAATAATCCCATAATACCTAAAGAAATAGAAGTATTCATCAAAAGCCTCCCAACCAAAAAAAGCCCAGGCCCAGATGGGTTCAGTGCAGAATTCTATCAGACATTTATTGATGACCTAATACCACTACTCTCCGAACTATTCCACAAAATAGAGTCAGATGGAACACTACCTAACTCATTTTTTGAGGCCACAATAACCCTCATTCCTAAACCACACAAAGACCCTACAAGGAAAGAGAACTTCAGACCAATCTCACTTATAAACATTGATGCAAAAATACTCAACAAAATCCTTGCAAACCGAATCCAAGAACATATCAAAACAATCATTCTCCATGATCAAGTAGGCTTCATATCTGGGATGCAGGGATGGTTTAATATATGGAAATCCAAAAACGTCATCCACCATATAAACAAACTCAAAGAAAAAAAATCACATAGTCATCTCACTAGATGCTGAGAAAGCATTTGACAAAATTCAACACCCCTTCATGTTAAAAGTCTTAGAAAAAACAGGAATCCAAGGCCCATACCTAAACATAATAAAAGCAATATACAGCAAACCAATAGCCAACATCAAACTTAACAGTGGGAAACTTAAAGCAATCCCACTAAAATCAGGCACTAGCCAAGGCTGCCCACTCTCCCCCTACCTATTCAACATAGTACTGGAAGTTCTGGCCGGAGTAATTAGACAGCAAAAGGAAATCAAAGGGATACAAATTGGAAAGAAAGAAGTAAAAACATCACTGTTTGCAGATGACATGATAGTGTACTTAAGTGACCCCATAAATTCCACCAGAAAACTCCTACAGCTGATAAACAAGTTCAGCAAAGTGGCTGGATATAAAATTAACTCAAACAAATCAGTAGCCTTCTTCTACTCAAAGGACAAATATTCAGAGAAGGAAATTGGGGGAAAGATACCCTTCACGATAGTCACAAACAATATGAAATATCTTGGTGTAACTCTAACTAAGCAATTGAAGGACCTGTATCATAAGAACTTCAAATCTCTAAAGAAGGAAATCGAGGAAAATCTAAGAAAATGTAAAGATCTCCCATGCTCATGGATAGGAAGGATCAACATTGTAAAAATGGCCATCTTACCAAAAGCAATCTACAGATTCAATGTAATCCCCATCAAAATTCCAACCCAATTCTCTATAGAGTTGGAAAGAGCAATGTGCAATTTCATCTGGAATAACAAAAGACCTAGAATAGTGAAATCCATCTACAACAAGAAAACATCTGCGGGAATAACTATCCCCTGACCTCAAGCTATATTACAAGGCAATTGTGCTAAAAACTGCATGGTACTGGTACAGAGATAGGCTCATGGATCAATGGAATAAAATAGAAGACCCAGAAATGAGCCCTCACATATATGGTTACTTGATTTTTGACAAAGGAGCTGTAAACATTCAATGGAAAAAGGACAGCCTCTTCAACAAATGGTGTTGGTCCAACTGGCACTCAGCATGCAGAAAAATGAAAATAGACTCTTTCTTATCTCCTTGTACAAAGCTCAAGTGCAAGTGGATCAAAGATCTCCACATTAAACCATGTACACTGAAATTATTAGAAGAGAAAGTAGGGAAAACCTTAGAACACATAGGCACAGGAGAAAATTTCCTGAATAGAACACCAATGGCTCGTGCTCTAAGGTCAAAGATTGACAAATGGGACTTAATGAGATTACAAAGTTTCTATAAAGCTAAGGACACTGTCAAGAAAACAAAAGGGCAGCCAACAGATTGGGAAAAGATCTTTACCAACACCACATCTGATAGAGGCCTAATATCCAAGGTATACAAAGAACTCAAGAAGTTAGACACCAGAGAATCAAACAACCCTATTTAAAAAATGGGGTACAGAGCTAAACAAAAAGTTCTCAATTGAGGAATATCGAATGGCTGAGAAGCATTTAAGGAAGTGCTCGAAATCATTAGCCATCAGGGAAATGCAAATCAATACAACCCTGAGATTCCACCTCACACCAACCAGAATGGCTAAGATCAAAAATTCAGAAAACAGCAGATGCTGGAGAGGATGCGGAGAAAGAGGAACACTTCTCCACTGTTGGTGGGGTTGTAAACTGATACAACCACTCTGGAAATCAGTCTGGCGATTCCTCAGAAAATTGGACATAGTACTACCTGAAGACCCAGTTATTCCACTTCTGGGCATATACCCCAGAGAAACTCCAACATACAACAAAGACACATGCACCACAATGTTCATAGCAGCTCTATTTATAATAGCCTGAAGCTGGAAAGAACCCATATGTTCTTCAGAAGATGAATTGATACAAAAATTGTGGTATATTTACACAATGGAGTACTACTCAGCTAGCAGAAACAATGACTTTATGAAATTCATAAGAAAATTGATGCATCTGGAGAATATCATCCTGAGTGAGGTAACCTAGTCACAAAAGAACAGACATAATATTCAGTCACTGATAATTGGATACTAACCCCAGAAAGCTCTGAACACCCCAGAAACAACTCACAGACTATATGAAGTTCAAGAAAAAAATAAAGGCCAAAAAAAAAAAAAAAAAAAAAAAAGGAAAAGAAAAGAAAAAAAAAGAAAAACCATTATGCTTAATCTTTATACACCACGAAAACTTTTACTATTTACAGGTTGCATCCTGTTTTACATGTACTTTATGCTCATTGTAACTAATAAGATTTTAATGCATACTATCAAACCATTAAAAAAAATCAAGTACTGACAAAAATGTATTCCTATACTTTTATGCAAAAATGCTTAAAATCTGTACATTTATCTTTGTTTTTAAAAATAAAGTTGTTCAATTTAAAAAAAAAAAGATAGTTTTCTCAGAATGAAAAAAAGAAGCATTCAATTTTACAATAGCCTAAACAACCTTAGCCAATATCTACAGAAGAGATAAATGACTATGGCATATAAACATTATCACAGCACACCAGATTTTATTGCCAGCACTACCAAAGCTTTAAGTAACAAGAGCAAAACAGCTTTCATGAGCCCAAAGTCAACATGGAGGACTTCAACGTCAGGGGCACACAGAATGGTTAAGAGAACAGAGGAAGTCAGGCAGAGTTACATTATCTGCTATGCCTTCTCCACACACCTGATCCCATTTCACAAATAAAGTCAAAACACCAAAAACATGGATATGCCACCTTCTGTGGTAAATACCCATGGACTTCTCATCAAAGAGCCTCAGGTATGAGCCACCATATCACATACTACACGGCAACTGTTTGTCAAAGGCCCCACACTACCTGCCTTGAAGCCCATGCTAAGACCGAAATGTGTGTGGTGTTATGAAGACTGGCTAGCATTCCCGGGTTTGCCTCTTAACTGCATGCTGTAAGCCTACACTGAAAACCAACAGCACATGAAGGAAAGAACAGGGCCCTCTGTAGAAGAAGCACTTGCTCGCCTACCAGGCTGATGGCGTCCGCCACTTCTCCCTGCACAGCGCCTTTAAAAACCTTTCAGAAAGATCGTTCTTCCCATGGAAAATTAGTTTAGCATAAAAGTCACATGAAAATAAACATGACTGCAGGACACAGACTAGGTAAGAAGGCAGCTGCAGACTGGGAAACCTTCAGCTTGTGAAGTGGGGCCATCCTACACATGACAAATGGTGTCCTGAGTGAAGGCTGCCAGTGACTTTATCATCTAAGTTTTCTATTCCTTTATTTTGTTTTCAAAATTTCCACAAGCTTAATATGAAACAAAAGAAACATCAGAAAACAAAATTGCTTGTATCTGTAATCTAAGTTTTTTAAAGATGACTATTAACTGAAACATAAGCAAGCAAGGTGGAACGAAAATAACCAAAGAATAATAATTAACAACAGACTGGTGTTGCTACACAAAACTCCATTTTTACAAATTTTCTACAGTGATCATATTTAGTAAATAAAAATAATTTGAAATTAAAATTAAAGGGAACTTCTGAGGTTGCAACAGAGCTCAGAATTTGTCAAAACTAGACATAAATCATTTCAAAAAGAGACTTCAGTTTTACCCAAAGTCTGTCACTCAAGATATGAAAGACAAAACTAGTAAATCTTATTACACACAGTTCACTCAAGCTAACATACCAGTCCCAATTTATAAAAGAAAAAGAAAAACAAATTAACTACACTTAGAATAAAAGACTAAATGATCAGTTCACAAATACATTAAGTTTTCCTGGTAGGCAAATCTGTGGAAAATTAGGATTTCCTTTACTGCATTTCATACATTTTCTTTAAAATGCTGGTTTACAAAGAGAGGAGAATATAGCTGACATCCTAGATCCGCAGCCTGTGGCTGTGCTCACTGACAAGGAGCCCTCCTAGCAGAAAGCAGCCAACACCACTTCAGAGCTGGACCCAAGCTCATTAGGCAAGCCTCAGAGGTGGGGAGGAGGCCACAGGCAGCAGCAGATAAAGGCTCCATTTTGTTCCTGCTCCGAAGACCTAGAAGCAGCACCCAGAGCACATGGACACAACGCCATCTGGTGGTTGCCACCAAGAGCTGTCAGAGACAATTTTACAACCTTGCTGACCAAAATTAAAGCTTTATTGCTCAAAATGGCATTCCTTCAATAACTGGTGAGAAATGCAGAATCAGGTGTCCTTCTAACTTCCCATGTCAGAATCTGCA
Source organism: Micromys minutus (assembly GCF_963924665.1). Lineage (NCBI taxonomy): Eukaryota > Metazoa > Chordata > Mammalia > Rodentia > Muridae > Micromys > Micromys minutus. The sequence goes on along the minus strand of NC_137956.1, from coordinate 41,222,852 downwards.
TGCACATATGTGCATATAAACATTGAGAGATCTCTGGTCTTGAGAACAGTAGAATTATTTAACAAAATCATTTGTTTCTCACTTGATGCCAAAGCTACTCTAGCCAAAGAGATCAGTTCCGCCAGCAGTAAATGGGTCCACAGCGTCCAGACGCAGTCAATGGAGAAAGCACTGTCAGTCCTGTTCTGTGAGTTGATTCGTTCTCCAGGTACAAAACAACAACAGAGCCCATCCTTACAGGGCCGAGCTCAGGCCCATGTGCATAAAAACCACATGTGTAAAAACTCATCAGATCACACATCACTGATCAAGATGAATTCATGAGCAACCACAGGGAGGATCCTCCACAATCTAGTACTTTTACTTGTTCTCGAAAATTATGGGAATGAGGGCCCACACAAGTAAAGTTAGATTCATCTTCACGATGGTACCCCAACACCCTTTTCCTTGGGTTCTTCATCTATCCAACTCCTGCTTGGATAGAAAGGCTTCTTGGAGGGCTAAAATTTAAAAGTAGTCAGATACAGTAATCATTAGCTTACTTATATAAAGGCTAACTAAATAAAGGTAAATTTTCAGTTCTCCAGATACCTAAGCCATATGCGTTTAATAGCTATGTGTGACGAATGGTTATCATGAAAGACTAGAGAGATGCAGGACACGCCCATCTCCTCTGACATTATGTTACATGGAGCTGATCTAAAAAAAATCCATTCTCATAATCTTTAAAATTCTACAACAGGAAAAAAACTTAAAAAATAAATACATAAATAAACATATGCAAGTCCATGCAGCTACATACCTTCAAAGGGACCGTATAGTACATCATCCTACTCAGAATTACATTCAAGGAGAGACTTCTATGAGGGCTCTGCCGAGGACACTGGCAAATTTACAATCCCTTCCTGCCACTAACTTCCTTTTCTTGCTTGATTGGATCCTTTTATATTTTCACTTTTAACTCCGTTTCTCTATTGTCTTTCCCCATTTCTTCATCATGGCAAGAAATACCTACATGCTCAGTGTTCTAAAACACCTCTGCATAATCAACTGAGAATTGGGTCTGGTGAGGAATGGAGCCAAGGGGGGCTGGGGCTTTGCACTGGGCTGCAAGCACTGTCGGCCAGACTGACTGCCTGGGGAAACAACAGCAATCCTGGAGTACCATACATTCCTCTTCTGCGTGCTTTTCTGCCAGATGATGAGCAGATGAGCACAATGAAGACCAGCATACATTCCTCTTGGTTCCAAAACCAGCTACTTAATTAATGTCAGAGAAGAGCGGGGGGGGGGGGGGGGGCTGGCTCAGAGTTAGGGTGTGGCTCAGAGTCAGAGCACTGCTTACACTGCTTAGCAAGGACAAGGCTCTGAGTTCCAACCCCAGCATCACAAAAAATAAGTAAAATAAAGCCTGACTCAAATAAGATGCTGAGAGAGTTAGATGATATTAAAAGGCTCCATTAAAAAACATATTTGAGCTATTCTAAGAATTAAGACAAAAATTAGTAATAATTTTGTAAACATGTTAGCCACTTCATACCTATTAATGGTCCTTTTTTTGTTATCTTAGAACTTCAAAATTCATAGGCAAAGTAGCTTCTTTCATTACTTTGGATTTCTAAAATTGTGATGGCCATTCTGACTATATAAACAAGCTATCAGAAAGCATGTCACAATTATTGGTTAATTACACTGCTCTACAGGGGATAAAAATCTCAATTTCTTTAAACATGAATACATTTAAAAACAAAACCTAGTATGTCATAGTCCGAAGTATGAACACTATGGGGTAGGAGGAAAGGTTGAGATTCCACAAATATTTCCCTCTTATTATCGTGGCTTCAAGAAAAAAAAAAAAAAAAAAAAAACAGAAGAGACTTTAAATTAGTAAATAAAAGTTAAAAACATCTCCCCAACAAAAATGTTTGCCTTATGGAAGTTGAAGAGCTGACCCAAGAGTTAAAATACTTATTGCTCTTCAAGAACATATTGGCTCACAGTCACTGTAACTCCAGTTCAAGGGGGTCTGACTCTTGGGGTACTTCATATACATGGCGCACTTATACCCCTATAGGCAAAATGCACCCATAAAACAAAAATAACAAATAAATCTTTCAAAACATTCTTGTCAAACTCTGCTAATTCCAACAATCCCGAGATGGCATCAGACTGTCTCCTGAGGTAGCCTTCATTTACCCATTTAAGGTCCTGGATCTTTCTGAGGAATTTAAATATCTCCAGGAAAAAACAGTAACCATTTCATCTAGTCTTTCATTCACAAATGTGAGTGACGGAAACAAAGCCTCAAACATAACATAAATAATCCCAGGGGTGGGGAGACATACTTAAATTAAATCCAAAAAGATGAGGCAGACAAAAAACATCCAACTACTACAGTAAGAAACATACTGGGAAGAAGGCTCAGCCACTGAAAGCACTGGCTGCTCTGCTGGAGAACCTGGATTCAATCCCCAGCACCCACATGGCAGCTCACAACCATCTGGAACGATCTTCTGGCCTCTGAGAGCAGCAGGCACACGCGGTGGTGCGATGATACGCTTGCATGCAAAACAGCAGTCTACGTAAAATAAAATAATCAAACCAGAAGGAGTTCTTAAAAATTAAAATTTGGTTTTCCAAACCTTAAGTTGTGGCAGTAAACAATAGAAATTATAAAAGGAGCCGGTGAAGTCCAAACTAAAAGCAAATGAAGTATATGTATGTGCGGGGAAAGTAGAGTAACATTCAAACTCAGCAAATTTAGCCAACCACTTAGTAGTAGATAAAGGTTGGAGGGGAATAAAATGATAGAAGATATTTTCCCTGAGCTAAGAAAGACAGATTCGATTAAAAGTAACTAGCAAGTGCCACGAAGAAGTAAAGACCTCCATCCTGATATAGTCCAAGGAAATTTCAGAACTCAAGGCCACAGAATACACTAGAAAAAGAAACAAAATTACTAACATCAGACTTCTGACCAGGAGCAAGGGAAGCTAGAAGGAAATTAAATAATTGTTTCAAAGTTGTCCCACAAGTATAAAGACTATTGTATAAATCTAAAGTTGATGGATTCACAAACATACCAGAAAAGGCTGCCACTAAATGATGGCAGGCTACCGGTGCCTAATTACAGAGGTGTCACCAAACGGAGTAGGGCAAGGACAAGTTGCTGTCAATAAAATGGGATGACTATATCAAATTAGTAACCAATGTGAGGATAAAGACATTTCAAACACTCCGTAACTTTACCATCCAGGCCTCCTCCCTGAAAAACTCAGCTCCAGTAGGTGTTCTTGCAAATCAAGAAAGAAATCTACAGGTAACAGGAAGTACAGAGGCCATGCATGAGCACAGGAGCTACAAGGAGCACAGCCCATCGACATTATTAAACTGCACTGCTTACACAGGGTCACAAGACAGCTGGTGACTCATTTCTATGGGCCCAGCCAGGGAGCTTATGGTAGGAAGAGTAATATTTAAAACAATCACAATATCATGAAAGTGCCACCCACTGGTTTCTGATTTCAGAGCCAACCCATAAGTAAAGCAGGAACCATTTACAGAATTGAGGGCAGACGACATCCCATGGCAATGGCATTGCCACACAAGCCCATAGCACTGCTACAGCCGTCCACTCCACCTTACACAGCAGTCTCCCCAAACTGACAGCCAAGAAATGGAGGTGTAAGTACACTTTGAATTGTCAGCAGGGACTGTTCCTGAGAAGAAGGCTTCATTTTGGTTGCCTCCTATTCTATATGGTTTTCCCATGTGCATGCATGGTGGAGGCGGGGGTTACCCACACTGTTCAAATGTACAAATGTTCCAAGAACATCATTGTTGCTCTCTATAAGAGTCATCTCATTCTGTCTTTACAAAAACACAAACACATATTCTGAAAAGTTTCACTTCCACCTATACATCCAAACACAAGGTAAACCAATTTACATATAATATCACAGAACCAGTTTCCCAATACCTCCCCACAAAAGTCAGTTCATTGGAGCTGTACCTGACAGGCGCTCAGAACTCGAAGCTAGCTTTTCCAGGTGACTGTTGATTTTGTCAATAGCTCTGAAGTTCTTGTTCCTCTTCAGGACATCCACAACAGTCCGAGCATGTCCATCTATCAGAGTAGGGTCTGCTCCAAAGCTCAGGAGCATCTGCACATCTTCAGTTTGTCCTAGGGCAGACCAAATTGAGAAACAGGGATGTTCATGTCTCCTTCCATAAGGAGATGTCCCCATGAGTGCTCAAGGGACTGGGGTCCCTCTTATTTAAGCAGCCTAAGCTGAAAGCCTTGGACAGTCCACCTAACTCCCAAAAAGCAAGAAATCCTGGTGTGGAGTGGGAAGGACAATAGCTTTTAAGAGGTTCAGAAGTGCGCTCCTTTCTACCTTTCTCCCCTCTCCTTGGCAACAAGCAAAGAGAGGGGGAATCTGGTTACTAGGCAACAGTTACAGCTGTAAGGATAAGAGCAAGCTGTGATTTCAGATTTCTTTATCCCCTGGAGAGGAAGCAGAATATTGTTCCAGAAAAAAAGCATATATTTATGAAACATAAAAATAAATATGAACATACATACATACATGTACCACACACACACACACACACACACACACACACGCATGCACGCACTCGCACACGCACATGCACACATCTAGTGACAGAATGAAAAGGGAGCAATTGCTTTAGCATTAGGGTTTTATTGTCATTGTTACACTGCCTGGCCCCAACCTTCTGGCTGTCAGCCCCATTTGTGCTCAGATGTACATATCTGACAAGCATCAACATGTCTCAGTGACCAAAGATCTGACTATTTTCAGAATGAACAGGTATGTCCGTGGGGTGCACAGGACTTCCACAGGTACAAAGAATTAAATCAATGCTAACCTTCAACTGCCCTGTGTAACACTTGCCAGCACTTACCGTCTGACAAGGCGACTGTGTGCCAACTATCAGGCTGCGCACTGTGCTGTCCTCCACTATCTCTGTACTCACAGCTGCCTCTCTCACTATACAAAGGATAATTAAAAACAAATACTTCCTATTCACAGAGGTCTTCCTGTGGTAGGCACAATACTAAGCCCTAGGATCCCTGACCTTGGCTGTATACTCCATCCTATATTAATCGACGTGCTACTGCAATGAGACTTTGCAAGTCCCCAGTCAGCTAACCCTAAGATAGATTGTCCAGTTTGGACCGGCCTAGTTATATGAGTGTCAAATGCCAAGGTTCTGGAGATCAGAGAGGAAAACCAATCATCAAAGAAACAAAGATGAGAGGGACAGGAAGTTTTTCTCTGCTGGTTTTAAAGGTACCAGATTCTACAGAGTGATTACATGTGGCCTGTAGATGCTCAGAGCAACTTCTGGTGGGAATTCAGAAGGAAATTTAAGCCTTAGCCTAGTACCTTAGATTTTGCCCCACCAAATGCACCTGAAAGCAGACATAGAATTGCAGACACAGCCAAAGCCAACACTGAATTCAGCCTTTCCAAAAACCCAGCAGAAGACCCAGTTACATCATGACAAACTACTGACCTACAGAACTGTGAACTTAAAAATGAGCGTCACAGAGAGTGTCACCGGAAGCCACATCGCTGGTACTTCATTACACAGCACAGGAAACATACACAACTATTATAGCACAAAAAAAGGAGGTAAAAACCTCCCATCTCTAGGATATCAAATGGACCATGAAAACTAGGTGATGCTTGTTTTCAAAAGCACTGCTGTGAGCTGGCAAGATGACTCAGCAGGTAAAGGCACTTGCCACTAAGGCTGACAACCTTAGCTCAACCCCAAATCCATACGCTGGAAGAAATAGAATCAACTCCCAAAAGTTGTCTTCTATTTACATACAACACACACACAAATAATTTAAAATGCATGTTTTGTTTTGTTTAAGAAATTAAAAAGGTCCCTATTCCCAGTGCTGTCAGAAGATCCTGAACCAGCCTGGACCACGAGTCTGCTCAGGTGGTGACCTCACCAGACATGAGAGCCACCACTCCTGTTGCCTCCACCCCTGACTGAGGCTTCACTGCCACTGGAACTGTGGGGGAAATGCCTTGCATTTGTTTGAGACAGGGTCTCACTGTAGAGCAGACTGGCCTCAAATTCAAAGAGATCCGCCTGCCTCTGTCTCCCCAGTGCTAGGATTAAATGTATGTGCCAACACACATGCGATACGGAAAAAAAAAAGTTCTTATATAAGCAACAGAAAGCAAATACTGATGGGTCTGATTGAGTTTGGGGAAAGTGAGTGTCATCACAAAGCTCTGCGGGAGTGACCAGTTGTCCATGTCACTAAGGCCAGCTTCTCTTCAGCTATGCCATCTCTCTTGTATGTGACCATGAGTATGACAGAATGAATCCCACGTTAGGTTCTAAGGACCATGAAGAGCATGTCAGTTCACAGGTTATCTCAGGTAACACACACCAATTTGGCAAAAAATAAAGGCATTTTGTAACATATGGTAAAGGTGAGTATGGGGCAGGGAGGGATGTAGCCAAAAGCCTATGTTCTTGAATCATTAAACCCCAGAGAAACCACTTCAAGTCAACAGCACAGGAGCCAGTGGTTCTCCCCTCCCCCACCTCCACCTCCTTTCTGCTTACAGCCTGTTCCCCCAAACAAATTTAATTCAAAGAGACGGTTTTCCTCTGAGCCTGCCATGTGTGGGTTTTCTGCTGTCTGCAGTCACTGGCCCACAACACACTTGCATCCTAGTGTCCCTACTCACGCTTGATGGTGTATCCTGGGAAGTGGGCAGCAGCAACGTGCAAGACAGTGCAGCCACTGTCATCTCTGCGGTTGATGTGCTCTTTCCACTCAGGCTTGTGTTCCATTACCCACCGGAAAAGCTGACTTTCCCCTGGGCAGAAATAAGTTGCAAGTATTATTTTCTACGTAAAATCAGCAAAGCAAATAACTGTATGCCACCTAAGGGATCAAAATGCTACAGCACACATTTCTACTCTCCACCAAAAGAGGAGAGGCGGGCATCTCATGGTAATCTTAGGTCAGAACCCCTAGAAGCTTGACAGGAATTCTTGCTGTGTGATTTACTGAGTGAGAGGAACTCAGAAGAAAGGGTTGAACAAACAGCAGGCAGGCAGGGGAAGGAGTTAAGACTGAGCTGAATCTGCCTCCAGCTATGGTAAAGAGGACACAGGACAGGGTCTTGACCTTCAGTACACAGGAAAGTTTCGAATCTTCATTTGAAAATGGAGTCCAGGATTATACTGCTTTTAGTCAGGATTGACTTTTAAATGTTTACCTTCCAATCTCTGCATAAGAGGAAGAACAGTGTTGTGTACAAATCCCGGATGTATAGAATGGATAATGGTGGAGCAGAAACAAAAGATGGAAAAATTAAGCCCTAGGCCCTGGCCACCCCAATTCCCTCTGGGAAGATAACACAACCTAGAAGAGCTAAACAGCTCTCCTGGCTCCTTCCGGTCCAGGCAGATGTCAAATTTAACACCTGACAAGGAAACCCAAGTTTCTACCTGGCATGGTATAAGTGTATGTGTGTTAATGATAGACTTGGATATTTAACTTCTAAAACCAAATGATAAAACCTTAAAGAGGCTATCTTATGACAGTGACAGCCCTGTGAGGTCCAGGGGCTCATGCCTATAGCTCTGGTGCTCTGAAGGCCAACGCAAGAGAACACAAATCCAAGGCCTGTTTGAGTCACAATGTGAATTCAAAGCCAGACAGAGGAACTAGCACAACAGTACTGAGCTGGAGAGGTGGCTCAGTGGTTAAGAGCACTGACTGCTCTTCCAGAGGTCCTGAGTTCAATTCCTAGCAACCACATGGTATCTCACAACCATCTGTAATAGATGTGATGCCTTCTTCTGGTGTGTCTGAAGACAGCTACAGTGTACTCACATACATAAAAATAAATTTTTAAAAACACACAGTCTCAAAATTAGAACTGGGTGTGAGGGTGAGAGTAGCTCATTGGCAGACAGCTTGCCTAGCATGTGTAACTCCTTCTTTCTATCCCAAAGGAGAAAGAGGGAGGGAGGAAGAATGACAGAAAGAGGAATTATGCAGTCCTTGACAATATAACCCATTGTATTAGCCCATGTTCTTCTCAAGGATCCCCCAGCACAGTCCCAAAACACAGGTGTAGTCCCTCTAGGCCAGGGAGAAAAACATCTTGAGGAAAAGAAACATGCAAGTTGTCTCTGTCTCAACAATTACTCTGTCCCAATCCCTATCTGGGACAGGGATCCTTACCCTTCTGTCTAGACTCTAAAAACACAAAATCTTTGCAAGCTGAATCTTTGGAAACTACTAGTTGTCAGGAGAAATAAGAATGTCATGTATCTGCTGAAACCCTGAACGGCTTGGATAGTCTGCCTTCAAGTAGCTCATCTTTGGCTCTGAGCAGTCAAAGGGCAAGGTGGGTGTGTGAGGGGAGAGCACTCACTCGCTTGGATGCAGAGCCGCATGAGGACATGGAGAGGGTTGGGTCCTATGGTCTCAATGTTTGCTCCGATGGAGATGAGCCACTGAACCAACCTGGGTACTTGTTCCATTTTCTCATAGAGCCCAATGAAGACATACTTCTGGGGAAAGAAAACCAATATATACTAGCAGAGTCATGGAAATTACTACATCACTACTAAACTTGAGCTCCATCATCCACAAATTTTTGAACTAATAAGACATGAATGAGTTATGCTCTGCCCAAGAATAGCATGAATAGCACATCTACACTGAAGCAGCTGCTGGGACGTCCTAACCACAAGTGACTCATTCCTGGAATCACCCCCTTACCTCAAAAAGAGTTTGCAGTGATAACTCGGAGACATGGATGTTGCTTGGCAATCTGTCTTTCTTTGACGACAACAGTAGAAATGACTGTTTATAAGAAAGAACAGAAAAGATTGGCATAGTAATATTACCCACATGCATTATTAGAACAGAAAGGCTACTGTATGAGCTAACAACAATCAAAGCACAAACTGCATCTACTTTTTAAGCTACTACAAAGTTTGTTAGCCTGAGGCATGATAATCAGTCTCTCTGTCTAGCCATTTTCCTGGCTGCTTGTGAGCAAAGTTCTTTCTGCATTCCTTGCCAAACTGCTAGTGACAATATTCTCTATTATCAAGCAGCATGAGAGGGGATGAAGGCAGTTTGGTGTCACACAGACCTATAATTTCAGGCCCTATGTGACCATACTTAGAGATAAAATTCTAGCCTCCTTCTCTCCCTCATACATGTCCCCACCAATAGACTAGGAACCCAGGAACTGAGACTAAGTCCAAAGTTTGCTAATAGGTCTTTTCAGTTAGATCCACGGTTAATGCCCCCCTTCCACAGGCCCACTGTGTGTGCTTAGCCCTAGATAACGCATCCAGGACTGTGACAGTCCTGACTGCTGGCCTGTCTTTTACAAGATGCCTCAGTCCCCAATATTTTAAAACTACCTACACATAACTGCATTGGACCTGTCCCCTTGGACTGGATTCCTGGGCCTTCTCTTGATTGTGTGGGGTAATGATGTTAGACTATTATAAAACTTCTTTACTCAGCAGCTGAAGAGATGGCTCAATAGTTAAGAGCACCGGTTGCTCTTCTAGAGTACCTGGGTTCAATTCCTAGCACCCACATGGCAGCTTACAACCATTTGTAACTCCAGTCCCAAGGATCTGACAATCTGACATGCTCTACTAACCCCTGGGTACCAGACAAGCATGTAGTGTCCTGACATGTATGTGAGCAAACACCATACACATTTAAAAAAGAAAAAAGAAAACTGGCTCACCTTGTAAAACTCCAGAAATACTACAATTATCACTAGGTATCTAACCATTAGATCTAACCCTTAACCATTCTTTTTAAATTTTCAGCAAAATCCTTAGAAAGTAACTCTGTGTGCTGCAACTTACAAATGAAAATCTGAGGCTCAAAGGAGAAATCAGTAAATGGTGGTTAAGTAGTAAATGGAGGGTTAAGCCTCAAGGACACCTCTGTTGTCATTTAGCTGTTAGCAATCCCTTAAAACTACACAGAAACCCTTAATGTGCAGATGGCTCCCTTGGTAAAGTGCATGTCTGTCAAGTATCAAGGTCTGAGTTCAGATCCCCAGCATCCACATAAAAATGCAGGCACAGAAACAGACATCTATAACTCCAGCCGAGGCAAGAGAAGACACGTCACTCCCTGCAGCTCACTGGCCTATCTGAATGATGAGCTCCAGGTTCAGTGACAGGTCCTGTTCAACAGAACAAGATGGAGCGTGATCGGGGAAGACACTTAGTGTCAACCTCAGGCCTGTACACATAAGTATACACATGTGCACATGCATCTGCATGCACATATGCACACACAAAGAAGTAGACATTGCATACACTGTATAAAACACATACATATACACATAAAAGCATACATGTCTGAAGTATGCATGTGTACATCCCACACACACAAAGAATAAATAAATAAGTGTTTTTAAGAAGTTAGTCTGGCATGAAGGTATCATAACACATAATACATTACATTCCCTTGGTGTCAAAAAGGAAATAATTTAGTACAGTGTGTGTTTTCCTAGTAAGAGTCACTTCCTGTACTCACATGCCATAATCCTCTCTTCGCCAACTTCTCTATTACAGATTGCCACACTTCTGTTGAAAATCCAGTACTGAAAATATGATCAAAGCAGGGCAAGAAACTCTGCAAAACAATGGAGTCACCTGAAAGAAAATTCCATAGCTTAGAAACTTTCAAGTAAGGAAAGTCTAGAGCCTTAAAGAGCGGTTCCCCAGCAAAGACCACATAGAGTTAAATGAGAAGTTAAAGATCTCAGGGGGAAAGCTCCCTTCAAAGTAGAAACGCGTTATCTTAAAGTTATCCATACAGTCAGCCCAGAGAGCCAGACGCCATGATGTAAGCTAACCATCACTTGGCTGTCCTATCCGCAGAGCCAGTGAGAGAAGCTTCCATTTATTCTCTCCAGTATCCCACCAAAGCGATGACATTTAAGCAGAAGCCCAAATGGATTACAAAGCTCACTCTGGTGACAAATGCTAGTGTTTACTCAACAGGTAGAAATGATGATAAACAGAAGCATGATCCTGGAATGGCAAGCAGATGATCCCCTTCTAACACAGGGCCCATGAACTACTGCAGCTCCTTGTCCTCCAAACCACATCTCTCAGACACACAAATGTCTAAGTAGCAAAACCACACAGCACCTCGTCCATGTTCAGAAATTCCAAAACCTAAGTAGTAAGTAAAAAATTTAAATTAGATAGATAGATAGATAGATAGACAGACAGACAGAGTGACTGACAGATATAGATATAGTACAAAAGAATATAAAACTCCATAAATTTGCTTTTAAATTTTTAGGAACTATGCTATAGGCCTATTTCACTCTCCAAAAAGAATGGAGTACTTCAGGAGAAAATCATGAAATGCGGTGCCCTAAAAGAGTTTTGTTACAGTCTGTAGAGACAGCACAGGGGTTAAGAGCACAGCTGAGTCTTCCAGAGGAGCTGGATTATGTTCTCAGCACCCACATGCCCACATACAACGGCTCACAACCACCTATAACTCCGGCTCTTGGGGATCCAATACCCTCTTCTGTCCACTAAAGGCACCTGCACACATGGTATACATTTCTAGTTCAGTGAAAGGCTCAGTGGACAGCAGATGAGAAAGATAACTCATCAACTTGTGGCCCTAAAATGTGCACACATACACACACATGCACTCACACGGATGCAGAAAGACTCCGAGGAAGCTCTGAAAACTGGGCAAGCCATTACCTTAGGAGGAACATAGACCATCTTTGCACATTGGGAACAACTCTCAGAAAAAAAAAAAAAAAAAAAAAAAAAAACTATAACCTACCCAGAGACTTTCTGTTTCTCTGTCTGGATGACGAAGCTGTGTCTACCTCTAACCTGTTCCCATTCCTCCTAAATACTAACCCTTCTGTGTCCCAAACATGCCATAGTCTGTAAGGCTCCACCACAGACCACAAAAGTTGTGTGAACATGGTGGCAACTGGAACAGCAAAGTGAAGAGTAGCTCATTCACCACAACAGAGGTTTCCGTGCTTTTGAAAGCCAAGATTTTTCCCAGTGATTCTAAAGCGTCTGTCGCTTTTTATATTCTGAGAGCTCTGAAACAGGAGTATGCCTTAAAGTCGATGCTGTCAGCCCTGGAACAGCATACACGAGTGGCACATGTTAAGTCAGTACAATTTAAGTCTGACAAACTCACTATCTGAAGGCAAGGTCACCACCAGCAGACTGCACCATTTCTGGCAAGGAGATAAGATACAAGGCCTCCTCTGAGCCCTCATAGAATAAGCACGGAAGGCCTTTGATCCCTGGGCAAGGAGTTTTGCAGCTAAATGCCAAACATCCATTGTCAGCTGTCACCAGACCCTCCATCAGCCCTCTAGGTTATTTCCATAGCAAGCAAGGGTCAATAAAATGGCACAGCCCATAAAGGCTTGCTAAACAATCTGAAAACATACACACACTAAGAATAATAATTTGAGGAAAAAAAATGACTTTTAGCAGATTGGAGAAAAATACTTGAAAGAACAAAATTATCCAGGATAAGTAGCATAAGAAGGAAATCTCTGAGTAGTCATAAGGGAAGCTTACAGGTTAAACCATGACTGCAGAAGCTTTCAGGCACAACCCATTGAAGCTTCCAAAATGCTTTCTGTAAGAACAGTTTCATACCAACTGAATACATTAGCCCCAAAAGAACACTCTGGAATCATTTTCCTGTGAAGCATTTGGGGTAAATAACAAGGATTTAAAATATTTTTCTCCAGTTTGACTTACTGCTCATCGTTGTGAAGATCCCAACAAGAAAAGCTGGAACCAGCATTTGGTCTGGGCTTCTCTGCAAAAGTCGTAGACCCTCAAAAAACATGCGAGCGGCTTCATAAGGCTGGAGCAAGCGTAGCAAGGAGTAACCAGCTCGGTAGTATCCCTGGAAGAGGACCAAGTGACGCTGTGAGTTTCCCATCACCTCTGCCCTGCTGCTAAAAGAAAAGCAAACTGCAATCCAACTCCACAAGTCTCACTGTGTGCAAAGAAACTCACTGCCCTGTGTGTGTGTGTGTGTGTGTGTGTGTGTGTGTGTGTGTGTGTGTGTGTGTGTGATGCATGTGCATGTATGTATATGTGTGTGATGTGTATGCATGTATGTGTAATGTGTGTGCATGTGTGTGTGCATGTGTGTTTGTGTGGAAGCTAGAAGTCAACGTCAGGGGTATTTATAGATTGCTCTCCACCTTGCTTTTTTTTAACAAGATCTCTCACTGAGCCATTTCAGTGAGACTGAGCAGCTAGCCAGTCAGCCCCCAGAATCCACCTAGCTCTATGTCCAACTAGTGCTGGGGTTACAAGCATGTGGGTACTAAGAATTCCAAACTGAGGCCTTCATGCTGGCTTAGCAAGCACTTTGCCCACTGAGTCATCCCCCAGTCCCAAGAAGCACTTCTAACAAGCATTAGGCACAGGCTTCCCACATTATACTGTGTGCCTTGTTTTCCGGATCCATATTACCTGTTAAGGAAGTATGTAATCATGTCTGACTCTAACCCCCTGTAATACCTAATGTGACAAAGAGGGAAGGGAGCAGGCTGCTTGTTTTTCATGGCGTTAATACAGTCTGGACAGAACAGAATGAGGTGTCCTATTACTGTCATTCAGAAAAACACAGAAGTTGTTCCTTTTACTCAAAGTAAACACAATGTTGGCTGATATGTAAGAAAAATCTGCAATGACAAACATGGAGTGTTACTGAGCTCTATATTATAAGCTGTAGGAACAAGAGGCAGAAACCGTGTTTGTTTAAGAGGGAGATGAACCAACAAGTCAGCTCAGTGAGTAAGGCACTTACCGCCAAGCCTGATGGCCTTGGTCGGGGCCAAGACCCACATAGAGAAGGAGAGAATGAACTCCCACAAGTTAGGGCACAATCATGGCTCCAACAAACACACACACACACACACACACACACACACACACACACACACGTACATGCACATACACAAATAAATAAATATAGAATATTTAAGAGGGAGAATGATCTGATTTTACATATATATTTATGCAGGACTCCACATAAGAGTAAAAGGACACTACCTTCCCTAGTTTAGTCACCTGCTGTGGCAGAGACGTACCAAGGTTGTTGAGATTCTGTAAACCCCACCCCTCAGTTACCTGGCAATAGCCAGGTTTGCTCCATCCCAGTGACCTGACACTATAAAAGGGGCTGCTTGCCCCCTCCTCTCTCTCTTACTCTCCCGCCCTTACACCTCCTCTTCCCCATTCCCTTCTCCCCTCTCTCCATGTACTCATGGCCTGCCTCTACTCCTCTACTTCTCTATTCCTCTCTCTCTCTCTCTCTCTCTCTCTCTCTCTCTCTCTCTCTCTCTCCCTCCCTCCCTCCCTCCCTCCCTCCCTCCCTCCCTCCCTCGCTCTCTCTCTCTCTCTCTCTCTCTCTCTCTCTCTCTCTCTAACTATTCTGTACTATACAGACATGTGGCTGGTCCCTCAGCGGACCAACATGGGCTCCCCTTGCCCCGAGGCCTTGCTGCACCTACATTGGCCATATTCTCCCCACTGTCTTCACCCTTTTCCTAACAAAGGTTGCTGTCAGAGTTAAGGAAAGTATTAACAATCTGGGTTCAAGCAAAATCCATCATTTAGAAATCCAACTCAACCTTGGATCTCTCGGTAAGAACTCGGGTAACAACTTGAAAAACAGAGGGAAAACTACATTTGACCCATGTTGGAGTGGTTTGTTTGTTTAAGCATGTAAGCTGGCACAGAGATTTCCATTGATTTGTTTCCTCAGGTCTAAAATCCTGTCTTTTATTCTGCAGGGAGAAGGGTAGGGGAATATGCTATCCCCCAAGCATGCTGCCCTGGCATAAAGATTACTTTAAGAGGAAGGCATTTGTGAATCAAAGGAGGCAGAGAAAAGCCTTCCTTCTCTAACTACTGCAGGCAGGATCTCCGGGAGGACAATTACCACAAATCCCCTCACTTGAAGGAGCTTTTGGAGCACTTGGACCATCAGCACTGAGGTGAGCACACATAATCCTTCCTGAAACAGCCCTTTCTGTTTGTTTCCTCATACAAGTTGCAGCCCCTACAACTTAAGGTCCCTTCCCTTGTACTTCACTCTCTTTAGAAAATGTCATAAACTATACTGGGCGGTGGGAATGCATGCCTTTATTCCCAGCAGAGGCAGAAGCAGGCAGATCTGTGTGTGTTCCAGGACAGCCTGGACTACAAAGTGAGCTCCAGAGCAGCCAAGGCTTGAAAAGCAAAGCAAAACAAAACAAAACAAAAAGAACGAAGAAAAGGCATAAACTTCCAGGCTTGTCCTCTTCATTAGAATCTTACAGAAAATCCTCATTTTAAAAAGAAATGTCAACAAATGTATGCGTGTTTCCTCAGTTTAATTCACTGGGACTCCAGCCACTGAACCAAAAAGGACTAACATTTTCCTCTACTACAGAGGACAGTGAAGGTGGGAAGAGAAAAGAGACACCTAGGATCTCCAAGTAAAACTGGAGGAGTGGCTGTGGTTGCTGTACAGTCAGGAGCTGGGGGTATAAGTACATAGGGAAACTGGGAGCATCATTTCAGAACGTTTTCCTCGGGTCACAGCCAAAACAGTGGGAATGCATGCAGGGCCCAACTACTCCTCACTCTAGCGTGCCCTTGAGAATTTCAGAAATGTCCTTCCAATCTTCAAGCTCAGTAACTTCTACAGTGTCCACCTTCTAAGGAATGTAGCTCAGTAGAGTGCATCCCTGGCATGTATAAGGGTCAATGCCTACTTCTAATTCGAAATATTCAAGCCTCTCTCCCAGTATTTGAGTCATTGGTAGCTCCAGCCTCCCCACCTCTTCTCCTTGTGTTCTGCTGTCAACAGTCTGGTTCAGTGGCTCCTTGGTTCGTGCAGCCCTAGGTAGCTGCTCATTTTATGGTTGAGGACCATGAGCTGAGAGCTAGAATCTCTGGTGCACATCAGAGCATGTGACAGAAAAGCTAATGTTCAGCTTTCTTTCCTACTTTAAGGTGGAGTCTTTCTCCATTACCCAGATCACCAATTTAACACTGCATAGTCTACTGCCTCGGTACTCCATGTTATTCTTCTCTTCGTTTGAGTATGAATCACTCAAGGTCTGAAATGATATCTCTCACTCCTTTGTGTGTTCTGAAACAGTGCTTCACTTACAGAGTGGGCACTCGGGGTGTTTCAGTTGAAAAAGCATCAGTGCTTGCCTGACCAGGCATAGTGGGGGTACATAATCCCAGCACCCAGGAGGCAGAGACAGGCAGATCTCTTTAAGTTCAAGGCTAAGCCAAACTCCCCTACTCCCCTGAAAGAGTTTGATTTCTACTGAACTGGCACCTGAGGTAAAGCTTTGCTAAAATGAAGCTGATCGCAAAGACCACCTGCAGAGCAAGCATCCTTGTCTAACTATCTCAGGTCTAAATGAGCTCCTCCAGCCTCTCACTGAACTCCAGCTAGCAGACGGTCAGGCTCCACCTCCCCAGCAGCAGCTTTCAACACTCAGCATCCCTGTACCTAAGTCCTCTAAAGGGAAGACTCCCCCAGCCCATGGACCTCTGCCTGAAGAGTAAGTGCACTCAAGGAGAGGTATTTCTAGAATATCCACCTTGACAAGAAGGGAAAAAAATGGAAGTAAGAGGAGGAGGGAAGCAGCTACCCTCACATACCTTCACATAGGTGGGGTCCCATTGGAGACATTCCTTGGCAGCAAGAAAAGCCTCATTCCATTTCCCAAGGCTGTAAAATGCATTGGATTTGTTACACAGCAGCACAGCCAGTTCCCGAGGAGGAGTCCTGTGGGCAGGAACAAACCAGCAGTCAATAAAGCCATCATCGGCAAAGGTGTAGTCCTCACCTGACTGCTGTCACCAGACAGAGGGTTTTAGCAGGAAAATTTTGTTATGCATATAAAAATCTGTATTTTTAACCACCTCAGAAGACTGGAGCATTTACAATGTATAAACCTATGTTTCTTACTCCCAAATATTCTGCTCACACTTTTTAAGTGACAAATGGCTTCAACATCTTAATTCCATCCCCTATACTAATCAATACAAATATTTTTTACAATTTTAGAGAGAAAATGTAAAATTACATTGGAGAAAATGTAAAACTGATAATGCCATGAAGATGGGGTAGTCTGGCATTCCTACCAAGACTAAAAGATGCAGATGTGACATGACCCACTCCACATACACATACAGGATTACACCGTCTCCTGGAAGCAGGCTGTAGAAGCGGGCTCTGCAGGCTTGAGGCGGGCTCTACGGGCAGGGGATTCCAAGGTACTTGTATCCATTGTGTGGATCAAAGGGACGACAAAGACTCTGGGTGAACAAGGCACCGGCTTCTAACTCCTGCTTGTAAGAAGGGACATAGCTGGAAGATGGCCAAGGAGGGCCCCTCTGAGGAATGGTGTGGCAAGGGCCACTCATGCCTTCACCCAAAACACACATGGCAGCAAGGGAAATGCTAAGAGCAGGCTGAAAGAAGAAGGTTCCAAACGCACCACACTATCAGGGCAAGTTCAAGTACCACTGGGATGTTAGACACAGAGAAGGAGAAAACAAGACTTGGGACTTCCTTTTCACTTTAAAAGTGTGAAAACAAATCACTAGGCATATATATCCGTATCTTGTAAATAAAAACGAAAAACTGCAATAACCATCTCTGTTACTTTCTCCATTGTCAACCTGTATGTCTACCTTCATTAACTGCACAAGTATATTCCCAAGTGAAAGGATACAGCCCAGAAACACACGGGAGGCACTGGGTGGTCAGCAGCAGTAGCAAAGAGAAAAGGGAATAAAAGCCAAACATAGGATATCACTCACAAAATAGAAAAGGCTTTGGAAGAGGGAGACCCCCACTACAGTGACTCCTACCTGTAGGAGAAATGCATTGTTTCCTCTCAGGGCTCTCCCATCCTCCTCCACCCAGAAAAGCAGCAGCCCTACTAGCCCCAGACTTCTGGGCTCCAGAACCATAAGAGAATAATTCTGTAGTCTTAAGTCACTAAGTGTGTAGTAATTTGTCACAGGAAATCACTATAGCAATTATGCTGGGCACCATGTGCTTTTTCATGCATACAGACTTTCCAGAAATAGCATCATAAACAAGATACAAAGCAAGCAAGATTTGCAAAAGCAATTTCTTGTGTGATTGTTTACTTTGATAAATAGTTACTTTTCGTTCCTTCATCTATTATTGCTATTTTAATGTTTATTCCTATGAGACAAGAACTTTTGCAATGAGTATTTTAGATGATCTTATCAAGCTACGGATTTCACATACTATTTATGTATATGTCACTCCCCACTGTCCTCCCCATGCCCCCTCTTACCCTCTTATTCTGCCTGGTTCTCTTCCTTCCCCTAGTTGCCTCCCCAATATTTTAATACATTCAGAATTATTTTTCTCAGTTTCGAGTGATAATTAAGACTATATTGATAGTTATAACCTACAGAAATAAGGGTTGGCATTCCCAATAACCTCTAAACCTGTCATGTAATACTATGCTTGAAAACACGTCTTTCTAAACTGAAGAGCTGAGGAAGGTCCAGTGAGCCATAGAGAGCCGGTGGTATGCCTGTGCAAGGGGTGAAGGGCAGAACAATCAACAAGACAACAACAATGACAACGAGGAGGTTTCATGTCCAGCCACTCGAGGAGGTTTGAGGGACCAGTCTCCCCAGGAACTCAGATCCCTTAACCAGATTGTTGGGGGGTAAGTTCTGTTGGGTTTCATTTTCCAGTTCCCTGTTCCAATCACATTACTGTACTAATGGGTACCCATGGCTCCAGCTAGACATGTAGCAGAGGATGGCCTTATCTGACATCGCTGGGAGGGGAGCCCCTTGGTCCTATGGAGGCTTGATGACCCAGGATAGGGGAACACTAGGCCACTGAGGCAGGAGTGGGTGAGCAGGTGAGGGAGCACCCTCATAGAGGCAAAGGGAGGTGGGGATGGGGAGAGGAGGGGAAACTTGGAAGGGGAATAACATTGAAATGTAAACAAATAAAATAACCAATAAAAAATAAAGTTTATAACTGACCCAACCATTGGTCTATGTTGTGTTGTGTTGTTGCTATTGCTCCTGCTGTTGGATTTTTAAATAAAAACATGCCTTTGTTTGGGTTGTTTTTAATAAGCAATTGCTAAGTAACAGTACATCTGCCCTGTGTTAGTTCATTTTGTCAGCAAACAGTATCACAACTAAACAGAGTAAAGAGTGTGGTCTGGACAAGCGCCTATACCTGTCATTCACACAGGCCATTTACAGCTCAGAAAATAAATTTTCTGAAGACACTCATTTCTAGTAAATGCCTTGGGAGATCTCATTATATTCTACTTTATTAGATAACATGGTGCCAGTGTATGATTTTGTAATTAAAACCTAAAATTAGATTAAACTTTTATGGAATGTGAAATGTGAATGCTCATTTAACAGTGTTTGGGACTTAGGAAGCTGAGACTGTCCACTTGGCTGAAATGAGCCATTTGTGTGCTCTTTAAAGTAGCTGTTTCTGCTTTGCAGAGCCCAGTTTTGCTTCTGCTATCTACTTCCATTGCCAAGTCCCTCTGCAGTAAGTGAAGCTGGCTCCACTCTAGTTACCAAGAGTCTGATGAGTACTTTTTATCTCCCTGCCAGAGACTGGTTCAGTACTGAGTATAGAGCCCTGACACCTAAAAAGAAAGATGTTTTGAAGGACTCTGAGACAATGGGGATTCGTGGGGAAGAGAGAAAATGTGTACACATGTTCATGTGCACAAACACGGGTGTCTATGCATGTATGCATCAGAGACAATCTTGGGTGTTGTTCCTCAGATTCTGTCCAGTTTGTTTATTTTGTTTTATTGAAACATGATCTCTTATTGGCCTGGGTCTTATAAATTAGCTAGACTGTCTGGCCAGCAAGTTCCATGGATCCATCAATCTCTGCCTCCTTGCTGTTAGGATTACAAACACCAGCACTGGGGCTGGATTTTTTGAATAGGTTCCAGGGTGTGTCCGATGCTTGCACTTCAAGCACTGCACCTACTAAGGCATCTCCCCAGCCCTGAAGCAGGATCTTTTGTAAAATGACGTTTTTAAGTTTCCAAAGAGGAGTTGGCTGCTATTTCAGATAATGTGGAAGTAAGGCTATGGGCCTAAATACCGAGTTAAAGTGATGCATGGCCCCAAATGTCCTTCTGTGCTAAACCAAAATGTAAACCTCAAAGGAAGAGGACAGAGGACAGGGAACGACAGGACTGTTGGTAGGAGACATGGATCAGAGGAACGTAGACGTTCTGGACTTATATTTATGCATTGCAGCAGTTAGGATGCATCTGGCCCCCAAAATATATGGCAGTGTTTGAACCAGGAGTAATTTTCTCACATAGTCAGAAGCATGCCAGGAAGAGCACACCATCTTATCTTTCTATGCCACCATCCTAAACACTGGCTTTGTTATGCTTCATGCATGAAGACGGTCGCTGAAACTCCGGGCATTTTCCTAAAGGCAGGACATTGGGATGAGAAGAGCTACCTGGTTCTTTGTCACCAGTCAACATTTATAAATAAGTAAAAGTCTCCCGAAGTCCCCTTGCCTATGTCACACTGGTGAGAAATAGGAATGGGGTGGGGAGAGTCCCTGTCATTTGGTATCTGGATGGTAGCTATTCAAAGAGAAGCTTGATGGGAGCTGTAGGGTTTCCAACAGCAAAGTGTCTCCAAATAAGCCATGACCTTATGACCTAGCTATTTCTCACAGTGCACAATGCCTTTGCTCTGACTACTGCCATTCTATGTAACTACTACTTACTAAGTTGTTCTAAGAACGGCTTGTACAATAGGGCACCACTAGCCAGATATACTGACAATATAATTCAAATTGGATAAAGTGCAATCAAAACACCCATTCTTTTTTTAAGATGTATTTTTTTTTATAAAAGTGTTTGCCAGCTTTGTGTATGTGCCTAGTGCCCAAGATCAGAAGAGGGTATTGGATTCCCTGGGACTAGAATTACAGATGTGAGCTGCCATGTGGGTGCTGGGAATCCAACCCAGGTCCTCGGCCAGAGCAGCAAGCGCTCTTAATGTCTGGGCCATCTCTCCAGCACAAAGCTCTCATTCTACAGTCACTCTAACCACAGCTCAGATGGCTCAAGGCTACATGGCTAATGGCTACTGCTGTCTTAAAAGAATGTTCTAACTTATGTGCATCATAGCAGAAAGTCCTACTGGGGAGTGCAGCTCTGGATAGAACTACCAGCAGGTGTAACATCGAAATACTGTTTACTTGGTGGGAAATCTAGTCTCTAGACCCATGTACCACCAATGTATGAAACCACACAGGGCCGGATATGTCTGTGCTCTCTGAACTGTCATACTACCACCTTGAGCATCATGCTTCTTTCTCTTCCAACTGTCCCTTAATGTGGATCAAGTAATAACCGTGAAACTACCAAGTTTCTTTCTACCTAATTCCCTTTAAAAGATGAGCAACAACTGGCAAAAAATAAAATACAATTCAATAAAACCACTGCTGACACTGCAAAGCAAACATGAAAATGTTCTCACATGATTTCATGAGCCAGTGTGAGTGTATGCATGGGTGCATGCGTGCATGCTTGCTTGCTTGTTTGCTTGCTTGCTTGCTTACTTGCTCACTTGCTTGCTTGCTTAAGAGAGGGCTGGGATAGGCCTAACATTGCACCGATTTGTTCCAGACTTGATTTGTTGCTGTGCAGAATTTTCAATGCAGTCAGTTTTTAGCTGGTAATTTCCCCTGATGCTCAGATTGGGACATGACTCAACACAGCCTGACTCACTCTTGTCCCTTGACTAAACAGTACTTCAAATTACATTTTTTATTAAATTTCAGATAACAGCTCACTGTGTGAGAAAGGCAGAAGCAGGACTCTGAATGAGGTTAATTAACTTGACACCGCTATATGACTTGGTGTTTACAAGCTGAAATTAACACAGGACTAAAATAACTTGTATCTGTCCAACCCAAGGAAACAGATTTTGAAAGTAAGAAAAACTAGAATAACAAAATACTGAATTTAGTAAAGATACATATGTAATTCCTATAGGAGCTTTTAAAGAGAATGTTTATGAAATATCTAGGAACACCTGAGTTTGCAAGACTAACTTACAGGAAAAATAAAGTAAGCTTTACTCACCTATCAATCTTGGCTTTATAAATACCCTTCATTTTGGTCTGGGGAAATTCATGATTGTAGAATATCAGATTTTCCTTTATTTGATTAAAATTGTAATCACATCTATTTATCTATGGTAGGGGCAGGGAGACTGTGCTTCAGCATACGCAGGGAGGTTAGAGGACAGCTTGCAAGAGCAAGATTTGCCTCGCTCCTTCATTATATACTTCGAGGGATCAAACTCAGGTCATCAAGCTTGACACTTCCGTTACCTGCTGAGTCAGCTTGTCAGCCCAAAGTCTGATTTTTTTTTAAACTTTTGCAAGGCAAGATGTATAAATAAAGTAATTAAATATCTCTCAATAAACAAGTCAAAGTAGTCAAGATATTTTTAATAGAAGAAACTTTAAGGTGAAATATTATTTAGCATTATAAAATGTATTTATAGAAACTTAGCTACATTTTTTTTTGGAGTGGTCCTAACATGTAAAAGAGTAAGCATGTGAATGGAACAGCACAGAATATCTAGAAATAAATATATGACATCAAATAACTCCCTATGGATAAAGGTAGCTTTTAAATAAGCTGAAAAGAAATGAATCATGACTTGGTAGAACCTGGGAAAGAAATTTTCTCTTCACACTCTGTGGTTAGGTAAATAATGGATGTTCCAAAAATATCCACACCCTAATCGCACAGCCAAAGAAACTCTATAGATTTGTTTTTGTAAACCTTAAGAAAGGAACATTACGGTGTAGATGTGGATGAGCCTTCTCTAGCCACAAGATGTGTTAGAGCACATCTCTATAGCTACAGGAGGAGAGGTACCACAGGGCAGGAAAGAGACTGCAGGAAACTTCACCCCTGAAAAGTCTGGCACTGCTCTGACAGGCCTTGAAGGTGGAGAATCATGGGAAATAGGTTCCCAGGGGCAGGGGAGATGGTTCAGTGGCTAAGAGCACTGTCTGCTCTTGCAGAGAACCCAGATTCAGTCCCCAGAACCCACATGGAACCTCACAGCTATCTATAACCCCAGATCCCAGGGAAACCTGATGCCTGTGGCCCTGGACACAGTCATGCATATTATAGACCAGAAGTCATGCACATACAGTTTTTTAAACTTTTCAAATAGAGTAAAGAAATCAGCCTCCAGATGAAAGAACACAAAAACTTAGGTCTATAGCCACAAGGGACAAATAGAACCTGCCAACAGAGTTTAGGAAAAGCTGAGTAAGCTTTCTAGAGGAAGAGTCGTTAGTCACATGGGTACATCATTGCTGAAGTTCATTCAGTCCGTGCACTTCAGTTAGTACCTTTTACTACAGCACTTGTCCCTCTTTATGGAACCATTGAGACGATGTAAATACACATTTGAGCTGTCGTCACTGCTCTAGGGAGAAATGTGTTGTCACCTAAGTGATGCATATATACAGCTTTAATCTGGGACTTACGTCAATGGCCAACAAGGACCTTAATGAAAAACAAAGAGCAGTGCGAACAAAAGCCACTTGCAGGAGAAAGGTTTTTTTTTTAGCTCACAGCTCATAGTACACAGTCTATCGTGGCAGCAGGAACTGCTGGTCACACTGGTCACATTGGTCATGTGGCACCACAATAAGGAGACAGAGGAGATAACTGCATGCTTTCCCTTTCTCCATTAACACAGGCCAGCTCTCATCCAGGGGAATGGTGCCACCCACAATGAACAAGTCTTTCAGGCTCAATTAAAGCAACAAAATAATCCCCCACACGCACACCCAGAAGCCCATCTCCCATCTCTTGAATTCTGTCAAGCTGACAATTAACATTAGCCATCACATCCCCTTCACAGCAACATACTATGCAATAATTTTACAAAAATGCTTTAGATGATGTCCATGTGTTCATATAGGATTGTGTTCAAAGTACGTTTGGAGAAAGCTGGTGCAGAATACTGTGTGCAGTATGTTCCCTTTACTGATGAAGTAAATACCATATAAATAGGTAGACAAATGCCGAATAAGAATATGTGTGCATTTGTTTATACGTACATAAATTCTGGCTCAGTCATTAGAGCCGACACAGGCATGACAAATTCAGTTCCTATTCCAGACACCTCCATAAAAGAGTGGGGCACAGCAGCACAGTCTGTGTAACCCTGGCACTGGGCAGACCCTTGGCACTCACTGGCTCGGAAATCCACTGAAGAGTGAGTAGCAGGTTCAGTGAGGCAGTGATTAGAGAAGACGCCACTGTCAACCCTGGCCTCCATACACATGCACATGTGTGCACACACATACACATGCACAAAGTTAACTAATTAAAATGTTTTTCACATCTAGAAGGACCCATCAGAAGTAAAATTACTTAGCCTTCCTGGAGAAAGGAGGAGAGTAGAGGAAGATTTAACTTCACAACCTGTTTATAGCTTACGAATCAGAATTCAAAAAAGATTTAATGTATCTAAAAAAAATTTTTTTGAGAAAGGGACTCTAATGGCACTAAAAGCAAAAACCATAAGAATTGTGACAGATATAAGTCCACGGAAAGCCCAGCTCCTGTCCATCAAGGGGCAACGGAGCACCTGACAGCACGAAGGTCAGCAAGAGCGTGGCCATCACTCTCACCTGGTGTCCAGACAAAACATATGTCACAAACATTGTGTTCAGTCTTGGAACGCAGCTTCCAGCTGTTGGGAAATTGTTCTCCAAATATGATTTGTTCAGTGTATGATACTCTGTAAAAGCCATTCAAATGCAAAAGTTCTACAGAGAAACTTATGTAAAGTGTGGTACGTCTTAGAGCAGAACAATGCTGATCTTTAAAACTAAGAGATGCATCTGTATAAAGTGTAAAAGCTGTCAAAATATGCCAGGAAAGTGAATAAGGCAAACTGGAAGGCAATTTGTAGGGCAACTTAGAGAACAAGTAAGAGAGCTTAGGAAGGTGTATGGTGTGTGTGTGTGTGTGTGTGTGTGTGTGTGTGCCCATAAGGATATTTAAGAAATAATAAAAATGGAGCTGCAGAGACCGAGCCATAGTTAAAAGTTCATACTGTTCTTTCAGAGGACCCGAGTTCATTTCTGAGTGCATACATTGGGATGCTCACAACTGCCTGTAACTCCAGCTCCAGGGGATCTGACACCCTCTCCTGACTTACACAGGCACTGCACTAATGTGCACATAGCCACGTGGAGACGTACACATATATACACAGTTTAAAGTAAAATAAAGAAAATAGCCAAAGTAGTGGTCTTCATGAAGGAGGCCTAGCGATGGGAGCATGTTCTAAAGTGTGAGAGACTCAGCCCCTCAGTTTGTGGGAACTCATGATTGCTGCGTTAGGAATCAGTGCACCACCTTGCTGTATATATCCACTGAATCACAGTAAAGGCTTAATACATGGTGGCTGGACTCCAATTTCTGCAGCCCACAAAGCCTCTGAGTGCACCCCAGACTGGCATTTGTTCTGCTCCCTTCTTTTATGAGAGTTCAGCTCCATGACACCGGAAGTGTGCTGCATGTTTCTTACCTGACAGCCCCGTGCTAAACCCTTGTCAGCCATTTCCAGGGGAATATGACTGAAAAAAAATCAATAAAGAAGACATACAGTTATTCCAGATTGAGAGATCAGGAACAGGCTTACACAGGAAGAAATCCTCCTTGAAAGGCACAAGCCCAAATCTAAAGCCAAAATCTGTGCTCACGATCCCTTGGTATGCATAGTATACAAAGGGTGACAGTGACAAGAAAAACAAAATGAACTTCAAAGTTAAATGCAAATCCTCAAAAAAACAACCCAATAAAACACAAAAGTATGCATCCATCCCTATTTCAAGACACACTCAGCCAGGCTACAAGGTGTGTTCATCCACACACCCAGAGACACATTGCTGATTTCCAGAGCCCACAATTTACACTCAGTCTGGCCTATGATAAACTATTATTGTTGATGTTCTAGTGTAAACTCTTACACTGACCAATACTCTTACTAAACATCTGGTCTTTTGGTCTAGAATCTTCCTTCCTGATGTCTCTCATCCTACCTGCTTGAATTTCTCTTCCTCTATCCAGATACACATCAAAGCTGACTTCCCGTTTTCTTCCTAGGGGGACTGAAGAGCTATCATTTGACCGCTTGCTCACATCTCCACCCATTTTTCTTCACAGGTGTGCCCAGTGGGAAGTATCTTCTATCATCATGAGCAAAGTTTATCGATGTATACCCTTATCAGCCCGAACCAGAGCCATCGGGACCAGAACTGGACATAAACAAAAAAGGCAAGCTTAAGTTTAAAACAAGTAAAAGCAGATATATTGGAGAGAAAGTCCAGGAGCCACAGTTAGTACCTGGTCAGTGTGCTTAGGTTTAACCGGGCTCTGGAAATTAGCAATGTGTGTGTCCTTCCCCTCTGTCGGGGTTGGTACTGATGGACAGAGGAGCTGGTCCAAGGTTGACCAAGTGGCAGGCTCACTTTCCAGTCTATAATTCTATGTTTGCACTATATTCTATGGGAAAGAATCCATTTGTAATCAACATACACACACTGCTAATGGTTTGTTCTGAAATAACTTTCAACCTAGATGCCATCCACGCAAATCCTCCCCCTGCTACACAGAGAGGATAATGTGGAAACACATATTCTCAGAACATGGTAAGACTAACTCTGGAATGGTTGGAAGCCTTTGTTTCCTTTCTCTCAATAACCTGCTGGCTAACGATGAGAGGGAGACAAACCTTTGGGCTGGTGATCCACTGACTTCTCAGGCTTTTTTAAGTCTACAATCACTTCCCGGAGTCAATGAGACGGCTCGGTGGGTAAAGACACTTGCCACAAAGCCTGACACCTGAATTTGATCCCCAAGACCCACCCACATGGAGAGAACCAACTCTAGCAGGTTGTCCTCTGCCCTTGGCACATGTATGCCATTGTTTTTGCTTATGTGATGCACAGGCCACTTACACAGGAGAGGGCCCTGGAAGCACCTTTGCACATGAAGGAGGAGCTCAACCCTGATTAGATACAAGCTGCTGAACATTCTTATCACAATGAATCAAGATGGCCAGGTAACGTTCCTTGTTTGCTGTACTGTGGGTGCTTCCTTGGCCTTGTTTCTTCCCAACTATCCTCCTTGTTTCTCAGACTGGAAATCCTGTCCACTTTCTGCCCTCAAGGCCAGGAAGACCCAGTGCCGAGCTATTTACAATCTTCATAAATGGTACTTGACTTTCAAAAGCGGATACTGCTAAACTCGGATTTGCCTTGAGCACAAAAGATACACAGCTCCATCACGGGTGCATGGAGTTTAGTTAAGTAGGAAAGGATGGAGCTAATTCCACCAAACTGAGCCCAGAGTATCAAAGGTAAAGGTCATTTACTCTTCCAGATTTTTTTAAGGAAAAAAGGAAACAAGTTCATGTTCATGTTACATGCTTCGAAATCAAGGAAAATGTCTAGTCAAGAGAAATGGTCAGTGCCGTTACCAGCAAAAGAACGCCATTCTTGGTTTCAGTGTAACAGAAGTGCTGGTTTCTCTGGTTCAGTTCCTTTTTATTCAGCACTTTTCCCAGCTTTGCCTCCATTGGTGTTCTCTGGTTATAACTTAAGTATTCTCTCTGGAGAGGGAAGGGGAGATCACCATTCTTGCATGTTATGCTTTCTTATAGCATTCTGCACTCTTAAAGAAACCTGTTGGAAAAGCAGCCATTCTGAGGCTAAGTCACTGATTTTCCACTCCACTTCCCCATCTGGAAAAGCAAAGGGGATCTTGTTCCTCATTGTTATTAAAAATAATGGCCAGTAAAAAATTTTTCTTAATTTAAATATATATAGTATAAAAGTACATATAGACACATAAAAATAATTGTATATATAATATAGCCCATTATACATAGTTCAGCAATGTATTAGAAAATTATATTCATATATACATGCTTCAAAATTATTGAATAAATTTTGAGAAAAGAGGAAAAAATATTAAGAGTCAACCTTTAATCTCCACTGGGGCTCTTAAGTGTTCTCAGAATCTCTCTGCTGCCCTCAAAGAGAACACCTGCAGGCTCTATTTTCACAGCTAAGAATTTCATCCCAACAAGCAAAGATAAAATTTAAAAAAGGGCACAGAAATGGGTCTTTGATAGCAACCACAGGAAAGAGAACCAACCAGCAAAGAGAACTTAAGAATTCCACAGCGGCAAGGCCTGTTTGTTGTAGGTCAGGAAATTAAGAGAAGAGGTGTGTAATCGCAGATGCACCCGTATCTATGTGGTGATGCTTGCCTCATGAAATGACTGTGGTCCTGACAGTGAGTGTGACCAGCTTTTTAAAATGCGATGTAAGCATCATTGTAAAAAAAATTACTATACTGGAGCTCTTGACTACATACACATAGCTTGGTGAATGTGGCGCTGTGCGGTAGGCCTTTTTACTGTTTTTGTTTTGTTTTTTTTTTAAATGAAGACTTGGAATCCCATGGGCCTGTGGCAGTGAAATCCAGTCCTGAGTAGGCATGTCACATACACTCAACCCATCTTCCAGAGGATTTAAAGACCTACAAAAACCCAACCTGGATATCTGAGGATAAGAATTGTCATACTCCAGGGACAGAGTAGAAAAGCATGAGAAATCACAGGGGCACAGACACATCTGAGAAGGTGGACACGCTGGGGGGCAGCACAGCAGAAAGGGACGGGCCTCACAGGCTCCAGCAGCATGGCACCCTGCAGAAAACAGATAGCAAAGAGTTTCTCTGAAACGTGAGCCAGGAGATGTTGATACCACCACAGGCCCAGTGCATATGTGACAAAATCAGTAAAATGGAAGAGAAAACAGCAAGCATGGGAAACCAGTAATGAAACTAGAAAACAGAAATGTCAAAAATGTGGGGCTGGAGATTGATCAGTGGTTAAGAGCTTCTTGTTGAGGACCCAGGTTCTATTCCCAGCATCTACACTGTGGCTCACAGCTAACTGTAACTCCAGTTCAAGGAGATCAGAAAGAGTCATTAGGAGACTAAAATAAGCAGACAGAAGAATATCAGGAATTGAAGACAAGGTCTAGATAATGCAGTGTTCAGACAGTAGGATAAAAAATATGTAACCACGACCACAATGTCTAAGGCCTCACAGCACATTCAGTGTACTAAGTAAATAGAGGCCATAAACAAGCTAGTGTGAGTATTCTGACATTAAATAAAGTAGACTGCAAGCCAAAAACTCAGTCTAAGAGATAAAGGCCATAGCATAAAGAGGAGACAATCCATCAACATGACAGAACACTTGCAAATATAAATAAGCCCCAAATATTGGGGCTTCCAATTCATAAGACAAACACTAACAGACATAAAAGAGGTTAAGATCTCAAATTAATAAAGTTAGAGCCAGAAGGGGATATATTATAGTAGATACCAATGAAACCCAGAGGATTGTTAGGGAATGCTTTAACATTTTCAGCTCCAAAAAAAAAAAAAATTTGAAAATCTAGACAAATTGGATAAATTTCTGGGACAGACGGATGATCTACCATGACAAAATAAAGGAGCTATTAGCAATTGTAAAAGATCTATAGTGTTCATCGAGATTCAAACTGTGATAAAGAGTCTGTCAGCAAAGGAAAATCCAAGACTGGGCATATTTACTACTAAATTTTCCCAAACTTTTAAAGGGCTAATATACCACCTGGGCAGTGGTTGCTCACAACTTTGATCTCATCACTTCAAAGGCAGAGGCAGGTGGATCACTGTGAGTTTGAGGCCAACCTGGTCTACAGAGGACAGCCAGGACTACACAGAGAAACCATGTCCCAAAATAAAAGGGGGGGTGGAGCTAACACACCTATGCTTCATAAAAAGGAGAGGGGAGCAACATTCCCAAATTCATTTCATGGGCCACTCTGATTCCAAAAGCAGATAATGACTCAAAGAAAACTATGCACCAATTTCCCTGACAAACACAGGTGTGTACTTTCTCAGTAAAACATTTGCAAATTGAACTAGTACATTAAGAATATAACCAAGTTAGTTTCGTCCCAGAGATGCAAGGACGGTTGAACATGTACAAACAGTAAGTGTAATGCCGCACACAGACTTAACGCTGGGGCCCTCAGACTGCCTCAACCAGTGCAGAAGGCACTTTAGATGAAGTTCAGTGTGCGTTTATGATTGTTCTAAAAAGGCCTAAAGAGTAAGAATGGACACTGCATATAATAAAAGCTATTCTAACATTATACTAAGTGAGGGGAAACTGAGACTAATTTCTCTAAAATCTGGAATGAGAAAAGGTCGTCCATTCTCTCTGCTCACATTCAACATACTGTTCAAAGCCTTTACTAGAGTGGTAAGAAGAAAGAAGGAGAAAGAAAAGCTGCAAATGGGAAAGGAAGAATCATAGTATTCCTGTTTGTAAGCAACATCACCTTATACTTGAAAACTCATACCTGATCAATATTCTCAGCAACATAGGATACAAAACCAACATACAGATTCAGTAGCTGTTCTACATGGCAATCGTAAACTTGCTAAGAAAGAGACCAGGTTGGGGGATGGAGTTAAATCCATTCACAATGCTTCAAAACTATATAATAAAATGCTTGAGAACAAACTTAACCAAGGAGGTGAAAGACCTTTATAACGAAAACTTCAAGACACTGAAGAAAATACTAAAAGGTGGAAAGACCTCCCACAATCACAGTGACAGAACAGTGAATACCGCTGCAGTACTGAAAACAATTTATAGATTCAATGCAGTCCTAATCAAAGTCCCAACATACTTAACAGAAAAAAAAAACCCAAAGGTTTATACGGAAGCACAAAAGACCCTGAATATCCAAAGCAGTTATTAGCAGAATGAACAACGGCATAAGTATCTTCACAATATCTGGGCCTAAATTATATTACAGAGGCATTGTAACAAAAACAGTATGGTACTGGCCCAGAAACAGACACACAGACCAACTGATTAATAAATCAGCATACACAGTTGTAGTCACCTAATTCCTGGCAAACATGTCAAAATGTGCATCTGAAACAAAGGTTCCACAAATGGTGCTGGGGAAACTGTATAGTCACATGCAGACCCATGAAACTACAGCTCCTTCTCTCAGTCTGAAAAGAAGAAAAAAGCAATTCAAAACAGATCGCTAACAGGTTAATATAAGCCCTGGCACTCTGAAAGGCAAGGGCTCTCTGAAAAGGGCTCCAGTAGACAACTAGGATTGCATAAAATTGAAATGCATCTGCATAGCAAAAGGAACAATCAGCAGAGTGAAAAGACAACCTACAGAATGGGAGGCAATATGCATAAACTATACAAATATGAGAAATTAATACCTAGAAATCAGTAAAGAACTCCAATTTTTAAAATTCAGTCCTTTTTATTTTATGTGTATCAGTGTTTTGTGTGTGTGTGTATGTGTGTGTGTGTGTGTGTGTGTGTGTGTGTGTGTATAAAGAATTGTATTGCATTGTCATCAGTGCCCAAGAAGACCAGAAGAGGGCGCCAGAGGCCCGGAAAGTGGAATTACAAACATTGAGCCGCCAGGTGAGTCAGGGAACCCACACCAGGTCCTCCGCTAGAACCACTAAGTCCTCTCTCTAGCTCCCAAAACTTTAAAAACTACACACACGCACGTACACACACACACACACACACACACACACACACAAATCAGGCAATCAAGAAATGGGCAAATGAAGAAATACAAATGGCCAATAAATGTGTTGAAGGCATTCAACATTCTTAGACATCAGGAAAATGCAAATTAACCTACATTGATATTCCATTTCACTCCGGTCAGAATGAGTGGAGCTAGAAGAACCCTCAGCGTGCTAGCAGCAGTGTCCCTGTAAACGTGTGGCAATCAGTGTAGCCTGGTCTCGAGACTAAAGGGATAACTACCATATGGTCCAGATACTTGATGGCATCTACCTGAAGGAGTCAGAAAGCCACAGAGACACTTACACATTCTTATTTATTGCTGCAGTATTCCCAAGGTTCGAGATATAGAATCAGCCTCACCAAGAGATGAGGAGAAAGAAAACGCAGTCCCTATACACAACTGACTTTACCCATGCATAACGAATCAAACTACATCACTTGCATGAAAACGAATGAAACTCGGGATCGAGTAAAACAAAATTAGTCAGACTCAGAAAGGCAAATCCTGTTTCCTCTCACAAGTACAATCTAAAATTCACACACACACACACACACACACACACACACACACATACAGAGGGGGGGTGACATGAAAGCAAAAGGGAAGCATTTTAGTGAGTGGGTGGTGACAGGGGGGGGAGGTGAATATAAGCAAAACACAATGACGTATTTATATGAAAAACTCAAACCCATCGTGCACACTAAAAAAATTTCATAAAATACTGAACTATTTTCTCATATATAGAATCTAGATTTGTGTGTGTGTGTGTGTGTGTGTGTGTGTGTGTGTGAATGACGTGAAACATGGGGGACAGTTTGAATGGAGCAGAGACAACCAAGAGGGAGGCAGGTATGTGCAAAGTACAGTAATATTCATGTCATTGTGAAACCCATTATTTTGTACAGATTTTCTTAAACAAATGTTTTTTAAGTTACAAAAAAAAAAAAAAAAAAAAAAAAAAAAGGAATTCGCCCTGCAATCCTACAAAACAGCCCTGGGAGAAAAACAGGTAAAAATTCCTGATCTCTCTACAAGAAGACCGGATATCGCTTTCTGGAAAGCACCAGAGATTGTCAGTGCCAATGCCAACAGGGTCATATCATAGCCTTTCCTCAAAATCAAAAAGATGCCTGGCACGGGAAAGCTGAACACTAAGTAGCTGGAGATAAGTCCGGGTTCAAGGGACCGCAGGGCCTCTGGGTTTCAGCTCACTCATCCTCTCTAGCTAAAGAAGCCGTGAATAGGACAGTGTGGCGCTGAAGCTGGTCCCCAGGCTGCAGAGCTCACAGCTCCTTCTTCCTTCTTTCTAAAAATTTTCCTTTTTCTTTTTCTTTTAAGTTGCACACCTCCCTAAGAAGTGTCCCTAGACATGCTCTCCCTTGCCTGCCTCTGAGAAGCGCCCCCCAGCAGGGAGCAGAGCGCCCCCCCTCCGTCCCCCAAGCGGGCCAAGAGTCCACCGCAGCGGGTTACAAGTGCGCAGAGCCCGCGAGGGAAACCGTGCGGGTCTGGAGGAACCCGGCTGAGCGGGATCGAGCAGCAGGCTGAGCCCGCGCTCCTGAGCAAACCCGCCCCGCGACTCGGGTCGGCCGCGGAGGGTGGGCCGCGGAGGGTGGGCCGCGGAGGCCGCAGGGATGGAGGACCGAGGCCTCCCCCTCCAGGGGGCAGCCCGCGTCCCGCGCTCCCGGCTGATCCCGCGCCGCCAGCCCCGCGTGGCTCCGCACACCTCGAGCCAGGCTGTGCGGCGAGGCTCGTCCGCCGCGGTGTGGCCGGGAGGCCCCCTCCGGGGAGTATGGGGGGGGGGTCCCCGCATAGAAAGCTCCGCTGGGCCCCGCCGCCCCGGCCATGTCGCCGTGCGCGCCTTCCCGCGCCAGGCCGCGGTCGGGGGGAGGGGGAGGGCGGGCGACCCCGCGGGGCCTCAGGGACTCGCGGCCCGCAAAGCCCCAGGCGTCCCCCACCCCCACCAGCTACGCACCTTGCCGCGCGCGGGTCCCACACGGCCGGGACCCGCCGCCGCCGCCTCGGGATGCGCGCAGGTGACACGGAGGCCCTGCGTTCCGAGCCCGGGACCGGGCGGAAGGCTGCTTCCCGCGGCTCGTGCGGGACGGGCTGCGGGAGCGCAGCGCAGGCCGAGTCCGTGGTCCCACGCGGCTGCGGGGGCCCGAGGGCCGTCACGTATCGCCTCGCGGCGGGAGAGGAAGGTGTTGTCGCCTTTGCTCCGAGGAGAGGGTCGCGTCCCGCACCGCCGCGCGGGAGAGGCCCGCGGCGTGGCGGCCCGGCCTCCGGGGCCGAAAGCTTCGCGCCGGGCACGCGGGACCGCGGCGTGGGGCCCCGTCTTGAGCTGCGTCTCCTCGGAGGCCAACGGCGGCCCGCGGTCGTGGAAGCCATCGCTCGGCAAGCTCGCGGCCGGCGGCGCGCTCCCCTCGGGCGCCCGCGTCGTCCCCTCAGACGCCGACGTCGCACTCACCGCGCGCCCGACGCGCAGTCCCCGGAGGTCGGGAGCGGACGGGGCAGCGAAGCTCCGAGCCGTGCGACGCTCGTCGCCTCCGTCATGCCCAGTTCCTGTCACGCGGGCGGGAACCGTCCAGGCGCCTGGCAGAAGGGCCGCGAAGTCGTGAGGGTGCGGCGAAGTCGCTCCGAGGCTCTCGGGAACAGGGACGCGCGCTCGCCCCCCGCTGGGTGGTCCTCGCGACTGAAGGGACAGGAGTCACGTTCCCACCCTCCAGGGGCCCCCGACCCAATCAGAGGGCGCGGCCGCTGGCACGCTGCCTCCTAGTGGCTCATGGGCCTCCTGAGCCAGCGCCCAGGGCGCGTAGAGGAGCGGAAGACAGGAGCTGGGGGAGGCGGAGGGGCCGAGGGACACCCTGGTCCTGCCCAGCTTGTCCAGGGGACTCAGAACCTGTCAGCCCTGACCAGCAGCCTCCTTCTGGCCTTTTCCCATTTCAACCCTCTTCCCCAAACGTGAGACGCCATTCCCCCCTCAGAGTCCTTCGTGGCACCCCATTGCCTATGGCTGATTGATCCCTTAGACTCCTCAGTGTTAGCCTAGGGTCCCTGGGCACATTCCTCACTCAAATGCCGAACTCCAGTAATACCCCATCCAGGTGGTATTTTTCAAAACGCTGGTGCCTGCCTTTTCTTCTGATCTGTTAAGGGGGTGTATCTCGAGAGTGCAATTTTTAAAGCCCCCCCAAGAGGTTATATCATGAGGTAAAATTTGAGAAGCTTGCTGTCCCCAGATATTGCTTAGACCTTTCATTTTAAATAGACTTTATAAATCCTTCCCAGCTCTAGCGTGTTTGGTCCACCACCACCATCACCCCATATTCAACCTCATCATTTCCACTTCCAAAAGGCCTAGTGGGTTTCCTACGTCAGATAAGGCAAGAGGTTGTGGAGGCAGTACAAGAATAAAATATGCCATCTGTATTTTTCGGTCCATTTCATAGCATTCCCCTTTAATATATGTTATACTCTTCAAAATCGTCACAGATGTGGATCTTGCTTTTCAAAATTACTTTAACTTTTATCAAAGTGGGGTGTTGATACTGTTAAAAAAAACAAAAACTGCCATCCCCTTCTGCCCTCCTATCTAACACCCCTGAAGCAACCACCTTTGTGTCTTTGGTGCTTAATTGCTGTGTGCGTGTCTGTAAATGTGTTTGGTGGCTACTTGGGATTTTTCTTCCCGGTTTTATACACTATCCCTATCTGGTAATTAGTTTGAGACTGCTTACCCAAAGAACCTTTATGTTTGGTATTCTAGTTTAACTGGGTATAAAATTCAGGATAAGAAATCCAGTGAGTTCTAGCTTCAAAAATTATTAAAGCTGCTAAAAAAAAACATTCTGTTACCGACCTATCTTATTGTCTTTAACCTGGAAACCTAAAGAAATTTCTTTTTCTCTTCCATGTTTTGAAGTTATACAATGCTTGGCAGAGATGTGGGCCCAACTGTCCATTCCACTAGCTACTGGGTATATTATTTAATTCTTAGCAGCCAAGTTCCCCAATTAACTTGTTGCTTATTTCTTCTCCGTTTTCAGTGTTTTCTCTTCTTGGATAGCCCTATCATTCAGATATCGGATTTCCAGGATAGTCCTCTGACACAGTTCCTTGGTTTCCAAGTCACCATTGTCCTGGTTGACATTTTTGCTTTTTCTGCTCTTATCTATCTGTCTGTCTGTGCAAGACAGGGTCTCACTATGTAGCCTAGGCTAGCATGCACAAACATATACACATACATAATACCAGGCTGGCCTTGAAATCACATATCTGCCTGTCTCTAGTTTATAAACAGTGCCCTCAACTTTATCTTCCAATTTGTCTTATGTCAGACTTTTACTTTTCCAAGAACTCTTCACACACTGAGCAATACTGTACCGGCGTTCCATTTTCTTCTCATGGTTGCATAGCTTTCCTTACCTCCATCTAGAAACTGATGGGCAGTTTCGGCATACTCTGTTCTCTCGGGACCTTCTTTATATGTTTGTGCTTTGTTTCATTCTGCTTCCTGTGGCCTCTCTACCCACGTCTGCTACCCATGAGGATGGCTAGGGAACAGATGTCCCTCAATAGAGAACACAATGGATGAACTACGATGCGTTTGTACTTTGAGGAGTTATGAAGCTATACTCAGGAGTGAAGGACATCTCTGTGTAACCCTGTAGGCTGAGAGCCAGGAAATATTAAGTAGCAAAACATCTGGGGGCGGGGGGTGGAGTGTATAGTATGCCACTTTTGAACGGTATCACTTGTTAATGTGTCTTTTAATAGCAGGTAGGTATGTGCACTTGAGTGTAGATACGCACAGAAGCCAGGAGAGAGGAACATCAGAACCCTGGAGCTGAAGTTACAGCCAGGTGGGTTGTAAGCCAACCAACCAGGGTGTAACAGGGTTCAATCCCTGGTAAACACACAATGGAAGGAGAGAACTGTAGGATGATATCATTATGCAGCAAGGTGAGTCCAGCCTCTCCTGCCCCTCTCATGACATTTTAAAATTTTCTGTCATAAATATGCCTTTCTCTTTAAAAGCAATGAAACGGTAGTTACATCGTGTCAAATGTTTTATTAAAATATACTTGAGAGGGCCTTCGAGGTGGCTCTTGCAAGTGAGGCAGCTGCCGACAAGCCAGACAACACAAATCCTGTCCTTATCCCACGTGCTGGAAAGAGAGAACCAACTGGCAAGTTGTCCTCTGACCCCCACATGTGTTCCCTGA
Organism: Micromys minutus; assembly: GCF_963924665.1. Classification (NCBI taxonomy): domain Eukaryota; kingdom Metazoa; phylum Chordata; class Mammalia; order Rodentia; family Muridae; genus Micromys; species Micromys minutus. Next base: position 41,185,745 of record NC_137956.1, on the reverse strand, counting down.
TGAACAAACATTGAAAATTACAAGACTGAGTCAGAATCGTTGAAACAATGTCAGCTGATGAGGGAAAGGGTCGGAACTGAGTAACAATGGCGCCCTGGGTATCATTGGCTAGTAGGCGCCTTCTCTTTAGCCACTGTTTGGCCTGCCACTGATTCAGTCACCCATGACCAACCATAATAATGTTAAGTGGGAAATTCCAGAGATAAACTTTGTAAGTTTTAAACTGGGCACCGTTCAGCATGATAAAATCTTGGACCATCCTGTTCCATCCACCCCGAGCATGGATCGTCTTGTTATCCACGCTGTACTCACTACCCGTCCTTCCTGGTTATCAGACCGACTCTCAAGGCCCTCGGAGTCTGTGCTCAAGTAGCCCTCATTAGCCGTAATCATAGCCCAAAGCACAAGTGGAGGGCTGTCAAAGCAAAGTCATAGAATGTTCCCTTTAAACAAGAAGCTAAATAATCTTTCACCTAAGACAAGAGAGAGAGAGAGAGAAATGTCAGAGTTGTTAGAATTGACAGGACAATTTTCTGTGGCTGCAGTTGTGAAGAAGGAAAAGGAAATTCACGCTACTGCTGTAGTCACATCTCAAACCAGTAGTGTCACAGCCACTGTGGGTGACAGGCAAGAACAGGAGTTAAGATGGAAAACCCATTAAGTCTGTGCGTCGGTGGTTTTCAGAAGGCCCACTGTTTCAGGCATCTGCGGGGGGTCAGCAAACATCACTTTTCACTTCCGGTTACTTTTCTCAATTTTTCCACAGTGAAAATATTTTGTGCCTGCAGAAACCATTCTGTCTCATACGGTCTGGGTTCAGCTCCCAGACCCCGTGTTTTCAAAGCCCAGCGTGGGGGTGTACACAGATAATCCCAGTGCTGGTGACAGGGACAGACAGACGCCTGAGGCTCACCGACCTGCTGTAAGCTGCCAGTGAGAGACCTCGATGCTAAAGGGTGGTGGTGAAACCTGAAGAACATCACCCAACACCCGAGACTGACCTCTGCCCTCCACATGCGTGCTCAGCACACACGTGTGTACACACAAACAAGAGAGGTTTTGTCGGTTTTGTTATTGTTGTTTTAAGAATGATGGATCTAAAGATAATCGGCAATCAGAAATATCCGGTGCCTGTGGTATGATTCCGTTGTGTAAAGTGAGCTGGTTCTAGCCCCCAAACCTCCCCGCTGTCTGCTTGCCGACTGACTCTTTTCCTGTGACAGCTTTCTAAGACACAGACCATCTTAGTCTCCCTCTCTGGGATGTCCTGAGGAATAATCCCTTTACTGAAAGAAATAGGAGCGGGCAGGGAGGTCAAACACTCACTGTGCAAGGGTGAGCTAGAGAAGCTCCAGATTCAATGAGAGATTGCCTCAATATACAAGGTGCAGAGCAGTTGAGGAGACACCATATTACCTCATCCTTCACTGCTCTCTACATATACTTGCACACATATGTATACACACACTCATGGGCATGCACACACATAACACATACATGCATAACCCACGCACATGAAAAAAAATTCTAACTAGGAGTGGTGGTGTCTACCTACTATCCCAGCACTTAGGAGGCAGGGGCAGGAAGCTAAGGAGTTTAAGTGAGTTTTAAGATCAGCCTGGCTCTCTGAGAACCTGTCTCAAAAGGGGAGAGGAATAGAGGAACTAGGAAGATATCTCAGTTGATAAAATGCTATGCCTGAGGACCTCAACTCAAGCCCCAACACCCACATAAAAAGCCCAGCATGATGATATACATTTATAATTCCAGACAGGTGGACTCCTAGGGCTCACTGACTACCCAGGCTATCATCATCATGAGGCCCAAGGTCCCTGTAAGAATCTATGATACGTAAAACAATACAAGAGGCTCTTGAGGAAGCCATACCCAAGACCTCCACACGCATAGGCACACACATGCTTCTGCACCCACACTCACATGAAAATGCATGTGCGCAAACGCATACTCACACACTGCACATAAACGCACATACATGTAAATATACAATAAAAATGCCTTTATATAGTTCTAATGGGGCACGAGGAGGGGGAAAATGAACAATATCTGTGTTCATTCCATTTCATTATTGTGCCCCGTCTCTTTTTCAGATTGGAAAGATCTGTCTTTGCTGCAGTGTGCTCTGTTACGTCACTCCTGCCCACCACACACACCTACGCCTGAGCCTAGCTAAGCTTCTGCACTGTGACATCAAACATCTCTCTTTGGGACTTAGATTACAGAGACAAGAAGCAAGGGTTGACTCATCGGAGCAGCTGCCCATGTTACTCACACGGCTGAGAAGCCTGAAATGCTATTGGAAAGTTGTCAGGGGGATGAAGGCTAGAAGGCCGTAGCTATCAAACCGCAAGAGCTGTGTGGAAGACCAGAGACAGTGTTTGGGAGGACAGACACAGAACCCTGAGGGACAGATTCTCTAACCACAGATGGATGACTGTCCCCTTCTGCTCAGAGCAGAGGGTTCTGTTGGGTAGAGGGCTCTGCTCACACTGTGCAGAGGCAGGGGGAGCATCTGAATCCTGTCACAGGAAACCCCTCTAGACCACAGAAGAGACATGGAAAGTCCAGAGCTCTACCCCTCTGACTGCTCCGTGTTGCCCTCACCGTCCACAGCAGAGAGATTGAACAGGTTGAAAGACCATACATTTGGGGGTCTTGGAGATGGCTCCGTCGGTAAGGTACTGGCCATGCAAGCATGATGCCTTGAGTTTAATTATCCTGTTGGGTATGGCAAGGCACACTTACGAATCCCAGTGCCAAGGAGGCAGAGACAGCTAAGGCCCTGGAACTCGCTGGCCACACAGCCTACCCAAATTGGCGAGCTCCAAGTCCAGTAAGAAACCTGACTCAAACAATATGGTTGGAGGGCTGGAGAGATGGCTCAGCGGTTAAGAGCACTGTCTGCTCTTCCAGAGGTCCTGAGTTCAATTCCCAGAAACCACATAGTGGCTCACAACCATCTGTAATGGTGTCTGGTGTGTCTGAAAACAGCTACAGTGTGCTCATATACATAAAATAAATAAATAAATTTTAAAAATAAGGTGGCAAGGAAGATGCCCAGTATCAACCTCTGGTCTCCACATGCATGCACTCCTTCGAACACACAAACACATACATACACACATGTAATTCACATCCATGTACCTCCACTCAGAAACATTCAAAAAAAAAAAAACATGAATTTGAAAATGCAGGAAAATTATTCAGCTGGGACTACAGGCCTCCATCCTGAGCCTGGGGCTCACCTCTTACTACATGAAGTCTTGTGACCACATCTTGCCCACACATCCTTCTGGTTTTCACGTATGAGTGACTAGAGAACAGAAAGCCCCTCTCACTTAAAAGTATTCAATGACTTATTTAATAACCCTGGCAGACGGGAGATAGGCAGACAACCTTAGGATTGTATGCAAGTCAAAAAGCTTGTCGGAAACAACCAAAACCAACAATAACTGAGCTCCACCACAAAGGCCACTACACCAAGCGAAGATGGCAGACCCAAGCCCACAAGCCCAGATGCTCACCACAACAAAAAGAAAAAAAAGACACTTAAGCACATGACTGGGATTGTAGAGCAGTCTTGTCAGATACCAGGTAACGGTGTATATATATAAAACTTTACATATATATTACATATACTTAAAACCTTATGTACATTATATATGGCTTTATATATATTATATAACATTTTATATGTTTATACATGATGCTTAACAAATGTTATTGGAATGTGCTATATTTACATATTTTATCATATTTTAGGGCATACTCCTTTCTCCAAAAACAAAGAGGTTTACTGTTGAAGAGCATGCTGGACAGTAGCGGCAGACCTCAGACATCTCATGATAAGCACATTTTATAATTATGTCAAGAGACCACGGGAAGCAACTGACCTACGCCACCTAGGTCGGTAGCCGTCCATTCTGTGATATTAGCACAATGACAAAATTGCCTAAGAATGTATGTCTTAGAACACGCTCTGTCATGCATGACGGTACACACATAAAATCGGCTAGGTGCATTTTAAGGGAAGAGCCTGCCTGATGCCGTGCAGTGGTTGAATTTGTGTTCAGCCCTACTCTAATCTTTATGATACTTTAAATGCCTATGATGATCCAAGTTGTTTTCAAAACCACCCTCAACCCAGGCTATAAATTAGCCTCACTTTATAGGAAAGAAGCACAGAGAAACGGAAGGCTCACTGTGCGCCAACGGTCAGAGAGCCGAGCTCAGGAAAGGGAAGCACATTCAGAACAGGCTTGGCTGTGTTTCTTGCACTCAATCTGTCCTGGATTCTCAGACTGAAGAACAATTTCACAGGATTCCATTGTGGGCATTGTATGTTTCATATGATTAGAGATGGGCAGGTCTGTACGACAGGGAATATAAATTCTCCAATAATATGAATTCTGGTTTTCACACAAATGTTAGCTGCTGACCTGAGCACTAAATCTTGTCGTCCATTCAGCAAAGCCTGTCCTCTTATCGTGTGCCAACACTCTGACAATGCCAACTATGCCCAAGCTGGCTCTCCTCTATACTGATGGCACCGGAGGAAAAAGGGGGACCACTTATTTCAACCCTAAGGCACGTAGCTATATGTGCCTTCACACATACTGTAGGAATCCAGCTTAACATGACTATGGCCATCTTGCCTTCCAGGTGTCCCGTAACACATCCCAAACTCCATAAGGCATCCTTTACGATAACCAGCCAAGCATGTGGTGCTACACTGATGCTCAGACCTTCCTTATCTAGTGTTTGACCTGTAAATATTGCTGTTTTTTTTTTAATAGCTTTCTCTCTTTTTTTTTTTTTTTTTTTTTTTTTCTTTTCTTTTTTAAAGACTTATTGCTGGGCAGTTGTGGCTCACTCCTTTAGTCCCAGCATGCCAAAGCAGAGGCAGGCAGATCTCTTAGTTCCAAGCCAGCCTGGTCCACATAGTGAGTTCCAGAGTACTCAGGACCACATGGAAAAACCTTGTCTCAAAAAAAGGGGGGGGATTTGTTTATTTTTATTATATGTGTATAAGTGATTTGCCTGAATATATGTCTGTACGCAACAGACATGTCTGATGGCTGTAGAGGCCAGAAGAGGCCATTGGATCCTGTGGAACTTGGATTTAATGGTACTTGGGAGCCACTGTGTGGGTACTGAGAATTGGGTACTCACTCAGATCCTCCCCAAAGCCACCTCTCCAGCCCCCATGTTGACAGTTTTTTAGAGAGCCAAGTACGTTCTAGTTGGCCAAAGGCTACCACTATGTGAGTTAGCCCTCCCTCCTCTTCAGCATGTTGAAACCTTGCTGCCTTGCTACCCCATTCTCTTTCAAGCCCCCCATCGGCCTCGGGCTTCAATCTTTTCAGGCCTCTCTCCTTTGGCAGCTGGCTCTCAATGTACCAGGAATGGCTTCTTCAGAAGCGTAGCATAACGGCAGAGAGGATTCCACACTCTCGAACGGGTTCACATAGGATGAACAAAGGAGTCGGCCATTGCAGGCCACAGCCACAGAGAGACCATCACTGCCCCAAATTCCTCATTTCGAATAGTTAAAATTACCCAGATGAGACTGAAGCGTGAAGGCTCTTACCCACACCTGCTGCCCGCGGCAGGCGCTCCCCCTCTGTATCTGCTTTAGTCTGACGTTTTGTCACCTGAGAGGAACAATTTACAGGGCAAAAGTGTGCTCTCGCTCACAGCTGCAGACATCTCAGTCTGCATTCAGCTGCCTCCACTGTTTCCAGGCAACCGTGAGGCAGAGAGCACATCAGAGCCAAAGGGGGGAGAACGCGTTGTTCTCTCGTGAAAGCCAGGGAGCAGAGTGAAGCAGGAAGGCACCAGAGACAGGGAATATCTTCGAGAGCATGCTCCAGTGGCCCACCTGATTCCACCAGCCCCCACTTCCCAATAATACCATCAAACAATGCATCCCTCAATAGATTAATTCACTGACGAGGTCGAATGCCACTCATCCAATCATCTCTCAGTGGTAGAACCTACCATCTCTCAGGGATAGAGTCTACACGTCACATGCAAAGCACAACCATCCCTCACAGAGACATAACGGTACCCTTCAAACCCCTTCTACTATTTACTGCAGGGACATGGATGGGCTAGAAGGGGACAAACTCGGGGCCTCCCACGACCTTATGACGGTGGACATTCGGCAAAGTCTGGAGACACCATTTATCGCCTCGGTTTTGCAGAAGAGTGGATGGTTTTACTGGTACCTGCTGGGCAGAGGCCAGAGCTGCTGTTTAACATCCTATAGGTCAGCCATCCACAGTCAGCAATTATCCAGCTCCAAATGTCAGTGGTCCCCATAGTTAGGAAAAGCTTGTCTTAGAAGAAACAGAAAATTATCCTTCCTTAGCTCCCTGCCAGTAAGCCACGTGGAGATAACTAGGCTGGATTTGTGTCATGAGAACCCAACCCTGGACACAGCTATATATGCTGGGACAGGCACACACTTAGCTCAGGGCAGCCAACGTACAGACTAGCCAATTCTCCCTGTGCCACTCCACTATGAAAGCTGTCCCAGCGGGCACTGGGGGGGGTGTGCTAAACCAAACCACCTCCAAGGGACCCAGTACGAGGATAAAGAGCCAGGGAGGCTGATGCAGGGAACAAACGATGAAAATAAAGAGGGAAGGCAGCTACAGAGCTGTCACAGGCAGAGTTAGCTAAGCTGAAGCCACTGGGTAGAGAAAGAGGCCCACGGAGTTGTGGCTGGTGGTTGGGAAAGGAGAAGGGTGGTGGAGGTGGCCAGCGGACCTTTGGATGTTAGCAAAAGTCAGTGAGGACCAGGCTACTCTGGGGAAACCCCTTTTTGTTTCCAGTCTGCAGGAGGCCTGGGTGGAAGGGTATTTCTGTGACCCTGAGTCCTTCCTGCTTTGTGGCCTGGCAGAGACTGTGCTGTAGGTTTGAAACTGGATTCGGTTCATACTGCCAGTCACTTACAGAAGCCAATAAAAGCAGAGACAGAGTTATAACTTCTGTGGGAGTGGGGTGAGGGTGTGCGAGAGAGACAGAGAGAGGAGTATAGGCACACACACATGTGGAAGCCAGAACTTGGTATTGGTATTACCCTCGTATTCGCCACCTTCTTTTCAGACAAGGTCTCTCTGTAAGTCTTGAACTCACCTACTCAGAAAGACTAGCTAGCCAGAAAGGTCCTGTTTCTATCTCCTGATACTGGGATTATAGCCCCACTACCTGCCAGCATGTGTGTGTGTGTGTGTGTGTGTGTGTGTGTGTGTGTGTGTGTGTTGTGTGTGCTAGGGATCTGAACTCAACTCCTCTTGTTTGTGCAACAAGTGCTTTACCATCTCTCTAGTCCAAGAATTGAATCTTAAAACTGTACTTTATCCAGAGAGCCGGCGAGCAGAGAATGACTTCATACCCTGGTGATACACAGCTTCTCAAACCAGCACATTGTACATTGTATGGGGAGAACGGGGGCCACCAAGGCAGGCCAACCTTCTGGTCTTCAGTTTGCCCCTGTAGACAGCCATGTTTTTGGGATATGGATATCTATTTTCTTCTTATCATCTCTTCCATTCTTTCCTTATCCTCAGGGATGTTTGGGCTTGGGCTCAGTCCTGAAACACTGAATCAAATTAGTCCCTGCTGGTATCTCCCTTGCTCTCCTACTGGAACATCTAACCTCAGATGGAGGTTAGCTCAGAACAAAGGAGCCATTAACAGTGGGAATGCGCTGGCCTAGGCTAAGCTAATAAGAGCAAACTTGCTCATAATGCTCTACAATGTGGAGTACAAATGTGTCTTTATAATTCAGAATATACTCACCTTCCTCACCTCTTCTTCTGCGCTGTCAACAGTAATTCTCAATAGGTGTGTGCCCTGTGAAGTATGGGACCCTGTCATTGAGCACCTTGTGGGTGGCCATCGTGACTTTTACAGGTGAAAGAATCACCCTGCACATGGTCTGCATGCCAGGGCACACAAAAAGACGCCCAAATCGTGTCTGTGTCTGAAAAGAAGTTCTTAGGAAGAATAAGGGTGGGAACCAAGGTTAAGCAATGTTAGCTAAGTATTAGGTAGCACTCTGCTTTGGAAGAGCTGGCACAAATGATTCCATTCTTGTCTCTGGCTGAGAGATAAAGGCCGGGCTGGCCTCAAGAACATGACCCTCTCGCTTTAGCTTCCCAAGTGCCTGGGTTACAGGCAGGCACCCTCATATCTAGTGGGCCTTTACTCCAAGCCTGATACTGTCTCTGAACAACGTTCTTGGGAGATATTGCCAATTAACCACCAGTTGTTTGATCCTGATTGTCCTTCTTGCCAAGGTCAGAATGAGATCTCCCCCCCCCACGTCTCCTTCCCTCCCTCCCTTCCTCCCTCTCCCTCTCCCTCCCTCTGTGTGTGTGTGTATGCATGTGTCCGAGTCGTATCAAAAAATAAGTCAATAAATAATGGCATTGCTCAGGTTTCTGTGGAAAGTTGCTCCTCGGTAGAATGTCAGCAAACAGCACCCATCCAACTCTACAAGGAGAGCACAGAACAAAGCTAACAGGAGCAAACACTGAAGAAGAAGCAATGGAAAAGGAGTGGTCCTCCTCAGATGTACATGGATTTCCCTCTTAGGTGGTCAGTCTCTGACGCCTCTTGTTTACTAGGAGGCCTTGCTTGGTGTGGACAGTCTTAGGACATGGCTAGTGGTAAAATAAATCTAATAGAATTTGGAGCACGTAACCTGGGCAAGGTTAGCTACTCTGGTCTGGAAGGTACAGGCTTGGTAAAGTATTTTCTCAGCACTGTATTTTATTTTATGTGCATGAGTGTTTTGCCTACATGTATGTAAGCATGCCACATGCATGCTTGCTGCCTGTGTAGGCCAGAACAGGGTGCATGACCCCCCCCAACTGTAGTTACAGATGTTTGTAAACTACCCTGTGTGTGTGCTAAGAACCACACCCTGATCCTCTGCAAGAATCTTAATTGCTGAACCACCTCTCCAGCCTTTCCTCATTTTTTAATTCAAAGATCTAAGCTAGCCAGTGATGCCGCATGCCTTTACTTCCAGCACGTGGTAAGCAGAGGCAGGCAGAACTCTGAGCTCAAGGCCAGTCTGGCCTACAGAGTGAGTTCCAGGACAGCCAGGGCGACCCAGAGAAACCCTGTCTTGATAAACAAACAGACAGAATAATAATGAAAAGATTTATTATGTTTTTAAATGTGTGGGGAGAGGTATGTGTGTGCACACATGACAGTGTTGTGCAAGCCAGAGGAGTTGGGTCCCCTGAAGCTGGTATTTCACATGGGTGTGCACCACACCTAAGACCTGGGCTAGGAATTACACTGGCACCCTCCGTGACAGCAGTAAGCACCCTTCACCACTGAGCCCACACCTCCAGTCCAGGAACTGACTCTTGAACACGTACTTTACTCAAATAGCAATCTGAAGAGACTGCAGACTAATGCCCTAGAGCTCTGTCTTACATCCCATGCCCAGTGAGCAGATTGTCAGCCACTCTGGACTTCAGTCTTGCCCCTGTGTCTCTGAGACAAACGCTGTCTGGGTTGCGTCTTCATAATCACCCTTTGTTCTGTGGACGTTTGACTTCGGGAACGCATAGAGACTGAATCAAGTTCATCTCTGCTGGCACTAACCTTGTCCTCCTCCAGAGACATCTGGACTGAGGGACTGGGGGTGTTAACTCTGAACAAACAAACCATTAAGGGTGTTCTTTCTGACTCCTACTAGACAGGCTACAAGAGCATCTTTGTAATGAAAATGTAATAGTGTCCCTGGCTGTCCTTCCAGTCCCCTATCAGATCGATTATGTCCCTCAGTGAAGAACTATTGAAGTGCTTACCTCAGCATGTCAGAATATGACCATGTTTGGAAACATAGTCATGAGTTGCCTAACACTGGGGATAGATTCTGGAAAATGTATATGTGTATTTGTGTGTATGTGTATTTATGGCACATCTACATGGTATTAACATGAGATTCCCAAAACACAAGATGTATGAGGCCACTGCCAACATAGTATGGCGTACTGTTTTCCTGAGACAAGGTCTCACTATGTGGCCCTGGTTGGCCTAGAACTCACAGAGACCCTCCTGGCTCTGCTCCCTAAGTACTGGGATTGAAGGTATGTACCACCCACACCTAGCTATAACCTTTCTAAAACAAAGTGTAATTATACTCTAAATTAACGTCAAAAAAGTAGACTATCATAAGAAGATGAGCAGTCACACGGTCACCATAGAGAGAGAGAGACCTGTTTACGCCTTCACTGAACCACAGTATGACATTATGTCCTTTTGCAGTTGTTTTTTTTTTTTTTTTTTTTTTTTTTTTTTTTTTTTTTTTGACTGGTTGGTTTGGGGGTTTGTTTGCTTTTCTGTCGGGGGTGGCCTTTTGTTTGTTTTTTCATTAATGTGTTTTTTCACTTTACATCCAATCCCAGCCCCACTTCTACTCCCAGTCTCACCTTTACAAGTCCCTCCCCCCATGACCCCTTCCCCTTCTTCAGAGAAGAGGAATCTCCCCTTGGGTACATCCAGTCCCAACAAGACTAAGTGCGTCCTTTCCCACTGAGGCCCAACCAGGCAGGGGATCCAATGGCAGGGAACAGAGTCCGAGTCTAGTTGTCAGGGATCCCACATGAAGTCCAAGCTGCACGTCTGCTACGAATGGGTTAGCGGACCTAGGTCCAGTCCAAGCCTGCTCTTTGGTTGGTGGTTCGGTCTCTGTGAGCCCCTGTGGGCCAGGTCTTCTGATGGTGTCCTGGAACCGCCCAGCTCACTCAGTCCTGCCCCCCCCACCCCCCCGCACTCTTCCGCCTCTTGTTTGTCTGAGGGGCACTGCATCTGTTTCAGTGGGCTGCTCCTGGAAGCTCCTCGGGAAGCAGTTATGGCAGACTCCAGTCTGCAAGCATAGCAGAGCATCTTTCATGGTATCAGAGGTTGGTTCTCTCACCGGGGATGGGTCTCAACTTGGGCCGGTCATTGGTCGGCTCTTCCCTCGGAGGCAGGACAGGTTTGGGGCTGAAGGTTTTGTGGGTGGGTTGATGTCCCCCTCCCTCCACTGGAAGTCCCACCTGGCTACAGGAGGTGGCCACTTCAGTCTCCATATCCCTGGCCGGTAGGAGTTTCAGCTATGGTCACCCCTACAGACTCTCCGAGCCCCCCCCATCCCAGGTCTCCAGCTAGTCCCAGAGATGCCCCCCCATCGATGGCAGGTTTCACTTCCAGGCCCCGCCCCCTCCCCCCACACGGGATCCCCATCCCCGTTTCCCTCCCCAGCCCTCTGCTACCCAGTTCTCGCTTCATCTACCTCCAGTGTCTATTTTATTTCCCCTTCTGAGGGAGATCCACGTACCCTCCCTTGGGCCCTCCTTCTCACTTAGTTCCTTTGGGTCTGTGGATTTTAGCACATGGTTATCCAGTACTGCTTTTTTTGTTTGTTTGTTTGTTTTTGTTTTGTTTTGATTTTGCTTGTTTGTTTTTTATTTAGGCAAGGTCTTGCTATATAGTCCTGGCTGTCGTGGACCATGCTATGTAGACCAGTCTGGCCTTGAACTCATAGAAATCTGTCTGCCTCTGCCTTCTCCCTTTCCAGTTCTGGGATTAAAGACATGCACTACTACACCCAACAGTTAATTTACTGATTAATTTTGTGTGTGTGTGTGTGTGTGTGTGTGTGTGTGTGTGTGTGTGTGTGTGTACTTGAGCACACATGTAACGGATCACAGCTGGGGAGGACAGAGGAACTCCACCAAGGGGGTCCTAAAGATTGAACTCTGGCCACCAGATTGACAAGAATTTTTACCTGCTAAGCCACGCCATTACATCATAATGATGTAATATCACTAATTAGAATTTTCAGCTCCATTATAATTTTTTTTTTGTATTTTAGGTTTCTTAGAAACCCCTTGTGTTTTTGCATGTATTTATTTTGTGCATGTGGAAGTGCATAAGTACATGTGTGCCGCGGTTCCTATGTGGAGGCCAGAGGACAGCTCATGGGAGTCAGTGCTCTCCTTCCCACGTGTAGGTTCCGAGGAGAGAACTCAACTGGTCAGCCTTGACAAGAAGCCCCTCTAGCTGCTGAGCCATGTCACCAGCCCCTCTATAATCTTTTTTTAAAAGATTTCATTTATTTTATGTATATGAGTACACTGTAGCTGTCTTCAGACACACCAGAATAGAACATCTATCCCATTACAGATGGTTGTGAGCCAACATGTGGTTGCTGGGAATTGAACTCAGAACCTCTGGAAGAGTAGTCAGTGCTCTTAAACACTGAGCCACCTCTCCAGCCCCACCCCTTCTATAATCTTAAAGGAGCAAATGTGTATGTGTGTATACATATATATATGTGTATGTATATATGTGTGTATATGCATACACACACACACACACACACACACACACACACACACACATAGCCTATTGCCAAATACACTGTTACACATTTATGATGGTTTTATTGCCACAGAATGAATCCTGCTATACTAGGATATGTTTCTAATTTAGTATAGAGAAAGATGGCCACATGAAGTCAGAGACATATGAGGAGAATTCTATGTGAAGAAAGAGGTGTCAAAGACTGACCCCTCAGCAGGAACCGGGAAGGAAGCTCAGCACAGAGCCCCTGGGAGGCACCAAACTTACTAGCATCTTTTTTGGCTTTCTGGCCTCCAGAGCTATGAGGAAATGCATTTCTGCCCTTTTAAGCCATGGATGATGATGATGATGATGAATATTATTATTATTATGGTGCAACAGACCTAGCAAATTAAGACAGACATCCTTGATTGCATCCCTGTGTCTGCCAACACCTAAGTCCTGGCCCTGCCTTGTGGAGATCCCAGGGTTCTGAGTCTCTTCTAAGCCCACCTCTTCCCGGAAGGCGAGGAGTCCTCTGATGCCTGGGGACTATGACCCTCACTCAGAGTCTAAGTCCTCACACTCTCCCTAGACCAGCAGTTTTCAACCGGAGGGTCATAACCCGTTTGTGGGTTGCACATCAGAGACCCTGCATGTCAGATATTTACATTAAGATTCGCGACAGTAGCAAAACTACAGTTATGAAAAAGCAAGAGAAATAACGTTATGGCTAGGGGTCACGACAGCATGAGGAACTGTATTAAAGGGTCACAGTGTTAGGAAGGCTGAGATCCACGACTGTAGACCATAACCTCTATACCAAGAACACCCTACTTGTTTTCAATGATCTCTGTAAGAGTTTAGCCAACTTGGGATCTCTAGTCTGTCCTCTTAAAACAGATGAGGCACCAAAGTGATACCACTGGCCAAAGGGTAGCAAAGGGCACATCTGTTTGCCAGGACCTTGGGAGCCGTGAACAGAACGTGAACCATCGAATTCTTCATAAGGTAGGAGTGAGAACAGGAACAGAAGGAGACAGGTATGGTTTCTGGGTCTGGCTCACCATTACACGCTTGCCTTGCAGGTAGCTCTGCGCTCTCACACTTGTGAGCCAGGACTATGGTCAAGAAGGAGGCCCTGGCTGTGCTTGAACATCTCTCAGCAGCCTAGTCTCTCTAGTGCAAGCTCTGGTTGTGCCATATCCCACTGGCCCTCAGGAGCTGCTCCAGCTCCCTGGACCTCCTTCTTCTTCCTTACAACCAGGAAGACGGAGTGTGTGTGTGCTCGAGTATGTGCGTGTGTGCCTGTGTGCGTGTGTATGTGTGTGTGTGCGCACACACAGGTGCATGCAAGTATGGTACCGGTACCGGCCAGCGGTTCTAAATCAAGTGTCTTTTCTTATTTTGTTTGTTTGTTTGTTTGTTTGTTTTTGCTTTTATTTTGTTTTTGAGATAGGGTTTCTCTGTGTAGCCCTGGGTGTCCTGGAACTCTCTCTGTAGACCAGGCTGGCCTCGAACTCACAGATCTTCCTGCCGCTGCCTCCCAAGTACTAGCATTAAAGACATGCACCGCCGCCCACCGTCTGGCTTCAGGTGTCCTCTTTGATGAGATCTCCACCTTTTCTGTTGATCGCTCTGCCCTTCACTGCCTCCCTCCCCATCCTCAGCACTGGGCTTACAGACTTTGGCCAGCTTTTAACAAGGGTGCTGGGAATATGGACTTAGGTTCTGTGCTAGATAGTTTTTCATCAGCTTGACACAAGCTAAAGTCATCTGAGAGGAGGGAACCTCAGTTAAGAAAATGCCCCCATAAGATCTGGCTCTAGGCCAGTCGGTAGAGTATTTTCTTCCCCTAGTTGCTTTGACTATGGGGTTTTACACAGCAAGAGAGCCCTAGCAGGCCCTCCTGTGTCTGCAGCAGGTACTTTAATGACTAAGCCTCCCCTCACAAATCAAGCTGACTCTTGTAACTGGAGCCCTCAAGTGTGCTAACACATAAACCAGAAATGCAACCGCCCACAGTAGTCAGGCAGCTCTCCTGAGTACAGCTGAGGTGTGAACTCCCAGAGGTGAAGCCCACCACATATGGAGTTGTTGTAGCTTTGGTGGAAATAAATAAATAAATACACGTACAAACAAGGCTTTTGGTGTTTTCTTACAGACTTCTAGAAAAATGAATTGCATTGCCTGGAAGCTCCCTGTACGGACTGGTTTTGTGTGTCAACAACAAAAAGGAAATGCCTCCATGAGATCCAGCTGTTAGGCATTTTCTCAATTAGTAATCAATGGGGGAAGGCCCCTTGTGGGTGGTGCCATCCCTAGGCTGGTAGTCTTAGGTTCTATAAGAAAGCAAGCTGAGCAAGCCAGGGGAAGCGAGCCAGTAAGTGACATCCCCCCATGGCCTCTGCATCAGCTCCTGCTTCCTGACCTGCTTGGGTTCCAGTCCTGACTTCCTCTGGTGATGAACAGCAATGTGGAAGTGTAAGCTGAATCAACCCTTTCCTCCCCAACTTGCTTTTGGGTCATGATGCTTGTGCAGGAATAGAAACCCCGACTTAGACATTCCCATTTAACTAGTTCGGAATTGTCATGCAGTGTCCACTGAGACCTAGCCACAGACCAGCCAGATAGGATTGGCAGCAGTCAGTAATGCTAAACACCCACACCAGACCGACTGGGTAAGATGAGGCAAACTTGCATGAGGATTCCCTCCATTTGATCCTTTCTGGTCTCACAGACTCCCGTCTGCAACCAGAGGGATGTAAGGGATTCTGTGGTTCGTTATTTTTTCGGATGTATATGTTTTTATGTACCATGAATACTCTGCCTGCCTGGATATGTAGACATGCATGTCCCGTGCCCATGGATGTCAGAAGAGGGCCTTGGATCTCCTGAAGTTACAGATGGTGAGCTCCCATGTGGATGCTGGGAAGTGAACCTAAGTCCTCCGCAGATGCACCAAGTGCTCTAAACCACTGAGTCATCCCTTAGGCCCCTGCGCTGTTATTTTTGCAAATTTCCAAGCTTTCTTACCCTCTTCAGTCTTGCAAATTCCCAGTGTCCCTGTCTCCATGGTAACCTGCTCTGGCCCAGGCGGCCTCTGCTTCTCCCCCCACCACCTTCCCTCTCTCCCGCTCTCTCGCTCTCCCTACCCCCCTTCCTGCTCTCTCCCTAGCTTGCTCACTCCCGCGCGCTCTCCTCTCCCTCCATCTCTCTCTCTCTCTCTCTCTCTCTCTCTCTCTCTCTCTCTCTCCCTCCCTCCCTCTTCCTCTCCCTCCCTCTTCCTCTCTGTTGCAAAGGCAGCTTTTGACAGTTTGCTTTTGGACTGCTGTGAGGGGCAGCTTATCTCCTCAAAGCCTCAGGTAATTTATGTTCCCAGCTCCCTGACGCTTAGCAGGCACAATCCTTGCAGAATGAATAAAACCAATGTATCAGTAAGAATATGAGCACCACAAAATTATTAGCGTTAATTCTAAAGTAGTAAACAATAAATATCACCTCCTCACCTCCCCCCAGAATCAAGTGTAGGGCGAAATAATGTTTAGCGGGAATATTACATGAAAGGGATTTACATTAAACTGAGAAACTGATTCTTATGGGGGAAGTGAGGAATAATGATGTCAAGTGTCCAAGAACAGAATGTCTGACGTGGCTCCGAGTGGGGGGGATGGGCTGAAGGTGGGATTGCAAGAGAAAGGACAGTATGCAAACAGGGGCAGCAGCGGGGAAGGAGTGTGTGTGTGTGTGTGTGTGTGTGTGTGTGTGTGTGTGTGTGTGTGTGTGTGTCCGCGCGCGCGTGCTCTGGTGGACTAGAGTGTGGGGTGATGATAATAAGAATATGCTGCTGGCGCTGTGCTATGTGTCACCCAGAGCTGACTCATCTGTGAAAGTTTTGTTTTCCAGATGCCTTGGGAGCGCCTGCGGCCCCAAGATCCAGTGCATAGTCTGCTGCCCCCGTGTGGCAGGAACGCACACTGCAGCGCCCTGGAGGAAAGCTTTACCACCAGAGGGCGCAAATGGCTCAACCTCCCAACCGGCCCATGACGTCATTTGTGTATTTTCCAGAGAGTTCTTTTTACTCCAGTGATGAGCAAGCAAAGACCAGCTATCACTCAGCCAACCAGGATCCTCTCTTCTGCTTAATCCTTATCTGTTTCTACTTTACTGTCCTACTAGGGTTTCTAGTGCTGTGATGAAGCACCATGAGCAAAGCAATTTGGGGAGGAAAGGGATAGTTCACTGAGGAAAGTCAGGGCAGGAACTAAAGCAGGGAAGGAACCTGAAGGCAGGAGCTGATGCAGAGGTGAGGGGGTGCTGCTTGCTGGCATGTTCATCATGACTTGTTTAGTTCCTCCTCCATTAATCACTAATTAAGAAAATGTTTTTTTAAAGACTTATTTAGTACACTGTAGAAGAAGGTACTGGGTTTCATTAGAGATAGTTGTGAGCCACCATGTGGCTGCTGGGAATTGAACTCAGGACCTCTGAAAGAGCATCAGTGCTTTTAATCACTGAGCCATCTCTCCAGCCTCCAAGAAAATGTTTACAGCCAGACCTTATGAAGCCATTTTCTCAACTGAGGTTCTGTCCTTTTAGATAACTCTAGCTTGATATCGAACTATCCAGCATGCTTATTACCTTATAAATTGTCTGGGAAGCCTCATTCAAGAACACAACACACACACACACACACACACACACACACACACACTCATTCCAGGACCTTGTACATTGTAGTTGTTTAATTTAAATGCCTTCAGTTCTTGGATTTATATGAAGATGCAATCTATAAGAATTTTTTAGACCTCCTAAAACATCTCCTCCTCCCTTACCTCCTTCCTCCCCCTCCTCCCCTTCCTCCTCCTCCTCCTCTTCTTGGTTTAGTTTTTTGAGACATGGTTTCTCTTTATATCTCTGGCTGTCCTGGAACACAATCTGTAGACCAGGCTTGTCTCAAATTCAGAGATTGGCCACATTATCCTTTTAAAAAATGAAAATAAAAACATGTTACCTCCAGCTGGAGAGATGGCTCAGCAGATAAGAGCACTGCCTGCTCTTCCAGAGGTCCTAAGTTCAATTCCCAGCAACCACACGGTGGCTCACAACCATCTGTAATGAAATCCGATGCCTTCTTCTGGTGTGTCTGAAGGCAGCAGCAGTGTATTTATATACATTAAATAAGTAAGTAAATAAATAAATCTTTTAAAAAATGTTACCTCTAATTCTGTCACTCTCAGCAGTCACTACTGACTTGAGAAATCTGTGTTCTCCATGGACCATTAGCCATATGGAATTACGGGACATCTATAACAATATGGAAAGAGGTGTGGGGGAGGTTACTTAACCGAATCCACTTAAGTTGCTTTAGGCTCTTGGTAACAGAGAAGCCAACTGAGAGGTTCCCAGACGGTACAGGAAGTGGTCCTGTCTAGGTAACAATGTAGCAGCCAGAGAGCTTTCAGGAGCCTAGAGTCAAGCTTCCCTCTGTGACTTTCAGTTTCTTCCCGACATCTTTGCCAATTAAGGCCAGCCAACTAGCCTTTCCGGGACAAAGTCATCTCAATTAACCTTGGGAGTTCCTCACTATTAGACTAATAGGAGGAAGAGAACAGAAACCAGGAAGTTGTTCTCTGACCTCCACATACAAGTCATAACACGAATGTGCCACACACACATACACACACACACACACACACACACACACACACACACACAGATGAATATAGCTGTAAACTTTAGGCAGAGTGTGATGGCAAACGCCTTTAATCCCAGCTCTTGGGAGGCAGCGCCAGGGACATCTCTATTTTACAGAAGAGCTGTCTGGCAGTAAGCAGAGGAGATGAGGTTTAAAATGCAGAGACAGTAGGGTGAGATTAAGCATGGCTTGAAACCAAAATTAGCAGACTCGCAAACTAAACACCATAGATCTAAGAGTTACAACGTTTCATTTATCGAATTAGCATACAGCTAGACAACTAGGAATGTAAAGAAAGGGCATTTATATCACGACTCAGGACCTCCATTTCTAGAAGACAGTATCACATTAAGGGACAGACTCAGGAATATCTGTCATAGTGTTTTTATTTAAATGGGATGGCAGGGCAAATGTCAACTGATAGAGAAATTACTAACTTCCTTCTAACAAAGAAAACCCAAGAGATCGTTCCCATAGCAGCAGAGGTGTGAATGTGTGTTGGGTAGAAGGGGGAGGGGAATGAAGAGACTTGACGCAAACTTTTAAAGTTTTGATATAAAATGCATTTTCATATCAAACGTTGGCCTGGATGTTGGCTATGTAGTTATTTAAATAGAGCAGGTTTTAAAGATGAGCTTGTGCAATGCTGTAGAGTGTGCTTGTCTGGCATTCATGAGGCCCTGAGTTCAACACCCAGAACTGAAGGACCTACCCACGTGCACTTATGTGCTTTTCGATACGTGTATGTCTGATGTACTGGCTGGTTTTGTGTCCACTTGACACAAGCTGGAGTTGTCACAGAGAAAGGAGCCTCAGTTGAGGAAATGCCTCCATGAGATCCAGCTGTAAGGCATTTTCTCAACTAGTGATCAAGGGGGGAGGGCCCAGCCCGTTGTGGGTGGAGTCATCCCTGGCCCCGCCCATTGTGGGTGGAGCCATCCCTGGGCTGGCTGACCCGGGGTTCTATAAGAAAGCAGGCTGAGCAAGCCAGGGGAAACAAGCCAGTAACTAACATCCCTCCATGGCCTCTGCATCAGCTCCTGCTTCCTGACCTGCTTGGGTTCCAGTCCTGACTTTCTTTGGTGATGAACAGCGATATGGAAGTGTAAGCTGATTAACCCTTTCCTCCCCAATGTGCTTCTTGGTCATGATGTTTTGTGCAGGAATGTTTTGTTTTCTCTGTGACACAAAACAAACCCTGACTAAGACATCTGACTTTATGAAGTTTTAAACTTTCAAACATAAATTACTAGACCACACCTTCAAAGTCTCGTGGGTCAATAACTGTGAACTTAGAAATCTATACCTGGTGAGCTGGCCGTCAAGATGGAGAATAAATGAAAGCTGTCTATACCCCTGAAAGGACTCAAGGGCCTTTTCTTCACGAGATAGACAGAGATATCAGCCAAGAAATCAAGTGTGAGGTGTGGGTAGAAAAGAAGTGACCAACATGGAAGAGAGACCAGGGTGGCAGCCGCAGCAGTCTGTGGCTAAGTTTGAGCCGTGAAGGCAGCATAAGGAACTATAATCCAATATCCAGCAGTGCTTTGGGCTATTCACCGAAGAAAGCCACTCCCACCAAGTTTAAGCCAACAGGAAGTCTTTATGAGCCAGCCGGCAGCTACAGTGAGTGCTCGAGGTATCAGTGCAGCATTGAGTCTTTCTTAGGATGAGCCTTTGAGCACAAAACTCAGGTCCTGGGTTGACACACTTCAGCTAATAAGAACAGTTAGCCAGAAGCAGGACAATGGAAAAAAAGCAAGGTTAGTACATTTAGAGGTTTCCCAGAACTATCTGGATTTTGATTATTAGGCCTTTGTTTTAGTTTTGCCAGGTGGTGCTGCCTGTGTGCCGAGAGTCTTATAGTCCCAGTGGTACTGCCATTATGGGGTCAATTGTGCTAAGGTCTGGGGTCCTGCTACTACTGGAGATTTTTCAGATAATTTTTTACACTTATTTATTGGAGGGAGGCAAGTATGTGGCATGGGGGACAATGTGTCAAAACCATTCTGTCTGCTATGTGGGTCCCAGGGAACTGAACACTTCAGGTCTTCAGGCATGGCGGCAAGCACCCTTAACACACTGGACCACCTCACAAGCCACATATTTCTAACTTTTTGTATTGTTCCATGTTCAGGGCCATGACATTAGAAATATAGAAAAACCAGGTGGGAGTGGTGGTGCACACCTTTAATCCCAACACTCAGGAGGCAGAGGCATATGGAATGTTCAGAGCCTGAAATTTGATATGTAGATCAGGCTAGCCATGGTTATATTGCAAAAGCTTGTCTTTAAAAAAATAGTTAGAAAATAAAAATAAAAGAAAGGGCAGGAGAGATGGTTGGACAGTTAAAAAGCACTGGCAGCTCTTCCAGAGGACTCTGGTTTGATTCCCAGCACCAACATGGCAGTTTACAACTACCTGGAACTATACTTCTATTCACCTGACTTAATTGTCATCTCTGAGGCCTACTGTCTTATCCGCTAGTCTTGGCTTCATCCTAGAAGCTTCTAGCCTCTGTCCAATCTAATCTACCCTAGAATGCTAGCCTGAGATTTACTGCTGAGTAAGCTTGCCCTTTCTCATTCTTTCTGATCTATCACTGCTTGATTCAGCTCAGTTGTTCTGGCTCAATCCTCTCTCCAAGTGGACTAATTCAATCTGGCGCCTCTTTCTCTTTCTGCCTCCAATGTTTTGCTCTGCTTGGCCTCAAACTACCTCTAGTAATCTGTTCTAATCCACTGGCTCTTTTTCATTCTCTGATTCCTTCTGTTTCCACCTGGATCTAGCTTGTTCTCTCTGCAACCTGCCTCCAATAAGACTGCCTCCTCCCTCCCTCTGCACTGCCTGTAAAGTAGCTTCCCTTTCACTCTCTCTCTCCTCGTGAGACTTGGGCATATCCTATTCTGTCAAATCTTTCTCAGTCACTTTGTCACTTTGATTTGTCACTTTGTCTGCCATTCAATTAGACATCACTTACAAACATAGGTGCTTCCTTCTACAAACTAACTTTACCTTCATTGTTTGGGATTAAAGGTGTGTGCCAAGGGCTGGGCCACGACATGACTAAAAACAGGGTTTTTTTTCTTTTTTTTTTAGTAAATAACACAATCTTGAGGTTCACAATGTGATCAAATACCCTGTAACAGGGATCTAATGCTCTCTTCTGGCCTCTAGGAGCGCCACACATAAACATGGTCCCCAGCCGTATATGCAGGCAAAATACCACTACCCATAAAAATAATGAAAAGTTTAACCCAGAATTCACAGAAACTAAAAGGCGGGTGTTGGGCGGGGTGGGGGGAGATGGAGGAGGCACACTGGTGAAAATGGCTAGAACCAAAATTAGGTCATTTCAGGAGAAAATCTAATGCTGAAAAAGTAACCAACAGAGAGGAAAAATCAAAGGTGTGGCAAGAAAGGAAGAAATGGATGCTTAATGACCAGAAGAGGCAAAGACTTAGCAGGCTGGCAGTGTGGCCCAGGGGCTAAAGGCACTTGCTGCCAAGCCTGACAGCCTGAGTTCGATTCCCAGCATCCACATGATGTCAGGACAGAAATGACTTCCACAAATTGTCCTCTGGCCCCTACATATGCACACCCACATACAGTTAATAACTCTAATAACTGTAAAAGCAAACTACAACTCATTTTAAAAATGAAAACATAATTCACAATATACAGATGTACATGTGAAGCAAAAAAAAAAAAAAAAAAAGACTGTAAGAAAATGTAATGAGTGGCTGTTATCAGAGCACATAAAGGATGGAAGGAGGGATGGAACGAGGGCTTGCCGGCCTCTTATTATCTCTTCCAGCATTCTGAATTAAAAAAAAAAAAAAATCACCCAGAGTCTTGTGTATGCAGACCAAAATGAAGCATTATTTGCTGAGGACGTCCTTCCTTATGTGCTGTTGCTATGGATAAGTTCATGTCTGCTGCCTGGAGCCATTCATTAAGTGGACCCTGGTTGCCTGGGAAACCAGATCTGATACCAAAAGTAATGCCAAGGCTTAGTGCTCAGCAGGCAACCTTTCCGATCTCTCTCATGCTCCTGTGTGATGCTGACAAGCTGAAGGAAGCTCAGCCATGACACTGACTTAGCAGTGACCCGCTTGTCCTCATCCGTGATAAATACGCTCATGAGATGTGGATGGCAGCAACTTGGTAATTGTCATACCACTGTGTGGATAAATACCATCCCCTTTAATCCAGCTTTACATATACAGTGGGGTTCCCATCTAGGGCCTTACTCACTGAGCCCGTCTCCCCAGTCTCTTTCTAAAACAGCATGCATCCTATTTAATGCAAACTTGATTCATTTTAAAGATTCTCTCTCTCTCTCTCTCTCTCTCTCTCTCTCTCTCTCTCTCTCTCTCTCTCTCTCTGTGTGTGTGTGTGTGTGTGTGTGTGTGTCTGTGTGTGTCTGTGTGTGCCTGTGTGTGTAGTGAGTTGTCTGGTGTTGCTATGTACTCAAATGCTAAATTCTTCACCCCAAGATCTGGTTGCTCCAAGATGAGGAGATCCTCACATATTCTAGCTTTTGTTGTGTAAACCTTGAAACACACACACACACACACACACGTTATCCCTGATTGATTAATAAAGATGCCTACAACCTGGGCTGGAAGAAGAAAGGGGTGGAATAAAGTTCCCAGGCTTGGGGTCTCAAGCAGGGACCACAAGGAGAGAAGAAAGAATGAGGAGGAAGAACTCCACGGGGTAGGTGGATCATAAGCACATGGCCAGGAGGGCTGGCCGGATGGAGTGGCACAGCCCAGGCAGACCATGGCAAGTGATATCTTGGGGTTATTGACAGAGAAGTAGACAAACCAGCACAGAGGGTTGGTCTCTGCCCAGCTCTGGTGCTTTAAGGCTTACTATAAATAGAAAGAATTTGTGTCTTTTATTTGGAAACTGAATGATCTAAGGTGGGGTAGAATGCTCCCCTCCCATAAAATTTACCACAATGTGTGTGTGTGTGTGTGTGTGTGTGTGTGCATGTGTGTATATATCTGCCACATATGTATCTGTGTACCCTCAGAGGCCAGAAGAGGATACTGGATTCCCTGAAGCTGTAATTACAGGAGGTTGTAAGCCACCCAGGATGGAATTGGGGAACTGAACTTTCATCTTTTCCCTAACCCTTGAATTAACCAAACTCTCACCCCTTCCTAATCCGAAATCATCCCTCCAGTCCCTCGATTCATTAACATATGGTTTCCAAAGGTACCCAAGAGATGACTCCTCAGGCATTTGCCCTCAAACTTTAACAAGTCGTAACTCTTGGTAGCTAATAGGGACGGGTATGTGATGTTTTTATAGAAAAGAAAAGAAAATGTTAGGAAAAAGCTGACGTCCCGGGTTTAGGCACCAACGATAAGAAAAAGATGAAGGGAGTGGCAGGGACCGATGAAAGAAAAGAGACTTCCTGGGTTTTGACATCAATGTTAGGAAAAGGATGAAGCAAGTGGGGGAAGGGGGGATATGCATGGAGGTGCAGGGGGCAGGATGTCTCTGGGGGACTCATGTTGGGAATCCCTTCCCTCTGAGCGTATAGTACAGAGTAGAGTTTATTCAGGGCATGGGGAGGGGAGTTAAGAGGGTAGTAGAGGCAGAGAGAGAGGAGAAAAGTAGAAAAGCAGAGGAGGCCAGCAATGAGCACATGGAGGCTGGGGGGAAGGGAATGGGAGAGGAAGGGCAAGTGGGGGAGAGCAAGAGTGGGCAAGAGGCCAAGAGGGCAAGAGAGAGGAGGGACAAGCATCCCTCTTTATAGTGTCAGGTAACTGGGGCGGAACATACCTGGCTGTTGCGAGGTAACTGTGGGTCGGGGTTTACAGAATCCCAACAGTATGTTTGTCTCTTCTATAGCAGCTAAGAGCAGGGACAAAGACCTATTCAAGCTGTAAGTTAAGGATGGTGTTTGGAAGGTATTCTGTGGGCTGTGTGTCTAAGCCTGGACTGATGGCCAGTCTTCCAGAGATGGACAAGTTATGTACTCATGTAAAAGGACAAGCAAAGAGAGGTCACAATATTTGAACCACAGAAGAACCTTCACCATTTTTACCCTCCCTAAAGGGTAGTTTTCATGTTTTTGTTTTGTTTCATTTTTTTTTTTTTTTTTTTTTTTTTGAGACAGGCTTTTTTCTCTGTTTCCTTGGCTCTCCCTCTGGAACACACTCTGTAGACCTCAAATTCACAGAGATCTGCCTGCCTCTGCCTCCTGAGATTAAAGGCTTGCATGGGCATCACACAGATTGTAGTTTCCATATTTCTTTCTCTTTTTAAAGATTTATTTCTTTTATGTGTGTGAGTACACTGTAGCTGTCTTCAGACACACCAGGAGAGGGCATCAGATCCCAGTACAGATGGTTGTGAGCCACCAAGTGGTTGCTGGGAATTGAACTCAGGACCTCTGGAAGAGCAGTCAGTGCTCTTAACCACTGAGCCATCTCTCCAGCCCCTAGTTTTCATACTTCAATTAACAGGTTCTTTGTTTATTCCTAGAGGAGACTGGAGGTCTAATTTTGACTTTGTGACCCACATGATCCATGAGAGGGACACTAAGCAGACACTGTGGGTAGTAATCTGACAGGAGTTGTGGGCTGGCAGACTCTCCTAGTTACTAAGGAAACTTAGAAACCCAAGTCGAGGGTGAAAGCCAAGACCAGCTTCTCCAGATTCTTAATTGGTGACTTTGACATACTCGTGCTGGAAGGGACAGCTAGTATCCATCTGCATAGTAAGTCCCTAGAGCAATTCCCTTGACATCTTGACCATATCTACAAACACAAATCCCAGTCCTTTCCTTGCTAGGAAACCACAGGCTCAGGAATAACAAGGTAACTTTTATTCTAATTATATGTTATTTGTTGTATTCTTA
Source organism: Micromys minutus (assembly GCF_963924665.1). NCBI lineage: Eukaryota > Metazoa > Chordata > Mammalia > Rodentia > Muridae > Micromys > Micromys minutus. The sequence goes on along the minus strand of NC_137956.1, from coordinate 41,160,785 downwards.
CAATTTTTGTTTATATAGATGTGTGTGTATGTGTGTGTGTGCACATATGTCATGTGTGTGCAGGTCCCTCAGAGGCCAAAGAAGATCTCCTGAAGCTGGAGTTACAGGAGATTGTGAGATGCCCACTATGGTTGCTGAGAACAAAGGTCCTCTGTAAGAGAAGCAACTTCTTTCTCATAACTGCCAAGCCATCTCTTCAGCACCCTGTTTTCTGTATATTTTTTCTTTAATTTCTTTAAAAAGCCTTTTTGTGTCCACAGGTGTTTTGCCTTCATGGATGTCTGTGTACCATGTGGGTGCGTGCTGCCTGCAGAGGCCAGAAGAGGGCATCACATCCCTTAGAACTGGGTGTTTATAAGCTGCAACGTGGATTCTGGGACTAGAACCCAGGTCCTCTGGAAGAGCAACCAGTGCTCTTAACTGCTGAGCCATCTCTCTAGTACTGTATTTTAGATGATCCAGCATTAGGGGCCTCACTGACCTAAGACTGTCCCTCTTAGCACTCCCATGTTTCTGGAGAGAGCATTTTCATTGTGTTACTCAAATGAAGCATCCACCTGAAGTCCATATTCTACATGTCCTTCTATCTAGCTCTTCCACCACAGGGGCAATTCTTCTCATCTCGACTCATCCAGGACTGAGTACCTTCTTACCAGGATAGCCTCGGCATGGCAGAGGCCAGTGGAATTACTATCAGTGGGTCCTAAGCGTGTTGTCCCACCTTGTCAATTTATGCTTCTTCTCACTCCTGGACACTGATGCATCCTGGTGCTTGATGTACGTCCTCGTGTGATGTGTAACCTCCATTCTGGTCTTACTATTTACTTTACTTACTTAATATTCTATTGCTATGATAAAATGCCATGACCAAGACAATGTGTAAAACTTGTTGAATTGGGCTTACAGTTCCAAAAGGTTAGAGTGCATGATGACAGAGCAAAGGCATGGTGACAGGATCAGCGGAGAGCTCACATCTTGAACCTGGGAGGCAGGGAGTACACTGGGGAATGACTGGAGGATGTTAAAACCAAGCCTACCCCTGTCACACACCTCCTTCAACAAGGCTACACCTCCTAATCCTTCCTAAACAGTTCTACCCATTGTAGACCAACCATTCAAACGTGCACTTATGGGGGCCATTCTTATTCAAGCCACCACAATCTTCTTGGTGCTGTAAGAAGTTGCTCCCCCTTTTGTCACATATATGGTTTGTGCACACTTGATAGCATACATGTAGGCACATGCATGTGCATGGGGGCGGGGTTGGTGTGTAAGCTAGATGTTGATGAGAAGTGTCTTTTTCAATTATTCTCCATCTTATAAGTTAAGGTGGAATCTCTAGCTAACCCTGGACTCACTGATTCAGTCTGTCTAGCTAGTCAACTTGCTCAGGGGATTCTTGTCTTCACCTATGGTGCACTGGGACTACCGATGGGTGACCACATCCACCTGACATTTACGTGGATACTAGGGATCTTAGTTACGGTTATTATTGCTGTACCATATTATTATGCTGCACCATAACCAAAGCAACGTGGGGAGGAAAGGGTTCGTTTGGCTTACACTTCCACATCACAGTCATCACTGAAGAGGTCAGGACAGAAACTCAAGCAGGGCTGCAACCCGGAGGCAGGAGCTGATGCAGAGGCCATGGAGGGTGCTCCTTGCTGGCTTGCTCTTCATGGCTTGCTCAGTCTCCTTTCTTACAGAATCAGGACCACCAGCCAAGGATGGCACCACCCACAACGGGCTGGCCTCACCCATCAAATTACTTATTAAGACAGTGCTCTACAGCCTCGTCATCTTATGAAGAAAGCATTTTCTTGAGGTTCCCTCCTTTCAGAGTCGTCTTGGTGTCAAGTCGACATAAAACTGTCTACCACAGGCTCTCCACTCTGGTTCTCAGGCTTGCGCAGCATTTTGAGTCTCAGTTCCTTCACTGAGTCATTTTTGTAGCTCACAAAGTGCCCTTCCTTGTGGTTGATGTCTATATGCAAGTGAGGGCAGGCACAAGATAAGGCAAGGCTCCTGACTGTTGTGACCCACCATGTGGTTGCTGGGATTTGAACTCAGAACCTCTGGAAGAGCAGTCAGTGCTCTTAACCACTGAGCCATCTCTCCAGCCCGTTTTTTTATGAAGCTGTGGTTGTCCTAGAATTCCCTCTGTCGACCAGGCCTGCCTCCGTTTCCCGAGTGCCAGGATTAAAGGCATGCATTGCCTGACCTGATGTTTTTTAACTGATCTTTCAGTGGTAGTCATTTTCTCTTTTGCTGTCATCATGGTTTCTCTTGTGCCTTTTAAATACATTGTTGTTGTTTAGTATTTACTGAGTAAGGATGGGTGTACCACAGAATGTGTGGCAGCCAGAGGACAACTTTTAGAGCCAGTTCTCTGATTCTACCACGTGGGTCCTGGGGACTAGACTCAAGTTGCCAGGTTTGGCTTCATCTCTGAGAGTGGCTGTCCTCAATGTGACGTGCCTCCCAGAAAGTCTCCCTCTTCTACTCTCCCAACCAAAGACCTGAGGTTACAGCTTTGCATGATAGACCCAAGAGAAATGCCTCCACTGTCACAATTGTGGTCTACAAAAAAGCAGCAGCTAAAGTTAGTGTCTGGAGAAAATAAAGCAGATGTGAAAATGGGATCAGACCTACGGGCAAGAAATCGATTTTGCTTCTACTGATAAAACATCAGTGTCTACCTGTAGATCATTAATAAATGACTGACTATTGACTTTAACTTCCTCACGTCTTCCATGAGACATGGTGTATCTATCAAATCAGTTCCCCTTACACAGACTATGGGCTTATTTTGGTTTTTTGTTTGTTTTCATGAGGAAACAGTACAGATCCCCCCATAACCACTATTTACTGCAGTCCAAACCATGTGCCTGGTCAGAGGGAAGACCAAATGAACGAGCACAAAGCACTGCCCAAGAAATGGAGTTAGTACCTGAGATCAACCATTGGCATTAGAGAAGATGGTTACAGAAGCCAGGGAGGCGAATGAGGGTTGGCTAGCCTGCGGTCAATGGTGGTTCTAAGAGATACCCGTCTTGCCACACACAGAATATTTCCTGGTAAACTCTACATTCTATGCATGAATGTGCATGCAGGGTATGTAAACATGTGGAGGCCAAAAGTCACCATGTGGTACTTTACGCTCCACTTGATTTTTTGAAACATGTTCTCTCACTGAAGCTGGAATTCACTGAGTCCTTCCATCTCCCAGCACTAGGATTTCAGGTGTGTGTACCACCACACTAGCTGGCTTTTTATGTGGCAACTGGGGTTCTAGCTAGATTCAGGTAGGTCTACATGCTTTCATGGCAAGTACTTTACCAGCCCCAACCCCAGTAAATGCTTACGTTGGAATCCTAACCCTCAATGCTGACAGTACTCCAAGAATTGGAAGGTATGTTGTGAAAATGGGGTTGGTACAGACAAGAAAAGACTCCCGATGTAGAAAGACTATCTTGCGTGTTGTATATAGATGCATCATTTGTCAATGAAAAAAATACCTATGTCCTATAATAAAGGGTAGAATAGACATTTGGCAGGCAGGATTCTGGGATAGAGCCAAATACAGACATGGTCCCTGGGAACCAAAGGAGGACACATGGAACCTGAGCAGATAACTGCCACATGGCAAAACTTAGATCAGAATAATTAGGACACTAATTTTATGAGCTAGTCGGAGAATAAACTAAAGCTCATGGGTTAAGGTGTTTGTAAACATATTTTGAATCTCATGGTCCTTATTCTGAGAGCCTGGGGACAAGAGAAAAAAGTTTTTACACCTTACTACATGAGGGCACAAGACAGCCAACTATAAACCAGAAGCTTGTTGCCAGCCAAGGTCAATCTGATGTCAATCTGAACTATGACACTGCCTTATTTTTCCCTTAAATGTTCCTTTTCTTAAAATTTATGTCTATAGACGAGGATGACATTGAAGGTGAAAAGAGAGCATCAGATCCCTTGGAACTAGTGACAGATAACTTTGAGCCTCCTGATGTGGGTGCAGGGAACCAGGAGATGAACTCTAGTCCTTTGAAGGAGCAGTATGAGCTCTTACCTGCCAGGACCTCTCTAGCCCCAGTAACTAAACATGCACAACTACTTACAGCTATACAGTTATAGTGGGGGCCACACCACTGGCACATTTAAAGAGGCCCTTACGCTGGTACTATTTCAGACGTAATACAAATACCTCTTTATCCCACTGCCCTTTTACCTCCTCTGCCCCAGCTTCCAGCAACCAGCTAGGCCCCAGGGACTTGAACTATTGGCACCAAACTCATCCCATTGACAGACTCTAATCATAATCTGTAGAACTGTAATACAAGAACTTAAACATTTCTGAAGTTAAGGTGGGCTGTTTTCATTTCTAAATACCATTGAAAGTTAAGCATTAGTGCTCAGTGGGATAGTTAACACATCATAAACCAGTGTAACAGCTTGTGTTTAAAACCAGTGGAGCTTCCGTGCAAAATGCAGAGCATGTTTCACGTGCTCAAGGCCCTGCATTCATCTTCCCAGCCTGAAGACAAAAGCAAAGCCAAGCTCAAAGCCGTCAAGCAACAAATAATTACTCAAATTACAAAACATTTATCATAACCCCCAAATTTATAAGCACAGCATTCAGTAGAGTAAGGAGCTAAAAACAAAAGATGTTAGAAGAGATACCAAGAAGAATGTATGTGTGGGTAAAGATGTAGGAACAGACAGACTTCAGATTTTAACCTGATAGCAAACCACTGGAAGTTTTTGTGTAGGAAAGTGGCATTATCTGAGAGATTTTAAAGTAGTAGGTTATTTTGTGGGAAATAACCCATATAAAGTAACGGAAGCAAAGTTATCTGCCAAGTATTATACCAAAAGAAAGGGGTAACATATGTTCACTGAAAGACAAACACAAGGCTTTTAATAGCAATTTTATTCATAATGACCATAAACTGGAAACAATCCAAATATTCATCAACAGTGAATGGATCAACTTGTACAATGATTGGACTGTGACACAGAGTGAGAAATGAGTTTACAATTCACACCATGGATTACTATAGCAGACAGAACAAAAGATACACAGTGTATCTAATTCCATTTATACACATTTAAAACAGGCAAAACTAACTGACAGGCAATACAAGTCAGACCAGCAATCATCTCTCTGTGAGAGGCAAAGGGCATCTACTGGAGTAACAGAAATATTTTCTACCTTGATCTGAGTGGTGCATTCATGGGGGAATATAAAAATGCACTGGAGTGGACACTTTAAACTTTTTCTTAATGAAAAAGCAAAGACATATTTAAAGTGATGTAACTAGGGGAATAGAATGAGGACAAGCAGTATGATCTTCAATTAGTTCATCTTCCTCCCATCTGTATGGAGGGATTTGCACTTCTTGAAATCTGGTGAGGCCATGGCCTTACAAAGCCAAACTTTCTCTTCTGTTTTCCCAGAGTGAGCAGTCAACCCCTATTGAGCTTATCTTGTCCTGAGCCCCAGAGTAGGTACGGGCAATTTTAAGCAGGAAACAGTGAACTTTTCCAAAAAGTATTTTAGCTTGCGTTGCACATAGTGTCACAACTACTCAAGTGTGCAACTGTAGAGGAAAGCAGCCATGACAGTTCATAGACAGACATGGCTGTAACTCCTGTAACACTTTCTCAAGAGAAGGATGAGCCAGGACAGACTTGGCCTGTGGGGACAGTAGTCTGCCAGCTCAGACAACTTGTCACAGACAAGCTGTTGGAACAGTAAGCTTTCATAGTTATTCACCTGCTCATGGCAACCTCACCAATCCCGGTGCAGAACTAAAATACTCAACAAACTGCTTAGTGACTATTTGTTAGGCATTCAGGAAGATTGCTACTGGAAGATTAAAAAAAAAATAATGACACAGGGACAAGTTATATTATAGAGAGGTGAAAGTACCCCTTGAGATGAACTGGGAGACAGGACATCTACCCTTTATTAAAGGAGAAAAAAATACTATGCGGTGGCCATTGGCTGCTTTAGACAAAATGTACAAGACATGAATTCAGTATTTGGTTGGTTTCAAGGCAGAAATTATAGAGTATTTATAAAGTACTTACAGTGTAGGATGAATCAACTTTTAAATACGAGATAAAAATGAGAAACCCTCAACCCAAAGGTTGACAAAAACCTAGTCTTACAACAAAGATCAAATGCCAAGACCTCAGAGTGAAGTAGTTAATCAGTGTGACTTCCTAAACTGTAAGTTCAACTAAGAGAATGACACTAGTTTATCTCTTAAGTTGGGAAAAATGGCTCAATAAAAGAGACTAATAAGTATCTGGCTTAAGACTGAAATGTCCCATTTGCCTAGAAATAAAATTCAGATGCATGAAACAAGAAAGGGAGAAAATACGGCAAATCTAAAAGTCCATGTTAGCTCGATGTCATGGGGATGGGGAGGGGGGTGGTTCTCTTTGGGAGATGATGTGGGAATTCCACATGTTAGAATAAATGAGCCGAGGATCTTGAAGACAGAAGGCCTGACTAAGACATCTTTCTCAGAAACAAGTTTACTTACTTTTAAATTCCAGAAGAGCCAGACATCATCTGTAAAGGAAAGTAACCACTAAATAGCATGCCATTTTCTCCTAGGGTTGACGCCTACAAAAGGGAAAATGGACATTAACTCTTTGCAGTATTGTCTTTCTCCACTACTGAATGAAGGTAATTCTTAGATTACTGGATTCAGTTCAATCTAAGCAATTATCCAATGTTTTCCCTCTGTATGTAGGCTCCTTTGGAAATTAAATAAAGACTCTACATTATGAATGTACTTAACACTAGAGAGTAGATTAGTGAGTACACCTAGTTTGAATCTTGACATTACTACTAGTTTACTAGGGTAAATTACAATCTGTTTTCTTAACAACATTCACCTAATATTTGAACCACATGCTAAGCACTGCACTAAATTCAAGAAACACAACAATGGGATTCTGAGTCACAAGTAAGGTGAGTTTCATTTCTTAATTTGTAATACATGTCTAAGAACTAGTCAGGGAACAGGCAGGATGTCTGTGATGGTCAAATGAAGACTGTGAAGGTTTCATAAAAACAAAACAAAACAAAGGAAAACACACAAGTATTTATTTGCCCAAGCATTTGTTCAAATGCCCGGCATTGCACTATTCACTAGAGATGAAACAATGGATTAGACTTCTCTGGTCCAGTCTACAATGACCAACGCACAGTAAGAAATGCTAAGTAGAAAGGACAGGGTGTTTAGCACATGTAGTTAGACACCTGGCCTAAAGGATGCCCTCTTAGATGATATGTAAGTCAAGTTCTGCAAGATGAACAGAAGTTGTTCTATCTACCCTGATGGCAATGAAGGCAGGGAGTGTATGAATGAGCTGACTGGTTTTGGCTTAGGCTAGGACAACTGTAAAGTCATCTGCTGAAGGAAAAGTGAGAGGAAGAGCAGGTTTGGGAGAAAGAGCCAAGATGTGAGGGAGCAGAGTGTTAGCAATTATCAGCAACTAGGATTTAGGAGGAAATCTCAGGAGACGAAAATTTGGAAGCATCTGCATACAGGTGGTAACTGAAGTCACAGAAAGATCAACTAAGGAAGTAATGTAGGAAAATGAGGAAAGGGAGCCTTAAAAGAAAACAAAACAGAACAGCAAACAAAGCAAGCAGACACACTTAAGGAAGAGGTGACTGCAATGACTGGAGCTGGTGTCTCTGCAATGCTCAATGATTTCAAGAAGGGAAAAACACTGATGAAAACACTGAACCTGACTGATCTGCCTGGCAGTATGGGAACCTGGCCAAGCAAATATTTGAACTAGTAGAAATGAGAGAAATGGAAAGGGACAGTTAAGGACACAGAGTTGTTTTAAATGGCACTTATTTTAACTATATTCACCACAGGACCAGTAACAACTATATATTTAAAAAGGAAAAAGAAAAGAAAAAAACTGCCATGCAGCTTAAGTTACTTACAGAAATACAGAAAACAGCAAAACACCTTAAACCAGCGGTTCTCAACCCATGGGTCCTGACCCCTGGGGGGGGGTGTCGAATATCAGACGTCCTGCATATCAGATATTTACAATTCATAACAAAGAGCAAAATTACAGTTATGAAGTAGCAATGAAATAACTTTATGGCTGGGGGTCACAACATGATGAACTATATTAGAAAGGTTAAGAACCACTGCCTTAAACAGAGAAACAAAAAATAAGACTAGTTACAGCAAACTATTGCTGAGGGTCAATTGAAAAATCCTTAGCTTATTTATATCTCCCCCATATTCACACAGTGGTTACATGACACAAACTAATCTTATTATCACCTTAAGCAAAACACAAGAACTTGATAGAATGCACAAGATATTAATATTTAGGGGACTAGAAAATAGAAGCAGCTTTCAGGACTTCCAATCATTCTCTCAAATAGTAAAAGTATTTGAAGTGTTTGCTGTGAAAGGTAATACACAAAGCTACCAGGAAAGAACCAGTAGACTTCTGTTTTCCAGGTACTTAAGCTTATTCTTTGATAAGCAAAATGTCAATCTGACACTCGCTTTTCCTCTCAACTGTTGGAACTCGGCTTCCCTATCAAGTATACATCAGCTTCCACTGGAGATTTTCTGTCCTTTGAAATAAGATGATGTGTACCTGGTGGGGGAGGGGTGCTGGCATTTGGGGGGAAATGGATGATTCTTTATGGCATCAGGCTGTCTGAACACCATGGAAGGAGAAATCTTGGCTTACATGCCAGCACAACTCTCCAGTAAAGTAACCACAAAGGTGTCCCTAACACTTCCTAGCACTCCCAGGAAGCTAGGGTTTCTACCTTTGGTTGAGAGCCACTGATCTAACTGGTTCTTAGACTCTGTGTGGCTTAGGCATCGTTCCTTCCAAATTCTTGGTTGTGATCAGGTTCCTTGAACGAGCAACACGACAACGTGCTGCAGCATTTAAGACAGAACGCAGCACATCAGCTTGTAAACTGAACTTAAGGATGAGTTACAAATCCGGTGCTGCTTTTAGATCAGGTTTACATGTTGAGCTTTACCTTAAGATGGACTTTCCCCTCAGTTAACATCATTATAGCACAAAACCAATGTCTCTAGAAACAGGAATTACTAAAGTCTGTGTGTGGATAAGGTTGCTTCTTGAGATTGAAGTATTTTTACTTGTGCACTGTCTTAACTACTCAGTGTGTAAGACAGTTCTAAATTCTAAAGTAAATCCATTTCCTGCAGCTAACAAAATCTGACACATTTCAAAATAGTCTCCTGTAAGCATAGTTTCTTCATAAAACCCATGCATAACTCCTCATCCTGAAGTGTAAAAGTCTTTCCTCCCTTACTGTTTGGATAAGGCCAAAGTTCTGTCTAGAGCAGAAAAAAAAAAAAAAAAAAAAAAAAAAAAGAAAGAAAAGAAAAGAAAAAAGAAAAAAAATTTACTGGCTGGCAGTGATCAAGATTCCATACTTACCATGGTCCTTTGATAGACGAGCTGAAAAAATTGCCCCAGCTGTGAAAAAATAAGGAGCAAACCACCAATAATCGCTTATTCTTAATTCCTGACAGTAAGAAACCTCCATCTATAATGTCACCATCAACTGGGTAGGTGAGAATGGGGGTTTTATTTACTTCAGACTCAGAAATATGCTTTAAAAATAATCTTAAGTTCTGTTAGCTAGACAAAATACCTCCACTGTGTACATGCTATTCCTTTGTCAGAAACTTAATTTGATATGGGTTTCTGTAAACTGACTAAATACACTTTTAAGGAGTTGGTCGCATCAAACCATGTGTCACGATTTCCACTGTGTCAAAATAAGAGCTGAAACTTTTGGCATACGTCTTTAGAGCATTTTAAAACCAGACTTCTAGTTCAACTTACAATATCAATACTAAATTTGTTGAAAATCAGTTATAATAAAAGTAAAAGGCAACGACTTTTCCATTAAACTAAGTCTTTTAAAGGTGGTGTCCTTATGTTTCAGTTCCTTGTTGCCAAATGAGATGGGGAAAGAAAGGCAACTCATCAGAAAGACTTCAGTGTTTATCAATTTGGAACATCTGTAGTAAGTTCAAGGCTTTCCAACCGTCCAAGTGAGAAAATTCGAAAGAACTCAAAACTAATTTTCCCTTTTCAAACTGACGTCTTCTTGTAGCACAAGACGGATGGCTTACGAATCATTTCTTTCTCTCACAAGATCATCCCAACGAGGATCCATTTCAGTTGTGGCAACACGGAACAGTGCTTGGAGATGCTCATCCGTCAGTGGCTGGCTCAACGTGTGCTGGTTTCGAGTTAAGTACGCAAAAGCCTTATCACAGATTTGGTTACTATCAAACAAGGAAGCCACCTTATAGGCAACCCCTTTGATAATTGGGTAAGCTTCGCCAGACAGTCCGGCATAGAACTGTCCCAAGTCTTTGACTCTGTATTCATTCCACAGGTCAGTGTTCTCCTGAAGCTTTGTGAGCTCCACTCTTACAGAAATCGGTGCGTATTCCGGTTTAAAGCTAAACGGATTTGAGAAAAGTTCTAAGTCCTTCTTAATGAATCTGAGGTCCTTAAAATGTCTCTCAAAATCTTTCTGTAGGCGCGAGATCACCATTTGATACCTGTCAGGATCAAATATTTTTTGATCGTCCTTGAACTGCTGTTTAAGTTCATCAACGATTATGCTGAAGGCAGGAAAGTCTGTTAGATTTACTTCCTCCATATGTCTCTGAAGGGAACTCAGCTTACCCTCGAAGGTACAGATTCGTTCAAAGGCAGCAGCTGCAAAGACTTTACTGATTTGCAGTTCTTCACTGATCTCTCGAAGATAATCCATAATATCTACCAAAAAACCAAAATCACAAAGCCACTGCTTGTCTGAGAAATGAACTGTTGTTGCCCCCACTGACACCAAGAATGCCTCAATTTCTTTCCTTAGTGAAAATATTAGTTTTAACGTTTTGCCTCTTCTCAGCCAGTTGTTCAAACACCGCCCATTAACTCTTTCCCCATGCTCTGATTCAGACTCAGTTAGTAAAGGCTGAAACTCCGGTCGCCTAACACCTCTGGTCTTAATCATAACTACCCATTCTGATATGGTATTTATGATCTGATTAATATCAACATCATAAGAACTCAACAGTTCCAAGTGAAGAAATCCCGAATAGTGGATAACGTTCCAACAGTTGGGACTCACAGCCTTTTCTCTCATGTAGGAGACCAGTCCGGAGTTCTCGCCAATCATCCTCAAGGTGTGGGTCGTGGTCAGTCCAACCATTCGCTGTAGGCTAAGCCCCGCCGTTTGCAGGGCCTCCAGAATCGCCGACATGAGAGCCCCAACACTGAAGTGATGAGTCAGGTTGATAATCGTCAGAAGATCTTCTTGCACCTCCAGGTCACGGCCGACGCCACGGATGAAGACCAGCAGGTAGTTCTCATAGGCCACAAAAGCCTGGTCATCCAAAGCAAGGGAATAGGCCTTAAAGTCCCTGGCTCGGTTAAACAGCTGGCTACGGAGGTTGCTGTCAATGCTCAGAATCCTCTGCTGTGTGATCTCTGGAGATAAATCAATGCCTTCCAGGACGCCGATGTGATCCGGTAGTACCTCTCTCAGCAACACCTCCATGCACTGGTGTACGAAGTCACCCTCACCCCAGCCGCGACCCTTCAAGGCCAAGAAGCGGCAGAGGCCGAGGCCTGCCCGCGTCGCTCTCTCCTCCGGAGTAAGCACGGCGGCCAAAGACATGTCGCCCTGCCGCAGACGTTCCACCAGGGCCGCGCGTTCCTCGTCCCCTACAAACCGTTCGTAGAATTCGTGTTCGGCCTCGTAGTGGCGCCTCACGTCGCGTTCCCGAGTCGAGGCGACCAGGCGGTGACACACCAGGCACAGGGCCCCGTCACCCTCCGCAGGCTCCACCACCAGGTAACGCTGGGTCCACTCGGGCCGGAAAACCAGAGCTTCATCGACTTCCATTCTGATCCTCTTGGGCGTCATCCACATTCTGCGGAGGCCACGGGATAACGCCGAGCTCTGAGGCCGCAGCAAACGGGGAGGAGCCCGACGAACGCCAAGCACCCCCTGGGTTCTGCGCCAGATCACCCGAGCAGGGGTGCACCAGCCTCCGCCACGGCACCTGCGTTCCTATTGGCTAGAGATTTCGTATTCCCTCAGCTCTCAGAAATGAGCCAATAGGAAGAGCAGACCGTGAACTTTGACGCGCAAGCGCGTTGCCTTCTAGCCTGATGGGCAGCCGCTGTTTAGGGCGGGACAGACACCCCAGGAACTGACGTATGAAGGCGCTTGACTGGCATCCATTCTGCCCAATCAGCACTTAGCCGCTGTAAGGACGCGCAGGCCTGCGGTGGGCCGAAGCTGAAGGAAGAACTTGAGCGTGAGGAGTCGAAGTGATTGGCTGACGGCAAACTCGGGCGCCAATATGGCGTTTGTAGCGGGAGTTATTCGGCGTCTTGATGAGACGGTAGTGAATCGCATAGCGGCGGGGGAAGTCATTCAGCGGCCGGCCAATGCTATCAAAGAGATGATTGAGAACTGGTACGGAGGGAGCGGAGCCGAGTTCCCCCGAATGCGAGCCGGGACGGGCCGACTCACCTGCAGTCGGTCACCGTGCGGGGTGCCCGGCACAGGGACCGTGCGCGCGCCGAGCCGGTTTCCCCGCTTTGCGCGGGGCCAAGGGGCCTCACGGCTTCCGCGAGACCGGTTTGGGTTGCAAGTCGGGGAAGCACGCGTGGTATTGGTTTAATGGTACCTTCCCGGAGGAAGCGACTTCCTACCACATTACACCCGTAGAAGATGCGCAGCTGACGATGTGTGAAGGTTTAAAGGGTGGATGAGAGAAACAGTCTTCAGAGTGTGCCATTTCAGGTTTATCGTTCATTCCCGGAATAATCCGTACACATCCAAGGCACAGTTTTGAGTTTTATTCATTCGTATCAGGGCAGTGGGCCCAGGGCTTTCTTCTGACTTCCAGTTGTCAATTCAGTGTTCTAGGTGGAGGCATTTATTGTATCTGAGACTTAAACCCCACAAGTTGTGGAGGGGAGAAGTTAAATGTGTACAGTTTAACTTTTAGAAGGCAGTGTGAATAGTTTACCCCAAAATAGACACACCACCAAATAAGTTCAAAAAGGACACTAAGTATACATAAAGACTTTGTGTTAATAGTTGATGATATTAGTGGAAGCCCATACATCGTTACCAAAATAAATAAATAACAAAAAAGGAAGACAAATGTTCAGTGAAGAATAGCAGTCTTGTATAAGTGTACTAAAAAGACAAGCCATTTAGAGCCCCTTTAGGGTCCAGGAGTCACCAAAGATGATCACAAAACACACATTTACATTACTGTTCAGAACAGTAGCAAAATTACAGTTATAAAGTAGCAACAAAATAATTTTATGGTTAGGAGTCACCACAACATTAATAAAGGAACCTTTGGGAAGGTTGAAAACCACTGCCTCAGGGAGAAAGGTTAAGAGGTAACCAAAGGAAGGAGCAGTAAGCCTGCTGGGGTAGCTTTTCCCTTTACAGTGTTAAGGTGAACTGGAGAGCTTGAGCCACTGAATTGTACTATGCCTGAATACTGTACCATCAAACTAAGCTTAAAAGTAGCATAGCAACATGCATGCAAGCAGAGATTTTGCACAGATCCTACTTCAGTATTTAAAAGTCATGGTTTCTGATACAAAGGTGGTAAGAAAAGTTCATTACTTAAGTAACTTACTGTTTGGTTTCTTAATAAAGGGTTTTTCATCAGAGGAGAACTTCCCTTTTTCATGCATCCCCAGGTCAAATTTGTTTCCTGTGGTAGATATTCTATGAGTATAGGCTGCTCTGAAAACACAAGAGTTTTATTCTTCTAAAGATTATTTCCTCTTTTTAATTTAGTTTATTTTTGTTTACGTATTTGTGTGATAGGGATTATGTGTGCAACACACTTGTGAAGGTCAGAGGACAACTTTGATTCTCTCTTTCCTTCATGTGGGTCCCAGAGATTGAATTCAGATCCTCAGATTGGTGCCAGGTGCTTTTACCCACGAAGACATTTTATAGTTCCTATTGGCATCTTTTCTTAATTTAAAATTTTCATTTTGTGTGGATGTTTTGCCTGTCCATGGGTTGCTCTTAGAGAGCAGGTCCTCTGTAGCTGGAGCTTCAGCTACCACGTGGATGCTGGGAATGAGCTCCGGTCCTCTGGAAGAGCAACCAGTACTCTTAATGACTGAGTCCTCTGGGCTCCAACTGCATAAGCCTCTTAAAGAAATTTCTGCAAAGCAGTTTTCTTTGTAATGGTAGAGGAAAGCAGCATTTTAAAATGATGTGTAATAGAGTCACTTAGAAACCAGAGACTGACTAGTAACAGTAGTTGAAAAGAGAGTAAGAAACACATGTGTTGAAAGGACCTACAGGGACAGAAATGTGCTCTGTCCTTGTCACGTAAGCAATGTATATGTTCATACAGTACCCACATTGAGCTTGTAAGACACAGAAAAAGTATGCTAGTCAAGCACTCTATTTGTTTGAAATTTGATATTACAATTTGGTGCATCAGAGTAGTTGCAACTGACAAAATATTTTCTCTGATTTGCCAGTTTAGATGCAAAATCCACAAACATTCAAGTGATTGTTAAAGAAGGAGGCCTGAAGCTAATTCAGATCCAAGACAATGGCACTGGAATCAGGGTAAGCAAGACCTGGGGGGACATAAAACATGGTTTTATGTGCTTTATGTCTGTCCTCAAATTCAGGACCTCTTCCTAGCCTGGTGACTGTAGTCTTTTTCAGAAGGTATTTTAGATTGAAGGCTTAAACACTTAGTAATTAATATTAAACTTCTAGTCTATATTGAACATTGTTGTCTAAGGGATATGGCAGTGAATGAAATGGACAACAATCTTTTGTTTTCTGATAGGTGTTTTCTGTCATGGTAGTGAAGTCAGGAAAAAGTGAATAGTGTGCCGGGTGCCATAAAGTACTGTAGAATACAAAAGGTGGGGAAGGTAGGATCAGAGGTGGGGAAGGATGTGACTTCATGTATTGGTGATTCAGGAGGGCTTTAATATGGATGGAAATGTGTGGAGGAAAAGAAAAGAGATCAAGGAACAGATTATAAAACTGTTGAAAGGATATATGTCTTGGGCAGAAAGAGGAATAAGGACAAAATCACAAAGTAGAAGCATGCTTAAACTGGATGGCCAGTAAGGAAGCCAGTGTGTCTACAGCATGTCTAGGGTAATAAGACATGAAGCCTAGGAGGAAGCATTCTGGGCATAGGAAAACTGGTGGTCTTGGCAACTATGGTGGGATATAACTCAACAATTGTAAGCAAAACATGATGTGGTGGTGTATTTTATTTAAAACTTTTGAATGGGCCTGGAGTGATGGCTCAGAGCAACCACACTTGTGGAGGAACCAAGTTCTGTTCTCAGCGTTTGTATCAAGTGTCTGATGACAGCTAGAACTCCAGTTTCAAGGGCTCACGCAGCCTCTGAGGGTACTTCATGCATATGGTACTCATACAGTCAGGCACGCACATGCACAGAAAAATAAAATTAAAAAACTTTAAAAAGTTGCTGAAGGACAGTAGAGATGGTGAGAAGACTCTTGTAGGAACCCAGGAGTACAATGACAGTGCGTGGACCAGTGAGATGTGAGGAGCACTGAGATTCCTGAGTTCATTCTGAGGGCAGACCTCTCAGAATTTGCTGATATAAGGATATAAGAGGGGTAATTGACTAAGAGTTGCCATTTAGCATAATGGGAAAGATTGTGAAAGAAAGGTTTGAAGGAAGAACAAGCAGTTCATATGGGGCATGTTAAACTTATAGTGCCCTTTAAAGGGATATGTGTGTGTGTGTGTGTGTGTGTGTGTGTGTGTGTCAGAGAGAGACTGAATACAATGTAGGTTTACAGATCAAAATTTGAAACTTTGCATTTTGACATATGAGAAGCTATAAGATTCATGAAAACATGCTTATATGTAACTATACAGAAATGTCGATCCAAGCTGTGATGAGATACCATTTCACAATTATTAATGTGACCGCTATCAAAAAAATAAAATTATATGGATTGTCTGAAGGTACAGAAATCGTCTCTGTGTACTATTGGTGGGAAGCTAGTGTGGCAGTTACAGGAAGTGATGTGGTGTTTCCTCAGAATTACAGTTGCTGTTCCTACTGAGCACATGTAGATAGGTAACAGCAGAGGCCCAAGGGAAGGCAATGCATGTACAGCAGCAGATGGGATACACCCCACACCATGGAGGAGTATTCAGCCTTCGGTGGACATCAAATTCTGGCATGGTTCATTTATGGAGGTGAAATTAATCAGTTACAAAAAATAAAAGGGCTGAACAGTTCCTATTCTATGAGGTTTCTGGAGAAGTTAGAGTCAGAGACAGTGTGGAATGGTGCTTGCCAGGGCCTGGAGGAAAGGGGAGAGCGGAAACTTAAACAGGCACCGGGATTCAGTTTAAGAAAATTAACGAAGCTCTGGACATGGACAGTTGTGATTAAAATGAAAAGGTTTTTTAAAGATTCTTTGTCTCTGTGTGGGTGAGTGTGTATATGTTTTCTAGATGTGTGTGTCTGTGTCTGTGCACAAGCGCATGCTCGAGAAAGCCTATAGAGGCATCAGATCTCCTGGAACTGGAGTTAGAAGTTGCTGTGAGTCACCTGATGTGGGTGTTGGGAACTGAATTCAGGTCCTCAGAACGCAGAAAGTGCTCTTACCACACTGAGGCATCTCCAGCCCTTGTTTATGGCTTTTGAGGCAGGGTCTCTTCTGGGCTAGACTAACCTTGATTGTTTTGTGGAGCTAAGTGCTTGTTCCTCCTACTTCTAGCTACAAAGTGCTAGAATTTCAAGTGTATGCCACCAAAGGCATCTAAAATGAAAATTCTGTTACAAGTATTTTTACTACTTGTAAGATAGTAAAGGTTTCCTTCCTATAGACTGAAAATAAAGTTTGTTTTTAACTTAAAAAGAAAGACATTGAAATTTGGGTATGATGTCATGTGCAAACAATTCCAGCACTTTAGAGTTCACGGTAGGAGAATTGAGATTGAAGCATCCTAGATTATACCATGAGACTATCTTGAAAAGGGGGCGGGGGAGGGGGTAGGGAAGGCAGAAATGAGTGAATATAGGTAGAGAAGAAAGAGGTCTACGCATGGAGTCCTAATGCTAGGAGGTGGAGGCTGGAAGTGGGTCCTGTACATGACACTGGGAAGGAGCCACCTAGGAAAGTGAAAATCCAGGTCCCATGGTATTTTGTTTGTCAATAAGGAAGTTGGTACTAATTTAGACCTCTTCTGAGAATTTCTTATTAAAACCATAAAATGAAAATTTAGAAAGACTTCAGAAAATGAAGACATAATTATTTACTCCCCCTCTTTCTTAATCATGCAGAAGGAAGATCTGGATATTGTGTGTGAGAGGTTCACTACAAGTAAACTTCAGACTTTTGAGGATTTAACCCGCATTTCTACCTATGGATTTCGTGGTGAGGTAAGCTAAGATTTAAAGAAATGTATGAAACAGAGGCAAATGCAATTTAATAATTTATACTTGTTTACCACATGTAAACTTGAACAAATTTAGCTTTCCATGACTGAGAAATTTTGAAAAATACTTAATATACTATTTTATCTACAGAGGCACTGGATACCGTGTCTTTTTATTGAAATTTCTAACATTGCCTATTGTGGTGGTTTGAATATGCTTGGCCCAGGGAGCAGCACTGTTAAGAGATGTGGCCTTGTTGGAAGAAGAGTGTCACTGTAGGGGTGGGCTTTGAGACCCTTCTAGCTGCCTGCAAGACAGCCTTTGCAACAAGATGTAGAACTCTCTTCATCTTCTGCCTGGATGCTGCCATGCTTCCTGCCTTGATGATACCAGACTGAACCTCTGAACCTGTAGGCCAGCCCCAGTTAAATGCTGTCATTTATAAGACTTGCCTTGGTCATGGTGTCTGTTCATAGCAGTAAAATCTCAACCTAAGACACATATGAAGTTGTATCAGAAAACAAAATGTGAACCTGATCAATGCTTTTATCTGCTTATCAGTATATTAAAAATTCAGGGGACATGCAGAAATGGTAACTGAAATCAGACCTGGGGCTAGGAAACACAATACATAGAATAGGCTGTCAGCCGGTGAACCACAGGAATAAAAGCAGAGTACAGGCCTGTGAACTAGAAGAGGTTAGAAGGGTGTGAAAGCCTCTGTCGGACCAGAGTGCAGCTCTCAGATATTTCTCCAGCACCACGCTTTTGCCTGCCTGCTGTCATGCTCCCAGCTATGATGATAATGGACGAACCATCCTCTGCAACTGTACACAAGCCCCTAGTTTTCTTTTATAGGAGTTACTGTGGTCATGGTATCTATCTGTAGCAATAGAACAGTGACATAGACTTTATTTAATTAAATCAAAAGGCAGCTGATGTGGGAATAGGACCAAAGGTGGGAAGTGGGAGGCCACAGAGTCACTTGATGAATCCCAGGAAATCTGACCCAGGAGACCAGCATCAGGGTGCATATTGAAAGCTTATATACAGTGTTTGAGCCAACCCTAAGTCCTCAAATCCTTGGTCAGTCATATCACCACACCGCCAACATGCTCCAATGAAAGCCCTGCCTAATGAGGTAACTCAGAAGGAGTTGGGGGAATGTGGTCACCTGTGAAGACTTCTATGAAGACGGGAAGCAGCTACCACCCTGGCATGGGTTCCTTTTTGCTGTCTCACCGGTGTGCCCAGAGCCATCTTACATGTAATGCTGTGTGCGGCAAATCAGGATTCTCTGAGGAGTTCCAGGAGCCTGTGGTACTTTGCTCTCCCTCCCGCTTTTTCCTTCATAAGGTTGACTTGTACATCTCCCACAAGCTGGAGCCATTCTCTGTAATTTAGGTAGTGTAGGTCAAACCAATATAGCCTCAAGTGCCCTCTGGCTCACAGTAACCTCAAAATTGTTCCCAATAGACAGTCTTTGAAAGGCTTAATTTGAAGCTGCCTCTGGTCACATTGTAGAAAGGCAGTTTTATTCTAGCTGCAATCCTGTGGGTCAGTTTCCAAGCTCCAGGCCTCAGGCATCCTTAGTCTGTCTTAGGGGTTCCTGTTTACTGGAATCAGAAGGAGGTTTATATTGAGGAATGTCTTTGTGCCAGAGATGTTCCTTTTTTGAATTAGCTCTTCCTTCTAATCCCCACAGCATAGAGTTGCATCTCCCTGGTTCATGAGGATGTGTAAGATACCTGATCTGTACACATTAGACAGTGACCGTGGAGGAATGTAGGCACCCTGACCCCAGAGTCTGCTCCTGTCTGCTTGAAAAGGCTCCTTCTGAAGCAGCAGGGCTGCCTGCTGTACTGTGTATGTTGGCCCACTTCCTAAAAATATATAGGATTGTCTCCTGTGAGCCGCTCTTGTCTTACAAGGTCTTATTTCATTTACATTTTAAATGTAGTTTATGGCTTGAACCAGGTCTTCTACACTAGTTGTTCTTGAACTCCTTATGTAGCTGAGGCTGGTCTTTGCTCCTAATCTTCCCGCCTTTACCTCCAAAATATTGGGATAAAGGGTCTGCACTACTACATCCAGTTTCTTAAATGTTTGAAAATTATAAAGGTCAAGCTGGATGCAGTGGTATATGTCTATAATCTCAGTACTTGAGAGGCTGAGACAGGAGCATCTAGAGTTTGAAACCAGCCAGATCTGCATAGCAAGTCTGAGGCCAACCTGGCTACAAAGAGAAAGAGAGAAAGATAGATTATATGAACTAGGGAAGTGTGGCTCTGACCAAGTAATCTATGAGTCTAAAGCATGTCTATTTTTAGTTCACATGTTTTTGAGATGGAACTAAGCTCCTCTGTTGGTCTCAAACTCCAAGGTTCCGGTGATCCTCTTGCCTTAGCCATCCAACCAGAGTCATGCTTCTTTCAGTGAGCTGAACCTGCCTCTGGTGTTTAGACATTTTTATACAGACCCATTGTAGCAATTATAAATTTGTATTTTTAAAAATATAATTGTTTCTATAAAGCTTTTTTGAGAGATCCCATTATTTCTTAAGGCATTTTTTTTTCTAGGCACCGAAAAGTGTTTATTTATAGATGTTGATGTATAGATTCAACACGAAAGGGGAAATGCCTGTATACATGGTGATATCGTCCTAATTTCTTTTTTTTTTTAATCTTACAATTTTATTTTAAAAAAAGAAATGTGTACAGATTTTTAAAGGCATTTTGGCATAACACTATATGAATATATTTTTGTCAGTACTTAATTCTTTTAGAGGTTTGATAGTATGCATTGAAATCTTACTAGTTACCATAAGGATAAAGTACATGTAGAACAGAACGTAACATGGAAACAGAGTTTTCTTGGTGTGTATAGATTAAACATAATGATTTTTGGAGGCATATTTTTAATTCTTTGGAAGATACATTACTGAGAATATATTACCCTTTGAATCTAAAATGTTCTCTAGAGGCCAATACACTGAAAGCTTGGTCTATGGCTTGTTATTAGTTTAAGCTAAGTGTCAGGCTTAGTAGGTGGTTTCCAGGTTGTAAGATGTGCCCTTTAAGGGGACAGTGAACTCCTTCCTGTTCTCTTTGGCCTCTATATGTGAGGTGTGAGTGGCTTTGGTCTCCATGAACTCCACACCACAATGAATTTCTTCAACTCAGGACCAAAAGCATCAGGAACTACTATTTGGGTCCTCTAAAACCATGAGCTAATAGAAGCCTGTTGTCTATAAGTTGCTCAGCTGGTGTGTTGTTACAGTAATGGAAACTGCCCGGCACAGACCCTGTGGCAGCACCATGAGATACAGTTACTGTTAACACAGAAGCTCGGTTGGCTCCTTTTGGAGTTTGTAACATATGCTTTCCCTTATTCTAGTAATTGCCTATGGATTAGATTCTCTCTCTTAACAGCATTAGATTGTTCATTGTTGACACGCTAACGTAGAGTGGAAGAGGCAAGTTAGATAATCTTTGTCTTGATGAAGCAACAGTGAGTTTTCCTTTCATCTGGTTCCCTTTCCTCCCTAGGCTTTGGCAAGCATAAGCCATGTGGCTCATGTCACTATTACAACCAAAACAGCTGACGGAAAATGTGCATACAGGTATGTAATAATGATTCTGTGTCCACCCTGAATGTAAGTGTTACCTTTCCCCAACTAAGATACTCATTTTTCTTCCATTCCTGTGGATAAAGTATTCATCCACAGGGATGATCATGAGGTAGGGTACTCTCTTACTTCATGGCTTCTTTTTAAGATTTAAATTAATGTGTTTTT
Organism: Micromys minutus; assembly: GCF_963924665.1. Taxonomy (NCBI): domain Eukaryota; kingdom Metazoa; phylum Chordata; class Mammalia; order Rodentia; family Muridae; genus Micromys; species Micromys minutus. The sequence continues at coordinate 41,139,451 of NC_137956.1, read as the reverse complement.
TGTGTATGGATATTTTGGCTGTATTCATGTTTAGTTATCTTGTATATGTCTGGTGCCCTTGGCAGCCTGAAGAAGGAATGGGATCTACTGGGACTGGAGTTACATATGATTGTAAAGTGCGAGCACAATGTGTAGGTTCTGGGAAAAGAATACAGGTTCTCTCGAAGTTTCTAGGTAATGAGATATTCTCATTTCATGTTCTCTTTCTCTTTGGCCTCTGTGGTCTGCTGGAAGAGTAGCCAGTGTTTTTTTAACAGCTAAGCTATCTCCAGCCCCACTGCATGGCTTCCTAAGAGATAAGTTGTAACATATTACAAGCACCCAGGAAGGTGTCCATCACACATAGGTTTTCTAGTAGCTGCTCTTGTTATTTCTGCCCTTTTGACCTGGTGGGCCAGCACTTTGGGCTGATTACAGGTCTGTGGCTGGGATGCTGGAGAGTCACAATAGTTGCTGGCTTCTGAGCTTCTGGTTCCCTCTCCCTGGACCTGTGTGAGCTGCCTTGCTTTTCAGGGAGTGTCTGCTGGCTGGCCATTTAGCTGGCAGTTTCTAGAGGCTTGGAAATTGTCCTGAGACAGACCAAAAATGGGATTCAAGAAATTACAGCCATGGTTTCTTTGTTTTTTTTTTTTTTGTGTGTTTGTTTTTTTGTAAGCACTGGCTGACACTGGCTAAAGACTTGTAGTCATACCTAATGAATGTAGAAAGAAAAACGAAAGCACACAGGTTGTTTGTGAGTTTAAATCAGGACTTTTTTTGCCCTCGGTCTTCTGAACTAATGTGGGATATAACAGAAGAGAGAGTACCTCAGAGTATGCAGGTCTAGTGTTCGGGATCTTGATTCTGTGTGAGAATTCTGGGTGGGCTGATTGGAGTGTTACAAACCAGAGAGACGGTTGTGAGTTACATTTTTTTGTAGGTAGCCTGAGCTATGAGTCCTGTTTCAAAGCCTCTGGGTTATTGTTGTTGTTGTTGTTGTTGTGCCCTGCCTAGGGCTTTTAGTGACTCCCTTCTGTAGCAGGACGAAATCTAGAGGTTTCATCTTGGCATCCGGTGCCTTCCTGTGCTGGATAGTTTTATGACATATTAAAGTCATTTGAGAAGAGGGAACCTTAATTAAAATGCTTCCCTAAGATTTGGCTGAAAGACATTTTCTTAATTAGTGATTAATGGGGGAGGTGCCTAGTCCACTGTGGGTTGTTCATTCCGAGGGCTTGTGGTCCTGGGTTCTATAAGATGGAACTGAGCAGACTAGTAGGCAGCACCCTTCCATGGCCTCAGCATCAGCTCCTGCATCTAGGTTCCCATCCTGCTTGAGTTCCTGTCTCAACTTGATGTAAAGTGTCAGCCAAATAAACCCTTTCCTTCCCAAGTTGCTTTGGTCATGGTGTTTCATTACAGCAATAGTTACACTAACTAATGTTACATTTCTAAATGTTCTGACCCACTTTTCAGCCCCTTCTCTCTACAAATGACCAAGTGCCATTTGTTCCAAATCTCCTTGCTCTCTGACTTATGAGGGTTTTTTCTTCCCCCTCTAGTCACCTGAAACTATTTCTCCTTAAAACCTGAATGAGTTTCCTTCTTTTCTCTGTTGCTACCACCTCCCCAGTTGCCTACCCAGGCTGTAGGTTGCTGGATCACTGTATCACATTAATCTACATTTGTATAAAGGACTGACCTTGCGCCTGTATCACATTAATCTACATTTGTATAAAGGACTGTTTTTCTTGTGCGAAATTGTATTTTGTTTTGTTTTGTTTTGGAGACAAAAATCTCTGGCTGCCTGGAATTTGCAATGGCCCTTCTCCACCTTTGCCTCTAGAGTGCTGGATCACAAGTGTCCCCTACTGCTGCTGGCAGGTATCCCCAGGACCTTAGCAGGCAAATGGCTGCAGAACTGCAGCAGCCTGGACAGCTAGCTCCCTTAAACTGTGGCAAAGCTGTTGGTTAGTAACTCAGAAGTGAATAGCTCAGGCAAAATTTGTTATAATAGGGCTTTAAAATAAAATTCAATTAACAATATATAATATGGCTGTGTTATATATAATGAATGATTGATATCATTTTCATTTTTAAAATGTGGAAATATGGACTGAATCCAGATAATGGACACAATATGGAAGAGATTAGAAAGTTCATTGTTTTGCTAGTTCTCAAGGATGAGTGCATAAAATATATTCTGTATGGAACGTGTAAAATTTAATATGAAGCTTCACAGATTAATTTCTCAATGTCTATTCTAACTATATAGAAGTTCACTGAGTTGTATAGACTTTGGGCCTGGTTAGTTTTTGGTGTATGATGTTTTTATTTATTTACAAGTTTTTTTTAAATAATGAAGTTTGTCATGTTTTAAATGGGACATATTAATGTATTTATGTTTTATGCAGCTCAGGAACTTGTAAAGCATTTACAGTGTTGGGGTAGCAGACACAGGCCACTGCCTGTACTATGATTTTTATTTTTATGCTTTGGATAAGCATCCTGTTAGATACAAATAATCTTTTTGTTTTCTGACTAGAGCAAGTTACTCAGATGGAAAACTGCAAGCCCCCCCTAAACCATGTGCAGGCAACCAGGGTACCCTGATCACGGTAAGAACAGTACATGGGAGTAAAAACGCTGATAAGCAGCTTAGTATGCTGAAGTAAAACCAAAACGAGCTCTGAATTTCTGATGTAAAAATCAAGTAAATTCTGACTTTTAATGGAAGTCCCGTGATAGTTCTGCTTCTAAGTAGGAAAAATGATTATTGGGTTTTATGGCATGGTACCTGCCTACCTTCTTGTCTTTTATAGGGGGTGGGATGGTAGAAATCAGTGGCAGAGTAGTTGGCCTTGAAAAATGTTAGGGTTGACAGCAGAAGACACGTTGGAGTCCCAGTCTTATGTTTTGGCACTTCTGTGTCCGTGGGCAAGTCACTTAAGACATCTCAGAATTTTACGTTTCTAATGTCTCCAGTGGGACAAAGAATGTCTAGGCTTCTGCTCCAGAGGGCCATGGCTGGGCCATGTGAGCGTTATCAGTCAAGAGGAAACCCATCAAGCAGCCTTAGAGCATCTTATCGCCTTTCCAGTCGGAGGGTCCTTAAAGCACCTCTCTGTCCTGATTCATGTGACCCCAGCTGTAGCACGTCTCAAAAGCTTCCAAGGACCTTTCCAAGTCTTGGCACGATAGGCAGGCAGGAAGGAGGCAGAACAACCCTGTGCTTCAGTGCTGGCTTCGGGGAGCCTTAGCTGCATGCAAAGTATGGTTACTGAGAACTCCAAATTCTTCCAGAGTTTTCTAATTGTCCTTAGTTTGGAAATGTCTCTGTAATATAGTAATTGTTTGCAGAATTACATTTATGTCTTATTAAATTGTCTACTCTCTTGAGCAAGACAATAATTTAAAATGTCCTCATATTTTTAGCAAACAGCCATCCCTCATTACCTGAGAAGTCAGTGAATGTGGGGGAATGCTGCTTTATGTCTTCTGCTCCCGAGTCAGCACTTAGAACAGTCTGTTGGTAATTTCATAGCATTCAGTGCTTTAATATCCAGCTTTCTGTAGGACAGTGTGATACTTTGCATGTACATCCATGAATTTACAAGACAAATGGATCTTTCTTCAGGTGGAAGACCTTTTTTACAACATAATCACAAGGAGGAAAGCTTTAAAAAATCCAAGTGAAGAGTACGGAAAAATTTTGGAAGTTGTTGGCAGGTACCGTCCAAAATTTGGGAGTGGGTCCTTGAGCTCTGTTATTAAAGGAATATGCCCCAGTGCTTGTGAATTGAGTAGTAGAAAGTGGGGTGCAAACAGCAAGGCTGGCCTGTGTACTGCTCTGGTCCGTTTGCTCATCAGTCCTGAGTCCGACTCATCTTGCCAGGGGCCCAGTTGGACTCTTGGTGCCTTTGCTGGCAGATAAAGCAAACTAACGTTAGGTACCTGGAGCCAAAGAGAAATCACTGTTGCTCACAAGGTGACTGGTGACCCTTCTGCTGGTTTGTTCTGCTTTTGCTCTGGAATTCTCTCTTGGACAGCACTGTGATTGGCGTGGCTAGGCTCCATGGTGTGGTACCCACAACTTACTGGCTGTAGTGGGGCTTGAATTACATATCTTAATCATAATAGTGATTTGTGTCAGTATTTCTAAAATATACCTGTCCATACAGGAACAGGGTTATATATTCGGTCCCCTACACTCTCCCCACTCCCACTAGTAAAATTGTATAAATTAGCATAAAAAATATTCTCAGTGGCTGTTTTAGTTCTAAGTGTGCTAAGGTAGAAAATTGGTATTAATAAATACTTTTCACTAGACAGTTCTTTAGTTTATGGAGTCAGTGAATAGAGTAGTGACAAAGTTGTGGAGATACTGGAGAGGACCAGCACCAGGAAAAGAGCTGTGATGGGGATGCTGTGCTGAGGGAATCAAGTGCAGAGGTTGAATCGAGTGTTAAGGATGTCCTGGTGGCAGCCTAGGTATGTCACCATGAATATAACCTGCAGGTTCGTTAGCTGCGATCCTGTCAGTAGCCTGTAAGACTTGGTGTTTCCTGTGACTTAAGTCACATTGGAGGTGTAATCTCCACACATCTCTGTTGCTTTGTTTTCCGATGGGTAATATAGATTATACCAAGGTATTTTGGTTTGTACAACTTTACTTTTTTTCCCTATAGATCTACCAACTTGTTTAATTAAAAGTAGTTTGCTGAATTTATTGTTCATTTAAGTAACCTCTGCTTAGCTTTTACTTTTTTCTTTTCTAGGTATTCAATACACAATTCAGGCATTAGTTTCTCAGTTAAAAAAGTAAGTCATGATTTTTTTTAAAAGAAATATTCATCTTTGTTTTATGTGTGCAAACTTTTGCCTGCGTGTGTGTCTGCGCACCATGTGCATGCCTGGTGCCCACAGAGGCCAGAAGAGGCCATCAGATCCCCTGGAACTGGATTTACAGGTGGCTGTAAGTGGCATGTGGGTTCTGGGAAACAAACTCGGAATCTCTGCAAGAGTAGCAACCAGTGTTCCTAATGGCTGGGCCACGCCTTCAGTTCCTAAGTTAGGAAATTTGAAGGACAGTTCTGTATTAGGAAAGAAAAGTAGACCATTTTTAAGAAAAATTCTTACTTCTTGGGGCCATCAGATGTCAAGTCACAATGTTGTCTGTTGTTTTTCAGCAAGGTGAGACGGTAGCTGATGTCAGAACACTACCCAATGCTACAACAGTAGACAACATTCGCTCCATCTTTGGAAATGCTGTTAGTCGGTATGTCAGTAATCATAGAGCAGAATCCCTTGGGTTCCTTCCCTCCATTCTTCAACCCAGTTTTTATTTTGAGACTCTTCGAGACAGTAAACGCTATGAGCGTTGCATAGTCAGCTATCAGGCTTGTTCCCGTGCCTCGTGGCAGTTGGTGACATCACTGTTTCATGTAGTCAGTGTTCCCTGGGGTGCTCTGTCTCCTGGATGCTGTGCCTATAAATCAGCTTGTTAGCTTTAAAGTTTAGAGTTCTGTTGCCCTTGGATGTTCATGTTCCCTTTTTGTTCATTAATATTAGGAAGATGTAACTTGTCATTCAACATTTATTGATTCTTATTTTAAGTTTTGTGTGAGGTGATGTGAAAAAGCTGGAAGAAATTTTCTGTTCTTAAAGACTACATTTGCAGGCATTAGCAGCCCATGAGAAGTGTTTGTGTCTATGATGAGTTCCTCTTGAGCTCCCTTTGTTTGTGAAGCCCACCATTTCCATCACAGGTGCCTTGCTAGGAATGTCAGCTTTGAACTTCACACCATACCCCAGGTGGCAATATTAAGATTCTTCCTGTGGAGCCAACAGGCTCTGCTTTCCCTTTCCTCAAGACTTCTGTCTTAGTTAGGGTTTTACTGCTGTGAACAGACACCATGACCAAAGCAAGTCTTATAAAAGGCAACTTTTAATTGAGGCTGGTCTACAGATTCAGAAGTTCAGTCCATTAATGTCAAGGCAGCAACATGACAGCATCCAGGCAGGCATGGTGTAGGATGAGCTGAGAGTTCTACATCTTCATCTGAAGGCTGCTAGAGGAAGACTGGCTTCCAGGCAGTTAGGATAGGGTCTTAAAGCCCACACCCACAGTGACACACCTACTCCAACAAGGCCACACCTCTAAATAGTACCACTCCTTTGGACAAGCATATTCCAACCATGACAGTTTCAAAAGCATTGACAGTTGTCCTAATACTAAATTTCTACTTCCAAGGGCAAACTATTCATTCTTTGAGTCCAACCAAGAGAACAAGTAGTTTGTTTGTTATCACACTTTTATTTATAATTAAATGTAAAAGAGCTAATTTTAAAAACTAGAACCAAGGAAGATCTCTGTATTCTGCATCACAGCTTTCAAGAACTTTGACAAGCTTTTGCCTTGGAATCCCCATGGGCTGTAAGAGATTAGATATTGTCCTTAGAGAACATGACCTGAAGCAGGTTTCAGGTCTGGCCTCATGACACATCAGAGGAAGAAAGTTTGTGGGTCAGTGTGTATGTGCAACCCTGCAGGCTGCGCTCTCCACCCAGGTACTTGGGACCGATTACTGCAGGAAAAGCAGCCTCAGTCTATGCAGCACAATCTAGTGAGTGCTTGCTACGGTAGGGATGCAGCAGTGAAGAGTAGAGGGACTCTTCTCACAGCACTCCAGTCAGAAGGAAACAAGACAGTTATGCTATCCATTAGCAGGTTGTGCTGATGCCTCAAAATAAAAATAACAGGGTATGAGGGGAAATCTCTGGAGATAGTGAAGAGTGTGAAGACTACTAGGAGTTAACTAGCTGCCAGTAGGTTATTCTGAAAACAGGAAGAAGTAAGTGTGACTTTCAGAGAGCCTGTTCTTGTTTACCTGTCCTTGCCAGTAAACACTCTTGGGAATCCATTATGGCAATAATCAGTATAGTAAGGTTTCAGGTCAGCAGAGATGAGTTTGGGGGCTTAAAGCTTTGGGATTTAGTTATGATAACAAACTTAAACAAAGTAAGGACTGGGAGCTTCGATTCATCCTCACAGCAGTTAGAGCAGTGCCCAGCACTCCGCACAAGCACTTGAAAACACTGAGTAGGTGCCTACACAGAGTTGGTGGATGGTTGGATAGATGGACAGACAGATGTAGAGAATACTTGTAGGACCTCAGCTGAACCTAGTCTCAGGTTTTTTATGAGGCATAGTTGGTTTATGGGAAGGAACCCTGTTTTTTACTGTTTTTTACTATTTTCTGACACTTAAGATTTTTTTGTGCTTTCAAAAGTCTCCAAATTTCTCTTTTGTAAACAGAGAACTGATAGAAGTTGGGTGTGAGGATAAAACCCTAGCTTTCAAAATGAATGGCTATATATCGAATGCAAACTACTCAGTGAAGAAGTGCATTTTCCTACTCTTCATCAACCGTAAGTGAGAAAGAGCTAAGTGTCTACACAGAGAGCTGTATGGAACCGGAGAGTTGCTAACTCCCAGGGTATCACACATGGGGCGACTTCATGTCACAGTTTGGTCCCATTTGGAAGCATCTATAATTTTTATCTTGTCTGTATTGTTGGCTGTCACACTCTAGTTCTTTACCTTGAGCAGTATAGGCCAGATTGCCTTCTGTGCTCTCATCACAGCCTTTACAAGTAGACCCTCTTCTGCCTCTAGGTGGGGCTGCTGTTCAGTAGAAAATCAAGACTGGCATATACACATTGTCTCAGGGTTTTACTTCTGTGAATAGACACCATGACCAAGGCAACTCTTATAAGGATGACATTTAATTAAGGCTGGCTTACAGGTTCAGTCCATTATCATCAAGGCAGGAGTATGGCAGCGTCCATGCAGGCATGGTGCAGAAGGAGCTCCGAGTTCCTCATCTTCATCTGAAGGCCCAATAAGAGAAGACTGACTCCCATGTGGTTAGGGGGAGGGTCTCATTGCCCACTCCCACAGTGACACACTTCTTCCAATAAGGCCACACCTACTCTGGCAAGGCCACACCTCCTAATAGTGCCACTCCCTGGGCCAAGCATATTCAAACCTCCTCAGTAGGTAATGTTAGAGACTTCAATAAAAAGATACATGATATCCGGTATATGATACATGATAGAGTAACAATACCGCCCTATCCCTAGTAGTCTGAACTTAGAATCCTTTCAGACAAGAGAAACATCTTTCCACACATTTGGTTTTCATATTCTCCGAAGTTTTATTTTGAACAAACTTGGAGTTTACGAAGAATCTGTTGAATAGAGATGGGCACTGAGAGGGTGAAAGGATAGCACACCTGAGACATGGGTATAGGCTTTCAAGGTACATTGACTTTTGGATTTACTTATTTTATGTGTGTGAATGTTTTGCCTCCCTATATGTTTGTTTACCATGTGCATGCCTGATGCCCTTGGAGGCAAGAAGTGGTTAATCCCCTGGAACTAGAGTTAAGGATGGCTGTGAACCACCATGTGGGTGCTGGGAACTGACCCTAACCCTCTGCAGGAGCAGCAGTGCTCTTAACTGCTGAGCCTTCTCTCCAGCCTGCAGAGGAGGGTCACCCCTCACAGGTGCTTGTTGTTTCTTTTGTTTTCTAAGTCATAGCTATATTTATTTTGTTTCTTAATTTGCATACAAAGTAAAAGGTCTCATGGCATTTTTACATATACTTTTGTCCTTCCTCAGTTCCCATCCCCTGCCCATGACCTTCCCTGCCTAGAAGTTCCCTTGCTATTTCCATATCCCAGTTTTCTGTCCTATGCCACGTCTGTCTTCCGAGGTCAGGTTAACTCTCTTAATATCATGTCAAATTCCATTTGTTTTTTTGCAAGCTGGATGATTTTTCTTTGTGACTTAATAAAGTTCCATTGTGTTTATGGAGCACATTTCCATTTTTCATTTATCTGGTGACTGCGTAGGCTGACTCTGTCTCCATGCTGTTGGGGATAGTTCAGCACTGTACATGATGCACGGTGTCTGTGCACAGTGCGGCCCCTTTGCCTTTACTGTAAAGCAGCCATCACAGCTCTCATTGCTGTCTTCTTTGTTTGCTATTGGAAATGTGTGTTTTCTTCCTTCTTTAGCAGTAAGTGGCAGTAAATGTCTTAAATTACACATCTTTAAACAAAATCATTTTTAGTTATTTTTATTTATGTGTGAGTGCAGTGCCTGCAGAGGCCAGAAGAGAGTCCGGTCCCTTAGCGCTGGAGACGCAGGTGCTCAGCCACAGAGCCACCTCTCTAGCCCTCAAGTTACGTATGTTCTGATCTTTTTTTGTTTGCTTTTGCTTTGCTTTGGTTTGGTTTTGGACTTTGAGACAGGGTTTCTCTGTCTAACAGCCCTGGCTGTTTTGGAACTTGTTTTAGGTCAGGCTGGCCGAAAACTCATAAGAGATTCACTGCCTTTGTCTCCCAAGTGCTGGGATTACAGGTGTGCACCACACCTGGCTCATCATGTATATTTTATAGCACTTGTTGAGCACAATCCAGGAGCAGTTACAAGACGCCAACCACTGTCAGACAAGTTCTGTTAATACCATTTATATTAGCAGGCATCTTTCCTGCTGTATTAAGAAGTCCTAAGCCTAATAAATAATAAGGCTTGTCACATGTAAGACTTAGAAACATTGTTTTTATTAGTTTTTTTCTAAGCATAAGAATAACAGCATTATGGGACAAGGTAAAGTCTCCACAGGTAACGGTACTTGTTAGCAAGCATGATGACCTGAGTTCTGGTCCCAGGACCACATCTTAGAACTGACTCCTGCAAGTTGTCCTCCACATGTCCTTGTCCCTCCCCCAAATAAATACGTGCACGTAAGACTTTTTTAAAATAATAATTGCTTTATATCACACATGTTGACCATAGAGCAGACAAGCAAAAGTCAACTAAGTATCATGCGACTGGCCTGGTCATATATCTGCTGGGTCCGTGTACCATAGTATGCGTTAATGCTGGCCAATTTGTTCATAATGGCAAAAAGAGGCCAGCTTTCTATTCTGTCCTACTGCATATGCTCACCCAGGGACAGTGACACCCATCACTGTGAAAGCCTGCCTCGAGTTCAGAGATCTCAGCAAGATTTCCTCGTCTGTCTTGTTAGGTACACCACCAGGCCTGTGTTGTCAGCACAGGAGTTATAGAACAAAGTGTGGCTTTGATAAAATCATCACCCTTGTTAGAAATACAAAGAGGTGTTATATTCTTAGCTACCAATGTATAGAACAACAGTTCATTAAGTTATTCTTTAAAATATGTCTCAGGAGAAAGAATTTCTTGAAATAGATCTTCCTTTATCTTTAGTCTTAACTTCTAGCCTTTCTCTATACTCTCTGAGCCTGGGTCATTTAAATCACAGTGCATGCACTGAGCTGTTTATAGTGCCTGAGATGCTGGGAGCTTGCTCTTAGCCTTCTTCATTTAGTATGGAACCCTCTGTGGACAAAGTTAGTGCTCTCACACCTCACCATGGATCACACACATCTCTCTTCTAGGGCTGGACACTTGAGCATAGTTTATCCACCACTATGGTTTTGCTCAATATTTGGCATGTGTGAGTGGTAGCTTTGTCTTTGTGGATTGAAATGTCTGAGCGTTGCTGAGGGTCAATGCCAGCAAAACTAATGTACATGGGCTGATGGGAGGAAGGCAAGTGAGCAGGTGGAATTGGATACCCTCTCATCTTTTCTGCTGCTTCGATGTGAGGAAAAACCCCAAGCCTGTAGTGAGATGCTGGGGAGTGGTGACGAAGGGGGCCCTTGTTTCTGGGCATCTGATAAGGTTGTCATTCCAGGGGAGACTTTATGGTCATCTGTGAGGATGAGGCTGTGACCTCATCTGAAGGACAAGTATGATCTGGTTAACTCTCCTTTTGTTTTTTCAGACCGTCTGGTAGAATCAACTGCCTTGAGAAAAGCCATAGAAACTGTATATGCAGCGTATTTGCCCAAACACACACACCCATTCCTGTACCTCAGGTAAGGCAGCACCAGACACTTCAGTGCACTGTGGGAGAGACTGCCTATCAGTCGTCAGCAGGACGGGTCCTGGGCACTGCTCTGAAAGGAGGCCCGTCCCTCCATAGGAAAGTGGTATCGTTCCCACTCACTCAGAGACTGTGCTTCCTTCCACTTGGGTCGGGAGACAGCATCCTGCCCTGTGAGGTGTCTTTAAACATTTTAAAAGATTCTTTCTTGTTGTTTAGTTAATTTGGGGGTGGGGTAAGAGAAAGAGGGAAGGAGCGAGAGAGCATGGGGCATGGAATATAAGTGGGGAAGTCAGAAGACATATTTTTTCCTCTTTACACGGGTTCTGGTTGGCCAGCCTTTGCCTGCCTGCCTTCCTGCAGGGTTCTTGCCTTGGCTTGGCAGATGTCGGTGGCTCCCCTGAAGAGTATCGCAGGCATGCTTCCTTATCACTCAGAATTGAGGGCTTGCCTGATTTAGACAAAACCCCAAGCAGTCAGAGTCTTTTTAAATGTCTTGTTCTGCTTGTCTGAAAAAGCTTCTCTAAAAGTCGGCATGAGAAATGGCCATTCTCTTTGCAACAAAGCTTCACAGGGCCCAATGCATACTGAAATCTCTCAAGGTTGGAAAGTTAATTCTCAACGGAGCCTTCCAAAACACTCCTATAAGCCCGGTGTTTTGGAGAATTTTACTTTTCTAGGCCAGTGTAACAAGACCCTGTCTCAAAATAAGAAAGTTTTCTTTGTTCTGATTTCTCTGAAATGAGAGAAAGTAAAAAATCATGTTTCAAAATGGTTTCTAGATGAGATCAGACATTACGGCCATGGACAAGAGCGGCTTTTAGATATAATGTACAGTTGTTGACTCCATCATGTGTTTCCTTGCTGGATAGTAAATCTGTGATGTAATCAGCTTGTTCTGTACCAGGCAGGATCTCTATAGGACATAGAAATCATGCAACAGAACAAGTAAAGTTTAATGAAGAAATTACATACTGAACCCAAGTACCAGAGGGTTAAATAGTGAGAGATCAATGACAGGACAACGGTGCAGAGAGCAGCCCCTCCTCAGGGCTGAGATGGGGAGCCTCTCGCCATTCCGGTCTTCACCACCCTGTTGCTGAGATAAGGCCCTGATGAAAAGTGCGCCTGGCTGCTGCACCTGGGAGAAGTGCAGGACACAGTCCTTGGCACTCTACTGAGGAGCTGCTGTGGGCTGTGTTGCCTGTAGTGCCCTCTGCTGACAGAGCTGATTAGAGAGTTCTGCATCTTCTGGAAAGTGAGGGAAGGGACAGTTTGATAGTTACCCTGTCTTCAGAGCTGAGAAACCATTCAGAGACATTGGCTACTTGCCTGAAGTCACATAATCCAGCAGTTCTTACAGCTGACATGCAGTAACTACTCCACCCCCAACATGCACACACAAGATGCCTCGCATGGGCTTAATCCCCGCTGCCATTCTGCAGTTAGGAGAGCTGCTGTGTCCAGTTTATAAAGGACGCCAAGGCCAAGGATGGTGGTGCATGTCCCTGAGAGCCACACAGCTCCTGTACAAGAGATAGCATGCACTCTCTTTGACTTGAGGTTTCAGACCATGGTGATTCGGCCTCGCCATGCTGTTTAGTCATCACATGACACCACATGTAGGTTTTCCCATCCCCTGTGGTCTTTCTGTCTTTTCATGCTAGTTTGGAAATCAGTCCTCAGAACGTGGATGTCAATGTGCACCCCACCAAGCACGAAGTTCACTTTCTTCATGAGGAGAGTATTCTGGAGCGTGTGCAGCAGCACATTGAGAGCAAGCTATTGGGCTCCAATTCATCCAGGATGTATTTCACCCAGGTGAGGACCTCTGCCTCCACGGTCGTTATGTATTTGAGTGTCTCTGTGTGTGTTCCAGGTACATGTACTTGTATGCAGAGGCCAGAGCAGGGTATTGAATTTGTTCTGTCTCCTTTCTGCCTTGAGTCTGAGTGAGGCTGACTGGCAAGTGACTCTCAGGATCTGCCTGCTTCTACCCCCAGGAATTAGGTAGTAGATGCTCTAGCCAGGCCAGACCTTACTTGAGTGCTGAGCATTTGAACCACGTCCTCACTCGCACAGCCGATGTTCTTACCTGAGCCACTGCCCCCTCTGGATTTCGACTGTCTTCCAAGAAGTGTTCCATTTTTGAAATAGAGCTGATACTTTGTTTTAATTTTTATGTGTTTTCTAAGCACAGATAAAATTAAGTAGTATATATACCTGTTGCCCACCTTTAATAACATCAGTATTTTGCCTTACTGATTTTATATATTCTTGTCTTACTTAGGAAAGAGAAAAATATATCTTAAAGACACTTTAGACATTGATTTCTTCCTTAGTACTTCATTATATATCGAAAAAGTTTCTTATATAACCATAATATAAATATGGCACACAATAAAATGAATAGCAATAACATCGAGTACTATCTAATCTTATTCAAATATCTTAATTATCCTGAGAGTCTGTTTAATAGTAGGTGTGTTTAATTCTGTATCCAGAGAAGTTCAGGTCATATAATTGGTTACATTTTTTAAAATCTCTTAAGTTGGTTCTCTGTCTGCTTATTTTATTTTTGGGAAAACAGGGTTTCATGGCCTAGACTGACCTTGAGTTTGCATATAGCTGAGGAACCTTAAACTTCTGGCCCTTCTGCTCTGCCTCTCAAGAACTGGGATTCGAGGTGTGTGCCACCAGGCCTTCCTTGCTAAAGTCTCTTAAGTCCCTTTGAATTAAGTAAAGCCACCTCCTTTCCATTATTGTGAACGTGCACATGGGAAGCATGTGAGATGAGAGGGTAACTTTTACAGTCAGTCTCCTAGTGGTGACTTCCAGGGACTAACTCAGGTTGTCATAACTCAGTTATCAGCACTTTGACCCACCGAGCCATCTTGCCAGCCCCAGCTTCGTTTTTAAAGTTGCTGTTCTCGTTGGCTTCTCTATGTTTTCTGTAGCATAATGTACAGTTGGATTGACTGGCTGATTGTTTCTTTGTAGTTTTATTTAATTCTCTCTGAACCTCTATATTACTTTGAATTGGAAATCTAGGGGTATAACTATATTCAGACATAAAAACAATCTTGCCCAGATTTTTTTTCTTGTAAATTTTATTTATTCTAGTTTGATCCCTCAAAAAAAAAATCAAAAAAACAAATCCAAGTTATCATATATTAGTTTTTTGCACTGCCAGTAGCTGTAAATTCTCATACTCTAGTCCAAGAGCTGATGTTTGATGTTATAAACTATGGTTTAAAAAAGTCATAATTTAGAGTGTAGTATCGGAAGCATTTTGACCACATATGCAGTTCAGTGCTGTTAACTACATTCATCATCATTGATCTGGCTCAGGACTTTCCTGAATCACAACCTACAATCAGTTTGCCAGATGACTGTCACCTTGCCCCTCCCATTCATTTTACCCCAGTAATTCTTTATCTGAAGATGTTCTTTGTTGGGCTCATTCATGTGTCTGTCTTACTCCTTTTGGTAGTGAGGAGGCAAACACTGGTCTTGCTTCTGCTGTGGTTTATGGGATGGAGCCAAGGCTTTCTGGTGAGAAGCAGCTGGGGGTGGTGGTGAGAGAGCACACAGTGGAACTTGAATGTGTTAAGTCCCTATCCACAGGAGGAATACACCAGGCTGAAGCCAGGTTGGCTGCATCAAAGTCATCCCTGCTGGGCTTTATCCCTGTGATTCTATCCCGGTAGAATGTGAGAGCAAGTTAGTTGTGACATCTGTCACCCATTGATCACCAGCTGAGCTAGCTGGCTAAGCAGGTGTCCCCTTCCTCACCATTCTCTATCCTTCGGCAAGCTACATGCTCCTTCGTGAATAGAGGAGGACTCAGAGGAGGGCAGGTCTTTGGTCCAGGGTATACAAATAGTGTATACTAGTAGGCTAGGACCTCCAGTCAAACTCTCATTCTGTCCCTGTGTTTAAACTATGAACACCAAAGTGTCAGGAGAGTGCTGAACATTTTGCCTTCCTGTTAAGGAAATAAGCATGTCACCTTTGAGCACAGTGGGTCTTAGCAAGTTCAGTGGAGTTTTCTGGGTCTCTCACGTGTCCTACTGCAGTGTTGAAGTTGTAGCCTAATTGTGAATTGCCAGGGACCAGCTTCGGGTTGGAGAGAGGTTTAGAGAGAAGGGGTGTCTGGGAGTTGGAAAACCAAACGACTCAAAATCAAATTATAGGTCCAGGCTGGCCACCTCTGTACTGTTTTCTCTGGAGATCTCCAGACAGCGCTCTCTCCCTCCCTCCCTCCCTCCCTATCTCTCTCTCTCCCTCTCTCTCTCTCTCTCTCTCTCTCTCTCTCTCTCTCTCTCTCTCTCTCTATCCTCTGTTTAATGCTTGAAACAGTTCTCTAAGGAGTTCTGTCTTGCCATTCTAAAAATTTCTCTGGATAGCTCATCTCTTGTAGATCATAAGCCCAGTCTTTCATTTTACATATCAATCCACTCATTTATTCCAGGTTCCCTTTTGACTATCCTATGAATCAGCATCTCCTGACCCAGCCCTTTGATTCTTAGGAGACAGCAAGAGCAAGCACTCTTTCTTTCTTTCTTTCTCTTTCTCTCTCTTTCTTTCTTTTTTTCTCTTTCTTTCTTTCTTTCTTTCTTTCTTTCTTTCTTTCTTTCTCTTTCTTTC
The DNA here is from genome assembly GCF_963924665.1 of Micromys minutus. Lineage (NCBI taxonomy): Eukaryota > Metazoa > Chordata > Mammalia > Rodentia > Muridae > Micromys > Micromys minutus. Next base: position 41,123,837 of record NC_137956.1, on the reverse strand, counting down.
TTTCTTTCTTTCTTTCTCTTTTCAGCACTGCAAAATAATTCAGAGATCTGCCTTCCTCTGTTAAGCACAGATGATAAGCTAGCTGGGTGTGATTCTACCCTCAAATGACTATTCTGACCATACCTGGACCTAAATTTGCCCAGTCCCAGGATGACCTTGAACTCAGGGATCTGTCTGCATTTATATCTGCCTGTTTCTGTATCTAACAAGGTGGTTCACAGTGTAGCTGCCTCGGTTCCTTCAGAACTGTGAAGCTCCTTAGACAATTCATATTGCATCCTTATATTTTTGCAGAGTTGAGAAATTATATATTTTTGAATTCATAGTTTTAGAGTTCTTTTCCACAGCCTTAAGGGCTCTCCTGGAGGTCACAGCATTACCATTTTGCTGAATTATTAGCCACACCTTTGCCTCTGGACTCACACTGTCTCTGATTATCATGGAGTATTACCAGGGAGGACGTTCCTTGGAGGACTGTGAAAACATGTAAGACATGGCCAAGCCGGTCCCGGCATCTGTGGACTGGGCCTGGAGATGGTTCTGGGGAGGCGGGGTCCTGTACTTCCTCTTGCATTCAACAGGAAGCTCATAATGACTTCTGAGTTATGGGTGAGCTCCTTTGGTGACTGCCTGGTTCTTTATTGTTAAGGTTGCCTTCCACGCTATACCTTACTAGTGTCCCCATTATTGTAATCAGTTATTACATTAGATTGTAGGATATGATCTTACCACTTTATCATCTTGTCCTGTATTAATTGACAGGAATCTTCTGAATAGAGCTTTCTCTCAATTGTTAGAACTGTTGTTCCCTCCCTACTTTCTTTTCTTGGTATTGAGTCACAGCCATTAGCAAAGCAACCGTGTTAATCACTTGTACACATTTGTCTTTTCCCCATTTTCTTGTCCAGTTGAAGTCCCTTTTAGCTGTTCCTTCATCTTTTTGGACCCAGTTCCCTTAGGCTTCGAGATGTCTTGTGTCTAGCAAAACAGGATGTTGTGGGCAGCTAGCCTTGTGCTTCTTTTCCAGCCCCTGTTGGGACAGTTATTTCTCGAAGGTTCTCTAGTTCACTACAGAAGAATTGGTATTTGGTAACTAGAATCCAGAATCAGGGACCTGGGATTTTCCCTGTTTCTGGGTAGTGACTGATTTTTAGACGTCAGTGGACAGAGCGAAAGAAGTACGTATGTTTTAAAGTAGGATTCTGAGGCTATTGCTCAGGGGTAGAGTGCGAATGAGCGTCCTGGGGTCAGTCCCCAGCACATTTTCAGACAGCAGAATGATAGTTGCCGGGGCCTGGGGTGGGAGGGAAAGGGAAGGTGAGTGTGTGTTTGAGGGGTAAGAGCTTCACAGCTGTGTGACTGAACTCACTGCCATGGGGCTCTAGCCGAAAAACTGCTTAAAATGGCTTGTTTTCTGCTGTGTATGTTTTACCATGAAAAATAAATATTCTTTTTATGGTAGAAAATAGTCAAAATATAAGAACTTTTCACATTTCATTTTAACCTTATTTTAAGATTATAAGAACTTCGCTTAATTCTTGAATTTTATACTTATGGCTGTTATAATACTATAATGTAATACTGGCTCTGACATCTTTGTCTACTATTGTTCTTTTTTGGGATCTGGACATTCAAGTGCTAAAAACTAGCCTTTTCACTGTCTTCTCTTTTGAAACAGACCTTGCTTCCAGGACTTGCTGGGCCCTCTGGGGAGGCAGTTAAACCCACGACAGGTGTGACTTCCTCATCTACTAGTGGAAGTGGCGACAAGGTCTACGCTTGCCAGATGGTCCGAACAGACTCCCGGGACCAGAAGCTTGATGCCTTTCTGCAGCCTGTAAGCAGACTTCTGCCCAGCCAGCCACAGGACCCTGTCCAAGGGGACAGGACAAAGGGCTCTCCTGAAAAAGCCATGCACAAGGATGCGGAAATGTTTGAGCTCCCAGCCCCCACTGAAGCAGCTGCTGAGAGGGAGACTTTGGAGAGGGACTCAGTAACCGGGACTTCAGAAGCAGCACCGAAAGCGGCACCTACTTCCAGTCCAGGCAGCTCCAGGTGTGGCCTCCTGTGTTCCTCACTAAAACTCTTCCAGCAGCTTCTCCATAAATCAGTTGCTCCTTCTAGACTGGGTCAGTGTGGTGGCCTTGTTCACGGTCTGCATTTGACAGTGACTCACATGGTTTCCTGTGAGAGTTCTTAAATGTCCACTGTTTTATGCTTTAGTTAATATATCAGAAGGCACAGAGATGAAGTTTTTGTTTTTAATAAAGCCTTGACATCAGAGATGACTGAAGAGAGAAGCCTAAAATGGCTCTTCTGTCCTTGCCACAGCTGTTGCTGGTCCTTACGGAAGCAGCCTAGGGTACAGGATTCTAGTAGATGAGCTCCTGGGAAGACTTTCTGAAGGGAACTGTAGTCAAAAGACTGTCATTTAACCTTGAGCATTTCTAGTGCGTTCTCTACAAGTTCTCAAAGTCTGAGTCCCACGGAGACTCAACTGGCATTGACTCTAGTGCTCAATTTAAAATTGCCCGAGGTACATGTTCTCTTGGAGGTGCTAGTAGGATCTCTGGCACTGAAGTGAACATTGTACTTGGACACGCTACTTAACTCTGGTTGATCTTTCCTTTATCATCTTAGCAAGACAGCATCCAAGCAAGTTTTCCAGAGGATAAATTGATGCGGGTGTTTTTCAGGCATGTGTACTTTATATGTATTATTTAATGCTCTTCCCCTGCCAGGGAAATAGTCCATTTGTTTATCATTTGGGGGATTAAGAGCTATTTATCACAGAGCAGTTGTGAAACTTGATAGGGTGGAATTCCTCCTGTTGAAGCTTCCCAAGGCTTCCCGTTGGCGTGGGATGACAGCCTGCGCCTGCTCCCTGCTGGCCCTCTGCACTGCGATTGCCACACGACCAGCTTCCATCCCGTTCCTGCTTGGTGTTTCTCAGCCTAAGAGATGCTGGGCTTTTGTCATTCATGTTTCAGCTCAAGTGTCATGTTTCCCAACGGCTTTGTCTTAGTTACTTGTCTATTGGTGTGAAGAGACACCATAACCAAGGCAACTTATAAAAGGAAGCATTTAATTAGGGGCTTCCATATAATTCAGAGGATTAGTCCATGATCACCGTGGCAGGAAGCATAACAGCAAGCATGCAGGCAGGCATGGTACTGGAACATGCTGATAGACTACATCTGATCTATAAATTGGAGGCAGAGAGAGAGAGAGACAGAGACAGTGAGACTGGGACTGTTGTGAGGTTTTGAAACCTCAATGCCCACCCCCAGTGACACACCTCTTCCAATAAGGCCTTTCCAAATAGTTCTACCAACTGGGGACTAAATATTCAAGTATATGAGCCTATGCAGGCCATTCTCACTCAGACCAGCACACTGTTCATTCAGATAAAAAATCCCTCTCCTCTTACATTCCCATCAGCCTTAGTATGTGGCCTTGTATTTTCTTCCTAGCATTTGCCACTATTAAACATCTTTTTCTTGGGCTGGAGAGATGGCTCAGCAGTTAAGAACACTAGGTGCTCTTATAGATGACCCAGGTTTGATTCCTAGCACCTAGAGCATAGTGGGTCACAGCCTTCTGCAACTCTTCTCCTAGGAAATTCAGTGCTACCTTCTGGCCTCTGCAGGCACCAGGCATGGACACGTACGAGGACATCCAGATAAAACAGCCATATACATAATTACATATTTAAAATTTGATTTTAAAAGTTTTCTGTTGCTAACTTTTCCACTAGAAAGTAAGCCAAGAGGGCTTCCCTTTCTAATGTGTTCACTGCTGTATGTTGTCAGTGCCTGTTAGTGTGGGATGGATGGGCGGGTGGGTAGACAGACAGATGGATAGATCACGAATGATTCATGAATTAATGAGACTGAACAAGGTCAGTTTACTTGCTTAAAGCCCTTGAGATAAAACAGGACCGTGGCAGGTTTGCCACAGCACAGCTGTGGACAGATCACCACTGGCAGAGAGAAGCTGCTCCTTTCTCTAAAGTACAACATTAACATTTGGCTGAGTTAAAAACTTGAAATGGAAGAGTAACGACCTGTTGAATCGTCCCTCCATTGTAGAAAGAGACATCGGGAGGACTCCGATGTGGAAATGGTGGAAAATGACTCCCAGGAGGAAATGACAGCTGCTTGCTACCCCCGGAGGAGGATTATTAACCTCACCAGTGTTTTGAGTCTCCAGGAAGAAATTCATGAGCGGGGTCATGAGAGTACGTAAGTGCTGAGATCTCCATGGCACTGGGTGAGGGCTTTGGAAATCTAGAAAGCACTTAGGTTGTCAGGTAGGCAGGGCATATGCTGCACAGGCGAGCTATTTTCCCTTACACAGAAGACAGTTCTCTAGAGGAAGAGAAGGGGGACATAATCTATTGGTTTTAAGCAGAATTAACTGGTATTTCTGTTAATGGAAGGGGTTGACTACAATGGTCATTGCAGAAATTTTTGCTTTGTTTCTATTATTGCTAAAAGCAGCATCGTGAATGAGCAGCAAAGTCTTTATCCTACCAGATGGGGGTTTGCTTAGCTGGGGGTGGACAGGTCCTGGACTCCATTTCCATTGTGTGATCTCACACTGATTCACCTGTTCTGTGACTCAGAGCATGTCCTGATTTATCCCAGAAGATCAGCAGACTGATTAGAAGTAACTAGTAAGACACTTGTTAAAAACATGGGGTATTTTCTATATCCTGAAGGCTGATTAAGTCCCTGTCATTCTCAGAAGTAGCTTTTGAGAGTAGTTAGGTGCCAGACTTCATCCTGGTCCCTGTTATTAGAAACCTAGCTGAATGGTTTTAGGAGGATGGGGTCAGGGATGTAAGTAGGTGTGTAAGGAGACTGGCCCTCACAACCAAGCTGCCCATACCTTACGAGGTACTAATGTTCCCAGTGTAGGGCAGCATGCAGGCTCCAGACGGCAGCTGCTTGAGTCCGTCATGTAGCCTTGACCTGTTTTCATCTGTCAGGAATAAGCCCTAAAGGCTGCAGCATCTGTTGGTGCTGAGAATATGTAAAGACCCACAGTCTCGGTTTTGAAGTAGGGTGTGCGGTTTGTCTTTGACATAAAAGAAAGATTTTGTCTATTTTGTTTTTTGCTGAATGGAGGAAAACACATAGGAGAAACTGAGGCTAGAGGAATGTTTCAGGTGGAGTAAAGTGCAGTCCTTGAAGTCCTGTGAAGAAAGACCTATGCCGGACCAGCAGACATGGAGTCTGCTGTCCTGCTGGCTGAGTTTCACCACAGTCGCTGGAGATGGATAGACATGGCCGTGAGTGTTCCTCTCGGAAACTCTGGCCTCATTCCACATGGTCCCACTGCTTTATTTAGAATAAAGATCCACTGCTCTTTCTCCTCCATTGGGTCATTATTCTAAATATTTGATGTTCTTCAGCTTTAAAGACAATCATTTCCACCCACATAGAGCATCCTGTAAAGCATGGAGTTTCAAGTAGTAAGGGGGAGTTGCTGGTGCCTATTGCATAGATGAAGACAGCAAGCTTCTGTGTGGGACATGGCTGCGGAACTTAGCAGTGGAAACTCACAAGCACATCAGCAGCAGCAATGACAACTTGAGTTGTTTCCCAAATTCACTTTTATTTAAAACTCCAGGTTGATAATGATTTTTCTTAGGTATTTATTTTATGATTTCTGCTGTTGAAAATTCAGTCATGAAGTTTCACGTATTTAATTCTCATGGTCAGCCTTTTCTGAGTCCATTTAAGTGTTCTTTTGTCCCCGTGTCCTCTCTTTGCCTTTCTGGGCTGAATCGTGGATTCTTTGCCCGCCTTTGTTTCAGCTGCAGTCAGCTCTCCGTGTTAGGTCCTGCCCAGTTCTTCTTTGTACTTGACACTTCAAGTCATGTCCTGCTCAAAAGTCGCTCAGCTCCTCAGCCTTCTGACTGTGTTCCTGTTGTCTGCTGTGTTTCCAATGTACAGGCCATTGCAGGTCTTCTGTGCTTGTTTCTACTCTCTGAAACTTGGTTCTCTGTTTCTCTTTTATAATAAGACACACGCACATACATACACACGCACACACACAGCTGCTACTTACTTGGAGTCTGGTATTACTTTAAACCATTCAAGGATCAGCTGATGGCTGTACACTCAGGGGGTCAAGGTCTTCTTTCCTTTCTTTACTGTCAACACAAAGATGGCAGGTGGTTGGAGAAGAAACATGGACATTGTTTCTGTTTATGCGAGGAGTGCAGTTCTTGGAATTTCAGCTCCAGTGGTTGGTTTTGGTCTGTCGAATTCCCCATTTCACACGTCTTTTTATCTTGTCCTTTTTACACTGCCACAGCCTGTAATGCTGAAGTTCCCAACTCTGGAGAAGCCTTTCACTCTTAGGTAAAGCTGGCTTCTTGTCATATCTCTGGCTTCCTACTTTGCCTTTCATTTTGATCCTTGTCTTTTAGCATCTTTTTTTTTTTTAACTCAGTTTACATCCTCATCACAGCACCCCTCCCTCCTCTTTTCCCAACTCTTGCAAACCCCTTACCCCACTGCACCGTCCCCTTGGATACAACCCTGCCCTGGAACTTCCATTTCTAGCAGGACTAGGCACATCCTCTCCCACTGAGGCGTAATCAGATAGTCTAGATAGGAGGAAAGGGATTCAGTGGCAGGAAACAGAGACTGAGACAGCCCCTTCCCGACTTGTTAGGGAACCCACATGAAGACCAAGTTGTATATTTGCTACAAATGTATAGAGGGGTCTAAGTCCATCTTCTGCATGCTCCCTGGTTGGTGGTCCAGGCTCTGTGAGCTCCCATGGTCCTAGGTTAGTTGACTCTGTAGGTTTGGTTTCTCTTCAGCTTGTATAAATCTTTCACCTTTAGCATTGTAAGAGGTAGATTGTGTGGCGTTCCATATTTGGTTTCTTTTAGTAGTAGCCTAGTTGATGTATCTTTGCTTATATGGGGCTTGAGGTGTGAGGGGGTCTTTAGAGTGATTCCATTACTCATATGGTTTTGTTTGCTTCTAGCTCTCCGGGAGATGCTCCGTAACCATTCCTTTGTGGGCTGTGTGAATCCCCAGTGGGCCTTGGCACAGCACCAGACCAAGCTATACCTCCTCAACACTACCAAGCTCAGGTAAATCTACATGTGAAAGCAGCAAAGCCACCAGAAGAGCAATCTGGGGATTAGCACCAGTGTTGGAGGGTAGATGGTGGAGGAGCAGGTGAATTAGCTGGAGAGGATATAGCCTTGAAAGTCACAGATGGGAGTTCAAATCCGGGGTTGACCATTTGCAATTTGCATGATGGGAAATTTCTATTCTGTATTTCATGTACCTAACCTATACATAGGTTAGTAAGACTCAATTTGATTGGAATTTTGTGGGGATAAATAACTTGAGAAGCCCAACTCTTGACTCAGTCTCAGTAAACATTGGCTTAAAGATCAGGTGTTGAGGGCTTTGTGCTGTTAGAGATCTGGTGTCTCAGATGTGCAGCAGAGTTGCAGAGGCAGTACAAGGAAGCCATGCTTCTCCCTGGCATGGGAATGCAGCACGGGCTTACATTCTAGCCACCAAAGTCAGAGTATTGCATGGCATAGGAAGGGCAAGCCCAGGAGTGCCATGTACCCTGTTCATACGTGGGCACATCTTAACTGTTTCTAGGGACTTTAGATCTCTTGCTTCTAGAGCTTATAGTAAACATATCCTCAAATAGGTGATGCATATGGGAGGAGGCTGCTGCCTGTGTCCACTGCGTATTGTTTATCTACTCTGGCATTTCTAAGTCTTTCTGTGACCTTAGGGTACTTCTTGGTCTTCTGAATAGAACAGACACTGACTGTACACTGCGTGGACATGGTACATGAACTACAAATTTATTAGCCATCTCTAATCTAGAAGCAGCCCCTGTCCTTTTTCATTCCCTAATAGTTAGCCTAATTGTTCTTCTTTCTACATGCTAAACTGTACCCATATGTACTTTTACATATTTAAACTATAGGTTAGTATAGTATATATACTATCTATCTATATATCTATATATATCTATCTATATATCTATATATAGATAGATAGTATTTATACTATGAGGAAGAACGTGGTTTTAATTAGTAACTCATTATGCCTACTTAATAGCTGTTCTTGGATTATTGTCAGTCAATGCAACACACTGACTCAAATATCAATGCACTTCCAGCCATGGGGCAAACGCCTGCAATATAGCACTTGTCAGGCGTAGGTAAAGAATAAATGTAAGTTCCAGATTGGGCTACATATCAAGCCCTTTTCTCCTACCCTGCACCCCAAATCAGTGCAGGATAATTCTGCCTTAGGGTTCATTTTTGATAATTCAGGGAAACACTGCCCTTTCTATGCTCCATAAACATTTTTACCTACATAGTTTCTGTGGTGCTGAGGGTAGAACCCAGGCCATCATATCCTAGGCAAACACTCTGCCCTTCGGTGCTGAATGGTGAATTGTCAAAGGTGATCTCTAGTGCTCTTTGTTAACTGGGGAAATGGTAAACAAACAGTGTCTTAAACTTCATTGTTGGTGCGAAACCTTTGACAGCATTAGGAAGGAGATGAGCCAAGCTTAGTAATTGAACTTGTCCAGAAGAGATGGCTGCAGTGTCCTGGCAGGAGTCAACACTAGGCATCCCAGTCCTTGCATAGAAAGGACCTCCTTAGCTAGGCAGCAGCCTCTTTGTCCCTTTCTGCTCTTGCTGCTGTGCTTCAAGCACAGATTCATTTTTCTTAAAGTCTTTCATTTTTATTTTCAGTGAAGAGCTGTTCTACCAGATACTCATTTATGACTTTGCCAACTTTGGTGTTCTGAGGTTATCGGTAAGTTTCTCCTCACTTTTGAAACTGCACCTGGTCATGTCTCAGAACATGTGCTATACAAGTGATAGCCTAGTTAGCAGAATGTTAACTTTCCAGTGTTTGGTAGGAATATCTGTACCATACTATTTGCAATGAAGTTTTTGTGTTGAATCTTTCAGGTGAATACTTACTTTTATAGCCAGCTTAAATAAATGCTAATTATAGAAGTTACTACATATTTACTTGAAATTAAAAATAGAACTATTCTGTAAAACTGGCCAGAGCAGGGATGGGGTGTGTTTGCTTTCTCTTTATTTTCGGCACGCTAATAGGCACACACTGTGTCATGGAGTTTTACTCTGAACCTAACAGTTTCAGCTCATCTGTTCCAAGATGGTTTGGGTGCCTAATTTTAATTTAGCCTTTTGGAAGTTTGATTAGAATTCTATTTCATCTGTAGATCACCTTTGAGAAAAGATATTTTATTAATGTTTCACTTTTTTATAAGTGCCATACATGGCAACTTAATAGTTTCAATTCCTGATATTTATTACTAGATTATAAATACACTAACTATAAACGGTTAAGCAAAACTGCTAGTTTGGTTGGAGCATTTGTAAAGTCTGTTTTCTACATACATGGTTATTGAGATGAAGGCTGCTGTCCTTCTTCACACCTAGTATAATGCCTGCCCTTTGTCTTGAAGGCTCGCAGTCTTGGGCTAACTAAAATGGCAAGAATGAAAACCCTTCTCTTGTTCTGATCTTAGAGGATGGATCACACTTTTGTTGTTATATTAGTAGCTGGGAGCAAATTTTTGTGGGTGTCCTTAGGAAGTTAGGAAAGTCCTTTTTTATTTTTAATTTAGTAATAGACATTGACATTTTTTCAAATACTTTTTCTTCCTCTAAAATATGATTTAAATGAGATTCAAGTTCTTGCTGTGAAAGTTTTTCAGGTTGTTGTTTGTGTGTTGAGGCCAGAGAACAGTGTCAGGTGTTGTTTCCCAGAGACCATCACCTCATCTTGTTTTTTGGCATTGTTTTGTTTTTAAGACAGGATGTCTCACTAGGACCTGGAGCTTTCTGAGTAGGCTAGGTTGTTTGTATTTAGATCTCCATCATTTGGGGGCAAGACTCTTGGAGATTTTCCAGAAACCTGTAACTGATTTCCACTTTATTTCTAGCTTAGTTAAAAGACATTCATGAGTGTCTTCACACATTACTGAGACATTTTTCGTGGCCTAAAGCATATGTTTGGTCAGCTCATGTTGTCATCTGAAAAAAATTATATTCTTACCTTGTTAGAGCTGTCATGTGGCACTTAACTTGATTATCACCATAACGACTGCCTACTTGACCTGCTGTAAAGAACAGGGATATTGAAACCAGCAATGATGAGCAGCCATTCCATCGCTGACGGTGCTGTATATCTGAACCGAGCTTGGTCCGACAGACTCAGGCTTCCCACCTGATCCCGACATTCTTGCTCCTTCCCAGGAACCAGCACCACTCTTTGACCTTGCGATGCTGGCCTTAGACAGTCCTGAAAGTGGCTGGACAGAGGAAGACGGCCCAAAGGAAGGACTTGCAGAATACATTGTTGAGTTTCTGAAGAAGAAAGCCGAGATGCTTGCAGACTACTTCTCTGTGGAAATTGATGAGGTTGGTGGGGTTATTTGGAGTTATTTTTCATATAAGAGTCAAGTCTCTAGGTTGGGACAAAAAGGCTGGACTCCCCTCAGCAGCAGCATGTCTCTATCATACACTTCTCATTTGCACTGGAGATCATACAGTCACACTGCTCCATCCATCTTGCTGTTCTTGATCCCAGGATGAAGGACTCTCCCACTAGGGAAAGCCGAACCCCAGTTCTTACAGGCCACAGAATGAACGAAACTCTGACACTCACTCCATTTCCTCCTCTTACCCTTATTCTTTGGGACTTCTTGTCCTGACATTTGCAAGCAGATCCAGTAGGAAGAGTTGTTCTTAACCACAGGCTCTTTTTAAATGCTTACCTGTTAGCTCACAATGTCCATCCTACAACCTGCAGGACAAGGCTTAGAGAAGCACCAGAGAAATAAAGCCTATCAGCCATAGTGCCATTATTTCTTACCCTCTACTCGTGGCCTTTTCCCCACAAGCAGGAAGGGAACCTGATTGGATTACCTCTTCTGATTGATAGCTATGTGCCACCTTTGGAGGGACTGCCTATCTTCATCCTTCGACTGGCCACCGAGGTATGTAGCAGCAGATGCTAAGCAGTGTGTGTGTGTGTGTGTGTGTGTGTGTGTGTGTGCGCGCGCGCGCGCGCGCGCGCGCACGCGCATGTGTGCTGGAGGGAGAATTCCTTCATTTGGAAGGGAAGAGATTAAAAACAGAACAGCCCACAGCTGAGGCCCATCAACCCATCCCCTAGTCATCCTAGCAGCACTTACCAGTCAGGTCTTCGTGCCAGGAAAGTCCCATTTCCTTTTCCCTGTTAAGTCTGTGAACTGTTTAGAAATGAAATATTAAAGCACTGAGTTTCAATGCTTGTCTTGTATTGAATTCTGTGGACCAGGTGAACTGGGATGAAGAAAAGGAGTGTTTTGAAAGTCTCAGTAAAGAATGCGCTATGTTTTACTCCATTCGGAAGCAGTATATAATGGAAGAGTCAACCCTCTCAGGCCAGCAGGTACTGTGGGAATTATGTACATTGACATCCAGGTCTCATGTACTTTAGGATATGGAACTTAAATCACATCTAAAATCCTATCCGTTTACTCTATATTGACAAAGGTCAAACAACAGCCCTCAACTTTTTTTTTTAAGCCCACGAATTTGCATATGGTTAATGTTGGCTTTGAACTCCTGCTTTAGCCTCCTAAGTGCTGGGATTATAGCATGTACCAGCACATCCAACTTTTTACAGTGGTCAGCTTTTATTCATGAACATTATTTCTTTCTGCTGGACTAGAACATAGACTTCCAGAATGATCTGAGAACCTGTCAGAGACACAGTGGTGCGTACAATATCAGAGAGAAAAGGAGATGTTAGGCCAGAGTGTTTTAAGCCAGCAGTTCTGTAGGTACCACTGTTGACACTTAAACTCAAGTCTTCAGATACTAGACCAGCCCTCAGTCTACCTCACTTTCTCCCTACTTTGCATCTGACAGTCTCTATCATCCTCTCATAGACCAGCCTGACCCAGAGTCTGGGTTCTACTGCTTGTCACTATTTTCAGTCAGATGGGAATGCTCACTCATAATTCGGAAGGAGGGAGACTCAGGAGTTTCTGATGAAGTCTGTTGACTGACCAGGACAGTTGGTGTGTTTAGGGTTTTCAGTGCTTTACAATGGTGAACAGAAATTAGCCCTGGTTCCTTCCAGGCTGAGGTTTCAGGTGGTGAAGGTGAAACACACAGCATCCTGAGCTGATCTGATAGGAACCAGAGGTGGATGGAAAAGGACATTTATTGCGTGAGGCATCCAAGACGTACAGAGGAATGGTGAGGCAAATTTGCCCTCTGTGGAGTGTCAGAGCAGCACTGCTTTAAGACACCCAAGTTTGGTGTGGGGCTATGATCCAGGAGCCAGGCTCAGAAATGTTAGAGCCACTGAAATGGAGATAAAGTTTCTTCTGACCAGACCTGTGGGACCTCAAGACTGTCCTGCAGAAGCTGCTCTATAGGCTTTGGACAGCACACCCATTACCACTGAGACCTGTCCAGACCCAGTGCCTGTCTTGTCATTATGTGGAGAATAAATGGCATTTTGTGTATTTTCCAGAGTGACATGCCTGGCTCCACTTCAAAGCCCTGGAAGTGGACTGTAGAACACATTATCTATAAAGCCTTCCGCTCACACCTTCTACCTCCGAAGCATTTCACAGAAGATGGCAATGTTCTGCAGCTTGCCAACCTGCCAGATCTGTACAAAGTCTTTGAGCGGTGTTAAATACAATCATAGCCACCGTAGAGACTACATGGCCATTCAAGGTGAAGCATATGTACTGATCTGGAAGCCACAGAATTGGGCACTTGGTGCCAGGCTCCAGGGTTTCCAGCGCTCACTGTTCTTGCTCTGTATCCCAGCATTGGTGCTGCAACGTAATGCACTTTGCCTGTGGATTGGCTGCAAATAAACTCGTGTGTTGATGTGATTTTTATATAACTGCACACTGGAAAACTTTCTAAGATGATTTTCACCTAACATATATTGGTGTACTGGCTGGTTTTGTGTCAACTTGACACAAGCTAGAGTTATCACAGAGAAAGGAGCCTCAGTTGAGGAAATGCCTCCATGAGTTTCAGCTGTAAGGCATTTTCTCAACTAGTGATCAAGGGTGGCAGGGCCCAGCTCATAGTGGGTGGTGCCATCCCTGGGCTGGCAGACCTGGGTTCTATAAGAAAGCAGCTGAGCAAGCCAGGGGAAGCAAGCCAGTAGGTAACATCCCTCCATGGCCTCTGCATCAGCTCCTGCTTCCTGACCTGCTTGAGTTCCAGTCCTGACTTCCTTTGGTGATGAATAGCGATATGGAAGTGTAAGCTGAATAAAACCCTTTTCTCCCCAACTTGCTTCTTGGTCCTGATGTTTGTACAGGAATAGAAACACTAAGAAAACTGGGTAGAGTTGAAGATTTCAAAAAGAAGTTTGAAAGCCCCTGGGCACTGAGGAGGCATTTCTACACACACTCTTAAAACTCTTGAAGTTTCCCCAAATCATGTTCTGATGTTTGTATTCTGGAAGTCTGCGGTCGATACCAAGCTTCATCAGCTCACACTCCTTTAAAAGAAGCCCTGGAACAGCAGTTTTTGAGAAGTCTGTGTCCATATCTTAGGCGTCCTGCATCTTCTCCCTCAGTGTTCAGGCTTAATTAGACTCTGCCTCAAAAAAAAGTCTAGAGCACATATGGTGGTCTTGTCAGTTGACTGGATCTAGAGTACCTGGGAAATACACTGTTTCCAGAGCAGATAACTGCTTGGGGAAGGCGTGTCCTCCATCTGGGGCAGGAACCACCTCTAATAGTCTGAGTATGAGAAGATTGCAGGGTACAGTACACACCTGCCTATACCCATCCCGTTGCTGCCGTCAGATTCAACATCTTTGCCCTCCAAACTGGACCTGGTAGCAAGACTCCATCCAGGTATCTTCCAGGCTTTTGATGCCAGATTGGACCTACTAAAGCATCTAGCCTTGTGGACTGAACAGCTGCCAAGTTTTCTACCTTTCCAGCCCCTTACGATGATAATTCCTGTTATGCACCTTATGAATTCTGTTTCTGTAGAAAGCCCTGCCTAAAATGATAAACTTGCCATGTGGCATATAGGCTTCGAAACGGGTTTATAAGAGGGATGTGGAAGTTTGGAGTTCAGGCTAGGAGATCTTTGGGACATTGTAAACAGAACTTAATGATTCTAATTGGGGTTTAGGAGAAATACAGCCAGTGTCGGGCACAGCTCACGTGGGCTGAGAATGAGAACAAGTATGGGAGTGGGATCTGGCAAAGGCCAGCCTCTGTCTTTTCTCACTTAAGTTGTTTGGCAGAGGCAGTTTCAAAACAGCTTAACATTTAGGTGGTGGCATGGTTATCACTGTGTTCATTGAGGTTGATAATGTTAATTCAAAACAGAAAAGATAAAAAATATGCAGTCCCGTGAGAAAAAAAAAAAAAAACCATGAACTAGGAGGATGAACACATTTAAAGTTGCAGAAAAAGAGAGTAGACAAAAAGATGAGCATAGCTAGAGAGGCCTGAAACTAGCATGTGACTAGCCTGCTGAGGAAAGGGCTTTCTGCTCGAAAATCATCTGCCAAACCATGCCCATAAGCTCTGCCACACCCTCTCTATCATTCAGAATGGACTTTACTCTTAAACTGAGTCAAAATAAACCTATCCATCCCTGAGTTACTTGTAAGGTGCTTGGTCAACAACGAGAAGAGTTAGTTACAAACTTGGTATATGAATGTTGATGTTGACTGGAGTGAGACTCTGTTACTATTAGCCATCAAAACTAATTAGCTAATAGGTACAAAACTTAAGCCAATTTTGCCCAGTCTTTTAATTGGTAAGAGTTAAGTTAGCCCACTTAGTGGGTGTAATAAACCCACTTAGTGGGTGTTTCTAGATGTTCTTGTTTGGAAGCTCTTGGGGAAGCAAAAAGAGTCAGTGGTCTCAGCAGCTCTTTGCCCTCTGGCTGGCTCTTTTTCCCTCTAGAGTCATTCTGTTTTGGAGTTACTTTGGAACTGAGGAATGACAGCAGGACTGGTGAGAAATATCTTTATGATGAGAACCAAAGCTACTCCCAGGTAACACTCACAGGACAGACTATCCCTGAAAATGAGAAACTACCAACAATGATGAGGCTACCCTTGGAGAGGGAAATAATTATGTCAAAGAAACCATCAAGAGACGCCGGCACTCACTTCTCCAGAGCCTTTCATAGGACCTGAACTTAATTACCTGTCAGGCCACTGGCTTGTCCAAGATGATTTGCTTCAACAGCAACACACACCTCAGCTGTCTCCTTTTTCCTTCTTTTGAACCAGTAACACTTGGGAAATTAATTTAGAATTCTGGAACCTTTTGTCTTTTCCTCCCAACATGGCCATATGAAATCAACTTTGCCTTCACTATTCAACTGTGGTGACTTGCTGGGCTGGGTGGCCAAATCTAGTCCACTGGGAGTTAGCCAGGGCTTTTTCTCTAAAACCAGTAATAAAAATATTCATTATTCAGTGCCCAAACAAGCTACCTTAATATCAGTCTTCCTCAGCAGAAATACAACACTCAGCCCAAAGATAAATGCCCAGGACTTTAGAGTAGAACACATACCACAGGATGCAATGAAGAAGGGTCTAAAGAAAACATTTCATTGAAAAGACTAAAACAAGGACTAGGGCCAAGCAGGGTTTCTCAGAGGGAAGGTTCAGGAGCCCAGGAGGAATACAGGCTGAGTGACGTCAGTGGAAAGGAAGAGGTGCCTTCTGGGTATGAAGAGCTGGATAACCTGATTGTAGCTGAGAGATAAGACAGATCTGCATCCCTGCCCTACCCAGATAATTGTTAACTGCTCCTATTAGAAGATGCACAGGATCTCAGCTCAAGATGTAGTTTCTATATCCTAAAAACCGAAGGGCTAGTGACTCTAAAGAAGGGACAACTATCATTCACTTTTGAGTTAATTTTATTCTCTAGTTCCAAGGCTAGATTGATTAAGAGGCTTTGATTCATTAGATTTTTATCCTTAATATAGTTTCTTTGTAAACACTTTGAGCTACAGTAATCATTCCCATGAAACCACCTTGATTCTGACAAAAGAGAATCACAAACCCTATAAAATGGTTACAGTAGGGGCAGGGGTATCGTGAGCTGGGCTCTTAAAGATGAGCATTCGTAAGCATTTTATATTCTAGAACCAGGCACGAAGGTGCCTGCTTGGGATCCCAGCACTTAAGAGGCCCAGTGAGGGTGGAGGCCAGACTGGGTTATATAGATCCTTTCTCTTAAAAAACTAGAAGAAAGGTCTGTACTCCAGATTACCTCATCTTGAGAAAAAAAGAGCAAGACAAGACTGTACGTGGTGGCCAGGACTAGTCCTAAAGGCTTCTTTAACAGCTGCCCGCAGCCAATCATGGATGACAGAAAGGTGTGTTTTAACAGGTAGGTTCAGGCAGATCCCCACCTGCCTGCACTGTCCTTTCCTCCTCCCTTGAGCTTGTCTGAGGTTTCACTTCACAAATAAGCAGCAGATGAAAAGACACAGAACAGCACAGTGGGTGTGGAGACTGAGGACCCTACTCCTTGGAGTACAGGCTTGGACTTGCTCTACCCCATGCAATAAAGTTTAATGTACACTCCCCATATTGTTTTCTAACATTTTTATATAAATTTAAATATCTTACCAAAAAAAAAAAAAAAACCTTTTTCTTCCAAACATAAATTTGAGTGAAACACAAACTTCCCACTGCTGAACACATCCTCACTGAGATGTAGATGCTCTGGTATATTAAGAGTGGGAATCTTGGCCACTTGGTCTCTGAAGCCTATGTCACATTGTAGAGAAGGCACTTGTGTTTTTGAGGTCTCCAGCAAGTGTCTCAGCTCAGAGTGGCCGTCCTCCAGAACCCACAGCAAGGCCGCCCAAGTGCCTAGCCAGTGAGGCAGCTGGAAGAAGATGGTGAGAAAACGTGATTCTAGAATGTTGAAAATAAAAACAGCACAGACTAGTTCTCACTGCAGAAGTGAACTACAAACAAAATCCGTAACGATTAAACCTGCTTCATTCTCATAAATTATAAAATACAAAGGTGGCTGTTTAATGACAAGACTCAAAACAGTACTTGAAGGGGTTTGTGTCAATGTACAAAAGAGTCAGTATCTCCCGGCAAGGCCCTCAAAGCAGCACCCAGGTGGAAGGGCCGCCTCCTACTGCTGGGCTAGAAGGGCTGTCCTGTTGGCTTTCATTTTCTCTAGCCGCTTTGCCAGGTGGCTGTTGGTCATCTCCATCTCCTCGATCTTGTCCTGTGCTGTCCGTAGCTGGAAACAAAGAGCACAGTCACTTCATGTGGTCAGAAGAAAGCCTAGCACCTTTCCACTTCTGGGAAACAGGAGTGCTGCTAATAGTGATAGCCAATGTATGGAGTCCCTAAACAGCTGACACCTTCCTCCGGACAGCTAGAAGCCTAAGCAATGGTGTTAAAAATTGTTTAAACCAAACGGTGTATAAAAGCTGAAAAATCTGATATCATCTGAAGAAAAACCCAAAAAAAATTTTTTTATTTGCTACTTTACAAAAAAAGTCAGTGGCAGCCTCTGTGCAGGTCCAAAGCCTGTATGAAGGGCAAGTAGCCCCACAGTGTGTTTACCAGGTCTTCTTGGATTTGATTATCTGAGACAAGGATGCCACTATGTAGCCATGGATGCTGGCCTGGAACTCACTATGTAGACCAAGTGGCCTCAAACTAACAGAGATAGGCCTGTTCTCCTGCATCCGATTGCTGGAATTCAAGGGATGCACCACCAGACTTGACAAAAATCAGATTTCTTAAACAGTGTGAAATTTGTACACAGAATTTGTCTTTTTAGGGATGTGTTCTCCAAGTAGTATGTTAACACAGTACCTCTCGCTGTAGCTTCCTCCTTTCTGCTTTCAGCTCATCTTCAATTTTCTCGGCGTTCTCAGCAGCAGTTTTGTATCTCAGCACCTGCCCCTCAAGCCGGCTGATCTGTAAACACAGCACATAGGCCTATAGCGTTTGCCACCACTGCTCAGCAGCCAAGAATCCCGGTTAGGACGGCTGCAGAGTCATTTATTATAGGCCCGATTTCCCATGTTAAGTCTTTAGGCTCATGAAATTCTTAACAGGGACTATTTTTAAATCCTCTATAAAAATACCTACAAAAAACAATGACAGTTGCAAAGTGCTGTGTTTTCTTTAACCAATATATATATATATATATATATATATATATTTACAGTGAACACACAAGAGGTCTATACTTATTTTCTGTCAACTCGAAGAGGAGGGAATTTAAATTGAGAAAATGCTTCCATAAGACTAGACTGTGGGCAAGTTTGTAGTGTGTTTTTGTAATTAATGATTGATGAGGGAGGGCCCAGAAAATTGGGTGGTGCCATCCCTAGGTTGGTGGTCCTAGGGTCTATAAGAAAACAGACTGAGCAAGCCATAGGGGAAAGTCAAGAACCCCTCTATGGCATCTGCATCAGCTCCTGCCTCTAGGTTCCTGCCTTGCTAGAGTTCCTGCCTTCACTGCTTTTGATGATGAACTTGTGTGTGAACTCACCTTCACTCCCAAGTTGCATTTGGTCATGGTGTTTCAACATAGCAATAGAAACCCTAACTAGGACAGATTAAGAAGAGAACATGTGGGAACCAGTTGTCTCCTGCCATGTGTATCTTGGGGATCAAACTCAGTCCTTTAGATTTAGCAGCAAGTGTCTGTGCTATACCATCTTGCCGGCTCAGTCCTTTGCCTTCAGAGCAAACACAAAGCTGGATTACCCCACCAGGTATTCTCTGGGTTTTTCAACTAGAACACAGAACTTTTGAAAAGATCTAGCTGCCAAGGCCACCCACAGAAACTCAAAGATCTAGCCACTTTGATGCAAGATGCTGAGAGGGATTTGATTGCATTTAGTGGCATTTAAACCATTTGGTGCATTACAGAACTACTTACACTTTGTTCCAAGGTAGCTATGTCTTGTTCTGCTTTTGAAAGCTTGAATTTGTATTCACTAATTTGTCTATTGGCATCTCCTAAAACAGAAGATAACAAAGAATGACACATCTCCAGAGAGGAAGCTGTGAAGTAGCATACAGAAGGCATGCAGTTCCGGTTCTGAATGCTATGCACTGCAAGATGCTCCTATTTTGCTCTACAGTGTTCCAAAGACCAAGAGTCAGAAGCCAAGTCCTTCTTTCCCTCCAGTCCAGCAGTTCTCAACCGATGCGTCTGGCCCCTTTCAGGGTCACAGATATCCTGCATATCAGATATTTATAGGAACAAAGTTACAGTTATGAAATAGCAATGAAATGTTATGGTTAGGGGTCACCACAACACAAGGAACTGTATTAAAGGGTTATAGCATTAGTAAGGTTGAGAACCACTGCTCTTGTAAACAGACCTTTGAGAAAAAAAGCCCACAGAGTAGCAATGCCCCCTGTAGCCTCTGGGCTCCCTGCTTCTTTGAACCCAGCCCTGTACCATGCAGCTCCCAGGTAGTGTTTCTGCTCTCCTACACACTCTGACTCAATCTTCACCAGCCTCAGTAAAACACACTCATCTCCATGATTATATTATTGCAAAGTTTATGGAACCTAAATCATAGCTAACATACCAAAAGAAATAATTCAAACATCCCAAGAACTGCCCTGTTTCCACGTGAGCAACAGTAGGCCTGCCATGTGCTCAGTGCAAGCAGTTTTGCTGATGGACAGTTGCTATTACCTTAAAGCAACAGGAACCACAGGAGATAGCACTTACCTGTAATCTCAAATCCCCGAAAAGTGGGAGGCCAAAACAAGAGGACCAGGAGTCTGAGGAAAGCCTGGGCTGCACGAAGACTATCTCAACAGATAAAGCAGCTATCTCCAAGGCTACCTCTGGGAAGTGGAGTGATACAAAGGAAGTGATAGTCCCATTTTTTACATTCATATCTCTAAGAACTCATTATCAAAATGTGCAGCTTCTTTATCACTCTCAAACACAGATTCCTTCCTGTGTACAAGTCTATTCATTTCATGTGTGTTTGAAACCCTGCTCACTCTACAGGCCAAGAGCTACTATTTCCTTTTCAGCAGCTAGTCCTGGCTTCCAGGCAGTGCCTCAGGTCATGTAACTTTCACCTGCAAAGCCCACCAATAATAGCTACTTGGTTCTAGGAAGCAATCCCTAACTCTAGCCAGTTCCTTTTGGATTTGCTGCTTTAGCAATCTTTCAAAACCTACTACTTGTGCCTCTGGGACTGCCCTGTCGACACCGACTGCACTGGTCAGCTCCTCATTCAGCTTTGTAACTAGCCTGACTACATTCTGTCACATTCTTGTCCCACTGCACAAACTACTCATTAAGGACTATGAGGGACCAGAGGTCTGAAAGAGGAAGTGATACTAACCACAGAAATAAGCTTCAAACCCCAAACTCCTCCATTGGCCTAAGTCCAATTGTTAGCCACAGTTTTAAAGTCAGTTTATCAGAAAGGCCACTACAAATTAGAAAACCAAAAGCCCCTACTGTAAGTTACCTATCACTACCAATGGATAACTATAATAAAAAGGGATGCTAGGACAACGCTGCAGTGGGATTTAGTGTGAATACATAAGAACTTAAGAAGAGTGGCTGGAGAGATGCTCTTCCAGAGGACACTGGTTCAGTTCCCAGCACCCAGGGTGGCAGCTCACAATTACCTCTAACTCCAATGCAAAGGATCTGGCACCGTCACACAAACATACATCAGGTAAAACATCGATTGCATATAAAAATATGGGCCAAGCATGGTGGACGCACACACCTTTAATCTCAGCACTTGAGAGGTAAAGGCAGGAGATCTCTGAATTCTAGTCCAACCTGATCTACAAAGTGATTTCAGGCCAGCTAAGACTATGTAAAAAGACCCTGAAACCAATGAAATGGAGCTAAAAATAGAAAGAAAAAGGAAGCATAACTTGGGTAAACAAACTATATTTTGTAGCTTTGTTTTTAATTTCATGTAAAGATGAATATTTGTGAAAAACTAGGAAATTTCATAAACAACCCAACATTAATTTAAGCCGATCTTAAATCTTCAACTTTCCAAGATGAATTCCAAAGCAAAAGCTTAAATGGAAGAAGGTCCCCAGGAGTTCAGAGATCATATGCAAGCAGTGACTGGTCCATGCCATACCTGGGACATAGGTGAGCATAACCCTTATTTAGCTCCCAGATGACCAGAACCACTCCCCTGGGCTCCAGCAGCACATACCAAACTCTGTTCAGGGATAGATGCTGCATACCAGTGCAAACTAGCCTGCCCCTGGTACCTACTCTGCATCTCGATGAACTGCAAGTCTGAGCCGTTCTGCAGTCCTGCCAGGTCCCCGGACACGCCGTCATTTCTGGAACACTTCTGCCGTTCTTCCTCTAACTGGAGCTTCAGTTTCCTAATCTGGAATGGAAGTAAAAGTCACCAGAGAGATATGTGTCTGTCTCTGTCTTTCTTTCTTTGGTGATAACTGGGGTGAAGCCCAGGGGCCTCACTAACATGGGGCTATAGCCATAGCCCTCTGTTTTACTTTGAAATAGCCTCCCACTAAGTTGTCCAGGCTAGCTTTGCATTCACTTTGCAGCCCAGGAAGACCCTGAACTTGGGATTCTCTTTCCACAGCCTCCCAAGTAGCTGGGATTTTAGACCCATGTCACCAGTGTCTATAAGTGTCTATAGAGTTTGTACACGTGGATGTATATGTGCTTGCATACATTGAGGCCAGAGGTCCAAATCAGATACCTTTCTTAATTGTTCTGCATGTTATTTTGAGATTAGGGTCTCTCACCAAACCTGGAGCTAATCAATTTGGCTGGGCTGGCTAAGTTCCAGTGAACCTTCTCTGTCCACCTCCCTGGGATTACAAAACATGCTACGGTGGCTACTGCTTGGAATTCAAATACAGGCCATAGACTTTCATGCCAAGTGCTATAAGACCATCTTCCCAACCCTAAGTCTCTTAAATAAATAAAATCCAGTGGCCATATCCTAAACAATGGAAATCCATCTTACATTAGCAAAGTGTAAGTATCACTCAAGCACTATGGTGCCTATGAGACACATGGTCCTGGGCATTTGATATAAACTAATATAAATAGAAAAATGAGCCTCAGAAACTAGGTGTTCCAATAAAGACTTCTTTATTACCTGTGTGTATTTGCATAAAAGTACATCTTCTGGGTAGTATTTTCTTAGTCTCATTAAAGTAAATTTTTCCATGGGCAGTTAAGACTTTTAAAGTTCTTTAGAGACTTTAAATACACAAAAGTAATTGGAAGCACAAGTGGCTGGCTTTCTCCGGTGGCCCCAGCTCTGCTGCGAGGGATCAAGAGGAGGCTGAGCAACCAGCTTTGCCACTGCCCAATGGGAAGGGCAAGTGCTGATCTCACTCAATGAATGTGTGCTTCCCAGTTATCTGTGCCCTTTGCACATACATGGAGTTGCCTTGAAGGAATTTGGTTATTATTCCATCATTTCTATCACACCTAAAAAGGGACATCTCTCTTCTTGAGCATTCATCCCAAAGGCCCTGGCCATGCCTAACCTCACCCCATAAACTTTTCCAGTGCCTCTGGAAGCATCAGCCTGCTACCAGCTGGTGCTCCTGCCACAGCCTCCTCTTAGAGTACACCTGTCACCCAGTCTGCCATTCCTGTAGCCCCACTAAGTGCTGCTACTTGTGTCATCACAGCCTCCTACCTCAGCCTGAAAATGGCAATAGTGCTCTCAGGCTTTCCTTGCTGTTGCTGAACTAGCCTATACTTACTCCCTCGAGTCTCTGTTCTTAATCTCATCTGTTCAAACTAATATCCAAGTACCTCATATCTTTACTGATGTGCTGTGCCTGTCATGTTAGCTCCTGACTTGCACTTCCAAACTACTGCTGTTTTAAGTCTCTGGCATTTCAATGTATACCCAGAGCAGTGGCATGTCCCATAATGTAGGTACATATCCGGAATATCCACCCTTCAAAGATCCTGCCATGTATCTCGCTTCCCCTTGGACATATAACTGACATCAATAGATGGTCACACTCCCTAGATTATTTAGTTCTATGTCCTTTTCTCTAGATCCTAACCCTAACATCCTCAGCCATATTCACTCCCAGTCATCGATCAATCTTCTTTCAACTATATCTGATCTCTACTTAGAGGTTCTCTCAACACTGGCCATCTAGCTTAACTTCTAGGTCCAACATGACCACCATGGTCTTATATATCCACAACATCCTTTGCTTGGTTAGATCTAACTCTTTCTTGACTACATGCCTATATCATACAGCTGACCTTAGCTAGAGAAACACATAATAAATGTATTCACAGAAACTTTTCAGATACAATACAGTTTCTAAATTCTATTGCTTGACCTCTTTCTACTAAGACCTTCCAGGGCATAGATTTTTCAGATAACCCCACAACAATGTGTTCATCTAAATTTCCCACATACCATGAATAATATATTAAACCATAGAGTAGCACTCACCACTCCCTTACTGACCAAACAGGAGTCAGGGGAAGAGTAAATAAAATCACTCAAGTTTTCCAAACTCAGAACTAGGAGTTTCTGGAATCTACAAGGGCTATTATGATGCTTGAAAATTTCTAAACACATCAACTGAGATTTCAAGATACTAGAGAGAAAGAACAGGACAGAAAGGAAAGGCAAAAACTTGACCTATGAGAGATCAAATCTCAAAATACACACACACACACACAATGCAGTAAACATTTGTGGAGTCAGTTCTCACTTTCTTATGTGGGTTGTAGGGACTGAACTCAGGTCATCTGGCTTGCACAACATGCACTTTACTTGCTGAGCCACCTCATAGGCCTTCACAATTCTGAACAACTATCCTCAAAAACAGGACAATGAAGAAATAGGCCTTTGAAAATGCTTAAGGAAAATGACACTTTTATATGCCTTTGAGGTTATGGGAATTTTTTTAACAGCGCACTTTTTCTTCCCCCCTCAAGAAACAACTGGAATATATACCAACAAAAAAGTGAAGCAAAGAGGAAGGTGGTAAGACCAAGAAAAGAACACCCATCCATCGCACAGACAGAGTCTCCTCAGGCCTGAAGGGTGAGCACACCAGGAGTGAAGAAATCTCTAAAGTCCAGGATGGATTTAGTCAGAGGCTCAAGATGGGAACCCCTGGTGTATATCAGAAAAACTCTGAGTGGGCTTAAACTACTGTCCAAAACACAAGGTAACTTTGTGAGAAACACAAGAAAATAGTCACACAGCATCCAGCCAGTGACACACACTGAGGGACAGCTAAGGAGGGTGGAAGGGCTGGGCAGCAAGCTTTGTATGCATCCGATGCACTCTTTTTTTGAGACATAAAACATGAATTGACTTTTCTTTCTCAAAATGTCACTTTAATACAAAGTTATAAATATATTTCTAACTTTTTTTTCTAGTTTTTTTTTTTTTTTTTCAAGACAGGGTTTCACTATAGTTCTGACTGTCCTGGAACCTACTCTGTAGACCAAGCTACCCTTAACCACACAGAAATCCACCTGCCTCCACCGTCTGAGTACTGAGATTAAAGACATGTCCCACTACTACACCCAGCTATTTCTAATTTCCAATGAGCACTCTAACTCACCTTAGGTAAACCAACAGTTTCAGATGAGTAGACAACTTACCTGGGACAGGAGCTCGTCCTTCTCTCCAGCCAGTTTTCGTAGCCTCACATCTAGAACAAGTGGGGAGGCTGTAAACTAAAGGTGTTCACAAATAGCCAACATCTAATAAATTACATTATTTACACTCTGAACATGAGAAGACACAAAGGCTTTAACTGCAATAAAAATACTTTATTCATACTCCCAGCCAATTATCAAATAAAATATCTGTTCCCAGAGCACCGACTTTCTGCCTAGAAACAAACTGGGGTCCACAGGAAACCAGGTTTTTGTTGTTGTTGCTGCAAAAATGTGCAAGCTTTTCCCAGCTGTCTTTAGAGGCTCCCACTCTTGGTATGACTATGAAGTAAGGTACCAGTGGGCTAATGGCTAAGTGGGAGCAGGCAAGTGAGGTACTTTAGACCTCAGGGTGAAACACAAAGCCTGGTGGATCAGAAAACCCAGAGTGGGCTTAAACTGATGTTTAAACTCATGGCTAACTTACTGATGAACACAAGAAAATCAAGCATACAGAACCTGGGCTTTAGCCTGGGACAGATGCCCAGGGCAGCTTCTTCCCGAGCAGGAACAGCCCCTATGTTGAGGAAACGACTAGTTTAGCTAATGCAGCTGCTCACAGCTGGCCAGCGAACCCATAATAAATAAGGTTCGCCGAGTCAGTTCCAGTTTCCAAAGGTGGAGGAACCCAAGAGGGCCGGCCACTGCCTCCTTCGGTTCTGTACAGTGTCTGGCTATGAACAGCAGGAATGGATGGAAACAGCAAAACAGTAAACTGACTTAAAAGATTTTTGGTTTCATTTGGTTTTTTAGCTTGGGTGGTTTTTAAGTGTGGGCTTTATAAATGACAATGTCATGTTAAATATCAAAAGTGAACATGCCTGCAGGATCTCTTCTCTAGCTTTCCAGCATCCTTTATCAAAGTGCACAACAATTAATTGTATTTCTAGAATTCTACAAGAGATAATTTGCCTGCTAACTTTAAAATATTTCAGCCTGTGTTGTTCTTACAGTGCTCACATTCCCTTAAACACGCGAGAACAAAGTAAAGGAGAAAGAATCAAATGTAAACTGATGACACAGATCTATCTGTGCTGTCTTTCTTCCCCTAGTGTGAGATTTTTTATAAGGCAACATTTAAGTTGGGCCCTTTTGTGACTTCCTAGAGAGAAACTGTCATCCCATTCTCTGGGGTTACTCTCAGCAGGACTACAGCCCTGCTCTGGAAGTCACACTTCAGTATGGTCTCTTCCATCGTTATGAAAAGTGGTGGCAAAGAGCTGCAGAGTCCCAGGGTAAGCTTAGAATCTAAATCTAAATCCATGTGGGCCAGGAAGAGGCTAAGCAAATGCTGCGACATCCTACCAGCCCTGAGCTGCCCACGGGATGGGACACTGGACTCTGCACAAAGCCTACTTTAAGCACAAGGAGATGTGTATAAACCTGCAGTGCTTTCCTCATGATGACTCCGCTGCTGTTTTCCCAGATCAAGAATGTCTAAGGACAATGTGTCCAGATTCCGTCTTGGCACCCACCCTGACCCCACCTGGAAGCCCGACATCAATCCAAGACTAAATAGCAAGCAGTGTCTCACCTAGTGGCCCTTCTCCGGCTGACTCCAAGACCTGAGCAGCTTCCTGAGACACAGCAGTAATGGCTCCAACCACAGGCTCATGATTGACATCACCATTGGGAGTGCTGTCTGGGATTATAACTAAGCCATATTTCTGTGGAGAAGAAAAAACTTAGTATCACAAACGATAACCCACACAGAAACTAAGCTCTCTTGCGGCATCTCTGCAACAATGTTTGTTTGCCATGGGTAAAAGCTAGTGAGAAATTAGTTATGTGATATACTTCTGTGGAGGAAACGGCTCAACCTATCATCTTATCAAGGCTGTTGTTTACGATCAGAAAAGAAATAAGGCAAGAGGAGGGGAAGAAGGCCCAGGCTGACATACCTCTGCTGTCTTCACTGTCTGCTGCAGGTCAGCCAGCTCCTCTCTGAGCACATCTCGCTCATTCCTGAGACAGGCAATGTGTTCTTTCTGTTTCTCTAGGGCCTGGTTTTAGGCAGGGTAGCAAGGGCAAGAACAGCATAGAAAAAGAGCAAGAGAAAGGTGACTAATCCAATAAGCAGGAAGGCCTACAAGCAGGAGCCCAGAAGCATGGAAACAGCAGCCAGGCAGCAGGGGAACAGCCTGTGTGCGCAGCTGCGCAACAGTTTCAATAGAAGAGTGCTCATGCATGAATCTGGCCAGACATGCTCATCACATGAAGACCATCTTTACACACAAAAATTTTCTGCCTGATTTCCTCAGTATGTTTTCATTTGGTAAACAGCAACAACAAAAAAACCACATTTCATTTCATGTTAAACAAGAGTAGTTTAATTTAAAAATATGCTTGATTTTAAAAATGAAATTAGTTTGGGAAGAAAAGTGGTGAGTCTGGATAAATTATTTTAAATACTGGCTGTCTGCTTCTCTCCAAGTGTTAGAGCAAGGTACTCAGATATTACCTGACCCAAGACAGCTCCTCTTCCAAGGGTGTCTCTACAACCTGCTTATGTTAACTTAATTATACACAAGTATGATTCATTTGTTTTTTTGATATACTGATAAAATAAGAAAAAAAAAAAAAAGAACACTAGCCCAGCTGGATGAGAGGTCAGGGGTCTCAGATCTAGCCTTGGGGACCTGACACCGTCATACCCACACATATGACAGACAGAGTTTGTCAGCATCATCCACTTCAGAGGCATGCTGGCCTTGGAATACTGCTTGCACTTGGTGAGTTACAGAGTTTGGGAAAGACAGACGGGTGGGCAGTTCTGGAACCTCAAACAGCAGGATGAGAAACAGAGAGCACAGTGGCCTGGGGGAGCACCGTTTCTAAAAAGCCTTCTACTGCATATTTTTCCTGCATTTAATGTTTTTACCTCATCACCAGGTCAAAAGTGGTCAACTGCTTAGTTACTGGTGGCTAGGGGTGTTTTCCTGGTTGTCCTTGTTGCTGAACAGAAGGTCTCATACTGCCTAGGCTGGCCTTGAATTTGCCATGGAGTCCTGTGCCTCCAGGATCTACCCACAGTGGGATCACAGGCATGTGTTAATTTATACAAAGCCCGCATGGTGCAGGTCTGTGAGCACTGACTGCAGCAGTGGATGGCAGGGCCTGGTGGTGCCGCTCTGCCCTCCGCCCTCTGTGATCACTGCTCATCTTCCTGCCCAAAGTTACAGTAGCCACCAATGGGAGAAAACGAATGCAGTTCCCTCTGGTTCTAAAGCCCTCACCTGTGGTTTTATAGCACAGCCTACACAGGCTGCATTTCCTTCTTTCATGTCCCTTAGACAAGCCCTTCCTTACTTTTCACATTACAGCGAGAGACTCTAACTCCTTCCCATAAACGGTGGAAGTGAACACACTTGCTCTATCTGCAGTTACCTGTAAAGTGACCTGAGATGCTAGATTTGAAACCTCTAACATTTACTGCTGGTGTCAACACTCTTAACAACAAATGAAACATTAGGACACCACAGGAGCACTTCCTGTCTGAACTGCGTGGGTTAGATGTGTGTTACAGGCACAGCAGACACACAGCAGACACTCCCCACAGTTAGATGTGTGTTATAGGCACAGCAGACAGTTGGTGTAATCATGACCTGTAGCTGAGGAGGTGGTCACTTTCACAGTATGCTTGTCAATAATCCCACTGAATACAAAAGACCTCAGGAACAGACCAATCTCAAGAATTCCAGCAAATACCAGTACATGGCTTTTGTATCTCCTTCAACAATTATAGTACTGGGTTTTGTTTTACTTTTAGATTTTAAAATTTCCTCTTCCCATAATTACAGATAGGAAAATAAAATATATCCTGTATATTTGTTCATTTCACCACAAAACTTGAAAGTTACTGAAATACCTTATAATTGGGTCAAATGCATTTGTTCTCCATCTGTAATCCTCTGTACTGTCTGACCACACAACCACCACCCTGTGCCTGCAGGCAGCAATTGCCTCTACCAACAGACCAGAGTACAGAGTTCAACTTTGCAGAGATCTAAATACTTCTTTGTCAAAGATCTAACATCTAATTTTAGCAACAAAAAGCCAGAGATGTGGGACAGGCTGTATACTATGCAACCAGTTAAATAACTACAGTTATTGAAAATGAGAATTAACTGTGGTTGGGTTGGCCATGAGCTCAGAAGCCTTTTTGTGTGCACTATTCTAGTCTAGGTGAGAACCTGTGAGAACTGCAGGAGGCCAGCGCCGAGAGGACTGAGATCACCAAAGAAAAGCGGGACAGGAGGCAGGTTTAACCTGGGAACTGTTTCTTGGTTAACTTATTAGATTTTATTCTTGAACGTGAAGCTAGAGTGGTGCTCTGGGTGCTGAAGCAGACAAAAAGGAAGCTGGATGTGTTGGATCCAGCCTGGCCTACACAGACTATCTCAGAAATACATAAATAAATATCCAAGTCTAGAGACAGTAGCTCGGGAGTGAGTGCTTGGGCTCCATTCCTAGGACTGGAAAGAGCAAAAAGCAAGAGCAGATGATGTAACAGCTCCAGATAGAAAAGTAACAGGTGTTGGTGAAGAAATGGAGAAAGTCCACCTTTGATCACTGCCCAGGGGAATGTGGAAGCGCAGAATTGCTGTGGAATACAGAATGGCTAGTCCTCAAAAAAATTAAATGTAATAACTCAATGACTTAGCAACTCCACCTTTAGGGATGGACCCACAACAACAGAAAGCAGAGCACAAGAGAGATGTCTGCACCACATGTTCACAGCGGCAGAGATGGATGCTGCTGCCCAGGTGTCAGTAACAGATAAGTCAGATACAGATGAGGAGGGATGCCATTCAGTTTCAAAACGTAGAAAAATTTGCTGAGTGTTGGTGAAAGATGCCTGGAACCCCAGCACTGAGAAGGAAGTGGGAGAGTCAGCCTGAACTACAAAGTAAGATCACACACAGGAGAGGGGAGAGGAGAAAGAGATGAGGAGGAGAGAGACTGATGCATTAATTCTCACACACACTGATGCTGATGAAGCGTGAGGATCTCACACTACTGAACTCAAGTAGCCATAAATGGACAAGGGCTATATGTGTGCACCTCAATGAGGAGCCTGAGTAGTTAACTCGGAAACAGGGTGGAGCAGTGGCTGGCAGGGTTGAGGCAGTGCCATGGCTTAATAGGAACAGACCTTAAGCTGGAGAGGACCGGAACAGTGCGCACTGGCATGTCCAACGGTCATTGTTTGTATCAGACACAATGTAAAGAAAAGCTAAGGGAGGGATAAACTACTGTTACAACTGGATAAACCTTTTGAGTTATGCTGAAAGGAAAAAAATCTAGGTCCCAAAACGTTACACACTGTAGGTTTCTATTTATATAACGTTCTTAAAATGGCAAAATTACAGAGTGGCTGTCAGGACTGGCAGGCAGTGGTAGATGGGTGCCTATAAAAAGGAGAGTGGAAGTGGCTCTGTCTTCACTGCACCAGACATGTCCTGGCTGTGACACTGCACTACAGCTCTGCACAACGTGTCATTTGTGAGCAAAGGTATTGTTTCTTACACTTGAACAAGATTCTTAACTTTCCTCACTATGAAAACATTTGATTTTGTAAAAAAGCATGCATTATTGTGTGTATGGTGTGAGAGCTGGCACAAATACAACAGAGGTCAGGAGCACTTTGGAGTCTTCCCTCCCCCCACCTGCAGGTGGGTTCTGGAGACCAACGCCAAGGCATCACATTTGCAAGACAATCTCAGCAGCCTAACGAAGTTTACTTTTTAAAGGCTAAATACATTATATCTTATAGAAAGTCAATAAATCCTGACAATTAAACACAAAGTGATATCTATCTTAACCCTCAGCATATACATTTCTTTCCTTTCCTTTCTTTTTGAGACCGGTCATACGGTGAGGAGGCTAGCCTTGAATTCATGAGATCCACCTGCCTGCCTCAGGGTCTCCTAAGTGCTAGGATCACAGGTGTGTGTCGATACAACCAGCATCATTATGTCTTTTTAGTAGGAAAACAAGGTCTGTGTTACTAAACTATTTTATAGGGTGTGTAGTTTTACTCTAGCTAGTCAGCTTATGTTCCAAGATAATCAGTCTAAAACACTAAGAAAATCTGAGACACCCTGGGCCACCTGACTCGGGAGATGGTCATCCTGGACAGTGTGTGCATTTTAAACTTTTTCTCTACAAACTGCCTACTGTGCTCCCACCCCCACACATCACTTCACCTTCTCAAGGAAGAACATTTATAAATTAAGTAATTCACAATTGCAATGTCCCTTGGGAAGATTTTCTAGGTTTTGATGGAATTTTGGAGACTTGGTAACTTAAACTTCAAAAAATTATATAAAAGTATCTTCTGTTCTTTAAATTTCTGCCCTATGGAACTAGGTATGTATCTATTTTTTGCTATCCTGCAGCATGCTTGGCATGCACCCATAGCACCACACAAAGCAGCAATGAGGAAGTTTTCCTTACCAGGTCCTATTGGACATGCAGGGTTATAATTAGAGCTGGTGTCCAGGTTTGGCAGCCCTGTGATCTTACATTCCTATCCATTTCCATAATTAAACTGATTTGTAATCCTTTCCTATTTTATTCACCAACGATTTATAAGCTAACATTCCCCCTCCACCCCCATCTTCTTTTTCCATATTTTATAATGTAAGCATATCTAACTGCCCACAGAATTTGAATTAGATGCCTGTGGTTGCTGTGGGGTAAGAATCTTTATAATATGGGGAATGAAGAACACTTCTTTTAAAGGTTTCCATTTGTGAGCATCACAAGCATGGAGTCTACAAAAAGAAGTTCTCTCTAGGCACACTATCAGGGTTTCCTAGGGAAGTTATTCTCTGACTTCCGTTTATCCATACTGTCTAAACATGTAATAATAGAAGTAGGGCTTTTGGCAACCTCTGAGTTAAATTCTCTTGGTCTATCCCTGAGGATTGAGCTCCTCCAAAGCCCCACCTCCTCTCATACCCCAATTGTTTTATCTTTCCAGAGCAGGGTCTCTTGGAGGTCAAACACCTCTTTTGTCAGGGAGTCTATTTTCTGCTGGAGGCGCTGATTCTCCTGAAGAAGAGGGGGAGGAAAATAATAAAAGCAGAAAGAAAAAAGCAAGGGAGTTAGAAGAAAGAAAACAGAGGGAGATGGGTGATTTTAACAGGGAGGCAGGGAAGTCTATGATCCATAGAAAAGGGAAAGGGGGCATCCATTGTCTCCCGGCTGGCCCCCAACAGTAAGCAAGGGAAGACGGCAGGAGGCAGCCAAGCATGTACTGTGTGTAAAGGCCCCGGGTTTGATCCCGAGCACCACAAGAAAAGAGGGCAGGGTAAATGTTACAAAGGGCATCAGAATAGCTGTTCCAACCACAGTTCTGTGGCAGCCATCCAGCCTTCATTCTATGCACACACTCCTGCATATTTATCCTGTGATAACTGCCCTTCTACACAAACATGGACCATTATATTTGCAGAAGAAAACTTGTGTTTGCTTATGAACAAATAATCCTTTACCAGAAAGGAAACTGTAGCTTTGAATGTTACTCGGTAAAGGAAAAAAACAACAAAAAAAAAAAAACAAAAACCACAGACATAACTCAGCTTGATCATTTTGATTTCTGTTGGCAAAAACTGAAATATCAAGAATATCATAAAGTATAAAAGAAACATTAGTTTTTAGAAAGATAGGATTTTAATGTATATGAGTACACTATTGCTCTCTTCAGATGACACAGCAGAAGAGGGCATCAGATCCCATTATACATGTTTGTGAGTCAACACATGGTTGCTGAGAATTGAACTCAGGACCTCTGGAAGAGCAGTCAGTGCTCTTAACTGTTGAGCCACCTCCCCAATGAGAGATGGGGTTTTAACACTTAGTTGTTTTCAAGCATGTCTTTGGATGAGTAATGATTTAACACTAACTCAGCCCAGAATCCCCTGGGGGAAAAGTCTCAGGTGAATATAATTGTCTTTATTAGGTCAGTCTGTAGGCATGTCTGTGAGAGACTGATGTGAGAGGGCTACTGGCTGGGCAGATGGTCTGGGCTATATAAGGAAGTTATAGTGAGGAATAAAAGCTTCAGCCAGTCAGTGAGCTGGCTAGCTAGTACACGCATGCTCCATGGATCACGGTGCACTTCCTTGGTTGTGAGTGAGTTCGATGTTTGAAGATGATCTTGTGTGGAACATCAGTACAGTCAGGTTCCTGCCTTGTGTTCCTGCCCTGACTTCCCACAATGATGGGCTGTGACCTGAGAATGCAAGGTGAATAAGCCCACTTCTCCTCCCCTAAGTTGCTTTTGGCCATCACAGTAACAAAAAGGCAACCAGAACAAATGCTTATCCCAGACCTCTTCCCATGTTTCCCCTATGTGCCACCAACCAATGACCAGTGACACTGCCCCACTCACACACTCTCCACTTGATTATGCAGATCTTAATTTTCAAGACCTAAAGGCACTGCATGTGATACTTGGGTGTCAGTCACGCATGATCAATAGATACTTACATCAAAAGATGGGACTGAGAACATAAAAAGACTACGGGACTCAAAGTCTGTATCTAGCACCCCGGGCTTGTTTGCCAAGAAACTGGTGACAAATGACAAAAATCAAGCCTTACTATTTCTCACATGGACTTCTTAATAAAAACCAAGCACTCAAGCACATCGGGGTGACAGTGAAATGCCTTAACTATGCTGTGGCCCACCCTCCTTTCACAGGGATGCTGCTTCAGTGTGGCACAGTTCCTCCACAGTGCAGAGCTGAAGCTCTGTAGTCTAAGTTAAAGACCTTGACAACTCTCTCCTTTTCTTCAGCTACCTCAAAGTGTATTAACCTGAGTGAAGGTTAAAATTCTTACTCAAGAATCATGTCCTATAGCATGGCATGCACCAGGACCCACAGAATATGTGACTCTAATGCTTCCCTTCCCAAATTCCTAAATGACATCTTCAGGAAACAGTGCTTAAGAATAAAAGACATCAACTAAAAGTCCTACTATTAAAGGGAGGATTTTATTGAGCTGTAAGCGTTCACTTTTTATGCTTGCCTTTATATTTCATTTTCAGAAATTTTTGGGAGTCAGTGTTAACACAAACTTTATAGCAGCAGTTCTCAACATGTATGTCATGACTCCTTTAGGGGACAAACAACCTGTTCACAGGTCACCTAAGACTATCAGAAAACAGATAATTACATTACCATTCATCACAGTAGCAAAATTATAGTTATGAAGTAGCATCAGAAATAATTTCATGGTTGGAGGTCATCATGCCACAACATAAGGAATTAAAGGGTCACACCAGGAAAGCTGAGAACACTGCGTTGTAGGATTTCAATATCTCCCTGCAAACACCACCATCCTATCCAATTCATTTTTCAAAATCGAGCATCTCCACAGTTGAAGCACATACCTCGATGAGCTCGTCCCTCTGCCGAAGGCCCTCTTTGAGTTCATCCATTTTATGCTGCAGCACACTGCACATGTGTTTCTGCCTTTCTAACTCCTGTTATTAAGAAAATGCTACTGTTAGAGGGCATGGAATAGACACAAAGCTCAACATATGTAGTTTTAACATAGAGGTCCCATGTGACTCCCATAATCATGCCTCGATGGCTGACTTGCATGGAAAGGGTCAAACTTTAAATCTCCATCTTGTATGATGAAAGAAGAAAAGGTCCAAAAGGGACAGCAAAATGTAAGGACATGTTTAAAATGAGTAACTGCAGAGAGAGAATTCCAATCTCCAGAAACAACACAGGGAACGCAAGCAGAGACTAGTTAAACTGTAGAACAGCAGAGCTACCACAGAGGAAAGGTAAGTGATACACTACCCAAGGAATTGTAATTTATGTTCAGAGACAAATATTTATTAACCTTTTTCCATCTGGAGGACTCCTAAAATAAGATAACAACAATAACAACAAAAGTCCACTGAGAACATGGAAGAGAAGCACAGGAGCTCTGCGTGTCATCACACATAGCTTTGCAGGATGACTTCTGGACAGCAAACACGGCAAATACTCTGGATGTGCACAACAGAGTAACTGCAGCAGGAAAATCAGAGATTTGTGTGCTACAAGCAGAACATTTACTGTGTGTTGATATTCTCTAAGGGAAGAGCACAAATGCATGTGTTTCTATCTATCTCAAATGTTGTATCTCTCTTTTTAATCAAAATTGGCTGACATATCTTCTTGGCTTATAAAAGGAAAGACAGATCACTAAATGGAAGAACTCTCCAGGGCTGGAGGGATGGCTCAGCAGGTACAAGCACTTGCTGCTTCAGTTTGGCGTCCAGCACCCATGTGGTGGCTCACAGCCATCTAAGTGTAGTTCCCAAGATCTAATTCCTTCTTCTGACCTACACAAGCACCAGGTATACATATGGTGCACAAGCATATACAAAACAAAATGAATGAAAAACTTTAAAACATAGAAATAAAATTTTAAAATCCCCCTAAGAAGGAGGAAAATGAGGATGAAAGACAGAAAATTTAAATTCATATCCTTTGACTTCAGATCTACCTATCCTTACATAGGTCAGAGTTCAATTTAAAACTTAGCTCCAGGTAGAAGAAGCAACCCACGTCCCAGCAAATGAAGACTGGTGGGTAAAATGTGGCAAAGACGGGGGATGGCACCCAGCCTTGTGAAAGAAGAGCTCCATGCTGTGTTGTAAGTCAAGACGGGTGCTGATGAAGGTAGGGTGATAGCTGCCAAGGGCTGGGAAAAGGTCAAATGTCTTCTTTAGAGTTTACTTTTGCAAGATTAAAACATACAGATTTCACACACAACAGCATTAGAAAACTTCTGAACTACACCCTTTAAAATGGCTAAAATGATAACTTTATTGTGGTATGTCTTTATCATAATTGAAAAGAAAAAAACCCAACTATTTCAAGCAACTTTTAAAAACCAGTATCTTGGCTATGCACAGCCTACTGTCCTAAAGTAAAGGCCAAGCCAAGCACTGTGACTGTTTTCTATAACTACACCAGGGTTACCCTGCTCTTGCTTTTCTGAGTGACATGAAATAAAGCAGGAAGAGAGACCGGATACAATCCCTAGAGTCATGCATATAAACTTGAACCATCACGGCATGGTGTATTTTTCATATAAACGAAACAGTGCCTGTGTGCATATTTTGACGGAAGGGTCATGAAGTGACTGAGCATCAAGAGCAGCCCCGGCCTGCAGGACAGACACAGAGGCTCTCCTTTGACAAAGGATGCTAAAGGCAACGTCAGAAAGCATGAAGGCTATCTATCAGTGAACCCTCCAAAGTACTTGGGAATCAGCAGAAAAGGGGCTCACGATAGCCAAGAGGTAGGAAAATCTGAGCATCAATAGGAACAAAAGCTGAAATGCACAAAATGCAAATTTATAAAGACTTCATAAAGAATAACTAGTCATGGTGAGAGTTCAATTCCTTATTTTGAAACTATAAAAGCAAAGGAGTCTTTATTTTGACTTTCAAAACTATGCAAATTGTCTCATCTAGGTAATAAAAAAATGAAGATCCTCTCTAAAGATAGACATGATAAAAGATAATAAGGCCACAAAGTGTAAGAAGGTTAAAAAGAAACACAAAAAAAGGGGGGAGAAGACAGCTACAAATCATTTATCTGTTACTTAACCTATATCTGAAATATAGTCTTGCAACAGTAATAAAAATTGCAAAATGAGCAATTTCAAAAGAGAAACCAGAAGCCCATGAAAAGATACTCAAAACCATCAGCTTTCTCAGAGAAATGCAAATCAGGGATAAATCCACTAGATGGCGAGACTGGAAAAGCCAAACACCAGCAAATAATGGAGAGGATATTGGTAAAGAACATAGCCAGTAACATCGGCTAAAATGCTCACACAGCTTTGGAATGTCTGCTGCTCCTCACTTAGTTGGTGCAGTTGCCAAACAACCCAACAATCCCACTCCTAAGTAATTAGACAAAGAAAAGCAATGTCCACACAAAAACCACAGAGATGCTCGTGTCAGCATTTTTCATGAAAGGCCAAAGGGAAAAACAACCCAAATATTAATTAATGCTGCAGGATCCCCCAACACAAGTAGCTACCCTAAAGATGGAATATTAACATGTCACAGAAAGAAATGAAGCATTTATATGTATGCCACAACATGGCTGACTCAGGATTACTACACTAAGTGTAAGATGACAATCATGAAATAGTTCCTTTTATGATTCTGTTGATATCAAAGTCTAGAATGAGGAACTCTATAGAGACACACAGATCAGTAGTTACTTGGGACTGGGGGATCAAGCACAGGAAGATGGTGGCTAAAGAATATTCAGATACTACTTCAGAAAATGTCAATAATTTTATAGATGTGACAGATGCACCTTTATATGAATATACTAAACCACTGAATCACAGGCTTTAAATGGGAAGTTATATATGAATTAAATAATTTAAAATTTTTTGTATGTTTTGCCTGTGTGTATAACTGTGCATCACTTGCTTGCCTGGTAACCATGAAAGCCAGAAGAGGGTATAAGATTCCCTGGAGCTGGATCTAAGCTCTAAACATCCAACTACAGCACAAGAAGACAGCAGCTACCTGGGCTCTGTAGAAAGGACCATGCCACTTCTGAAGCAGACTTGAAAGAGGGCTCCAGTTACATTTAGTGACATCTCTACACCTGACAGCCTGTTCGCAGAAACTAAAGAGGACAGGGAGCCCCCCTCCAAAAAAACAAAACAAAACAAAAAAAAAAACAAAAACAAAAACAAAAAAAAAAAAAAAAAAAAAACACTGTGGGCATGAGAAAAAGAAAGAATTTAAGAACAGCAAGCTCTTAGCAATCAAGTTTCCTCAAATCTAAACTGCAATGGAGAGCGGTGGAAAGGGAACCATTGAGTCTCAGCACAGCAACCAATTTCAAGGTGTGGGGCTCGCCTAGATCATGGAGGGCACAGCTAAGAGAGGGTTGATTGGGGGTGGGGTACGGATTATACAAGGTCTCAGGGTCTCACTGGACAGTCCAGGCTGACCCAAAATTTACTGCTAGATTAGGCTGGTCTCAGACTCACAGAACATCCTCTTGACTCTAATTCCTCCATACTAGGATTAAAGATGTGTGCCACCATACCAGCTTCTGTTTCTGTTTTGTTTTGAGAAAGGGTCTCAATGTGATCCTGGAAGCCATAAATCCATTATTCTCCTGCCTCAGCTTCTCAACTGCTAGGATTACGTACACAGCCATGGCTAGCTTCTGAATTTTTTCTAAGCGTAAAAAAGGAAAACTGTGTATGGCACTTTGAAACTACTAAAATTTTAATATATTGAATTGATATTAATTTTTCAAGTATGACTTGGTCTTTTGTATGAGCATGTGTATGTATACATGTCTGTGGGTGTCAGATATGCAAGAGTGGAGGATGAGGCTTAAGCCAGGGATTTACTCTCTCACCTTTCATATTAAGGCAGTTTCTTGTTTAACCCAGAGCTCACTAATTTGTCTTGTCCCCCTAGCTTACTCCAGGTATCTTGTCTCTGCCTCCTAGAATTACAGATGGGCTGCCATGCTATGGGATTTCCATGGGCACTGGGCATCCAAACTCCTGTCCTTAAGTTTATATGACAAGTACTTTATCTGCTCAGCCATCTCAAGCCCTGAAATGTCTTTTAAAGGGAGAACATGTATTCTGTCAAGATTAATAATTAAAATTAGATGTCTAGAATTTATTTTAAATACAGAGTGGATGAAAAGGACAGTGCTGGGCTAACTATGGTTTGGTGGCAACAAGAGGAAGCTGATGGACTCATTAGATTCTCTATATTCTTTTTCATTTGTTTAAAATCAATATAAATCTTAGAGACTTGTTTTTATCTCATGTGTCTGTGTGAATATCTACATGCATCCACATGTAACATGTATGCCAGAACCTGCAGAGGTCAGAAGTATGGGTCAGATCCTGTGGAGCTGGAGTTACACGCAGTTGTGAGCTACCTGATGTGGGTGCTGGCAACTAAACGTGGGTCCCCTTGAAGAATCAAGTGTGCTTAGCCGCAGAGTCATCTCTTAATAACAACCCCTTAAAAACATGTCTTTACACATCAGATGAGCTAGTTTCTTATTAAAGTGTTATGGCACCATGACCACGGAAGCTTATCAAATGGTAGATAACTAGCTGTCTCCCTTTATTATGTACAGTTCAGATGGTGTTTCCAACAACTCATCAATACCCATTTCCTAAACTGTTTTCTTTGTATTTCTGTATCAGCAATATAGCAGTAACCAATTTCTAACAACGATATCCATTTATTCTCTACTTAGAAACCAACTTTAAAATGTCCAAGTCCAATAAACTTTTAATACAACTTAGTGTCTTTGCTGCAGCTGCCTGAGGGCAGATATGGCACTTTGACCAGTGGCTTTTATTTTTCAGCTGTATGTGTCTTCTTAAGAAAACACCTGTTAGTTTCTGATTCACATCTTTAAACTGCTGCTTCTAAGTAACTGGTTATTTGGAAAGTCTCTTGAAGAACTTAGAAGCTCATGGGAAAAAAAGAGAAAAGAAAAGAAAAGAAAAAAGAAATTGTCTGTCTCACCAAGAGCTTCCAAGTTCTGCCATCCTATTTACAATGGAGACAAAGAAACAACTCAACATCATTTTCACAGTTAAAAGAATAAATATTTGAGTTCATAATCTAGTTTTTAAAAACCTAAAAATGTATATAAGTTTTTCCTTCAAAAAAAAAATTTTTTTTTTTTAAAAATTGACACTGGGACACTGGCTGATTTCTCAGAGCACTCAGTTGTGACTGCAGCTTCCCAGTAACCCCATGTCCTCTAAGCAGCGGGCTGTGACTGCCTGCCCTCAAGAGAGTGGGATACAAGAGCACCTACCTTTGATTTCTCTTCGTTTTCTCTGTAAAACTCTGCCATCTGCTCCTCCTGCTCTTCAATGACGTCCTTGAGGGTGTCCACCTGGTAAATCAGATTGTTCTTCTCGTTGTCTAGCTGTGCATTGGACACCATGGCTTTCTTGTATTTCTCTTCTACTTCAGACAAAGACTCCTAAATAACAAAAAACATCAACTTACATCCAAGACAAGGTGGCTCCACATGAGTGACACACAGCAGTGTGGCCCGGCACATACACAGAACATCCCACACAATGCAAGCAGACCAGGCACTCCTTGTTCAGTAGCGTGCACATGTAACAGAGAGCTGAGAGGACACTATACCTCTCTGAGAGTGCTCTCTTTGCATGCCAAGAACACAACATCAAGCAACAAAGAAAAGATGTGCAGAAAACACTTGTTTTTAAGAAACAGAAAATGTAGAGCAAATAATATTTGTATAAGTTTCTCTTGTAGTTTCTTAAATTTTTTATTGGTTATTTTATGTATTTACATTTCAAATGTTATCCCCCTTCCTGGTTTCCCCTCCACAAACCTCCCTATCCCATTCCCCCTCCCCTCTGCTTCTATGAGGGTGCTTCACCCACCCACTCACCCACCCACTCCCTCCTCACCACCCTAGCATTCCTCTACACTGGGGCATCAAACTTTCACAGGACTGAGGGCCTCCCCTCCCACTGATGCCAGTTTTTAACAAGCAAATGTCTAGTGTTCGAAATGCAGTAGTTTGAGAGAACATGTGTAATGCTGATGTAAATGGGATGGACATTTTTTCTAGCTATTATCCATCTTTGAGTCATTGTTGAGTAAATACAAAAAAAAAAATCACTTAAGAGCTATTGCACAGGGCCTGAAATTTTATATAATTCTAAAACTTTTACCTAAGATATTATATACATATTTTAAAACAGTAAGTAACCTAATAATTGCAATTGCCTATTGACTTATTAAAAGATAAAAAGAAAAACTCATTTAGAAAAGCAATTATTTTGGGTGTTTGTTTATTTGTTTTTTAATGGTACAAATGTTTACAAACCAGGCTTAGGACTTTATAGTAAGAATTCTGGAATTTTGGTTTCTTTTAAAAGCACAGAAACATGATAATAGGTTTTCTTTTTAATCCTAGGTAAGGGATATGTGACTACTTCAGATTGTTCACAGCAGCTGATTATGATTTGCCTCATGCTCTAGCAGGAGCATGATTTTGCCAGCTTCGGACAGTCTCTGTGATTGTCTGACATTTGGAATTCTGGAGACTTTTCAGAAGGCAGTGTGGGTTGTTGGTTGGTTGTTGTGTTTGAGGTTTGTTAAGGAGTCGTAAACAAAAAAGAAACAAGGAGAAATTAGGTATCCTGAGACCTCTAATCAGCAGTAGTAGATCAATCAGAAGTAGTCTAATGAGAGCAGCTCCCCCTTTCTGACCTCTGACTTTATTCTGTGATCTCTTTCCTTTCTCTCTATCCTTCTCTCTTCTCTAGTGTTAGAAAGGAAAAGGGGGAGAAGAAAGAACAACCCACAATGTAGCCACAGATAGCTACAGGACTCCAGAACCTGTAGTGAGAATTCTGGTTTCCTTAGAAACCCAGTTGTGTGACTATGCTTTTGTTTTAATCCCAGGTGCGGAATATGCTTCAGTTTGTCCACAGCCACTAACTAGGACTATCTTGTGCTCTAGGAGAGGCAAGGATTTTGTCAGCAACAGATAGTTTAATTCTGGGGACTCTGGAGAGGGTACAAATTTAGAAGCCCAGAGGGTCTGTAGCAGCTGCTGCCCCAACTGCTGCTGTGCCCTTGCTGTTGGTTCATCCTGCAAATATATTTGCTATTGCTGGACTGCTGGATGTTCTGACAATGAAGACTAGACTTGCCCCTAGGAAGGCAACACCATTAGTCAATAGGAAGTTGTCTAAAGAAGTCTATGCCCTCTTTCCCCTCCAGCCTTCTTCCTCTCCCACGAAGTGTTGGGGGGTTATAAGGGATTAAAGTGGAATAAAGGTCGAGAAGAAGGTAGAGAGATATAAGAACCTAAAAAAGTAGTAAACAAATAAGCCAACAAGAACCCTTACATTTATTACCAGTTTTTCAACAAAGGTGCCCACATAATCCAACGAGAAAAGAATGAATAGTGCTGGAAAAAAACCACTGTTTAAAGAATGAAGATAGATGCCCAACACCACTCACAAAAGTTAGCTCAAGATAATCAACATCTAAATGCAAAGCTAAAAACATAAAAACTCTAAGGAAATACAGAAGTAAATCTTCATGGCTCTGGGTGGGCAATGACTTCTTAAAAATTACATCAGAAGTACTATCAGTCAAAGAGAAAAAGGAGACCTTTATTAAAAATTAAAAATTTACTCAGCAAATAGCAACTCACAGTTCTGATAACTGACTTCAGCCCAGAACTACAGAGTCAACAACAGGCTTAAAACTCAGAATGACAACGTGAGTAAGTAGATCTCCAAAGGGGGTTACAGATAGATGTCCAAAGATTACATGGGTGCAAAGATTCTAGTTGCCTAAGGAAAGTACCCAGCTGTGCCTCTCAATTTGCAAGAGAATTTCTGAATTCTACACTTTTATAAGCATATAGTGGGTTTTTTTTTGGGGGGGGGTCTTGCTTACCCAAAGGCTTTTTAGTTATTTGAGACAGATGTTCTCGCTATGTTGCTCAAATAGGTCTTGGGTTCACAGGCTCAAGACATCTTTCTGTTCCAGCCTCCCAAGTACCTGGGGCTTCTGGTGTGTGCCACTAAACCTAGTTCAAAGGTGTTTTTCTCTCTCCTCTCCTTTCTCCCACTTGACCTCAGTTTGTTTGTTTGTTTGTATTGGAGACAATGCTGGCTTTAAATTTCTGAGCCTCCTATGTGGGTCAATGTTAAGGTGATGCATGATTGAACAGTGGAGAGGTAGGCGGGGAAAAGGCTAGGAAAACGAAAGAAGAGGGAGGAGGAGGGGATCAGGGAGGAATGAAGATGGAGGCAGATGTTTATATTTCTCTCAGTGCATCTCTAGCTTGATGAGGTTGTTATTATTTCTAAGGGTTTCTATGGGTCTTTTTATCTCATATGGAAGTGCAGTTTGTATCTTTGCCCATTGATTGTAAGCTTACTGTGTAGAGGGTTTGTGGATTGAGAATTTAATACATTAAAAAATCTGCTTGATAAGCTACCTGGCTTTGGAGTCATGTTCGTGCCTGGGCGGTGGAGGAAAGGAACACACCAGGGTGGTCAGTAGGGTGAGCCTTGCCAAAGTTCTTAGAAGCCGTGTGAGGCTGCTAAGTTAGAGAACCCTGGGACAGATGGCTGCATGGGAACTGGTAGCCAGAGTTCCAGACTAAAAGAGAGACAGCTGAGAGAGGACAGTGTGGGGACCTAAAGTGTGTGCTCAGCTCTGCACTAGAGCGGTGTCCACAGAGTGAGACCGCAGGGACCAATAAAAGGCAACGCCATTCTATTTAATATTTACTGAAACACTCCTGCCTCTGCTCCCAAAAGTGCTGGATTATCAGCATGGGACTTACTTATACTGTGAAGGCTATTTTTGATTGTCAACTTGACTACATCTGGAATTAACTGAAATCCAAGCAGCTGAGCACACCTGTAAGGAGTTTTTCTCGATTGGATCATTTAAAGTTGGAAGACTCATATTAAGTCTGGCCCACACCTTCTAGTGGCAGCCTCTTAAAGGTCACTGAAAGTGGAAGCTTTGCTCTTGCCTGCTTGCCCTCAGTCTTACTGGCAAGTTCAGTCCTTCACTGGCATACAACGACTGGATTCTTGGACTTTCCCTTGGAAGACAGCCATTTTTTGAATTATCAGACCACAGCCTGAAAGTCCCTTTAATAGATGGTGTTTGCACTTGTGTGTGTGTGTGTGTGTGTGTGTGTGTGTGTGTACACATATATATGTATACACATATGCATTCATTCTATCAGTTATGTTTTTCTAGAAAATCCCTAATACATACAGCAAGCCCAAAGACTTTGATGCACAATAACTTACAATTTGTGAGTGATAGCAAGGTCAGAGCATGTCAAAAAGTAAAAGCCAAATACAAGGCCCAACCAACTGTCTAGGGAACCAAACTCTCTGCAGCTAAATATTCATATATAAAACACCAGTGTGAGCTGCAAATGCATTCAATTTTAAGGTTTCTTTAGATTCGGGTACGGCTCTTAAATAATGTCCTAAGTAACACTTGGTAGTAAATGGTGTTTATTGAGCATCTTCCAGCACTTCACATTGCTCTACTGTAGACAATCCTCCATCAGGCACTAGTTACA
Organism: Micromys minutus; assembly: GCF_963924665.1. Lineage (NCBI taxonomy): Eukaryota > Metazoa > Chordata > Mammalia > Rodentia > Muridae > Micromys > Micromys minutus. Next base: position 41,079,901 of record NC_137956.1, on the reverse strand, counting down.
ACCTTCTTCACCTTACAGGTAAGACCCACACAGACAGTGAAGAACTGCAGGTTGGTCAGAAAGTAACTGTTGTGGAACACTGTTCTCTTAGGGGAGTTGCCATTAGCATCGTCATCAGAGCAACTAGAATTAACCAGAACAAATTGGGCCTGTTGGGGTAGAAGAGAGGGCTCGGTGTGATTAAGAGAAAATACTACTCTTGAAATGGACCTGAGTTTAGTTCCTGGCACCAAGGTAAGGAAGCTCACAGTAGCACCTTAGGCCTCCACACACATACACATTTATACAGACACAAATACAATTTTTAAAAAAGAAGAAGACTGGGCCTACTGACATTTTCTCATAAGAAAACACGGAGAGACTATTAGATCCTCATTTAAAGTTCGAAACCATTCCCTCCCATCTGCACCTCCCTGCCAGTTGCATGTAATTCTGTTTCAGATGCATAGGATCTGGTGGGGGTACAGGAGTATTGAGACTGTGGAAACTGGACTGGAGAGAGGCATCTGAGCAGCTGTGGGAAAGCTTAAATCCTGCTGGGGTGACTTTTTGGTGATATAACCCTTTATGGGTCACCCATGCCGCTGCAAATAAGCCCCAGAAGCTCACTGGGTCACCAAGTGAGGCTAGAGTGGAGTCATGACTCTGGTCTATTACTAGTGCCCTATCAGAGCTGAGTAGACAAATACACTAAGTGTGCCCAGAGTCAGTTCATGTACCACTCAGTTTTGAGGAAATGTTTAATAATTCTGAATGTTAACTACCAATTAAAAAGCTGCTCTTAAAAATAGCTAAGCAAAAAATATGGTAAGATTTTATGGGGAAAAAAATGAAATATTCTTCCTTGCCCACACTCCCTGCAGAGGCAAGCAGTGCAGAGAGTCAGGCTGTTTCCTTTCACATGTGTGCACAGGCGCCCTCTTGCCTGTTTTACTATATTTAACACTAACTATATACATACATTTTGTTCCACAGCTTGTTGTTTTTTCAATTAAAAAGCTACTTTTCATGAAAAGCCTATACTCACTAGAATGAAGTAGGTATATTATATTCATTCATTTAGCTCTATAAACCTTTGGAATGCCTTGCACTTACTCTTGTAGATACTTGCTGGTGTTTGGCTTAAAACAAACAAACAAAAACCCCTTTAGTTTCTTCATCATACCCAGCTTGAACTTAATACTGAAACATGGAGGGGGTGGGCATAAAATGCCATTTACAACCGAATGTCTCCCTGACATATTTACAGTGGCAAGTACAGACATCCTTGTCGGGAATAGATAAAAGTTATACAAATTGACCTCCAAATTATTTTCCTTAAAGATTGGATTCTCTTAAATGTTTCTAAATTACATTATCATTGTCTATATACCTCGACACACATGTGGAGAGCAGAGGACAGCCTGCAGGTGTCAGTGCACTCCCTCCACCTGGCCTGCAGGTGTCAGTGCACTCCCTCCACCTGGCCTGCAGGTGTCAGTGCACTCCCTCCACCTGGCCTGCAGGTGTCAGTGCACTCCCTCCACCTGTGCGCTTCAGGGATCCAACTCAGGATCAGGCTTGACGAAAGCTACTTTACTGGGGAGACTTCTTGCCAGCTCCAAACTCGTTAAGACACTACACACGTCATCCTTCTTACATACAGGCAAGAAAAGAATCAGTATGTATGCATCAGGCCTCTTCTTCTCAAAGGGCCAGAACAATGCTTCCTCCGTCCACTTTAACCAGAAATGGACTTGGTGACAGAATCAGGCAGTGCTTCCCTTGTGCTGGGAAGAATGCCAAGGTCCAGTTCTCAATAAAAATACCTTGAGAATATTTGTAGGTGCTTGTCTAATGTTATACGGTTAAGACCCAAGAGACAACTAAATATTTTACAAGTAGTAAAAAATTGTAAGAGCTGAGTCTGTCAGCACACAGTTACAATCCTAGCATCCAGGCCAAAACAGAACAACCATAAGCTAAGACCAGCCAGGGCTCATAGAGAGTCCCTGTCTCAAAACAACAAAAAAGTGCAAGTTACACTCTCTTCTGCTCAGAATACCTCCCCCCAAACCCACACGAAACATTAAAACATCAGCCCAGATTGCAAGCTTCCCTTGACTGTGCTTTGCAGGTTAAGCACATGCTTGAAGGACAGACACTGTTAGTAAAGCAGTGAGCAGTGGGTAACAGAATGCTGGAACCACCATTGCCGACATTTCTGCAACAGAGCATGCATGGGCTGCAGCAGGAGCCCTGTACCTTCAGTTCCTTAAGCCCCTGCATGTATCTCCCTTCTACATCATGTATCTGGTCCTTCAGGTCATAGATGTCCTGCAGGACACAGGAAGGAACCATTGCACAAATATATCTCAAAACTCAAAAGAATCAGATGAAGACACAACTTAGTTCATCTAAAACTAGAGAAATTAAATATAAAATACAAACATCCACCACTCTCAAACCACCACAAGAGGCAAAATAAATTCTTCCAATTACAGTGGAACTGGAGAAATTAGTTTAGTATCAGTACTTAATATGCACTGTTTTTTTTTTAAAGTCAGCATTAAAAAACAGAAGCCAGGATGTAAATATATAATTTTAAAATGTATATTAATTCTAACACTTTTAAAATAAGTTTTAAAAATTTATAAGTCATAATTATTTTAGTATAATACTTCCTTTGCAACTAATAAACTACATAGTAAATTAATTGAAAGCAAATTAATTTACTATTCATGCATAAGTTTCAAAAACGTTATATATGCATTATATATAAGAACTCAGTCACTTTTGAATTACATAGGTACTAAGCACATTAATTGGGAAAAAGAAAGGGAAGTTATACACAATGAAAACAATTTCCAGTGAGAAATTATGTTCTGAGGACACATTTGAGTGGTGACAAGAGCATCTGCTTCAAAGGTTTCCATGATATATTTTAAATAGGCCCAATTTTAAGTGAAAACTATTATTTCTTGCGTTCAGTCACATCATGTAACGTCAAGGTGGGCTATGGCCCAGAATGGACCGTTGGAGAGCATCCTGCTCTGTGCTTTCTCTGCCTATCTCATTCCTTCTCTGATAGGTGTGTGAGTCTTGTATTCATTGATTCACTCAACAACCACTTTGCTAGGGAGCCCATCAGGAATAAGGCACTAAGACCTAAAACCACCTCTTCTTCAGAGGCTATTCTTTCAAGGGAAAGCAACACAAATGCCAAGAACTGTACAGGAGCTGCCTAACCCCGAGGCTGGAACAGCTCGTCTCAGTGTTCTCTGTCCCATGAGACTGAAGCCCCTAAAGGCAAGTCTCTTCCTTACGCAAACTCTGTGTCCTCAGCATTTAAGCCTGGTCAACAGTAAGAGCTTAAAGAACTGGACTGCCCTAGTCAACTCTCCTTCCTGCTACTGTTCTAGAACTCCTCCTTTTCTGTGGTCCTGCGATTTCACAACCAACCTCTTCTGCTACTCGGCAGTAGAAAGGCATGGCCACAAATCCTCTGATTAGTCTGCTTCTTCTCCTCTTGCCTCTGACACTACTGTTGTCTGATCCCCTCACCTCTTTCCACCTGCTCAAGCCAATTTAACTTTTACAGAAAGAAAAGGGACAGAAAAAGGCAGCTTTCTATTTGAGTCTATCTCTTGACTCACTGCCCACCCTAATCCTAAGAGCTACAAATTCACTTCAGGGCCAATTTCTTACATCTTCTCCCATGAGAGTCTACATCTGCCTACCTCACCCTCACTGCTCAAGCCCTGGGTGATAATTCTCCCTCAGGACTGTGGCTAAAGTTAGAATTACTTTTAAGAATGCAAATCAGGGGCTGGAGAGATGGCTCAGTGGTTAAGAGCACTGACTGCTCTTCCAGAGGTCCTGAGTTCAATTCCCAGCACCCACATGGTGGCTCACAACCCTCTGTAATGGGATTGGATGCCCTCTTCTGGTGTGTCTGAAGATGTTCATATAAATAAAATAAATATTATTAAAATGATACAAATCAAATCATACTGCTCTCCTATTCGATACAGCAGTTGAGATTTGTACCCCCACTGCTGCACACCTCCTCCAAACCACCTCACCCTCCACCCCCACAACCTCTTGCTTTCTTTCACCAGCAATTCCTTTCTCCCTTATCCTCTGACAAGTGTTCTGTACCTATGGCCTTCAAGTTCTCTGAACATTCAACAGAGGCTCTCCTCCAGCTTCTGTGCTTTATTAATTTTTATTCTTCCTTCAAGTCTTAGCTCACAGCTTGCTTCTCTGAAAAGCCTTTGCTATCTCTTTTCCTAGTTTTATGTGATGCCTTTCTAAACTCATTTATCCTGCTCTTGGTACCACGGCATACTATTAGCTGAGTCAACTGATGTGAATTAGCTTGTCTTTTCAAAGGACAGTGACCTCCTGAAGGCCAGATTCTGACTGGCTGTCTACATGTCCACTGCCAAGAGTTTACAAACTGAGCCTGAGTGAGCCAGTAAGTGAGCAAGGGAGCGAATGGAGCTGTTCTCACCAGTCTTGATCCATTCTTCAGATAACAGATTCAGCAAGTAAGACAGTCAAAAATAATAGCCTGGTACATTCTCATCTTCAAAATAAGAGGTTTAATAAATATGGAGACTCAAATGATGGATCAAGTAAACTTTTCACTAGCTCAGGTATTTCTGTTATCCAAATATTATACTTTTAGTACTATGAAATACTGAGAACCTGTATTCAAGTATCTAATATGATTATGGCTCAAAAAGCCAATAATTCCTTCTCATAGTCTATTGTTCTTTGTTCTATTTTTCACTCAAAACATGGCAAGGTCATTCTTAAAGAATGACTTTCATATAGATGACATGGCTGTTTGGCATGGCAGAAGCCATTACAATGCCAGCAACTCTTCAGAAGAGAGAACTGAAGGAAGAACCATCTAATCTGCTCCTCTCAGCTCTGAAATATCCAGGGAAAACCCCTGCGCTCTGACGACCATGTCTTTACAGAGCCCTATGTTGTTCCTCATACGTCACATGAAGTGTTAAAAGTTCCATGGACTACAGAGAAACCAAAGCTGCTTTTCAAAGGCAGATGAACTGTGGCTTACCCGCAGTTCACTTAATGAGGTGTCTGGGTCTATTAAGCTGCTGGTGTCCCCACTACCCCGTCTGGATGAGTTCCCGCTTAGAGGCGTTGTTGCTGAGGCAGAATTTCGAGATGAAGGCTAAAAAAGAGAAAAAAAATGACACTTGTGAACTATGTTGTCACATATGTTTGCTGTGAACAAGAAGAAAGGGGCAGAGCAAGGAGGGCAGCTGAGAGCCTGGGATAAACACCTAATAATGCAGCCAATAGCGACCAATCGCAACCCATGCTGGCCTCAAACACAGGTGAGCTGTCAGGCTAACAGTACTTCCCTACCTGGGTTCCTAACATTGCTTATGCACCTCACCTTTGCTAAGAAAGATGAACTATTTTTGGCTAAGAGCAAGAACATCGTACACTGCTATGACGAGAAACCACTTGAAATGTAGCCAATTCTAGTGAGATATAAGTATAAAATGTACACCAGACTTTGAAAGCTTTCTGCACAAAAAACAGTGGACAAAATGCACCACAGTCATCTTGGTGGAGTGTCATTTGCTGCTGCAATATTCTAATTCCAGCAATAGGCTGAGGTACGGGGTAAGGTCAGCCCAGGCTACATACAAAGACCCTGACTCAAACATCACAAAACAAAACATTTATGTTGATTCTATATTGAAATGTGTTGGTTATTTGGGTTGAATGTTATTTAAATTGATTGTTTTTTCTACAGTGTGGCTAAAAAATCTTTAAAATCACATAAGCTTATAGTTCTGCTTTGCATTATAAAATTTAATATAGGACAACATTTTCTTGACTTCTTAAAAATATGTTTAGATGCTGGATGGTGGTGGCACATGACTTTAATCCCAGCACCTGGGAGGCAGAGGCAGGCTGATTTCAGTAAATTTGAGGCCAGCCTGGTCTACAGAGCAAGTTTCTAACACAGAAAAACCCTGTCTCAAAAAAAAAAAAAAAAAAAAAAAAAAAAAAAAACCAAAACAAATGAACCTTTACTACAGAGGCACTCCACAAGGAAGCTATCCTAGTTTCCTTACAGACGTGATTATTCTATAAGAAAAAAAATCAAAAGTATGAGTTTGTTGGTCTGTTCCTAGACACTTGGATTTGTGTTTAGTGGCTTCTCAATGTCAGTTTTCAGAGACTGGAAATCAAAGAAGTCGCCAAGAACTTTAGGATGGTGTCCAGTGAAATAAACGCACCCTCCTCTCCTCTCCTCACAGGACTTTCACATGATCTAAGGCCACAGGAATTTTGAGGGGTCAAGGACAGGAAATAATGACGGAAAGAACCGCTCTGTGGGCCAATTGTGCTGAAGAGAGTAAAAGAGTCACAGGAAGCGTGGACTGACCTTGAGAGCTCTGTCCATCAAGAATTTAGACTCACCCTTGTGTAATTTTCAGCATACTGCTTGTCAGATTTTTCATCCAACTAGAAAAAAAATAGAGATAAAAATCAAGAAGATGCTTGGCATTGTTGGCTTGTGTTGGGGCAGGGGGAGCAATCTCAGTGGTGAGTTCTAAGTTCAATGAAATGTGGAACCAAAGTAAATACATTAAAACTAGAATAAAAGTTATGACAAAGTGTCAACAACTTTTAGTTCATATCCTAAAAAAGACAGGCAGAAAGCAAGCAGCATAGATTCAAAATTTTAGATTGTTTAGACAGATTTTTCTTTTTATGGTATTTAAAATACATTAAAGAAAACTCCATACAAACCTCAGTGTGAACACTGCAAGCAGCAATACAAAATGTAAACATTATTAAGATACAGAATAATGCATAAAACTATTTAATGGCAAAAGGGTTATATAAAGGTTTTTCTTTTTACACAGCAAACGCAAAGAATACAAAAGAATATAAAAATTGGCCTTTCTCCTCACCAAGCCCTGCTCTAACAAAGAACAACCAACCCAAGTCTCTCAAATCTTAACAACAATGTCGCAAACACCTTCTCTAGCTCCTTCTCCCCCTTCTTCACCTTTCTTCATAGGATGTCTTATTCCCACACTATTACACCGATCCATCTGTTTGCTGTCTGATCTCTGTCATGCGAGCCTTATGTCTACATAGGCTGTCTATACTTGAGAAACAAGGATCACCACCTAGTGTGTAAGGGCTCAGAAACGCTATACCCATCTGTCCTCACAAGACTCCCCATTTTTGTAGCTTCACAGTGGCAGGTCATCTCAACATGTGACATGCCAGTCAGACTACCCTGCCTTCTGCTGCTAAGCCTCACTTTCTCTGGCCTCCCAGACCTGCTGCAGGAAGGAAGGTTCCTTATAGACCTATTCTGAAATTCTAACTTTAGCTAAGGGAAAAAGTTCAGGGGTGGGAAACTTTACTGGAGTTTAGCTGTTATGAAAGGTCCCAGCTGTATCTGAACACGTTTCATTTGCTTGCATATACTATTAACCATAGTGAAAAGGTAACAGCAACTTTACATGAAAATAAAATATCCCCGACCCTGAGCTCTGAGATCAACCTTCCCAGCCCATCTAGGAAGGGGATTTGAAAACTTTCTTCAGTTGATTACTAAAACAGGAAACATCGTTATATTCACCTTTGCTTGGTTGACTTTACTCCAACTTCCTCACATTTGAAAGGTTTTAACTTATTTTTTATTACCCAGTTATCGTGTTTAACATAGACGTTTTACTCAGTACTCTATCAGTTATATGAATGTTGGGTTTTGGTGTTTTATTTTTTGGGCCATTTCTTGCTGTAATATTTTCAAAAGAAAATCAGTTTAATTTATTTAAAAATAAGATCAATGCTTATGTTATACAATAAGCAAGCAAGAGATGACAGCTGGAATTTTAATGTTGCCACTGTCTGCTTTACATGAGGAAAACTCCCTCTCAATCTGCTCTGGTGAAAAGCATTGCCTGATAGTTAATATCATTCAAAGTCAAGAAGGGTATCTTCTTAAACTGCTTTATTTTTCTAATTAATTTCTGCTAATACATTAATGAGAAAACAAGTATTCAAAATTAAAAATCTAGTCCATCTGAAATCCTTCCAAATGTCACCTTTCTTATAAAGTGACCCCCAGACTCACCCACTTCTACCAGACCATCACTGTGGAATAACCGCACACTTCGGAGGCTCATCACTGCAGCACCACAACACTGACTGTAGTGCTCACTGTAATCTGACAAAGTCCAACTGTCGAAACTCAAACTGATCACGAGCCAAACCTGAGGAACTGTTAAGCCAGCAGAAAGCAGCCATGCCGCAGTCCAAGTATTTTGGCTGCAGTGCCTCAGCCAGATGCTCCTGAGGCTGACACTGTAAAGCTTCCGGAGTCTCTGAAGGCGGACTGCCATGACAAGCAATGTTTACAGCAAAGACTGAAAGGACCTGCCAAACCCTAAAATGGCCTTTTAAGTGCAAGAAAATTTAATCATGCTCAAGGTATAAAAGTATACTCTAAATAAAATGCTTACAGTGTGGTTTGCTAAATATATTAATTGAATCACAATTACCCATTACCTTCTAATAAATGTCCTTCATTTGAAACACTTGGGGAAAAGTGTTTCAAATTTAGAAATTTTTTTCAATTTGTGGAAATTTATCTTTTGGAGATGGTACCCATATATTTCACACACACACTAATTATATATATATAACAGTTAAAGTTAATTTTATATATTATTTTTAGTGTAACTGAAGTTTGACGGCAACCTAGATTATAATATAAAGCACCGTGTCAATATTCAACAACCTTTAGATTTTAGGAAAAAATGACTTTTGAGTTTTTCTACTAAAAATATTCAACCCAATAATAAGGTTATCTAAAAGTTGCTTAAAGGGAAAAAAAAACACAGAAAGTGGATCTGATTCCATAATCATAGAAAGGAAATGAACAATGACTTTAATAATTTCCTGAAATGAACCTGGCTAAGGATTTCTTTCAGAAGCAGATACAATGCACAGTACGTCAGCACATTTATACTCTTTTTATTTTCCTTTATTCTAGCCTGACCCACAGAGCGAGACAAGAGGTTACAGCATATGAACCCTGTGCTTTTGCAGAACTGGCTGGCACTTTTTCCAGCATCTCCTGGGTCCAGGGTTATCATGCTGTGAGCATATAGTGTGCCCACAACACAGCAGCTGGAAAGCATCTTTCAAAGACAGGACTGGGGACAGTGTAGGACGAACCAACATAAATCCCCTTTTCATCTGTTTCAATGAGGTGAACTGAAGCTTACGCTTTTTAAATGAGAGAAAATCACTTGTTTAGAGGACATCATCAAAAGGCCAAAGTAATTGTATTTATAGGCACTTGAAAATACAAAAAGCAATGGCTCACAAGCTATAAAATAACAAGAATACTTGGAAAGCCCTGCTGTAGACAGTCTTTTGCTTACATTGAAGAGTTATTTAATTAATAGGGTCAGGAAGAGACAATCGTAAGGTTCTTCATTTCCACATAATTACAAAGCAAACTGCCAAAACTCATGTGCAGAGACTGTAACACTACTTCAGGAATCAGGAATTGAGAGACTGAAGCTATGGAGAGAACAGGCAGAGTAAATTCATTAGATTTATGGGGAAAGCAGGTACCAGTGGACCAATGGCGTGGCTCGCTCAGCAGGCAGGCACTGGCCACTGAGCACTGTGACCTCAGTCCAATACCCAGGACTACAAGAGAGGAGAACAGCAGCTCCTGCAAGCTGACCTCTGACCCACACACGTGTTCCATACCAGTGCTCATATGAACACACATACACAAAATAAGTTAAAATCGCCTCAAAATTAAAATGAGATTACTAAGCAGGTTAACAAAATGAACAACACCTCAGAGAATAACTGGTAAATCACCATTTAATTTCATATGTGGACAAAATCCTTGATTCAATCCACAGCAAGATGAGCCTGCTACACAGACAGATTTAAGAACTAGTAATGTGGAATAATTAGGACTGCAATTAAAATAATTGAAATTATTTTCTAGGATTAAAATAGTTCAGAAATAGCTACTTCATACCGTAAGTGAAGTGCTGGGTTAAAACAGGGCTTGTCTGTGTGATGCTAGCCCGGGGTGGGGAAGAGGGTTGGACAGATGAGCTCAGAAGGCAGGTCACAATGTACCTAAACTGTGAGTATCCAGCTGTTGCCATGGACACTATGCTTCTACACAGTCCCCACAGCTGGAAACTACTAGGAAGGGTGGGTACCTCAGGCCAAAGCAGAGTCCACTTTAAAACACAAAGTCAGTGGCATTTTACTAAGTAACATTTTATTATTCAACTTTTAAATTCTATCACTTCATAGCTTTATCAAAACCAAGAAGGAAGCAAGGAATGAACCAGAAACATCTGAATATGGGCCAAATATGAGGGGGTATTAGGAAAGTACTTATTTCCTCAGGAATGGCCGTTAGGTATGCAGATCAAACTGCTTGTTAGGAAATGACATGATGTAAATGGATTGGCTCTGGAATAATTCAGAAAAAAGAGCAGAGAAAAACATCCCAAACACAATAAGCGTTGGTATGGAGACTCACCAAAACTGCTGACAAGCTCTGGGGGATTCCACAGGGCGAGAGGGAAAGGGTGTTTTTAAGCACATTTTAACAAACACATTCCAAAATACTTATGTTTCATGTTAATATACTCAAGCAAATGTCTAAGAAGTTAGAGTCCTAACTTTAAAAACAACTAGTACAGAAGCTGTTAGTCACATGCCTACAACGGCACAATGGACCCATGCAATACACTCACGCTGGTCAGGTCTGAGATGCCGGCATCATCCACCTCAGAGACAACGCTTCCCCTACGATTGGAGCGACTAAAGTAATCAGCGGCAGAAACCTTTCAGTCAGAGAAAACGAGATGCTTTAAAGTCAGAAAGGAAGAACGAGCACTAGCTAAAAGTGGAAAACTGTGCACTTGTTTTCATATGATTGATGAAGCATCATGAGACGAAAAAACTTTTACAATTAACTTACTTTAAAAAGCAAAAAAGAAAAGAAGTACGTAAGTAAAGTCCTGGCTCCTAAAGCAAGCAAGCCTTCTGCAGCCCCAAATGCAATTCTCTGCCTAAGTTCACAGCAGGCAAACCTCGCACGCTAAAGGCCCTGGGAACCTTCAACTAGGGAGGGCAGTGTTCCAGGCTATTATCAAACCTCTACTATATTTTACAATATTATATTCATTATAGCTATCAACTCTGGCAATACTCAATTTCCCAACAATTCCTTCTTTTTCACGCATCACTGTATTAGGGATTGTTGGGACAAAATAATGAGGACTGGCCTGGAAAATCCCTTCCCTTGTTCTTCCAACAGCTGAGCTCTTGTATGAGAAGACACTGTCTCTGAAGACTCTTCCAAGGTCACTCACATATCCACCTCACGGCGCTCCATCACATGCACCTGCCCTCTCACACTATGAGCTGTCTTCCATCTGTGTCCCTTCTTCACTGGTTGATATCTATGTCTTTAATAGGAGATAAGCTCAGAGATCTGTCCTCCTCGATTTGACACAGCGCTCCTAGCATTTAACACAGTGCCTCAGGTATAGCAGGCACCTGTCAAATGCCTATCCCCACTCACAGTTATTCAGTTTGTTTGTTTGTTTTGAGACAGGATTTCTTGGATGTCCTGGAACTCATCCTGTAGCAAACTCAGAGATCTGCCTATCTCTGCTCCCAAGTGCTGGAATTATAGGTACGCACACCACCACCACCTGGCTTCATCAGTAATTAACTCAAGCTGTTTGCCTTGCTTTAAAACTCACCAAAAAGTGAATTCAGAAACTCATCTATGGGGACAAAAGAGTCTTAAAAGTATGAAATCTGACAAAGTCCAACAAGGACAAGCAATGATATTTTTAATCTTTAAAACAGTATTACAACTTGACTTATATATACTAATATTTACTAGCCCCTACTAACTTAGAAATTTGAAAGTTATCTTCCACAGTTATTCACTGAATGAATACACATACTAAGCCTAACAACAAAGTAGACAGCCATTAGATCTCCACTGTACAGAAACAACTGATGGGCTGTCGAGGTCAAGGCAAGCATCATCACTGAACAGCTGCTACCCTTCCCTCTGCTGCTTCCAAGATGCCTTCAGGTGTTGTGACTTTTATTTCTAGTTCAGCCATGAGTAGGAAACATTACTTGGTTTGCTGAGGAATCGCAACTGCTTTAATTAGTTGAATTTTTATCACATAAACATGTGGTGCTCCCTTCTCTATGAGAACTGTGGGTTTATAATCATCCACATTAATTCAGCTTGCACTAAATGAACTACTTTTCTGGAAGGAAAAACAGCTTCATAGGCCTCTTCTAGCTCCAAGCTGACAAACCATCTTCTACTCTATAATTTCCCCCATCATTTCCTTATAGAGAACAAAAATGTCACTCATAAAAATCTCCAACTTCTTTAAAGAGTAACATGAAGCTATTACAGCATCTACAATGATTAGTTAGGTAATGTCTGAACCTATGTTTTAAAATCTTGCCATCAACATATAATAAAGGTCACAGTGTTAAGATCTGGACACACACTGGCTCAGCTTACAAGAAGCAACAGGTTGTCACACCCTGGATCCCAGTTACAAGCACTTTGTAACTTACGAGTTGTAAGATAGTACAAATATGAGAGGCTTGTTTTGGAAAACAAACAGATAAATAGGTATGCATAAAGAAACAACAAATAAAATGAAAGTTTTTCAATAAAGGGTTTGTACATAAAACATGTGAATCTATGACTCATTCTCAAGAACAAAGCAAGCTGTTCACATAAGCTGTATGTAAGGAAAATGTTCTCTTTGTCAAATGCATATTTTACTTTGCAGCAAATCTCACATAATCATACACTGTTGACATGTAAATGCTATGTTTGTTTGCACGCAGACCATGCTCACCACACTCTCCCTTCGCCCACGACTGGCACGATCAGAAGACACAATGCTTGCGGTGTCATCATCGACGGGCTACAGAAAGTAAAACAGATTCAGTTTCTCTCTGGGTCCCCCAGACTGCAAACACACTGGGGCAGTTCAGGAGGCCACTCTCCTTGAGCACTGCAGTTGTCGTAGCCACTGTGCAGTTGTCATGGCACTAAGGAGACAACTGCACAGAGCACAGTGCAGCCATGAGCAAACTCGACACAACCAGCTAAGGAAGACTCACAGATCTGTGTGGTTCCTTGAGAGGTCAATAAATACACTTTAAGATTTCAATTTGGGAAAGGAAAAACAATGATGTTTTAAAACGAAATAACATATGTCAAAGAGATTCCTACCAGCAAAGCTCTGAGGCAGTGACTCATTTCCTGACTCTCATTCCTATGCAGCTAGCAGTGACGGGACGGTTATCCCTTCACAGGACTGTGTTCTTCCCACTGCACTGGCAGAACTCATCCATGGTACAAGTAAGTAGCCTGTCTCCATTCTGATGTCACTAAGATGCCATTCTGGCATCGCTACAGCAGAAATTCTGAACCCAAATTGCAAATGAAATAGAATCTAGCCAGGTCACAAGAACAAGGTTTTACACTAATTTGTTTTTGAGAGTGGGTCATCAAAAATTTTCTGCAGGGGAGGCTACTATATTTGGCATATTAGAAATATCACCAGGTCTGAAAACTGCCAAGTAGAATTTGAGTATACAGAGAATTAAAAGGAAACATCCGTCTGTGGTGAAACAGCCTTTATCTCCTAACACACACACACACACGTTAGTTTTATTATGTACAGGGGTGGCATCTCTAAGAACTGCGACTCAGATGGCCATAACTACAAACATAACCATAAAAGAAAGCCCAGAAAACTCATATTTTACCTGCTGTAATCTTAACGATTATTAATAATAATTTCTCCAATTTGGGATAATCTGTACAGTATACCTAAAGTAATCATTTGGTTTGGGAATGTAAATTAGTATGGTCCTTTTAGTTGTCAATATATGAGCATAAATAGCAAAATTAAAACGTATATGCTCTGAGCATGGCGGCCTGCACCTTTAATTCCAGCACTAGGGAGGCAGAGGCCAGTGGACCTGAGTTTGAGGCCTGTTTGGTCTACAGAGCGAGCTCCAGACCATCCTGAGCTACACAGAAAGACCCCCACCTCAAAGAGTACAAGGGCTGGAGGAATGGCTCAGCAGTTAAAAGCACTTGCTGTTCTTGCAAGGGACCATGGTTTGATTCTCAACAGCCACATGGTAGTTCACAATCCCCTGTAAGTACAGTTCCAGAGGATATAATATCCTCCTCTAGCGTCCAAATGCACAGACATGCATATGGCGTACACACACACACACACACACACACACACATATGGCAAAACATTTATACATATAACACAAAAATAAATATTTTAAATAATGCGTATGCTCTTAAATTTCTACTATTTCCTGATACACAATTTGTCTTGCAGATATACTCATGTAAGTACATACTTTGTGTCTGTGCACATGTGTGCATGTACAAGGGAAAGAAAGATAAAGAATGTGTGTTCATCATAGGACTGGGGAGATGGCTCAATAGGTAAAGTGTCTGCTCTGCAAGCATGAAAGCCTTAATCTGGACTCCCAGAATCCATGTCAAAGCCGGGATGGAACTGTGTGCACTGAGGACAGTGGCTCTCAGGCTCAATGGCCGGCCAGTCTAGCCTAAACAGTGTTCTCCAGGTTCAGTGAGACTTCATCAAAACAAAGAAGGCAGAGGGGGTAACTAACAAAGACACCTGGCATTGGCCTCTGACCTCCGCATGTGAATGCACAGCTCATGTATAGACTCAGATAATCTTTGACCATCTAAATGACCATCAGTACTAAAATTATTTTTAAAATAATACCTATGCCTTTGTGGGATAGCACACTGACATCAAAAAGATTTGACAATGTGTAACTATCTCAAAGTGGTGATAATTGAAAAGGGCCATAACTTATTGTTAAAAATAATAATGTCAAAAAAAGATGCTATAAATCTGTATGCACTGGCACAACATACTTTAAGAAACATAGAGCAGTAACATACTGGAAAGGAAGCCATTTGTGGTCAGAATGAAAGCACTCATACATTTCCAACACATCTCTGACAGTAGACCTGCAAGCATGTTCCATGTTATTGGGGCTTACTAACACTGTGATGAGCTTAAGAGTTGGTTTGTTCACCTCTCCCACCACTTCACAGCAGAGGGGTTAGTAAACAATGGAAACTGCAATGCAGGAACTTGTGCAGGGAAAGCCCAGAGCAGCACACCCAACAGGAATATCAATACTTAAAACAGTGTTTCTCATGAATGGCAACACAAAAACTTTAAGGCTACTCAATGGCCTCAGTCGTAGACGCAGTTAAGAAATTACTCAGGTCCACACAGCAACAGTCAGTTAGTATGTTAGTACTTGATGTGTATGGACTTAGGAGTATATAACCCATGCACAAGATGGTGAAACACATCACTCCATCCCAAAGTGTGACTGTAGAGCAACTAAACATTCCTGAAGCATGCAGAGACTTTAGCTCACCACAGGACTGCTTCTCGAGGAACTCGCTCTGGATGAGTAGTAACTGTATTCAGACGGCTACAAAGTTTCCAAGAAGAAAGGCTTTACAACAATGGCCAGCTCAGTTTCTCTGCTGGGAGTACAGTGACCCTACTCTTAACTTTTGATGCCCAAGGTGAAAATAGCTGCTTTTCCTTGGTCTGACACCCCACCTCACACCCACCCTTAAATGGGGGAGGAAATGCCCCAAAGAGCTTCACTATAGACTCTCCTCATATGTTAACTCATAACTTCTAGTTGTCACCTTATCATAACTGGCTTAATGAATGGGTCGTAATTTGTAATACAAGGCCTGTTCCTTCCTGTAATCCTCCCCTCCCCCCTTCCCCATTTTGACTTACAGTTCGAGAACCATAAGGGTTATACAATCCACCATCATACAGTGAGGCCTGAAGAACAAAAGATTATTACTTGACTACTTAGCACTGGTGTTGTTTTGAAAATATCATTATTATTTTGGAACTTTATAATTTAAAAAATGTTTAACAGTATGTTATATGCACTTACTTACATGGTTCACTGTATCGGTTTCATTATAACCTCATCAATATACTTGGTTAGAAAACACTGCAGTATTTTCTTTCGCCTCATGTTATAACATGAGGAAGCAGACACTCCTGGGTTCCAGTCAAACTGACCGTAGAACAACAAACGACTAGAAGCACCGACAACTGACATGTCACAGAAAGCTATTGCTTATGTTTGAATTCAGCTTAATAGATTTGACTGCCATAGCGAGGGCCATAACTGTAAACAAAACTATGGGAGTGCAGCAGGACCCAGCACAGGAAACAGACTCTAAATACAAGCTACCAAAAGTCATCTGTTTCTACATTGGCAAAGAACAGGATTATTTTTCATGCCCTAAGGTTTGTAGCCTAAGCACAGGCAGCGTACACTGCAGGGCACATGGCAGGAAGGCCACACAGCTCAGCCCCTGACAGTGGCCCTACTGCAGAGCACACACTGGAAGAAGGAAATACAAACCAGACTGGTACTTCTCAGCAGACCAGAAGTTACAGTAGGGGAAGCCTATGAAAAAAGTGCACTAATTAAACCTAAGGAAAGTCGAGGGGAGCCATGACAGCAGCGTGTCCTTGGACAGTACTGACCCTGCTCTGACTCCTGGATGTCCCCATCGGCTCGCTGCACAGGGAAGAAGACTGCAAGAGAGGCAGAACAGGAATAAGCAAAAACAGAGGCAGAAGGCACTCACCATCATGCACGCAGAAGACTTTAAGTTATGAGTTTTGATTTCATAACTCATTAGTCAGCCCCAAGCACTTAAAGTAGTGTAAAAATTTATGAAATAAGAAAAAAGTCACTAAAAACTTTGAATACTAATCGTTAAAGGTAGGGGGAAAAATCACCTCTAAGGGTTGTCCATCAATATGTCTACAACCTTTTGTTTTTATAAAATTATTGGCAGGGTGCAAGACAAAGACCCAAAAATGCACTGAAGAAAGGGGCCCTGGCTCTGGGAGTGTATAAAATGGTGGCCTCAGAGCAGTCGCCAGTAGCTCCTGGGGCACTGCCAATGCTTTTGTGACAGACTCCCAGTGGGTTTGGCCAGGTTATAAAGGACTCAAGTAAGCAAGCCCTCAGTTACTGCTATCTGCCTTTTTCCAAACAAGTCTGAAAGTCTTTCCAGGCATACATGGACACAGCATGCTAGCTGACCAGAGAAGCCGCACTCACCAGCTGAGTCCATTCACTGAGAGCACTCATTACAAAAAATTGCATCTCCTTCCCTGCTGTGGCTTAAGACACAGTTTTAGTTCTTTTCCCCTAAACCTAGACAAACAAGAATATCGAGTGACACCGTGTGTGTGCGGGCAAGTTTTTGAGTTGATAGTATTTTCAGTGCTCAAAATTGAATCCAGAACCTTGCATGTGCAAATGAAGTATTCTATTACATACATTTGCTCCCATTTCTCAATACTTTTAAATGTATTAAATACCACACATGATTGAAATGCTAAATGCCAGGCAGTTTTGGCACAGCCTTTAATCCTAGCACTGGAGAGGCAGAGTGAGGAAGATCTTTGAAGTTTCTACCTTACTGTGGTGATGTGGGTAGCTGAGGCAGGATGACCAGCCCAGGCTACAGAAACACACCATGTCTCAAAATCAAACAAAACAAGCAAAAACACAAAACCATTTGGGTATACCCAAACCATTCATAGATTAGTTACAAATAGTAAAAATGCAAACTGGAGGGTTAGAAATGTATTAAGATACATGAGAACAAAAATCTTTAGACAAACCCGGAAATAGTAGGTAGAGGCAGGTTTGCTATGTCTAAGACTGCTATAGTTTCTCTGGTCAAAGTAGAGGCCACTCTGCAAAAAGCAAAATTTAAGTTTTCTTAGGATACATGTTTTTGATGCAACCACAACTCAGACAAACTTTGAACACACAGGCAAAATCTGATGCTGTACAGGTTCCTCTTCCCAGAGCAAGGCCTTTAAGGCAAGGATTACAGCAAAGAAAGGACAAGACGCAATGGCTTAGAATTTCTTAGAAAGGATGGGCATTAAAGGTCAGCCACTTCAAACAAAGTCTCTACTAATTATTATTACTTAAAAGACCAGACAACACACCTTCAAATAAAATAAAATGCAAATAATGGAGTTACTCTTACTCTATATTTAAGAATGAGCCTGAAAAACCTAGGGCTACTATCTAATTACCACCTTTATAAACTACTGGATTAGAGAAATCCCTTCCCAGATCTCCCTCTTTGTAGAGGTTAAGTACATGAACCTCCCTGCCTAGAACCTCCCTTCTCTACTGCTGACACTACTTAAAGGGCCCTGCCTCTACCCAACCCATACCCTCTGGGTTCTGTCTTCTGCCATCTCTGCAACTCACACCACAAGACTGCCAGTGCCCCATTCTCCAAGGCCTCTCTAATCTGTTTTCAGCTATATTCTTCCTCCCTTTTCCCTTCCAGCTACATCCTCCCAAGGGTCCCATGGGATCCCAGAACTGGCAGGGAGCTGGAGACTGCATTTCTGCCAGGGGCACAATAAGGAGGAAGAGGTACTCCAAGCACCCTGATTCTGCAGCATTTGCTCTCTACATAAATGCTTGGTCAAGTGACTGGAATGGAAAGCTTATTGGTTCTGCAGTGTAATCACATAGGGAAAGGGTCTGTTACACACTTCAGTTTCTACCAGTAAGTATATTCCAGGTTTCGGTGCTATCCATAATACCACAACTAGATCAAACTTCTGAAATAGAACTAACCAGTGCATCTTTATAAGAACTAGAGGACCGCTTCTTCATCCCATGGGTGTGACTGTAAGAATGATTCTGGAAATAAATATTGAAAGTTAACTTTAGATCATAAAATGAAATTTTAAGAACGAAACTCGCAAGTTACTCTCTCTGATCTCTCCTTGTGTCCACCACTATCTAACCCGATGTCTGGCCAGCTAAAGAAAACCTATTAGGACACAGAATCAGAGGGATGTCTGTGGGGACCTTCACTGCACCTTACTTGAGTCTCATCCCCCACTTCCTTGCCTTGAGAACACTATATGAGAACTCATACCCTTTAGACATCTTATCTAAAGCAAAAGCAAAGCTGTAGACAAGCTAAAAGTTCACATAGGCACCACTCAAGACAGCATTCTTCTTTGGATTTAGTTTATGTGTATTTATTTGTGTGCACATGCCAAAAAGGGCATGGATCCCCAGAACTGGCTTACAGTGGTTGTGAGCTAGCCGGCATGGATGCTGAAAGCTGAGCTCAGGTCCTTTGCAGAGCAGTAAGCACTCTTAAACCTCAAGCCAGCTCTCCAGACTTCAGACAGTACTCTTAGATAAAGTTAGTAGATCCATGCATATGCTGCTTAGAAGAGAAATGCCTAAAACATATGCTCTGAAGCTATACAAAGTGCTTTGAAAAGATGGTTATTAAAAAAAAATCACTTTTCCTAGGGGACAAAGGACAGTCCTGTTATTAACAGACAACTAACAGACAAGAAGCTCAATCTATGTAGTGAGATTGTGACACTCCAAGTATCTAGAAACAACAAAGGGCAACAGGCTGTCCTAGGAAAACTATCTCACATAGAGTCAGATCCTCAACAATAAGGACAAACACATTTTCTTATTGTGAATGTTCTTTTATATTTCACTAAGAACATTCTAAGTGAAAACTAGGTAGTCCAGAAACTTGGGCAATCTAACAACATAATAGTATCCCAAAGAAAACAGGCCAGCTTGACTTCCTTAGCTAATTCAGCATGTCAAACCAAAATACTTGGTCATCTTGAACTGCCACCCATCACCACTGGATGTTTCAATTAGTAACCTGCCAGCTTATGACACCAAATCAAGTACAGGTCTGTGTTATCAAAGCTCAGGATGCATCAAAACACTGTCAGTGGAGCTGGAGAGATAGCTCAGAGAGTAAAGATGCTTGCTGTCAAGCCTGATGCTAGATAAACTGAGTTCAGTCCCTGGGACCCACATGTTAGGAGAACCAGCTTCAATAAATTGCCCTCTGACCTCCACATATATGCCATGTGACACATACACAGGCAAAACAAATAAACATGAAGTTAAAAACTAAGCCAGCCAGTCTTCCAGTGTAGCACGTAAGCACAGGGTGCCAGTTTTTCTCTTAGAGACAGATGGAACCACAATAGATCTTAGTAATAGTCAGGGAGCTTGGCTCTTACATTAAATATCCCAATCATTTTGAGGTGGTGTGGTGTGGTGTGGTGTGGTGTGGTGTGGTGTGGTGTGGTGTGGTGTGGTGTGGTGTGGTGTGGTGCGGTATTGAGAAGCAACCCTACAGCCTTGCAATGATTAAAGGTACCTCACCAGTGGGTGATGCTCTTCATCCCTGATCCTGAAGTCTCTGGGAAAAAACTATTATTCCAGTAACAGATTATGCTATAATTGCAAAAACAATGGTTTTTGTTTTGTTACACATCTTCTCCCAAAAGATCATAACAAAACCATGAAAGTTAGTCATAATCTATGATTAGCAACAATTCATGTTTAGAAAGTGAAATCTCACACTTAACACAAAGTCATGCACTACATACTAATGAAGAAACTCTTGATGGTCTGTCCTTGATGGTATCATACTGCAGTTCAGAAAAGTAGGAAAGTTGGTTGTATCGCCACAGTCAGGAATATAAGAGAAAAAGCAACCTGTCATTATTAAAATCAAAGAAATTCTACTTCAAAAGCAAAAGATTATTAAATACAAAAGCTATTATATTTGGATGTAACCTTTACTTTTTCAGTAGAAATTGTTGCTCAACTGCCTGTATAATTAAAACTTTGTTTTATGTCAGGCACAGTTATGTGCACCCATAACCCTATCTATTCTGGAGACAGATGGCATCCTAAACATCCAAAAGACTGTGCTCCCCATCCCTCTTTGGGCTTCACTGGGGACTGAGCTTTGTGCATGTTGTGCAAGCACTTTTGCCACCGTGATACACCTCAGTCTCTATTTCCCTTTCAAATAACAAAATTCTGAAGCAGTGATAGAAAGATGACTCAATCTTAGAACATGGTGGAACAGGACAGCCAAGGAAGGCTTAAAATGTAAAGGAGAACCATTCTGAGGTCAAGGATGCTTTCACCTCATTCTGTGGCTCCTACTGTTTGCCATCATTTGACAGACACCAAGCAAGGGGGAGCACAGCCTGATCTGGCTTGCAAAGAATAATCCTGGGATCAGAGCAGGATCACTTCCTTGAACCTACTTAGAGACGTACGCCCTAAAATCTTATTTCTTCAAGAAAATGCTCAACAAAATGGGAAATATGGCCAGAACAAAATGTGGTATACACAACAGACAAGCAAGTTGACATTAGATAGAAAACCCACATTTTCAGGTAGGATCCTTTAAAAGAAAATGGAACATAGCTGTGTGAATTTAGTCTCCTAACAATGGCTCTTAAGCATCCTCACAAGTTTTTAAACAATCTTACTTGAAGGTAAACATATATCACACAGCATTTAAAAACACTATTTTGTAAAAATATCTTTTACATTTTTACACTGAGTTAGGGCATTAGGAAATATTACTCAAAACCTTGATCTGCAATAATATTTTCCTAGATTTAAGTTTATTTCCTCTTAAAATCAATTCAGTGAATTTAATTAGCAGTTTAAAAAAATGAAATAAAGAAGAAAAACATCACAGGATGTTGTTCACAGAAGAGTGAATATCATTTCATATCCCAACACATATTGAACATATTGAGTTCAAGGCCAGCCTGAGCCACTCAATGAGCCTTTATCTCAAAAACAAACAAACCATAGATATTACACCTACATATAGGTACATAAATTTTATATGGAATTTTCTGAAATGTGTTTCAGTGATACATACATACAGAGCTAGGAATCTGTATATATAGACTAGACAAAGGAATAAAATATATTTCTGGTGGAGATCATAATTTATAAAGCTTAAAACAGTCTAGAAGTTAAAAATATACAGTCTAACTTTAGTAAGATATTGAAATACTAGTCCAAATATAACAAAACCTGTCTATTTGTATTTATTTAAATAGTCATTTAGAACATACATGGCAGAAACCTCAAGAAAAAAGTATTCCATTCAACATACGGCTGTTGTACAACTTTACCACTGGAATAAATTCACTGAAAATGTTGTATGTGACATTTCTCTGCAAATCAAATCTCTTCTCTAGAAAAGTTTTAGTTCTCTTTCCTATTAAAATATTTCATGGGCTGGAGAGATGGCTCAGCAGTAAAGAGCACTGACTGCTCTTCCAGAGGTCCTGAGTTCAATTCCCAGCACCCACATGGTGGCTCACAACCATCTGTAATGGGATCTGATGCCTTCTTCTGGTGTGTCTGAAGACAGCGACAGTATAATTATATATAGTAAATAAAACTTTAAAAAATATATTTCTTTAGAAAAAAAAAACCCATGACCAAAACATATAGTATTAAAGCACATGTTCTTACACATAAATTATCCTACCCCAACCAGGTAAGTCTGCCTTCTTACCCTCTGTAGATGACAAGGTATTTTAACAAGCAGAATCAAAATTTTTTATTCCAATTTTTTCTTTTTTCAAAATATAATGTGGGGTTCAGTTAGCTTTAAAAATTCCAGAATATATATAGCAGAGAAATCCATAAAGTGGATATAGCAACAATTGGACACACACACTCTCACACTCATTCTCTCTCTCTCTCTCTCTCTCTCTCTCTCTCTCTCTCTCTCTCTCTCTCTCTATGACACACACACACACACACACACACACTCACACACACACATTATCTGATAAAAGGCAGCTGGTAGTGATCTCACTTAAAAATTATTTATCAAAAGAAGAAAAATTGGGAATATCAAGGACTCTGGATAAAACACTTCCATGTGTGCTATTACAATCTATTTCTTCTAAAGAGCACTGTCAACTTGACATAGCCCACAGTCATCTGAGAGGAAAGGCTTGAGGGAAAACTGCCTAGATCAATGGCCTGTACAAATATGGTGGGGAAGTATAAGAGGAGGGAGGTGATTTTATTAATTGATGTATGAGGGAGGGCCCAGCCCAGGGCAGGCAGCACCACCCCTAGGCATGAGTCTTATAAAGAAGCTAACAAGCAAATGTTTGCAAGCAAGCCAGCAAGAAGCATTCCTCCAAGGTTTTGCTCCAAGCTGTTGCTTGAGATCCTACCCTGAGCTCTCTCAGTGATGGGCTGTGACCTGGAAGTGTGAGCCACATAAACCCTCTCCCTCCCCGAAGATGCTTCTGTCCAAGCATCTTTTTTTTTTGCTAAAGTAAGATCTAAAAGGATGAAAATGTTTTAATTCTCAGAGAAACTTGCTTTAAAGTTTAAACAAGGAAACAAAGCAGAAACGTTCATGCTTCACCAGACTATTCCTGTTGTTCTTCTGTGCAGAATACTGAAAATTAACAATAAACACATGGAAATCTAAGTCCACACATTTCATAATTACACACCATCATGTCTCTTCTCTTGGGCGGACTGGCTCTGCTCCAGTGTGTTCCAGTAATATCCTTCGATGAACTCTTCAGTGAAATTAAACAGTGTAGTATTAAAATATCAAAAGACAAGTTTAAAGAATAATTTAAAAACTTGGTTCACAATTATTTCAAAGGCTTATATGACTAAATAAATAGTAACTACCCAATAAAAACTCCACAAAAGAGGAAGTGACTGTCCTACTCAAAGTCGCTGTTTCCTAATTTGAGATTTCTACTATTGACTTCTTGTATTCGGTGTACAAAACAATAGTCAAACATTTATAGTGTTTTCTAAGCAGCTATATGGCTTAGTTACCCCATGTTATTAACAATCTGCTCCAGTAACAAGCAAGCATGGACAGTTCTATTTCGTAGTCCAAGATTCTGACTTACAAGTCCCTCCCCCAAGTCAGAATTCAGTCTCGGGTTTCTTTTCTTCTTTTTATCTTTAGTCTTAATGTCTATAACATTTCCCCCCACACAGCTTCTATCAGGGGTACCTTTCAATAGAGCAGTTGCTAAACCTGGACAAATGGAAAGTTCAAAGTCTCAAGAATTCAGCACAAAAACCATTAAATGCACCTGACCCATTTCAAAACCGAATAAATGTGTAGATATTATTAGTCTTTTAAATACATAACTCTCAAGCTAAAAAGAAAAGACAAGTAGAAAAACAATAAAACCTCTAAATTATATAGTAAACCACAAGAATATTAAGGTCACCATTTTAGACATTGTATTAATTTTTATACAGGACGGAAGTTGTCTGACATGTTCAGATTAATGGAAATGGTAGTCATTTTAAAAGCCAGTACTCCAGAGCTACTGACAACTCAGTGGCCTACCCCATACTCTGGGCCCAATCCTCAAAGCAAAACAACAAATCAAACTCCACAAATAGTTGGAATCCTACCATCATCTCATTAAAACAAACCATGGAAAGGGTCTCAAAGCCTGGGGGTGTGGCTCAACCTTGAAGGAGAAGCACTTAGAAGTGGGCTCCATCCCCAGAGGGATCAAAATCAAAGAACACTGTTTAAGAGAAATGTAATTTACTTATCAGTGAGAATTCAAAATTAATTATGTAAAAATCTATACATGTAAAATATGTTGCATATTTAGAACTTTTTAAGTTCAAGCACAGTTTTTTTTTTTTTTTTCTTCCAGTGATGGAGATTAAGCCCAGGTCCTTGCACATGCTAGTCCAGAACTCTACCACTTAAGTTACATCTTCTGTCCTCATATATTAACTTTAAAAATTCAAGGAGTCTTCCTCTACCCATGGAAGCATGTACAGGTACCATTGAAAAGAAAAGAATTAAAATTGTAGCTTTAGACCCACTCCAGGTGAATAGCACCTTACCAGTTTAACTGAAGATTTCTTTTCTTTGGAGCTTTAACTTAAAATTCCCTAGCTTAGGTCAAGCTTAAAGGTCAACTAACCAAATCCAGTCTCCCTGAGTTTATATGCAAATTTACTCAGCTCAATAAGAAATGTATGAAAGTTCATGCTATGGCATTATAAAAGCAAAGAAATTGGTCACAAAAAGAAAGAGGGGAATATTTTATAGCCTTGGAATCTCCACTTTGAAACTTCGGTGGACTTTGGAAGAATTTTTTAAAAGTAATTTAAAGAGGAAAGAAAAACTTTCCCTAGTAGGAAATACAGCAAATGCATGCATTATCTGCAAACACTCACACACACTCACACACTCACTCACTCACACACTCACACACACACACACACACACACATACGTTAAAAACATTTTTAAAGTGTTTTGCCTGCGTGTATGTATGTGTACAATGTGTATCCCTGCTGCCTGCAGAAGCCAGAAGATGGCATCAGATGCCCTAGATCTGGAGTTATAAATGTGAGCTGCAGTCATGTGGATGCTAAGAATTGAACCCAGGCCCTCTGCAAAGGCAGCAAGTACTTTTTAACTGCTGAGCCAGCTTTCTGACCACCTATAATGCCACCTTAAAGCCACTGATAATCTTAGATTTAAAAACTTGAAAATAAAACAATTCTAAAATTTGTAACTAAAGAAAGCAGTTATAACTTAAAACAGTGTGTGAAGTTATTCTTAAAAACCCAATAAATTACATCCACTAAAAGAAAACAATGTATTAGAGTCCAATGGACTGTTTACAGATATAAATGTGTTAATACCTGGTATGTCAGAATAGCTTAGCTAGGCCATTTTTTAATATGGTAGGAAGAAGATCAGAGTTGGAACAGATAAACCCCTTAATTTGAAGGATGACTTTACTGACAAAAAGCATAAATAACATAAAATGCAGAACATTCTTAAGGCACAATTTCCTGAGAAGTAAAAGGAGAGGCTTGCTGTAGCACAGCACAGGGGGCTTTAGGCAACAAACTGCACTCAATTTACAGTATCTACACTAAAAGGCTGGGACATTACACGGTGTCAATCAAAATGTCAAGGCATAATTCCTACACATAGGGCAAGAAAAATGTTCAAGTCAATAATTTCATGTAATTATAATTGTAAATAATCAGGCAACTCCCAAAGCTATTATAGTTCATCCGATAAATTGTCAGTTTAAGAATTGAAGAGAGAAAAAAACTAAAATTTAGAACAAAGCAGATATTATTTTATAAAACTCAACCTTACCATTTTGTAAAATTTTTAAAATCAAAGGTATTTCTGTAGAAATTGAGAATGGATCTCTGTTAAGATAAAAATAGCTAAGATTTTAGAAGTGATTCACTTCTAGCAATAATTTGAGAGAAAGCATCTCTTTCCACTAAAGAGCTTTGCCAGCATTTTCCCCTTATTGTTAAAGGTAGAAGTATAAATGGGTATTGTCAGATTGCTTAGATAATCAGTAATGCTGAAGGAAGCCCAAGGTTAAAAGCTTTGCTATTCGGTGTAAGCAACTTAGAATACCAACCCTGTGACTGCCAAGGCTTCGAAGAGACAATGTATCCTCAACTCCCTGATAAAAATAAAAGCAAACATATTACAGGTTTGTGAGTGAATGAAGCCAATGAGGGACAACACCACAGACAAGCTTATATGTTACTACAAACCAGGTAAGGACAGCGGAGACTAGACCGGTGAGAATACCTGGCCCTTTCTGAATCTTCCTGGGAAAGAAGAAAATAATTAATCACTGAACAAGTGATTGTTTATCAGAGCAAAGAAGCAAAAGCAAACAGTGAAAAGCACAGCGACATCTGAGATTAAGTAGGTTTGAACATTTCAGTTCAGAGCTGAGTTTGGCAGCATCACTGCTTTGGGTGGAGAGCAGGCACAAGCATAACAGCATTCTTATTTCCGAGGAGTGCATGTGTCCAAACACTTGTTTACTTGTGGCCCAGAAAGCTCAACACATGGAGATAAAGACACTAAACAGCATTCAGCAAACAAACGTGAGTAGAGAACTGAACGCACAGAGGTTTACTTTGTCACTGTGAGCACTAGCTTATACAGGGGAGAAGAAATGTTCGCTCTGTCACGTTGCTTTAAAAACGCTTAGGTTGTAGTCTGGTGCTCACTGTGAGAAAGCTTTCTGGTTGGTCTCTTTGTTTTGTTTTCCCTACTCCTCTCACTATCCTAACTGGAAACTAAAAGAAGTAAGGAAATAATACACCCCAGTGTGTCAAGTGTTTCATGGTTGATAGGGTTAAATCATGCCTTATACAGCTTATGAAGACACTGACTACACTCTACAGTTGACTAAATTATGTGTAATTCTAAACATTTCCACACTTGCCTATCAGCAGTAAAGCAGTAAAGCTTTACATGGGTATCAAATAGCTAGTCCTCAGAATACGATCACCTGCGACCAAAAGGAATTTCTGATTTTCAGAATTTAATGTCCAAATTGTTAAAATAATTCGCACCATGACTAAAAACGACATCTAACCAGTCTAGGTGGACTCGCCTTTCAAAGGCAATGCCATCTTCCAAAATGAAGGAAAGGATGCTACAGTGCCCATAATCAACTAGACCACTATGCAGCTGAGAACAGATGGGGCTATCTCTGGCTATCCATGCCAACACAGAAATAGTAATCCAAACAGAATGCCACAGTTTTTACTCCTTCACCTCAGTCTCAGTTTTTGTGTATAGTTTAAAAACCATCTTTTGACACCCCCTATGTATACTGCTACAACTGATAGAAGAGGTCCAAAATTCTGTTCAAAGATAACATGATGATTTTGTGACCCCATTTCCAACAGGATTGTGATCTTCAGGCATGAATCCATTTAAACTTTTTGTAAGTGAACCACAAGTTTTGGGGACATGTGAGTTAGCACAACAGAGCACAGAGTGCTAAGTGGTAACAGTTCCAAACTAATTAGAAGCCCTGTGTTACACTGGGGTAGTAACTTCACATGCTCGTTGGTATCATTTGGGATACTAAGCTGATATTCAAGCTGAACATCTAAAGTTCTTTACTCTTTCCTCTCCATCTCACCAGCCATAGAAGAGCACTTTTAGACAACACATCTAGCCAGATGTGTCGGTACATTCCTTTAATCTCCACATTTAGGAGGCAGAGACAGGCAGATCTCTATGAGTTAGAGATGAGCCTGGTCTATAAAGTGGGCTCTAGGCCAGTCAGGGTTACATAGTTAAGACTCTATCTAAAGTAAACAAACAAAAATACATCTGCAGAACACGGCCCTCATCTTTAGGAAGAAAGTTATCTCCCAGACGGCTAAGGAGGAATCTATAGGTGCATACACCTGGGGCCAGCATTTAGATTCTCAGACTCAGCACACTACAGAACCACAAATACAACATCCACCAGAGAATCCACCCTGCTGTGGCTCAGTCACAAAGAAACAACAAACTCAGGGTCTTTCTTCCATGGAGGAACAGCCCCCTTCATCATCCAGGTCAGAACTACAGTACCACAATTAACACCCAGTGGCTCTTCCTTAAGTGACAGTACCAGTACAAATTAAGATTACAGCAAACTGTCTTCTAAGGTTCTAAACACAAAGCAGAGTATCCCCCCTTGGTTAAGAAGTCATGAGAAACAATCGCTGTCATAATCCTAGATAGCTTTATAAGGGCTGAGCAACCCAAGCTTGATAATGCCTGAAACGACAGGGACATATTTAGTTCAAACTTTTGGGAGTTCTTTCCTCCTTGGTTGATGACTGGCAACTCTCATGAATGACGAATTAAGTACCAACACTGGGAAGGTCACAACCAACAGACTTCTACCAGGACAATTCAGACTTTGTCTCAATTAGTAAAAAGCAGGCTGGAAATAAAACTCAGGGACAGAGAGCTTCCACCTGCTCTTACTGCAGCCCCAGGATTCTAAAGTGCTAAAGTCGTGGATAAAAGCCAATGTTGGTAATGGTAAAATACAAATGAAGAAAAAATTCTGCAATGATGTTTCTGTGATGACTAAGTTTCTCATAAGAACTAATAAAGCATAAAAACTTGAAAGCAGAATTTTCTGGTACTTTATCTTGTTATATTCAAATTGGGTTAATCAAATTAAAACACACTCTTTTTAAAAAGTTCACTTAAAGTGAGAAGTGGTTTCAGTAAATGAAAACCACAGCACCAGCAAGCCTAACTGTCTTCTCTGTCTACAAATATTATTAAACTGGCATTAATGTTGCTCCTTCAGTTTCAAATTAGAAAGTCCTAGAAATAGCATTTACTCTTCCAGTCACGCACCAAGGCTGCTGACTGAAGCATACGACTTGAAATCAGAATCACAGACTGTGTGGAAACCTGCTTCACCTCTGCACCAGTGGGGGCCCCTTCCTCCTTCAGTCTGACTCTAACTCTGTTAGTGTCAGTCACTAAACCTCTACCTGCTCCTCTCTTGTCCTAGTTTGCTTCCTGTTGATTGATAAAACACTGACCAAAACCAAGTCAGGGAAAGAAATGTTTATTTAGCTTACTGGTTACAGTTCATCAGTGAGGGAAGGCAGGAACTGAAGCAGAGACCCTTGAGGAACACTGCTTACTGTGTTTCCTCCTCTGGCTTGCTTAGCTACCCCTCTTATACAGCTCGGCTCATCTGCTTAGGGATGATACTACCCATAGTGGGCTGGACCTTTCTACATCAGTTAGTAATTAAGAAAATGTCTAACAGTCATAACCATAGGCCAATCTGATGGATGAAATTCCTTAGTTATAATGATTCCGTCTTCCCAGGTACATCTAGATTGTTCCAAGTTGACAAAAAAAAAAAAAAAGCTCCCGGTAGTAAAAAGTGAGGTGAAAGCTGCAGCGCAGTGTTGACACAGAGTAGCTTCCTTCACTCCTGAGTTTCCTGTTCTAATGTTCCCCACTCACATCCCAGCAAGCCAATTTTGACACACAAAAAGTTAGAATCAAGGGAAATATTTAACACGGAAAGAATCATCTATCAACAGTCCTATTTGTGGTTATGTGCCATAGATTTCACCAAAACTTAATACCCACTTACAGTTTATATCAAGAATATCACGTAGCCATGTGGTCTCACAAACAAGGGAGTGAGAGTGAGGTAAGAGAGAATAGGAGACTCAGCTTGGAAGGAGAAAACAGCAGTGGCGGAGTGAGGTGTGTTACTCCCATCTGAACCAAATCCTGCCTTCTATGTACACCCAGTCCTAACTCTCAGTCAAGTCTCAGGTCAATCACCAACTGCACTTAAAGCCTCTATCCAAAAGTCTTGTAAGTCTAATATTCCCACTAGTTAAGACACACATGAATCAATGATTCTTTTAAATGATTATCTTCACAGCCCATAAATAGACAAATGAAATATCAGATTTTTAATATATGCTTTTGCTTGTATCTAATTTTTCTAGTTTGACCTAAGCTACTAAAATGTTAAGCTATTTTAGAATTAAAATGCTTAATTAAAACAACAAATTGAAATATTTATATGCAAAATTAGGTAATTTTGTTTATTCAAACAAAATACTCTTCTTCATGCATTAATATGACCCATGCAAAAAATGTATTTGATAATTACATTTTACCACTTTCAGTTACAAAGAACAGATCACACTCCAAAATAGCAAACACATACACGAGGAGCCACTCAATTTAGATAACCAAGCATCCTTTTCAGTTGTCTAAGCTGATTATCACAATGGCTGATAATGTCTTAAATACCAGGGTCAGCATGGTTACGGACCCTGTAGGACTGGAAGCTCCTTAGCCACTGTTCTATAGGGCACTTGTTTGGGAAAGTGACGTGTGAGCAGCGGCTACGACAATGGTTCTCAAACTTTCTGGGAAACTTCTCTTTGAATCTGGTAATTAATATACCTATCAACATTTCCCATAAAAATACACTTTCAAGTATTTGCATATTTAGGGGCTTCATATGTCACACCTCCCAAGCCTAGTCACATATCAAATTAATAATCCTGCATTAGAAAATAACTGAACTTAAAAAATGTTCATAGTTGCCAACCAGCATTCTGTTGGCTCATGATATTTGTTTTTGTAACTACAAGTCTGCAATGGAAATGGAGGATTTGAGAAAGAGATGAAATAACAAAATTCAGAAGACATGGGCTAAGACCTAGCCCCATGAAAAGCCTGTGGAGTTAATTTTTAAAGATGGAGAATGAGAGGAGAAAGCAGGGATTGAGGGAGGAAAAGCAAACCCTCAAAGAAACCATAATTCATTTACTCAACCTTTCTTCATCTAGGGTTTTCATGAGTTGAAAGCAAGGCTACTGACCACAAAAGCAAATGCTGGAGGCCAGTACCCATCTGACCCCCTTGCAGACTGAACAGCTACTCTGTGACCTTTAGGCCCACACAGAACAAACCGCCTACTTTGCAAACCATTAGTTCAGCAGTTATCACAGCATGCAGGGCAGGCAATCCTGGCCTACCAGCCACTTGTGAATCTGTCCCCATTTCCGGTCAAAGGAATGATGAGAAGGCTATAAACACAAAAGTTTTATGAGCTGACTGGTTTTCAGTTCACTGCATTCTCCAAAAAAGTCTCAGTCACATACACTTACTCTAGACAACAATATTAAGTGACTCAAAGCTATACTTTGAAAATACAAGAAATTAATAAGATAGTATGCTCAGTAACAAAAAGAAATATGGTTTTCTGCATAGACAGAACTTCTGTTAATAACTGTCTCCTCTATTTACAACTTCATGTAATCTTAAGAATATGAAGACAATGCATTGGAACACTGCATTCCAAACCAAGAACTGTATCCAATATTTGAAGCTATATTTAAGGGAGAAAATTATATCAACAGAGAACACAAATATATACATTTTTAACTTACCAATAGAAAAATCAACCAATAGCATCAAAATAAATTTCTTTTCTACTCCTCCACAAATGTTTTTCTCTTTGTAAATACAATAGTGAAACATTTGCATGAGTGTTTTCAGACTCAAGTCCATGTCAGAGAGAAAAGTTATGTTATGTTAGGTCAATTTCCATTTACCTGTTTTACTTTTTTCCATTTTTTTATGATAAAAGCATAATGTAAATCTATAAGCTACAGAACATAATGAAACCCATTATAATTTCATGCATCAAACCAAGGTACTGATGAAGCCAGTTCTTTCTGACTCTAGATATAGGCACTGGTTATTTTCTTTTTTGTGTTTGGGTGTCCTACCAACTTTATAGTTTGGGGTTTTCCCCATCCCATGAACATTTCCCTACCGTATCAAATATGCTTCAAAATGGTGAGCACTGAGGAATCAGCGGGCTAGCTGGGGAGATCAGGTTCACTGCAGTGTCTCTGCTTGGACCTGCACACATCTCATGTAAAACTTTCCATCCCAAAACTTCCCCATTTAGTACAAAGACTCATTATGGAGGCGTCTCCCCCAACTCTATGGACATAGGCTTGACAGTGAACATGGTATAATGCAGGCAGAAACCATGTTTATATGATAAGTAAGCAAACACAGAAAAATGCCCAGAACAGACTTACTAAATTGGTTATTGTGAAGGCAGATAATTAGAACTATGAAGTGAAGAATAAAGGGGCCTTACTTTTGCCACCCTGGGCCCCTGTGCTTTTAACAACCCATCCTTTTCATATATGGTCTGCAATGCTCCCTCCTCTCTTTGTGTTTGTTCTGAACTGGTTCATCTAAAGAGAAAAAGCAGTTGCTGACCTAGGGAGGCAAGTCCAGACCTGTGCTGTGGAAGGAGACTGCACCTTGAGCAAGAGTCTGTCCATCATGGGGAGTTCCCTATCACTATCTCACTACAATGCCTTGTGTCTCACAAAAGCCCTCTGTACACCTGCCCTAGACATGCAGATCTGAGACAGTGAAATCTGTCCTCCATCCTTTCCTTTCCTCCCCTCAATGCACTGTGCACAAGCAACACATATGCACCAGCTAAGGCGGCTTCCATTACCTCTCTCTGCTGCCGTTCCAGTTCCCTCATGCGGATGTCTCTGGCTTCTGCCCTGGCGGCCCGCTTTGCTGCTAGCCTTGCTTCTGCCTGAAAAGAAACATAAATCTCAGTTTTAAAAAAAGATGGCAAAAGTACTTACATATCAGAGTTGAGGACAAGGCACAATAGGACATATCTTCCAAGGAGGTTGGAGAATGAAAGTATCATTTTTAACAAGCTTGCCTGACTTTCGAACATTCATTCCCCTTTCTCCCTGGTCCCAAGACTTGAAGTCAGGGCCATTATCTTCAGCTGCTTGCCTTGACTACACATTTAATACACAGCTCACTACTTACTTCCCCAAAACTTGCTCTGTTCCTTTATTTCTTTTCTTAGCAATTCAACCATACAGACTAAGAACTTGAGAAGCAGCTGTTATTTGATTTTCAGTATTGTCAATCTTTAAACTCACTATCACTGACTGTCTCGAACTCTGATGGTTTCAGGGTCTCCACCCATTCCCCATTGCCCCCATCCTTCCCCTTCCCTCTTAAAATAAGATATAATTTAAGCATCAAAGGTAAAGCACCATTTTTAAAGAAGTCAAGGTGTGTTCTGGGCAGCATGAATGCATTTGAAGAATATAATTTGGTGAGTTTTAGTGCTATTAAATCAAGAACCTCAAAGAGAAAGCCCACATACACTCCCTGCTATACCACCACTAGCTCCAAGCAACTGCTAATCTCTAGCAATCTGCTGCCCGCACACTTGATGTAAATAAAGTCACAGCAAGAAAGCTCAGCTCTGTCTCCTGCCTGGACTACAGCCACCTTCAAATCTGTCTCTCTAGAATCTGCCCTCTAATCTATCCTCACGTGACCATTAAATTGACAAAGATGCCTCTGACACCACTCGGGTGTTTAAAAGCCCTTTACTGGTTGTGTTGCCTGTGGTTAAAGTAAGAAGCGGAGAGCCGGCAAGGGCAGGAGGGAAGAGGCAAAAGCAGAAACAAGGTTCCTCACATCTTAATCCCTCCCCCTTTCTGCTGAGTGAGACCTCCCCAGATGCACATGGCTGTGTGGCCTCAGGAGGTACGAATACACATTGTGGAAGGTTAACTGACAGGGAGACTCCATGTAAGCAGCTTCACAAAACTCATCCTTCTCCATAGGGTGAGGCTGTGGGGTGGGGTGGCTCCTGTAAGTGACCCCCATCATGCTCTGTACATAGGCCTGATTAACTGATTAATGCTAGTACAGTCATACTTTGGTCTGCTGTGGGAACCCCCTATAATAAAGAGCAAGGCATCTGTTTACATCTCCCGAGGAAAGAGTTCCCACAATATAGGATGAGTACTTGCTTTTGTCTTTCATAAATACTACATACTCATATCTCTATGTGACTTTATAATTTTATATTAAAACTTCAAGACGGGTGTGTGATAACATAAACCTCTAACTCCAACACTCAAGAAGCAGAAGCAGTAAGAAAACAATAAAATTTCAAAACTATCCTGTCTATACAGTGAGTTCCACACCAGCCAGGACTACACACACACACACACACACACACACACACACACACACATACACACACACAGTGTTAGAAGCAATTTTTAAAATTAAAAAATAAGCTGGAAGCAGGCAGATCTGTGAGTTGGAAACAGCTTGATCTATAGAATAAGTTCCAGGACAGCCAGAGACCTGATTCAATTCTTAACACTCATATGGTGGTTCACAACTGTCTGTAAAAGACAGAGATACATGCAAGCAAAACACTCCACACATAAAACCTTTTAGAATTGCATGCCTCTTGGCACCCTACAACTTTAATTCCTCAACATTTGCTAAAGAAAAAAAAAGTGTATTTCAGGCTAAGGCCAGAATATCAAGGAAATTCATAAACAGTCTGATGTGCCACGTGGACCATCAAATCTCCCTGGCCTCTGCTCTGTGATGATTCCTCTGTCCTTGGCCACATCTTTAGTCTGATCCCAGCTACAGATGCTTCTCTCCATGTTGTATTTATGCCGGTCCATAAGAACAGACTCGGCCAGTGCCTAAGAAGCCCATCCCATAAGCAGTTATGTAAATGCTAAGAATACAGTGTGAAATGACCAACTTCTGCCCTGGAAGACAAAACTGCTAGGAAGAAATCAGTTTGGGCTAGCAGGGCACAGCTAACTGTTAACTCCTACTTACCCACATTCTGGCAATAATTTCTTATGAGAGTTTGTACTTCATAGAAAAAGACTTCAAGGTTTAGACATCTTAGCAGATAGAAAATTGCATTTGAATCTACAAAGTAATAAAACTTTCAAATACTTTTAAATTATAGTCATGACAATAAGTAAGAATTTTCATTCTATGTACTTTAGCTTTCCACTTGTAGTCTCTGTTAGAAATTTAATTCAAAAATACTAGTTCTATCCCTCCAGGATTCGTTGGCAATTCTGTACAATGTACACTAAAATGAGACTTAACAACCTACATTATAAACTTTGAAATCTGTTCTGGTGTATTTCTTTAACAACCAAAGGAAAAACCATGAACTCAGAGAGACTCACACAGTCTTCCTTTGGTTATTCCATCTAGCTCTGTAGGGATGGTGTTTAAGCCACACTTTTAACAGAGAAAAAGGATTTACAACCACTTGATCTGTGTCTTCCTAATCACTGCTCTAGGACACTCAGCCCAGCAGGCAGAGTCTATGCTCTGCAACTGCCACACTAAGTGCACACTCACGTGTACAGGGAGTGACAGCAGGGATCAACCAGAACACAATCCACAGGAAAGCACCTGCAAATTTCTTTTACTATGCACCTCTCTCATACACACAAAGCAAATGGAGCATAACTAAGTTCAAACTAAATTAAAACTAAACACAGAAAGACCATTTGATACAAATAGTTCCACTAAAAGATAAAATACAAAAGACTTAACAGCAGAGACCCAGACATTTATACACCAATATTTACAGTGCCATAGTCCCCAAAACTATGTGACATCAGCGCAAAGGTCCATTAATGGATGGACAAGCAAACTATATTAAGACCTATGACTGGATGTTGTTCAGTCTTTAGAAGGGAAGGACATTTTGATTTGACCACATAGATGAATCTTATAAAGACTCTAAATGATGCAAGGTAGACCCAGATGGATGAATAGTCTATCGCTGTGCTTGCGTAAGGTACCTGAGATCGGATTCATAGACAGAATGTAGGAAGGTGGTTGCTAAGTACTAGAAGGAAGGAGAGTGAAGACTTCAGTGCTTGATAGGGACAGAGTTTCAGGGCTGAAAGATAATGAGGTTCTGCAGAAGGATTGAGGTGGACAAAATGAACATAATGAGCAGGAATATAGAATCTGATCAAACATGAAATAATAATATTTGAAAGCCTAAATCATTTATGTTTTTAGTCTAAAATGATTCCAATTCCTAATATCAGGCATGTGAAGGCTGATGAAGGATGTATCAAACTAAAACCATAATGTACGCCTGTAAGCCCAGCACTCACTATAAGCCCAGCACTCACTGTAAACCCAGCACTCCTGTAAGCCCAGCACTCCTGTAAGCCCAGCACTCACTATAAGCCCAGCACTCACTGTAAGCCCAGCACTCACTGTAAGCCCAGCACTCCTGTAAGCCCAGCACTCAGGGCTGGGGCAGAAGAGCTGTAAACTTGAAGCCAGTCTGGGCTACACATTCAGTTTCAAGCTAGCTTAGCTTAAGTAGAGAATGTCTCAAACAATCACAACCTACACTAATTGTTGTAGCATTAACTTGTAATCTCAGTTAGTCTCAAGTACTTAGCAGGCTGAGGGAGAAGGACCACAGCAGTTCAAGCCCTGCAGCATAATAAGCAACGTAGAGAGAACTCATTAAATACATACATGTGCGCACACACACAGACACACACACACACACAGACACACACACACACTTAATACACACACAAACAAAACTCTAAGGCTTTTGCAAAGGATTTGCTACTAGAACCCAGACATCTTGAAAACTACCTAAATGAAAATGGGAAAGGAGGAGATCATCTACCAATATCAGCATCAGTGGGTATGCAGATGCAGGCTAGTCTAGCCCTACGGCACAGCTGATCTGCAAATGTAGTAGAACAGAAAGAAAAGAAAAAGAAAACATTTAAAATTCTGTTAAGTATGTCTGGCCCTAGAGAGCTCAGTGTTAGGAGCTCTTTGCTATTCTTGCAGAGAACCTGGAGTTCAGGTCCAAGCATCCACATGGCAGCTCACAACCATCTGTAACTCAGTTCCTGGTCATCTAATGCCCTCTTCTGACTTCCTTGGGCACCAGGAACACATGTGGTGTATCAGACATATGCAAGCAAAGCACTCAGACACATAAAATGAAATATAAAAAGAAGATTGTAAGCCTGTGAAGTAGGCAGCTGAGGACGGGCAAGGGACTCCTTTGAATATGTCTGGGGTAAGATAAAGTGAGGGCTGAGCATGAGCAGCTGTCACCATTGACATCTCCTGTGGACATCTGAGACCTGAAGGATTAAGTGACCAGCATCCATGCCCTAGAGCATAGACTTTCATATAAAATGGAATGTATCAGCATGGACTGCATATGTTGCCTTGATTGTTGCTGCTTATGTTGGTAAATTAAAAGTCGTCTCTCAAAAAGCTCCCAGCAATGGAAAGGCAGAGGCAGGTGGCCTTTCTGAGTTTGAGGCCTATCTGGACTACAAAGGGAGTCCCAGGACAGCCAGGGCTACACAGAGAAACGGGTCTTTAAAAAAAAAAAAAAAAAAAAAAAAAAAAGTTGGCAGACCCATGTGCATACCTTATAGCTTATAAACTTGGTACAAAACAACTAATTGTTGGTCTCTGCAGCCAGAAGAGAGACAAAGTTTTTGCTTAGTAAGGCAGCACTAACACTAAGAAAATGAGCTACAATCTTACTACTGAGCATTTGTGCCAAATTCCTGGTCTAAGTCAAGTGCTAACATGCCTCTGTTCACTCACAAGGTAGAATGTCACTCACAAGGTGGCAATGCCAGTGGAACCACACACTTGAAGGACAGGCTGAATCCTGCCATCAACTTGTGCCTTTGTGCCTGCCCCTCCAGAATGTTTACAATACTGGTGATATTGATAAAGTCCCTGTTAACTGAGGGAAATTAGAGTTCTCAAAGGCAGTATAGTGGCTACCTCTCTCCAGATGGCGTCACAACTGAAGTGTGCTGAAATGCACCATGAAATTTTGAGTGAAGCTACTCTTGAGGGAGCTGTTCATTAACCATGTTTGTCCAATCAATGCTGCAAATAACAGCAAAAAAGAAGAAAACCCCAGACCTGTCACTGAAAGCATCTATCCTAAACCATCCAGACCAAATTCATACAGCTTCTGCCCGTCTACCAGTCTCACACAGCTCACTGCTTCAGAGTGTGCTGAAGACAAGACTCATTGCTGCTCTGCTAAGAAGCTGAAAGCTGGTGCAGGCGTCATTGTTGGTAAGGTCCCTAGCAAGGCTGCCTGTTAAAAAGCTTCTCTGACTATAGGCCAAGAAGGCATAAGAGCTGAGAAGGCCATCAACTGTTCCCAGGGAGCTCAGGGACAGGCCTAGTATCACTGCTAACTCTTGGTTACCTGGTCAGTGAAAAGAGAACATGTCATAAAAGATGAGTGTGGAAAAACCTTCAGGAAGAAATGATGTTGTGTGGACACGTGTCTATGTACATGGAAGCTTTGAGTCATTATGTTGTTTGTTTTTACTCAGTGCTTATTAATGGAAAGAACTTGACCAAAACTGTCACATATTTTAAGACTCATTAAAAAAATAAAAAAATTAATAAGAAATGAAAGGGGGAAAAAGATGGAGAAAGACTTCACATCCACTGAGCCACCACTTCACAGCTATTAGACTGGTTTTAGTAAGACAAATTATTAAGGCAATGTAATTAGAGCTGCAAGAATGTGGCAAGATCAAAACCCACACAATGCTGCTAAGATGTACAATGGTATACAACTGCTCTGGGAAAATGTGGCAGCCTCTCCAGAAGTGAAATACAGAATTACCATAAAACCTAACATTCACCCCTAGGTCCAAAGGGAGATGAAGACACATGTTCTCACAAATATTCACAACAGCTCTGCTCATACCAGTCAAAACACAGAGACAGCCAACACCCCAGCAGCTGGCGAATGGATAAACAAGTGTGGGGATCCAGTACTGGAATACTATTCAGCCAGTAAAACAAACAGACTAATAAGGGCTGCAACATAGATGAGTCTTAAAAACATTTTGCTGAGTGAGAAAAGACAGATATGAAAAGTGACATGTGATTCTATAAAATACCAAGAATAAGCAAATCTATACAGACAGAAACTAGACTACTAGTTGACAGGGAAGGACGGAATAGGGAGTGACTGCTAATTAAGAAGGGAGTTCTTCAGGGGCTGACGAAATGCTTTCCAATTAGATAATATAAGATGATAATTGTACATTACAGTGAGCAGATTTTAAAAGCATGCAATGTCCTAAAATGGTACATGTGTTGGTCACTGAGTTATATCTTTTTTAATCTTTATTTTATGTGCATGGGTGTTTTGCCTGTGTGTATGCCTTGCACCATGCACATGCAGTGACCAGAGGCAGAAGGAGATCGCCTGAGCCTGGAGTTACAGACAGTGGTACATCACCATGTGGGTTCTAGAAACCAAACCCAGATACTCTCCAAGAGTAGTCAATGTTCTTAGCCACTGAGCCAGATCCCCAGTCCAATGAATTATATCATAAATTAATCATTTTTAGTAAATAAAGGTGCACTTAAAAAACTAAGTTACAAGGTATAGAGAAAATACATCTGCAATTCTGGTACCTAGGAGGCTATGACAGGAGTATGCCATCCTTATGCCAGCCTGGGCTATATGAAAACCTATCTCAAAGATACAACAAATACACAGACAGAAAGAGTGAGACAAACAGTGAGAGCAAGAGAAAGACAGAAATACTAATATATACAAAATTCCAGTTCACAAAGTTTAATGTATAAACAGAAAAAAAAAAATTTATGACCTAGAATGTTTGAGAAATATTGAATTGGACTTTTTAAGTGAGAATATTAATAACAATGAACATTAGGAATCTCAAAGTGGGGCACAGAATATATAGCATTTCTTGGACCAATTACTAAGCAAACCCTAAGTAATCCTTTAAACATCATGATCTAGGAATACAGTCTGAGGAATAAGCTTATGAAAATACATCAGAATCCAATTCAAACTGTAGTAAGTCTGTTAAGGGATAACCTTACCTAAAATTAAACAGTACTATCAGAATAACTTCCTCATAATCAAAACCCAAACTTTCACCTGGCACAGTCTGGTATAACTGTAGTCCCAGCTGGTCTGGAGGCTGAGGCCAGAGAATCTTGAGCCCAGAAATTTGAATCCAGCAAGGACAACATAGTAAGATCCCAACTCAAAAAATAAACAAACAAACGCCATACGTTGCAGATAATGGGCAAAGGGATGTCTCACTGCTCTGACTGTTGCCATGTGAACACTGACTTATTAGCTGGATGCCTGACTGCTTCAAATCCACAAAACCAATCTCTGAGGTTCAGAGAACAAATACCTAGTTAATAACATCACCTCACCTGCAAACACTGGAGCCAAGATCCACATCCTAAGACTCACATTGGTAGTCCATAATCTTACCCACTCTACTACAGCCTGTCTATACATGTAGTCTGAGCCAATCTCCTCAGACAAACCACAGAGCTTTGCTTTAGGTGCTTTTCAAATGAGCTCCAGTTCTCTTTTCTGTGGAGCTGCACTGGTTGTTCTGTTGGTTCTCTGGCCACTCCTGTACAGCAGATGCAGATAACCTCCTTTTACTGTGCCACACCTTTCCCGCTCAACTCTGACCATAGTTTCAGCTCTGAGCCAATGAGGATCCAGATCCAGCACCACACACGCTGACTTCTCAGCCATAATCAAAGCCTCCATCTCTAACACTTGATGGATGAGCTAGCAGCAGACCGGAGTTAGTGAAAGCAACTCTACCTTTGTCCGGTGGGCAGCCTGGCTCTGCCAGTCCCATCTCCAGCAAGGGAGCCCACACCATCCCACTCAAGTCTCGGGACCTCTTAACCTCCTAAATCCATCCTAGACTCCTTCCAACAGATTCCTCCTCTTCCCATCAGCTCTTACCATTTTCACCTAGAGAATTAAAAAGCTTCCTAATTGTAATTTCAGTTTCTCCCTTCTTTGAGAATTCCTGCTATATGCTATTGGGTCAACCTACTGAAACTCCCAGGAACAAGCACAGAAAAACTTCTCAAACTTAAAACACAAGACAACCTGGATATACTTTGTGGTGTCCAATATCCAAAAGCATTCATACACAGGTTTTCTGCATTTTAAATTTGGATTCTGAAACTGCTTCAGTTTAGCAGGCACAGTGACTAGGTTAAATTTGCTGTAGGTTTCTGCAGCATTCCAATCACAGGCTCATCTGAGGTCTGTCAATCCTGTTTATAACTCTGTTCACTGGATAGACAGGAAGGAGGGATGCTTGATTCACTGGGCAGTGTTCACTATTTACTGATAAAATCCATAAATCACATTTCATGAGAGACTACTATTCTGATATGAAACAAAGGTGTGTTAACTTCACAATAGTCTGAATCTAGTATCCAACAATTCAGAGACATCCAGTTAACCAACTATAAGACAAATACATTCTGTAAATTGGGGTAAGTCCATCAAGTTATGAAGAGTACCTAGTGAGTCACAAATGCATAGGTGCTTTTGTTTTGTTTTTAGGACATATATACGCTATGAACCACAGAGGCTTTCAGAAACAAAATAGGCACCACTCAAAACTATGTCAAACTAATACAAACTGTTTTAAATAAACAAGGAGAGCATGTCTTAGAAATACAATGGAAATGGCATTCATTGTCAATGGAGAAAGTTCTGCAATATTGTGTTTCTTCTCTCCCACATGAGGTATTTCTCCTCTTGTGCCAATTCCTTTCCACCATAGAAGGAATCTTTCAAATGTG
The DNA here is from genome assembly GCF_963924665.1 of Micromys minutus. Taxonomy (NCBI): domain Eukaryota; kingdom Metazoa; phylum Chordata; class Mammalia; order Rodentia; family Muridae; genus Micromys; species Micromys minutus. Next base: position 41,037,892 of record NC_137956.1, on the reverse strand, counting down.
TCTAAAGATGTGCTTAAAGTAGAAAATCCAGGTTGCGGCATGAAGGAGGCATTCCCTCCACATCTTCTTGCCCAGGTCAGATAACCCAGGATCTATGTTGTCCTTTTTCCTTTGTCTAAAGTCCCACTGAAGAGCTACCCTTCCTGTTTGAGGTCAGAGCTGCCCCAAGCCCACCACCCTCAAACACATCCCTCCAAACTGCCAAGTGAGACTCACCCAGCCAGGACCCTGCCCCAGCTAGCCACCTTAGCTTCTCCTTCTATTGGCTCATCAAAATTGGGTACAAGGTCTGTCCCACCCAGCTCAGATCTAGTTTCCCTCAGCAGCCCAGTTCCCACATAGCTCCCTCCTCACTTCCACTTGGTTCAAATGACTATAGTCTGGCTTCTGCCCAAATCACTGAACTGAAACTACTCAGTCAGAGGTCACTAATGACCTCTAACTACCAAACCCAGTGGAATTCCTACGTTCTTATCTCACTTCTCTCTGGGCAGCTGAAATCACTAACCCCTCATTCCTCCTGAAAGCTCTTGGTGTCCCTGCAGCACTAACACCTTCTGGTTTTCTCTGTGCACTCTAATTCCTCTTCTGAATCCTGTGTAGACAGACATTTCTTTTGTAGGTCCTTAAAGTTTTAACAGAACCAGAGTTTTCAGGCTTAATCCCCTGTCTCTGAATTCTACCTTCTCTCCTGGGTGATACTAACTTCATTTGAAAAAAGTCAGCAAATCTTCATGTCCACAGCAGGCCCCTCTCCCACCCATCTGATCTAACAGGCTATTAGAAATAAATCCTGTCCCATACGAACTCCAGACTCGATAAATCCCTAATTAAACATAGAATCTCTCCTTTAAGTTCTCTCTTCTTGTTTATAGGTTCCATCACTGTCCCACAACTCAGATGAAGTGAGGAAGGCCCATAAGGCCCTTTCCCTTTCCTAGCCTCCCTCCACAGCTCAGCCTCTGAGCCCACTTACCCAGCTCCCACAAGTCTCCACACTTTGCCATTCTTCCTGAACCTCCCCCTCCCTCTGCCACAGCTTCCTCCAGGTTCTCATCATCTCCAGAGACGCAAGCAGCAACTTTCTCACCATGCTCTCCCCTCCTCCAGACTCCAGACACTTTCCCTGGTGACTAGGGAAACTGCCCCTGAGGCCTAATCTGATGGTGGCCCCATTACATTCAAAGTCAATCCCAACTCCTCAGCAGAAAACCCCTTTCCTGATTAGCCGACTCCTCCAGCATCACCACCTCCCACTGTACACACTACAGCCATGAGCTACTAGTCCAGCAGTTCAGTTCTCCACATCCTGCTGCCTGTCTCCACACCCTTGTGTCTGCAGACACTTGGGATTCAAAATATATAAATCAGGGAAGTGAGGCACAAGGGACCACTATGAGTTTGGGGCCACTGAGCTGGAATAAATCTTTTCTCACTCACTAGCTGTGTGAAGGCAGGGGCCTATAATACTAGCACTTAGGAGCTTGAGGTAGGAGGATCAAAAATTTGAGGTCAGACAGGGCTATATAGTCAGATTGTGTCTTTAAAAAAAAAGTAAAATCCTCAAGAAAAATGACTAACTCAGGTAGTGCGCACTCAGCATTTACTGTTAATTTTGTTTATTCTTCCATGGCACTCAGGCCAAAAGAACACTGAAGAACAAATTAAGAGACACAATATTTACTGTGTTGCCATGGTTTCCAAATTAACAAATAAGAGTTATTACTCCATGTTCCTAGCAACTTCCCTTCAATCCAAAATGTGAGGTATCCTTTTTCTTAATTAGACCTTGAAATGTACTGTGCTTAACAATTTTTTAAAAAAGCTTTGGTACTTGAGAACAAATATTTAAATTGTTCTTAACATAGGCATGAATATGCATTAGACAAAACTAAAACAATAATATCTAGTAAATTTAACTCATCTTTTTGTAATATCAAACAACTATATTTTCTTTTTACTCAGGGACCTTTGACAGCAAAAGCAATCTTACCAAATGAGAAGGAAATCAAAGGTTAAGAAATTTAATTATTGAGATCTGGTTACAAACTAATAAATAGCCCAAGAAAAGCAAGATGTAGGATCTGCAATGATACAATTTAACAAAAGGAGAGATATAAGTACCATGTGAAAGTACTGGGGGGTGGGTTCAGGGAGACATACCAGCAATGTCTTCCTGTTTTCCATACTGATAGTGAATGATCTGAATGCCAGAGGTGATGGTGAACATCTCAGTCACACATAGACAAAATGAAACCTTTAGCATAATCATGCTCCCTTGATTTCAGACAGCAACAAATCAAGGGACAGTGAAATACTGAGAGCAACTCTGGTCTTCCTGAAGTCAGTGACAAGCTGGCAGCAGTGGGTAGCTCACAAGAAAGAGTGCTTTAGCTCCATCTCTCTCCCTTTTCTCCTCAGCTGAGGATAAAGGAGAAACAGACTGGCTCAATGCACACACTAAGTCACCTGAAAGAATTCTGGGTAAAGTTACAACTTAGACCAGCTCTTCCAGACAATGTGCTAGTAAAGTCAGTAAGCAGAAAGGAGGACATTTTGATTTTTTTTAACTGGGTAGAAATGGAAAATATTTACTTCTTATAACTGAAAAAAAGTGACTGCTATCTTGCAATCATTTATAAATATTGTGAATCAACATTGAGAACACTTTTTAATTACAAAGATGAATAACTTTGGCTCATGGAATTATTTTTTCTGACAAACAAAATTTGCACAGAATCATCTAAATCAAATATATAAAGCAAAAAAAAAAAAAAAGTTAAAGATTAACTTGACCTGGAACTCTTTACAACTCATCCATAAGAGAAGTCACCTTTCCCTCGCCCTAAATGATGGTGATCACACTATGAGTTCCAGCACTCCAATGTGCCAACAAGATACAAGGATGGAGAATCAGCTAAAGCCACCCCTCACCTTTGAGCTCACAGCCTGTGTTTCCGAACCACCCAGTGATGCCTCCATGTGGCTGTCTCACAACCTGAAATACAACACATGCCAACACAGAATCATGCCCTCCCCAACCAATTCTGAGTCTCCCTACCATCTATCCAGACGTATCTGCCCGTGTCCTGTCTCTTCCACCTATCCAAAGCCATTCAAGAACACCAACTACTTATCTCCTCATTCCTACCACCCCATCACTGTGGCTCCTGCCTCACCTCCTAGAACCACTGATGCCTCTTCTCTGATACGATCTCCAGCCTATACAGGCCATCCTTTAGATCAGTCCACTCCCTACACAAAACCTTCAGTACTTCCCCAGTGTTCTCATACACACTAATGCTCCTAAACAGAATCCACCCCGCCTCATCCCTGCTAATCATGCTTTGCTGTGCACTGGGAAGTTTAGCAACATTCTCAGTCTCTACCCACACAGCCAGAGCACCTTCCCCATTCCACCCTTCACTGTGACAGACACAAATGTCTACATACATTGCCAAACATCCCAGGGAACAAAACATGCCTCTAGGTGTAAACTACTAGCTTGAATTAGTTAATTCCTCTTTCTTCTCCTCTGTCTCAGCTGTCACCTGAAGTAACTAGAGGCCCTAGATGATGGCATCCACATCTTGAAGAGGTCAAAACTATGGGAAATTTCAGCATTTTGAAATTTGAAATTATATCATAATTTCAACATTATGGAGTTGGCAAGGTTACCTGATGTCTCCATGGCTTATATTCAGTGCAGATAAAATAGAAATTCACTGAAAGGCCTGGGGCTGTTCTGTAAAGCACTGAGACAGTGTATAATATAGTAAGAGCTGAATAAGCCTTAGCGGCTGCTGTTACCCCTTGAATTATAGACTCCTTCAACTTCACACGCTTACAAAAAGCTCTCCGACAAATCCCTCTCCCTTGAGGAATATCCCTCATCCTTTAAACCTCAGGTGAAAGGCCACTTCCTCCAAGGAAGCCTTCCCAAGGCCCTCAAACATGTCCCTTGTGGCACACTCTTTAATGAAACTGTTTACTGTTCTCTCAAAGCACTAACAGTTATAAATACACATATTACATATTTCCTGGATTCTAAGAATCCCAGTGACTATAGCAGACACAGATAACCAGTTTTCAAGACAAAGGGAATTGCCAAGTATCTGAAATTTGAGGAAGTATCCATTATGTGGTCTTTAGGGTCTATTTCCCCTTTTGAATCTAAGCTCCATGGTAGAATGATACACTCTATACCCTCTAAATGTAGAGGTGTCCATTACATAATAGATGTTCAATAAATGTGCACTGAATTAATATTAAATGTTTACTTTGCCAGGTGTGGTTAACCATGTCTACACAGTGAGCTCCCAGCATTAAATTAAAAAAGAAACAAACAAAGAAAGAAAATTATACTTCAAAAAATTAATCAAATAAAACACAGGCTAGGTGGTACCAGATGCCTTTAATCCCAACAGTAGGGAGGCGGAAGTAGAGGCAGGTAGATCTGTTAGTTTGAGGCTAGCCAGGTCTACAGAGTGAGTTCCAGGACAGCCAGAGTTATAGAGAAAGACCCTGTCTCAAAAAACAAGCAAATAAACAAAAAACCAAAGTTCATGTTTGTTTTAAAAGATAACTATACCCTTAAGTGAAAGCTGAAATTAATACTCATAATTCCTGCTGACTATGGTAATTCACATTTTTTAAAGATTTATTTGTTTTATATGAGTACACTGTAGCTGTCTTCAGACACACCAGAAGAGGGCACCACAACCATTACAGATGACTGTGAGCCACTACATGGTTGCTGTGAATTGAACTCAAAACCTCTGGAAGAGCAGGCAGTGCTCCTAACTGATGAGCCATCTCTCCAAGCCCTGGTAATCCACATTTTAAGAAAGCTTTTGCACTTGCCAAAAGTTTTTCTAATATTCTATCTACTGTGACCTAAAATTAACTCAATTACTCAGAGCAGCAATGTTACCATCAGCTCTGAGCAGCTCCTACAGATACCACTCCTTAAAGCACTGCAGAAGGTATAGAAGTCCTTTTACCTGAGCCCAGTCCACCCCTCCATGTCTTCCTCAGGCTGTTAACCTATAATCAAAAGTACAAACTTCTGGTTCTCCTAGATGCCTAAATGGCTATTACCTCCTCAGGCAATAAATGACAACTCAATAAAGTACAGTCAACAGATTTATGAACAGAAAGATTATAAACACAATGGACTATTACTCAGCCACTAAAAAAAAAAATCTAGATTGCCTAAAAGAAAATAAGATTGTTAAGAGCCAGAAATCAGGACATGACAGGGTCCTTGCCACTCAGGAACTCACAGCAGCTGTGGCTGCCTACGAAAGACTTACACAAGATCAAGCCAGTCAACATTTCTGCACAGACAGGGGAGGCTCTCATGAAGCCCTACCCCTAGGTAAGAGCTATTGACATGTGACAGCTCCTGTGAAAGGGACAATCAGTGTACCCAGGGGTGTGACCCCTGGCGGGCTGCCCACGTTCCAGCAGGTGCACCCACACCATGTGTATACAGGCAGCCCTAACTGGACTTAGTGGGTTATTTTTAAAAAGGAAAAGAACATGAAGTTGGAAGGGAACTGGGTGGGGGGGGTAGTTGGGTGTAATATAGGATAGATATGAACAGTTATAAGTATATATATGATTTCCAAAATGATGATAAACATATTTATAGAAAAAAAAGGCTATCTGCAATCCTTTCTAAAGGTCTCAATTTCTTCTCAGACTAATCCTTAGTATATATAATTATTTTTTAGAAAGGGTAAACACACTTAAAGCACTGCTAGAGACCCTGTTCTAATATTTTTTTAAAAAATAGATTTTATGTGAGTGCATGCATGCATGGGTGTTTTCCAGAGCACATGTATAGGATTCAATGGACAATTCAAAGAGTTGTCTTAGTTAGGATTTTACTGCTGTGAGCAGACACCATGACCAAGTCAACTCTTACAAGGACAACATTTAATTAGGGCTGGTTTACAGGTTCAGTAAATTATCATCAAGGCAGGAAGCATGGCAGCATCCAGGCAGGCTATGGTGCAGAACGTGAAGAGAATTCTACATCTTCATCTGAAGACCAATAGGAGAAGACTGGTTCCCATGTGGTTAGGTGGAGGGTCTCAAAGCCCACCCCTACAGTGACACTCTTCTTCCAACAAGGCCACATCTCCTAACAGTGCTGCTCCCTGGGCCAAGCATATTCAAACCACCACAAAAGTGGTTCTGCTTTTCATTTTGTTGAAACTGGGTCTCTCTGCCCTACTATGTGCTTCAGGTTAGGTGGTCCTCAAGCTTCCAGGCAACTCTCCTGTTTCCTCCTTCCATCTCACCACAAGTATGAGAGATCACAGATGTGTGCTACCACATCTGGCTCTATACAATCTAAAGGACCTGCACTGTCAGGCTTGTGAGGCAAGTGCACTGACCACTAAACCCTCCCCACACCCACCTCCAATTGTGAAACAAACACTTTGATAATTTTAATTTTTATCTAAAAGTATGTAACTTATGGAAATACTTAAGGTCACTAAAAAAGGATGATTGTTTCATTCTTTTTTAAATATCTTTTTTAAAATATCTTTTTTAGCTAAATATACCTGGCTTCTACTATAAAGTAATTTTATAACCACTTTTTAGATAACTTTTCTTTATCTCAATACTGTCCTACTCAATTTTTAGCTAATTTTTAGCTAATGTGGCTTCAAATATTATTCTACAAAGTTTGACTTCTACACAAAAAATCTTGGTAAATAAGCATGAAGACCAGAGTTCGATCACACAGAACTCACATTAAAAGCTGTGCATACCTATAATCCCAGCACTGAGTAAGTAGAGAGACAAGAGGATTCCTGGGGCTAGCTGGCTGCCTGTCTACCCAAACTGCCAGCTCCAGCTCCAGTGAGAAAGCCTGTCTCAAAACTATTAGGCACAAGATCAACAGGGTGCAAAAGACAAAAGCCCTAATGCACAAGCCGGTGATACCAGTTTGAGCCTGGACCCCATGGGAGAAGGAAAAAATCACCAACATACTGTGGCATGCACACACGCACTCAAATAGAAAAAGGGGCAAAAAGCAATTGAAGAAGACACTCCATATCAACCCCTGGCCTCCATGTTTGCACACACAGACACCGGATAAAAATAATTCTTAAAAGGGTGTGATGACACAACTCTGTGTTTACGATGGGAGTGGAGACAGTATAAAGTCAGGAGAATCAGAGTTTCAAGATCTACATAGGGATTTTGGGGCCAGACTAGGCTACAAGAGGAAGAAACTTTTAAACAACAACAACAAAAATGTTCAAATTAAAATAGCAAGAGGATAGGTATCACTGCCATCTTGCCTGATTAAAAAGTTTTTAATAGTTATATCTGCTAAAAGTTCACACTTGTAGAGAATATAATGTAGTGCTTTTAGTATAATCATACAGTTGTTCAATCATCACTATGACCAAAATCCAGAAGGTTCCATTATCATCCCAACAAAGAAGCCCATATACCTGAGCAGTCACTCCCTAATGCTCCTAGCTCTGGTACCACAATTCAGCAACTTCTATAGATTTGTCTACGTTGATATTTCCTACAGATAAAATCATGATTAAAATTTATTATTTATCATTCAAAATCTAAGTGAAAATCTGCAACTATACTCAAAATCTAAAGCATAGGTAGGGCCTTGAGAAGGCACCCTGGCTGAGAGCTCTCCTAAATTCCAATACACAAAAGATTCTGCAGAGATTCAGAAAGCATCAATTCTTCCCTCCTATTGCCCCTCCTTTCCCCTAAGTTATCAACAAACTAAAACAAAAACTTCCTAGAAGCTGTTAGTATCTGAAGGATTAAATACAAAAGTTCCAGCATAGCCCAGAATCCAGTGTGGCTGTTGCTGTGCTTGCCTAGCATGCACAATGCCCTGGGATTCAGCTCCAGCATCACATAAGCCACATATGCTGACACACTTTTATAATCCCACTGATAGGTGAGCTAGGAGGATCAGAAGTTCTAAGGAATCCTTAGCTATATAGGGAGTTCAAGGCCAGCCTGAGCTTCATGAGATCGTCTCTCAAAAATAGATAGATGGATAGATAGATAGATAGATAGATAGATAGATAGATAGATAGGCAGATAGATAGATGGATGAATAATGGGTGGATGAATAGATGATGGATGGATGGATGGACAGAAAGACATCTACTACAATGTTTCAAAAGTAATCTTGGATTATAAATCTGAACAAACACCCTTAAGGGAAGTTTCTATCAACATTTACCCAGCAGCTATGAGAGCTACAAAGCTCAGTTATCTATAACATAGTTCTCAGACCTCCAAAATTCTAAGCATACACAAAGCACATAACTATAGTGAAAAATTAATTTCAGATGAATTCTCAGAAAATCAAATCAAAAGGGATACAGTTTAAAGTACATTTTAGTAGAGCAGATTTATGATGTAAAAGGCCAGGCATTTCCTAGCAAATCCCCCACAGCTAGCTGACAAGAGTGTCTGCCTCCTTGGCATCTGTGAGCATCATTTGCACGCGGCAGCACACACCTCTCTGGCGATGTTACTCAAAGCTTCATCTTCTGCAGAAAATCGATCTTTCACCGGTGTTCTTTTCCTTCCAGAACCAGGAGTCCCCATCTTGCTTTTTTAAATAGTTTTTTAACTCTGAAAATGAGTTTACTCGTGTTCAGCACTGAAATAAACAAAACAGTAAGTTAGGATGTTTTCTTCATAGGGTCTTAAGGCTTATTTAAACATTCAAATTTAGCACTACAATTCTATTTCTTCTCAAAAAAATCAATGAATGAATTCCTTTTCCCACTACCAAATTATCTCAGTGCATTTTAGAATACTTAAATTTATATGAATTACCAACTTGTTAATGTCACTAAGCTATTCACAACAATCTGTGAGAATGTTATCTTAGCTCAGAAAACCGCAATCAAAATATAATTGTACTTAATAGTATAAAATTAATATGGTATTTGTAAAATCTATTTCCAGTCAAGAAAGATGTTTCATAGAAGCTGTCCAGTCTGAACTTGAACTGCATGACTGCATGCACAGCAAGCTTCATGCACACAGCCTCTTCTAAATGCACTGCTGAGAAGCAGCTCATTCAACCCAATACCCGGTAAGGCTACATATTTTTTTCCTAACTTTAATAAAAGAAACTGAAGACATTTCATTCAAATATGACACGCCAGGATCCCCCAAGTTAGTTTGCCCTCTTAGAACAGGGCATGTTAAAAATACAAGTGACTTTCATGTACTTAAATTCATATCAGAAGTGTTTTTCCCAATGACAGTCCCTGCCAGTCCTATCTTTTCTGGCATGACTCCTCATGACCTTGAGCAGGCTTACATTTGCCTGAATGTACTCCATGCACCACCACACGTATGCCTACCACAAGGATGACAAAAGAGGGCATTGGTTTTCCAGAACTAGTTCCAGATTGTTGTGAACCACCATGTGGGTTCTGGGAACTGAACCCTGGGTCCTCAGAAAAAACAGAAAGAGCACTTAACTACTGAGACAGCTCTCTAGTCCCAAACTGGCTTATATTTGTCAATAAAAGTAGATGCCAGGCCTGGTGGCACCCACCTTTAATCCCAGCACTGAAGAGGCAAAGGCAAATGAGTTCCTCTATGAGTTCCAGGCCAGTCAGAGATACAGTGAGACTCTTTCTCAAAAAAAATAGAACCAAAAAATTAAGACTGAGGACAACTATCTTTTCACTACAGCAAACTTACCTAGATAAGTCACATTTGAATAGAAGCAAAACAAAATTTCCTGTCTGAAGGAACAGCTGATAAGCTATTCCTAACTACAGAGCAGTTATCCTAGAGGTCTCCAATCTTTCTCCATGAAGGCTCAAGTGAGTCACAATAATGCAGACATCTAATAAACTACTAAACACTCCAGGAATCTTTAATGTATCTCTAACTACCTCTTTTACTTATGCAACTTATAAAACTGACAAAGGCCATTCCTCATCTTTATTTACATCTCAGACTGTGCTGTTTTATGGTCCTAAGGCTGGGCCCAGGCTGCATGCCAGATAAAGCGAGGACTATCTGAATGGGCTATATGTTCAAGCCCCTCTTCCTTCTGCCTCTGGAGATGGGTCTCACCAGACTACCCATTCTCTTGAGCACCTGAGGCTATGGGAATACATGGTTGTGCTGGCCACAGTGTTAGGCTCTAGCTAAACAAAGAGAGCCTTATGTTATCTTCTTCAGCACACACAGATAAGAGCAGCAGTCAAGTTAAAATTTTTGTTGATTCAAGGAAGTCAAATTAAGATTTATGTTGACTCAAGGAATCATCTGTAAAAAATTAAAATACTTTTGACTATTATCATTTTATTGTAAAGAACATTCATATAATGAGAAGGAAAAACCTGTAAATGTATTTTAAGATATTTAAAGTCTACTTCTGAGAATGTAAAGAAATACATGAGTTTGGGGATGGTTTGGGGCCTTGCCGTTTTCAGATTCCTTAGCAAAAGGCAGCCAGTCTACACAACAACAAAACGAACAAAACTACTCAACAACACACTTAAAATCTGTGTGTATCTTTTCTAAATAAATTTTGCCTTAATAGAAAAAAAGATCTCTATAGCAATCTGAAATTCAGTTAATGATGTGCACACTAAAATGCATAGTGTTTGAACACACCAGCATCCACTACTAACGGATGAGAGGACAAAGAGCGGGCGACGGGATCAGACGCTGGCTCAGTCACAGCTATCGACTATCTCAGCTTGTCTCTATAGTCTAAAACTTTTGGACAGTTTAAAACTTTTACATTCCTTTTTTTTTTTTTTTTTTTTTGCATAGTTTAAAACTTTCTGTAGAGTTTAAAACATTTTAAGAATATATTTGGGGGGAGGGCTGGCGAGATGGCTCAGCAGTTAAGAGCACTGGCTGCTCTTCCAGAGGTCCTGAGTTCAACTCCCAGCAACCACATGATGGCTCACAACCATCTGTAATGGGATCAGATGCCCTCTTCTGGTGTGTCTGAAGACAATGTACTTACATATAACAAATAAATCTTTAAAAATAATAATATATTTGGGGAAAATAATGGTTGAGAAATTTGAACAACTAGGTTAACAAAAGGCATGGAAATTAGGAATTATACTTTTTTAAACATTTGATTTGAAAAGGAAAAAAAAGTTAAGGTAATCTCATACAAATAGGTACATATTAACTTTTAAAAACTACTGACAAAGGAAACAATGATCAATTTCCTGAATTTGCAGAGAAGTCAAGGGAGAAAGAGGAGCAAAAAGAATTGGTTCAAGACATCAATCCTACCAATACCAAAATGAGATTAACACATAAAATGAGTAAGTCATATGCAAAATCCATAGAAATGAAAAGTGCATCAAGAAACTGAAAAAAGGGACAAAACATCTTAGGATGTCGCTGGGCCTAGTAGCACACAAGAGTGAGAGCCTGTCTCCAAAGGAATAAAGAAGAAAACAACGGCAGGAGCCAAACCCCAAGATGTCACAAATTAAGAGGAGGAGGAAACTGAACACAACCACACTCTCTAAAGAACATGAGCATCTAATGATTTTGCTAGGCTCACACTATATGAAGCATAATGTCTGCACTCCACAGGGCTATCTTAAGAACTACAAAAATGCCTTTTAAAGTCTTGTGGTCTGAACATACTCTATTTTCCATACCCAACACACAGATAATCTGTCCACTTCCTCTTCTCATAAGATGGCATGCCAATGGTCACATTTCCTTCCTTGTCAACACGCTATTTTACAAACAGTAATGGGTTATATGTATGAGGCAGTTTTTATACTAATCAGTTATCAACTGTAGAGAACCCAAACCTGATGTACTTTTACCTACAAATGCATTCTCAACAACCTGATAGAAAATTACTTTCAAGTGTCGTTCAAATGATCTTCTTTCTCTATGCCTGGTGAAGTATCTCAAAGGATGAAACAATGAAAAAAAATTATAGTGTTAAAGATAGAGACTTAAAACTAAAATAAATGAAAACAAGAAAAGGTATAGGAAGACAGCTCATTGGGTCAAAGTCTTTAATATGCAAGCATGAGGACCTGAGTTCAAATCCCTAGCATCACTGTTAAAATAACTGGGCATGGCTTTGTGCCTGTAACCTCAGCACTACAGGTGGTGACAAAAGGAAGATGCCTGGGGTTTGTGGGCTACCACCCTAGCAGGTTCAGCAAAAGATCATGCTTCAGAGGAATAATGTGGAGAATGAGAGAAAGGCACCAGGTATCCTCCTCTGGCACCACACAAATGTGTGCATTACTAGACACGCACACGCACGCATGCGCACACGCGCACACACACACACACACACACACACACACACACACACACACACAAAATAACAAATTATAAATAAGTGAAAGTAAACCAAATAAACCAGGTAACAGAACAATGCTGATAGCAAAAACAAGAGAGAAATACATAATATGATTTAATTTTTTATACAATTTAGAGGTTTAAAATTAAAGGCTTTTTCACAAAATATGTCACATAGCCTTACTTGCTCTGTATTTTAAAAATACCTGCTATTTTTAAGGCACGCCTTTCGCCTTTAATCCCAACACTTGGGAAGCAGAAGCAGGCAAACTCTGTGAGTTTGAGGACAGCCAAGTCTACACTGCAAGTTCCATACCAGCCAGGATTACACAGTGACACCCCATCTCAAAACAAACAAACAAATAAAAAAATCTACCAAGAATTACAAGACATTTTTCCCAATATCTGTCTATTCATGTTTTTTAAGATTACTTTTATTTGTGTATGTATATGTACATAGTGCATGTGCTCCATACACATGAGTACATGTGCCTGTGAAGGCCAGAGACTCTTTGATACACTAAAACTAGAGGTACAAGAGGTAGCAAGCAAACCACCTGATGTGAGAACACTGAGCCAAACAGGTCTTCTGCAACAACATCACACACTCTTAACTGATAAGGCATCTCTGCAGCACCTCCATCCATCTGGGTATCTTTAATGATGTTCTACTAAGGAGGAAAGAAGTACGGGCCGAAGAGATGATTCAGCAAGCATCAGCACTGGCTACTCTTCTAGAGGACCCAGTTCAATGCCCAGCAATCACATGATGGCTCATAAACCTCTCTAATTCCAGTCCTAGAAAAATCAGATGCCCTCTTCTTGCCTTTATGCATACTGCATATACATGGTACCCAGATACACATGCAGGCAACACACTCATACACGTAAAAGAAAAAAGTTATTTCAAGGAAGCACTATTTATTTTTCTTTTGTCGATTCTTTAATTAAATTAAAGAGATTAATAATAAAAAAAAATAAGGGGATGGTAAGATGGCTCAGCAGTTAAGAGCACTGGCTTTCTTCCAGAGGTCCTGAGTCCAAGTCCCAGCACCCACATGGTGGCTCATGAACTGGTATCCTCTTCTAGCATGTAGGTGTACATGCAGACAGAGCACTCGTGCATAAAACAAAACAATAAATAAATAAATAATTTTAAAAACAAAATTACATGAATAAATATGATTGCCCCAATTTCTTTTTAATATATAATAAAACTAAACAGAAAAATTATGCAAGCTTAATGTCACATTGATCAACATCATGTAATAAATGGCAGCTTCAGAAAACTCAAGGGAAACAAGAAAAGGCAAATTTAACTAATATGCCTATTCAGTAGAAAAGATGGAAAATGGCATATAATCCAAGCCAGCAAATATGTTAAAGTATGCACATACAAAACTATGCACAGGTTGGAAAGATGGCTCAGCAGTTAAGAGCACTGGCTGCTCTTCTAGAGGTCCTGAGTTCAATTCCCAGCAAGTGGCTCACAACCATCTGTAATGAGATCTAAGGCCCTCTTCTGGGGTATAGAATAAATTCATATTTTCAACTTTAAGTTTTAAATACTGCTGATTAAAGCATCACCTTAACAGCTGTAACAGAGCTACTTCTTAGCTGAAAGCATGGATTTGGGCTGGAGAGACAGCTCAGAAACAAGCCCTTGCTGTGAAAGTGTAAGAAGAGTCTGGATTTCCAGCAGCCATGTAAAAGACAAGCTGGGGCAAGCTGGCTAGCTAGACAAGTGATCAGCAAGCTCCAGACTCCCAGACAGGCACTGCCTTAGTAGATAGAGAACAACTGAGGACACCTGACTGTTTCAATCTCTAACCTCCACATACATGTACACACACGAACACCACACACATAATACACATACAAAAAGCAACAATAAACTTATAATAACCAACTTTGAGACTACAACAGTAAACTGAATAGAGGGGGCATCTGGTCTATAAGAACTGCTGGCTGAAAATCCTGTACCTTGTTCAGAGTTTTGACTGGTTGTGTGCTAAGTATGGAACCTACAGCCTTGCATATCTAGGTAAGTACAATATGACCGAGCTACCTACCCAGGCCCTCATCTACGCTTTTGTGTCACTTGGCCTATTCACAGCAAGATGCACGGTAAATGTGGAATGGACGAATGAGAACTAGTAACCTCACTAAAATTGGCTTTGTATGCAATTTGTCATAGAAAAATTAGAGCCTAAAGGTCGACTTTCCACAGTGAAATGGAGAAGCTGGGTAGAAGGACAGCTGGAGGGATAGACAGGGCTGGAGACCTTGATCAACATAGACCAAGGCTTAGAGCACTAGAGGGGCTGTGGAGATCCTCACTTCAATTACTTTGATTTCTTTTAATTCCATATTCAAAGTTTAGTATATATAAATATGATCATAATTTCAAACATAAATTACTGATGTTTTAATGCCTTTAAAATAAAAAGCTGAAGACCAGAGAGATGCCTTAGTGGGTAAAGAAACTTGCTACCAAGCATGATGACCTGAGTTCAACCCCCAAGACCCACACGATGGAGAGAACCAACTCCTCTACACACCTACATCAGACACCAGAGTACAACAAACAAGAACACAAATAAATGTAAGAAAAAAATGGAAGACTTGAGTTAGTTCCTGTTATGCATAAAGAGTAACCACAATTACTTCATTTACTTCCTTAAACTGCAATAAATTCTACGTTTTGAGGCATGGGTGACAGTGGGAAACTGTAATTTAAATTAAATATTTAAGATGCATCAAGCTTAGTGGAGAAAGATTAACTGAGGATAGCCAGCAGTAACTGTTTCAGCGTAAGGACCTGTGAGGAGTGAGTGCAAAAAGAATGAGCAGTCTGACCTCTACAGAGCTGTGTAGCATCTTAAAGTGGCAGGCATGAGGACCAGGCCCCCCAAAAAAGATCAACATCACTTTTAAGGTCTCTATATAATATGCAATTAGACCTCCAAGACTCTATCCACATCCAAGCCAGAAGCAAAGATTACATATTGTAGATATTTCTGTAACATGTCTATTAGAGGTGACACACAAAGACAGAAAGCAGACCCTACTTTCCAGAGCCTAGAGGGAGGGAGTGAAGGCAGTGGTTTCTTCTAGAGGTAATGAAAAGGCTCTGGAGTCAGCGGTGTTGGCTACACAGCTCTACAAACGCATTAAGAACCGTTGTGAACACTAGGCTTTAAATGGATAACTGTTGTGATATGTATATTTCACCTCAGTAAAGAAATAAAGGATGGTGGTGGTACATGCCTTTAGTCCCACCACTCAGGAAGCAGAGGTAGGTAGATCTCAGTGAGTTCAAGGCCAGTCTGGTCTACAAAGTGAGTTCTGGGTCAGCTAGGACTACAGAGAAACCCTGCCCCCCCCCCAAAAAAAAGAGAAAAGAAAAAAATTAATAATAACAATCTCTTAGACAAAATGGCAAATGAAGTTCAGAAAATCTCACAGAAGAAAAAAAAGAGAAAATAAAGAGTTAAAATGTAAACAAGCACAGGGAATAGGGTCTGCAATGCTAACAAGTGAGAACCTGAGGGGAGGGAAGAAGACAAGAGGATGAGGGAGGCGGTGAGCCAGGCTGAAGACAGCTCAGACTGAAAGGCCGGCCCAACAGCAGTGCTGACTCACATCAGGAGTGCCACAGCAGTTATCACAGTGAATTTAAACATGGAAGTGAGACCACTGCAGGCCTCTGAGACTAGGAAAGCAGTTATATAAAAGAACACCTTCAGACTTCTAGAAGGAGTTCTGGAAGCAAGATAAACTCATGAAGCAAAATCACAGATAACCTACAAGTGACCTATAACCCAATCAAGTCACACTCTTTTCAACTTTGACTATGAAACACATTCCGGACATGTAAAGGCTCAAAACTTCACTCACCTATTTTAGCCCTTTTTCAGTAAACTATTAAAATATTTCATCAAATCAAAGAGGAAAATCAAAAGACCTGGGCATATAAGAAATAATCTAACACAAACAAGGAGCATTAGGGGTCTTCAGTGGGATGAATGATATTCCAGGAAAAAAACTGAAGCCATATAATTCAGAAAACCTAACAGAGGACCACTGTTGTTACTAGTCTACCAGTCTTTGGGATGTCCCTTTAACTAAATCCAGTCTAGGTTGCCATAGGTTGTTTAGTCCACCTTGACCCCATCTGGAGTTTTCCTGTGGTCCCTTTCTTTGATGCCTGGAAAAGCTGATCTACTTCACAACAGGGTGTTTAACTTTTATCTGTCCCTGAGAACTAGACCAAGAAGCAAAAACACGAGAAGTAGTCTGTTTCCCTAACCACTTTTTCTCAGATATTTGTCAATCCCTTGTAAACTACAAAAAATTTTTTGTCAGCTACAAAAAAATTACCTGATGAGCCATGTGTTTCTCAGAACTCATTAACAAGTTTTTCCCAAAACACACAAACCAGGGCTCAAGAAAGACTTCTGATTTTCCTCTCTGGAGCCTTCATCTAAATGGGCAACATGGACTTTCCTTCCACAGCCACTTGGTTTTCCAAAGCCAAACAATACCACCAAAAAGACACATCATGGCCAAAGCTGGTTACCATTCACCAAACTGTTTCCCTTTTCTGCCTGGACCCTGAGTTATTTTATGTTCTCATCCTTCCTTGGAGTAGGCACAGTTATTTCACTGCATTCTTGACAATGTAATGTGGGCAAGAGCAAACAGGGTCCAGGCCTGCCATTAAATGTTCTGAAGTCTACCACACTCCCCCTCTTTACCCTGGCACCTGCCAACCAGATGCAAAGCACCAGTGCGGCCCTTCAAGGCCCTATGTGATGAGAGTCCTCGGGTGCTTATGGAACAGATTAACCCTCTGGCGGCTCTGCAGCCTACAGTAGACAAGGACGGAAATGTGAGAAGAAGAAACAGGGTTGACTGCATTAAGACTTAGGGACTGTAAAAGTGGTCAACCTGAGTCATGGATAACGCACGGTGGTAGAACCCTTGCCAGACATGCAAAACGCCCTGCATTTCGTCCTAAGCACCACAAAAGCCATTAGCCTGTTCTGAAACACTCATCAGGTGATATAGGTTTCCAGTTTTTCAAAATTAAACTGCAACTAGGTAAGAATGCATACATACAAAACTAAAGGAAACTTCAGGGTTTGGGGTGCCATTGATGTATAAAATGTGACTGTGACCAGGTGGAAGACAGTAGGTGCCAGGGAAAGAAGTCCTTAGGAACCATCTCAGATATCTGTCATACATAATTTCTTAGCTTAGTAGAGAGAATATTGATATTCACTTTATTCTTTAACCATTTTGTTTTCTACTTTTCTATATTCCTTAAACTAGTTGCTACTTATGTTACACGCTTATAAATACAGGAAAATCTGGGAAAAAATGAAAAACTGCTAGAGCATATGGGTAGAAATGAAAGACCCCCGAATTGGGGAAGCTCCTCACTCTAGTACCAGGAGAACGCAAACCCAAGAACTCACAGAGAGCCTATCTTGCTGCAATCAGGCAAGAGGTTTATTGGGGGGAAGGGGGGAGACCAGAGCTCTGGGGATGACACATATCTCACGCAGGAGATAGAGGAGTCAACTTCAAACTCAATTAGGGGAACATATTTATAGGGAAAATTACATAGGCAGTTAGTAACAAGCACATAGCAATTTCATTGATTCATTCAAATTGGCACACTCTGCCTACTTTGGACACAATTTAACTCTAGGCCACTCTATAGAAAAGTATGCAAATTTTTAATTTAAAAGAAAATATAATATGCAGCTTAGTAATAATACACAGTATCTTATTATAAATAAAAACATCAATTATTGAGTACAAAATTGGAATGCTACAAGGAGGTAAGGTAGGAGGTAAAGAAAAAATGAAAGCTAGGGATGATTCATACCTTACATTCCTACCACATGGGAGACTGAAGAGGCTCACCATTAGTTAGAGGACAGCCTGAGATATACAATAAATTTAGGATAGCATGAATTATAGTCAGACTGGGGGATGAGGGGACAATTACAAAATAACAATTAAACCAACAATAATTCTGAAGACAGTAACATTTAAAAACATACATTTCTTTAAACAAAGTAGGTATATACAATGTGTCGTTTTGTTACCAGCTATAACAAGCAAATTCTTAGATGGCTCCCTGTCCGGAATCTCTTTTCTAGTATTCACACCATTACGTAAATATCACTGACACATGAACCCTATGGATGGGACCTAAGATTTACTTCTAACCAACAGAGAATGGCAGAGGTCATAGGATGGCACTCCTGTGACTGTGTTACATTATGTAAGACTGTGGTGCTTGCTGATTACTGCACAGATTCCCGTGGTGGTTTGATGAAATACAAGAACTACAAACAACTGCAGGCTGCCCCAAGCAGCTGACAGCAGCCTTTAAGAGTAAAGTGATCTCCAGTTGAAGAAGCCTCAGTGCTAAACCACAAGAAAACCAATTCTGGCAACAACCTACATGATTTTAAAGTGGATTTTCCCCCAGTTAAGTCTCCAGGTGGGATCAGCTGAGTCAACACCTTCAGTACAGCCACAGGGTGGGTGGGCCTTGAACTCTATCAGAGTGAAGCAAGCTATCAAACAAGCATCTCAGCAGCATGAATACATTCATTTCCCTACTCTAAACCATAAAGAGAATGTGGGCTCTAAGTTCCTGCCTTGACTTCCCCATAATAATGTACTGTGATCTTGAATTTTAGGCCAAATAAACCCTTTCCCCTCAATCCTTCTTGATCTAAAATTTTACTACAAAACTATAGTAATTAAAATGGTATATTATAGACATAAAGCAGACCCATAGATCAGTTAAATGGACCATACATAAATTCCCACATGTATGGTTGAATGATTGTCAATGGAGGTGCTAAAACCATCCAAACAAGAATGGATTGTCTTTCCAATAAATAGTGGTACTGGTAAATTCATAACTGGATAAAGTCAGACTCTTTAGATTACACAATATACAAAAGTTAAGAGGCGGCTTACATGTGAAAGGCTAGGACCATCACCAAAACATTAAAAGTTTAGGTTCATCAAAGCCTAAGTATATGAACTATAAATTTCAAAGAAAACATACAGGAAAATCTTCATGACAGGATTTGACAAACATTTTTTGTCAAGATTGACAAAATTAAAGGCAATAAAAGAATAGGCAAACTAGATTTTATCAAATTTAAATTTTGGGCATCAAAGCCCACTATAAACAGTAAAAATGAAGAAAATACTTGTAAATAGGGTTGATATCTAGGATATATAAAAACTAAACTCAGCAACAAAAACAAATTAAGGGCCAGTAATATGGCTTGGCAGTATTTGCCACCAAGCCTGATGTTAACCTGAGTTTGATCCCTCAAACCCATGTAAACACAGAAAGAAAGAATCTCCACAAAGCTGTTCTCTAACCTCCACATGAATGCTGTGTGCATATGTGTACGCACCTAGATACAGAACCTCACACAGTGCATGTGTGTGTGTGTGTGTGTGTGTGTGTGTGTGTGTGTAGTAATATAATTAATGTTTTAAAAGACATGAAGCTAGAGAGTTAGCTTAAGAGTCCTGGCTGCTCTACCAAAGAACTTAAATCAGACTTAAGTTTGATTGTCAGCACTGACATGACACTAAGAATCATCTTTAACTCAGCTGCAAGGGTACTGTGGCCTCCCTCCAAGAGTACTGTATGCACGTGGTACACAGACATGAGGCAAAACACCCACACAGTTAAAATCATTTTTAATTAGGAATGGGCTAGGTAGGTAGCACACATCTTTAATCTCAGCACTGGAGAGGCAAAGATAAGGCCAGTATGTTCTATGTATGTTCTATAAATACAGAAGTGGCTAATGAATGCACAAAAAGATGTTCAACATCATTGGAAAATACAAATCAAAACTACAATATGATATTCTTCACAAACTCATTAAGATGGCTTTCATAATGGGCTGGAGAGATGGCTCAATGGTTAAGAGCAGTGACTGCTCTTCTAAAGGTCCTAAGTTCATTTCACAGCAACCACATGGTGGCTCACAACCATCTGTAATGAGATCCGATGCCCTCTTCTGGTGTGACTGAAGACAGCTACAGTGTGCTTACATATAATAAATAAATAAATCTTTAAAAAGATGGCTGTTATAATCAAAAAAAAAAAAAAGAAAGAAAAAATGTAAAGAAAGAGAAAATAGCAAGTTTGGCAGGCAGAATGTGTGTGCATTCTTGAGGGAAACTCAAACAGTACAGCCGCTGTGGTTAACAGCATGGTGATTCTCAAATATTCAGACATAAAATTAGCATGATTCAAAAAATAAATTTACAGTCCATTCCTACAATGGATATTAAAGAACAGAATAATGTACTAATTGAAGATAATGAAAAATGTCTAACTATAGCAAATTTTCCTATGGAGAAATAAATAAAAATCTACCAGCCCCATATGACAGTTAAAAAAAAATTAGCATGATTCAGCACTTCCTATCTTGGTAATGTACACAAAATAATAAACCGGGACTTGAATGCATAGTCACAAATCCATGTCCTTGGCAGCATTATTCACAAGAACCAAACATACACACTACATCATGAATGGTGTTGATGGCTTTATGCTACATAAAATAAGCCAAACACAGAGGGCAAATATGTATGGCAGCTAGAGTAGAGTATTTAAATCAGGAGACAATGTAGCAAAGTGGCTGCCAAGGGCTGAAAAGGAAGTGGGCAGTTACAGTCTGATGGGCAGCTTTCAGTTTAGGATGATGAACACGTCCTGGAGATGGATGCTTGGGTGGCTGCACCACACCCCGAATGCACTGTAATGCCACAAAACTGTACAATTACATACCGCTTAAGGGGTTAGGGTGCAGATCAGTAGCAGAGGGTTTACGTAGCATGAGCCAGGCCCTAAACCCCAGTCCCTAGCACTCAGAAACTGGGTAGAGGAGACTTACATTACATATATCTTCCACAATGAAAAGAATGGCAAAGGTCAATATGGCAATGCTATTTAAGTTTTACCACGATCAAAAAAATAAAACTAGGTAGATTGCCAGGAATAAATCTGGCAAGACAAGGAGACAATGACCTCATTTCCTTAATTGTCTACACAGATAAAGCATTATCCATGACATGGAGTCTGGGGGAGGGATTCAACTGAAACTGAAATATTTATCCTTAATCCTACAACTACTGAATAACTTAGCTGGAGTACTTAATTTTATTTTTTTAAAAGGTAACAATATGTGCTTGCTAAATTTATTCAATTTTTATTAAACATAGTTACACTGTTTAACAGGAAAATAAGTATCTTAACATCCTGTTTGTAGACAGTATACTTTAATTCCTAACTGTTAAAATGTTTCTATGTGAAAGTGGACTACAGAAAGAATAACTACCTAAAGAAAACAGTCTAAATAGTCAATGTTTTCAAAAGCACTAAATACATCCATTATACCAAAACTAGGTTAAAATGTGATGCTCACATGAAGAAACCCTAAGACATATACAAGATCCAAAGTGAGAACAAGAGAAAACGAGTTTGTGATCTTGTCATGGTGTGGCAGGGGCACGGGGCAGCTCTCTCTCAGAAAACAAAACACCTTGATATGCACTTAAAGGTTTCTCCCAACTCTGGACCATTCTCAGTCCACCCCAAGGTTTCCTTTTTGTTTTGTTTTATTGTTCTAGGGGAGAAATCCTGAGAGCAAGAAGAAATAGGAATAAACCAAATAACGGAAGGAAAAGAAACTATTGCTCACTTCTTTACATTAATCTAAAGGCGTCACCATGAAATCTAATGACCCCAGAAGTAAATACCCTCAAGTGAGAACTAATGTATCACAAATGACCATCACCCATCTGCAGGCTCATACCTATAAAGTATAGCTACAAGCTGAATCCTTCAGAAACCCTTGACTGTGGACCAGCTCAGCAGTGAGCCAGGATGTGAACCTTGGTCAGAGGGTGTAACAGTAAGTTGTTCAACAGCTTTCTAGTCAAAGAAATGAGATCACCTAGAGAACTTTAAACCTAAGTGCTCACTATCCACAGAGAACACCAAAGCTTCCATGTTGCACTACCCAGCACAGAGAGACAACTATGTCTTGCTAAAAAGCAAGAGTTTAAAGGTACAACTTCGGGGTCAGAAGGCTCACTTGCTTGTCCTAAGCTTCACAATTTGATCCCCTAGAGCCATACAGTGGGAGACCCAAGTCTTTCAAGTTGTCCTCTGACTTACATACCCACACCCACATGCATACAAAATAAAATGAAGAAAACTAAATAAAATACATGATTTCACAACTCTTTCATGGGAAAAATAGAGCAAGAAGATAATTTAGCTGTGTGAATTCCAAACACTCCTGTAAAACAGTCATTATTCCACTATCCCAGTGGAAACTATAAAGGACTCTGAGTTAGACAATTTCAACTAGGGATGTGTTCACCTTGCATCCACGGCTGGGGGTGGGAGGTGGGGAGTGCAAGTGATCAAGCGAGACTGACTCAGTCAATCAGTGCAACTGATTCTTGGCAAATGCTCTCAGAGCCAAACTATAGAACATTAAGCTGGGACAATCCTATGCTCCTCCTCATGAACACTGTCCTAAAAAATTCCTCTTTAGTTCTTGCAGTTAAACTCTTCCCAAAAATAAGTAAACAAAATCCTGAATGCTGAAGCATAAACACCTGGAGACTAGGAAATATAATATACATGCTCAGCTGATTTTCAGCTCAAAACTTCAGTCTGCTGAAGGCTTCCCTGCAGAACCCTCTTTTGCAGTTGCCACTTCCCCTAAACCACAGGCCTTCCTGACTTGCAGCAGGGCCAGGCCAGATTACAGTTATGTGGTAGATCCGTCAGGCAAGTTTTGACAGGGCCTCAAAATAGACCCTGGACAGCATCCAGGGAAACTGCCACTCATGAGCTCCAGCTTCACCGCACTTGAGTGTCTCAGTATTCACTCTCTCTGTCTCATTTCAAAAGGACAAAGGCTCCTGAGCCTCCCCCTGACCATGAGTCACCTACAAATTAAGTTTTGTTCAAATTAAATTTTGAACTGGCCTTATTCTGCTTACCAGCTCTTTACAGAATAAAGTCTAAATCTATACCTACTTCCTGCTTTGACAAAGGAATCTACCAACAGTGCTCTGGACTGCAAAAGAACTTCTGGCTCTCAGGTTCCATCATTTACTCTACTTAAAGTAGGATGTGGAAGATAAAGAAGAAAGTCTGGGTCATTTCTTTCTCTTATGACTAATATCAGTTAACTTTAGCAGGGCATAAATAAAAACTATATAAAAGTATTTTATTATTATTTTTGATGGTGGTGGTGTTTTTTTTTTTTTTTTTTTTTTTTTTTGGTAATTCTAGCAGGTCTAGATGTGGCTATATGGACCAGGCTGGCCCTGAATTCACAGAGATCTGCCTCCCAAGTGCTGGATTAAAGGTGTGTACCACCACACCCAGCTATATAAGTTTTTCATTAACAGAAGATATAAACTCTGAAACAAACCTACAAGATACAGCCATTTTACCAAATATAAGTGGTTTATGTTTGTTAACATCAGTCTACAACTATGGTATTTTGACATTTACCAATTTAAATTAAATCATCTAACACCCCAAACTATCTTAAATTGACTTATAAAACACATTTGCAATTTTATTTGAGACACAGTCTTACTACATACTGTACAGACCATAGTAGCCTCAAAATCTCGGTTTCCTGGCTTAGCTGGGCTTTGAATGATGATCCGAGTCTAGTCTGCAACTATTAGGATAAGGTCGAATGTTTTCCCAGGGAAAGGGTCACTTCCACCACTCAGACTCTCCAGAGAGAAAGCAACGACCTAACAGACAGCACTCCTTGGATAAGGAAGGACAGAAGAATTTTATGTCCCCTTAGCTAATCCTCACCAAAGCTCCCACCCCACCATACAAGGAGCAGGGTAAGCAAGTCACAAAGATCTTTGCAAGAAATCACTCACTTTTTCCATCCTAAATTGATGAAAAGGTTGTTTTTGTGCTGTAACAGAGAGACGCCTTGCCAGATGTATTTTCTCTTTTCCCTCCATCATGGAGATGCTTCAACCCTAACCTAAGAAGATCTCCCTTACGCAGTTATGCATCAAGACTATCCCCAATGAAGATTTTCACAAGGGATTTTCCAAAGGGAATCTCAGTTAACAAGGAACAGAATCATCGTCCTATCAGCTGGACAGAAATAAAAAGCAACATTAGGGAACACTCTGAATTTAAGTATCAATATCCAAAGTGAGAAAGATGCCAAAAATTTAGTCAAAGAATCAAAGGGATGTCTGTCTTAAGCAACATCAATACATTTGGTATTACTTTCCAATTAGTCAATAGGACTTCTAACTATCAATAAAGGTAAAAACAATCGGGACTCTACAAATTAAAAAAAAAAAAAAAAAACAAAACAAAACAAAAAAAAAAAACAGAAAACAAAGTTGTTGCTATCAAGAACGGTGGGATTCAAAGTTTCTCGGCATCTCATCTTAAAAGACTAAAATGACCAAATGGCACTGAAGCAAGAAAAAGGTTACTTCCAGTTTGAAATTAGTCAATTCTAAAAATAAACCAAAACCTCAACACAATTCCTGCCAGAACAAAAGTTAGCATACAGTCTCACTCAGCATCTTTAAGGATAGGATGGCCAAGTGCTGAAGCTTCCCACTCAAAAAGCTATTTTCTATAGTACAGGCTCTTCCACAGTACTAGTTCGTACCTTAGTGATGGTAGCTCTCCTTTCCACTGACATTTATTTGGCTTCTAAATCCCTTCATTTGTCTTCCCACATCTGGTGAAAAAAAAGGGGGGGGGGATTTAAAAATCACAGTAGTCCATTTAGTAACTAACAAAGGATTTCAAAACAAAACATTCGAACTTGAACGTTTTATTTCCATGCCATAGTGCATGACAATAACCACCCAGCAACAAACAGAACCAAACATGACCCATCACTTGCTATAAAAAGAGTACAATTATCTAATTAAACGGGTAGAAAGGGGCTCAGCTTTCCACTATGTCAATGCGAAGATCCAGATCGACGAGTCACGGAGTGAGTGTGACCTAACTTCCTACATGAATCACACTTTCGGAAATTCTGACTCGGCATGAGTGTATTAAATACGAGGTCATCGTATCTCTGTAGTTCTTAAACAGAGCATGCTGTTGGTTAATTAGGGCTAACTCTGCAAGACGTCCAAGCCACGGTAAACTTGGCCAACTAACTCTTCCTGCAACACTGGGCATTCTTCAGTAATTGCAGCTTTTCACACCTACTGGGGAGAAAAAACGTCAAACACTGATTAAGAATGTATCTGTCCCATAACCTGACTGCACCTCTTCTCACTGTGATAAACACGAGTAGCAGTCACTGTTAGCCTTACATAGTTTTCTGTCAATCAACTTACCGTATAAAACGGTGGTTAAAAGAAAAAATGCTGAGTCACTAAATGGGAAAATCAAAAGGGGCTACAAATACTGAAAGTTCGGGATACCCTTTAGCCACGTCTCGGTGTTATGTTTGTATGTCTCGAGATGGGAAAATAAGCACATAAAGCAAACGCTTGAACTTTTCTCCTCTGGGTTCTCTTATGTCCCCTGCTTCCTGATGGATATGCCCAGCAAAGGGAAACCAGGCCTGACTGGAGCTATGAAACTCCACAATGTGGGTGTAAATAACACCCGGTTCTTAGTCAAGCATTAACCCTGAGCGTCCTGCCCTGAGCCTGTTAAGCCCGCGCGCTTCAGTTCGGATCTCGAAGGAAGCTGGAGACCGGGGAATCTCACTTAAAAAGCTACGCCCTCCACCGGCCTGACACCGTTCCCCAGGCGGCTCCTCCCGGGACAGACTGAGGAAAGAGTCTGAGTGTGGGGCCGGGAGCAACGGGAGCTGGAGCACCCAGCTGTCCGAAGTGATGCCGGGTCCAAGGGGCGTAACCCCTTCTTCCCCCGCCGGGGGCGGGAGAAGCGGGAGCCGGGGACCCGCCAGGCGACCCCAGCCCAGAGCCGCCTCTGGACAGCGCCTTGAGACAGCCGGGCCCGCCGCCTGCCCTTACCTGAGTGTGGCGCGGGATGAGGCTGCGGCGCCGCCCGGAAGGGCCGGAGCGACCGCCCGGGAGCGGGGAAGAGAGGAGCGGTAGCCACACTCTGTCCCCGCACCGTCCACCCCGCGGGCCGCAGGGAGGCAAAAGAAAGGCTCCTCGCGCCGCGGCCGGTCGCGGAGTCACACTCTGGGCGCCCTTCGCGCCGCGGCCGACACGGCGAACGCGACCCGGGAGGAGCCGCAGCCCAAGCGGCGGCTGCAGCTGCGGCGGTGGCGGGGCCGAGGGGCGGGGCCACCGGCCGGCGACCCGCTCACCCGGAAGTAGTTGTGGCGCGAGGCCGGGTAGCGGACGCGCGCGGCTCGGAGGCTACTGGCTGGACCGCGGAGAGCGCCCGGCTAGCGCCGGATGATGGAGCGGGTGACAGGGACAGGGAGGGCGACGCGTTCGACAGGCACTGGCTCAAGCCAGGCCTGGTCCCGAGCGCTGGTATCCGAGCGTTTCGTAACCGCACTTAGCCAGGTGGCCTCTAAGCGGTCTGGTGGGAGGTTTTGGCTAAGTGAGGCACCTGGCGTAAGGATGGGGAGGGTGGGTGTGGCTGAACGGAATGAAAATACCTGTTGTTAAGGAAATTTCCAGCTGAGGCTGTAGCGCCGTTAATAGGGTGCTTACTTAGCATACCTGTAGCCCTGGGTGCCATTCCCCGCATAAAACCAGAATTGATGCTCTACAGTCGTTTTTCTCAGGTACTCTGGAGCCTGTGGCAGAGCGAAGGAGTTTGAATATCACAGAGAGACCCCTACACACACGGGGGGGGGGGGGAATCTAATCGTAGACACGACCTTCAATCCCAAAGTATCTGTGGAAGCCCCTCAGGTTCAAACTTCAAAGCACCAGAAACCCTGATCCTGCTCTCGGGAAACTTGCCTTCTAATTGAGTAGATGGATTTGAGCAGATAAACAAGGTAATGATGGATTGTCCTGAACTCAGCGGCAAGCAATGATGAGAAATTTTTGAGGGGGAGGCCTCTGGCTGGAGAAAATGATCAGAGAAGACCTCTGGCAGGAAGTGATTGCTGAGCAGGTATCAGGAGGGAAGGGCTCAAAATGGTCTTGGACACAACCTCCCATCTCCAAAAACTGCAGATTTCAGAAGCCCACGAGTAAGCCCAGAGATGACATGATTGGATGTTGTCTGATGGCTTCTAAAAGGACTTTCAGGGCTAAGGTATAAAAGGTTTGATCAACCTTTCCAGTTCATGGGGCTGCTGT
Source organism: Micromys minutus (assembly GCF_963924665.1). Classification (NCBI taxonomy): domain Eukaryota; kingdom Metazoa; phylum Chordata; class Mammalia; order Rodentia; family Muridae; genus Micromys; species Micromys minutus. Next base: position 41,010,187 of record NC_137956.1, on the reverse strand, counting down.
ATGGGATCAGTTCTGGAGGTTCCACGCACAGGGAAAAGTGTGCTGAGAGAAATTCGTCTGTCTGTCTTTCCACACTTGGTACGCAGACAGCAACTTTGGGTGGTGTTTCCCTGGAACCACGCACCTTGGCTTTTTTAATGACATATTAAATCTCACCTAGACCTGGAATTTACCAGGTCGGCAAAGCTAGCAGCCTCTCCAGTGCTGGCGTTACAGACAGGCGCCACCACACCTAGCTCTCTTTCACTGTAGAAACAGGCGTTAAGACAGTGTTGTGAAGCAGCTTTAGAAGTTCGCTGTTACCCTCCTTTATATTTTGCCACCTATTTGACAACAGAAAACAAAAAAAAACACCTTTTGTTGAAAGAGTCTGTGATAAACGATTCGAACGTTGTGAAGAATGTTGTAGACACTCCTTGTCACTGCAAGGAGTCCCTGACTCAGTCTGTAACCCCAAATTACATCGTAGGCAGTCATTCTCAGCACATTAAGTATTTCTTTCTGCCAGAAATATCTGTTCCCAGATCTTTATGGAATATTCTGACATGTGAATGCCCCAGGTCTGTGTGGGCTGGCTGCTCTGCAGATATATTAATAGATGAAGGAAAATTTTGAAAATGTTTATACAATTTGAGAGAGTGAGATGGCTGGGTCCATACATATTTATTCTTTCCACAGCAAATCTTTCATAGTTTCCTTTAATAATGCCAAGAAATAAAATGTTTCCTTTTTAATATCAAGTATTCATTGCTATTTTTACTTGCCTGCATCAGGTACTATATGTTTTTGTTTCAACTATCATAATTGGTAAAAATAGATTTATTTTTAATATGAATTTCTCTAATATTAATGGCAATGATGTGTTTTTCATGTTTCTCTTGTCTTCATATTTTTAGACGGAACTGTCTTGGCAAAAGCTGTGCAGTGTTCCTTTATTTGAAGCACATATCTGGAAACATCATTAGTTCAAGCATTAAAAATAAGCTACTAGGAGCTCTGTGAGCAAGGCGGTCAAAATTTCAGCATGGCTGGCAAAGAGACTCCTGAGTCTCCAGCCATAAGTCAGGAGCTATGGACAGTTGACAGCTGCTGAAGAAATGAAGGTAACTTTTCTTTGTGGATGTGGCTGTACCCCAGTGGGTGGCCTCACACAGAGACACACGCATATATACATAACTAAAAAAGTTAAAAATAAATCTTAAAATAATAATTGGTCAGGACTATCAATAATAACTTAAAAAGAGAACATGAAGTTGAAAGGAAAATGGATTTGAAGGTCTTTGGGGGAAAGTAGAAGGAGGTGGTGGGTGGAGATCAAAATATATTACAAGATCAAAATATATTACATGTATTAAATTCTCAAAAAAAAATTTTTTTAATGAGCTGTCTGGGCTAGGGAGATGGTTTAAAAACTAAAGCACTTGGTGTAGCATGAAGACCAGAGTTTGAATGCCCAGAATCCACATAAATGTCAGGCAAGTGTAGAGTTAATTTGTAATCCTAGCATTAGAAAGCAGAGACAAGATCTCCAAAGCAAGCTGACCAACCAGACAAGTCATATCCATGAGCTTCACGTTCAGTTGAGAAACCCTGCCTCAAAGAACACAGTGGTTAGCACCCACATACACATGAATACAAATGACATGATCACATACACAAGAAAAAGCATAGGCTGCTATTTTGGGTTGTTTTGGGGGGCACGGGGATGAATGACTTACCCAGTGTACCTCACTGACATCATCCTACCTACCTATAATGCATCTTTAAATCTAGATTTTTAGTTTTTGTTTCATATCAAAAAGGTACCACTTCACAGTAATTCATTTCTGTTATATATGATTTAGCTCTTTCCTTTCTTAAATAAGCAGGTATCGGTAAGAAATGTGCCATGGTTCTAATCTCAACATTTATTTCTTCAGAATTCTGCCAGTTCCAGGTGTGGTTGTATTAGTAACTCATCGGTAACTGTGATGAACACCACAACCAAGGCTGCACAGGAAAGGAAGGGTTGGTTTGGGCTTATGGTTCCAGAGCCATAAGATTTTATCACATCACAGGGAAGTGTCAGCCTTGGCAGCTGGAGCAGCAAGCTCTTAATCCACGGGCATGAAGTAGAACAACCTACAAAGGGCGTTAGTCTTTAAACTCTGAAAGCCCAGCCCAGTGACATTCTTCCTCTAGCAAGGTCACACCTTCTAAACATACCCAAACATCACCACCAAACAGCAACCAAATATTCAAATATGTGAGCCTATGTGGAGCATTCTTCAGAACATCACACCAACTCACTCCCAAAACCTAGCACTTGAAGAGCTGAGACAAGATTGCTGAGAGTTAGACCAGCCTGGACGAAAAACCAGTGAGACTACATGTAAATAAAGTAATTTTTCCAGACAACAAAATTAGAAATTACTCATTTGTAAGGTTTTATTTTTACTTCTGCTTATACTGTTTCATGTCCTTCCCTCCAATAAATTCATCTATAAGCCACTGTGTGTATTTTAATACCCCTGACCACAAATGTTTTTTAGAGGTTAGTGTTGAAGTAAAAGGAAAGAGAGTCTTCATTTCACTGAAGTCCAGCACTTCGTTACTAGTTAGTTTTTGTCAACTTGGTGCAAACTGCCTTATTTACTTTTCTGCTGCTGTGACCAAAGCCCCGGGACCAAATCAAATCATAGAGGGAAACATCCAATGGGATTTGCAGTGTCTGTGGGTGAGTCCGTGGCACTGAAACAGCTGAGAGCTCACATCTGATCCACAAGCAGGAGGCAGATAGCTAACAGGAGATAGCATGGCCTTTTGAAACCCCAAAGCCAGCCCACAGTTAACATGTCTTCAACAGTCCCACACCTAACTCTCCCCAGACACTTCCACCAGCAGCAGCAGTCCAAGCACTCAAATATACATAAACCTTTGAGGGCCATTCTTACTCAAATCACCACATAAATGTAGACATATCTGAGAACTGGGAGTGTTTAAGAAGTCCTCTTATCAATTTCTATAGGCAAGTCTGTGGAGCATTTTCCTGATGACTTGGGCAGGAGAGTCAGCTCACAATGGACGGTGCAGCTCCTGGGCAGGCGGTTCTGGGTTGTATAAGAAAGCAGGCTGAGCAGAAGAAACAAGTAACACCCTCATGGCTTATGCTTCAGATCCTGCCTCCAGGTTCCTGCCTGGACATAACTCCGTGATGGACTGTTAGCTAGAAGTATAAGATGAAATAAGCTTTTCATAAGATGCTTTCTGTTGTAGCCTTTATTACAGCAACAGACACAGAACTAGGGCATACCCTAACTATCAAAATGAGAATGCCATAACCTTTTGATGAGGAATCTCACTCTTGAGTAATTCTGGCTCTGTGCAGATTCTCCCAGAAGAGGCAGCTCACTCTTCAGTCCTAAGAATAAACAAGGAAGTGTTAAAGTACTTTCTTTAGTCTTAAAAGTGAGGAAAGGTTGATAAGGAGCTGTTTAAGTATCAATTTCATTTGAATACCTAACCACAGAAGTAATGACCCTTTCTGAACTTCTACTTATAAATGAGCAATAAAACTTCATGTCATGGCTTATCTATCAAACTTTAACCCATCCTATACAGAGTACACAGGCAACAGAAGCACAGCCGTAAAATAGAATCTCTGCCCTAAAGAAACTAAAAATTTACGCACCTTTTACCTATCTGTATGTGTATATACCTCATGTATTCTGGGTACTCTCAGAAGTCAGGTTTCCTAAAACTGGAGTTATAGATGGTTGTGAGCTACCTACCCTGTGGGTGGCTGGAAACTGACCCTGGTCCTTCTGCAAGTATAGCAGGTGCTCTTCACCACTGAGCCATTTCTCCAGCTCCTAAATAGACTTTGAAATGAATGTGATGCTCTTACTGTGTTCCAGCCACTTCCTGAATATTAAGACTTTACAGTCCAGCAAGTCTTAATAGGTGTGGCACCACCATGAAGGCACAAAAATATGTGGCTCCTTACCTAATACAGTGAGTCAGGGTTTAACAGTACCTAAGAGGCCAAGTGCAGAGCACATACTTACAATTCCAGCACTTCAACTTAGGAGGCTAAGAAAAGAGGATCATCAACTTGAGGCCAGTCTCAAGATCCTGTTTCAAAAAAGGGGGAGAAATTCAGAGGTTTGCACAATGGCTCATAGGGCACCTATACACGCCTAATCACCTGAGTTTGTTGCCTAGAACCCACATCCTCTGAACTCCACTCTCATGTTCGGCATGCTCACACCCACGCGCACATCTTACACACACAAGAATGAGTGGATTTTTTTTTCCAAATGATTGTGTTCATCTTGTACAGAGCAGAAGGGAGGCTTTGGGAGATAGGGGTTAGAAAGACAGCTGGATGTCCTGAGAGAGTTAGCTGGAGAAGCAAAGAAGGGAGTAGTTGGGGTGGGAGAATTCTTCCCGAAGTCGGTAAGTCAGTATAAAAATGATTCTATACACCCCAAGCACCAGCAGGCAGAGAAGCATCTGCCTTGAGGAAGCCCAGCCACAAAAGAGAGGTAGGGTAGCAAGAATAGGTCAGAGCAGCTCAGAAGGAACTCAGGAAGGATGGCTTGGAGCAGAGAAGATTCTGCAGAGAGAGGGGAATACATCAGTTTGAATTACACATCTCACTTATACGTGATGTCCCTGGAGAAGGATCCAGGGCTTGCTGGCTTAATGTTTAGAGTTCGCTTAGCATGCTGGTTTCCCCGTGTCAGTAAATAGTCTTTAAAACATTTAATGAATAATAGCAGTTCATCAAAATGGGCCATGAGTTATTCTTCTCATACAGACACTACTGTCTTGTCTCTCTGGTCACATCCACAGGGAGGACTGTTTTAGCTGATTTGCTATAAATAGACTTTGGGTCGCAAGAACAAGAGCAAGAAGACCTGTTAGGCTATCTCAGTAACTCAGATTTCAGCAGAGCAGTTTCACTCTAAAGAGATTTTAAACAGAGAGAGTGCAAGATTTGCTGGGAACTCTGGTTCGCAGTGTGAGAAGAAGGGCAATAGATAACACTTAAGGGCTTGGCCTTGAACAACTGTAAAGATTGGGCTGTGATCAACCGAAAGTTTCTAAGTCAGAGAAGGTCTGAAAGATTTAGAGAAACAATCTTCCCAGACTTTATGAGCTCCAGTCACCGGGCAGACATCTGAGCAGGAATGTCAAGTCCAGAATCCGAAAGTCATTAAGTCATGAAATACATAGGGAGGAAATACAAACTTAGGCATCTACCTACAGATTTGGACTTCAGGCAGTACCTTGAGGATTGAGTGAAACTATTCAGGGCTAAGGCTTCTTACCCTTTGGTGTATAGTAGTTATATTTGTAGATAGTTACAAATTACTCTATATCCATTCAGATCTCTTATGTACATTAATATAGTTACTATCTCCAGTTTACACCTTTTTGAAAGGGTTTGTATGTTAATTTTGTCATTTTTGTTTTGTTTTGTTTTTTGAGATAGGGTCTCACTATGTATCACTGCCTAGCTTGGAATTTTTATGGAGACCAAACAGGCTTCAAACTGTCAGAGACCCACCTACTTCTGCCTCTTGAAGTCTGGAATTAAACTATGCTCAACTATTCTTTTTTTCTTTTTTGGTTTAGACTTATTTTTTATGTATGAGTGTTTTTGCCTACACATGTGTCTGTATACCACGTGTGTGCCTGGTGCCCACAGGGGTCAGAAGAGGGCACTGGATCTCCTGGAACTGTAGTTATAATAGCTGTGAGCAGCCACAAGGATGCTGGGAGTTAAAAAAACAGCCGGTGCGTAACTGCTAAATCATCTTCCCAGCCCCTCACTCCAGCCCCTTTTAAATACTGGTTTTGTCTTCCCAAGGTTCCATGTTTTTTGAGAAAAGGTCTATTTCTACACACCATAACTCCATATTCATACACTTACAATGTTCATAAAATAAAATATATTAAATGTAGAGCTTTTTGTTTCTTTGGTTTTTTTTTGTTTGTTTTTTTTTTTTTTAATAAAGGGTGGATTTTCATTGTTGTCTGAATACAGAGTCTCACTCTGTATCCCTGTCTAGCTGGTTTCACTGTGTAGCCCAGTGTGGCCTTGAGTTTGTGATGATCACCACCACTCCCAGACTTCGGTTTCCTTAATATTTAATTTAGACACATCAAAGTGCCCTGGCAAAATAAAGGCAGAGGTAGAATTTTCAGTCTATTGTAACTTGTGGTCATTTCAGGTCAGGTAAAAGAGTCTGAGTACAAGAACAAGAAAAAAATTCCAATACTTCATCATATTTGGTTTATACTCAGACTTCCTGAGGCACCAAGAACAGTCTCAATAACTTTACTCTGGGTCCTCCCAAGAGCCCTGGATTCATCGAACCACTGTGAATTACTTTCCCGTTCCTTAGGACAGGGGTTCTCAACCTTCCCTCCTGATGCTGCAACCCCTTAATGGTTCCTCGTGTTATGGTGACGCCCAACCGTAAAATGACTTCATTGTTACTTCATAACTTTTGCCACTGGCTATGAAACATAATGTAGATGTCTGGTATTCGACCCTAACCCATAGGTTGAGAACCACTCTTTAGGAAGTTACAATAGCTGGAAGAGTTCTGTCTGTGACTAGACAAATCTGAGCCATACATTTCACCTCTAGTTCACACAAAGGTGCATGGGATACAAGATGGGTTTCACAGACGGAAGGACAGGGCACTGTCATCAAGTGAAAGGTGAGGCTCTGCCTCCCAGATAAAATGGTGGTGCATGCCTCTAACCCCAGGGAGGCTGAGACATGAGTTCAAGGCCAGCCTAGTATATAGAGTTAGTTCTAGGAGATCAAGGGCCACACAAAGATACCCTGTCTGGAAAAATCAAAAAAAAAAAAAAAAAAAAAAGGTAAAAGAAAATGGATATGAAAGGTTAGAAGCAATATCTGCTATGGCAGCTATACTCAACCTGGGCTTCTTTAAGCCTGGGGTGTGGTGGTGCATTTATAATCCAACCCTGTGGAGGCTGAGGAAGATGATGTTAGACTCAAAGCTAGTCTGTCTTGAAGAAGAATATTGTGGTTTGAATAAGCACTAGATTCCCAACTGGGGGCAAAGTTTGGGGAGGTTGTGGAGTGTTAGAGAGAAAAGGTGCCTGGGTGGTTGACACAGGCTGCTGAGAGCTGGCCTCATCTTTCAGGTGAGCACTACTCTGCCAGATCCACCAAGACTTGAGCAGCCCAAGCCAAACCCATCTGCCACCGTGAACTCTCTCGCCAGATGGACAGCCATCCCATTAAAGCTTAAGCCAGAGCACATCCTTCCTACCTTAAGGAGTTTCTGGAAGTAATTGATCACAGCAGTGAAACATAAGTAAGGGGAAAGGCGGAGAGGCGACACCTGTCTTGATATTTACCTGGAATGTGTCCCAACCTCATGTCCCACACTTAATCACCCGTCTGTTACAGAATCAATTGTCACTACTTTGTATCACCAAAAAAAAAAAAAAAAGTAAGTATTAAGGCCTGACTGTAAAAGTTAACTATCTGGAAGGGTCAGTGTTTCACTTTCCAAAACACTCCCATCTGGACTTGCAGGTTGCTTCTTGTCTTTACGAGTCTTTCCTATTGTCGGGTTACAGGAAAGTATTCATTTGCCTTCCTTCGGTGCCCTGGGGACAGGGTGGCTGCTGACTGAGAGGTCTGGGAAACCACCACCGAAGCAGACGAAAGTGAATCAGCTAGAAGGACATTCACCCAGTGTAGAGTAAACACGTCTACAGATGTCCCTCCTCTCTAGCTTCCCTGTTTCCTCTCTACACTAAGTCATTTCCTCTGTGTGGTGTGTGTGTGACCCGCTTCATACAACACGAGTAACATGTCATTTAAAATCATCTGTGGACACCACTAACCAGTATGCCCAGCAACAGAGGAAAGGACACAGAAAATGGGGTTGTATACATAATGGGGTTCTTTGTAGCCATAAAGAAGATCGAGGTTATGACGCTTGCAGGAAAATAGTTGGTGGTGGATGGAGGTTGTGTTACCCAGTTAAGCGAGTAGTCTCAGAACGACAGGTGTCTTATCTTTTTCTCTCATTTGTGGTTCCTGGATTTTATGTAGTTCCATAAAATCATGCATATATATATATGATGAAGACAGAAGTGTAGTCATCTAGGGAGCAAAGGACACACAAAAGGGAGGGGAGGGGCGTGAAAAGGGAGAGAAGAGAGCCGGGAGATCTGCTCCGTGTCCAGTAGATACCTGTCTGAGAAGTTTTCCAACGAGAGAAAAATTAAAGAAAAGAATTTACTGTGGAGCACGTGCCACTTCGGCGTGAAGAGACGTGAAGATGGTTTCCCCATCGGCTCCTCTCTTCCAAGAAGCACTTGCCATCCGTGAGAAAGATGGGCACGTTGTCAGACCCAAGCAAACAAACGGTTTCTAGAGTCACATCGCGTGTTGCTGGGCCCCCTGTGGAGAGGTTTTGTTAGCAAGCATGTGAGAGGGGACCTCCACTCTGTGGTCCCGTTCACCAGAATTGGAGGAATTGGGTTTGGGCACTTCAAATGAGACAGAATGATGAAACCCGGGGGGTGTGGCTATTATCCTTTCTGTTACCGGAGGGGTGACAGACTATCTCATTATGTGTTTGAATGAACAAGGACTGCTGAACAGTGTGTTCTCCTTATCTCAGTCTTGTTTACTGTTCCGCACAGAGATCGCCGCTAAATAAAAGACACTTGAAAGCTAATCTTAATCGGTGGAATTTCTGGAGCCTAAGCCATCAGCAGTTAGTTAAGACCATGAACTGCTCTTGGAGAGGACTCCAGTTTGACTTCTAACACCCGTGTGGGGCTCACAGCTACCTGTAACTCCAGCTCCGGGGGATCCAACACCCTCTTTGGTCCCCACCGATGCTGTACTCGTGTGCACAAAGACTCGTACACACTCATATACGTGATTAAAAATAAAATCTTTAAGAAGTGGGACTATCAAATACCTTAACTTTTGCTTTTCTAAGTATTCCTATACTCTATCTGTAGTCAGGTAGATTTATGTATTTATTTGCAACCCAAACACTGCTCCCCCTTCCTGTCTCCTCCCCAAAGAGTCCCTCCCCCCACTCCTTTCCTCCAACCCCCTTAGCTCTGCCCCCTAACCTTCTCCTCTGAGATGTTGAACCCCTCCCTGGGTATCCCACACACACCCTGGCACATCAAGTCTCTGTCAGATTAGGCGCGCCCTCTCCTACTGCGGCCAGACAAGGCAGCCATGAAGACTGAGCTGCCTGTCTGATACATATGTGTCAGGGCCTCTCTCCAGCTCTTGTTATGTTCTTTGGTTGGTGGCTCAGACTCTGAGAGCTCCCAAGGCTCCAGGTTTGTTGACTCTGTTGGTCTTCCTGTGGGGTTCCCATCCTTTTCAGGGCCTTGGATCCTTCCTGTGCTCTTCTGTAAGAGTCTCTGGCCTCTCTCTAATGTTGGGCTGTGGGTGTTTGCATCTGTTTCAGTCTGATGCTGGGTAGAGCCTCCCAGAGGACAGTCATGCTAGGCTCCTTCAAGCATAACAGGGTAGCATTAGCAGTGTCAGGGATTGGTGCTACCCTTGGGATGGGGTTTGAGTTGGGTCAGTCATTGGTTATCCTTTCCTTCGGTCTCTTCTCCATCACTGCATTTCTTTCAGACAGGACAAATTTGGGGTTGAAAGTTTGTTTTGTGGATGGGTTGGTGTCCTTATCCCTCCACTGGGGCTCCTGCCTGGCTATGGGTTCCATGTCCCCACTCTTAGGCATCTCACCTGCATTGACTCCTGGGAGCGTCCCCTATCTCCAGCCTCTGGAACCTCCTGGAGATTCTCCCCTCCCCCCTCTCGCAGCTGCAGATTTCCATTCATAGGTGAATTCATTTTTAAAGAAAAATAATCATAATGCTGTGGTCTAAATATCTGTGTCTGCTTAAAACTCAAACTTTGAAATCCTGTCACCAAAGAGATTGCATTTAGTCGTGGAGGCTTTGAGATGTGACGAGGTCACGGTGGCAAAGCCCTTATAAAAGATAAGAGCACTGTCACCCTTCTACTCTGTGAAATCAGAGTGAGACCAATCCCAACCCTAGATCTGCTGCTACGTCACTACCAACCACCTCCAAAACTGTGAAAAAAGGAATTTCTTTTGTTGAAAAACCATTCAGTCTTTGGTATTTCATTTCAGCAACTCAGACTCTCAAAATCCCTGAGCTTAGTGGCATTGGGTTCACACGTCTAAATGCCCAATACTAAGGAAGGGGTTCCTCCCTTTTCTCTGCAGAACCACCGAGAGGAGAGATGCACAGTCTCTGCCACAGAGTTTAGTCCAAGTCACTTCTTGTGGATGGCCTGCACGTCACTAAGCAAGCCATCAAGGCAATGGTGGCTGGAGCCTGGATTTAACTTGGCCACAGTTATCGGATCGGGCTTCATTAGATAGGAGGACACCATGTACAAACCATGTGAGCGGCAAGGAAAGATGATAAGGGCTTTGCTTCTCAAGGACATAGCTCTGAAACGTTCTGAACTCGGCAGCGGCACCAGGCCCCCAGCAATCAGCTACTGTTGAGATCTCTCTGATTCCTCCGTGTGGAGGAAGGGGGAGGGACGAGAAAAGTTTGGGTTCCCATAGCTGGGCTCAGGGAGCTTGGGGTGGCAACCAGGGACATCCTGTGAGGGTGCAGTCTTCAGCTGGAGAATTGGATTCACTCACTGCACAGTACTCAAATTGCTTGTCTGTCTGTAAAGGACTCAACTCTGTGGTTGACAGGTGTGGCCAGAGTACTCCTTCCACTGCTCCTTTGTCCCTTGTGTGATCTTGGGAAGTTCTCTACTTTCAATTATAATAATAAGGTCTTGTGTGCCTACCTCCAGGCCTGTGCGAGGATCCTAAGAGATAATTCGAGGAACTATAATTTTGTGAACTATCAAATGCTATACAAATTCAAGGGATCCTTGTTACTGTGACTAAGTCACATCACAAAGCCCCTCCCTTTAACTGTCTGTTAACAATAAATGTTTATTTAGAATATTATAGATTTAGATAGCCCAGACACAACTACAGAGAACTCTGGAATGTAAAGTCATTCTGCATTCTCCTATGTTACATAGGAATTTTAGGAATAAGGAAACTATGCCCCCCCAAAAAAGGCCGGGTAGTAGTGTTTGAGGCCAGCCTGGGATACAAAGTGAATTCCAGGAAAGAAGAAGAAGCGGAGGAGAAGAAGGAAGAGCAAATCATGTCTATGCAGCGAAAGAGCTGGCTCAGCTGTTAAGAGTGATTACTGTTCTTTGGGACCCTCCCGGTGCCCCTAGCACCCGAATCAGGCAACCAACGACCTTTTAGAACTCCAGTTCTGGGGGATCTGACACTTCTGACTTGCACCAGCACGTGCATGCAAGTAGTGTACATTAAACTCACAAAGGCACACACACACAAACAAACAGACCTTCAGAAACAGAAACGCAAGAAACCTGTATTAGGTTAATGTCACGTAGGTGTATCTTTGAATGCACACTCATCAGCTTAGGAGACGATGTTCATCTAGTCTCTGGAAACAGTGTCGTTTTATCTCAGTGTTAAACGCCAGCGTTTCTTCTGTTCCGTAGAGTATAATGGGAGCTGAGCGCAGAAGCCAGCATACTGTGGTCCATCTATTTTTGTACGGCCTATAATGTAAGAATCATTTTGACATTTTAATTTTTTAATCTAAAGAAAAGGGATGGGAATGTGGCTCAGTGGGGTAGCCCTTTCCTGGCATTGGGGAAGACCCTGGGTTCGATTCCAAGTACCACAATGAGTAGAATAGAGGAAAAGATGTTCTGTGACACATGATAAATAGGAATGCAAATGCCAGTCTCCGTTTTCACCCCAGCGCCGTGACAAACCACAAAAGGAAAGTGGAATGTCTAAACTGGTAACTTTTTAAACTAACTTATTTATTTGGGGATTTTTAAGTAAAGGACACGTTTATCTGTTTGTATTACGGTACATCTGTGTGCATCACAGGAATTCAGGAGCAAAAGACACCACGGGTCCTGGAGACCATTAGAGGATATCAGACCCCGTAGGACTGGAACGGTAGGCGATTGGGACCCACCCTGTCATTGCTGTGGAGTAGAACCCCGGGTCCTCTGCAAAAGCAGTAAGTGGTGTTAACTGCTGGGCCATCTCTCCAGTACCCTGGGGTTGGTTTTGTTGAGATACTGTCTCTTTGGGTATTCCAGGCTGGCCTTGAACTCACGCTCCTCCTGCCTGAGCTTCCTGAAAAGTAAGACTGCATGCAGTATTATAGATATGTACATTGTAGTAGGACTGCATACAGTATTATAGATATGTTCATCCATGACTCCTATTTGTGTGTAGAGTTACATAGGTACATATGCACATGTATGGGTGCACGTGAAAAGCCCGAGGACAATCGTCAGTGCTGTTCCTCAGGTTTCCTTTTTTTTTTTTAAAGATTTATTTATTTATTATATATGAGTACACTGTAGCTGTCTTCAGACACACCAGAAAAGGGCATCAGATCTCATTACAGATGGTTGTGAGTCACAATGTGGTTGCTGGGAATTGAACTCAGGATCTCTGGAAGAGCAGTCAGTGCTTTTAACCACTGAGCCATCTCTCCAGCCCGTTCCTCGGGTTTTATGCACAGTTTTTGTAAGGTGACTTCTCTTTATTGCCTGGAACTCACTGGGTAGTGTAAATTAGCTGGCCAGCAAGCCTCAGGCGTCCCCCTATGTCCACCTGCCCAGCACTGGGGTTACAATCTCATGACACCATATTGGTCTTCTCCTCCCCCTCCTCCTCCTTCTTTCTCTTCTTTTTCTCCTCACACCCTCTTCTTCCTCTTCTTTTCTTTAACATGGGTTCTGGGGATCAAACTTGGGCCTTTATGCTTGCATGACAAGCCTGTTACTGACTGAACTATCTCCCCGGCCCACTGATACCATATTTTTTAAAAACACCAATAAACACTAGATCTAGAGGGATAAATATAATAAAAATTTTCAGTTTCCCCAAATTACCTACACATTGATGAACTCCTAATGAAAATTCCAGAAGACTTTGTGTGTTGGGGTGGGCCTGGGGATGGAACCTAGGATGTCAGCAGCCATTGTGAATAGTGGCTGATAAAGGTCATGAGTGGTCCCTTCAACCAAATTACCTTGTCTCAAATACTGTGAACAGTGGCTGGTGGATGTGAGGCCCATCTTTGTTCCACTGTGTCAGGCGGTAACTCTTATCAAGCCAGTCTCTGCAGATCTCACAGATGAACATGCTGGGGCCAGGCTTGCTTGGCTGTCTGCAGCTCCATCCCACTGCCCTCGCCCTCTTCCAGTTGCCCTTGAAAGCGCTCTTAATCACCTGCATCACACTCTCTCTGCTTCTGGGAAACTGAACTAAGTCATAGGCTCTTTAAGAACACCCTGTTCCACAGCCAAAGGTCCCAGGCACACGGAAACAAACTCACTCTGATGGCACTACAACCATCAACTCGTGGTTCCCTTGCTGACCTGTGGTTGTTCTCCTGTCCAGTTGGCTTTATAAAAGACCCTGGGAGCTTTCTAGTAATCCTCCTTTCTTTTTTCATTTTATTTGAGTTGGCCCAAGACTGTACATCCTGCCTGAAAGCCATGCAACCTTAACTAATGTGATGAGTAATACAGGTCTGACCTACCAAGGCTTTGGAAACGAGATCCACTGTTGTTCTGGGCAGCATCAATTGAACCCTGACGTGGACAGCCTCTGTCCCTGCAAGTGCAGCTGGGTACATCCCAGCTTCTAATCCTCTAGGACCTTGCAGAGCTGGGTTGCTAATTTGATACCCAGGGCCATATTTCCCTGAGGCCTTCCTGATCCCCCACACCCCACCCTCACGCCCCACCTTGGAGGCTGGGAGAGCAACATTCCTTCCTCTGGATGTCATCCTCTTCAGTTTTCTGCTTCCAAGCCTTTAGTGCCTCTGTGTACTCTCCTGTCTCTAGAATGCATTTTTCTTAATCACTTAACTGCTGTGTCTGTGTGCATGAGTGTGTATACACGTGTGGTCCGTTTGCATACATGTCAGGATGTGTTCAAAGTCAGATCACAGGCCAGGTGGTGGTGGCCCCTGCCTTTGATCTCAGCGCTCAGGAGGCAGGAAGCAGAGGCAGGTGGATTTCTGCAAGTTTGAGGCCAGCCTGATCATCGGAACAGGACAGCCAAGGCTACACAAAGGAAACCCTATTTTGGGAGGTAAAAAGAGAAAAGTCAAATCACTGGACAGAAAGAAGATCATGGAGGAAGGGTGACGCAGTCCAAGCCTGATTAGCTCCATTCAGAGCTGTCCCCTGCTTCATCAGAAAAAAAAATGATCCTGCTGCTCTGGATAGCCCAAGAGGAGTTTTACAGTGAAGAACTGAGAAGTAGGAACTGTGGAGGAAGAGAATTAGAGAACACAGTGATTTCACAGGCTAGAGAGTCTGGTTAGTTCTCTTACATTTAACTTGCGTTCATTTAACTATTATGTTAAATTTCACTATGTCACTGCCTGAATGTGATCAACTTCCCTGGCCTTAGGTTGTTGTCCCTGACTCGATTTAAAATAGTGACTGGCACATAACAAACAGTGAAGTATAGTTACTGTTATTATTTTTATCAATAAATTGCAGCATTTAGTCCAAACAATTATTTACCAACTATTAGGTTAGGGTTAGGGCTTTTATCAGCCAAACTGTTGATTCAAAGCCACAGACCAGCCCTGAATGTTCACAAGGGCAAAGCCAAGACACTACGGTTCAGGAGTGCCCCAAGGTCCAACCTACAATTACTAATAAACTTGAAATGAAGCCAATAAACTCTAGGGCCTAACCTCTTGCCATTGTTGAGTGGGAAATGATCTAACTTGGAGACCTAGGAAGAGGCAGGGCACCCCATGGAGTGGGTGGCAGAGCTGGCTCAGGGACCTGACATGGTCCCTGAGATGGCTCCTGTCCAGACAGGATCCTGGGGAACCGGGTGCAGCTGTCATGCTTGGGATGGCCCATGAGCTTCCTAAGGAGCTGAGCAACTGGACCTGATAACGTAACTGTGTTCTGGAAATAATTCCACTCACCAGTCTCGAGGAAGTCAGACCGTTCATTTAATAAAGTGCTTGCCACACAAGCTCGTGGACCTGAGTTACATCCCCCAAACTCACATTTTCAAAAAGCCAAGCATAACAAGGTGCTCTTGTAATCTCAGCGCTGGGTAGTCAGAGGCAGGTGGATCCCCCAGGACTTGCTAGCCGGCCAGCCTAGCGTATTTGGCAACTTTCTGGCCATTGAGAGACCCTGTCTCAGAAAAGGAGGGACACAATGAACCATGCCCAAAGTTGTCTATGGCCTCCATATTCACATGGACGCACACACACAGAGACACACATGCACACACATACACACACACACAGGCATACATGCACACACACATACACACACACAGGCATACATGCACACACACATACATATACACACAGGCATACATGCACACACATACACACACACAGGCATACATGCACACACACACACACAGGCATACATACACACACACATACATACACACACAGGCATACATGCACACACATACACACACACAGGCATACATGCACACACACACACAGGCATACATGCACACATCTAAAAAAAAAGGTAAGTATCGTCCGTGCTGCCACTGGGGACCATATTGAGGGGAGTGGTCCATGCCGCTGGCTAGCTGACATGAGCAGGGAAGTTTCCTTTGCAGAGGCATAGATGACCGCAGTTGACAGTTGAGAATGAGACTTAGAAGCTTTCTGTAACAACCTCCCCCCCTTTCCCAAAACAAACAGTCAAGACAGGAAGCGATCGAAAAGAGTCCTTAAAAATTATGATAGGGATGCGGAAGTGTAGCTCTTCATGCCTAATTGCTTCTGGCAGGGGTGAGGGGGAAGGGGATAGAGGATGGAGAAGGGGAAGGGGATGGAGGAAGGGGGGAGGAGATGAAGGATGGGGAGAGTGGAGAAGGACTCAGTTAAAAAAGAGGTACAGAGAAGATGACAGGATGGCGTGCTGGTCCTGGAGTTAAAATCCCGCAGTCTTCCGGAAGTGACTGAGCCTCAAAGTCTGTGTTTCCCTGACTTTAGCCTCCATGCGCCACTCCTTCACTGGATACAGCTTAGCCATCTGGAACATTCTAACATTTTTTTTCTCCTTCCGGGAACTCTTAGGGTCTCTGGAACATATCCTCCCTGTGGCAAATGTGGGTATAGACTTGGGGTGTTGTAAAATAGCAAGTCGGTCTTGTCCCAGGCCACTGAGGTAAAAGGTTTGAAGGAAGGTCTTGCTTTCCACCACATTCCTGCAGGGTAAGAGAGGTAAACATGAATTTCTCTACAGGAAACAGAACCACAGTAAGGAGGGGTGACTTGTTTAGGATTACAGAACCAGGAAGTTGCCAGTCAACCCACATTCACTTCCTCTGCCTCAAATCTGGGGTGTTCTCCTTCATGTTCAGCAGTATCCCAGGCTATCTGGTCACCTCCAGGTTGTATGGCCTCTGAAGGAAACTTCTGTGCTCAGGGACTAGGGAAATGCACACTCCAGGCCCAGGAGTATTTGAGGGGAAAAATCTTAGGATGTGTGTAGAACCATCCTAAGAGATTGTCTTAGCTTCTTTTCTATTGCTGACACAAACGCCATGGCCAAAAGCAACTCGGAGAAGAGAGGGTTTATTTGGCTTATGTATCTGAGGTCACAGTCTCTCACTGAGGGAAATCGAGACAGGAACTCAAGACAGATATTGAAGCAGAGACCATGGAGAAATGCTTGCTTGGTTTCTCCTCTTGGCTAGGTGGCTTGTTTTTAGGACCACCTGCCCAGGAATGTCACCACCTACATACAATAGGCTGGTTCCTTCTACATCAATCATGAGTCAAGAAAGTGCCTCATACATACACTTGCCTACAGACCAGGAATATGGACGAATTTTTCTCAACTGAGGCTTCTTAAGATAACTCTAGCTTATGTCAAGTAGACAAAAAAAAAAAAAAAAAAAAGAGAGAGAGAGAGAGAGAGAGAGAGAGAGAGAGAGAGAGAGAGAGAGAGCCAACACAGAGATGCTTGCCTTCTTGAGCAAAAGAAATGCAAAGATTCTTATCTGCACAGAAAGGACAGATAAGGTTGAAGAAGGAGAGGCGTTATGCATAAATAAATAGATTCTGTAAGATAATAAAAGTTTTCAAAGACAGGGTCTTAAGTAGCTGAGGCTGACCATGAGGTTTGTAGCTCAGCCTCCCAAGTGCAAGCACCTCAAGAAACATGATTAGAGTTATAAAAAAGTTACAAGGAACGGGAAAAGAGTATCCAAAGTACCCGTATGGAGCTGGTGAAATGACTCAGTTGGCAGAGGCACCTGCCACCAAGCTGTAAGCCTGAGTCCAACTCCCAGGACTTGAACAGATACTCGGCATGGGCTGTTTGGGCAGAGGATTCTGGGTAGAAAGGGTGAGGGCTTTGAAATAAGCACAGTAGCTGGGGTGTAAATCCGGCTAGGGAGGCTGGCATTGGGGGGGGGGGGCGCTTCATGGAATTCTACTGCGTAGCAAAGCACCCCAAAACGTAATAGCTCAAAACAAAAAGCGTAACCTCGCAGCTTCTGTGGTCAGGAAAACAGCAGATCTGACAGCCATGATGAATCTTTTCTTACTCAGATGGCGTCTCACGTGTCACAGACCCTCCTGTCTCCACATCTCCAGGGCTGGGATCGTGGTCACACACCTCTGCACTCAGCTGAGCTGCATGTGGTCTCTGGGGTTCCAAACTCACATACTAGGCTTGCCTTGAAAGAGCTTTACTGAACCACCTCCTCCACCCGCTCCCTTTTTACTAGTAAATACACTTTCTGGTGAAAAAAATTTTTTTCTAACTTTTTAGTAGGTTTGGCGATTGTAAACCTATAAAGACACAGCACCTATTATGACAACTAAAGTTCTTAGTAAGTTTTGGAACCAGGTTTCTCCTCAGTCACCTGCCCGGGACTTCTCTGCTGCCGCCACCTTGTGGTCACCTAGAGAAACAACAAGTACGGTGTTGCCTTTGATTAAGTGAATTTCTAGACAACGAAGGCTTACACCCTTTCTGCGGGGATTAGGTGTGGAGCCTGGTCACCAGTTACTTGTAAGATCATAGCTATCTATGATGTAAAACTCTGGTTATTAGAAACTTCTTTCTGATACTAAACCAAGTTCTGCTTTGGTCCAATTTTTACTTAATTTACCCTCCTTTTCCCCCTGGCTTTTAAATTTTGTTTAAAACATTATTTCAAGGCAACCACTTCTTGTGCTTCATTCAAATCCCTTTTATTTCCTAAGTAATGAAGCTCCTGATATTTTTTTTAAAGATTTATTTACTTATTATGTGTAAGTAGCTGTCTTCAGACACACCAGAAGAGGGCATCAGATCCCATTACAGATGGTTGTGAGCCACCATGTGGTTGCTGACATTTGAACCCGGGACCTCCGGAAGAGCAGTCGGTGCTCTTAACCACTGAGCCATCTCTCCAGCCCCTGATCTTTCTTTAAATGCTTTGATCCCAGTATTCATTTGGGACTCACACCTGTCTGCACTGTCCTCTGGGGACTGAATGTCAGCGTCTCTGTGGTGACTTTAGTGTTCCTGTCTGTAGTCATGGAATGGTGTGTTATGTAGTCTACTTAACTCCTATCTCATTGCACAACAAGGAGCTGTTCTGCTCCTTCAGAACAGAGACAGAAGGAGCCAGGAGCAAGCCTAGGGCCAGGGCTCAGAGTCAGCCACACTTCCACAGAAACAGTAAGTCTGAGGTGAACAGAAGGCCTAGAACCCTGATGCAGAAACATCAGTACAAAACTGCAGGGGTGGGAGCCCCGTAGCCCTGAGATGATGTCAGGCGGCCAGGAAGCGGGGGTATCTGATGTTGTACCCACTCAGGTTCCTGGGTGCTCCCAGGGAGTTGGCTACAGCATCATTTTTCCAGTCATACTTCAGGGAATCGAGCAGAAGAATGCTTTTCCCTTCTCTCTGTTAGCTGCTGTGCTCACACATCTAACAGGCGTGGCTGGGTGACATCATACTCCCCAATCTTGACTGAGGTGTTCGTGCAAAGACTTCTCTACCTCAGCCTCCTCTCCCCTAGGCTTCTGGCTGCCCCTGCTTGGCTCGGAAGTATCAGAATTGGAAAGCTAAAGGAATCTGCTGCTCAAATGTATGGTGGTTGCCATGGCAATGGATACTGGGTCCTTGTTGCCAAGGGGTGACATCTGAGGTGACCGGCAACCATAAGGCTGGTTTCTGATACCACTGCGGAGAATGATTCAGTCTCAGGTGCTAAATGATTTATTAGATAAGGCTGTGTCCTAAATCAATAGGATGGGGAATTTGAGGAAACAAGTACCAGGCTAGGGCAGAAGGATTTCAAGTTATTTCTCACAATGGAGTTGGGTGGACACTTTAAAAGCCACTGTCTTTGACCAAACCAGTGTATCAGCCATTTTCAGCGTTTCTCTAAGCTGACATCCCTTTCTGCAGAACTGCATATTTAAAACCACATTCTGTTGACCAGTCTCTTAAATCTGTTATCATCTTATTTCCAACAGAAATACTGGGAACAATCTAGAAATCACTTCATATGTCCACAGAGATGCGTGTGACCCACCAGCCATACAAATTGACAATGACCACTCCGCAGTACGATTAAGGGGAAGGATTTTACTGTAGATATGAGAGGGAGAACAGCCAGGGCCGTCTGGAAGAGTCCAGAGCAGAGAGAGAAGGAAGTAGCCTGAACATGGCCAACAGGCTAGTTATTGCCAAGGCTATCTGTAAGAGAAAAAATAGCAAGGGAAAGACAATAGAAAAACAGCAAGAGAGAAGAAGCAGGAGAGCAGAGAGAGTATATCAAGAATAGCAGGGATGGGGACTGGAGAGATGGCTCAGTAGTTAAGAGCACTGGCTGCTATTCCAGAGGACCCAGGTTCAATTCCCAGCACCTTCATGGCAGCTCATCAGGAACCAACTTTCACCTCCAAACAAGTGGTAACTTCATCCATAAGCGACGGGACCAGTACATCTCTTGCCGTGGTAATGGCCATAGTTTTCATCTTTACCTGTGAGTGGTTATGTCACAGTCTAAATAAAAGGCAGACCCTTCCCTCCCCTACTTCTCTTTCCTTCTTTCTCTCTCTTTCTCTTTCCCCCAAGGAATTTGCTGATACATTTCTGACCTCAGGCTGCGTGCTTGACCTCAAAGTCACCTTCCAACCATGTTGATTGTGCTGTGTGCACTCTGCACAGAGTTTCCTTGGGATTGTTAACGCGTCGTGCAGGGATGCAGCTAGGGGATTGAAAGCTTCCCAAGCTTGCACAGAGCGCTGGGTTCTGTTAGGTCTCAGTGTTAGCCTTTCTTCTAGGCTCCGCCCCACAGTTGCCTGGCAACAGCCAGGTCTTCCTGACTCACTATAAAAGGGGCTGCTTGCCCCCCCCCCTTCCTCACTCTCTTGCTCTCCAGCTGTCTTACCCACTTTCCCCCTCTGTCCCTTCTCTCCCCACTCCTCTCCCCCCATGTGTTCTCTCCCTCCTCTCCCCCCTCCTCTTCTCTCTCTCTCTCTCTATCTCTCTCTCTCTCTCTCCCTCCCTCCCTCTCCCTCTCCCTCTCCCTCTCCCTCCCCCCCCCCCCCTCTCTCTCTCTCTCTCTCTCTCTCTCTCTCTCACCTCCTCAACTCCCCTGCCTTAAATAAACTATTCTACACTATACTCCTTGTGTGGCTGGTACCTAAGGGGGAAGGGATGCCTCAACATGGGCCTAGAGAGGCACCCCTACCATACCGCGCCTTGACCAAACATATCCCCTGGCTTCTTTTTCCTTTCCTTTCCTTTCTTTCTTTCTTTCTTTCTTTCTTTCTTTCTTTCTTTTCTTTTCTTTTCTTTTCTTTCTTTCTTTCTTTTTTAATGAGACCCAACACTCGGGCTGTACATATGACAGTCATGACTCAACTTAAGCCCAGACTATAGGATTTCTAGCAAATTGGATAAAAGCCAGCATTCCTCCAGGAATTTGTGAAGCAGTTCCTGTCTCCCAAGGGAGTCATTTCCCTTGCCTCTGGCAGGAGGGACTTATGGCTCTCTGTTGTCCTATACCTGCATGTCAAAGTCCATTCTGGCCTCCAGGCTCCTTCAGTTCCTACCCATAAGCCTGGGGTCATACAGTGGGGAGGGGGGGAGCCTCAGGTCAAATGTCTTTGAACCTAACCTCCCCCCTACCTCCAGTTATGGTACCAGATGATATTTATTCTCCGCTGATGGTATTTATTCTCCACTGTGAGCTAATTCAATTGAAGTCAGATTACAGGATATAAAGGCAATTTTATTGGTAAACTATTCTTGGGAAGGTTCATTGGTCCCAAGGAACGGAGCCAGGGAAGTCACCATTGGGAGAGAGAGACAGAAAGAAAGAGCTATTACATGCATGGGGGAGGGGGAGCGCAAAATGTTTGGATTACATAGGAAAAAAATCCTGGGGGAGTGGAAGCCCAGCCCTTTGGCTGGAAAGTTCAGGGCAAAGGGCAGGGTACATCAGCTATACTCTGCAACAGGTTGAGACTGAGGGATGCTGGGAAAACCTGGAGGCCAGGTCCTCTTTGGTATGTTAAATATGACTTCAGCCACTTGTCCTGGGTCTGAATCCCAACACTAGCCATGTCTCTCTGTTTCCTTTTCTCTTTTCTCTGGACTCTTTCAGATATCTCTCCTCTCTTGTCTACAATAAAAGCCTCCCCAAATCATGCGCAACCCTTCAGTGGTCTTTTTCTTGAGACCTCACATATGTATAGTCAGCATAGAAAAGCACACTTGTAAACCCAGCATTTGAGAAGTCAAAGCACGAGGACCCGAAGTTCGAGGTTATCCTTGGGTATTTCATAAGTTTAAGGCCAACCTGGGCTACCTGATCTGCCTCAGAATAAAACTAAGAAAAGGGTAGAAGAGGAGGAGAGACCTCTCTTTTTATCTCATTGGTTTTTTTTTTTTTTTTTTTTTTCTCAAATGCAGAGTCTGAAGCAAGAACTTAGACTCAAAGCAATGTGTTAAAGAGGTGACCCAGATCCCAGATTAAGAATAACTGTCAATCCTGGGATCTGGAAAAAAAAGAACCAAGTCCAGGATTGTTGAAGTTAAAGCAATATGCATTTGAATGCATTCTAGGCTGGCCAGCTGGCTGTCTCCCTAAATGTGTGTGTGGTGGGGGAGCAGCCACCCCTAGCTTCTTGAAGTTCTTGTTAGAGGGGAGATAAGGTGTTCACAGGGGGTGAGAGGGTTGCCAATTATTCATTGTTAAGTAGATACAATGAAAAAGGGAGGAACAAAGGTGAGGATGTGTATCAAGTGAATGGGGTTCCGGGCAGTCACAAAGGCAAAGAAAGATACACATCAGTGAGTGGGGGTTACAAGCTTTCCACATCTGACCAGGAACTTACTCTTGGTTGCAAACAGAGACCTTAATTATCAGGGACTTGACACAGGGACTTACCTCTTAGTTAGATTTTAGTACCAAGCAAACTGTTTCAATTATAAACAGACCTCTCATCCTGCAAGGTATGTTTTCTGTTTTGATCTTATTCCAACCCGTGAAGTATTTATTCCCACCTTGGTCTCACACATCAAAGGAAGAAACAGACAGAGACATCAGAATGAAGATTTAAAACAGAAACATTTCTTTGGGGGTAGGAGGGAGATAGCTCCATCTGTAAAGTACTTGCCTTATAAACTTGAGTTTGATCCCCAGGACCCACATAAAAAAGCCAGAAGTGAGGTTAAGGAGACAGCTAGCAGTTGCTGTTCTTGAGGGTGGTCCTGGGTGCAGTTCTCAGGACCCATACAGTAGCTTTTAATCACCTGTAATCCAGTTCCCAGGGATCCAGTGCCTTCTCAGGCACTGTAGGACTGTAGGCCATATACATACAAGCAAGAAGAACTTATATGTATGTATATATGTGTGTATATATATATATATATCACATGCACACACATGTGGCTAGGAATGATGCTGTACCTTCATAATCCCAGAACCTGGGTAGAGATAGGATGATCCCTAGGACTGGGCAGACCGCTACTAGCCTACTTGGTGAGCTCCAGGTTAAAAAGAAACCCCATCTCAATGACAGACACTACAGCTTCCTGAGGAACGTCGCCTGAGGTGTTCATACACATTTGCATACATGTGCCCTCACGTGGGCACCCCCTCCCCCAAACGCGTACACACACAAAATAACTTTAATTTTGGATACACTAAGTCTGAGCTGTTAGTTGTTTCTTTACTGACTTCAGAGGTTTTCCAAGCTCAGTGCAGAAGTTAAGATGGTAGCTGGTCATGTGGATGAGTCAGGCCAAGCAAAAAAAAAAAACGCAACCCATCGCCTTTGGTTTCTCAGCAACAAGCTGATGGTGTAATGTCTGAGTCTGCCTTTCTAGTCCTCCTGGCTGATGCTAGTCGTTGGGAAGAGTGAGTGTACCAGACTCCAAGTCTAAAAGGCTCCTTTCCAGATGCCAGAATCATCCTGAGATCTTTTGCTGCATTTAAAACAAAAAAATGGTGAGTTTCCATTTTCTATAAAGTTCCTATTCACATAGTCACAGGGTCTTTTTCAGTATCTTATTCGGCAGGAGGCAAACCCTTACCACGCTCATTTCTTTTTCATGAAGCGCTACGACGGGAACCGCGGATTCAGCACATGGGGCTGAGAGCCGTGTTAATAATGCACAACTGACGGGCACTCTTCGTAACTTCTGTGAGTTTGCTGGTGCAAAGAGACTCGGCCTCTGCACACCTTCTGCTAGGGATGAAAGGACTGGAGACAAATCAGGTTTGCGTTTCTCGAGCTCGTGAGCCAAACAAATGAGGACAATTATAACTTTAAAGACCCCCCCTCCCCCCGCCTTCCAACTGCTATCTCTTAAGGGCCAAGCCTTGATTCAGGCGTTTTGAAATCTGCATGCTAATAAGTTCCTCTAAGTGATTTCCTGAGAACTTATCTGTTGTGTGACACTTTTCCTGCAGAGACATGAACAAATGTCGACTCGCGCCAGACAGCGAACTAAACACAGAACAGAGTTACCGGCTCCGCCGAAGTCTAACCTGAGGAGTGAGCTTTCTTGGGAACAGTTACAGGAATATGGGTGAGGGGTCACTTACAGGAGCAGAAATGACTCAAGGACAGCTGCATCACCAAAGCCCACCCCAGCATGGGTGACAGCTCACAAGAGCTGGGAACCTGGCGCTCACTGCACAGGCTACAGGCAGCTCAGCAGGTTGGAGAATGCCTTTTCCTGGTAGATCTGAGCCTCTTCCAGCAAGCTGGGCTGGTCTCTGCCTTAGGACTCAGGTTTTCAGGGTTGCAAAGTCAGCTGGAAAGAACCCTTACCTGCTCAGCCATCCTGCAGTACCAAAGCTTTTTCATTTTAAAGAAAAAAAATTTTTTTTTGGTTTTGGTTTTTTGTTTGGTTTGGTTCGGTTGGTTTTTTTTTTTTTTTTTAGATATACTTATTTTATGTGGGTACACTATCGCTGTCTTCACACATATCAGAAGAGGGCATCAGATCCCATTACAGATGGTTGTGAGCCACCATGTGGTTGCTGGGAATTGAACTCAGAACCTCTAGAAGAGCAGTCAGTGCTCTTAGCTGCTGAGCCATCCCTCCAGCTCCCCATTTTTTAAAAATTCACTTTACATCCTGATTGAAGCTCCCCATCCAACCCCTTCCCCCCTCCCCTTCTCCTTCTCCTCAGAAAAGAGGTTCCCCCCTCCACGGGTATCAATCTGCCTTGGTAGACTTTACAATTTTATTTGTGTCTTGTTATACCTCGGAACAATTTCTTTTTGCCAATGTTATAAAATTTCTCATTTTGTTTCTGATTAAAAATATATAAACACACTTCTGGAAAAGCTTATGCTGTGTTCCCAATTCTTCAGATATGTGGATTAAAATAGCTTCCATTTCTCAATTCAAGTTGCCCAGGTTCAATGGGTCTGGGTTTAGTAGGTTTGTCTCCCCCTGCCCCCCCCCCCCGTCTCTCTCATACTATGTACTAGTGTGTGAACTGGTATATATGTATTTGTATATATGTACACACTATCTTCCTCTATTTTACCTCTCTTATTTTGTAGTATTTAACTATTTGTATGGGTGAACATTCGGATCAGAAGATAACATCTGGGAATTTGTTCTTTGTTTATTTTGTGGGTACTAGAAATTACACTTAGGTCATCAGGCTTGGTAGCATGCATGCTTACCAGCTGAACCATCTGGCTGGCCTCAACTTAGTTTTTTAAAAGGTTCATCTCACTTTAAATGTATGTATGTGTTTGTGTGTTTGCCAAGTATGTGTAGAGACCCATGGAAGCCAGAAAACAGCATTGGTTCTGCTGGAGCTGGAGACACAGGCAAACTGTGAGCTCATCGGATACGAGTGCTGTGAACTGAATTCTGGTCCTTAGGAAGAGCAGCAAGCACTGTTAACAACTGAGCCATCTCTCCGGCCCCCGCCCCTCCAACCTTAGTTTTTGAGACATTGCTTTTTCCTGAATCTGGATCTCACTTCTTTGGTTAGACACCCCAGCCAGGAACACCCCCCCCCCAGTGCTGAATTACTGCTATGCCCAGTTTCTTACATGGGTTTTGGGACCCCAAACTCGGGTCTTCATGTTTGAACAGAGAGCACTTTCCTGTCTGATCCATCCTCCTGGGACCACAGCTGCTGTTTTAAAGCGGAGCACGTGGACAGTTCATGCTATTAGTACCGTGTAATCAGCCAAACACAAACACAAGTCAAGTGGTGCAACCAGATTCAAGTTTTGCCACAAAGGACATGGGAAAATAAAACAAGGGAGGTGAAGTATTTCCAGTAAAAATAGTGATCTGTCTGTCTGTCTCTATTGGCAAGATAAAAACTTGTATGTGTCACACAAGTAAGACAGAGGAGGAGGATGTGGAGGAAGAAAAAGAAGGGGAAGAGGGGGAAGAAGGAAAGAGGAGGAGAAGGAGGAGAGGAGGGGAAAGGGGAAAGAAAGAAAGAAGGGGAGGGAGATGAGGAAGAGAAGAAGGAAGAGGAGGAGAACAAAGAAAAAATGAAGAGGAGGAAGACAAGGAAGAAGAGAAAGAAGAAACCAAGAACAAAACTGCCCATCTTTAGGCAAGGGTCCACTCTTCTTTCAGGTTAGTCTGCCTATGTACTATGGCTGCCAGCTTCCTTCAGCCGTTCTCAGTGTGAGAAGACCTCTGTGCTGGTTTGAGTAGAAAGGCCTCTATAGGCTCATATATTTGGATGTTTGGTACCCAGTTGGTGAACTATTTAGAAAGGATGAGGAGGTGTGGCCTTGTGGGAACAGGTAGACTTTGAGGTTTCAAAAGCCACACCAGGTCCAGCTCTCTCTCTCTCTCTCTCTCTCTCTCTCTCTCTCTCTCTCTCTCTCTCTCTCCCCCTCTCTCTCTCCCTCTCCCTCTCCCTCTCCCTCCCTTTCTCTCTGCCGCCATCTTGCTAACACAATACAAGCTCTACCGCTATCTGCCATGCCTACCTGCCTGCTACCATGTCTGCCATAATGGTCAGACTCACCCCCAGAAGCTATCAGCAAACTTCCAATTAAATGCTTCTTGTATAAGTTGCCTGAGTCATGGTAGGGGTCTTCACAGCTAGAGAACAGGGACTCTGACAACCTCTCCTTGCAGAGATGTCAGTAAATTACCTTGGTGTTTATTTCCATTTTTCTCTGAACACCTGGTGACAGAACACAAGCCCATCCTAACTGAGGGACTTGAGGAAAGGGCTCACCTTCATCATCCCCTAACAAGGGCAGGGGAAGTCCTGGGATATCGGTGTGAACGACTGGAAGCACCTCAAAAGGGAAAATGGGGGCATCTCTGAGCTGGCACCATTTCCTGACCTCTATCAGTGGCTCTGTGTAATCTGACTCTAAAAATAAAATAATTTCTACCCCTCAGTTGAGGCTTGCTGTCCAGGCATGTAGAAGTGTCTAGAGTCCAGACAGGTCAATAAAGACTGAAGAGAGTCAGATACATAAGCCAGTTTGCATAGAGGCCCCATTCCTACTCTGAGGCAGAGCAGGGGATAAGAGAAATCTTGAGAAGTCAGGCCCAGTGTTCTTAGGAGCATCATGGCCACAGCCTAGACTCACTCTTCCTCGACTGCCTCAGCCTCAGGAAGGGAATGAGAACAGCTGGCTGATGCTTTGTTGCCTGGTGCTCAGGTTCACCTGGGCCTAACACTGACTCTTAGAGCATGCTTTTCCATCTTTTTACAGTCATGGGCTAGGGCTGCCTTGATGTCACTTCCCTTAGTCTTTCTGTCTTGCAGACAGACAATCATTGTGTCTTGTGATCATTGCGACCAGCAACAGCACTGACAATCTCCTAGTACTGACAGTTCACCCACATATCCCCAGTGCTCTTGGCTTATGATGTTAGCAGCCAGCCCTCAGAAGTCTGCCGACATGGCCTCCTTGGGTGAGTTAATTAGGGGTTTCTATTGCTGAAACAAACACCATGACCAAAAAGCATGTTGGGGAGGAGAGGGCTTATTTGGCTTACACTTTCAGATCATTATTGAAGGAAGTCAGGAAAGGAACTCAAACAGTCCAGGAACCCGGAGGCAAGAGCTGATGATGAGACCATGTGGAAGGGTGCTGCTGACTGTCTTGCTTCCTGTACTGGATGGTTTTGTGTGTCTACTTAACACAAGCTGGAGTTATCACACACACACAAGGAGCCTCTCTTAAGAAAATGCCTCCATGAGATCCAGCTGTAAAGCATTTTCTCAACTAGTGATCAAGGGGGGAGGGCCCACTGTGGGTGGTGCCATCCCTAGGCTGGTAGTATTGGCTTCTATAAGAAAGCAGGCTGAGCAAGCCAGGGGAAGCAAACTCTTAAGTAACATCCCTCTATGGCCTCTGCATCAGCTCCTGCTTCCTGACCTGCTTGAGTTCCAGTCCTGACTTCCTTTGGAATAGCAATGTGGATGTGTAAGCTGAATAAACCCTTCTTTCCTCCCCAACTTGCTTCTTGGTTGTAATGTTTGGTGCAGGAATAGAAACACTGATTAAGACGCTTCCCATGGCTTGCTCAGCTTGCTTTGTTATAGAACTCAAGACCACCAGCCCAG
This sequence comes from Micromys minutus, assembly GCF_963924665.1. Taxonomy (NCBI): domain Eukaryota; kingdom Metazoa; phylum Chordata; class Mammalia; order Rodentia; family Muridae; genus Micromys; species Micromys minutus. Next base: position 40,981,982 of record NC_137956.1, on the reverse strand, counting down.
GCATGGAAGGTACCACCCACCATGATCTGGGCCCTCTCCCATTGATCATTAATTGAGAAAATGCCTTATAGCTGGATCTCATGGAGGCATTTCCTCAACGGAATCTCCTTCCCCTCTGATGCCTCTAGTTTATTTCAAGTTGACATAGAGCCAGTCAGTATATATCGGTTCACTGTGCTCCAAGCAAGAGCTCAAGGCTGGTTTCTAGGAATGTTCTTGTAGAAGCAGAGCCACTTTGCATGTGACTTAAGCACATGAGGGAGTGAGAACAAAAACTACTCTAAGCTCTGAGTATCTTCTGCTCTAGAGATCTCTCCTCAACCCTGCTTGGGAAGGGTTTTCTCCGGTGTGGATTAAACATTCAGCCCCCTCAACTCCTCTCTTCCCTAAACGAGAAAGGGAAGCAGGCCCTCTAGGCAGACAATGTCAACTTGCTTCTTACCTATGTGATGTCTTCCTATGCCTGTCACTCCTTCACAGGGACAGGGCAATCATAGCTTCTCTGTGTTTCCTTTCTATTACATTCATTTATTGTGTACATATGCCACAATGCATATATGGAAATCAAAAGAAGACCCGTGGGTCACCAGTGGAGGAGTTAGAAAAAAGTGAAGGAACAGAAGGGGTTTTCAACCTCATAGGAAGAACAACAATTTCAACCAACCAGACACCCCAGAGCTCCCAGAGACTAAACCACCAACCAAAGAGTACACATGGAGGGACCCATGGCTCCAGCTACATATGTAGCAGAGAATGGCCTTATGGGGCATCAATGAAAGGAGAGAACCTTGGCCCTGTGAAGTCTCAATGCCCCAGTATAGGGAAATGTCAGGGCAGAGGGTAGGAGGGAGTGGATGGGTGAGTGAATGGGGGAACACTCTCCTAAAGGCAGGGAGAGGAGGGATGGGATAAAGGGATCCCAGAGGGAAAACTGGGAAAGGGGATAACATTTGAAATGTAAGTAAAGAAAATATCCAATTAAAAAGAAGAAGAGGAGGAGGAAGAAGAGGAGGAGGAAGAAGAGGAGGAAGGGGAAGGAGAAGAAGACTTGCAGGAGCTGGTTCCTCCTTACACCGTATGGGTTCCAGGGACTAACTCATGTCTTCACCCTTGGGGACAAGAGGCTTTACCATACATACAGGCAGCTCACAATGCTTTGCTAACTGGATACTCTCATTTTCAGTCGGACAAACACTAACCAGCCATGACTGGGGTATTTGACACAAACACACTAGCTCATCATCTTGACAGGGTACATGGCTCTGAACTGAGGTCATCTCAGTGTGCACAACAAGAGAATGGACAACTCCTCATCTCATGTGCCACACCCTGCTGAAAGGTCTTGAGTCTCATCTAGTTCCCTCCTACATATACCTTCATTGAGGGAATTTATCTCTAGCTTGGTGTCAGAAGACCCGCTGCTAAGGTCAAAGTCTGATATTACAGGAAAGCCCTGACCTTGGTGCAGAATGGGGGACTCCCTTAGTCAGCAGGGCTTCCTCTTCTCTTCCTGGAAGATCCCTGGCCCCACATTGCCTTCCTGAGGAACATGGAGTAGCCCTTAGGAAATTATAGCTCCCCCACATTAAAAAAACCCATTCAGCAAGTACCTGAGATTCCTGGGGTGCCTCCCCACGCTAATGATGTATTTCGGTGCCTTAGCTTTCAGCCAATGACCTTTTCCCACCCTGGCTATTCCTATCCCCTTCCTCCAAAACGCTATATAACCCTCAATTCACCCCAAATAAAGTTGATCTGTCTCCCCAAAGCTGATCTTTGGAGAGTCAGCATTTCCATTCATACCCACAGGGCTTCTGAACCCCACAGCTGCTGCCCCTGATCGGCTTGCCCTCATGGAAAAATGAGCCAGGGACAGGAAGGGTCAGAGCTTGACATTGGTCTTCAGAATCTAGAAAGTCCCCCCTATTTTGTGCTGTATGCGCTCTCTCTCTCTCTCTCTCTCTCTCTCTCTCTCACACACACACACACACACACACACACACACACACACCACACACCATTTTAAGGAGTCAGTTTGTCTTCTCCTGGTATTGCTCCTTTATCCTGGTGTTTCTTGGATGGAGAGGATAAATATGAGCTAACTATTTCTAGGATGATGACTCCACATCTGCCTGGGTCTCCCCCTCTCATGGATTGTTAGCTGATACAGACCACGGGCAGTGGGAGTAGAGATGAAAAACAGGGAGTTAGGAGTTAGGAAGCCCCGTGAGTGCTTACGGTGAACGACCACACTGGGACCAGCTATTGGGAGGCAGATAAACTTTACTCAGGGTGATTCAAGGCTTATAAAGTTTTGAGGAACTAAGGGTAGAAGCATCCAGGATGAGCAAAAGTCATTGGCTGAGGGCTTAGGACATCAAAATGCCTCCTTAGCAAATAGGGAAGCTTTTCAGGAGTCAGCTAGCTAGCTCAGATGCTAGCCGGACAGGTTTTATCAGGAGAAAGGAAATTGATCTTGTGATCAAACTAAGGCTAAGTGACATTCTTCAGGTAGAGGCAAGTGTGAGAGCTTAGAATTCTCCAGAAAAGGTCAGAGGAGACCCCTCCCCCAGGTCCCCCCCCACTCCTCCCCATATTGTGCTGAACCCAGAGGCTATTCAGTCAGGGTGGACTTTTGGCCTTAGCCTTCTCACACAAAACTTCATACAGGACCACATCTACATCCAAACAAGGAATGTGCCCCAGGAATGAATGAGCTGGTCCCAAATGCATCAAGTCTCAGAATTCCCGGACATCATCAGCACCAACAGCCCTGCACAGCAGCCATGAAGATCCCTCTTTCTCTGTCCCACACAACTTCACACTTCTCATCCCAACAGGCTAGATGCCCACGGCTCCTCGATTTGCTCCGTACTCGTCTCTCCTCCCTCATAGCAACAGAAGCCAAGGCTCCAGAAGAGGAAAAGACCCTGCTTTGGAGGCACTTTGTACATCTGCTCTTGGCACCATGTGACACTGTTGTTTAAAAAAATCACAACCATTTGATTGTACCAGCGAAGACTCAGGAACCAGACGCTGTGGTAAAAACTGGCTACCTCAGAGAGAGGCAGAGAAAGCACCCAGCTGACCTTCCTACTCCACAGACATCCAGAAGATAAAGTCCCTTCTCCTTCTCCAACTTCAAAGCCAAAGACCTTCTTACAGAGGAATCCCTGAGATTTTTTTTTAACATGGGCTCCTTGAAATTTGAACATAGTTTTAAATCTGATCACTAGACAAATAGCAAGGGTAGAAATGAAAATATTTCATATTTCAAATCCTACCTAACCCTAAAGCAAATAATGACCTAAAATATATATGAGAGGAACACAAAATGAAGGGCCTCCATGATCTTTTATGAATCAGAAGGAATCTCTGTCAAGGATATGAAGAAAGCAAAGCTGGGACGTAGCTCACTTGATAAAATGGTTACCTAGCAGGCAGAAAGCTTTGGTTTCTATCCTCAGCATCACAAACAGCCATGATGGGTACACACACATGATGAGTACACACATGATGGGTACACACATGATGGGTACACACATGATGGGTACACACATGATAGGTACACACATGATGGGTACACACATAACGGGTACACACATGATGGGTACACACATGATGGGTACACACATGATGGGTACATACATGATGGGTACACACATGATGGGTACATATATGATGGGTGTGATTCAAGCACCTGGGGGTGGAGGTGGGAGGATCAGAAGTTCCAGGTCATTCTTGGCTACATTGTGAGTTCAAAGCTGGAAATTCTGCAACCCCTCTCACCCCCATACACACGTGCTCGTGTGCACTCACACACACACACACACACACACACACACACACACACACACACGAGTACCAGTGTAAGGGCATTTGCTCCCAGTCCTGACAACCTGAGTTTCATTACTATGACCATCTTGATCCATTTAAAAATGAACAAAGAAATTATATTATTAGGGAATGAATAAAACACAAGGGAGTAGGTTGAACAAAGTTGAGTGAGTCTATTTGAAGTTCGGAACGACACTCAAAAGTTCAACCTAAAAATGCCTGTGCAGCAGCATTTAAACTGTCCTGTCTTGTAGGACCTGACAGCATCTCACATGTGAACATCTCAGCGCACAGAGTGACATTTGACACAAAAGACAGGACTTAAGACACTGTATCAACTGGCTATCCTGGACACTCAGAATACACCCACAGGACAGGGGCAGCAGGACTGACTGACAGGAGGTATTTTGACTGACTGACAAGAGGTATTTTACATTTAAAACGCATAATGCGTGTGTTTTTATTTCAAAATTGGAATCCCAGAAGCACACATGGCCACCCTCTATTTACAAGAACAAGTCAAATAAACTATCGCTTACTTTTCCATTGCTGCAATAAACACCATGATCAAAAGAAATTTATAGAAGAAAGGGTTTGTTTTAACTGACGGTCCCAGACGGACAAGGGCCTCTCATGGTAGAGAGAAGTATGGCAGCAATCAGCAGATATTGTAGTGTTAATCCCGCCGAGCTTCCTTTCCTTCCGATCTCGGGGCTGCGGTGGTCCATACGAATCTCTGAGCTTCACCATGCTGCCCAAAGACCACAAGATGCCAGAAAGTCGGCCAAAAAAGACAAAGACCCAGTAAATAGATCTGGTGTCAAGGCCAAAAAGAAGTGGTCCAAAGGCAACGTTCGGGACTAGCTGAACAGTCTTGTCCCGTTTGACAAAGCTACATAAGACAAACTCTGTAAGGAAGTTCCCAACTATAAGCTGATCACTCCAGCCGTGGTCTCCGAGAGACTTAGGATTCGAGGTTCCTTGGCCAGGGCAGCCCTTCAGGAGTAAAGGGCTTATCAAGCTGGTTTCAAAGCACAGAGCCCAAGTCATTTACACCAGAAACACAAAGGGTGGAGACGCCCCAGCTGCTGGTGAAGACGCATGAACAGGTTCAATCAGCTGTACATTTGGGAAAATAAGACTTTATTGGATTAAAAAAAAAAAAAAGACCACTAGCACAATTTTTTTGAGCCAAATTTGAAGCAAGCTTTATTAAATACTGGCCAAGACCATGGACACTGGCAAGATTTATACCTGAATTCCCAGGGAGTGGCCACATAGAATGTTAGTCTGCCTCTTATAAAGGCAAACCCCCATAGTGTTATGTACTTCCTATCTTTATCCAGTAGGGGGCAAGCGTGATCAAGCACATCCTCTGAAGCTTTGGCAACCAACCTTTGTTACAGAAGTAAAAACACAGGGCTTGTTATCGTCCATGACCAACAGCCCCCACATTCCAGGAAGTCATCTGTCCTTCTGTTAGTGGGACTTACAGGTTAGAGGCATTTTTGTTTATAGATCTTTTAACCATAGTAGTTTAAACTTAAAACCTAACTCCAGTCTTCACCTTAGCAGGAATAGGAGGTTGGTGGATTGGATCTTCAAAAACAAACACAAAGCCAGCTAAAAATGGGGCTGGGCTATGAACTCTCCGGATCTCACTCCAGTACTTACTCCAGCAAGGCTGCACTTCCCAATAACCTTCCTCAAACATCCACCAACAGGGAACCAGTACGAAAATGCCCTAGCCTATGGGGGCATCCCATTTAGACCTCTGAATGGTCATAAACACTTCACCAAGATGGTGCCTGTTAGGATTCTTCCAAACTCCACACCACAGTTACCTGGCAACAGCCAGGTATGCTCCACCCCACAGCTACCTGGCACTATAAAATGGGCTGCTTGCCCCCTCCTCACACTCTTTGCTCTTGCTCTCTTCTCTTGCCTTCCTGCTCTTACCCCCTTATCCTTCCTTTCCCATTCCCTCTCCCCCTCCATGTGCTCATGGCCAGCCTCTACTTTTCTACTCCTTTTCTCCTCTTCTCTCTCTCTCTCTCTCTCTCTCTCTCTCTCTCTCTCTCTCTCTGCCCCTACTACCCTCTTAACTCTCCTCCCCATGCCCTGAATAAACTCTATTCTATACTATACCATCGTGTGGCTGGTCCCTCGGGTGGAAGGGACCCAACATGGGCCCCCCAGAGGCACCTCCTTCCCCCGACACCTCCATAGAACATATCCCTCCACTCTCTTTATCTTTTTCCTAACATTGGTGCTGAAACCTGGGACATATCTTTTCTTTATCATTTTATAAACACATCAGTGCTGACTAACATGGCTCATGTTAACCAAAGCTGACCACACTATATGATGTATTTGAAAGTTTCCAAGAGGACAGATATTTATTTCTTTTCTAGACAGAGTCTCATTATGTAGTTCTGATTGTATTGGAACTTGCTTTGTAGACCAGGCTGGCCTCAAACTCGCAGAAACCCACCTGCCTCTGCCTCCTGAGTACTGTGATTAACGGCGTTCCTACCATGCTCAGCTAAGAGGATAGGTCTTAATTGTTCTCATCATAAGAGAAAAGAATAGGAAGCAGTGCAGTGATCAGAGCTTCTTCAGCTCTGGGAATGTACAAACTACCTCTGTCCATTACCCATGATGCAGCACAAGAGCTGACTCTATTGTGTTAACATCCAGAGTGCTTGCCTCTGTGTTTCTGAGCAAACTGGAACTGTAATCATGCTTTCTTTCATGGTCCCTTGTGGAGTTTCATAAAGGCCTGGGTTTTCTTACCAGCAGACCTCTAGGAACCAGTTGTCTCTGTGAGAAGATTTTTTTTTCTACTGAGTTTATGTCTTTTGATTGATCAATAATTTTCCTCCCCCCTTCGTCCTCCCCTTTATCCCCCCCCCACACACACTTTCTCATGCTGTCCCAGGGACGAAACCCAGGTCCTCATCTATGAAAGGCCTCTTGAGCTCCCAGAACCTCTATTTCTTCTCAAATCTAATGTTTAATTACACTTTACTAACACCCTTCTCATTTCTTATCAAATTATTTGCACAGCTCTTGAAACAGACTCATGATCCATTTTTAGGTATTCTATGTCTGCAAAAATGTCAGAAATATTTTCATTTCTGACATGAGTGATTTGTGTCTTCTTCTTTGACTTAGTTCTCCACAGGTTCACTAAATCATTTTCAACTCTAATATATCATAGAAGAAAAGACTCCCTTCTGTTTGTATTACCACCTACTTGTATTTAAAAATATTTAATACCTATTTCTTTAACAGTTTATCCTCTCTAACCTTTGCTTTCTGAATCTCTTTGCAATTATTCGACTGTTGTTGTCTAAGTTCTGAGACTTGTACTTAGTTCATTCATTTCCAGCCTGTTTATCATTTATAGAAAATTTCTTCACTCTCTCTATACATTACATAAGTTGTTCCCATAATAAATGTTAAAGATTTATTTTTATTTGTGTGTGTGTTACAGAGTGCAGGTGCCCATGTAGACTAGAGAATTCAGCTCTCCCTGGAGCTGAAGCTGCAGACAGCAGAACGCTGCCTGACGTGTCTCCTGTCATCTCAAAAGGTGTCCATGCAACAGTACACACACACACACACACACACACACATCATGTATGTGAGTACACTGTCACTGTCTCCAGACACACCAGAAGAGGGCATCAAATCTCATCACAGATGGTTGTGAGCCACCATGTGGTTGCTGGGATTTGAACTCAGGACCCCTGGAAGAGCAGTCAGTGCTCTTAACCACTGGCCCATCTCTCCAGACCTCTTTATATATATTTATATTGACTATGTTATATATAAATCATGGTATATATGAATATATATAATACAACTTGGTTGGGAGTCTTGAGGAAGGGATGTCTGGGAGCAGTGAAAAAATGACTCAAAGTCAGTGATGAGGTGCAAGCTGGCAGTTCTGTGGTCTGCTTGAGATAGCTCTTTAGGCAGCTCATTGGTTTTCTGACAAAGTAAGAAATTCTAAAAGTCAGACAAAATTCTAAAAGCTGTGTTAGCTCTCTAGTATAGCTCAGTTCTTACAGACAAAATTGCAGTCTTTTATTTGCATATCAACTCAATCATTAACCCCCATTCTCTTTTTGATTATCCTAGGAACCAGCATTTTATGATCTTAGACTCCTGCTTCTTATAAAAAGACAGCAAGTATATTTTTAACATAGCAAGTCCTAGGTGGTTTGCTGGACACAGTGCTTGTGGTTGCCAAATCTAGACACAGAGGCTATTTCTATGTGAGAAAGTTAGCTTTCCGTTTTCCAATTTTTTCACTGCCTAAGCTTGGCTGTTCTGGGACTTGCTCTATAGACAGACCTTAATCTCAGAAATATTTGCTTTGGTAAACACAAATAATAAGTATATCTGTGTGATACTCCATCCTGAAATCACTACTCCTACCTTGCCTGGACCTAACTTGGTCTGTCCCAGGCTGACTTGAACTCAGAAGCCTGCCTGTCTTTGTAAACACAAACAATAAGCTTAGCTGAGTGGGATCCCACCCTGAGATCAACACTCACTCACTTCCTGGTTCTCCTTTATTCCTTGCACCATGAGCTTTGTTTTTTACCTATTTCTTTCCATTTCCTGACTCATTAAAGCAGCTGCCTCTGTTCTTTCAGGTCCATGAAGCCCCTCATATAATTTATATTGCATCCTTATATTTTGCATAGTTGAGAAATTCTGTTTATATATTCTTGAACTCATATCTTCAGAGTTCTTTCCCCACAGCCTTAAGGACTATCCTGAAGGGTGCAGCATTACCATTTTGCTGAGGAACATTAAACTAATTCTTGCATTCTGGGCTTATGCTGTTTCTAATTATCATGGAGTCATTAACCCTGGCAGGGAGAACATTTCCCAATAACCTTGACAGAGAGAACATTCCCTGGAATGTGAAAATATGTACATTATTATGCAAAGAAGCCTTATGCCTACAGCAACTGCTAATACTTGTGGAAACTCATGGCTCTGCTCCAGGGGTGGCAACTGTGTTTCGCTGTACCTCCCATGGCCATACCAGACGTGGCAATATATAATAAATATATATTATGTATTTATATTATTATATATAATATAAACATATGTTAGATATTTATATTATTCATCTAATATATTATGTGAATAATATGTATAATATATAATTTATATTATATACATACATACATGCATACATACATACATATTCCTCAAAGGCTCATAGGCTCGAGCATTATTTGGACACTGTTTGGGGAAAGCTATGGAACCTTCAGGAGATTCAGTCTTTCTGGAAGAAGTGGATTGCTGGAAAAAACCTTGAGATTTTATAGCTCTGTCCCACTTCCTGTTCTTTGCATCCTGTGTGAGGTTGAAAATGTGATCAGCTAGTTTCCTATTCCTGTTGCTATGCCAACAAAAGGACTCTCTCTCTCTGGAGATACAAGCCAATAGGAAGCTTTTCTTACTTAAGTTTCTTTTGGTCTTGGCATTTTATCACAGTGACCGTATTTATTTATTTCCTCATTCATTTATTTCCAGGGATTTGAGGATGACATAGTAGGTCTTTCCTATTGATTCTTTGTATTCTTCCTATAAGACATATACTAAGTGATTCTGTTCATTTAAAACTATTTATGGCTTGCCACATAGTCCACATGTAAGACTATTGGTCTTCTACAACAAAGCCGTATAGATTCAGCGGTTTGTGAGAAACAGAAACTTATCTCTCACAGTTCTGAAGATTAAAGTCCAAAATCAAAGTCCCAGCAGAATGGCTCTGTGATGAGGGCCCTCCTTTTGGTTCATAGACAGTTTTCCCTGACTGTGTCTTTGTATGATGAAAGGCACACAGCAGCTCTTTGGCTTTTATGGGGGCGCTAATCGCATTTCCAAGGCATCATGATTGCCCCTGCAAAGAGGCTCCAATTTCTTATATCACCATCACACTAAAGATTAGGTGTCAATGTGTGGCTTTTAAAAAATTATCTAAAATCTAGTCTTTGTGAATTTCATACATGTTTGCAATGTATTTTGTCATATCTCGCTCCAAATCCCCCTGGACCAGTTGGCTGAGGATGAAAACACCTGATATGCTTTAACTGATGGGCCTGCTCCATACAGTAGAAGTAACCATCTCTACTATACAGCCAATTCCACTCAGGGTGATCCGGTGGGACATCGATGAAAGACAGACAGGGCACTCTGGGGCAGAAGACAGGTGCGTGAATTTCACTGCAGCTTGATCTACACCAAGAGCTGGCAGGAAAGTTGGATCTACAGAGGTTCATGTCTCTGGATGATCAGGAGGGACCTGAGAAAATTCAGGATCAGGATCTGAAAATGAATGACAACCAGGAATGAGGGGAGGCAGGGTGCGGTTCCGCATCCTCTGCTTCTTCCCTCTCCGGATGTCCAGATGTGGCTGCACGCCAGGCTGGAAGAATGAAGCAGAGTTGGGAACGGGTGGAATTCTATAGGAATCCAGTCCAGCTGGGAATGGGGTAGGGGGGCCACTTCTCCAAGGATCTTAGTGTCAAAGCTCTTTTAGGTGAAGGCCTCTCCAAGGATCTTCAATGAAACAGCTCTCTGAGACAATCTTAGCTTATGTGCACACCTCTATTCAGGGTGGGCTTGTATGCATACACTTTATTCAGGGTCATCCAAGGGTTATGTAGTTTGGGGGAAAGGGGTGAGAATAACCAGGGTGGTCAAAGGTCATTGGCCAAAGGTTAAGATACTGAGATGCCTCATTAGCATAGGGAAGGAATCTCAGGAATCTCAGGCTGAGATGTTCCTCCCTTAGAGGAGAGGTCCCAGTGATAAAGGGAGTCTGTCATTTTGCACTAAGCTCAGGGCTTTCTGGTAACATCAGACTTCAACCTTAGCAGCAGGGTTTCATGACAGCAGGGGGCTGGACCTCTCTGAACAGGAAGAGAAGACATTGTTTCCCCCGAGAATGCTCACTTATTCAGGCATGAGAACACCTCAATTCAGAGGCCATCTCAATACTCAGGTGTACAAAATGTCACTCAGTAATCAGTCAGCCTCATTTCCCGGCCACTGCCTGGTGGACTTGTGAGCAGAGAGGCTCATAATAATTGCATTACAGAGGCTGTGTAGAAGTTCATCAACACGGACTCCCCAAGACCAAGTCAGGAGTACCTACTACTAATTGGGTAATGTATCAATCCCTCTGAGAACGGTTCTCTGAGGGACCAGTCAGCCACCAGGTGGCAGGTTGATTCCACTGTGTCCCTTCCACCACAAATGTGGATTTGCTTTCTCCACCTCTGCATTTACTGTTCCTACACTCCTCAGACAACATAATCACCATGATCCATGACCGGACACCCTCTCCACCACCCCAGGGTGTGTCTGTTAGGTGAGTTTATTATACAGCAAAGGAAGTGTAGTTAACAAGAGGTTGAGGGGATGGTTTATGTGGCTCATTAGAGTCATATTTGAGAAGGAGAGCAGAAAAAAAAGATGGAAATGAGGTGGTGAGGGGACATGCATGAAAAAATTAATGTAGGGTACATGGGTGATCTAGCTCAAGTGCTGTTAAGGCACACATATTAGTCAGGGTTCTCCAGAGTCACAGAACTTATGGGTAGTCTCTGTATAGTAAGGGAATTTGTTGGTGACTTACAGTCTGTAGTCTAACTCCCAACGATGGTGGGCATCAGCTATGAATGGAAGTCCAAGGATCTTCCAATGTCCTTTTGTATGTCTCCAGAAGAAGGTGTGTACCACCAAGCCTGGATCTGGGACTTGCTTTGTCCCAGATGACCTTGAACTCAGAGATCTCCTTTGCTTTAGTCTCCAGAGATCCGTAGACACTATGCCTCAAGATCTCCATGCCAAAATCTAGGTCAGAAATCTGTATCTCCCAGCCCCAAGATCAGGATCACAGGTGAGCCTTCCAATTCTGGACTGTGGTTCATTCCAGATAGAGTGAGGCTGACAACCAGGAAGAGCCACTATGGCACACACACTCTTGAGATAATTCATTAGCTCACAAATTCACTAATAGCAGAATAAATTATTTTTTAAGCCTAGGACATCCTTGAACTTGCCATGTAGCCCAGGCTGGCCTCAAACTCATACTTTTCATCCTCAGACTCATAAGTACTAGTGTTACAGATGTGTGCCACGGTGTCTGGCTTCAGCCAATCCATTCTTGAGAGTGAAGACCTAAACAGCTCTTAAAGAAGCTGCCTTGCCCTACCTACCTCTGGCTAGCTCATAAGGAGCTTTACAGTTCAACATGAGGTTTGGAGACAACACATGATAATCCAACCATAGCGAAACCCAGACCTCAGTTTCCCAGCTGGTGCCACTAAATGGTTATGATGCTCAGGGGTGTGCTGGTTGCTGTTTAACACCAATCAGTTTGTGTGGAGGATGAAGAATCCCAGCTCACAGCAGTTGCCCATCTCTGGTGTTTAAATATTCCCATGATGGCTGATTTCAGGCTACCAAGGAGCCCCCTGATCACTGAAGTTAGATAAGGTGTCACTGTCATCTGTTTGCAGAAGCTGCTGCATCCCTGAGGTCTCCACAGCTAGCCTGTTCCTCATTCTCCAGTCTGGAGGGATGCAGAGGACTTCCTGTGTTTCTGGCAAGTGTAACTGGCTGGCTGAACTATGCAAATTGAATGCCATGTTCAAGAGGGCTAGCATGTGTCAGGGGAGGGGAAAGGAAGGGAAATCAGCCCTGGAGCTGGAGAGGTGGATCACTGATTTAGAGAACTTGTGACCCTTCAGAGGATCAGGGTTGGGTTCTGTTCCTAGCATGCACTCATGGGCTCACAACTCTTTGACTCCAATTCCAGGGGCAAGATGCCCTCTTCCGGCCTGTACTGCATATATTTGGTGCACGTATGGACAGAGAGGCAAAGCATCCATACACATAAAAATAAATGTTTTCTTAGAACCAATCTGTTTTGTGAACCAGCTCTGGTTCATATCAGATGGATTTCTTTGCTTTCATCAGCCTCAGTCTTCTGGGTGTCTTTGAAGAGTATGCCCTCTTGCAATGTTCTGTAGCACAGCCTTGTGTGCTACCCCTCTTCAGGCCACATGGTTCCTTCATCGGTGTCCCCCTCACCAGTGTATTCAGAAGCTGCGTTTTAAAAATCACTGTGTTTTGTTTCTCATTTTGGCTTGGAATGGAAAACTTATGATAGCATCAAGGCCTTGCAGAATAGACCCAGACTGTCATGTTTAGAGGCTCTAATGTCATACTTTTCAAACTTGACCATCCCTCATCTACTTGGGAGCATCGCACAAGGGAAAATGCTGGAAAGTAAGACATCATGAAGCTATGGCCTACACTGACTCAAACAGTCCAGGCGAGGGTGCTGGGGATATTGATTCTTTTTCCCATATGACCCTTTACAGGGGACATTAAGAACTGGAGACTCTGGGCTAGTTACCCAATTAAGATAAATGGACAACAGAATTCACATTTGATTCTCACTATCCAAAAGGACAAAAAGCCTCTCAGCCCTTAGGCCACAAATTCAGGACATCTGGCCTCATGACCATTTGGTGGCTGAGCTGTGAAACAGCTATGTCACACATGTTCTCTCTGGCTTCTTTTGGTCTTCTTCTTCTTCTTCTTCTTCTTCTTCTTCTTCTTCTTCTTCTTCTTCTTCTTCTTCTTTCTCTCTCTCTCTCTCTCTCTCTCTCTCTCTCTCTCTCTCTCTCTCTCTCTCTCTCTCTCTCTGTATATAAGTATACCTGGTCTGGGAACATGAACTAAAAACAGGGAGGTGGAGGTGTTAAAGGAACCCACGCCCCCATTATGTTGGAAAAAGCACGTGGATACAGAATAACATGCGATTATTGCTTTGTGCACTGTTCTGAGTCAGTAGGAGCAGAAAAACAATCTCTCCATGAGACTCCTGACAAAGATTAACGTAAAAGTTCTTTATTACTTTTTGTTATCATATTTGCTGTGTTGTCCGAGGTGGGGAGAAGAAGAGGGAGAGGACGGCCTTTGTTCAGCAATTTCCTCTACATCTTAGATTAGACTCTTAGATTTTGGCTGAGGGTTATGGGTTCAAGCCCCACACTGGGCTTCTGATGTTGCCTGTACCTTGGACTGCCTGCTGCCAGACCCTACTTGTCCTTGAGGATTGGAGATGAGGTGGCATGGGATCCAAGGTACAGACTCTGGGAGCAGGTAAGAATGCCACAGCAAGCTCATCTGAATGCTGCTGCAAGCTCCTTTAATAATCCACAGGGTGCCCTTTATATCCTCCACCCACATCCCATTGGTTCCAAGCAGCAATTCCCAGTTGGCCAGCATTGTCTGCATCAGCAATCTTTGGTCTAGATTTAGCCTTTCTTCTTCTATGAAATATTGTTAGAGATTTGCTTTCATCATTATCCACTCAGGAAAGACTTATTGAGAAGCTATAGTGCCTGTGTTTGGCAGTAACAAGCCACAAGTTCCCATGTGCATATATTCGAGTGTGCTCAGCACACACACAGTGCTGAGCTAACTAAATCAGCTTTATTTTATAGCTCTGCCAAAACATAATGACACTTCAGCTTTTAGTGAACAGATCTGTCTCAGGGAGAACCTGAGCCCAAGAGTGATTCTTCTGAAACTCATGGTATTAACAATGCAAACAAAACTCTGACTCATACAATCTGCTTCTTGTTCTTTGCTTCACAAACAAAGGAGCCTTTTTATCCTCACAAGTATGCTTAATTGAACCCACAGTTTCTAACATAGCAGTTCTCCATGAAGTGATGATATTAGCCCAGTGGGACATCCTGTTGTATCTGGGGATATTTTGGTTGACACAGCTGAGGGGTGGCAACTTGTAGGTGAAGGCCAGGGGAACAATTCAACACGCTGCAGTGTACACAGCAATCTCTGGGACTTCCAGTCACTCTAACAAAATACCTCAAAACAACTTCAGTTCATGGTTTCAGAAGCCAGGAAGAGGAGGTAAATCAGGGTGGCTCACACCATGGTAGCCAGAGAGCAGAAAAAGCATTCCTGATTTGGTTGGTTTTCCATTTTTTACCCTTTAATTCTATCAAGGACAGTAGCCTAGGGGATGGTACTGCCCACATATAGGGTGCGCCCCTCTTTGTTAACCCTCTCAAAATGCTCTCCAATGTGTGTGAGGAGCCACAATGGCACAAGCTAATAACTAGCAGGTGATCATCCTGAGATGGCCTGTTTTGAATTATTACATAATCTGCAAAGATTTGCCCTTATTAAGCAAGGATTAAGTGTGGGATTCATTTTAGGAAAGATTCTTGCTACTAATATGCTTTCCCTGTTATTATTAAACATATATAGCAATCATTGGGTAATAGCACACCCCTTCAGAGCAGATCTCTGCAGATCTATGAAGATGTACTGTCTTGTAATGATGCTATATAGACAAATAGATGACTTAAGTCTTAATAATGATTCTATAAGAATTCCTAAAATTATAACAGTGATTATTAAGCTCCTTTATAGTGGGACTACTATTGGGTCCTTTTTTTGATAGTCAAAACTGCAGTGAGAACTCTGTTAGTCTCCCAAGTGTCATCAGTTAATTGCCCTTAGGTTGTAACCAGACTTTCTCCTACTCAGAGCACATTCCAAGAAGTTGTAAAACAATTAACCAAAAGTCATAAAAAAGAGAACTAATGATTTACTGTGGGTGCTAGTACAGAGGATACAATATTTATCTATAGAAAACTTCACTAAGAACTTAGTTATGGTTTTAAACCTTCAGTGAACCTGTGGAGCTGAGACAGGTGATGGATGTTTAGCCAGATAATTATCTCCTAATGGATATGCATGTAAACAGTCTCTGTTGTAAACTTCTATTGCAAATGTGATTTGATTTTTTTCGTGTGAACCTTTAATGAGCTTTGTAACATGTGATCATGTATTCTGAAAGATGTATAAGTGCTGAGGACAGAGAGAGAAGGGTAGAATTTTTCCCTTGCTAGAACTTACTCCCCCACCCTGAGGATCTTTTTTCCCCTTTTCCCTTCAATAGCTTTCATAGGAAACTTTTTACAACTTAGTAATAAATGCTGTAATCACTTTTCTAAGAGTCTCTTTGACTAGCAGGCTGGAAGTTAGAGCCCAGCAGCTCCTGCTGAGATAGAAAAAGGGCCACATTACTTAATTCCCTGCCGTTAGGCTACAGGTGTCAATCACCCAAGTTAGCAGCCTTTTACCCTCAGAAAGAGCAAGAAAAGTTATTAGGACCTTTTAGAAATTATCAACATTTCAGTACAGTCAGAGAACTAGAAAGTCCTGAGACCCTCAGACTTTAAAGCCATCACCACAGTCCTACTGTGTGCTCCCCACCACTACCTTCTCCAGGCCTGGAAGCTCCCGGCAAATGTGTGATTGACTAATCTACCAGGTGCCCCTCTCTCTTCATCTAACCAACAAATTGAAGATTAAGACTAACCATCACATCCTACAGTAAGAACATATTCAACCCAGGATGTCCATATAGCCACGATTGGGAAACCCTGCCATAGTGACTTCAACTCGCTATAGTTTCATGAAGGTGAGCTGGTTCAGGTTTTTGCAGCTGACTCTAGACTCAAGGGATATTTCAGATTCTTTGTATGTCCCTAGGGTACTTGAACTCGCCAAACACTGTTTTCAACTATACATGTGTGTTAATCCTTCAATGCATGTCCACTGCCTCTTTCATGCTACCATAAGCCCTGCCAGGGGTCAAAATGCCCCCCCTCAGACCTATAAGTCGCATGAGCAGACCTGGAAGCCAAGTGTTATCTGTCGTCTAAGGGCTGAAGTGCCCTTACATCACCGCAGTACTAGTCTATTTCAGATTATTGTCTGAGGGGTGTGGTCTCTCCCACCACAGAAATTACAGGGAATTTCACTGGGAATGGTTTGTAGTGTGGATATAAAAACTCAACTCTCAGCTCAAATCAGATAACAGCTAGTTTATTCCAGTGTCAAGTATGAGTGGCTGTTGCCTAGGAACACAGGCTCAGGTTTATGAGGTCAGAAGGCCGTGTGACTGGGAGGAGCCAGTCTGGAGCAAGAATAAGGCTGAGACATGTTCAAACCCCTAAAACCTCATCCTGAGACAGGCAGGAGCAGGACTACTTCCTCCCTGCTCTGGACCTGCATGTCCAGATGTAGACGTAGCCTTATGACCCCCTACCTCTGCCCCACCTTAAAGCACTATCGTCACATAGCCTGGTGGCTAGGTTACAGGTTATGCCTCCCCTCTCCTTATAAGGACATGTACAGCAAGCACCTGAAATTCCTCTTCATGCAAATGGAGCATTCCCCAGCACCTGGGCACCAGCCATGATTAAACACTCACCCCAAACCCCTACCCATTTCCCAGGGTTTATATAGTCCTTGTCATCCTCTCCCTGGCCCCACAATAAAGAGAGCTGTTTCACTAAAAACTGTCTCTGGAGAAGACTTTCTCCCGTATTCATGAAGACTGAGACCTTGCCTAATCCACTTCTCTCCCTTCAGTCCAGCCTGCTGTTAACGTGCTTGGACACCCTACTCAGAGAAGCAGGCCAGCAGTGTCGCAGGTTAGCCCATCTAGTGGTTTGAATGAGAATGTCCCCATAGGTTCAGGCTTTTAAACACTTAGTCCCATTAGTGATGTTGTTTGAGATTTAGGAGATGTAGCCATGCTGAGGGAAAGTGACTGGGAGCTGGCTTTGCGAGAAGACCGCCTTGATTTATTTCCACTTGCTCCTTCCATTTCATGTTTATGGCTGAAAAGACATGATCTCTACCTTCCTGCTCCTGATGCCACACCTGCTATGGCTCCCTGCCAATAAAAGACTCACCTGCCTGGAACCATAAGCCAAAATAAACTCTTCCTTCTATAAGTTGCCTTTGGGCATGATGTTTTATTATAGCAGCAGAACAGTAACTAATACATCCCAAATCTCACACTCCAACACGGGAAAGTTTCGAGATTTTTGTTTTTGTTGTTGTTGCTGTTGTTGTTGTTTGGGCTTTTAAAAATGTACACTGGTGTATATTATGTGCACCATATATGTCTGTAAGAGGGTGTTAGATACTGTAGAACCGGAGTTACAGACAGTTGTGAGCTACCATGCAGAAGCTGGGCTTGAACCTGGGTCCTCTGGAAGAGCAGCCAGTACTCTTAACCACTGAGCCATCTCTCCAGTCCTTGTGAAGTTTTTATAGTAACAGAACAAAGAAAATCATAGATCAAGCATATCGGTGGATTACAGAAAAAGCAACCACATCTCAGCTATAGGCCTCTGGTGCTGTCTGACAACTCCTTAGCCTTTTGGTTGGTGGAAACAGTGGTTTTGTTAAATTAATACATTTCAAAGGCCTTTTCCCCTGTTATTCACAGAATGTCAGGTTCTACCCTGAGGCAGACAAAGAATGTCTATTCAGGGAGCTATTTAGTCCAAGGTTAAATTCTATTAGGCTCTGGGCCTGCAACATTCTAAATTCTCCATAATTACTGAAGTTCCAACCAATCAAATTGGTTTCACAGAATGTTTCTTTAAAGGTATAACACCTTTCTAGAAAATTCCATTCCCACAGGAAAACAGGTGTGTGGAGAAGGCAACTCCAGGGAATGGTAAGTGGCCTCTTTTTGCTTCTTGTACTTTACTGATTTTGAGGGTGGTTGTGCCCCTGGCGTTGCACACGTGTGGAGTCAGAGGACAACTTTCGGTAATTGATTCTTTCCTCCTGTTAACTAAGTCCTGGGGCTTTGGACACTTGTAGGGTAGGGAGTGGTCCTAACAGTGTTTGGCACTGCATCTGGAGTCTGTGTTAGAAAAGGCAGGGTGGAGATGGAGGTGTGGGCAGTGCTGTTTCCAGAGCACAGTGGAGGTCTCAGGCCAGGGATCCTGATGGAGGGAGATGTTAATGGCTCTAAATGTGATGATGGAGAATGAATAACTGTCAGGGTGTGGCCTTAAGGAAAGATGGGGGGTTGAGGCTGGCTCCCAACCCCATAAAACAAAGAGCACTGATTTAAGGTAGAGGAAGAGGGCTTCAGCTTTCAACACTGACTGAGCTGGCAGACACCCAGGCAATCCCAGGGGAAGCTGGTGCTACAGGCAATTAATTCGGCAGAGTATCTACCCCTGATAGTGCATACCGTGGCAGTGGAAAAACAGAACCTGGAGTCATGCAGGTGGGTAGCAAAAGAGCAAGGAAAGAGGCTGGAGATGCAGCCCACTGGGTAAAGCGCTCGCCTTGCTCACACGAGGACCTGAGTTTGATCCCCAGAACCCTGTCAAGCTTCTGGCAAACACTTATAACCTCAGTGCTGGGAAGGGAGAGATAGGCAGAGCCCTGGGGCTTACTGGCCAGCCAGCCTAGCCCACTTGACAAGCTCCAAGCCAATGAGAAACTGGGTCTCAAAAGAAAATGGTGGTGGCTTGCAAAGATTGTCACCCAAGGTTGTCCTCTGCCCTCCATGTGAATACTTGACAACACACACACACACACACAGCTCATGGAGGAGAGATTCTAGGCGGAGTCAGAAGCATCAGCACTGTCAGGTGCTGCAGAGATATGAAATAAGATGGAATTAGACAAAACAAAGTGCAGTCCTTAAGGCTGAGCTCTCAGCCCCTGCCTGGTTTGTCCTTGCTTGATCCTGACACACAGGTTTTCCTCCCTCCCCTAAAACACCACTTCAGTCCCCAAGTCCAACGCTCCCTGGAAAGCCCAGGAGCAACCTTGTGGCTTAGAGGTCTTGGCTCACTGAGATGAGAGCCCCTTCCCAACATTCTTTCCAGAGGTCGTGGCCGAGTCATTTGCAACAAGATGGAGAACACGGGTTGTAGATTCTGGGTAGTTGGGAGCTGACTCAAATCAAGTCCTTAGAGGCTGTTGGTTCTGGGACAGGAGAGGCGGTATAACCTCTGAGGAGCTTCAGGGCCCGACCCGGAGGGGGCTGACAAGAAGAAAGCTAGATCTTCACAGCGCCCAGCTCAGCTCACAGGAGCCGGGGCAGGACCCGAGACAGCCACTTAGGCTGCAGAGAAGGCTTCACTGAACCCTTGCCCCTTGCCCTACATAATTAAATGGGCCACATTTTATTGAAAGATAACTCTCTCCTCCTCCCTCTCCCTTTCCTCCTCCCCTCGCTCCGTGTGTGTACGTGTGTGCGTGAGTGTGTGCGTGGTGCGTGTGTGTGTGTGTGTGTGTGTGTGTGTGTGTGTGTTGCTGGGAAAAGGATCTATGCATTCTAGACAAGTACTTTGCCACTAAACTATATTCCCAGCTCCTAAAGAAATATTTTTAAATACGAATGCTTTTGCCTGTGCATGCACACGTCCATGTGTGCAATGTCCATGTGTGCAGTTTTTACAGGTTTGTCAGTACATGTGGAAGCCAGAGGTGGTCAGTGTTGGGTGTGGTTCCTCAGAACACCTTACTTTTGAAACAGGATCCCTCACTGACCTGAGCTTCCTACTTCAGCTTGGCCGTCTGGGCAGTGAGAAGTAGGGATCTATTGGCTTGTGTTACCAGGCCTGAATCTTTTTAACATGGGATCTGGGAGCTGACTAAGCCATCTCCCCTGACCCCTGTGTTGATTTTGTTAACTTCTTATTCATGTCAGATCTGGTTAAAATTGGGCCTGTGTCGGACCCACCCAACCCAATCCTGTGGAAACTTAAGGGACGAAGAAGGGACAGATGGAGGAGCGGGGCTGAGAGGAGCATCCCAGTTTCTCTCTGACCTTTCTCTGTACTCATATGACAGCAGCCAATCAAATGATTGGGGACAGCAATGAGCAGTTGGGCCTCACAGGACACGTCACTTCCTCTTTTAATGTGCTCTCGCCCCGGCGTGGGTTCCCTGGACTTACGACACCCTGGGTTTGGAAATTTTCATTTCCATTTCTTGTCAGTTTGGGTAAGCACAACTTTTGGAAAGTCTACAAGTCCTCGGCGTCACAGAGGACGCTGTGGTGCCTTCCCAGAGGCCCTATTCAGGGCCATTGTGTGTGCCGCCCTCCATCTGTCCTCCGGGCAGTACCATCTCCCAGGAGACAATGGAGAACATTGGCTAAAGTGGAATTTCAGGAACCTGGTGTGGTCACCAGAGTCCAGAACAGTTCTCTGGAGGCATCCTAGCTCCACGCCTCATGTAGGACCAGCTGAGGATTCAGGTGTTATCACGTGGCAGCCATTGCATCTTCTTCCTGGTGCTGCCTCATTCTATCCCCTACAGAGAAGTCTGACGGAAGGCCTTGCACAACCAGCTTTCTGCACACACGTCTGCCTCTCAAAGTTCTGGTTCCTAGGAATCCAATCCGGAGGCTGACTCTTGATTTCAGAAAGTCAGTCACAGTCACATGTGGCACTAGATAAGAAAATGCCACCACCCACCTCGACTTTCGATATTTTCCATTATCTTGTCCCGTCTCTGAGGCACAAAGAAATGACCCTGAAATTACAAATCATGCTGTTTACTCTTCCAATTTGCTGATCAGTAATGGATAGATAAGTAAAGAGATAAATGATAGTTACATAGATGGGTGATAGATAGATAGATACATACATACATACATATACATACATACATACATACATACATAGATGATTAATATCTAGTAGATGCATAGGTAGTAGATAGATAATATAGGTGATAGATACAGATGATAGACAAATATGAAAAAATAGATATTTAAGAGGAGTATATTAAATTACAATATTCTTAATAAACTAATACCCATCCCTCATTATCAAGACAAATCCCCGGAAACTGACACCCTCCAGCATTGTCTCGCTGGGCATCTTTCCTCCTGTCATCAAGCAGAATACAATGTGTCAGTCAGAAGCCAAAGCAGCAACTTGAACAAGAGACATTGTATATAAACAATTACTATCGGAGGGGATGGGCTAAATTGGAGGAAGGAGAGCCCTAAAGAACACAGGAATGGAAGTGCAGGAAGCAGCCGTCACCTCCAGGCTGACATGGAACATCCATAAAAGGGGACTTAGAAGATGACCAAGGTCCTTCTCTGCTGATGGCTGGTGCACTATATCCTTTGCTTTTTAAACTGAGTTAAGCCAGGAATGTCTTTAATACCAGTATCAGCAGAGGGAGGCAGGTCTCTGTGAGTTCGGGGCCAGCCTGGTTCATCAAGTAAGCAAGTTCCAGGTCAGACAGGGTTACACAGTGAGAGACCTTATATGTATGTATATATAATATTGTACATTATATGTCATATTTATCATATGTAATTATATATAAAATTAACAGTATATAATCATACACATATAATCAATATCATATTGTTGCTTATATTAATACTTAATAATACATTATTAATAAAACAGTCACTATTTTATTAATTAAATCAATCAAATAGTTAAATTTCATGACTAGTTATTAACTATTGATTTATACAATAATCTATACCTTATATTATAAACATAATTAAAGTATTATAACATAAATCTCATAGTAATTAATAATTAGTTAAATAATTAATAAAAGAAAATAAGTGGTTGATACTTAATAAATATAATATTATATTTAGAATAATATATATGACCATATAAATATATATGTTATATGTATAAGTATGTAATGTATGTTATGTATATAGATATATAGTACATATTTGAATAGAAAGTCAGTAGACTCTGAAGAGTAAGTATCTCTGCAACTTTGGTGAGCATTGTTCCCTCTGAAGTAAGAATGTTGTAACAGGAAACAACACAATGAGTGTTGTTTATGGGACCCAGTTCTTTGCAGCTTCCCTGCCCATCCTCACCCAGACTGTCTCTCACTACGAATCTCCTAACCCTTCTGGACTTCCTTGCTTTACTTTTCCCTGAAGACCCCCTTGGCTACCATCTATCAATACAATTGATCTATTTTGTTTTTAACCTACTAGGAGCTCTCTGACGGTCAGGATTTTTGCCTCTTTTGCTCACTGGTTTTCTGTCCTGCCTGCATCTAGAGCAGGAATGAACAAATGCTAGGCACCATAGAAATGTTTGTTGAGAAAATACATGTGATAGCGTCTTGGACCGCTAGCAAGGTTGGGTTCAGTGACTAGGAGGAACTCAGACCTTCAACACTAAGGCTTGTGAGCCTCAAACCAGCTATAGGAGGTGCCTTGCTCTCACAAGAATGAATGCTGTGGTTTCTGTAAAGGCCACCTCAAGACTCGTGTGCAAAACAGTCTTCAGTCTGGGCACTTTGAGAGGTAGTAGGGCCTTTAAAAGGTAGAAGTGGGCGGCAGAAGGAAGTGGGGTGACTGGAGACTGTGCTTGAGGAGGATATTAGAATTTCAGCCCCACTTTTTCTCCCCCCACCCCTTCACTTCCCAGCTAACATTAGGGGAAGAGCTTTCTAAGCGGGCCACAGTGCACTACTCGTCACAATCCCAGAGGCAAAGGGATGAGTGACCATGGACTGGAACTTTCTGAAGTCAGACTAAGCTTATCCTCCTTTTTAAAGTTAATGCCTCAAATGCCGTGTCGCACTGATGGAAGTCAGATAAGACAATGCTCATGTGCTTGCAGGTGACGAGGCTCACCGCAGACCTCTGGGTCAGAGGTGTACTTTCTTCTTTCCCATAGCCTTAAAGAAAACAGCAAACGCCGGTGAGGATGTGAGAAAAGAACCTTACTCTCCTGATGGGAATGAATGCACGCTGGTAGAGCAGTGACAAATCAGGGTGACAATGGGGGAATGTCACTCAGGGACAGATCACTTGATCAGTGTGCATATGGTTCTAGGCTCAATCCCCAGTAGTGGCAAAACATTTAAAAAAAAAATGAACATCAGAGTGAAAGTTTCTCAAAAACAGACAACAAAACCAAAAGTAGAGCTACCATGTAACCCAGCACCACTCCTGATACTCGTGACTATGACATCAGACCTCAGAGGCACTGTCAACCAGAAGTTAAAACTTACATTTGCAAGAAACTGAAACTGAAAATCATGATGTAAAGTTAAACAAAACAAGCCAAACCCAGAAGGACACATATTGCATCCTTTTCTCTTATATGTGGAATCTAAACCTAAATGTGCGTGTGTGCATGTGTGTACATATGTATGTGTGAGTGTGTATACTCATGTATGTGTGCATGTATGTACACTTGTATGTGTTCATGTGTGTTGGTGTGCATGCACATGTGCATGCGTGTGTACACTTGCATGCATTCAAATGTGTTCGTGTGTATCACATGTATGTATACCTGTGTGTGGATATGTGTACACATGTATGTGCATGCATGTGACAGAGAGAAACTGATGAGATGAGAAAAGAGGTCACAGGGGGAGGATCTTAGGCAAAGAACAAGAGAAAGAAGTTATGATGGAATACTTGTGACATGAAAGCAAAAGGAGAAAGTCTCGGGGTAGAAAGAGGACTAACAAGAAGGAACAGGGAAATAGGCAGAGTAGTGGTGTTGGGGATGAAAAAGAACAAAGAATGGCATGCATGAATATGCCATAACGAAACACGTTATTTTGAATGCTAATTTGGAAAAAGAAATCCTACGATCGGAATGTGGACAGGCAGATGCTGCGAATCAAATCAAAATACAGCAATACTGAGAGTGAAGGTCGCTCTGGTAGAGAGGTTGGAGTGGTCTCAGATTTACAGACCAGCCCTTTTCCTTGAGAGATTTTAATTCACCACTGTTGTATGACCTGAAGTGCACAAAGCACACAGGGTACCTATTGTCACCTCCACCTCTTACCCATCTAATGAGCAGTGTGAATGCTTGTGACTCTGTCCCCTGTCTAGGACTGAACTCTGAGCCACTTAGCTTACTCACAGGCCAGGTGTCATGGTGTGGCTCCGGGACATCCAACTGCAGAAGGTAGAGATCTCAGGAAGGTGACATCTCAGAGGATCCTGGAATATAGCCATGTCCACAGGTAGACAGAGCATCCTAGGGCCTGGAGACTCCCACTCATCCATAGATGTTCCCCACTAGGGGAGGAGAGACCTTATTGGGAAGCCCCTCCATTCTGGGTTCTCCCTGCACCAACCTGCGTTTTGCTTTTTCTGTCTTAGCTTCCGGGGATGCTTGGGGCGTAATTGCTCAGTCACGTTTATCTGGGAGCTTTTCTTAGTTTGCTTGTTGGTCTCATGATCTACTCCTGTTTTTATAGACACGTTGCTGACAATGCAAAGGATATGCCTAAATCAGAGACATGGACTAGTCCCCCTATTGGTCAGCCGTAGCTACACAGAGTCCTTGGCCTAAGGGCAGTTCATACATGCCTTCCCCCAGTTCTTTGAAGTTCTTTTTTCTTCTTTGGATACTCCTCTTTAAACAGCATCCTTCTCCTCCCGACCCCTTTCCTCCCCACGACTCCAAGACCAGGCAGCTGTCCAGTTCCTTTCTTCATCCCTGTCCTCCTTGTGAAGCTAAGCCTCATTTCCTCACAGCACCTTCCACCTGATCAAGTCCCACACATCATCACACAGGATTTTCCCCCGGGGCTTCCCCTGAGCCGAGGTCAGCTACATCAAGTGTCCCAGCATCAACTGCTTCCTTCCAGCTGCTTGCAACAACACACTTTCCTTTCCGCTGTAGGAATGCTTGCACCGAGCCTTGCTCGTTCAGCAACACGCCTTTGCTGTTCCACTCCATCCCCAACCTCCTTCCTTACTGATACCGTTGGCTTCCATGGGCTTTTGGTGAGTATGGATGCTTTTGGTGAATATGGATGCTTTTGCACTCTGGAAGCTGTTATCTTACTGAGGGAACTTATGTCAGAAGCCAGGGGGTGGGGCTGTACGCCTCGGCTTCTGACATCACAGTCTGGTTATCACTAGAAGCAGGCGTGAGTTAGTGTTCTTATCCGAGGCAGCCTGGAGGACAGCTGGCTAAGAGGTACAGAGAAATCAAACGTGGGATGCCAGGAGAGGGAGAGACGAAAACAACTTCTCAGTTTCTCTGCGTCTGACAGAGGCTCCTGAGAGAGGCTTTCAGAACTCGACTCCAGCTGGCCCTTGAAAGCTGTGCCCTGATTGAGAGCCTCGGAGGGATAAACAGTGCCTTCTCTGGCTCCTCGGGGTCACGACCAGTCTGCTGAGAAGGAAGTGGTATTTTTCTGACCCCAGTGTTCCCACAGCCCCCCAGATGGTAGATCACGGGCCTGCACCCTTCCCCACCCTTGGGAACTCAGTCAAATGGTTATCTTTATCTCGCCAGCTTGTCCACGTGCTTGGCTAGTGCGGTTTCACTTTTGCAAACGTCTGTTTATATCCCTTGAGAGAAAAATATCGAGCAGCCCGCCTCAAGACGCTGTTTTAGGCGGTGAGCAAGGTAAGAAAACTTTTTTTTAAAAAAATATCTGGGAAGTAGGTGGGCACCAACTTCTCTGGGTTAAGCCAGTGTCTGGCTGTTAACGCTTTGTTTTCTTAGAGCCTACCTCCCATTTAGTGTCTCATTTCAACCAAAATAACTTACGTGACTTTAACGTCCCCGACTCCTTTGGTGCCAAGGCAGCTTCTGTCACACATTGGCAGCTCGGTGGCAGATTGAGTGCAACCACTACTCAGGGGGAAGTGGGGGCGTATTTACTTTCAGTCTTTTGCTGTAGAGGGGAAACATAACCTCTGGTTTCCCCACAGGGCAGCCTCCGATGGATAATTACACAGCGGCCCCGGAGGATGACTACGATGTCCTTATAGAGGATGGCCTGGACAACAGTGGGATGGACCAAGTTCCCACCCCTGAGTTCCTCTCTGCCCAGCAGGTGCTGCGGTTCTGTTCTGCGGTGTTTGCGGTGGGTCTCCTGGACAATGTGCTGGCAGCATTTATCTTGGTGAAATACAGAGGACTCAGGAATCTGGGGAACATCTACTTTCTAAACCTGGCACTTTCAAATCTGTGTTTCCTGCTTCCGCTGCCATTCTGGGCACATACTGCAGCGCACGGGGAGAGCCCCAGCAATGGGACTTGTAAAGTTCTTATTGGACT
Organism: Micromys minutus; assembly: GCF_963924665.1. Lineage (NCBI taxonomy): Eukaryota > Metazoa > Chordata > Mammalia > Rodentia > Muridae > Micromys > Micromys minutus. The sequence continues at coordinate 40,955,166 of NC_137956.1, read as the reverse complement.
CCACTCCGTGGGCTTATACAGCGAGATGCTTTTCAACGTCTTCCTCCTTGTACAAGGATACAGGGTGTTTTCCCAAGGGCAACTGTCCTCCATCTTCACTACAGTGTCTGGCGGTACTGTTACATGTGTCCTGGCCTGGGTCATAGCTGCTGCACTCTCTTTGCCCGAATCTGTGTTTTACGAGCCTCGGATAGAAAGACACAAACATAAGTGTGGCTTTGGCAAGCCTCACTTCTTGCCCATTGAAACGCCATCCTGGAAGTACGTTCTGACTTCAAAGATGAACATCCTGGTACTTGCTCTTCCTCTGCTGGTTTTTATATTCTGCTACTGGCAAATGAGGAAAACACAGAGCTTCAGGGGGAGGCAGTGCGACCTCCGCAAGCCTGCTCTTGTTATAACGGGCGTGTTCCTTTTGATGTGGGCGCCCTACAATATTGTGCTTTTCCTGTCTGCTTTCCAGAAACATTTGTCCCTGCAGGACGAGAAAAGCAGCTACCATCTGGATGCAAGTGTCCAGGTCACACAGCTCATTGCGACCACCCACTGCTGCGTCAACCCGCTCCTCTATTTGCTTCTTGACAAGGCTTTTACGAGCTATCTCTGCAGCCTGTTCCCACGGTGCAATGATGTCCCGTTTCAAAGTGGTGGGGACTCTCAGCAAAGGATGACAAGGGAAGGTCATGGCAGGCCCATTGAACTGTACAGTACTTTGCATCAAAGGCGGGACATATAAACACTGATTCACTGGTTCTCATCTGATTCTCATCTCTTCTCATTGCCTTATGTAATTTTATATGTTTCTATAAAAATAGAATCTAAAAAGAAAGGGGGGACTAGTTAATGAATATTCACTACTCTCTGGCTCAGGGCTAAGTTATTTATAAAGGTGAATTCCACCGTTGCTCTTTAGCGCTTGTCCGAAGTGTGGGCGGGGTGGTGTGAGTTCCGTAAACTGAAGCTCGGTAACTGTCCAGAGTTACATAACTATAAAGTGGTAAAACTGATGTGTAAACCCCGAGATCCCTGGCCCCAGAGCCTGTGGGTTATCTAAGTACGCCAGCCTTTCGGTAACTGCTGGCCGGTGGTGATGGCATGTCTGCAGTCCCAGCATGCTAGGAGACTGAGGCCGAAGGACTGTCACAGATGCAAGTGTAACCAGGGCAACAGAGCCAGACCATGGTCTTCTTGCTTTGTTCCGTTTTCCGAGGCAGGGTTTCTCTGCATAGCCCTGGCTGTTCTGGAACTCCCTCTGTAGTCCACACTGGCCCTAAACCCAGAAATATGTCTGCCTCTGTCGTGAGCTACCACTTGGTGTTGCACATCTTAATTTCAGTTCAACCCAAGAGGTGGACACAGAAAGGTCAGAAGTTCAAGGTCATTCTTGGCTACATAGTGAGTTCAAGGCCAGCCTGGATTCATTAGACCCTGCCTTAAAAAAAAATAAAATAAAAGTCTCTAAACCCAACTTGACCCCATCCTAAATTAGAAGCAGGAATTAGCATGGAAGCAATTCCCCAGGCTCAAGCTCCTGCGGGTCATGAGAAGTACTAGCTGCAGTGTAGCTGTGGAAACTAAAGGTAAAGTGATTGGTTGATTGATTGATTGATTGATTGATTATGTACAAGTACACTGTGCTGTCTTGAGGTACATCAGAAGAGGGCATCAGATCCCATTACAGATGGTTGTGAGCCACCATGTGGTTGCTGGGATTTGAACTCAGGACCTCTGGAAGAGCAGTCAGTGCTCTTAACCGCTGAGCCATCTCTCCAGACCCCGCTGGGCTCTCTTGACTACTCACTATACTCAAGCTTTCTGATTCTTCCAGCCCTGGAGTCCTCCACGGTTTTTGACTCTGTATCATGAAGGCTCTGGCATCTTAGGAAATTTAACAAGAGCAGATATAAAAGTACAGCTAGACATACTGGAGTGGAGGAACGCTGTGACCTTTGACATATAACACACCCCTCAGGCCTCACTGGCCTGCGACTGCAGATAAGTTTCCACTTCCTTTTGGAGTTGAATTACACTCGGGGCTCCAGCCTGTCAGCCAGCAGGAGGCCTGCTCTTTGCCCAGGGTTACAGATCTCAGAGTATGAAGATCTATGAGTTTCCCCTCTTCCTGTTCTTTCTGCATTAGTGTTCAGAGCTGGACTCCACACTCCATCGGGGCTGAGGGCTTGTGGCCACAGAAATTCTATAGCTATAATGGGGCCACAGGCCTCAGAGGAATTTGGGGGCAAGATGGACAGGCAAAGAGTAGAACTAGAGCATCCTCCCAGGGGTCCTTCCCAGGACAAAGTGTTCTCCCATGCCATAGGTTAATCTCAGTCACCATCATGACAGAAGGAAAAGAAATGAAGGCCAGACAGTGAGGTGGCTCAGTGTGTGGAGACCCTTGCTGTGTAGGCCTGGTGTGCTGAGTCCCGTCCCTGGAGTACAGGTGAAGGTGGGAAAAGAGGACTGGCTTTGAAATTTGTCCTCTGACTTCCACACATGTGCTTATGCTTGTGTGAGACACACACACACATGCACACTCATGTACTCTCATGCATACTCGTGTACACATACACAAGCACAGACACATGCACACACAGGCACTCACACACATGCACATTCATGCATATTCATGCACATGCATGCACACTTTTGTATACTCATGCACACACACATGTACACACATGCACACACACGCACACACACACACAAGCATGTAGACACACATACATAACAAAGCGGTGGTGGCATTTTAAATGTTTCCAAGGAACTAAAATTGGAATTCTTGGGCACTGCTGGTTGGAACATAAAATGACACAACCAGTTTGGAAAGAGATTTTTTTTTCTTTATTTTTCAAGACAGGGTTTCTCTGTGTGGCCCTGGATGTCCTGGAACTCACGCTCTAGACCAGGCTGCCTTTGACCTCAGAGATCCACCTGCCTTTGCCTACTGAGTGCTGGGATCAAAGGTGTGTACCACCACCCTGAGATGGAAGTTTCTTAAGCTAAATATATAGTCACCAGTCATTCCGCTTCTAAATGCTTACCCAAGGAAATTAAAATTGGAAACATGCCTGTACACACTTCTCCACAGACTAACATGTTTTCATGAAAGCTGTGTTTATGTGGCTATCAGCTGCTGTCGATCCACCGGTCCCTCAACAGATGGGTGGAGAGAAAATTGCAGATTATGGAACCACATGGCTTCATGCGTGGCGTCCTAGAAGGCTGCTCAAAAGATGACTTCTGCTCGGTTATATACTTAATTTCCAATGTGTTAATTTTTATTTTTATTTGGATAACATTTTAGAAAACACAAACTAGGGGTTGGAGAGATGGCTCAGAGGTTAAGAGCACTGGCTGCTCTTCCAGAGGTCCTGGGTTCAATTCCCAGCAACCACATGGTGGCTCACAACCATCTGTACTGGAATCCTATGCCCTCTTCTGGTCTGAAGACAGCAACAGTATATTCATATACATAAAAAAATAAATCTTAAAGAATAGAATTGTATAGAAAAAAAAGAAAACACTAACAAATCCTTCGTGGCTGAAGGATGCTTGGATAGGAGGCATATGGGATTCACTACAAAAAGGCACAAGGGCAGTGAGGAGCCTGGGGGATGCTTGTTACCAGGATGGAAATGTTTCCACTAACTCTGTGCTCTATCCTGCATTAACTCTGCTCCAATATGGCTGATTTTAAAAGCCTTTGAGGCACCCTGATGTGTTAGTGCAGGCTGTCTCCGGAACAGCCTAGGCTCCTCTGTTGCTCAGGTTTCCATCGCATAATCAAATAGAGTTTTCAAGCAGCACAAGGGAGAACCCCCCCAATCTCTACCCCTGACTAAGGAGGAGAGTGGGGACAGCACCCTACAAGGGGGCACAGCTGAGAGAGAAGGAAGACCAGGAATATAATCTCATCGCAGATTAGGAAGTAGACCTACTCTCCAGCCACTTCTGTTCTACGTCAGACAGAAGTCTTGGAGGAAATCACACCATTCTCTGACACTGACTGATCAGGATAAACTCAAAGGATGGCCTTGTCAGAGTTTCTAAAATGAAAACTCAGAAAGTGGAAAAATCTGGAAACTCTAACGGGAGCTGTAAGGGAGGCGGATGCTGAGAATCGGGAGTAGGCATGGCTGGTGTACTCAGAACTCCAGTCTACAAGGCCTTTCTTCTGGGTTAGACCAGGTAGATAGTTCCCCCCCCCCCGAAAAAAAAAACAATACCTGAGACCCAGTGAGATGGCTCAGAAGGTAAAGGTGATTACTCTCAAGCTGGTGACCCTACTTGGATCCCTGGATCTACAGCGTGGAAAGAGAAAGCAGGTTCCAAGTTGTTTTCTGACTTCTAGATTTGTGCTTCAGTACACACACTAATAAAAATGTAATAAAACTAAAAATAGCACTATTCCCACAAATACTATAATAAACAACCCCAACAAACAGAGAAATGACTAGTGTAGTTAAAAACACAGTGCTTCTCTTTTGCTTGCACGTTATTTGCCAGTGGAAGAAACTTCTGGTTGGCTCAGTCTGTGAGGAAGGCTCATCACTGTAGAATATTGCAGTAGGTGAGGCTGAGGCATGGGCTAGCCATACAAAGACAGATCTGGGCCCTGATATCCACCCTTCCAGCTCCCTAGACCACACTACCTAGAAAAGGGACTACACATTTTCAGGAAAGGGCGTAGCCATTCCGGCAGGAGTGAAGACATGTGCCTTTATTCCTTTGGATGTCAGAATATTAAAACAATGAAGGGAATTGGAATTTTCCTGGGAGTCTCAAGATGGGCACTCGAGGGGGGAGGCTGATGGGCATCTTGTCTTCCTGGAAGAGGTTTCACACAGTTCTGAGCACTTGTTAGGCCACCTTGTAGGGCTGACTGGACTGGAGACAATGATCCGTGTGGGAACCCACCTTGGCTAGGACCGCAAGGTTATACAGAGCTCTTGACCTCTATTTAAACCTGAACCTCGTGCCAAGATCCCAAATATAGACTTGGGTGGGGGTTGTCACTGTAATTGCCAGATTTATTTGGGTCAAAGCCTGAGCCCTGACAGACCCCTGACAAACCAGGCTTGGTCATCTGTCCTCAACGAGTCAATTAAACAAATAAGTAATGGTTAAAAAAAAAAAAAAAAAAAAAAAACAGGAGGGAGAGTGGGAGGGGGAGAGGGGAGTTGGAGAGGGAGGGGGAAAGAGAGTTGGAGATGGAGAGGGAGTTGGAGAGGGAAAGGGAGAGAGACAGATATGTTTGGTGTGGCCATTGGTTAGAATGAACAAAGAGAGCAATTCTTTGTCACCGTGGGTCCTTATAGGAGGTTTTGGGTTAAGATGTCGAGGAGCAATCTGAGTTAGGATGTGGTTCTACCCATTACCATTGTCCTAGCTTGTCTCTACCGAAAGCCTGAATGTGGCTTGCTAGGGGTTGTCAGGATTCTGAAGCGAACAAAAACTCCAGGTAACAAGGATACCTCTGAAGACTGTAAGAGGCCCCAGAGGCCTCCCATCTCTCGAAAATGGCACTGTAGAACACTGTGTGAGTTATCCCAGTGGAGTGGCACTGTTCCTGCCTTGTGCGGGTGAGATAGAGAGGCATGGGAAATGATTTAGTAATCCAGGACTCCACCTGCTTTGGGTCATGCATGCCTACCTTTTAATAACACTCTTGGCAGCTTTGCTTCTTCACCTGCACATGCTGTGCACACAAGCCTCTCTCTGAACAATGCACCTAACAACCTCAGACCCCACCTTCATCAGGCCACACCCCTCTCTGGATAGTGGGATATGTTTCTTTTTTTTTTTTAAACTCTATTTTAAAAAACAAAGATAAAAGAAAAAAATTTAAACATTTTTGCATAAATGTATACAAATACATATGGGATATGTTTCTTGTCAAAGGTATTCCTCATACATCCTAGTTGAGGGTCAGTTCATCAAGCCTAAACTGGTTTTGAGTGAATGTGTATCAAGCCAAAGCTGTCCTCAAGCAAACTTCTGGGGGACAATTCCCTATGTTACATTTGCTTTTCTTTTGCCGTGATAAAACATCCTGACCAAAAGCAAGGTGGGGAGGAGAGGGTTTGTTGGGTTTACAGATTACCAGTCTATCATGAAGGGAAGCCAAGACAGGAATCTGGAGCTGGAGTCAGTGGGGAAGCACTGCCAAGACTACCTGCCCAGCGATGGTATAGTTCACAGTGAGCTGGACCATCTTCTATCAATCAGCAGCCAAGAACACGCCCACAGACCTCCTCACAGGCCAGTCTGATGGAGACAATTCCTTAATTGAGAGTGCCTCTTCCCAGGTACATCTAGGTTTACCCTCTGTATTGAACCATCTTATGTCTGTATATAAGTAGGCATTCACATGTTAAAATCAGATGTGTTTTGGGAAGAGGCATGCACAGTAAAAAAAAAAAAAAAAAAAAAAAAAGAATATATGACTTAACCTGCCAGTCAAAACAGAGAACCACCCTCAGTACTCCCCTGGTCACCAGAGCCTTCCTTCTTTTAATCCAGTAAAAGGAAGTCCCAACAATAACCAGGGCTCTTGAGCATCTTCGCCCATGAGGCCTGTGGATTCCTGTGCACTCTGGTCTTTTCTATTGTTTCACTTTAAAAGAAGTTTCCTTGAGACTTTTGCAAATTTGTGTCAATCTTCATTTTAGTTCTCTGGTGAAGAGGTCAAGAACCTGGAAACACTTCACCACTTTTCCCCATGGGTAACAGGGCATTGGAAGGTATGGGGGCTTCCTATGTAGCCAGCCCTGACAGCAGCAGGTCGGTTGGCTTGAAGCCTCGTTACTGTTAGTGGGTTCTTTCCATCTAAGGAAGATGGGGAAGGCATGACTTTCACAAAGGTTCGAAACAGGGAGTGATGGGTGAGGGGTGGTGGGCTGGGAAAGGCTGGATGTGGACAGTAAATGTGTTCTCACGCTGTGGCTCTGGGATAGAGTCTGCCTTGCCTTCCTCCCCCCTCCCCACCCCGTTCCCTGCTCCACAGAGTGGAAGTGCTCTGTATATCTGGACAGTTGACTATTTTCCAATGTTAGCATGCCACCAGGAAACAACGCCCTCAGCTCAACAAAGAGGAAATGGAAGCAAAGGAATTTTTTTTTTTAGTTCTTTTCTTGTTTGATTGTTTTACTGATATGCAGATAACCTAATTAAGCTCTTAAAAATTCAACATTTAAGATAAGGAGGGAGAGGTGGAATCCTAGACATTGTTTCATTTTGGGTTTCCAAAAGCAAAGATCTGACACACATGTCAAGAAGCCAGGAGAATGGGTTTCCTCTTCTTCTCTCCTGTCTTCCCCTGCCTCACCCAAGACTCCCTACAGCCCGTAACATTCTAGGATCCTTCCTACTTAATTGTCAAGAAATATATCTACAGGTGCTCAGGACCTCTCTTAGGAGGACCATGATGCCCCCTGACTATCATCTCTACCACCACCCAGCCTTCCCCTCAGTCATTTCTCATTTTTGGGTCCCTGTCCTATCTCCACATGCTTTCCCTCTAGGCAGACAACTTTCCTGGATCATTGTTACCAAAGGACAAGAATGTCAACAAAGGGTGGCCATCCTTACATCCTGAGTACCAGTGGAGGCACACGCCTTTAATCACAGCACTGGGGAGGCAGAGGCAGGCAGATCTGTGAGTCTGAGGCCAGCCTGGTCTACAGAGTGAGTTCTAGGACAGCCAGTCTTCCCTGTCAGACACCAGTTCTGGCAAACATCCTGACCCCAGCCAACTGTTCAGACATGGCTTCTGGTATTTCTACTCACCTCCTCCTCTCGCTGAAACACTTTTAAGAATCTATTTCAGGGCATGGCACTGGAAACCTAGCAGCACTACTGCTCTCAGTATAAGGAGCAGAGTGGTGCTCATGTCCATAGCTGAGGCTGTTGACTTACTAACACCCTCTATGTAAGTGACTGCTGAGATCAGGGGCATTGAATCCTGGAGCTGGAGTTACATGTGACTGTGAATTGTCCAACATAGGTACTGAGCCAGGATTCTACCTTTGTAAATATATATATATGAACATATATAAATACTTTATATACATCTATATGTACACACACATATATGTGTGTGTGTATATACCATATATACAGACATGTATATATGTGTATATGTGCATGCATATATGTATCTATGTAGATATGTAGCTATATAAATGTACATATATGTGTGTGTTTGTATTATACAAATATACATAAACATATATTATTGAATTAGAAAGATGGCTGAGTGGTTAAGAGCATTTGAGACTCTTACAAAGGATTTAAGTTCAATTTTCAGACTCCACGTGCTGCTTCATAATGTACCTCCAATTATAAGGGATCTGACACTATCTTCTGGCCTCCAAGGGCATCAGGCATACACATAGTGCACAGGCATAAATGTATGAAAAACACTCATACACATAACAATTTTCAAATAGTTTAAAGTATTTAATTTTTCTGTATGTGTGTATATGTATGTGTGTGTGCATGACTGTCTGTCTATCTGTCTGTCTGTAGACATGTGTGTAGGTGCCTACAGAAGCTGGAGGTTTCAAATGCCCTGGAATTAAAGTTACAGATACAGGGAGCCAAATTTGGACCCTCTGGAAGAGCAGAGGACACTCTTAGCAGCTGAGCCATTTCTCCGGCTCCTTAGTTACTTTTCTCATTGCTACAACTAAACACCTGGGAAAAATCAACTTGGTGGAAGAAGGGTTCGCTCTGGCTTATAGTTCCAGCCCATCAAGGACAAGTAGAAATGGTGCCGGCTGCAACAGTGTGCAACTGGGACTCTGCCTCAACTCTTGGAAGACCAGAAACCAGACAGGAAGTGGAGTTGGGCTACGTGGGACCAGGCCATAAAACCCCAGTGACCCACTTCCTCCAGTAAGATTCCACTTCCGAAAAAAATCTACAACCTTCCAAAAGACTGCCGTGGCTGAGGGCCACACGTTTAAATACATGAACCTATTGGGGACATTCTTTATTCCAACTACAGCAGGGGCAGAGGAGAGCCGGGAAACGGAAATAGCTGAAGGTTTTGCTTCTGGTCCAGAAATGAAGGGAGATAAGAGTCCTGCTGGATGTGATGTGTGGCTTTATTTGGCACCGAAATAATGGAGATCAAGTAGAAACTTAGAGCTACAGTCTGGTGCCCCCATTTCTCTTTCATTTCCCATGTGCTGAGTCCAGCTCGTCCCAAATGAAGATTTCTATTTCATCCTGGGTGAAGACCAGGGGGACAAATGGCAGAGCTGTCACTGACCCCTGGTGGACACAGATACAAGAGGAAACTCCACTGGGGCTTTTAGGGTCGTTGGCTCCAACAGAAGAGCTTCTCAGGAGCAGCTGACACTGAACTCATCTCAACAAGGGAGAACAGTTTTGCTGCTGGGCCTTTTTTCCGTGTTGTTATTTAGTTTTGTTGTTTAGTTCCTTTCTTTTCTTTTTCTTCTCTTTTTGTTTGAGACAGGTGCTCACTATGTAGCCCTGGTTGTCCTGAAACTCACTCTGCAGACCAGGCTGGGCCTCAAACTCACAGACATCCTCCTGCCTCTGCCTCCCAAGTGCTGAGGTTAAAGGTGTGCACCACCACACCCAGCTCACTGATGGGTCTTTAATTTCACTTGAGTGTCTGGTTTACTCAAGAAGGTTTGCATTGTTGGGTTTTGTTGTTGTTGTTGTTACGTTTTACACATGTAAGAATTAAACTCTCTGATCAAACGTTTCTCGTTAAATAGACTTCTCCAGTTAGTGCAGGACAATGTATCTGGCCTTAATTCAACATAACAAGTATAAATAAATAAATAACCCTTTTCTGAAGGTTCCAGAAGATCTGCAGGTAACAATAGGCAAATGCACAGTGGAGCAGAATTACCGGATCTTTGTCTTTGCTGTGATGAGCCCCTGGGAGTGACCAGGTGGTTGGGAAAAGAGCTTAGTCGGTAAAACATAAGGCCTGAGTTTGATCCCCAGAACTCTGTATTTTCAAAGCCAGGCTCAGTGGCATATACCTACAATCCTACTGCTGGGGAGACAGACACAGGCAAGACTTGGGGCACACCACCCAGCCTACTTAGCTTATTTGGCAAGTTCCAGGCCACTGTAGAGACCCTGCGTGCTGCCTACCTCTTTCGTTAATTTGACACAAGCTAAAGTCATTTAGGAAGAGAGAACCTTAACTGAGAAAATGCCTTTATAAGACTGCCCGTAGGCTTGTCTGAGGGGCATTTTCTTGATTCGTGATTGATATACGAAGTCCCAGCCCACTGTGGGCAGTGCTGCCCTGCGCAGGTAGTCCTGGGTGCTATAAGAAAACAAGCCGAGTGAGTGGTGGTGGCATATGCCTGGGAATCCAAGCACTTGAGAAACAGGAATTTGGGGCTAGCCTGGTCAACAGGGCAGCCAGGGAGACACAGAGCAACCTTGTCTTGAGAAACCAAGGAAGGAAGAAAGGAAGGAAGGAAGGAAGGAAGGAAGGAAGGAAGGAAGGAAGGAAGAAAACTGAGCACGCTATGGGGAGCAAGCTAGTTAGTCAGCTGTTACTACTCCATGGTCTGAGCCTCCAGGTTCCTGCCCCTTGCTTCCTCTTACAATGGATGTAAACCCTTTCCTCCTCAAGTTTCGTTAGGTCATGGGGTTTATCACTCAGTAATAGAAAGCAAACTAGGACACCCTTAAAAAATGGTGGATACCAGAAGCAGAGGGAGGGAGGGACCTGGGTGGTAAAGGGGAGGGGGATGGGGAAAGGGGAACAGGATCAAGTATGGGGGAGGGTATAGGAGGGAAGCTCAGGGGGCCAGGAGAATGAATGGAAGTTTGCAGCCTCTGGGGATGGGAGGTAGAAGGACTCTCTAGAAAGTACCAGAGACCTGGGAGGTGAGAGACTCTCAGGACTCAGTGGGGATGACCTTAGCCAAAATGCCCAACAGTAGGGAGAGGGAACTCGAAGAGTCCACCTCTAGTATAGACAGAGACCCAAGTGGAGGAGCAGGGTTGCCAACCCACAGTCAAACTTTCTGACTCAGAATTGTTCCTGTCTAAAAGAACTAACTACAGGGACAAAAATGGAGAAGAGACAGAAGGAAAGGCTGCCCAGTGGCAGGTCCAACTTAGGCAACATCTCATGGCAGGGCACCCAGGCCTGACACTATCACTAATGCTAATGTGTTCACAGACCGGAGCCTAGCATGGCTGTCTTCTGAGAGACTCTACCAGCAACTGACTGAAAAAAATGCAGAAACTTTCACCCAACAAGTAGTCTGAAGTTGGGGACCCACATGGTTGAATTAGGGGAAAGAATGAAAGAGCTGAAGGGGAGGGTACCCCATAGGAAGACCAGCAGACGTAACTAACTCAGACCCAGGGAGTTCCCACAGAACCAACCAGGCAACATATACTAGCTGGTCTGAGCCCCACCCCGGCCCCACACATATATAGCAGAGGTCAGCCTGGTCTGGCCTAGGTGGAGAGAATGAGTGCCTAATCCTCAAGAAACTTGAGGCCCAAAGAAGGGGGATACGGAAGAGGGGAAGAAGGGAGCATCCTCTCAGAAGCAAGGGGAAGGGGAATGGGGAGAGGAACTGGGGGGGGGGGAGCAACGACTGAAATGTAAATAAATAAATTAAATTTTAAAAAAGGTGGATAGTGACATTCCAGATATTTTCTGGCCTTCACACACACACGTGCACACACACACATAAACATTAGTGCAAGGAGTACACACAGTCATATGCAAACTTAGGCTGAGGCATACATGTTCACGCATGATCTGGGACACATATATGCACATGTACTGTGATCTCTGTGTGAAGAAACCAGATCCCCTGGGGAAAGAAACGTCACCTGGTTGTCCCCAGATTCCAGGTCAACAGGCATCATGCCAGGAACTTCAGGATAAAGGAAGGGCTGGACCTAGAAAGTCCAAGTGTGCAGGCATGTGGTCAGACACAGGATTTCCGTGTAAAATTCGAAGACCAGTGAGTGACACTTCACATGACAAGAAAACCAACACTATTTCATTTTATTTCTGCCTAAAGTGACAGCAGGAAGTTATGAGACAGACAGTCAGAAGGCCCCGGGACCATGGATCCAGGATGAGACTTCCTGCCATTCGCTCCATGCTTTCATTGACCAAGAAAATTGCAGGCTTCCAGGATTGCTGTCAGACACAGAAATCGGGTCATTCAGACACAGATTCCCCACCCCAAACCTATAAATCACAGAGGTTTCAAAAACAGCTCCCAAGCCCTTGTCCCACCATCCTGAGTCAGGGTTTGCCTTGTCCATCCGTATCCACATGCTTCCTACCGCCTCTTCTAGCAACCCCCTGCTCTGACCGGCTGGGCAGGTGACGCCACCTCTCAGTGAACCAGTTCCCACAGCTCACAAGACACTGGTTCTCTGGCTTCTGAACCGCTCACGACGAAGGCTGATCTATTTGCTTACCCTTCCTTTGCAAATACTAGCTGATTACCTGCCTAGTATGAGCCACTGTACCGTGAACTAGGGAGAGCATTGACAGACAGCTCTGTAGTCAGGTGCATGGCCTCTGCACCAGTGCCATCTGATGGCCACCTGACAGCCTGGTACCCACAGAGGCCGGAAGAAATGTCAGATCCCCTGGAACTGGAGTTACAGACAGCTGTGAGCTGCCAAGTAGACAGGTACTCAGAACTGAACCAGTATCATCTAGAAGAGCAGTTGGTCTCTTACCCCTTGAGCCATCTCTTTAGTGCTACTTTTTAAGGTTTTAAGAATTTGCACTTCTCCGTGCATTTTTGGCCTCTGAACCTGGACCTTCTCCCATGTCGGCTCCTCAGTAATTTTATCTAGAACCCACTCACGGGAGCTGGAGCACTGCTTCAGGTGCGCAGTTGCTATGATGTAGTCCTGACCCAGGTACTTCTCCCATGTGGTTTTGCCGTGGAGCTTGGCCAGACACTCCGTGTTGTCATTGAACAGAAGGTTTTTGGCTTCAGACTGGAACAGGCAAAACTCTCTTGGACACCTCGATCCATTTCTTCCAAATTGAACCTGTGTCAAGAGACCCGACCGTCTGTGAGCAGTCAAAGAAGGGAGTGTGGGGACAAGAACAGTAAAGGTTTCTCCATTTTGGGTAAACAGCAGAGCTGAAAAGCAGCAGTGTTCCTTTCCCTGCCTAGGATGACTCTTCCCAGCCGTGCTCTCAGCTGTGCTCCCCCTAGCAGCACGCCCATTCCAGCCAGGACCTGAACCTCACACAACTTCTGACCTTGCCTCCCATGTCTTTCTTCCTACTAAATCTGTTATTACTTCCTGTAGAACTTCTTGCTGGTGATTAGAGATCAGTTGAGGAATTTTTTTTTTGAGCTCCTCCCCTGAAAGCAGATCTTCTAGAACATTCTAGTATTCCAGCTGTCCAGAGGGGCAATTTGAAAATTCCTGTGCTTCTATGAACTGGGCCACTGCAGGCCATTCAACCTCTCTTTTCTCCTTTCTCAGGGTTGTTGGCCTCAAAACCATATCCAGAGCCAGCATTCTGTGGTAGGAAAATAAAGACCAGAATTGGGAACACTAGAACACAGTCATCCCTTAATCCACAGATGTGGAGCAGTTGGGGGGAGGGGTCCATACAAACACCACGACCAGCACAGTGTCAATCCACATGAGGCAAGAAAGAAGTTTGATTCAAGATAATTCAGCAGCCAGTGTCGGGTCAAATATCAAAAACCTGACACTGGGAAGTCTGTTTCAGGCATATTCAAACAGTGCAATTTGGAGGGGAGGGATGTTTCCTGGTGATAATTCAAGCCTCTGTATACAACAAAGCTTAAGACAAGATTACATAAAAAATCTCGTAAACTACAAGACATCTTCTGTAAAGATGGCTCCTATAAAACCAGGCTCCAGGGCAGCAGTGATAAGAGTTTCGGGAATAAATAACATTATAGACTAAGACAGATATATAGTCTGGGAGCCAGGGGGTCCTGGCCATACAGAAAGCACAGAAGTCACCTGTAGATTTATGTTAAGTCAATACATTATTGGACAGGAAGAGGAGGTGGGGAAAAGGAGAGGAAACGGAAGGGGAGGAGTCAGAGGAGGAGAAGGAGAGGAAGGAACGGGAACAGGAGGATGGTTAATGGCAAGTGATAAGGGATCTTCTAGGAGGGCAACAGAGAGTGTAGTGGTAAATCTGCCCAAAATAGACGCTCAGCTTGTTTTCCTAATTACTGAGTTGTATTTTCATTGAATGGGTTTATTTGGGTTGAAGAGGATATTGCAACAAATTGGCGATTTGGGTTGAAAGGATATTGCAACAGTTACCAGGCTGTTAACCACACCGGTGTCCCTTGGCAGAAACAGGTCTCCCTTGAAGAGACAGCACTGTGTGTGTTTAATATTCCTCCTTTTCCTAGCGTTTATCTGTGAGCGCAAGGACCTCGTGTCTCCTACACATGGACCACACTCTGGGTTTGCTGTTTCACAGCCTTTGTCCTGGATATTGTTTGTCCCTCGCTCTGAATCACAAGAGGAAGCTACAGGAGGGAGAGATCAGAGTTGCCTCTGGACCACTGACTCAAAAGTCTGGGAGCAGAGAATCCAGGCAGAAGTCTAGTTGGTTCCTAGGAAGATTCACAGCCCAGAGCAAATGCCATCCCTGTCGATCAAGCAGAGCATGCTGGGAGCCCCGGTGGTCCATACCTGTTGGTCAAGCAGCACCTGCTGAAGGAGTTTCACCGTGTCTCGCCGAGATACTACAGCATGGTTTGGGGCTACGGCGAGGTGGCAGTTCTTAGCCTCAGTTACAGGCTTCCGGGTGTCATCAAGGCACAAAAGCTCGAAGTCCTCCAGCTTTAAGTTCCTAGCCCACGCTGCAGTGTTCTTCCCTGGTGAAGGAGAGGTGTTATTAACCATAGCTAATCTGCTAGGCCAAGGTATGACTACTGTGAAAAGCACACACGGGCTGTGGTGCTATCCAGGAGTCAAAATGAAGCTTCACAAGCTATTCAGGCAGCAGATATGCTGTGCTTAGCCATACAGGAGATTCTTGTCTATTTATTTTATGTAAGTACACCATTGCTATCTTCAGACACACCAGAAGAGGGCATCAGATCCTATTACAGATGGCCGTGAGCCACCACGTGGTTGCTGGGAACTGAATTCAGGACTTCTGGAAGAGCAGTCAGTGCTCTTAACCACTGAGCCATCCCTCTAGCCCCATAGAGGAGAGTCTTATTCAATAAGAAATTCATACATGTGGTAACATGGCTGACTCGCACAATCACAATGCTAGGATAAAGAAGCCTACAAAGAGCCACACATGATGGTTGCATTTATGAGATTAGACAAAGCCGTGGAAACAGGAAGCAGATGTTGAAGAAGCAAAGACTGCCAACAGATGTGCGGGGCTCTTCATGCTGTCTAAATGAGTGTTGTGGAGTTGGATTGTACCGTTGGCGGCTGTACCATTCTGAATGTGTTAGAGCCCTCTCAATTATACACAGACTATGGGTGGATTCTGAAACAACCAAGTTCTAACCCAATCAAGTTGTTAAATGCTCTTTTAAAGGCTGAAGAGATGGCTCAGAAGTTAAGAGCTCTGGCTGCTCTTCCAGAGATCCTGGATTCAATTCCCAGCAACATAACCATAACCATCTATAACAAGCTTTGGCCTTCCTCTAGCCTGCAGGCATACATGCAGGCAAAACACTATATGCATAGTAAATAAATCTTAAAAAATGTTCTTTTAAGTGTGTGTGTGTGTGTGTGTGTGTGTGTGTGCGTGCACATGTGTGCAGGTATGCTTGCCTGTGCACTTATGTATGGAGATCAGAGGTTGACACCTGGGTATCTTCCTCAGTTACTTTTTTGCTCACTTTTTGAGACGCAGTCTTCCACTGAACTCAGAGCTCACTGGTTCAGTTAGACCAGAAGGCTCAGGATCCACTTCTCTCCGTTCCTGTTATCCCCAGAGCTGGGATCACGGGCTCACCACACTTCATCTGCCTGCTTACATGGGCACCGGGGATCCAAACTCAGGTCTTAATGCTTGTACAACACTCCCTTTACCCACTGACGGATCTTCCCGCCCCCTCCTTTTACAAAAGAACTCCATCTATGCAATACGTTCTCTTAATAGTTTCCAGAAAAAAAGAAAGGAAGGAAGGAAGAAAATGAAAGAAAGAAAAGAAAACATGTTGGGCATCTTTTATTCAAACATTTTGGGACTAGGAATAATTTTGCTTTGGAGTTTGTTCAAATCTTTGAGTATGTGTATGTACATAGTGGAATGCTATGGACAATGCAAAAAGAAATGGAATAGTCCAGTATGGTTCATGTGCGAATTGCACGTGTCACCTGAAGGTCATATGGCCTAGTGTTCCAGAGTGACTCGCAGTCTGGCCCTGACTCATCAGATGAAGTCCAGTGTGCAGGATTTCCCCACGTGTTAGATATCATGTGGTGCTGAAAATAATCCTAGAGCATTTTTAAGCTCGGACTTCCACAGTCTTTTCTGTCTCATTTCAGTTCAATACGGAGGGAAAAAATGGCAACTCCATGGGCTTATCAATATGTCTAGTTAATTCCAATACATATAAGTATTAAGTACCTGAGAGCCTTAAAGTAAAATTTGACATCAGTCTGATCCTCGAATGTCATGCAGGCTGTAAGTTCCGGGTGCAAATGTGCCACACCTGAGTGTGCACGCACACGCTCATCAGCCTAGCTACTGCTTGACTCTCCTTCCTTGGGAAACGCCTCATCGCCTTCCTGGGTTCCCTCACTCAATACTGAGCATTTTGGTCTCGGTGGTCTCCTAACGCAAATGCGACCACCCAGGGATACCAGGCAGGCAGGAGAGAAAGGAAGAGGCTGGACTGACGTTCACTGAACAGAAGCAGCCAGTCGCCTTCAGAGGCAGAGGCGTGGAGGCTGAGGAGACCTGACGAAGGAGGCACAACATGAGCAGCAGCTGGCAGAGCTCCCCCAGTCTAGAGACCAGAAGAGGGGGTCCTTATTCAAATGTTGGCTGCTACATGATCTGCATAACCCACATGTTTGTGTGGATTTTTTTACTCACTCTCAAGGAATTTCTGGACCAAGGTTTTACATGGAGATGAAGAAAGGCCTCTATTTATATTTTTCAAGAGAAAATCTTATTCGCATGCTTTCAGTGGTTATTGCTGTCTGTTCTTGTTTCATCTGGTTCAGACAGACTGAATTCTTTCATTCACGCACCTGCTACCAACTACAACGGGTTTGTGTGTATGTATGCCTGTGTGAATGTGTGTATGTATATGTGTATGCCTGTGTGAATGTGTGTACGTATATGTGTATGCCTGTGTGAATGTGTGTATGTATATGTGTATGCCTGTGTGAATGTGTGTATGTATATGTGTATGCCTGTGTGAATGTGTATATATGTATTACATACATGCCATATGTATGTACTCATGTGTAGCAGCTCAGTGTTTGTATGTTTATGTATATGTGTATGTACATCTGTGTAAATGAACATATGTATATATGTGTGTTTGTGTATATACATGTAAATGTGTATGTCCATGTGAACATGTGTATATCTGTATGTGTGTACGTGTATATGTGTATGTGTGTGAATTGCTTCAAAATCCCTGAAACACTACAGATGTTTCTACATTGCCTACAACAGTAGAGACTTGAGAATTCACCTGCTTGAATGGCTCATTCCTATAATTTCCAGAACTCAATTTGCCAGGACAGGAAGACTTCCCAGTCTGAAATAGTTATACTATCTTTCCAAATCCAGACCAAAGATGAGGGTATGTTCAGGTGCTAACATTCCTGAAAGAGGAAGTGAGACATCTTCACATACCGTCAGTGTTCTGCAAAATAGCGGAGTCCTTCAAAAATGCAACATTTCCTGCCTTCTCAGCCAGACACCTAAAACAGTTCCCAAAATAAATACAGCACAAGGGAAAGACCATTAGAATTCTCATAAATATTTGTGACATGCATTCCAAAAACTAAAACGTCAAAGTAAACATACGAACGTTGAAACCGTTTCTAGGAATTTAAGATTTAATGGCAAGCATCTGCATATCTCTCTCCTTCGAGAGCCCCAGCAAGATGATGCCATGGGACTTCTCTCTTTTAACCCACAAACTTACAAAAGAGAAGGTAATAAAAACAAGACCAAGCAGTACTGGCCTAACTGAAGGAAGAAGGCTGTAAGTAAGGCAGGGGTAGTAGCAGCTCAGACGGAAGTTGACATGCAACCACAGGACTCCAGAAAAACTCAGCAATTGGAAATATAAGGCATCACGGAGAGTGGCTAAAAACAGAGCTTAATGTAGGTGCCCCCCATCCCATTCAGCATCTCCCTCACCCCAACCATTTGAGAGGTTGAACCTTAACATAGTACAGTCTAGGGAAACAAATCCAGTGGAAGGCAGGAACACAACCAGAAGATAGAGCTGGATACAGCGTCTCATGCCAATGATCCCAGTACTCTGGAAGCTGAGGCAAGGGGATTGCTGTAAGTGTGAAGCAAGCCTAGGCTAGAGAGTTAGAGCTGCCTCAACATTCCCTGCCTCCACTCCATCCATAAAGGAGTAAACAGAAAAGTCTGTGCTCTGGAAGATGAAGTCAATCCCTATGCACCTCCCAGGCTGGCTTATCGGGACTATCCCTCCCAAGAAGCGGGCATCGAGACTCTTCATCAAGAGAATCTGATGAACCCAAGAAAATATCCATAGTCCCTGATCTTAGGATACCCATGATGAATAGCACAAAACAAAAGCCCTGCAAGGCGGGGCCTCCGACTGGAAAACTGATGGAGAGCTAGGAGTCAGCGGCACCCGCCCACCTCTGTCAAACAGAAGAGGCCATCGGATGCTGGAGAGATCTGCTTGAGAGATCGTGAAAAATGATACCAAAAGAAGGGTACCCTCAAGATTCACAGATAATATAAGGGAGAGGATTTGTTTTTAACAAACTACACTTAATATCATTAAAGATATGAAAGAAACGAGAAGCATTCGTGAAGCAAGTAAAAGAATCTCCAGAAAAGGAATAATCCTAATACAAAGAAATGTTAGGAAGTCTCAAAAAAAAAAAAAAAAAAAAAAGAGAGAGGCTAGAGAGGTTGCTCAGTGGTTAGAACACTGGCTGCTCTAGCAGCTGCATGAGGCTCTCAACAATCCATCACTCCAGTTCCAGAGGATCTGACTCCCTCTTCTTGACACTGAGAGCACCAGGCATGTAGTATGCAGACATACATGCAAGAAAAACACGTACAAAATAAATAAATACATTTAAAAAAAATAAAAATGGTCCTCACCATTAAAAAAAAAAAAAGCTTTATAACAACACGGGATTAAAAGATTCAGCCAAGCAAATTTTGCAGAAATTAGAATTGAAAATATGACTAATGGATATGAGGAACTCAGATCGTGACCCTCAGGGGTCTGGGATTTAAAACACAGGAGCATAGAAAGTGCCAACAGAATGAATACCAATTTCCCCAAACCGAATAGTCTGTAGCCCTGCCCGCCAGCTGCCCACTCTAATAAAGCAGAGAGGACTCAGAGAGAAATGACTTCAGGACACTGGGGATGAAAACATGGCTGAGGAGATGACTCCGTGTGTAGAAGCCTTTGCCCCAAAGCCTGAGGAAGTGAGTTCCACTTCTAGGCTCCTCAATGCCTGGCTAGGAACACACGCTCATGTGCCACATCCTTAGTATGAGAACGATACTGGAGTAGTCATAGCAACACAAGCATCAGTAAATGAATCCAGGCGCCAGAAGAGAAGTTTGTGGTTGAGGTGTCGAAGGACAGGGGCAGAGGGAGAGACTAGGCTTTGAACCATAACAGGAAGTCAGAAAAATACATGAAACTTAAAAGTTAAGTACCAGTAGTATCTGTGTGCTAGTCGTGAATACAAGAATGAAACTTGGGCAGCCTCTATGGACATTTCTTAAAAACCTGAGACCAAAACTATCATCTGGCCCAGCTATACTACACCTGGGTATAGGCTCAAAGAACTCTGTGTGCTACCACAGAGATATTTACATATCCTTATTTATAGCAGCTCTGTTCACCATAGCCAAGAAATGGAGGCAGCCAGGATGTCCATCAACAGATGAATGGGTAGGGTAAATGTGCTACAAATTCATGCTGGACATTTAAAGAAAAAGGAAATCATTACATTTGCAGGCAGTGGGTAAAACTGGAAATTACTATGTTTATAAGCCAGACTCAGACAAATAGTGCATGTTTTCTTTCACATGTGGAGCCATAATGTAAACATGTGTGTGTATGTATGCTTGTGTATATATGTATGAGTGTGTGTGTATGTGTGTATGTGCATGTGTGTATGTATGTGTATATATATGTGTGTGTATGTGTGTATGTATGTGTGTGTATATATATGTATATGTATGTGTGTGTATGTGTGTATGTATGTGTGTGTATATATATGTATATGTATGTGTGTGTATGTGTGTATATATATATATGTATACATGTGTGTCTGGTGTGTGTGTGTATGTATGTATATGTGGAAACCAGAACAAAGACTATGAGAGGGAAGAAAAAGAACATTTTTTAAAGTATTTATTTATTTGTATTTTATGTGTATGAGTGTTTCCTTAATGTCTACATGCCATATGAATGGCTGGTGCCTGCTGAGGCCAGAGGAATGCTTTTGAGCCACCATGTGGATGCTGAGAACCAAGCCTGGGACCTCTGCAAGAGTAGCCAGGGCTCTTAACTGCTGAGCCATCTCTCCATCCCTGGAAGGGAGAGATCGTAAGGAACCCAGGAACTCGAGAGAGGAGAGGAGCGCATGTAATAAGAATGATCTGGGGAGGAGAGACACACGTGACTGAGTGCATGGGAGCAAATGAGAACCAAACATAATGTCACCTGTATCTGGAGACACCATGATGAAACCCAGTATGTTGTACGTTAACCTAAGTAAGTTTTAGATAAAGATGTAAGAGAAAAGCAAGACTCCTGGCTCCAGCTTTCTATTATTTTGTTATATAGCCCCCAGGCTAGATTCTAGATAGAACTGAGCAGAAGACAGAACTTTTATTGTAAACAGGAACAAAGATGTGCAGATATTTCCAGAGAAAGAATACCATGCCAAAAGTCTGGGGAAAACAGATCCCAGGATTTCCTTGGATCCTTATCAAACTTATCTATTTAACAGTGAGTCACTCTGTAGGTTTTCTATCTGTGGATCTTTAAGAGCATGTTTTGTACACTTAAAAAATAATCAATGTTTACCAATCATTCAGATATAGCAAAAAAGAAAAAAAAAAGTCATTGTTTCACGGGAGCAAAATTATTGAATTTATATTTAAAAGCCCAAAGTCCCATTTGACTATTGTCATCTGAGGATCTGTGACAACATCTGGTTAAAGGAAGGAGCCCCGCATGGGCCTCACACCCTACACAGTGCCGTGAGAAGCAGCACCCAAACAAATGTGAGTGACACAGTCAGTGTGACCCAAGCAGCACTGAAATCGTGGAATCGGAAAGCTAATTTTTAGTTGATACGGTTCATATTACTGTTGGAAAATAACACTGCAATGTAGCTTTCTCTTTGTCACTTCTTTTTTTAAAAAACAGGCCTATTTTTATTTATGTGTATGTGTGTGTCTGTGTATACATATGTGCACTGGGTCCCCTGGAGCAGGGGGTCCTGGAAACTGAACTCAGTTCTGTATGAAACACAGCAGGCACCGTTGAACCATCTCTCCAGCCCCTTTTAGGCCAAGATCAAGGAGAAGACCAAAAACATGAGATAGAGTGTTGATCTGAATGAGGGAGAAGAAAGGGTGGTGGCCATTAGAATTCTCTGAAATTCACTGCGACACTCTCGGCCTGTTGACTTTGAGGGTGGTAAGACTGAGCCCTGCAGGGCCCGTGGCCCTGCTGTCCAACCTGGGTCCCTGCTGTCCAACCTTCGCTCTCCGGGGTGTTGGGAATAATAGGCCGCCCCTTTGATTCTTGACTCTTCTATGTCAGCACCCCACCCCCAACCACACAGTGCCACCTGTTGAGAAAGAGGGCTGAGGCCAGGTGCAGGCAGCGCTCTGCTCCAGACTCACCTGAAAGCCCCGTTATAGCCTTGGTACCTCTCTTTGCTGTTGGAGACACACTTATTCTTACCCTTCTCGTCACCAATACACAGGCCACAGAGATTGGAACTGGGATCAGCTCCAGGGGCGCAGCTTTGGTTAAAGAATTCATCTGGACAGAGGAAGAAGGTAAGTTAGTGCTGTGGACCACAGTCAACACAAAGCCTTTACCCGGCAGATGGCATAACTTGATGTTAGATCCATATATAGACAGCACAGGTAGGACACTTGTCACCCCAAAATGACATTGCAACACCAACCAAAAACCCACTGGGTATCAGAAAGCCTTCAGACTGTAGGGGTAAACAGGATATCTGACTGGTACCTAGGAGGGCCGCACCTGCACAGATGGGCCTCTTGTTCCACAATCTGACTCCTTTTTATCTTTTTAAATCAGAAATAGAAACTCAGGCTTCTCAATAGAAAGAAAGTGCCTGATGTGTGTTATGCCCCTGTGGGTGGTACACCCATGGTACTAGGCAGACATAATGATACATGTTCAGGAGTGCTGAGTGCCAACTCTCTGAAAATATTCTTTTAAAGTATCAGGGTTTTTTTTTTTTTTAAGATTCATTTTATGTATGTGAATACAGTGTTTCTCTCTTCAGACACACCAAAGAAGACGTCAGATCCCATTACAGATGGTTGTGAGCCACCATGTGGTTGCTGGGAATTGAACTCAGGATCTCTGGAAGAACAGTCAGTGCTCTTAACCGCTGAGCCATCTCTCCAGCCCAGGTATCAGGTTTATTTATTTTTTTTTTTATGCACGTGAAAACATTTGAAAATGCCTGTTTTATTGTGTTCTTGCCCACATTAGAAACACAAGCTATCTTATCAGATTTATGATTACAAAAAAAAAAGATTAAAAAAAAAAACACAAACCATCTGGTTGTTAACAATTTAGCTAGCTGCTAGTGCATAAGGTTGAGCATATTTTAATGCTTTAATTAAATGATGTTGTGATCTGAATCTCCATGGGGGTTAGGTGGAATTGGAAAAGCTTAGGAAGTATTTCGTATGAAACATCCTGTGTATCCATGGTTCCATGAGGTGACCACAAGAACCTAATTTACTCCAAAATAGACCTACAAGCTACAGCCAGTAGCCATACAGCAAACCTATTACCTTCTCCCTTCCCCAAGGTCCCACAGCCCCACGTACTTACTCCCAGACCCAGGATGACCATCCCATGAGATCCTCCCATATGCTTACTAAATTTGCAGGATCTGGTCTGGTTGACCAGCAGGCCGATGGGGATGTTCCAGCCTGCGGCCCTGTCCACAGCAGTGTGGCAAGACTTCTTGCCTCTCAGAGAGCTCCAGGTGAAGCCAGCATCCTCTTTTCTAACTGCTGCTACAGCAAGGTACCCTTGTGCAACAGATGACAGAGAAACAATCTTAGCCTTCAGGGTACACATGAGTTCTAGTACAGTGTCTCCAACCCGGGCCAATCATGGATCATTGGCCATTGTTAGGAAAAAGAAAGAAAGCAAGAAAGAAAGGGAGGGAGGGAGGGAAGGAAGGAAGGAAGGAAGAGAAAGAGAAACAAGAAAAGTTGTTCTATGTCATAGAAGACCAATCTGAATTGTTAAATAAAATAATATGAAAAATTAATCCTCTAAGCTGTTACAGGCCACTGTCCTCAACCAGCCACACAGTGATGCTAAATTATAAACCTTTACCCAGGGGCAACAGACCCCAAATCCTGAGAATGGCTTCAGCAATGCACAAATCTCTCTCTCTCTCTCTCTCTCTCTCTCTCTCTCTCTCTCTCTCTCTGTCTCTCTCTCTCACACACACACACACATACACACACACACACATACACACACACACATACACACACACATACACACACACACACACACATACACACACACACATACACACACACACACATACACACACACACATACACACACACACATACACACACACACACATACACACACACACACACACACACACACATACACACACACACACACATACACACACACGGGCAAGCGCTGTGATGGCCTGTAGACCAGCCACGTGAATGCTGGGGGCATGCACCCAAGGACCACCCCGAGCCGAGCGCAACCATCCCAGTGAGGGAGTTAATATGGTTGCTGTCCTCTTAACGGTATCTGACACTCCAACTGAGGGCAAGTAACAAGGTTTCCAAAGCTCAGCAAGTTCCAGTTCTGGAGAGCATTGAGGCTAGTGCAGAGCCCTAGGTTTGATGAAGCGAGAAGCCCTGGTTCAAAGCCAGGATCTGCACCAGCATAGCACCAGGATGAATGAGATCTGAGACGCTGGGGGACTCTCTGGACCACTGTTTCCTCAAATGTACAGACTGGGGGGGAGCAACATTTTTCTTTCCACATAACTCTGCACCAAGAGTGACCATATGAAGGTTCCCCACCAAGTGTGAGGATCCATTCACACATTTTTTTGTAATTATTCCTCCATCAACCATTTGTCTCTGTAACTAAAAGTTTCCAGGCACTGCCTCTGTGTGGTTAGTGGTTTCCACTGCCTCTTCTTGAGTGGTGACTTCTTTTTGCCCCCCACCCCGACTTACCTTCCACTGGTCGATTCACACAATCAGAGCCATTGCTTTGGGGGGATTCTGAAGGGACAAAGACAAGCAAAACATTGCCGACAACTCAGATTTCCTGACGGGCCACAAACTTTCAAAAGCCCGCAATATGAGACCAAACTCGAAGGGAACACGTCGGTTATTAATGCAGCGGAAATAAATACAAATGTTCACCATAGAAATGGACATGGATGAGCACAGTATATTATGCACAATCACCGCCAGATGGAAATTGACAAAATGCCCATCCACAAGGACAATGGTGAAGAACTGTGGTCAAGGCACACAACAGAATATTATGCAGCCGTGAGTCTGAATAATCAACAGCCACACATTTGTGTGAGTGACCATCAAAAAAATAATGCTGAGCAAGGCACACCAGACATCAAACACTCAATCCCTTTTCCATTAACTTAAGAGAGAGGCGAGGGGATCTGTGTCTTTGGAAGTCAGTAGACTCACTGCCATTTGGGAGTATGGTGACAGCAGGGCACAGGGTGACTTCTGGGGCTTGATGACCCTTTATCCGGGTGTCAGAGTATTCATACTATTAGCACAAGCATGCAGTCAGTACATACCTGCTGTCAGCACATACATGTTGTCAGTGCATATATGTTATCAGTACATACCTGCTGTCAGCACATACATGTTGTCAGTGCATATATGTTATCAGTACATACCTGCTGTCAGCACATACATGTTGTCAGTGCATATATGTTATCAGTACATACCTGCTGTCAGCACATACATGCTATTTTTAAAATGTCACTGGGTTGTTTACTCCTATGCTTTTCTGTTTTTTAATTACACACACATCCGTGTGTGTGTGTGTGTGTGTGTGTGTGTGTGTGTGTGTGTGTGTGTGTGTGTAGCCTCACATAATTTGTAGGAGTTGTTTCTTCCCACCATGTGGGTCCTAGGCTTCAAACTTAGGTCATCAGTCTTGGCAGCCGATGTCATCTGTACCAGTTGTATGGGCTGAGTCATCTCACCATCCCCAAAATAATTTTGTTCTTGTTTTAATCAAGAAGCAAACTACCACGATTTGTCAATCTGTGGGGGATGGGGTGAAGTGAGTGTCATGGCCCCTTTCATTTATTCCTTCTTCTATTCTCTCTTCATCTTCTCCAG
This sequence comes from Micromys minutus, assembly GCF_963924665.1. Classification (NCBI taxonomy): domain Eukaryota; kingdom Metazoa; phylum Chordata; class Mammalia; order Rodentia; family Muridae; genus Micromys; species Micromys minutus. Next base: position 40,929,317 of record NC_137956.1, on the reverse strand, counting down.
GATCTAGAGTGGGGTGGCACCTCCCTACACCCAAGTCAACCTCGGACGGGGTAACCTGAAAAGGACATCAACGCCACTTACTCTGGTTCTCCGCCAAGACTGGAAATAAACCGCATTTGCCCGCAGTGTAGATATAGCCTCCATCCAAGCTCATGGCATCAGCGTCTCCCCTCTGCAGAGACAGAGTCGGTTACCACACCATAGAAAGCTGCCGTCCTCAGAGCTCTCGGGGATGGCCTCAAGACGAGCGTTATCGGAATGTTACACCCCAAGAAATACCGCATGGACTCTCAGTCCTCCACCTGCCTCTTTGTCCTTGGGCTGCTGTCCACACACCTGAGACACTAACTCTGTCTTCTGAACAGGACCCTTCCTGTACCCGTGATGTGTTTATAAAAAGATCAAGAGAGGAGGGGATGTGTCCTGTGGAGGTGTGGTGAGGTGTGGGGGAAGGGGGTGCTTCAGCGAGCCCTTGCTGAGGCATCCTTCCCCCTGAGGGACCAGCCACACAATGGTATAGTAAGTTTGTTCGGGCATGGGGAGGAGAGTTAAGAGGTAGTAGAGGCAGAGAAAGAGAGAGAGAGAGAAAGAGAGAGAAGAGAGAGAGAGAGAGAGAGAGAGAGAGAGAGAGAGAGAGAGAGAGAGAGAGAGAGGAGGCAAGCAGCTCCTTTTATAGTGAGTCAGGCACACCTGGCCATTGCCAGGTAACTGGGTCAGAGCTTAGACAAAATGCTAACAACGAGAGCACTCCTGATTGAAGATGAGAAAAGCTGCTCTCGGGTAAATTTCTGCTTCTTAGCATGGCATTAGAAGTGGTACCCAGAGTTTGGGTATCAAATCGACCCATTCGAATGAACAAGCCACACCCCAGTACAGAAACTGGAATTTATCAGGACTGCCTGCACCTTTGCCCAGTCAGCATTGTTTTACAAGAAGGGACTAGAGATTTGGTTCAGCGGCTAAGAGGTACAATTGCTCTTCTGGTGAACCTGAGCTCAGTTCCAGCACCAACATGGCGGCTCCAACTGTCTCTAACTCTACTTCCAGAGGATCCGACATCCTCTTCCAGCACCTGCATGCACGTGGCTCCCGTACACACTAAGACATCCACACGTATACATAAAATAAAATAAGCATTTAAAACTGTTTCCCAAGATTAAGCATCGATGTGGGGAAGTATCCGTGATACACTACTTATTTGAACAAGAGATGAAAAGTGTATATAACCCACACAATCCAGAACTGCCCTGGGTTGCATGGACAGAGAAACCTGGAATGAGGAATTTCAGAACTCTCAATGTAAATATTTCTATATAAAGTTGCATGCAGGGGTGTGTGTGAGAGAGGGGGGAGGGACAGGGAGAGAGGAACAGAAAGAGAGAAGGAGAGGGAGGGAAGGAGGAAGGGAGGGAGAAGGAGAGGAAGAAAGAGAGGAGGGAGAGAGACAGTGGGAGAGGGAGAGAGAGAAGCTAAAAACTGTTCCATATTTTCCAAATTAACCTAATAACCCTAAATTGTTCTTTTACTGAAAAGGGCGAAAAGCCCACCCTCTTCTGGGTGTTTCTCCTTCACAGTGGCTTTTGGCCACTTTCTTACCAACCTCGCTGTAAGCAGATGACCGCAGCCCATGCCCGCAGCTCCCTACCATGATGGAGAAAATGCAGTCCTCCGTGCTGTGGAATGAGACGCAGGTAATCCGGCCTCTGCTCACTCTGCTCCACTGGTCGCATTTCTGCTTCTCCTCGCTGCCCACTGCACACCATGCGACCGAGGTCTTTGAGACCATTACGTCCTCCTGATCTATGGGGAAGGACAATGGTGAGGAACCCTCAGGTGCTGCCTCATTCCCACCTCTGCCCTCCTTGGGGATCAAGTTCCTGCACAGATCTTCTGAGACAGAAGAATCCCGTGTGAGACCTTCCCTTCCCCGCAACACAGCCCTCAAACCGATTGGGGTCGGAATGAAGGCTTTCTGTTTCTTCTTCTGTTCTTTCAGAGGGCTTCCCTGGCTTCGAACTCATCAATCAGTTCTCAGTGTAACAATGTGCATAATGTTCTGTTCCTCGGAATACAAGTTCCATAGCATGGAAACTAGTGTATACCTCAAAAGTTGGCTTAGGGGACCTTGACTCAGCCCTGACCACCCACCCATAAGGGGCCCACAGTCACCAGCAGGTATCACACACGGTACAGCCTCATGGTTCACTGAGACTCCTTTCCAGAGTCCTCACTGGATAAACAATAGCCAAGTTTATTCAGCCCATTGTAATCTCTCCAGACAAGTTCGAATTCCAGCACAGAAGGGGCGCTTCATCTAGCCTCTGGAGTAATGTCCCTGGATTCTGCTTTTCTTGGTTCACACCTCTCTTTCTCACTTAATAAGAGGCCTTGGGATCCTGACATACACTGAGGACTATGGTAACATTAATCCAGCGTCTGGGACTTTTTTTTTTTTTTAGAGACATTTCTCACAATGTCTTTGACTTGATTGACAGAAACACTTGCATGCGTTCCAGTCCCACCAGTGGTGGAGAGACCCTCCCAGAGCAAAGCTCACCCACACTTTACTTCTCAGTACCCTTGGGTTCCTGCCTGGGGTTCACGTACTTTTCTCCAGGTTCTGCATGGCTGTGATGTAGCTGAAGGTCAGGTAGAGGCGAACATCTATCTTTGAGGGCACCCGCACAAAGCCAATGGTAGAGTCCTGGAACAGCAGATCCTTCTGTCCCAAATAGGGGCCAAAGAGTTGGAAATCTGCTGTTTTGTTTTTTCCAAAATATTCCTGTTTAAGGGGGAAGAGAGAGAATTATGGTCATTGGCAGTAGAAAGAAAGGAACCGAAACCCAAGGTGGGAAATGGCTACTTGGGACTTGGGGATAATTCAAACGGAACGGTGGCCTCATTTGACATCCGAGCTCCCAGGGACTCTACTCAGTACAGAGACACAAGCCCAACTACAACTTATTCATCAAAAAACTGGTTTGTCCCAAGGTCCTTAGGGACCTAAGAATAGCATCTTGTACCTACCCCTGCTTCTGCTGGAGCCCTGAGAGTCTGCTAGGGGCTGACACTGAAGAAGTTCCCATGTCTTTGCTGTCCAAGGGAGAGTCAGGGCCCACAGTCCTTAAACTATCGAGCTCTCTCTACTGCTGAAGTTAGGGAAAGAGAGGCCCTCCCGCCCCTAAAGCTGAGCAGGCGAGGAGGACTGTGTGTATGGGGGTATACCTGCGACTGTTGGAGGAACTTCCAGATGAGATCTTCTTTGAAACTTTTATACCGGACTATGATGACATGTGAGGGGACCTGGGCCAGGTAGCATTCCTTGTACTCTGTCACCGGCTTCCAGGTGTTATCTAGGCAGAGCAGCTTGTACTGGTCCCTTTCCGCTTGAGTAGGTAACTCCTCTGGGAGGAAGGGAACCCGGTAAAGGTGAGCTGATGCTTGGTCAAGACCTGGAGCTCTGGCTCCCCTCTTCCTAAGAGAATTCTGATCACGGAGTTGATAAAGTTGAAGAAAAAAAAAAAAAGACTGACTTGCTCCTGAGCACTCAGAAAGGTAAGGCACAGCATTTATGAGGCAGCAAGGAGAATAATCATCCCTGGTGGTCCGTCACTAAGACCAACAGAGGAGTGAAATATGGTAGACATGGTCCATAGACCATTCTTCTACTGTCAGTAGTTACCCATGTATTAAAGCCACGGATCAATCTTGGACCCTCAATGCTGAGTGGAAAACCCTAGGCTAGCACAGTTTCTAATGCTCTGTAAAACCTGTATGAATGTAGAATCCAGAGACACAAGCCAGTGAGGTTCTTGCTGCAAAGGCGTATACACCGTGGCAAGCATATGACAAGTTCCCAGGCGAGAGTGTCTAAGAGGGAGGAGGGAAGAGAGTAGGACTGGGAGATCTCAGAGCATGAGGGAGGGGCTGGAGAGATGGCTCAGTGGTTAAGAGCACTGACTGCTTTTCCAGAGGTCCTGAGTTCAAATTCCAGCAACCACATGGTGGCTCACAACCATCTGTAATGGGATCTGGCGCCCTCTTCTGGTGTGTCTGAAGACAGCTACAGTGTACTCATATACATTAAAATGAATAAATTAATATTACAAAGCTGAAAACAGTTTTCATCACAACTATGGTGAAAGTCCATAAGAGGCGGCCACACCCACAGCTTCTCCCTTGCCCTTACCAAGTATGGTGCTTCCTCTAGTAAAAGCCACATCTCCGGCATTGTCTCTCAGACACCTGTGAAATGAGAGGAATGCAGCTAAAAATTTGGTGCCCCCAACCCTGTGGCTCTTTCTCTCCAGACTGAGTATGCAAATGTACCAGGGCCAGCAAGGAGGCAGGAAAGTCACCCCACGGAAGTGCCTGAGCTCCAGGAAAAAACTGGAGAGGAGTTGCTGAGCCTTGGCTGGAGGAGAAGTCAGACAGAAATCACCCTCTCCTACTCTAGAGAGGCCTGAGTTGGACTAAATATCAAGGCCACAATGGCTGCCCAACCTAGATGGAATGGAGGCAGGGAGGAAGTTAGCAAGATAACCCAAGATATTGGAAGATCAGTCAGGTTTGAGGTGATCCGAAGGGGCCATAACCAGGTTATCTTCCATTAAAGTGATACAGTTTGGGGCCTTGTTGGGTCTCTAGGGGCTGGAGAAGAGCATTGCAGTAGAGAGGACAATCACTTCTTGGGACTTGGGTTCTCGATCTGCACATCAGTAGAACCAAATCTCCATCCTGCGCCCTGGCCTGAAGCCGTGTGACCATGGGCCACCAGGAGAAGAGGATGACGTCACTCACCTAAAGGCGCCCGCATAACCAGAATACGGCTCCTCGGATGAAGAGGCACATTTGTTTGCTCCTGTGCCTGCGCACAAGCTGCACAGGTTGGGATATAAATCTTTTCTGGCACCAGGAACACAGCTCTCTGAGAAGAACCTGGATGCCGCTGTCAGGCACAGAGAAGTAGGCCACAGAGTATGAGCCAGTCCCAGCCTCAGCAGTCCTGACTCCCAGCAACAGTCCCTCCCACCCCCCCCCCACACACACACACAACGAGAGACAGACAGACAGACAGACAGACAGAGTTCCTTCTTCCACCAGGCAGAAGAGCACAGAGTTGAGTAGGCTTCAGAATTCAGATATGCATCTTTGCCCAGAGAACAGCTACAGGCGGCTCCCAGAGCTGTTGGTGTGATGGCCCCTACTTCTTCTTGATTAGTCTCTCTCTGCTCAACTTGAACTCATCCCATATGGATACCCATCCCAAAGTGGCTTGTGTCTACAGTGAGACTAGAAACTCCCACCTGAGACCACTCAGGATTCCCCCACCCTCAAGCCACTTTACCTCCACTAAGGGTTGCAAGTACCCCTTGCAAACTCAGGTATGGACGAAGTGTCCCTAAAGGGACTTCCCACCCTATACTGCTGTGGTAGCCTGAGTGGCAGGACCTCAGGCCTTGGAGTTGGTTCAGATGAAAGTTACTGCTGTTCCTCACGACTGCTACCGCATAATAGTAAATCCGAGGCTCTGCAAAGGAACAGAGGGACTAGACAGGCCTTGACCTGGATGAGAGGGAGAGGGGGAATCCCAAGCTGCCATAGGAAGGAAACCAGAGCATCAGGAGGCTCTGTCTTCACCCAGAGTCCAGGGACTCGGATCCCCAGTGTGTAACATTGACAAGGTTTGCCTCTTTATACCCATCCATTCCCACTCCACAGAAACCGCTCATGAGGTTTCAGAGTCCCCAGGGAGAACTCACGCTCTTTGGTCTCGTAGACTTCAGATGCTATAGGTTCCAGTTTATAGGGGAGACCTTTTGCATTGAACAGCGCACTTTCATCAACAGACATGGTGTCAGCTTTGCGCTTCTGAAAGAAAAATGGGCCAGAACGAGTTAGCCCTGCCTATGTCCATGCGTCCTACCTAGAAGATGACAGCATAGGTCAGGGGTCATTTGCTGTGGGCAGTAAGCACTCCCAGGGCTTTAACTCCTGAAGTTGTGTGTGCCCCCGACATATGCCTGTCCGCTTTAGTCACCTTCGGTCACACTGTCACAATCTTCTGTATTAAAAGATGTTTGTTCGACATACTTTGTCCCCTACTTTGCCTTCTTCATATATATTTTTAGTTTTGGGGGATGTGTGCAGTGTTTGTGTCCACACACTGGAAGACACGCACATGTAGAAGCCAGAGCTTGACTTCTGCCGTCTTCTCCCTCTCCCTCTCTCTCTCTCTCTCTCTCTCTCTCTCTCTCTAGCTTACATTTTGAGACAAAAATCTTTTGCCAAACCTGGAGCTCTGCAGTTTGTTGAGACCTCTGGCCTCTACTTCCTAGACCCTGGGGCCATGTGTGAAAGCTACTGTCCCTAGCTATTACATAGGCGCTGGAGAGCAAAAAAAAAAAAAAAAGGTTTCTTTTTAATGTCTAGAGTCCGGGCCATCTCTACCAACAGTTGGGATATTGCATGTATGGCTGTGCCAGGCTTATTTCTCAAAAGCTTAGAGACATTACATGTTTATCAAATATGGCTGTTTGGGCTTTTAAAAAAATAGTTCCTATGAACAATTTGCAATAAAACTCCAGCTACTCCATAAGAGGCCTCTCATTTGTCTTTTGATATCAAGAAACACCAGTTGTTTCTTGCTCTTGAGAGCGAGGACTGCTCTCAACCGACTGGTACCCAGGAAGTAAAACAGAGGGAACAGAGATGTGAGCGTGCGGTTGGACTGCTCGGCTCTCCCTTGCTTCCCTTCACTCGCTTACCATAATGGCATTGAGGCACTGACGGGTGGAAAATTTCTTGACACAAAGGAGCTGATGACCAATCAGTCTTATCATCATCTCCTGCCACTTGAAACACTTTCGTGACTCAGCTTGTGACACAGTACACCATCGAATAGTTTTGTCCCTGAGTATGTAGAGTCCTAGGAGAAAGAGAGAATGGAGTCCAGCAGTGTCCATGGGGAAGACCTCATCGATGTCTGATGGCATTCTGTAGACGTCCCACAGTCACTGCCCTCCTCCCCTCCACGTGACGTGGTCATGTTCAGCCGCCGTACTCTAGTTAAGCTATGCTGCTGGACCACAGGGAAGTCTCCTGGCCAGAGGGATGAGAGTCAGACAACTTAGAGACGAAGGAGCCTCAAGGTTACTTTTCTTCTTATGACTAACGTGTTCCCTACCCACCCCACTCTCAAAAACGATCCACTCCAAAGATTATTTTATTGATCTCCATCATCCTTTTCCTAGATGAACCTGGCAAGGAAGCAGGAAAGGGGCGTGGTCATGTTTTATGGATGTGCACACTGTTGCAAACACGGAAAACTTCCTACATTTCTGAGACTGTAAAACGATTTAGCCACTTTGGGGAACAGGCTGGCAATTGCGCATGTTAATAAAAACATAGATCTACACAGAGATTTATCATTAATATTTATAGTAGCATTATTTAGATAGGGGGAAAAACCCTCAAAATAACAACCACAAAAACCCAAGTAACTACCTAAATCCCAACACCGGTGAATAGGAATGGGTGAACAAAATACAGTCCATCCATTCAATGGAATATTCTTCAACATAAATAGTGATACACATACATATAACATGATTAGGCAAAAAAAGTCAGTCCAAGACAAAATATTGGATAACTCCATTTTTTTTTTTTTTTTAGTATATAGCCTTGGCTGTCCTAGAACTCACTATGTAGACTAGACTGACCTTGAACTCACAGAGATCCGCCTGCCCCTGCCCCTGGCCCTGCCCCTGCCTCCCAAGTGCTGGGATCAAAGGTATGCACCACCACACTCAGCCAGAAAAGGTAAATGTATAGATAGAAAGTTGGTGGTTTCATTGTGTGAGTTCTGAGACTAGAACTGAGGTCCTCAGTCTTAGTGGCAAGCGCCTTTACTCACTGGGTCACTCATCTACCCTTCAGTGTGATTTTCGTCAACGCCCCCATACTTCCAGGCATTGTGTAGCTTTATCATGTTATATGACGTCCCAGCTAAGTAGTGTTGGCTCTAGGATTTGAACGCAGGTGGTTGGGCACCAGCACCACTGACTACTGAGCTAGCCTGCCTGTATAAGATACCTGGGTGAGATGTGGGGTACAGCAGCAGGAGGACTAAAAGAGGGTGTAGAGCAGACCATGGAGGAGAAGGATGGAGATAGACGTGCTGCCTAAGGAAGGAGCAGAGTGGACTGACATCAAGTAACTAAGCAAAGGGGATGTGGCCAGAAAAGCTACAAGGGAAAGGATGGTCCGGGTGTGTGAGGGGATGCGCATTAGGAACAGAGAGCGGCAGGAAGAGGGAGTTGGTTTAACTGGACAATGGGGGAGCTCTGGAACCCATAAAGAGGGGAGCCACATCTCAAGGCAAGGAATGCACAAGCAAGTCAAGAAGCCAAGCCGGAAAGCCCCTTACTGCTCCTGGGTGGTGTAACAAAGGTAACCAAAAGACCAAGTGCTATGACAGGATCCTCAATTTCCCCGCCTGCAAATACTGGTGCTGAATACAAAACACACTCCCTCCCCAGTCCCTGTAGACCTCCCTCCCCTCTCCTGTGCTAAAGCTCTCAGCAGCCAGTCCCCGAAGGGGGTCAGGCATGCCAGTAGCCAGGAGTTTCCCTGGACCAGGACTGGGTACCTCTGCAGCAGAGAAGTACTCCCCAAAGCAGGTCTGAGTCTGCCCGCCTTGAGCCATGTCATTTAAAAAAAAAAAAAAAAAAAAAAAAATCAAGGGTCAGAAGGGTAATGCCATCACACAGTCCTTGTAAACGCTAGTGTCTAAACTCAGGTGCCCTGTGTGTCCTAAGCAAACAGCTCACCCTCTCTGAGCCCAACAGTCTTCCCTAAATAACAGAAGAGTACCTTGAGCTTCCAGTTTCTCACCATGTGACATCTCTAGGCACCTGCTCTCACCAAGGACTTGGAGAAATATCAAGGCAGGGATGAGCAGCCTCATGTCTGTAGTCTTGGGAGACTTAGAGGGTAAACCTGGCTTCTGTACCCTCCCTGGGGCCCTTTATCCATGCTGGATGACCTCACAACAAGCCTGGCTCCACCTTGTTGCCCAATAGGCCTGCCTTCCAACCCCGTTCCCCTCAGTCAGGTGTGCTAGCTAGTTCTTAGAAGCCAGGCTCCTGGAGCCAGGAAGGAGGAAACAGGGACTCCTGTCCCTCCTACACAGGTACCAGTACAGGAAACCTAGTGATTTCTTTAATCTCCATCCAGCTTCTGCAGGATTGTTGACATGGAGTCACAGTTTCCAAGTCTGTTTCCAGTACCTTCTAGAGGTGGGACATGGAGTAGGGGTCTTCCATTTGTGGATAACTTTGACCTGTGACACTTTAGCCGCATGGAGCAGACAAATCCCCCATCCTTTTTGGCTGGACAAAGAGAGGTGGATCCTAAGGACAAGCCATTTGCTCAGTCCTGGCCACAGCAGCAGCCCAGAGACAGCTGCAGGGAGAGCAAAGTCATCACACAGGATTCCTGTACAGTCTATGCTGCCTTGAAACCCACAACACAGTCCCTGGAGCTGGGGTTACAGGCAGTTATCAGCCCTGCAACCCAGTGCTGGGAAGTGAAGTCTAGTGCTCTGCGGGAGCGGTGTACACCCCTAACCACTAAGCCACCTCTCCAGCTCCCACAGTGATGGCATTTTTGACATTCAGAAGCTAGCCTACTGCTTCTGAGAACACAGCTCATAAGTGTGTTCCCATCATGTGCAAGGGCTCAGAATCAAGGATCTTCAGGCACAGCTGTGTGTCATACACCCACTGGAAGCAATAACTGTGCCATCTGGGGGGGGGGGGTTATCACCTTAAGTGTGGTGCCCGTACATACAGTGGAGGCAGTGTGGGTCTTTGGAGAGAATATGGTAACCGTATCAGTACAGATGTGAACTTAGCTGGAGTCCACACATGAAGTACTAAGTAAGGTGTTAACCGGAGGGAGCCTTAGGCCACTGGAACCGTCTCTTGTGATAGCGATCTGCTTTTTCTTCAGAGGCAGGCATGGACAACACTTAAATCACTGGCAGTGAGGAACATTTTTTTTCTGGACCAGAAGGTACCCTAATAAGTCAGCACTGCCAAGGGACACTCAGCCCTCAGGAGCAGGCGCAGCCTGAGCTTGTGAGGCCTCTCAAGCCTGGGGCTGAGTCTTAATGAGATAAAATCCATGAGGTTAAATCAAGCTTCCTGTTTGCCCACACAAAAGTGGAGTCTGTGCATGGTACCAGAATCCCAGCTGGGGTTTTAGGGACAAATCTGGAGTCTCCCATTTGGAAACAATATAACACAACATCAAAAGTTGCTTTCATCTATAACTGCAATGATGCAACTAGCCATTTCAAAAAAAAAAAAAATCATGAAGAAACACACAGTTGACTAACTCTCAGGGTGCAATGGGGCATCTTTGTATCTGAACCGGCCTCACCTTCTCATGCTTATAAAAGCATAGAGAAATATCACACCCCACATCTCTGAGAGCCAATTAGAAAATGGGTGGCTTCAGAGACTCACCAGTTGGATTGTCAGCTTGACACAAACCTAGCCGTATCTGGGTAGAGAAATATTAATTGAGAAAATGCTTTGGTAAGATTTGCCTGCAGGCAAGTCTATAGGGCATTTTCTTGGTTAATGATCAATGTGGCTGGCTTGTATTTAACACACTTCTCAGGAGAGGTTACTCAGTTAACGTAAAGACGGCTCCTTTAACATTAAATCTCTTCTCTTGTTTACATATTAGGTGCACTGAGTATATATGTAAGTACAGTGTTGCTGTCTTCAGACACACCAGAAGAGGGCATCAGATCCCATTACAGATGGTTGTGAGCCACCATGTGGTTGCTGGGATTTGAACTCAGGACCTCTGGAAGAGCAGCCAGTGCTCTTAACCACTGAGCCATCTCTCTAGCCCATAACTGCAATATTAACTCAGAAGATAAGACAGAAACCCAAGAAAAATATTGGGAGGTGCCCTCCAGGATTCCCCCAGCTTGGCTGATAATCTTTTGGGATTTGAGTACTTCTTTCTTCCTATTGGAATTCTAATGGTGTGAAAGGTTACTTTTGTGAATTTAAGCCTTCTTAATTTTTTTCATAGGTATATGAACTATTTATTAACAGAAAAAGTCCAGAGACTCGTTAACTCTCTTTCTTAAGCAGCAAACACAAATAATAAACTGCATTTTTTTTTTGATGCTCTATTGTGGCAAGGAAAACATTTGTTCTCTCATTGAATAATGATCTCTTCCAACTCACTGTATGAGAGATAACTAAAGATGTAAATCCACTATTGTGATTCTTCACAGATTTCTTTATTTTTATTTTATGCATCTGGGTGTTTAGGTGACCAAGTTCATGCAGTTCATACAGAGGCCAGACAGGGCATCAGATCCCTTGGACCTGGAGTTATAGTTGGTTGTGAGCCACCATGTGGTTGCTGGGAATTGAACTCAAGACCTCTCTGGAAGAGCAGCCAGTGCTCTTAACCAGTGAGCCATCTCTTCGGGCCCCTAGCTGGGCTCTTTGCTTTCTGAAGCAAAGGTCTATACTAAAGTTTACCTAATTTGAAATCTTCCCTTTCCAGATCCTGAGGCAAAAAGGTCCATGTGACACAGCCTGATGGAAAGCTGCTTCTAGAGGAAGTGTGATTTCTTCTTCCTCATCCTTCTCCTGCTGCCTGCTTCCTCCCCCATCCCTGTCAGTGCCTCCCCTCCTCCCCCATCCCTGTCAGTGCCTCCCCTCCTCCCCCATCCCTGTCAGTGCCTCCCCTCCTCCCCCATCCCTGTCAGTGCCTCCCCTCCTCCCCCATCCCTGTCAGTGCCTTCCCTCCTCCCCCATCCCTAACAGTGCCTTCCCTCCTCCCCCATCTCTGTCAGTGCCTTCCCTCCTCCCCCATCCCTGTCAGTGCCTTCCCTCCTCCCCCATCCCTAACAGTGCCTCCCCTCCTCCCTCATCCCTGTCAGTGCCTTCCCTCCTCCCCATCCCTAACAGTGCCTTCCCTCCTCCCCCATCTCTGTCAGTGCCTTCCCTCCTCCCCCATCCCTGTCAGTGCCTCCCCTCCTCCATAAGCTCCTCTTCCTGCTTTTATGGCATGTGTTTGACTTTCTTTTGCTCTCCCTTAGGAACTTTTCTTCCCTCTCGAAGCCCCCTTTCTAGTTTCATCTCACATACATGCACACACATACATGCACACATACAACACACACACACACACACACACAAATACCGTACATACACCAGCACATATACCACACATACACACAAATACCATATGTACATACACACGTATACCATGCATATATACACATACCATACATACACACATACCACACACACACATACACACACATACCATGCATACACACACACCACATATATGCACACATATCATGCACACACACATACCACACACACACAGACCAGACACACACAGAAAGACACACATGCACACCCCATACATACATACAACACACACACACAAATATACACACATCACACATATACACACACATGCACAGAGATATACACACAACACACAGACAAACACAAATATACACACATATACAAACACCACACACTACACACGCAAGCACACATATACCACACACACACACAAACTTAAACACACACACCACACAAAGACATACATACAGACACACACACAGACACACACAGACACACCATATACACAGACATACGAACACCTACCCACACCACACAGACAGACACACAAAGACAGACAGATACTGACACACACAGAGAGATATAAACACCACAAATACAGACATACATACACATTGAGACACACATCCACACCATGCACATATAACAAACATACACATACATACATATGCATGCATACACACACAAACATGTATATAAATTTAAACTTAGATTCTACACAAGAGAACAGATGGGTTTTTTTTTGTCTTTCTGAGGCTGATTTATTTTGCTTAACATGATGACACCCGCAGTTATCCAGTTTCCTTCAGAGGCCATGATCTCATCGTTTCTTACAGCTGAATAGAACCCCCTGTATGCACGCACTGCTCCTTTTTCCTATCCATTTGTTAATGGACTCTAGGCCAATTCATTTCCTGGTTATTATGAATGGTGCACCTATAACACCGGTATGTGAGTGTCTCTGGTGTTGACTCGGAGCCTGTGGGGTGACTGTGGGGGGGCCGTGAGAGCTGTGGGGTGGGGGCGTGAGGGAGCAGTGAAGGAGCCTGTGAAGGAGCTATGAGGGAGCTGTGGGGGGCCTGTGAGGAAGGGTTATGGCTTCAGCATGCACCTCATATTTCTTCCTACTTCCCAGCAAGCTCGCCCATCAAAAGCCATGGAGAGTACCTTTAGGTTCTCTGGCCATAGGCTTTAACTGAGGGAATGAATGAATGAAGAGAGTAGTTCATGCCATAGGCTTCAGCTGAATGAATGAATGAATGAATGAATGGATGGATGGATGGATGGATGGAGTAGTTCGTGCCATAGGCTTCAGCTGAAGGAATGAATGAGTTAGGAGAGTGGCTCAGAGTTTCTATGTTACAACTTGGAGATTTTGGAGCTCAGTGAAGAGAAAGGCTGGCTAACCCTTGTCACCCTGGAGTCCATATGCAGGAATTCATTTATTTACCCCCTAGTACAACCCTGATCTATGGGGCATCCTAAGTGTGCTAGAATCTGGCCAGAAACAAAGAATCTACAGGGAAAGACAGTGCAAGTCCCAAGTGCCAACACAATGAACTCATGAGCACGGAAAAGGTGCTCATTTCCTGACAGCCACACAGCAGTAAGTGCTGGTGTTTACAAATTTTTGTTAGTTTTGTTTTGGTTTTGATTTTTGAGATAGGGTCTCACTGTGTAGTTCTGGTTGGCCCAGAACTTACTACATAGTCTAGGCTGGCCTTGAACTCACAGAGGTCTACCTGCCCCTGTCTCCTTGTTGGGATTAAAGGCATGCACCACCATTCCCAGCTACAGGGTGATGTTTATTTTAACAGGCAGACATGGGAAAGAAGTGTGACATTTGGGGCAAACCAGCTATAGATGGGGGAGACGACAAATGTCACCCTATGGTATTCAGGGACGTCCATACATCCTCTTGGCTGACAGGAAACAACAGACTTGCCTAATGTCCCTGTCAGAGGTGTGAAGTTGCTCATTTTGGTAGGGATCACTTTTTAAGTATGTCCAGGCACCGGGATGGGTAAAACGACCATAGTTGACGATCAGACCCAGTGGATGGACAAACACCGGGAATCCTTACAAAGGACATAATCAGGGTTTCTTTCCTCACACGTCAGTGTGCCAGCTCCAGGCCTATACTCACCGTCTCTTGGTGGTATATAATGCCCATACTAGTGTAGATGTATTTGCCCATCTCGGGCTATGCCATCTTTATCAGAGATGGTATTCTCCTTAAGCATTTGAGGCGCTTTTAGCCCCAAGTGACTTCAATGGCAGCTTCGTGTCCTGACAGCCACTGTTCCCACTCAAAATAAAGGAACTAAGGGTTACCCTGGTCATACAGAGCTGGGTATGACAGAGATGACAGTCCCTTGGAGCTCATCAGAACCACAGCTGTAATCCTGCCTTTCCATGGGGATGGGGGGGGGGTCATTATGGAGAACTCAGATGCAGAGTCAGGGCCCCAGGGAAACTCACCCTTCCTGCAGACCGGGCCTTGTCAGATGCTCCCCCAAGCTGGTGGCTGCTCCCCCATGCTGGTGGCTGCTTCCCTATGCTGGTGGCTGCTCTAGAGACTCCATGAGGAACCTCATTAGCTCTGCTGCCCAGATGAGGACCTTGGCCAGTACAGCTCTGGATAGCAGTACCCCTAAGGCACCAGGTGCCTTGATATGGACAGTCCTTTGCCGATCCCCTGAACAGAAAGGTCCAGGATGGGCCGAGAGGAGAGATGGTTGGATAGCTCTGCAGTTCTTTGCCAACCTCAAGGTCTCCTGAGTTCCCGTCACAGAATGATTTTCTAGAGAACCCCTTCGTTTTGTCCCCACGCTGACACCCTGGAGTAAAGCCAAGTGACCTGAAGAAGCTGGGGCATAGCCCTGGGTGAATAAAGTGCCACCATTATCATCAGGAAGCTTAGCTGATAGGCACAGACAGAAAAACGGTGACTTTATTAATCAGTGGGTGTGGTTGCCAAATATTGCCCAATTTGCAGAAGACCCACAGGGAGAGAAAAAAAATTCCTGTATGCTTGGAAGGGTGCTTTTCTTCCTCTTTCTTCTTTTCCCTGTTCACCACACCTCATAGTCAGGACCCTCTACTGCTCTGTGCTCTGTCCCCACAGGAACCAGTATCCCTGGAACTGTCCCAAAGACTCACGGTACACAATCCCCAGAGGCCCAAGGAACAGCAGGAATGTTTTGGGCTCCCTGTCCCATCCTGTCCCACCCTCTTTCTGAGTTCTGAGCCCACCATATCTCTGAAGACAAATGAACTAACATAAGCACCTTTGCCGTGTCTATTTAAATGAAGAATGTGCAGTGGACCGGGCCCAAGGGAGAGCCTTTTTGGGAAGGAAGGCGCCAACTAAGTATAACTTGGAGGGTGGCCACAACTGGCCCAGGGTAATTGAGCCTGGAGCAGGGAAAACCCCGAGGAGGAAGCACCAGAGCCCAAGACTCCGACTTCTGCCAACCCCTAGGGACTGTCTATCGAGAGAACTGAAAACTTGGTGTTCAGAGACTGAAGGCCTCTGGGTCTCTTTCTGGACTCTACCAGGACAAGGTTAGGTGGGCTGAGAAACCCAGGGTGGGCAAAGAAAAGCCAAGGAGCCGAGGATTCCTTCCATGTGAAGGTGAAGCTACCCCAGTTCCTTACCACAGCTTCTCTAGGGTGAGGATGGCTGGCTATTGCCCTCACTGTCTACAGCCTGGTGAACCTTCAAAGTCCCAAATCTCTCTACACCCTAATCAATACCCTAGACCTGGGCCAGACCCTCTCCTTATCTAATCCTCAGGGACCCTGTGATCGTGAGCTTTAATTGACGAGTTACCTAGGTCAGGTTGGCCTGTGGCCAAGCAGGCCTTTGATAGGTTTTACTTGACATGGGAAAACCCAGCTCACCAAGGGTGGCACCATACACTAAGCAGGAGCCCTGGGTGTGTAAGGACAGAACATGCTCTCCACTCTTGACCATGACTGTGGTACTTTAAGGTCCTGCCTTGATGTTCCTGCAATGATGACCTACAACCCAGGGTCGTAAGCCAGAGAAACCCTTTCTCCCCTAAGTTGTTGACAGGATATTTTTATCATAACATGAATGAAGCTAGGACATGACACAAATGTCAAAAATTAACACCGACGGTAACTGACATGTTTTAGCATGTGGCGGCAGGATGTGGTGGGAGGGTGTGCCGTAGCAGGCCCATGCTGAGGCACCCCCCCAAAGAGTATCAGCCATAGGATGGGACTGGTACAAAATTAAGTTTATTGGGGATATAGGAAGGGGGTGTGGGGAAGGGAGTAGACGCAGAGAAAAAAAGAGGACAGAGAGGAACAGAAAGAGAGAGGAGAAAGAAAGAAGAGGCCGTTCAGGGAGAGAGAGTGAGATAGAGAGATAGAGAGATTGAGAGAGAGAGAGGAGAGAGAGAGAGAGAGAGAGAGAGAGAGAGAGAGAGAGAGAGAGAGAGAGAGAGAGAAGCTGAATACCAAACAATCTTTTGAAGCCAGGCTTGTACCTGGTTGTTGCTAGGTAACAACTGTTGGGTGGGGCCTAGTAGAAACCTCACTGTAACCATGCCAGAGTAAGCAGAGTTCGAACCTGATGCTTACATGTTTGCATGGGACCCCAGCTGCCCCAGCACCTTCTTGTTACTGTCATACTGGGTCTTGCCTACATCTCCTTTTTGTGTGTCTTTGTCTCTAATGTCTGTTCTTTCTCTTCCTCTTCACAGTTTCTTTCTCTAGCTCTCGCTTAACCTCCTTCCAGTGTCCTCATACACCTGCCGGTATGGTCACTCAACTTGTAACTTCCAGCCCATGTCCCCTAACTCCTAGTTCCACCATTGTGTTCCCAGAGCCTCATCATGGGCTTGTTGACCTGATGATATTAGATATCTGTGAAAAACTGAGAAGCCTCCAAAATCTTTCAGCTAGAACTCTTAAGTCATGTGGCAAGAAGGAAAAAGAGGTGAATAGAGAACACTTTGATTCTCTCTCTCCCAACCTCAGCATCTTATGAGATCCCACCATGGAACAGACTCCAGGAGGTCTCACATCTTCACAGAGTTGAAGACCCGACCTGTGGAGGTGGCTGAAACATCAGATAAATTTCCTTCCAGTTCTGACAACCTTTCAACCTCGTCCACTGACACAAAAGACACCCTCTTTTCTTTTCCTTCCTGTTTATTTTACTTAGGCAGTCTTATATAGCCCAGGCTAGCCCTAAACCCACTATATAGATAAAGATGACCTTAAAATCCAGATCTTCCTGCCTTTGCCTCTCAAGGGCTAAGAGTCATATGCCATCATGCCCAGCTGGATGCGGCCCTTCTCCCACCCACCCCTACCCCCACCCACTCCCACTGAATAAACCTCATTCCTGACCAAAGTCTTTGTTCACAGAAGACAAATTTCCAAACAATCTTAGAAAGGACTCAAAGTTTAGCCACCCAGATGGCCCTCTTCTAAAGAGAGCTGACTCCTCCAGCGGCATATGCCATAGTTGGTGGAGGTGTTGGAGAAGCTGAAGGTGTTGAAGGTGAGAGAGGCAAGGAAAGCAATGGCTTTGACCCAACAATATTGTTGCCAAATGTTTTCCTATTTGTAAAGGAAAACAGCAATCAAAGAGCTCTCTACTTGTTCATCTTCCTTCTTCCTCTCCCCATCCCCTTCCTCCCCCCAGGGCTCCTTTTCTCTCTAGCTGGTTCTCTGACCTCAGACTCTAGGCTAACCCTGTGTGCTTTCACTAATCCCTCTGTCTACCATGTGTGCGCATGGGGCTCATGGGCACCCAGTTCTTCCTTCATTCTATCCAGTGCCCACCCACCTGATCAATCCTTCCTGTTCCATGATCATGAGACCACCAGGGCTCCTGCCTCAGCTTCTGACCATTCTCCCTGTCCTCTGTCTCCTCCTGTGTGGTTCATCCCAGAGGAAAGGGGACCCTCCGTACTCTCGTCTCCTGAAATGTCCTTGAGAAATTGCCTCCTGTCTCCTCCTTCAGACTAGCAGCCCTCTTGTGATGGCAGAAAACTGTGGATAGATGGATTGGCTACTTGTCTCTGTGCTCCACCCTATGAATGGACACTCACTGATGGATAGGCATTGGTGGCTTTTCTAGTGGCTATGACAAAGCTCCTGACTAGAGCAACTTAAGGAGGGATTTACTTTGGCTCAGTCCGTCACAGTAGGAAAGACATGGTGGCAAGGTTGGGAGGCAACTGGTCACAGAGAGAGATGAATGCTGATTCTCAGTTCCTGTTCTGGGTCTCTCTCCAACCCTTCCCATGTACCCCCCATATACCGCTCTCAGATTCATGGCTTATACACACAACACTATACACACACACACACACACACACACACTATACACACACACATTATACATACATATACATCATATATAATTCCTAATATATAAACACTGGGCCAGAGACAGGAATAGTTAAAACTCAAAATATCTCTACCTCTTACCCATTTTCTAGGTCTAGGCAAATCATTCTGCATCTTTAGTTTTCACTTTCTTGCATGAAAATGGGAGCCTTGAAGTGTTTTCCATATGAACCAGGTAGGATCTAATGAAGCAAATGTGAATGGACCAGACTAGAACTCAGGCTGTGGGGCTGCTCAGTGGCTATTTGATTGTCATTAAAACCAGACTATAGAGCTTTGTTAGGGTAAATTTTATTAAGTTGCTGTTTACTAAAGTTTCTTAAACCACCTCTTTGGGTCTTTTTTCTTTTACGTTTAGTAGTGATTGGCATTCCAAGCACATACAAACTTTGAAAGGTTTTCTCCAGCACCATCTTCCGCATCTTCGAGGGTTTCATGTTGTACTTTTGCTCTGCCTCCTTCATCCTCCTCTATTTTATGAAAACTCCGTATTTCATAAGTAAAATCATCTTACATTTGCACTGTTGTTTCAAGTAATCTGGGCGCAGATATCCCTCTGCCATCTCTCGATGTTGCCAGTAAGGTTTTAGGAAACACATACTGACTGGCTCTGTAAGAATCATGTCTGAGACAATATCTAAACTCCGGCTTTTGTTAAACCATTTGGGTGCCTGAGGTCTGCATTTTGACTTTGTCTTGGTGACAGCGCTGACCCTTCAGAGGGCTCCCACAATGCATCACACTATTCTCACAGAGGGTCGGAGTTCTGTCCCCAGCCTGCATCCCTAAGTTTACAATGTTAAGAAAGTGCTGCTCCAAGGGAGGCGGAGTCCTCAGTCCTCTCCACTGTCCACCATGACACCCCTGCAGCTCCAAAAACAGACACTCGGACTGCTATGAGCTGCTAGAAACATCTAATCATGTGATCCAAAAGCTTTCCCCCCTCCCTTGATACCCTTCAATATGACTTCTCAGACTACTCGTCACCACTGTGTTATTTGAGAGCTACAAGATTCAGATTGTTGTGCATACAGGAAAATCCCAAGCACCCTAAAAAGATAGGCACATGATGTCCAAAGCCACAGCCTAAACTCTTGGTGAATATGTTTTTTTTAAGATTTATTTATTATATATAAGTACACTGTCACTGTCTTCAGACACACCAGAAGGGAGCATCAGATCCCATTACAGATGGTTGTGAGCCACTATGTGGTTGCTGGGAATTGAATTCAGGACCTCTGGAAGAGCAGTCAGTGCTCTTAACCACTGAGCCATCTCTCCAGCCCCAGGTGAATATGCTTTTAATGAGTTGCTGATAAGCTCTCAGACCACTGGAACAGTGAACCCCCCAGAATATAGAATGGCCCCAAGGATCCCATACTGAAAGAAGATAGGCTGAAACCTGGTACCATCCAGAGAGAGACTTGCCTCTCAGCAGGAGGTTCTATATAACTCTGACAGCCTTTCAGAGCATCCTGTGTGAGAGATCAGAAGTGAGACATTGTCAGTGGGCAAGATCCCACCTTAGCCAGAACTGCTTAGCGATGCATGTCTCTTGCCTTCTATCTAAATGTGAACTTCAAATCATGATCCTGAAGATGGATTCTTTTGAAAAGTGAAATTCTCAACTGAATATGACCTAGAATCACTTGGGAAGAGTCTGGATGAGGAATTGTCTACAGTCCCTTCGTTGGATCGGCATGTGGGCATGTCTGTGGATGGTCCTTGTCTTAAGATAACTTATATAAGAATCCCCAACCCACTCACATTCCCTAGGTAGGGCGTTTCAAACAGTAGAAGAGCACATACTTTGGCCTAGGCATAAGCAAGCAAATGAACATGCATGCACGTTTCTGTTTCTTTCTACTTTTGACGATGGACTATCTCAATTCCCCCCACAACATCGGACTATGACCTCGAATTGAAAACAGAAACAAACCCTTAAACTGTTTTTCGCTGGAGTATTTCATCACAGGAACAAAAAAGAAACGACAACAGGGTGTCACTGGATGTCTCTGCTCCTTGTTCTGATGTGGCCACACTAAATAAATCTCCATTTTCTGCTTTTCACCATCATGTGTCGGTCTCATTGGCCTATTGAGGAAGAGTGAGACAGGCCTTAGTTAAAACTCTAGTGAAAAGAATGTACGTGTGTGTAGGTGATCTGTAAGTTCATATTATCGGGACTGAGAAATAAGTCTTCTGGCACATGGCTCAAGGCTTTTCCTGGTTTACTAATTCTGAGGGTCTAGGTGCAGGCTGGAGTGTTACACTGATAATCTGTGAGAAAAGTAGTGAGACTACTTTGCCAGTGACAGTACCCACCTTTTGTTGACAGGCTTCACCGAGCAGTCATATGTAACCTGACAATGCTCACAGCTGTCCCTACCCCAACAGCTGATGCTCTTTTTTCCCCACTTCAGGGACATCTGAGTTCAGCACCATCCTGGAGATGGATAAAGAGCACCTTGTGACCTCTCTCTTCCTGCAACCTGCTAACGTGCTAGGGCCACATCTCTGCAAGGAGCGTGCTTGTAGAGTGTTTTGCTGATGACTACCACCCTGTTGCCCAACTGCTGGTTGTGAGACGGGATTCAAAGTACAGCCGAAGTGTTTTAAAGTTTTGCCGGTGGCACACTGAGTAAATAGTTCAGTTGGTTTGTTAAAAAGCTGAGCATGTGGAATATGTTTGTACTCTCAGCTCTAAGGAGACAGGGACAGACAGATCCCTGGGACTTGTTAACCGAATCAAGCAAGCTGCAGGTCCCAGTAGAAAAAACAAGGTGAACAGCTCCAGAGGAACCACATCCAAGGTTGACTTCTGGCCTTCACACACACAAGGCTCACTGGTGCACATACACACACATGAGCACACATCGGAAAGGAGATGAAACCTACCATCTGGGCTACAGATGAGGCCTCCTTGGTACAGTTCTTGCCTAACATGTACAAAGCCCCGGGTTTGATCCCCAGTACCTATACAAACTGGGTGTGTGCACATCCCTGGAATTTCAGCACGGAAGAGGTAGAGGCAGGAGGATCATAAGTTCAAGGCTATCCTTAGTTGCACAGTTTGAGTTTGCGACCACTCAAGCTATATGAAATCTATCTCAAACACAAACAATAATAAAACAGACAGCCCTATATCATCGGTGAATTAATAGGTTATGTGACTAGTGCTGAGTCTTGAGGTGCTGGCAGAGCTGTGGCTCAAACTCCCAAAGCCTGAGGTGGCATGATCCACTATTCTTTGGAAATATGTGTCTGGGTGACTGCATGTTTTCACTAAAAACACCCCTGCAGACCTTGCTGGTGCAGAGCGATCATAAACTTAACTTGGCGTGCCACGGGCCCTGCTGTTCTCCACCTCTTCGGCTCTGCTCATGTCTAATGGTCTTCATACTGAGGAGCTTTCTGAACTGCCTTTGGTGGTTGAAGATGAAGGTCACGGAAAGTCAAAGGGGTTGTGCTGCTGCTTAAGATGACATCAAGCATTCCGGGCCCCGCAGCATCTGTAACAAAGACAGTGCTTGTCTTGGATGAGCTTCCTGGTAATTCTCTGCTTTGTGTAAGCAAACTGAGCATTTGAAACTCGCTCCTGTGGTGTATGACCCAAGGCTGCTTCCCTTAAGAGTAACTCTAACCGTCCCATGCACAAGATAATGAATGAGGCCTTAGCAGAGCCATGAAAAATCCCAGGCCTCTGAGCACCTGCTGAGAATGACAACCCCGCTGAGATACCTGGAAATTCTGTTGGAGCTCAGTCCACAGGCGAAGACTACTCAAGGGACACCAAGCTGAAAGCCACAAACCCTGGGTGAAGAACATGAAGGTAGCAACCAAATCAGACGAGGGGCTGCACACAAGGGAGCTACAAGCAAGAAGCCTACAGAGAATTAGATGTCAAGAAACCGTTTAGGGAAAGAGCTACAGATACCAAGAAACCTGAAGCCGAAAGGAAAGTTAGGGCAACAGAAAAGCCACCTGCTGCCTGAACTATTGAAGTCTGTTCCATCCCATTGATGAACTAGAGATATCCTGTTCGCATGAAAACCTCAAAGAGACAACAGGGAAGGGGGAGAGAGGCAGGTGTGCTATGATCAGTGATGGTACTGGTAGTATCTTAATAAGCCACTCATAATTTGATTTGATGTGACTATTTTACTAGAATTGCTTTAGCTGACTGTGGTGGTATTTACTTATAATGCAGCAGAGGTTGAGGCGGGACTTATGAATTCTAGGCTATCCCGGGCTACATAGTGAGATCCTGTCTCAAAAGTCAATAGCTGGGCATTTTTGGCATATAGTGTTAATCCCAGCACTTGAGAGGCAGAGGCAGGTAGAGACATGTGAGTTCCAAATCATCTTGGTCTACAGAAGGAGTTCCAGGACAGCCAGGACACTGATAGACTGAGAAATCCTGTCTCAAACAAACAAAAAACCAACAACCAACCAGCCAAACGAATGAATGAAATAAAATAAAAATCCAACAAAAGTAATGATTAAAATGTATCTTTAAATTCCTTTTCCTTTGTTTTGTTTGTCTTTTGCTTCTTGTTTCTTGTTTTTGTTTGTTTGTTTGTTTGTTTTAGAGACAGGGTTTCTCTGTAGACCCCAAACTCCTCTGGCTCTGGAGTGCTGGGATCAAAGGTGTGCGCCACAACTATCCAAGCTAAAAATTTGGATTTCTGTTAAAGAGTAAGAGAAGAGGAAGGAGGTACATCAGAGAATCACTCATCTGACCTGTGAGATTTCCTGAGCCACACACTTATAAAGAAAAGACACACTTATAAATTTAATCTTCGTTAATAAATTCAATCTCTATTATGGGTGTTTGCTCCATTGCTTTCTGAAATCTAACACTAGACAGTCGGTGAAAAAAATTAAACCCAGCCAACATGCAGCAGTTGCCAATTCCTGGGATGCGGAAAATTGCCAACCACCAATTGCCAACCACCTACACAGGTGGCCACAGTCCTGGGGACAGATAAACAACAGCTGGTGGCCGTTTCCCACCCAACAGATACAATAGGCTCAAGTGGCCTTGAGAGCTACAGGAATGCAAGCAAGGGAAGGTCAAAGGAGTACAAGGCTTGGCAGCCACTGGCTCATTCATCACCAGCTTCCTGGGAAGGAGGAGAAGGAAAATGATTGACAGGGTAGGCGGAGTCCAGGGGCAGGTAATGTTTTGTTCTGGTATATTACATGTGGATATAAAAAAAAAAAAAATCTGCTTGTAAAAGTCGGCAGAGTGGGGTGTGCGTGTGTGTGTGTGTATGTGTGTGTGCATGAATTTATAAGACTTCAGTTTATAAACTGTCCTCTTGTCCTCTAGAAACAGAGGGCTTTCCCTGAAATGGGAGCTTCTCCCCGAAATTCCAAGCTTGCCAGTGGATAAGAGGGAGGGAATGCCAGGTAAAGGAATGGTGGGAGGGGCCCAAGGGGTTTGTGTTCAAGTCTGTGGTCCACCCATTGACCACGGGATAGGAATCTGAACTGGGGCCAAAAAGAGAGGAGGAAACAAAGACAGAAGCAGTAAGTTTGGGGAAAGCACCCTCTGAGCCTTGCCTCTGAAGAAAGAATGTCATTCTGAATACTCACTGGGCAAGACCCATTCTCTCCCGGCCTCCCCAAGAAGGAAATCCTGTGACTATCCCCAGATCTCAGAGCTCATGAGAACAAGGCTGGAAGCAAAGTAAAAAGCCATCCAACCCAATCTCTCCTCTCTCCACAGTCCACCTGGAAGACCTGTATGTCTCTGCCAGGTAAGCAGTGCCAAGAAGAGCCCAGACTGTTCCATCACCCTCCCACCCTAGAAATCAGCCCTTAGGATCTGGGGGCCCCAGCATGCTGCCAAGCCAGTCAGTGGTCAAAATTAGCTGTGCTTGAGGAAACAGGAACATCGAAGGTCGCCAGCAGAAGAACACAGAAATGAAGAGAACCAGTCAAATAATCCTGGTGCCTGCTGAGAGCTGAGGCCACCCACTCAGTCTCCTCTCAGATGTCTCAGACTGGCTTCTCCACCACTGCCCTGGGCCTTTCCCTCAGGGGCTGACAACAGGTCACAGGACTCAGAAGTCCTGTCCCTGAGTGATGCCCTCTGCTTGGGTCTCTGGAGCCAGCAGCTCAGGGGCAAAGCCAGTTCCTGCATGAGGCAGGAGAGTGATCGTTCCTCCTTCCCAGTTGGGCCACAGTCCAGAGTCCAAGCTGGAGTTGTGAGATCAGGAAAGTTAGTAGTCAGAGCTCAGCCTGGCTTGAAGGCTCTGAGGCATGTAGTTAGAATTCAGATCTCCTGGTTGGGGGCTGAGATGTCTCGGTGAGTAAATGATCATGCCATGGAAGCACAAGAACCTCAGGAATCCAGGCTGGAGAGATGGCTCAGTGGTTAAGAGCACTGACTGTTCTTCCAGAGGTCCCGAGTTCAATTCCCGGCAACCACGTGGTGGCTCACAACCATCTGTAATGAGATCTAATGCCCTCTTCTGGTGTGTCTGAAGACAGCTACAGTGTACTCACATACAGGAAATAAATAAATAAATAAAAATCCCTTAGAACCTACTTTAAAAGCCAGCAAAAACCAAAGTGGCTGGCTTCTGAGAAATAGAATAGGATAGAATTCTAACTACCTCCAAGTACACACACACACACACACACACACACACACAAAACCTGTTGACTGGACTCCAAGCCTTGTCCTCCTCAACAGTGTGTTTGTTTGTGGCTGGAGTCAACCGTATGAGGTGTGATTAAGGAGGTCCACTTAGTCAGGATGGGGGGAGGCCTGTAGCAGGAGTGTAAAAAACACAAAATATCCTCCTTGATAGCACCAAGTGATCCCTTAACGCCAGTCACAGGACCACTGACGTCACCTGTCAAGGCTGGGGAGGAACTGGCAGGCCCCTAGGGAAAACGACAGTCCTCCACACAGGTAGGTAGCAACAGCCCTAGAAGCCTCGAACCAAACCCTCCCCGTTGCCAAGACCCTCCCTGGCTGCTGCTGCCTACACGGGTCCTTCCTCATACCCAGAATGCCATGCTGTAAAGCTTGGGGTTCAGGCGCCACTCGGGGACTGCTGGTAGTTCGTGCTGTACTGACTATTGCTCCCATTGGCCAGTTATAGAAACCAAGGCCTGGCCTGGCCCACCACTCAGGCCACTGTGTGAGATTCCTTGGCCTACGCTACCGAGGTCACAGAATAACTGCAGCTAAGACGACTTCAGAAAGTCCCCTAACCATCACGTGCCTCCCCTGGAAAGAACACAGGAGGAACCAGAAGAGCCGATATTCCCGAGAACATGCCTCAGACTCTTCTAAGGCCTATGGCCGTCCTAGGAGGAGAAACCAGAAAGAGGAACTCTGAACCAGCTCTGGAAGGAAAGGAGGATCAGAATTTGGCTTCCCACAGTGAGCTCACCCTGCCCCGGACCTAGAATCACAAGAATCTGAGCTGAAAGGCCCTGAGAAGACTTGATTATGTGTGTAACTTCTAAGTCAGTAGCTTGTCACATCCGCCAGGGGTCCAGGGAGTCAGCTCAGCCCCATGAGCAGGACCAAGGCGCCCTCTAGAGGTGCGAACCTGTAACCTCCTTGTTCCCCGCTGGTCTTCCCACGGAGAGCAACACATCTGGGTCTGTAACTGTTGACTTTATTATGGCCTGGTCAGACTATTTCTCTCTAACATTCAGGAAGGCCAATTTCTCGGCCCTCAAACACCCGGTTTTGTTTTTGTTTTGGTTTGTTTGTTTGCTTACTGAGAGTCTTATCATGTAGCTCTAGCTGGCCTTAAACTCACAATGATCTCCTAGCCCCTGCCTCTTGAGGGCTGGAATTAAACATGTGGGCCATCACACCCAGTCACAAACACTCGTGTTTAAAAGAAACACTTTTGTTCTGGTAGAAATGTCGCAGGTAGTTAAGAGGTTCCTTTGTGCATCCCCTCATCCAGGAGCTCTTGGAGTTCCCATCCTGTTAGTAAGGCGCACTGGTTAAAACTGAACCAGCTCAGAGCTAGAGAGATGTGTCAGTGGTGAAGAAGTCCCTTAAGGTCCTATCAGAGAGTATGTGCCTCCTACCTTTGTCACTGGATTGGTTTTTGTTTGCTTGTTTGTTTCACTATGAAGTTACTGTTTTCCCTGTTTCTGTTCTTTATTCTTTTTTCTTACAACTTTATTTTTAAAAACGAGAGATACATGTACAGATTTTAAAAAGCATTTTGCATTGTTCTTTACTCTTTTTTTAGTTAGTTATCTTGCTTGCTTGGCCCTTGTCAACTTGACAGGCAAACAAATCGATATTAAGCTTCAACCCTTACTTTCTTCTTCATCCCCAAGATCTAGATAACCTTAAGAGTCCCACAGTCTTTACCAATTCTGACATTTTAAAATTGCAAAACCTTTAAAATATTCAGTCTCTTTTTAGAAAAATCAAAGTCTTTTGACAATTCAAAGTCTCTAAACTGTGGGCTCCTCTTCCTTCAAGAGAGAAAGATATCAGGGCACAGTCACAATCAAAGCAAAATCAATCTCTAAACCATCCAGTGTCTGGGAATCCACTTACAAACTTCTGGGCTCCTCCAAGGGCTTGAGTCACTTCTCCAGCTCCACCCTTTTGTACTGGCTGGTTTTGTGTCCACTTGACACAAGCTGGAGTTGTCACAAAGAGCCTCAGTTGAGGAATGCCTCCATGAGATCCAGCTGTAAGGCATTTTCTCAACTAGTGATCAAGAGGGGAGGGCCCAGCCCATTGTGGGTGGTGCCATCCCTGGACTGGTAGACCTGGGTTCTATAAAAAAGCAAGCTGAGCAAGCCAGAAGAAGCAAGCCAGTAAGTAACATCCCTCCATGGTCTCTGCATCAGCTCCTGCTTCCTGACCTGCTTGAGTTTCAGTCCTGCCTTCCTCTGGTGATGAGCAGCAATATGAAAGTGTAAGCTGAATAAACCCTTTCCTCCCCAACTTGCTTCTTGGTCATGATGCTTTGTGCAGGAATAGAAACCCTGACTCAGCCACCTTTGTAGCACACACTTTGTCTTCCTTCTAGGCTCCAGCTGCCTGTTCTCCACTGCTACTGCTGTTCTTAGTGGTCATCTCATGGTACTGGCATCTCCAAAACATGACTGTCAGTCCTGGGGCACTAGTTGCCACTGAGGATGCACCTTCACCAATGGCCTTCCATGGCCTCTCACAGTGCTGAGCCTCAGCTGCTCTCCATGACCCTTCATTCCTTCAAAACCAGTACCACCTGGGTGACTCTTACACATTACCATGTCCAGCCACAGCATGAGGTACAACCTTGGCTATCTCTGGAACACATCCTCTTTGTGCTCTCAGAAAACAGTTCCCAGCAGATTTCACCTCAATGATGCTGGCCTCTGCTTAATCACCACTAATTTTTTTAGCTTCAGCTGACCAGCATCAATAGTCCCAGTAATGCAAGGGTTTTTGCTTTAGTAGTTCTGGGATCTTGTTAATCACAGCTGATTCAATAAGGACTCAGAGAACTAAGTAGCTGTGAATTCTGCATTCTGATGACTTCTGGTTAGGTTCCCCCTTCTAAGCCTTTGCTTGGCAGGCCCCCCACATCCTCTATGTGCTTCCACGAGGCTCGGTGCTACAGCCGCCGCCTGCTCAGCAACTCCAGGCCACCGTCAGAATGTCTGAGCCCGTCTGCCTCTATACCCGCTGGTGGTCTAAACTCTTTCCAGGTTTGTCCACCCTTGGAACTGTCAGCTTTACAAGCAAGCTGAGGCACACCCATCATGAGAACCAAGACTTGATGACAGTAATAAATTACTGTGTTATTACTAGGTATTAACTCTAAATACCTGAAGTCGGTGCTTTTTCAAGCGCCAGCTAAGGGCCCTAGGTTTTTATAGATTGGTGCAAATATAGGTCCGAGGAGATAGCTCTGTCAGTAAACTGTCTGCGTTGCAAAAAAGGCCAGGTATGGTAATGCCCTTATATCCCAGCACTGCGGATATAAACGGGGGGGGGGGGTGATAAACAAGAATCGAGAAAGAGCGGAAGAGGCAGGCCGGGAACACAAAGGAACAGAAAAAGAAAGAGGGAGGGAGAGGAAGGGTGGGAGAAGGAAGAAAAGAAGAGGGAGGGAGGGAGGGAGGGAGGGAGGGAGAGGAGTAGAGAGGGGGGGAGGGGAGAGAGAGAGAGAGAGAGAGAGAGAGAGAGAGAGAGAGAGAGAGAGAGAGAGAGAGAGAGAGAGAGAGAGAGAGAAGTAGAAGAGAATTGTGGCAGATGGCGCTGCAAGCTATTGCTAGGTAACTGCTGGGCGGAGCCTAGTAGGATTGTCTGTAAGCCAACACAAACCAATTGTTAAATTGGCCCTTTCCTCCTGCCCGCTCTCTTCCGGTCTCCCCACAACACATCCGGCGGGCCACCTCCCATGTTCTCATGGGATTTGTAGTTCAGCTTACCTACTAGCCTATTGGCTGTAGAGAGGGCGTTTATCTTGGGTCGTTAAACCTTACAGAAAAGTCACATTTGGTAAAGAAAACAAAGTCTGAAGTAGTTAAATTCACATTTCAAATAAGTAGCTGTTAGAATACGGTACTAACTCCGAATTCCAATAAAACCCCAGACAGAGCCATGAAACTGACCCTGAGACCCCCTTGTCCATCTGTGAGCCAACTTTTCCAACACTCACTGTAAGATACGCGATGTTTCCTGCCCAGGGGTAGAAAAGGTTGTATTAGACCAAGAGTTTTTAAAATGTTTTTAAATATTTGTTTTAATACATTTTTGACCATTTACAGCAGAATTGTGAAAAAACAAACTGGAAACAATCCAAAGGGTCTCTGATAGGACATTCAGAGCATTGAAGGTCGCTGTTCACTTCCTAAGGGGTTGTCCAGTTTGGGGACTGTAGTAGTTTCTGGGGGTCTGCAGCCTCTGAGCCGTTCCTGTGAAACCTGCTCGGATACCTCTTCTGCCTCCAGTTAGCAGATGCTTTTCCACCTTGCCGGCAGAGATAAGAATGTCCAGGTTCTGAAGTCTGGAAGGTTTCACTCTGGTTGTGGGTTGTTGGTTACATATGCCCTGCCCCAGGCTGTGAATTTTATCTGAAGCTGATGGAGAGAGAGGGAGTGGGGAGGGGAGAGGAAATATTTGAGGGAAAGTATAAGGGATTCCATCTGCAGCCTGCCCTGGCCTTAACCGAAGCACACAGGAGACTGCAGGGCTCAGCCCATCTGGGAAGGGGCAGAGGGATTTCTGCAGTGTTTTCCTGGGCCTCTGTACAAATACAACCAGAACACCAAGTTCAACCTGCCAGTCAGCACAGTGAGCAGAGGCGGGAACTGAATCTTCGAGCCCTGCCTTGTTCAGAGAGCTGGCCGTCTGAGACAAGAAGGGATCAGCATCCTCTGGACCTGCCATCCCCACGTCTCCAGCTAACAGACCTTATAGGGAATGGCAAACAAAATCAGTACAGTCTTTATCCTCTGGTCACGGGGTGAACTGGCTCTGAGCTCTGATCTCCTTATGTATTTGTGGTCCCCACACGTCTCCCTCATTACTGTCTCTCTGTGTGTTCAGTGGGGTTTGCATACCCCCCAAGACTACCCAGCGTTGCATTCCTCTTGAAGTGCTAAGTCAAAGGTTAACTTAGAACAAACAAATTGTTGGCAGATGTCCGTGCTGAGCTATCAGCGACGTACGTGGGCACAGCATTCCTTTATGGTAGGAAATACAAATGTGCCCTTAAAGCAGGATGCAAGAGCCTCTTCCACTGCCCCTGTTACAACTAGACCACAAACTGGATGATTTAAGACAATAAAAATGTATCCTCACAGTTCTGCAAGCCAGGCATCCAAAGTGAAGCAACCTGTAGTCCCTCTGTCCGCTCCGACACCCTAGGGACAAACCTCCTGCTCCCCGGGCATTCCTTTCCTTGAAACAATCTGACTCTAGTCACTGCTTGTGTCTGAATGGCCTATGCTTCTGTGTCACACCTCCCTCTGTGTCCCTCTGTAAAGATGCCTGCTGTTGGACTTTGGCCTAAAATAAGTCAAGCATCATCACATAACACAGTCTTGATTAGTGTGTCTCTTCCCAGCTTTGGGTTCCTAGCCGAGGGCCTGCTCAATTCTCCTCTTCAACACCCAGTCATGTCTGTGGGCTAACTACTCCTTGTCCATCACACCATGAACCACTGTCTATCTGCCTTTAACAGCCTCCACACAGACAATGAAGGGCAAGTGAAATATAGCCCCAGTGCTCCAGAACCTTCAAAAAACTTTTAAATGAGCCTATCTATGGGAAGGCTAGTGCTAGAAGCTCTAGCACTGTAGAAACTCCAGTTTCCAAGGGTAACATCCATTGCTGCTAATCTGAGCAACTGTGGCAGACACTCACACTAGGAAAGGGTCCTTACGCCCTCCAGTGAGACTCCAGACACTCCTTCCTATGTTCTTTCTCAGATGTACACAGTTCTTCCCCAACTATACACAATCTTAGGGGGTATCATAGTATATAGGAGATGGAATGTTAACCAAAGAGAAGATACCATTTATATAGCTACGGGGAAGTCGTCGCCCATGCTGGGGTCAGACTTCTCAGTGACTTAGTTAGCTATTGTGGAGTTTCCCAGGCTCTTGTTAGCAATTCCTCAACCATGCTCCCATGAGCAATCCCAATAAACTCAGACTAGACTCAGGGCAAAGGGTTACTTTGGTTGTTGCCCTACCTGGGGTGACTAGACATCCGCCCCTCTTCCCAGGAGAGGCTAATACAAGCCCAGAGATGCCACTGTCGCAGGTAAGCGGTGTTCTGTAGCCACACTTTGCTGTTCCTTGTTCCCGGACACCCTGTGTGGGTTCTCCTGCTATCCTCCTCTCGATCAGGTTGAGTGACATGCAGCTTGGCCTTTCACCTGTCTTCTTATTGCTGTGTTGTGTCCTGGTCGCCACAGAAACTCTAAATCTTTTGTAGAAGATCTTCTCTCTGGTCCTTAACTACATCTGAAAGCACCCAAGTTTTCTACACACATTCACAGTGGACACCTCACTTGGGATGTCACAATTAAACCCACTTGGGAAAGTTCCACAAGTCCTAAATATGAGCTGATAAGAGAGAACTTTGGACATTGGTCTTGGGGGACACCAGGGACCCCTAGGGTATTGGATTGCTGGCTATCTGAGTAAAGGCTTTAATACCATTTTTATAAAAAATGGGGAGATTTTGTTTCACCACCAACTTAGCTCTCCTGTATAGCATAAGAGAGGTGGCAAGCCACGAGGTGGACAAAGGAAGGCCTCGTTGATTCTCACTGTTCATGGAGGCCTTAAATGATGTCTTGAACACAGAGCCCTTGCTCCTAAGGGGACTACCATGAGGATCTAGCAATCCTCTGCTTGGCTTCAGTCACCCAATCAGTATGAGCTCTGTGTCATCCTTGTGACCAGACATCTACCTGTTTTCCCAGGAGAGGCTAATGGAGCCTAGCTTTAAACTTCCTGGTTTATGTTTGGTTGTTGACTTATCAATACTGAGTCCACAGACCATACTATAACTGGGAACAATGCTCTCCCAACATTTGTACTTTTTATATTAGAAACACAGTGGCCTTCTCTCTCTTAGAAACATGTCCGAATCAGCCCTAGGGACTGTCTTACACAGTGAGCCCTCAAACATGTGAAGAGCATAACACTGTTGACCACAAATTGAGAACTATTTATCAGAAGCTGGAATAAGCAAGCATGTGGGGGGGTGATGGGGTTTTGGGGAGGTGGGGAATGGGGGGCAGTTGGACACACCACAGTAAAAGGCTGAAAGGGAGGAGCATCAAAAAGGAGAGACCGAACTACCTCCACAAATGTAGTTAATTTATAACCGAGCAAATAACATTGAGAAACTAAATGGGGGCGGGAAGAAAAGGCCATGCTCTGAGTCTGGCCAAAAACGTTCTTGTGACTTGGGGTGGAGGTGGTGAGGAGAAGCCTGGGCAAACTGTTTCCGAACGTCACAGGAAGCCCCTCCCCTTGCTTCCTTCTTTTCTTCCAGGCTGAGGAACTTCCAGCTTGGGAAACAGCCAGGGCAATAGGCCAACGGCCAACTGGGTGATAGGAAAACCCGCCCTGTCTGTGGATGGAGTCTTGAGGTATAGACACTCAGAATCTTGTCTGCCTTCCACAGGGTACTGCCTGCTCCAACTCTGTTCCTCTCTTCTTCGCTCCTCTTCCCATTCCTCAATTTGGGGTGATGGTGAACCAACCTTCTTGCAGAGGAAGGCAATGGGTCCCTGTTGGTCTTGGGCCAGCAGCCTTCTACCCATCTAGGGACACATCACCTAATCTCCCAGGCAAAC
Organism: Micromys minutus; assembly: GCF_963924665.1. Classification (NCBI taxonomy): domain Eukaryota; kingdom Metazoa; phylum Chordata; class Mammalia; order Rodentia; family Muridae; genus Micromys; species Micromys minutus. The sequence goes on along the minus strand of NC_137956.1, from coordinate 40,896,403 downwards.
ACTGACTGCACCAACTTTGATTTCTGGTAAGTGGGGAATTTGGGTGGGTCTGAGACCTCCATGTCCAGGCTATGGTTGGAGAAGGGGAGAGGCAGCTGGATGTCTACAGATCACCATCCTCCTGAAATACCAAGGACTTCACAGCGTGTGGGGATCCCAGGGAGGCTCCCTTTGCCTCAGGCAGGAGCTCTGAACAGCACAATAGATGAAGATCGCCAAATATTAGAGGCAGAAAAGGCGAGTGTGGGCTCCAACCATTTCTTGATTTGAACTCCAACACTTTCTCCCTCACTAGTATATTGAGACATTAAAAACCAAAGCTTGGAGTTTTGTGATTTCTTGGGGTTGTCCATGGCTGTCCTTTGAACTTGGGGACAGATTCAGCTGGCCTTTGTCCCTGGGACAGAAGGATCTAAACCACAGTCCCAATTCAGGGCTTCAGAGAGATTGCCAGCCTGAAGCTTTGTTGTCTGAGTGGACAATTCACCTCTTGCCACAGGTCTGTCTGAGCCCAGAAGACCCTGCCCCAGCCTGGGCACAGCATGGCAGCCATGACAGAAGAAGACATGGAGCAATGGCAACATGTATTCCAGGAGCTGATCCAAGAGGTCAAACCATGGCACAAATGGACCCTCACACAAGACAAAGACCTTCTTCCCGACGTTCTGAAACCAGGATGGACGCAATACCAGCAAAAGACCTTTGCCAGGTAAGGGAGGTACAACGTATGCATGCCAGAAGAGTCTTGCTTATTTCTAACTGGTTCCTTGTCTCAACTGCCCGGGCTCATACACCAAAGAACACAGGAAAGAATCCCAGCTTCATTAGGGACTAGGATTTTCCCTCTCCCTGTTACTATGAACCTAAAATAGTGGCAGGCATAGATTCTAATAATCCAGGCGGGGATGTAGGTAGGACACTGAGGAAAAGGAAGGGGAGCTCATTTATTCAAGGAGAGTTTCAGAGGCTACCCAACATTATATACTTTCTTTTCCAGGAGAGAAAGAGGGTGTCCCAAGACCCAGGGGTAGAGGTAGGAGGGTATAGAGGGTGTAGTCTTGGGATTTGTTATACCTGCTGCGGTCTGTGAGGGGACTGGACCTTTCCCAGCCAAGAGATGTCTTGGGGGGGAGGGGGCTCCAGAACAAAGCCTTAGTCAGCTTATTTGAGATCCTGGTACTTGGGCTTGGCACACAGTGGAGCTGGAGCGCTGAGACCAGGCCCCATCTGTGGGCGGCTGCTGAACACAGTTCAGGCCAGTGTGCAAAACTGAGTGAGAGTAACTCCCAATCAGTGCATTTCCTGGGGCTAGCTTCTCAGTATCTCGGCTCAGTTTATTCCCACATTTGCCCTAAGAGGGCAGCCTAGGATCAAAAGACAGTAAAGAAGGCTCTGGGACTGTAGCTCAGTGGTGCCTTTACTTAGCATGTGCAAGGTGCCTAGAACCAGCCCAGGAACTAACTCACTCTGCCAACCTTCTCCAACTTCCCATCTCAGACTGCAGATGCCCCTGACTCAAACAAAGTTAGGATCAACTGCTAGGAAGAAGAAGAAGAAAAAAAAAAAAATCCTAGGATTTGGCTGAACAATGGCTCCCAAGGTCACCTAGACAGGGGAAGAGAAATCTCATAATCTTGGGATGATCTCACTGCTACTTGAGTCTCATTGGCCAGCAGGTCCCATGGCCCTAACATCACTGAGTCTAGAGGGAGTTCACAAATTATTAGACGAGCAATAAATGTTTTCTGCCACACTGTAGTGTTCCAGCTTTGAATGATTCCTGTTCTAGATCGCATAAGCTTCTTCTAGTCTTTCTGCACTGTTTCCAGCAGGTGTTTGTGTAAATACCTTACGAAGACTGCTCTCTCTTCTGAGACAGGGTGTCATCCTGCACCTTGTCGGAGGCAAGCACTCAGAAATAATGTAAACTTCTCAGGGAACGTAAGAGAGAGAGAGTGAGTTGGGGAGGGGACCCACAAAAGAAGAGAGAGTTGGAGGCCATGATTTCTGGGAATCCTGCATATCATGGAAGCCCTGCCCCTTACCTCACCACCACCCTTCCAAACCCCCTCCACAAACAGAAGCAGGCAAGCTGTCTCTGTAGGCAGAAGATTGCCACTCTCTCCTGTTCTGTTTGGTGGCCCATTTATATCCATTTGTTGATTTTAGCACAGGGTCCTGGAGGGGCTGTTGCATGTATAGCCTTGAATGCATTTTCCTCGGTATCTGACGAAACAATGGCGTGGGGCCCAGTGACTAGAGCCTCAGACCTAACTCTTATGCCTCAAGTCCTGGGCATGTTGCGTACCCAAGTGTGTGCTTTGCCTCTGAATGTACACTGGACTTAGAAAATGCCCTAGGTTCCTTCTTTGTCAGATGGTTTGTGATGTGCTGTTTGCACAATAGGTGCCCGGTGATGGTCCCAGGACATGTTGGTGGTGCAGTGGAGATGAGAAAGAGGGACTCATTCACTTCTCTCACCCCTAGTGAGAAACTCCTTCTCCCTCTGGTGTCTGCCCATGGCTCTGCTGAAACTGTGGCTCTCTTCTCCACAGGTTCCACTGTTCTTTCTGCTCTCGAAGTTGGGCCTCTGGCCGAGTCTTGATAGTCTTCTACATGCGGTGGTGTGAGAAGGCAGCCAAGGGGCAGGTGAAGATGAGGGTATTTGCTCAGAGATGTAACCAGTGCCCCAAGCCTCCATTTGCAGCTCCAGAGTTCACATGGGACAACATCTCAAGGATCTTGAACAACCTGCTCTTCCGAATTCTGAAGAAGTGCTATAAAGAAGGGTTTAAGCAAATGGGTGAGATTCCTTTGCTTGGGGACACCAGTCTGGAAGGGCCACACGACAGTGGCAACTGTGAGGCCTGTCTACTGGGCTTTTGTGCTCAGAATGACTTAGGCCAAGCCTCAAAACCACCAGCACCCCCATTATCTCCCACCTCCTCCTCGAAGTCAACCAGGGAACCTAAGGTCACTGCTACCTCTAGCAACATTCCCTGCTCATCATCCTCATCTAAAGTGGAGAAGCCCCAAGCATCCAAGGTGAAGCCCCAAACATCCAAGGTCAAGCCCCAAGCATCCAAGGTGAAGTCCCAAGCCAGTAACCCTTCCAAAAATGACCCCAAGGTTAGCTGCACCTCAGAAGCATCAATATTGACAGTCCAACAGCTGTCAGAAGTAAGTTCACCTGCCCCCAGATGTGTTATTCAAATGCCTTCCCCAATCAACAGCATCGGAGCAGCAGATATAACAAAGAAGAACACCAGACCCAAGGCCCCAAAGGCATTGTGCTCATCCTCTCTATATGTCCCACCTACTTCCTCCTTATATGTCCCACCCACTTCCTCCTTACATAGCCCACCCACTTCCTCCTTATATGTCCCACCCACTTCCTGCTTACATAGCCCACCCACTTCCTCCTTATATGTCCCACCCACTTCCTCCTTACACAGCCCACCCACTTCCTCCTTATATGTCCCACCCACTTCCTCCTTACATAGCCCACCCACTTCCTCCTTATATGTCCCACCCACTTCCTCCTTACACAGCCCACCCACTTCCTCCTTACATAGCCCACCCACTTCCTCCTCATGGAGACCACCAGCAAACACCACTTGCCAAGTAGGGAGAAGCAGCCATATCCCCCCACAAAGTCAGTCTTCCTGCTGCGAAGCTTGCTGTGCAGGCTGCTGTGAGAACTTCGGGGGCTGCTGCACCGCCTGTGGCAACTGCATGTCACAGAGTCCACTGTGTTGCCTGGTCTTTCTAATCTTGTTTCTGTTGTTGTGGTACTTAGTATAAAATGCAATATATGAGCCTTGGGGAAAAAAAAAAAAAAAACTCTGAGTGGAAAAACAAAAAGAATTACAACATCTCCTAAAAGCCACACATTGCGAAATCCCCTTTATGTGAAATGTCAGTGAAATCAGTAGAGTCCAGAGGTAGGCACCAGGACTGAGGAAGGAGAAAGTAAGCCACCGTTTAAGCAGTGTGGCCTTGTGGAGAAGTGATAAAATGATTTGGGGATTTGGTGGACACGGTAGTGGCCTCTTAGCACTGCCAGTGCACTTAAAGCTGCTGAGCTTTGAATCTTGAGACGGTTGGTCTCCTCAGGCTGTAGGGATGGCTCAGCAGCTCTGCTCCAGAGGACCCAGGTTCAATTCCCAGCAACCACACAGTGGCTCACAATCTATAATGGCATCTGATGCTCTCTCCTGTCATCAGGCATTTGGACAATAGATAGACAAACTTTTAAAAAGGGGGGATAACATTTCAAATGTGAATACAGAGAGTATCTAATAATAAAAAAAGAAAGAAAAGTGAAAAAAAAAGATTCATGGGCTGGAGAGACGGCACAGCGGTTAAGAGCACTGACTTCAATTCCCAGCAACCACATGGTGGCTCACAACCATCTGTAATGGGATTGGACGCCCTCTTCTGGTGTGTCTGAAGACAGCGGCATACATACATACATACATACATACATACATACATACATACATACATACATACAATAAATCTTAAAAAAAAAAAGACTCATTTTCTTTTGCTTTTTTCCCATGGGCAGATTAGGCTAGATTTGCGATCTCACAATGTAGTTAAAGTTGGTCTGGAGGTCACTGGGGTGATCTAGGCTAGTCTAATGCTCACAGCAATCCTTCTGCCTTGGCTTCTCAAGTGCTTGAATCTCAGATATAAGCCACAATGTTCAGCACATTGTTAACTCTCTGACGTGACTTTTACCTAAATACATAAAAATAAATAAAAAATAAAAATGGCTTTGACCTATCAAAAAAGACAGAGTCTGAAGTGTTGAGGGAGGGAGGCCTTGACCCAGGGATCTCCTCAACATGTTCTGCCCAGACATTTTGCTATCGGTCTGGGAAGAGTTGAGACAGGAATAATAAACTGAACACCTAGGTTCTCAGTGGTTTCCATGCAGCCACTGCTTGATGGGGACAAGAGACTGGAGAGAGAGAAGGAGGGGGAGAGGGGAAGGGAGAGGGAAAGAGGGAGGAGAGGAAGAGGGAGGAGAGGGAGCACCAGAGAGGGAGCTTTAAAAGTCCAATTAGGGAGCTGGGGAGAAGTCTCAGCTGAAAATGTCACTCAGGTACATGGACCCAGGTTCAGATCTTCAGCATGAATGAAAAGTAAGGCTCGAAGTCACGTAGTCCCTGCTGCGCATGCGCACAGAAATTGGCGATGGGGAGGTGGGGGTGGGCTGAGACGGACTGCTCACAGGCAGTCACTGGCCAGTCAGTGTGGCCAGAACAATAATTTACAAGCTTAGTGAGAAACACCGTGTCAATAGTAAGAATAGTAACAACAAGGCGGTCAAGTAAGAAAGACCCCGTGTCAACCTTTGGGACACACACATAGACGAGCGCACATGGAACAAGGCTTTTACGCAAAGGCTGGTTTTATTCACATAAAATTTACCAAATTATGAACAGTCTATTTGTGTGAAAGTCTGTACTTTCATTTTTCATTTAGTTTTCGTACCTCAATTCAAAGCATGTACTTGAGTACGAAATAAAATCTTAACAGTCTTCGAGTAGGACCAATCATCAATTTGAAACAGTTTTAAGTGTTGGGACTGAAGAAGTTCCGCCCTTTAGCGAGCCACTGGACACTTTGCTTTTTGTTGACGTGACGTTCCACTGAGACAAGGATAAAAATGCTGGAGAGATGACTTAGCGGGTAAGAGCGCTGACTGCTCTTCCAGAGATCCTGAATTCAACCACATGATGCCTCACAACCATCTGTAATGAGATCGGACGCCCTCTGCTGGTGTGTCTGAAGACAGCAACAATGAACTCATACGTAAATAAAAAACTTTTTTAAATGCTTGGACCTAATTCAGACTACCAACAGGCAAAAAAATGAAAATACTGAAGCATCAATATTAATCTTTATTCTTTCCGTTTTCTGCGAGTGTCCGTGTGTGTTGCATGTTTTTGTATGCGTGTGGTGTGCACCTGTGTGTGTGTGTCTGTGGAGAGCCCAGAATGTGAATCTTTCCACATATACTGAGGCAGTATCTTCTTCTATTCAAAACAAGAGCTTCCGGCAGGCTAACCAGTTTGCACTGGGTTCTGAGACTGGAATTGCAGCTGGGCCACCTGTTTCGTAGCTTTAACCACTGAGCCATCTCCTAGCCTTAATAACCCTTTTATTTTAGGCTTTGTTTTGTGTGTGTGTGTATGTGTGTGTGTGTGTGTGTGTGAAAACTGTTTTCAATTATATGATGCTGGGAGCTGTTCTTTAGGTTAAGAAAAAGTAACAATCACCCCCTTATTTATTTATTTATGTATTTATTTATTTTAATCACAGACAATGTCCTCCCAGCCCAACATAACAGGTTAGGCCATGCCGTACAGAATGGTAACCACAAGTGACTATTTAAGTAAATTGCATTTCAAATTTAGTTTTCCAGGCTTGTCGGACACCAAGTGTTCCATCCCTGGACATTATGGTGTCTAACAACACAGATACAGACTGTTTTCCCCACTGTGAAAGCTGTAGTGGGCTGCGCTGGACTACACCCAGGAGTCCACTCATATACAAACAATCGATTCACGTGTGTTCCTCTCGTCTTCAGAACAACCAGCCACTTCCTGTTTATTTTAGCCTAAGACACTGGCAATAAAAAGTAGAAACACTATGCAGTTCTTCCAGTGGTGCTAATGTGATTCAAGAAACATGGAGCCCCCACCTAGGCCAGGGGCTCCTGCCAGCCCACAGCTGCACTCTAGTGGACAGAGCCCTCCTGTGAGTCCCATGTGGAAGTCATTGGTGTGGTCTCCACACTCTCTCCAACGCCTACAGGAATGAGTCCTGAAGGCACTCCTGGGTTCTTTGTTCTGAGGACCACCAAGTGACCATTCAGGACAAGACCAAGCACAGTATTCAGATCTTCCCAGGCTCTCACTGTCTAAGCATCTAGTGCCAGATGCCAAGTATACCAGCCCTTCTTTCCACCCTCAAGACCCAAGTTATACCTTCAGGCTCTCCTGAGAGTAAAAGGACAACTTAAAACATACTTGGCAAAATGAATTTGCAATGTGGAAACCAGCAACTTGTTTAGACTCAAGGAACATATTCTCAATAAAAACAAATAGTATATTGAAACAGTTTCAAGGTCCCTAAATTCTGTTTCATTCGCAATTCTCTAGCCCTTGATTCCTGAACATGATGTATCCAATTTCAAAATTTGTTCCCTGGGCTAGAGAGATGGCTCAGAGATTAAGAGCAAACACTGTCTGTTCTTCCAGAGGTCCTAAATTCAATTCCCAGCAACCACATGGTGGCCCACAACCATCCACAATGAGATCTAGTGCCCTCTTCTGGCCTGCAGGCATACATGCAGGCAGAATGCTGTATACATAATAAATCTTTTTTTAAAAAAACCAGCTTGTTCTGTATGTTGTAATTTTTGAAGCAATGTGTTTTCTAAAATATTAAATATGCAGTATTTAAGACAAATATATGCATTAGTCTGTTGACATTAATATATAAGCAAAGTTATCAATAATTTGAATGTTATTTTTCTTAACAGTGATGACTGTAGTTTCTAGACTTTGTCCTTAAGCACAAGCCACAATTCCAACAAGAGGTAACGCATAGATGAAGATTTAGAGCACAGGGCAGTAAGATTTTGTGGTCTTCCGGTGGATCAAGTCATAGTTGAAGACTAAACGACACTTTAGTGGTGTAACTGGGAACAGCTTCTGTAATTAAAAAAATATATAAATACATATTTAAATATTATTATTATTATTATTATTATTATTATTATTATTATTTGGTTTTCAAAATAGAGTTTCTCTCAGTGGAGCTGGACCAGGCTGGCCTTGAACTCACTGAGATCCACCTGCCTTTGCTGGGATCAAAGGCGTGTGCTATCATTTTGGTTCACAAATAGCCACAAATCATTTGATTTATGTCATTTTAGATGGTGCTACATAGTTCCAACTCACCTCTTTCTTTAAGATCTTCAATATATGCTTTCATAAACTCCTTATCAAAGTGCTGGCGGTCCTGTTCGCTTTCTACCGTGTTGTCAGCGTCTTGACATTGGGTGGTATCAATGGGGTTGTCCATAAGGCTTACAAATCTGTAGGAAAAGTACAGAAAGTACATGTGTTTACTGTGAATGTTCAACTGCAGAACCCCTGTGTGTTGGAGAGATGCCTCCTCAGCCAAGAGCACTGGCTGCCCTAGCAGAGGACCTGGGTTTGATTCCCAGCACCCACATACTGGTTCACAACCATCATCTGGAACTGGTTTCAGGGGGTCCAGTGCCCTCTTCTGATCAATGAGGGCACCAGGTATGTAAGTGGCTACATATGCATGCAGGCAGGCAGGCAAAACACACACATAAAATAAGATAAAATAAATACAGTAAAATCAAAAGAGGGAGTAGCAGGTGGATCTCTGCAAGTTCAAAGCCAGACTGGTCTACAGAGTGAGTTTCAGGATAACAGGGAGATAGACAGACAGACAGACAGATATAGATATCACTCCTCGATTACTTTCTTAGCAGCATTTTCAGAGTATGAAGGTATTTCCTTCTGAAACAGTAGTTTCTGTAACCCATTTATTCATTCTTCCTTTTCTCCCCTGAGCCACACATCATTGTTTTTCTTTAATCAGTGCTCAGGGGCTGGGGTTGCGGCTCGGTTGGCAGAGTACCTCTCTAACATGCACACAGCCCTGGTTTTAATCCCTAGCATCCCATAATACTCTGGTGGTTGAAGCAGGAGGTTGAGGCGTTCAAGGCCATCCTTGTGTGTGGCTGAGCCACAGGAGACTCTGTCTAATAGAAATTGAGAGACATGAGTCAGCCAATCAGAATCCCACTTTTCTCCTATCTTGTTCACGACACACGCTCCAAGAATTTTGGTCTCGGTCTCTTCGTAACGATAAATGAAGACGCATGGGAAGGTTCCCGAGGCCACAGTCTCCTGCCTTGTCTTCTTTCTCTCCACTTGGGAGAAATCAAGACTTCACCCCGGATTAAAGCCCTTATCACATTGCATGGCAGTTCGGCTTTGTTTTGGGATTCACTGAGGAAGTCAGAAAGATGAGGCAAACAGAAAGGATTCCTTGGACAATGTCTGCTCTATCCAGGCACAGTGACAAATGAGAGGTCTAGCCTGTGCCCCCACCTTATGCCGTCCAATGGCAAATAGTATTTGTAGCTCCATAAATTTAATAGTTATATTCCTCGGGGCATTCGAAAAAACAAACAAAACCCTTCAGATTCCTTTAGAAAGAGGAGTAGAGTCCGATTCTCGGGAGTATGAGAATAATCTATTCAGGTTCTAATCTAATCGAATGCCCTGGATGGAGCCAGAAGCGATTGGCTCTTGCCCCTATAAAGGGGTGCTGGTCCCGGGAGCCCTCCCCTTCCGGTTCACTCACTTCAAAGGCGTGGAGGCATCGCAGAGGGCAGTAGGGAGCTCCACCAGGTGATCCCCACTGACAACCAGCAAGGTGAGCTTTTTGAGGTTGAGCAAGGCTTGAGGAAGGTAGGTCAGCTTGTTTTTATACAGGAGGAAACCTTGTAGCTCTTCCAGCCTGCGGAGAAGCAAAGGCTCAGGACGGACTCCACATCCCCACCCCCACCCCTGAGGAAATTACAGCGCGCTCCGCAGGGAAAGCCTGCTCACTTTATTTACCACCAAATGTGTGCGACCACGACCTTAACTTCTCATTACATAATTATAATTCTTTTTAATTATGCATAAAACTATGTAGATTTCACTTTTTACTGATTTACTCGCCCATTCAAGTTACAGAAAAAGCTACACGGGACCTAAAAACCAACATACTCCTAAGTGTCTCCTGCGTTTCCCAGGGCTCCTGTGAGAATAAACAGATTTGAGCAGTCCATTTCCTTTCATACAGTCTACAGTTTCTCTTTTTAACATTAAAAAAAGAAAGAAAGCCACAGAACAAAAAGGAATGAAAAAGTGTAGTTTTTTATGTGTTTTTTAAAGTTAATGTTTTTTTTTTTTAATTTATTTTATTATATGTAAGTACACTGTAGCTGTCTTCAGACACACCAGAAGAGGGCGCCAGATCCCATTACAGATGGTTGTGAGCCACCATGTGGTTGCTGGGAACTGAACTCAGGACCTCGGGAAGGTCCTTAACTGCTGAGCCTTCTCTCCAGCCCTTTTTTATGTTTTCATTCATTCACTTACCATGTCTTGTGTAATGCCACAAATGTCTCAGAAACCCCTCTGTCATTTCGAACACAAACAAGTGTCACTTGGCCCCCTTACTCCAGCCAGTGCCAGCATCCATTCCTCAGAGGCCCCAAGAGTAGAGAATGACACTCGGCCTAAGCCACCTCCAGTCTGTAAACCCTAACAGCTCGTTTACACTGAGTGTAACACCAGGAGGACATGAGTTGTTTCTTATCCACGAAGCCCAGCCCACTTCCCAGGCCTGCAGTGAGAAGCCCTATAACAGCAGCACCAATGAATGAATCTGCCTATCGACCTGTGTTACATTGCTAAGACAATGAAGATGTGTTCAAATGCATACATGCACATATGTGTGATACACAATGGAAATTGTCTTATTCTATCATTTCCTAGAAACAAACTCGGGAGAAGTAGTTGATTCCAAAGAATATTGATGTGTCAGCATATCTAAGTGCTAAACGATCGCAGTGTGTTAGTAATTCACTCATATACCTCACCTTAGAATGCAAGTAGCTACCTGTCTATATCTTGGGGCAGGTCACTCAGGTTATTGCTGCTGATATCCAACCACTGCAAATGACACATGCGCAGGACACAGATCGGAACGCTGGAGAACTTGTTTGCGGAGATGTCCACAAATGTAACCTGCTTCAAATTACTTAACTAGAAAAGAATAGGAGAGCATTCTGATTACCCTCAGTGACAGTTAACCCTGATTGGTAACTTAGGAGTAAGAATCGTCACGGAAACCAGTCTCTGGGCACATCTGGGAGGGAGGGACTTTGTACATTGAGTTGACAGTGTTGGGAAGACCCGCCTTAACTGTGGCTGAGCTGCCACATTCCCCGGGCTGGGGTCCTAGGCTACGCAGACAGGAAAAGCAAGCAGAGCAACAGGATCCACCCATCACTCTCGGCTTGACTACGCAGTAGGACTGACTACCTCAAACTCCCACTACCACGGCATCCTGTCAAGATGGATGGTACTCGAAGTGTGAACCAACATAAGGCCCTCCTTCCAAGAGCTGCTTTTGCCAGGTATTTTATAATGTCGTCAAGACATATCACTAGTACACCTCGTGAAAATGGAAACTAAGTTCAACTAATAAGGTTTGGAATAATGTTTCATTCTCAGAAGCATCCATGAGTATATTGTCCGGGAGTTCCAGACTAAAAGAGAGACAGCTAAGAGAGGACAGCGTGGGGACCTGAAGTGCGTGCTCAGCTCTGCACTAGAGTGACATCCGAGGAGCGAGACTGCTCGGGCCAATACAAGGTTAAACCATCCTTTTAATACTTACCGCAACAGTATATGTATCAAGGAGCAGACCCACTATGTGTTTTGGAGCACCTACTATACAGCATTCCCTGTACTTCCTGCTGGGATACTAAAGTAAGCAGCAAACCATGGCTGCCCTCAGGGAGCTGATATTTTCACAAAGAAGCAAAGCAACTAACTCATGGAGTAAGAATTGTCCAGAAATGAAGCGTGAATTTGCCCAGTAGCGTGATGGAGTGGTGGCCAGGGGTCTGAAAGGATTTCGCGGAGGACAAAATTGGCTCTCCCAGGTTGGGAACTAGAATGTGCAAAGTCATAAAAGACAGAGTTCAAGTCTCTTCTTGCTGTTGTTGTTGTTTTGTTGAGATGGGGTCTCACTACAAAACCTTGGCTGTTCTGGAACTCAATATGTAGACCAGGCTGGCCTCAAACTCACAGAGATCGGTGTGCCTCTGCTGGAATTAAACACGCGTGCCATTATGGCCAACTAGGAAGTTCAAGTCTTACAGAGTTTTGACAAGTCTTGAGGAAACCCACATTTGCAAGGGTCCGGTGATATGATAAAGATCTCTTGACCTCTTCTGGCCTCAGTAGCTGAGCAGATTGGTTTCTTCTGTTGTGGTTTTATGCAACCTCTGATCCATCTCTCGACAGCATTAACCGACAAAGAAGGAAATTCCATAAATATAAGAGGCATTTTCTAGCTAGAGATGGCTCAGCGGTTAAGAGCACTGACTGCTCTTCCAGAGATCCTGAGTTCAATTTCCAGCAACCACGTGGTGGCTCACAACCATCTGTAATGGGATCTGGCGCCCTCTTCTGGTGTGTCTGAAGACAGCTACAGTGAACTCACATAAAATAAATAAATAAATCTTAAAAAAAAAAAAAGAGGCATTTCTACATTACTTACTTTTATTAGTGGTAAAGCATATATAAAGCACACTGAAACCAAAAGTTCTATTTGCCTAAAAATCCCAAGGTCGTTATATAAAAGGAGAGAACTTTAATCGAGAAAATTCCCTTGTTGATGATAGATGGGAGAGGGTCCAGATGATTATAGAAGTTACAAACAAACAAACAAACAAAAATCCTAGAAATTTTAGAGACTAAAACAACTAACCTAAAGATTCAGTCTCAGGAAGCTAAGGCAAAAAAGGATTGTTTGAGGCCAGGCTGGGATACATAGGAAGACCTTGACTCAGAGAGAGAAGGGGGGGGGGGAGAAGGAGAGAGAGAGAGAGAGAGAGAGAGAGAGAGAGAGAGAGAGAGAGAGGGAGGGAGGGATCCATTATAAGAGTTTAATATCAGATTCAAAATAGCAGAAGAAAAAAATCAGAGAGCTGAAAGGCAGGCTAAAGAATCTATCCAACATGAAGAGGTTTTAAAGGATGAAATCTGGGAATCGATGGCTCAGTGGTTTAAAGCTGACAGAAGACTGGGGTTCCATTGTCCACAACCACATGTAACTACAGCTCCCAGTGCTGTCTTCTGGCCTCTGGGAGCACCAGAGCACCTGCTGTTTTGCAGAATACCTGGGCTCAGTTCCCGCCAACCACATGATGTCTACAACCATCTCAAAACCAGTTCCAAGGGGTTCCAATGCCCTCTTCTGGTTACTGAGGGTACTGCACACATGATACACATGTTTGTATGCAGGCCAAACATAGACACAAAATAAAAATAAATAATTTTTTTTAAAAAAAGACAAAATCCATAATAGCTTCTGGACATTTTAATCACCTTGTCCCTGTTATCGTAAGGCTTATGAAAATGTTAATACATTAGACAAAGACCTTATTCTAAGGATAAAAATTATATAATGCATATATTTTGTTTGTTTGTTTGAGACAGTGTCTCATGTGGCCCAGGCAAGCCTCCAACTTTCTATGTGCCTTAAGATACCCTTGAACTTCCTGATTCTTCTGTCACCACCTTCAGGTCCTGAAGTTGCTGGTTTATGCCACCAAACTTAGTTTTCATAAAGTTCTGGGAAATCATCAAGTCTACTGAAGGCTTTGCACATCCTAGACAGAAACTCTAACAACTAAGCAACAACCCTAGCCCTAGAAATGCTGATAAAAGAAGTCTCAATTTCACACAAGATATTTTTTATGCCTACTTAGTAGATGATATCTGTCATCTAGAATGGAGATCTTAATTTACTATTCACTGAAACGAAGCTGGAAATGAAGGAGTAAATCTTTTCCCATATGGTCCTAACTGGCTGACGTGGTCCTACAGATAAAACTTCAGAGATGTACTAACTTTGAAAATAGTCATTAGATTCATTCTGTATTCATGGAAAACATGATTTTTTTAAAAATGATCGTCTGATAAAGTGGAACAGAGAAAAAAATGAAGAGTTTTTATCACCAAATAAAACTCAAGGGATATCTTGTGCTCTTAGAAAAAGGACCATAGCATCCTGCTAGGCATGGTTGTTGCTTACAAAGCCGTCACAATGCGCTGGATTTCCTGAGCACTGCTGAGTGGGAGACAGTATTTGGTAACTCAGCTCACCCTGAATGAGTTTGGTAATTGTACAGTCAGGACGCAGCATCCGCTGCTCAGATCTGCGCATGCGCTAATGCTCCTGTCACGACTCCATCTTCAGACATTCAGAGTGGCGGTGCGTTGGGTTGTCTTTCTCTGTCTTGCTCCCATGTCCCTTATGCAATCCTCAGACTGAGAATCTGTGTCTGACTGTGTATCTGACCTCCATTCACCGTCCCAGTTTACGACCTTGACGTCAGTCACAGGCATTTGGGCAGTCCTTTCTTTTAATTCTCCAGACTTCACAGATATACAGTGGACCAAAACTCCATTTCAGGATATCTCTACCACCTATGCTCAGATATTCTTCATACGTTATTCTGTGCTCTCGATTTTATCCCGAGGAGACCATGAGTCTACATTGTATCACTACAAATTTTTCTTTCTGGAAAGTTCATGTAACATTCTTTTAAGTCTGGTATTCTTCAGATTCTTCATTTATGTCATAATGTATAGATAAAGTTGGATGAGTGGTTTAATTTTCCCAAGACCATTTATTAAATTATTATTGTTGGTTATTAATTTATTAAATTAATAAATTATTATTATTATTGGTTGTCCTTTCTCTAATGAATTATCTGGGTGATTCTGTTGGAAAGTCAATTGATTGTAAATATAATATAGTTGGACATAGTGACCCACACCTTTAATCCCAGTATACACTGCAAGTTTCAGGCCAGCCAGGACTACACAGTAATACTCTATCTCAAAATAAAATTATAAGGGGGCTGGAGAAAAGGCTCAGTGGTTAAGAGCACTGACTGCTCTTCCAGAGGTCCTGAGTTTAATTTCCAACAACCACATGGTGGCTCACAACCATCTATAATGGAATCTGATGCCCTCTTCTGGTGTGTCTGAAGACAGCTACAGTGTCTTTACATAGATAAATATTTTTATATATGTAAATATATTAGAGATCTATCTCTGCAATCTTGATTCTGTTTCATTTTTTTCTGTCTTTATTTTAATTCTTTGCTGTGACAAATAACTCTTTGTAAGTTTTGAAAATGTACTCTAGTTTTGCCCTATTTCAACGTTGCTTGTCAACTCATATTTTCATGTAAAAGTTAAGAACCTAGCGATAAAACAAACAAACAAACAAACAAAAAATACAGAGCACTTTATGTCATAAAGCTAAATAAAAACAAGTCACTGGACAGACGTGCTGGATTCTTACTTCGAAGGGAAGCTCCATCAGGTCTAGATTCCCAGAACAGTCCAGCCTCTCTAGATTCTCACAGTCTCCTAGCTCGGGAGGAATATTCTTCAAACGGTTGAAACTCACATTGAGTTCTTTCAGGTTCTTCAAGCGACCTGGCAACACAAAATGTTAACCTCTGGTAAGAAGGTCCTTCCAAGTCTTTTAAGAACGGAAACAAGCTTGGTATGGTGGCACAGGCCTTTAAGCTCAGTGCTCAGAAGACAGAGAAAGGCAGATCTCTGTCAATTTCAGCCCAGCCAGATCTACAGAGTGAGATTCTCAGAGGCAAACAGAACAGAAACAAATCTCAGGGGTGAAAACTTCATGAATTGATCCTGTGGAACTACAAAGCCAGAAAGCTACATAATGAACCGGTCTATCTCTAAAAGAAATGTGAAGGAAAAACAAAGCAAAACAAAAAAACCCAAAAGCAAAACCAAAAAACAATAAGAGATGTGCAGACACAAAGCAATTCTATGTCTGTCTTTTGAGCGCTCTTTGTTAGGCACTTCCGGCTTTAGGCGAGCATTCCAGGGTAGGCGCTGGGTTTGGGATCGGTTTCACTTCCCTAGTTCTTTCATCCTTGGTGACACCAAAGTTAAGGTGTAAATTACTTATGTTTCTGGTGCTGTAATAAAGTATCATGACCAAAAGCAACGTGAAGAAGATAGTTTGTGGTTGCAGGGACAGCTCAGCTCGGTGATTAAGAGCACTGACTGCTCTTCCAGAGGTCCTGGGTTCAGCTCCCAGCATGCACGCTGCAGCTAATAACCCCCTGTAACCCCATTTCCAGGGGATCCAGCACTCTTTTCTGACCTCTTCAGGCACTGCATACATGAGGCGCACAGTCACATGTACAGACAAAACACCGATTACATAAATAAAATGTTTAAAAATTGAAAGGGACAAAAACAAAAGGCTTATTTTGGTTTATGGTTCCAAAGGGAGAATCCATAATGGCAGAAAGGTCATGACGTAAAAGCAGAAGCAGGAAGCTAGCTGATCACATGTCCTCCCACTGCAGAAAGTAGAACAAGTCTATAGACCCTCAAAGCCCGCCCCCCAGTGACGTACTTCCTCCCCCACCCCCCCGCAGGGCTCCACTTCCAAAAGGTTCCACTTCTCCCAAACAGCGCCACCAACAGGGGCCAACATTTCTTGCTCAAACTCCCTCAGGGTGTGAAGGAGATTTGTCCTAGCTGAACCACAGGCCCTGACTGTGAAGATCGCTGCAGCTCCTAAGATAGCAGAAACTGCGGTGTCCTCCTGGTAGACTCCAGGGCATGAGCTAGATACAGAAATATGCACAAAGCTCAGCATGTGTGATAAATAACTAAAAGGAACACATAGTTTACAGATCACATTTAATGCACCAGTCACCCGTTACATCTGCATTCTTTCCCCTATGATATGCCATGCTTCCGAAAGAAAATGTAAGTCATATGTATAATCAAGTGGGGTCCAAGAGAACAGGACATTTCCAGAATGCTCAAAAAAATGCCGTATTCTAGTTCTGACTCTATTTTAATCATTATTTTATTTTGTTTGTATGTGTATGCCTGTGCACCACATACATGCAGGAGTCTTTGGTGTTAAAAGGGGACATCAGATCATCCCTGAAACCGGAGTTACAGGCAATTATGAATTGCCATGTGGGTGCAGGGAATCAAACCCAGGTCCTCTTAGCTGCTGAGTCATCTCTCCAGCCCCCCTCCCCCCAATTCTGATTTTTGTTTGAAAATATAAGCAGCCAGCTCCAACCTAAAAACTATCATAAGAATAAATACACAATAATATTCCGACAATCACAAGAACTGAATAACAGAATGAGGTGCCCAATACCTCCGTGTTGATTAATTTACCCAGCCTGTACCTCACAATCTCCATGCTACAGTTAAAGAAATACAAGAGTTGGTTGGCCAAATGATGCCCCAACTCACACACTGGCCTCCCGTGATACCCTTGCTGCTCCCCCCCCCGCCCCTGCCCCACTCCAATGCCCATCAGTGCTGGCGGCACATGAGAGTTTTTAAAACACCAGTGCCTAACTTGGGTTTGGTGATGCGTGTCTGCTTGCTTAGTACTTAAGAGGCTGAGGCAGGAGGATCAGCATATGGGAATCAGAGGACAACTTGCAGAGGTCAGTTCTCTCCTTCCACCACGTGGGTGCTGGGCATTGAAGTCACTTGTCAGTCTTGGCAGTGAATACCGTTATCTGTTGAACCATCTTGCCAGGGTACCTTGTAATCTTCCCACACTACATACAACAAAGTAACAGGCCAGACAAGGCATCTGACAAACTGTCCAATGAGATTGGGACCAGTCCCAGGAGTGTTCAGCCTTTTGACATTGGGACATGACAATGTCATCTCCCAAAGTTCAAGAATCAAGCAGTAACATTTTTTTTTAAATATCATGGTGTTTGAAGTAAGCTTTTGATTTTGTCTTGGACCATATTCATGGATTTCCTGGGCCTGGTGTAGCCCAGAGCTGGACACACGCACACTAGTTCCGAAGCCCCCAAAAGAAAGAAAGACAGCAATAATTATTGTAGTCTTCATTTCAGAAGTTTCAACCAGAAAATGAAACAACAAAAATGATTAAAGGTTGGCCAGGCATAGTGGTGCATGCCTTTAATCCCAGCACTCGGGAGGCAGAGGAAGGCAGATCTTTGTAAATGCAAGGACCACCTGGTCTACAAAATGAGTCCAGGACAGCCAGGGCTCTGTTACACAAAGAAACTTTGTCTCAAGAAAACAAAAACAAAAACAAGCAAACCATTATTAGATGTTGATCCATCAGGACGACTAAGCTAAGGTAAACATATCAATGGAAGACTATATAGACCCGACAATGATATATTTTATCCTACCTTTACAATAATCTTTTGTTATTAACAAGTCTCTGCCTCCTGAGTACCCGGACTAAATAAACAACTGCCCCACCACACCCAGCAACAAAAACTTCGTAAAGTATTGCCCACTCATGTGACTTCAGCAACTGCCAAATATCTATCCATGCCGAGTCATGCAGGTCAATCGTGGTAGCTCATGTCCCAAAGGGGACAAAGCCAGGGTGGACCGGCAGCTCTGGGAACGGATACCGTTGAGGAACACCCAGGAGGAGGAGGAGAAGGAAATAGGGTGTTTGCACTCTGTGACCTGCCGATGACCCGCCTACTAACCACCAACAATGATCAGAGATTCCTGCCGAGTCACCTACCAATTTCAGCTGGAAGACTCGTGATTTGGTTTCTTGGCAAATCCAAAATTTTCATCGCTTGAAACAGCTCAATGTACGTCGGAATGATCTGAATGAGAGTGTTGTGAATGTGCCATTCTTTGAGGTGTGTCTGTTCCTTTAGGGAATCAGGTAGCTCCTGAAGCAGAAAGAACAGCATTAGTCAGAGGCGGCTCCTCCGTATGCACCAAGCCTGACAGGCCAAGGATTTATTCAAAGTACGAAAGGCATGCGAGAACATCAGAGCCAAACTGCAGCCATTTCTACAGAAGCCAATGGCGGTTCTCATTAATATCGCAATAGCAGATCAGCCTTATTTCAACACTAAAATCAAATCCTAGTCAGGTCTCTTGGTGAAGACCTGGAAGTCCACTAGCTTGGGAGGTTGAGGCAGGAGTATCATAAGTTTAAGGCCAGCTTGGACAATTTAGTGAGAGCCTGTCTCCAGATATAGCTAACTATACAATTTAATGTATATAGTTATCAGAATAAGGGAAAAGGCCTGGGTTCAGTTCCCAGCACCCACATGCTGGTTCATTACCATCTGTAACCCCAGTCCCAGAGGATCCCACTCTTTCTTCAGGTCTCTGTGGGCAAACACATGTGATACGTTTACATACGTGCAGGCAGAGTATCCATGCACATAAGATAAAAAGTAAAATCTCAAAACAATTTTAATAAAAAGGTAACCTTCCTGGGGCTGGAGAGATGGCTCAGTGGCTAAGGGCACTGACTGTTCTTCCAGAGGTCCTGAGTTCAATTCCCAGCAATCGCATGGGGGCTCACAACCATCTGCAATGGGATCTGATGCCCTCTTCTGGTGTGTCTGAAGACAGCTACAGTGTACAGTGTAAAAATAAATAAATAAATAAAATAAGCTGGGCATGGTGGTGCACATCTTGAATACCGGCACTCAGGGGCAGAGGCTGGTGGATTTCTCCAAGCCAGCCTAGCCTACATAACAAATTCCAAAATAAGGAAACAACAATAACACACACACACACACACACACACACACACACACACACACACACACACACACATTCTGGTTCAGCAAGATGGCTCATTGGGTACATACCAAGCCTGATGACCTGAGTTCAGTAGATGGGCACCATTTGTGTACCTACTGAGTTCAGTAAATAGGCACCATTTGTGTACCTACCAATCTAGATGATGGAAAGTATTTAAACTCTAAAGAAAGTAGCAAGGAGGCTGCGTGGGATCATCTCAGTCTGAGAGAATTGTAGCTCGCAGATCATTCACTGAGGTAATTCTTACCACAGCCCCATGTACAGAAGAGGGGCTGGGGTTCTGGCTCAGGCCTGAAGCCATAGATAATCCCCAGTACTGAAAAAAAGGAATTGAGTTTTTTTTCAATGCATACAAATGAAATATTCACCCGGCCAAGGCTAAAGCTCAACCTCAGCCATAGCACAACCACGGGTGCCCATTTATTACAGACAGACAGACAGATGGGCAGGCAGGCACCTTGACTCACCTTCCACTGTGTCCCTGAAAGCTCAAACACAAACGGATTGCTCCGTTTGTTTCTGTCCTTGACTCGTGCACTCTGCCTGATGACCGAGTTCCTCTCTATCTTTTCCAGGATCCTTGCACTGGTGTCCACGAAGCCATTCTTGCAGTACTCAGCCTGGGGCACGCCCTTCCTTCTGCACTCCGCCACAAAGTCCCACTCCTCTTTTATTCTAAGACAGGAAGCAGAAGACTAGTTATCTCCTGGGGAAATGAGCAGCATCGATCCTCCACCTCTTTGGAACTTTGGGCTACCTAGGCTTTGCCCGGTCCTCGCCTTCCTGCTGCCAGGGATGCTGGAAAATCCAAGATTCTTTTGAACATCACTAGTCCCTATGACTAAAAAAGATGAGCTGAGTTTGATAGAATGTTACCTATGCCTTTGCTTAAAGAGTGGTTTCTTCTAAACTATTCCAGTGTCATGTCTGCCTTTGATCCCACATACCCACATTTCTGTGGATGGTTCCCTAGATCTGTCGGCAAGGGTCACCTTCTTGTTTGTTTTGTTGAGTCAGAGGCTCCTACAGCCCAGCTGGCCTTGAACTCACTTTGCATGACCTCAGATCCTCCGGTCTCCACTTCCCAGATGCTGGGATTACAGGCATATGCTGCCTTGCTCGATAAACATCCCCTTCCTAGTACTGATAAGAAGCCACCTTAGATCTCATGAAGGTTCTGTGTCTAGCGTTGAGCTGAGGGGTCAGGAGGACTTTAAGTAATTACCACATCTCCAACTGTTCCTATCTCTGGAAGAACTCTGAGGATCACGAGTTCAATGCCACCCTCTGAATCACAGTTGGCCAGAGGACAACTCAAAGATGTCATTTCTTTCCCTCCATCACACAGGTCCCTGGAGATCAAACCCGGATCCACGGATACAGCATTAACGGCCTCTTCCTACAGAGACATCCCCCTGCCTCAGCTTTTCATGCTTCTGAAAGCGAATCTGAAGGCTGATCCAGGCAACAGAGTGAGGGGGTAGCATCTGAGCCCTGTGCTGTTTCTGTATGTAAACACAGCCTGGAATGCCAGCACTGCAGACCAATGAGACACTGAAGCTCCTTCTCTGTCACACATGGAGCTCAGGGACACCCATGGTCACTCAGACCTTGTTCTGAAAACAAATGGAGCTGATGACATGGCTCAGCAGTGAGGACACTCTCTGCCTAATGACCCACGTTTGACAACCCAGAGCCCACAGGGTGGGAGAGAATTGACTCTTGCAAGTTGTCCTCTGATCTCCACAGGTTTGCAGTAGCAGAGGGCACGTGAGCACACACCGAATTATTCCTTTTAAGAAATAGATTGCTCTTTCTCTCTGCCCCTATTCCCTTCCCCCATCCACGTGCTCATGGCCGGCCTCTACTTCTCCTCTTCTCTCTCTCTTAATCCCCCTCCCCATGTCCTGAATAAAATCTATTCTATACTAAAAAAAACAAAGAAAGAAGGAGAGAGAGAAAGAAAGAGAAAGAAAGAGAGAAAGAATGAGATTATACATTGATTGACTGATTCATACTTTACACTTTTTGTTGCTAACATAAAGGTAACAAACACACACACACAAACACACACACACAAGTGCACACCTTTAATCCCAGCACTCAGGAGGCAGAGGCAGGTGGATCTCTTTGAGTTTGAGGCCAGTCTGGTCTACAGAGCAAGTTCCATGGCAGTCAGGGATAAACAGAGAAGTCCTGTTTCAAAAACAAAAAACAATAAAACCCCAAAACCTTCCACCACATGCCCATTGGAACTGCCTTTGAGGTGAGTTAGCCAGTCAGAATGTTGTTTTGCCTTTAACTACAAGCACTGCTTAAGAATTCTGGTTTTGGTTTCTTCACAGAGAATATAAGTTATAGATACAAGCAAAGCCTTCTGAGTGCACAGGCTTGGCATGTCATGTCACCTACCATAACGTCATCGCGTTGATGTGACTGCATGCTCACATTGACCGTAGAGTTTTTGAAGTATAACCTTCTCAACTTAGTGGGGTTTGATACGTCTTATTTTTTTTATGTATTTATTTTTTAAAGATTTATTTGTTTATTTTATGTATGAGTATACTATTGCTCTCTTCAGACACACCAGAAGAAGACATCGGATCCGATAACAGATGCTTGTGAGCCACCATGTGGCTGCTGGGAATTGAACTCAGGACCTCTGGAAGAGCGGTCAGTGCTCCTAACCACTGAGCCATCTCTCCAGCCCCTACATTTTATTTTTATTGTGTGCATATGCATATGTACGTATGTATGCCATATTTGTTTTTGTTTTTCAAGACAGGGATTTTGTGTAGCCCTGGTTGTCCCAGAACTTGCTCTGTAGACCAGGCTATCCTCTAACTTAAGAGGTCCACCTGCCTCTGCCGCCTGAGTGCTGGGATAAAATGTGTGCTCCATCAGCACCTGGTTCCACGTTTGTCTATATGAATTTTCTTGGATGAAGGCTTTGGATTCCCTGGCGCTAGGTTACAGAAGGTTGTGAACAGGCCAACCTGGATGCTGGAACCTGAATTTGGGACCTCTGAGAGAGCAGCAAGCACTTTTAATCGCTGAGCCATCTCTTCAGCTCCTCAACATAGTGGTGTGTGTGTGTGTGTGTGTGTGTGTGTGTGTGTAGCAGGCAGAAGCTAAAATGCATGAAAAAAGTGCTTAGCAGGAGCACTGGGTGGGCTAGTGAGCAAGGCCAGCGAGCACAACTAAGTGGCCTCTACACTGTTTAGTACAGAGGGATTTCTGTACCGCCTGTCTTCCTTGTGCCCAGCACAGTGTCGGGACAGTAAGCAATGCCTCACAACTTTGGGTGTGTCTGTTCAAGTGCTGATGCTACAGCACACAGGTCACGGTCTGTGGAGCAAAGTGGCCTGACAGTTGGGGATCCCAGGGAAAGAGCCCCCTCCACCATGACACACAGCCACCTGCCTGAAAGCCCACTCCCACCAAGCTCAAGTAACAGGCACCAAAATGTACTTGTCCAGAGCGCTCTTCTCCAGCCTTTCCGCCTCCTTCTTCTGCCATGCTCTGTGCTTCTTGACACGAGTTTCCCATAAGGCTCTGACCACGGAGATATCAAACACAACCACTTTGTGTCCCATTTGGGGAGCAGCATAAAGTTACCTATAATAAAAAGATACATGTGTCCACTCCATATGCACGTAGACTGGTAGACTGGGCTTTTCAAACATATATTTTGAAGTGTGTGTGTGTGTGATGTGTATGTATGATGTATGCGTATGGTGTGTGTGTAGTATATGTATATATGTGGTATTTGTGTGTGTTTATGTGTGTGTTGTGTATGTGTGTGTTATGTATGTGTGTGTATGTGTGTAGTGTATGTGATGTGTGTGTGTGTGTAGGTGTGTGCATGTGAATAAGTACAGGTACCCAAGGAGGCTTCAGCTTCAGATTCCCATGGAGCCCGAGTTACGGATGCTTGTGAGCCGCCTGGTGTAGGTACTGGGAACCAAACTCAGATCCTCTGTAGAAGTGTAATTTCTCCATGGATATTGAATTTTGGTTGGCTGGGGTAAGAGTGGGTACCTCAGTGTCATCTGTTTCTGGTGGACATACACAATGAGACACAACAAAGACAAGGAGAAATGATCTACATTTCAATAGACAGAATCTTACTGCTGGGGTAAAAGAAAAATTAAAAACAACATAAAACCCTCACTGTGTTCTTCCACCATGAAGGATCTATAGCTCAACACCAACTCCCAAAAACCTGTCTTCTGACCTTCAAACTTATGGCATGGCGCATGTGTGACCAGCACACACACACACACACACACACACACACACACACATACATACCACACACACACACACACACATACACACACACATACACACACACACACACACATACACACACACACACACACACGCAAGCACCAGCAGCAGCAACAACAACAAAAATAATAATAAATAAAATTTTATGTTAAAATAAAACCTTTTAAAGGGGCAGCCAGAATGCCAAAGTAAAGCCAACTGTACCTAAGTAGGGTAAGAAGCTGGGAGAAGCTTCCTGGGGTGTAGGTGGGGAGTGGGGTGAGGAACCACATAGGGCTACACTCGCAGATCAGATTACTTTTTAATTTATTTTGTGTACATACATGCTCTATCTTCATGTACACCAGAAGAGGGCATCAGATCTTATTATAGATTATTGTGAGCCATCATGTGGATGCTGGGAATTGAACTCAGGACCTCTGGAAGAGCAGCTAGTGTTTTTAACTGCTAAACCATCTTTCCAGCCCAACAGATCAGATTTTTAAACTTTCTTCATTGCTTTTATGTGTAGGTGTGTTCTGCCCGTATCTATGTCTGGGTACCATGTGCATGCAGTTCCCATAAAAGCCAGAAAGCAAAAGGATGAATGGGGTCCCTCCACACTTTCCACATGTCCAGGCTATGGGGAGAATATCAGGACATCTGCACACAGGAAGATAGTTCAGCTCAGCACGTGACTCAAGACACCTGAGCTGAGCAAACTGCCAAGGAGTCACAAGAAGAAAGAAGCCAAGCAGAAAGTGTGGAGAATTGGCAAGGGACGGGGCGGGGCTGGTGTTGAGAGTGAACAGGGACACACCGTGTAAGTGTAGGTTTAGTTGACAATCTTTCCGTGCCTCCACCCCCAACAATCGGAATAAGTTCTGATGGTGTCAGAATCGTTTTACAAAAGCACTGGCTCCCCGGAGCCAGAGGGCATGACTGGAAAAATGTGTCCCCTGGCACCAGAGCTCAGGTCTCCACTCAGAAGTCACACGCCACGGGGGAGGAGGGGAACAGTCAGGTCACCCAGCCCTCTGCCTAGTCAAATGATAAACTGGTCTGTCAAGGGCCTAAGGGGCTGGAGGTGAGAGGTGGGTGCCTCGGAGCATCATGGGAAAGATCTGGAGGGGTTAGGAGGAAGCCCAACATGTCTCCCACAGGATCCCACAGGAGGCCAAGCCATTTCGACACTCCCTCTGTGGGAGTCAGAGAGAGGCAAGAGCAAAGGAAAGAAAGGGAATGAAATTTGGAGAAGAGAGAGAGAGAGAGAGAGAGAGAGAGAGAGAGAGAGAGCTGGGAACACCTGAGTACTCAGAGGGACAGACTGATTGCTTGTGACCCGTCTTCATTCAGGCAGGAATGAAGAAATCCTAAAGAGAGAGATACGTGTGCCTCTTACCTTTGACTATCAGACTAGGAGACAGTTGACCATCTCCCTAAAATTGAAGTTTCTCCCAATAATGTCACTCTCGGAGAAAGAAAGGGATGGGATCTGGCCCCAGCTAAAGGAGGAACTTGTATCTCAGAAGAGTTCACACAGTTCTGACAACTGGTCAAATCGTGCTGCAGCAGAGATTGGAGCCCTGACAATGACCATGGGTGGGATCAAGACAGTTTATCTGTCCTTAGCATCTTACTTACCATCTAAACCTCAACCTCGTGGTGACTGTCACAATGGACTTGGGAGCAGAGCCCCTTGGAACATCTTGTTCTACTTCCAGTATGGCCAGTCTGGGTCTCCTTCATCTCTCTACTGTTTGACTGGCCTATTAGGGTGACCCTACCTTATTGCAGCTGGGACCCAGGTTCTGTCCCTAACTCTGATGACATCCCAACTGCCTCCCTGTAAGTTCCCCAGGCTCTTTCTAGGTGTGTCCTGTGTGGGAAGATGGCTGGTCATCTTGCTCCAAGAAAATGCCTGTGGCCAACAGAAACCGAGCAGGATAGGGGTGAGGGGTCTGGGGCGTTGCTGTACCCCACATCTAGAAGGCAGATCGAGTTTTCCAGTAGAAACTTGGGGTAGCCAGAGGCTAAAGTTTAAAGTAAGATTAGAATTGCCACCAACTACATTTCAGATGAATTATAAACCTTATCACATTTTATGCCGTCAGGTCCCAGGTTTTCCTTGGGACCTTTGGCTATTGTTATGGTAATTCGTTTAAGCTAGAAGCTAGAGAGACAGAGGGCACAGAAAGGTCTAAGAGGACAGGGGCTGAGTCAGGTGGCCCAGGCTGGACTCCTGCCTCCTGGTTTACTGGCCACATGTCCCTAAGGATAGAGCAGCTGGATTCTCGTGTGGGCAAAATACAACCATAGCACCCAGCTCCCTTGCTTAGTGAGGAAGCACCCTGTGATCATTGGGTCAAACGCTGCTTAAATGGGACCTGCCACACAGTAAGGCTTGGGGGGGAGGGCCAATTATTTAAAGAAATTAAGACAGACCATTGGTCATCAATTAAATATAAGACCTATACAAGAAGTAAGAACTAAGGTGTGGCTCAGCTGGTAGAGTTCTTGCCGGACATGCAGGAAACCCTAAGTTCTTTCCCCACCCCGGGCTACCCGAGACCCTGTCTCAGAACAAGCAACCAAGCTGACCCACCAAAAGTCCGTGGGCATTAAGGGGCTTTTCCCCATTCGACTAGATTAGCGGATTCTACACCCTATGCCCTACCAGCCAGGAAGCCACCGCACCGGGGCTGTTTACAGAGCGGGACAATTCTCCTTTGTGTCTCCAATTACTTTGCCGGCCTTGTCCCAACTACACCAGGGGGCGCGCGAAGCTTTATGAAAGGAAAGACCACTTCCCCAACTCTCCCTCCCTCCCTCTTAGTTGTCAAGTATATTTTCCACGGACCAGAAGAGGACACAAACAAAGTTGATTTATCGCCCCCTTGGACAGCAAGTTAGAGTTCATTCTTAGACACCGGGGGAGGGGAGGTCCTCTCGAAGGAATTCAAAGGATTCCTGAGGACCTTGTCCCTTCAACAGACTGAGGGCGCCTGCGCGCCCCACGTGCTCTCTGTCTCCCCACGCAAGTGTGGTTCTTGAACTAAGCCTGGTCCTCTCCGTGTGCTTAGATGGTGGCCGACTGGAGCTCACCGCACACCTGGTGAGGTCGTAAACAGCCAAAGCGCACACCACGGGCGCAGCGTCCGGTCCCCTAGGCAGCCGCAACGTCCCCCCCCCCCCCCCCCGTCCCCCCAGCTTTTGTGCAGTGGCAAGACAGGCGCTCCCACCTGCCAGCTCCCACCCCTCCGCCGCTGGGGCCAAGACCACCCGCCACTCACCTCCTCTGTGCGAGTGGGCGCTGACAGTCCCCGGTCCCAGCCTCCACGCTGTAATCCGTTTTCGACGCTGTTTACAGCCGCAGAGCAACACCCCCTGCGGAAGGGCTACCGTGCCTGTGCGCTAGCTAACAGGCTATATTTGTAAGCGGATAATATGATCTGGAGGACATGTGCTGATAAACTATCTATCTATTCTATGTGACTCAGCCTAGCAGGAGACAAAACAGATCTGGTCAGGGAGGGCTTGGCACCCGGGCACAGCAAAAATTATTAAGTGAGCTGGGCATGCAGGATCCCCTGCGCGCTTCCACAGAAGGCTGGCTCTTCCCAGCAAGGAAAGAACAAACAGGGCCAAGGGGAAAGTGTTCTGAGGTCTCAGGACTAGAGAGACAGGATTAGGAAGGCCCTAGGAAGAGATCAAGGATATTAAACGTTTTCTGCAATGTTTGGAGCAATACACTGAAAGTCTAGATTTCATCCTCTTTTTTTTTTTTTTTTTTTTTTTTTTTTTTTTTTGGTCTGTTTGCTTACTTGTTCGTTGTATCCTTAAATGAGTTAGTTTAGTTTTTAGAGAGTTTGCTACCTGGGGAAATAGTCTTGCAGGCAGACACGGAAATGACGCCCAGTAAATAATGGAACGCCAATCTACTTCCGGGAACCCAACTGGTTATAAGAGCAAGGGCTGCTCACACACTTTGGTTTGAACCTGGAGTCCCGGAGCCGCACCATTATACCTGAACTTGGGAGGCAGAGAGTCGGGAGAGCAAGGTCGTCCTCATCCACAATGGTTCAAGGCCAACCCAGGCCAACTACCGTCACGTCCCATTTCTCCACCCCACACCCTGAGGCGGGTGCAGGAAGATTAGAAATTTAGGCTCAGCAACATATGAAGTTCAAGGCCAGTCTGGGCTACTTGAGACACAGTCTCAAAATTAAAACAAAACTCCCCAAAAGCTGAGTGTGTGGTCTCATGCCCTGTAATCTCAGCATTGCCCAGTGAGCACGACGCCTTGGATTCAGTCCCTAACATTGTGGGGATTCTGTAAACCCCACCCCACAGTTACCTGGCAATAACCAGGTATGCTCCGCCCCAGTTACCTGGCACTATAAAGGGGGCTCTTTGCCCCTCATCTCTCTCTTGCCCTCTTGCCCTTTCTTACCCTCCTGCCCTCTTGGTCTTTCGACCTTGCTCTCCCCCCTCCCCCTCCCTCCTCTTCCCATTCCCTTCCCCCCCCCCTTTCCCCATGTGCTCACGGCCAGCCACCACTTTTTTTCTCTCTGCCTCTACCACCCTCTTAACTCTCCTCCCCATGCCCTGAATAAACTCTATTCTATTCTATACCATCGTGTGGCTGTTCCCTCAGGGGGAAGAGATTACCAACATGGGTTCCCCAGAAACATCTCCCTTGACCCCATGCCTCCTCGATACACCTCCATGAAGCATATCCCCACCCCCACACACACTCTTTATCTTTTTCCTAACATTGGTGCCAAAAACAGAGACATCATCTTTATTCTAATAAACATTACAAGGATAACACTATATTTGGAGAATATACTTATACTAAAAATAATAGCAATTTGTCATTAATCTGAAATTTACATCACCTATGGTTTATCTGCTAAATTTTACACCAAGCTGCCAGGATCTGGTTCAACTACAGAGCCAGATAACCATATCTTTAAAGTTTTACTGGATGCCAACAATGTTGGCTCATGACCACGTGATTCCAAACAGGAATTAGCATAATCTGTCCCTGTGGTAACCAGAACAGCTCCAGACTGATACAATCTGGCCAAGTACCTCTGCCCCCAGAGGTCCTAACTCCCAGGCAAGGTCCTGGGGTCTGTTTCTATGTGTTTTCAGATTGCCTTCGATGCACAGTTGAGAGGTACTTTAAAATACAAAATGTGTTTATGTTTATGGAAGGAATTGTTGGTACTGCACTAAACTCACTTGTGGAGATTGCCACATCACTGCGTTAGGCTTATCCAAAGAGACCTTCCAAGTTGAGGGAGGGCAAGCAGTCCATACCTGTCACCCTAACTCTCAAGAGGTAATGGCAGAAGAGCCAGAGATTCAGGGCTATCCTAAGCAACTTAGCCTGGGCTATATAAGACCCCGTAGAGGCACACAAATGCACACACAATCTTGCGGCTTCCAAGCTCCCAGGATGCACCAGGTAGACCTGTGCCCTGTGCTGTTCACTTTCCCGTGTGTCCTCAAAACCACAAATCGCCCAAAATATACACTGATAACAGTTTCCTCAAGACTAGCCCCAGCTGGGGTTCATGAGGATAGTACCTTTTAAGGCAGTGTTTCTCCACCTGTGGGTCATGACCCCAGGGAGAGTACAATCCTTTCACAGGCGTTGTCTAAGATCGTAGGGAAAACACAGATATTTGCATTACAATCCATAACGATAGCAAAATTACAGTTATGAGGTAGCAACAAAATGATTGCATGGTTGGGAGTCACCACACCATGAGGGTTGGTAGCATTAGGAAGGTTGAGAACCACTGTTCTTGGGTATTCATCTCAGCTCTCAGTCTCTGCTAAAACATCGTCCAGAGAGCAAGGTTCTGCCTCTCTGTGAGGTTCTACCCACAAGCACACCCAGATAGACCAAAGCTTTATTCAGGTAGTCTGAGACTGCGCCTCATACAGGAAAGTGAGTCTCTCTTACACACACACAACACACACACACACACACACACACACACACACACAAGAGAAAGCTTTCTTCCGGGAAAATCCCTGATGTCCCTCCGCTGACCTCCCTCCCTTTATGATATATGTAGAGAAGAATGAAAAATGTTATAAACACTACCTTCCATTTCAAATGACCATTATTAAATGGTTCTTACTGGTATGGGAGCAAGTGGCAAGACCTCTTGGCTCGTGGCCTCATATCTGCAGGCTAAAACTCCTCTGGACATTCTGGGCTGATGATCGCCATCAAAGGTCATTGGCTACACCCCTGAACTGTGTGCAAATATGCTATGCAGCGACCTCAGCTGCAAAACTTCAAAGGGTTCATCCTCACTGTCAACTTGACTGGACTTTGGATCCCCCAGGAAACAAACACTCCTCTGGGGTGTCTGTGAGGGTGACTGAGTAGAAAACCCCTGTTCTGAACTGGAGTGGCACCATTGGGTACACTAAGTACCAAGGAATAAGTGAGCAAGCACTAGTCTTCTCTCCAAGTCCTGACTGTGTACACAACACGACTGCCCACAAAGTTCTTTAAGGGCTAGTCAGATGACTCAGAGGCCAGAGGCACCAGGCTGGAATCTGACTATTGAGTTTGCCCCTGAGACCAACATGATAAAAGAAGAGTGACTCTCAAGCTGTCTCCTGACCTCACCTAGTCACTGTGGTACACACATGTCCTACACTTACACTCATGTACACAAATTAAATGCACAAATCAATAACATATAATAAAAAAAATCTTAATAAAAGTGACCAATATACTAGGCTGACCTGGGATCAACTGTGGTAAAATATCTGCCTCAAAAATTTAATTTGGGGGGCTGGAGAGATGGTTTAGAGGGCTGGCCACTCTTCCAGAGAAACCAGGTTCAGTTCCCAGCACCCATGTGGCAGCTTTCAACTGTCTGTAACTCCAGAGCCAGAAAATCTAATACTCTCATAGCAACGCCCACAAAATAACATTAATGTTTTTAAAGACTTAACATTTTTAAAAGGTAACCACGTCTCACTATTAATTCACTGTTTTACTGATATATTAGAGATATACTGGGCTAAACAAAATAAAACATCAATGCAAATTTCCCCTGTTTCTCTGTACTATGTTAAGTGACTTCTAGAAAATTTAAACCATTACATATAGAAGGCCAGTATGAACCTCAACAATAACATAAAGGCAGGCATAGTCTCGCTTCTTTTTTTAAAGATTTATTTATTATATATAAGTATACTGTCGCTGTCAAGGCATTGTCAAGGCAAATTTATTTATTTTTAAATAAATCTTTTTAAACAACCAATAATCAAGCGGGGCCTTTATTCCCAGTACCTTTGAGGCAGAGGCCAGCCTGGTCTACAGAGTTCCAGGACAGCCAGAGCTACACTGAAATCCTGTCTCAAAAAACAAAACCAAACAAACACACACACACAAACACACACACACACACACACACACACACTTCTGTAAGCCAGAAGAAATCCGAACTGACTTTTCACCGGGGAAGACACATGTTAATGTGCCTGGAACATTTACACATAAAACATCTACTGGCTGCTCAGGACAGACTCTTAAATTTGTTTCTGAAGACAGCTTGGACCAGTGCCCAGGCCCCCACCTTGCATTTGAATTACACTCATTTCAAAATCCCTGAGAGCTGTGAAGAATGCCGGTGAGCAGTCTGCTACAAATCCACTTAAGATTCACCCTGAAACAACATCCTCCTTAGATCTTGGGAAAATCTTCCTAATTGTCTCCTGGGGGCCTGTCTGCCAGCCCTTCTGCTGAGGCCAATTAACTTTCACAATGTCTGGGAGCAGTCAAAACGCAACTGTCTCCCTCCCTCACCAGGAGTTAGGGGATGCAACGAAAACAGTATTTGGCTTGTCTTATCTAGAATGGGGAAAAGAGCCTGCCCCCCTGGGCAATTTCTGGCTCCAGGCTGTGCCCAGAGCCCAAAAGGGTTGGTCCATAAATAGCTAATCGGTTTGATTGGCAAAAGAAAAAATTATGTAAAAGAGTTGAAAAGGTTGTGGGGAGTGAGGTGGCTCAGTGGGCATAGGAGCATGTTAACATAACCAGACCGAGAATCTTAGCTCTATCTGGGGGACCTACATTATGGAAGGAGAGAACCAACTCCTGCAAGGTGCTCTCTGATCCACACACACATACCAGGCATAGGCAAACACACATAAATATGCACAGGATAAAGAAATAGAATTGTAAAAACCGTGAGCGCACACACACATCTAAAATGTAAATCAAACTACCCTCTGACACATTTCCCAGGAACTGAACCAAATCATCTGTGTTGGCAAACTCTTTAGAATAAGAAACCCAGCATATCAACAATGTCTGCAACTTCAGTGCGTCTTTTTGTTGTTATTGTTTTTCTTCCTTTTTGCTATTTTTCTAGACTGGGTTGAAGATGGGTGCGAGGAGGTATTATCTTCCTGGCCTGATTCTCAGACGTCTTGCACTAGCCCCTATTTTGGAAAGTAGGGCCTGGTCTTCATGCTTCAGACTGCCACAAGTGGCCCATGTCCCTGAGTTAGTTGGCTCAGGAAGACACTGAGAAGCTGAGAGTTCTGGGAAAGCAGGCTTTATACCTCCTAGTGGGAACCGAGGGAAATAGTGTGAAACACAAGAAATTAAGCAGTTTAGTTTGCCAAGATAAACTCTGGATTGGGGCTGTGGTACCTCACCTGAATCCGCTCTTCAGTAGGAGACAAGGTTCCGGGAAGGACTTCCCAGAGCAAATGACTGGCCTGCACCCAGAGAAGCGAGTTCAAGGGCACAGTCAGACCCACCAGGTCATAGGAACACAGTGAACACAGGAACATGGATACCAGTAACACAGCGAAATATACAAATCCAAACATCACAGTACTAATTCTTCACATCTGGAATCAGCAGACTCCAGCTGTTTGCTGCAGTAGGTGTGGACAAGTCCAGAGAGTGGGGCTCTGTACACAAGGGACAGGGGTAGGATTCTGAGAAAACACTTTGGAAGCATTCATGGATTAAACAAGCAATTCCAAGGGCTTGGTATTTACCAGGACACACTCTCAAGTATCCCCAAGTGACACATGTAAAGGAAGTCACTGTAGAAAAGTGTCCCACCAGGATAAAATAATTCCTTTAGCCTACATAGGTAGAAAACTTAGGCCACACCGAAACAAACCGGTCCCCCTCCTAATCCCTTCAGCCTTCCTCCGGTCTGTATGCAGGAATGTGGTCTTTCCGACCCCTTCGGATTGGGTTCTGTTTGTCAAGGTCTTGGTGAAAACAGCCATTTGCTTGTTAATGAAGAAGAAGCCAAGGCCTTCTAGGAAATAACAGGTTCTCCCTCACCCCACCCCTCCCTCCAGTGTTTCAGGAATTGGCAAAGTGGCTGAAAGCTCAGTGTGAAAGGGGCTGGGAGGAGGTCGGGGGAGAGGTTAGAGAGACTGGGTGTGTTCTGAATTCCTAGGCACTTCTCGGTCTTCCCAGAATACTACAGTGGAAGTAAATCACAGTGGAAACCAACGTGGAAGGTGGGGGAGGGTTGCTGCTTTTGTTTTGTTACTTTGAGATTGGGTCTTAGCTGTGTTCCGTGATACGTGCTTGTATTCTTAGAATTTGGGGCAAACGGTAGCAGGAAGGTCGCTGAGTTTCAAGTCAGCCTGATCATGAGACCCTCAAAAGGAAGAAACGAAAAGTAGTTTTGTCCTGTAGCACAGGGTGGCTTTAAACGCACCCTGGAGGCCAGGCTGGCCTCTAGATCACTTCCAATTCTCCCAATATATATATATATAGATTATATATATAATCAAGATGTATCACTCAGGGGTGTGTTTGTTTCTCTGCGGGTTGTGCCATAGACCCGGCATCTAGCAACAGAGAGACACAACTCCACCAGCAAGGTCAAGAACCCAGTGACCCCCAAGAGTGCTTGTGAAGCCACTGATTTAAGTTTCCGACAGCCGCTCGCCCCAGCGCCCACCAGCTGGCTCACTCGGGCCTGAGCTTGCAAATCCAGATTCACCCCACCCCCGCCCCGACCTTGACCTTGCTCCACACCCAAACAAGTCTTCGGCAGCCGTTGGCGCATCTTCCCTAGGTACCCAAGCTTTCGCAGCTTTCTGCACCCGGGAGTTCCCGCGAAATGATGAACGCAAATGCGTTAACATTTGGCCGTTACCCTGGCGGTGGTGGAAGCATGCTAATCCCAGAATCCAGGAAGCAGGGCCAGGCAGATCTTTTGGGTTCGAGGCCAGCCTGGCCTAGCGAGAGGAACTTGGTCTCGGAAAAACAAACAAAACACATTTTGACAAAGAAGTAACTAATACTTGTTTATTTACACTGGGTGTTTAGACTTTCCCAACTGATTACTTTCGAGTTTGAACACCTTGGTAGAAAAACTAGACTCTCTCTACAATGCCCTTTTTCAAAAGAAATGAAAATTTGCATATAACCAGGCAGCACGAGTTAACCAGTTCACCTTGCAATTTCAGGGCCTAGTAAAGGGTGTGGGGCTCCCGTCTCCCCGCCCACCTGAGGGTCCTGCCCATCACCTCCAGATTCCAGGGAAGGGAAGACGATCCCTCAGAGGCCCTTTCTCTATCGCAAACCTTTATAAGAAGAAGAGGCCTCATCCCCCACTGGCCTGCATGGAGAACTTGGCTGGCTGTTAACTACCCCCAGACTCACCCGGACGGGCGCCTTTCTCATCCGGGATATCTTTCTTTTTAATCTGCTATTTTCATTTTGTGAACTAAAGCCATTTGCTAATACTGTCTTTCCTGTATTTCCCTCCAACATTTTTCCAAGCCGTGGAAGATGGGCTATTTCTCATCCAGGTAAGAACTAACTTTTTCATTGCTGGCGATAGCCGTCCGAAAAACGTTCACCTCTCTGATTCTATCTTGCTTGAACCTTAAAACGTTGCGGGCGACATCGCTGCTTTAACTGAAGAACCTGGAATGGTGCGGACAGATAACACATACAACTTTTCCATCGACTTGTTCTTTTTTAAAAGGTCTTTATTATATATTAGAACACTGACGCTGTCTTCAGACACACTAGAAGGGGGCATCGGATCTCATTACAGATGGTTGTGAGCCACCATTTGGTTGCGGGGAACTGAACTCAGGACCCCTGGAAGAGCAGTCAGTGCTCTTAACCTCTGAGCCATCTCTCCAGCCCTGCCATCGACTTTTTAAAATACCAATTTTTAATGGTCAGTGTGTGTGGGTGTGTGTGCGAGCGCACGTGCTTGGGTGCGCACACTCGTGAGTGGAGATTAAACGATGACCAGTGTGGAATCGCACTCTTTTTGACTCCTAGGCATCCAGCTCTGGTTGTGAAGCACCTTCTGGGTTCATCCCACCCCATTCCTTCTCTTGCATAAATAATATTAATATTACAGCCGAATTAAGACTGTCTCTAAAAGTTCATAGTAGAGACAAATTTAATGCTTTTAAAAAAAGCATTAAGAATGACAAACTGAACTTGGAGTCATTTCAAATGACAGAACAGGTTTTTCCCTGTCCTGGGCATCGAGCCAGCGCTTGCACGTGGTCGGCAAACCCACTCCAGCCCCATCAACACAGCCATCTAAAAATTTATATATGCAAAGCGCTGAGGGGAAACGTGCAGCTTGTGCAAAACAGAATTTTTTTAGCTATTTAATTTTATAACTGTTTAAAATTGTATATGTGTAAGGGTGGTGTCTAAGGAATATACATGACAAAATATTGGATGTTGGGGACTTGTTTTAAATAGTTAATTCAAAACACAGCGCTTGTTCTGAAGAGTAGATGTTTATTCTGAGCCATGTAGGGAAGGCCATGGCTTGGGAACATGGACTCATTGCCTTAAGTGAACATGGACGAGGGAGGTTATGTGAACTTCTTGGTAGCCACAGAACAAAAGAAAGTATAAATCTAATTTTATTTATTTATTATGTATACAGTGTTCTGCCTGCATGTATGTCTGAACCCCAGAAGAGGGCACCAGAGACAGATCTCATTTTAAATGGGTATAAACCACCATGTTGCTGGGAATTGAACTTAGGACCTCTGGAAGAGCAATCAGTGCTCTTAACCGCTGAGCCATCTCTCCAGCCCCACATGTCGCATTATTACTATTATTATTTCTATTTTAATAATTATTTAGGACTGGAGAGATGGCTCAGTGGTTAAGAGCACTGACTGCACGTCCAAAGGTCCTGAATTCAATTCCCAGCAACCACATGGTGGCGCACAACCATCTGTAATAGAATTCAATGCCCTTTTCTGGTGTGTCTGAAGACAGTTACAGTGTACTCATACATAAAATAATCTTCTTTTTAAAAAGATTTATTTAATGTTTATGAGTACTCTGTAGCATCAGATCCTGTTAAAGATACAGAGCAGTAAGACTTTATGAAGGTGCCTTTCAAGCTCACCTTCATAGCTGTGCCTTCGAGCTGAAGCCTCCACGCTCCTGCTTTGTTTTGCTAACTGATGTCTGATTTCCTTCTCCTAGTGTGGTTTTACTTGTGGCCATTTCCAATGCGTTTGAATTCGGACTGGTTGCTGGTGAGTTTTGTTTGGAGTTCAGGGTTCTTTTGTTTATTTATTCCTGGGGCGGGTCTTCAAGACAAGGTTTCTCTGTGTAACGCTGGTTGCCTTGGAACTCACGCTGTAGACCAGGCTAGCCTTCTACTCCCAATCCGGAGCTCTAGGATTAAATGCCTGTGCCACCACTGTATGGTTGGGGTTCAGGTTTTTGAAATTGGATGTCATGGGACCTCTGCTCTTCCTGCCTCCTCTCATCCCAGTTCTACAATATCCAGTGAGCTTTGTATACACACACACACACACACATGTGCATGAGTGCACTTTTGTATTGTGGTAAAGACCTTGTACCCTAGGCTGCCTAGGGTTGATCTTGAACTCCTGATTCTCCTGCCTCTACCTCCCAAGTTCACTACCAGATCTGAGGGTTGGTTTGTTTGTTTGTTTGTTTGTTTGTTTGTTTTTGACCACCAGCTTTTGTTGCCAATGTTGTTCTTGTGGGACTGGATTTAACCCAGGCTTGGTACCTATTGATGTACTTCCAGATTACCCCCCACCTTCTCGGAATTGGGATTAAACCTTAGTTTACTTAGGACACTGCATTGGGCTCTATCCTCAGCCCTTAGTGTTTTGGGACAGGGCCGCTCGGTCTTGCCTCTAACTGGATCCTTCCTCCTCCTCTTCCTCCTCCTCCAGGCTGAGGTCATAGATAAGTGACTGTCACCGCACTTGTTGGTGGGTGGTTTGGGGAGGTGTTTTTTTTACGAGCACCAATAATATTTCATGTGGCATTTGTAATGCAGGAATGAGCCGCCGTGAGGTGGCTAGTCCGTCTCCGAGAGACCTCACCTTCAGAGATAACAGCATTTGGGACCAGAAAGAACCTGCAGTCCGCGCTCGGTCTTTGCAGTTCGTGCCTTCCGTGGGGATACAGAGCAGTAAGACTTTTGCCTTAATCCTCTGTCATGGCTCTTGACACACCTCTTTAATCGCTGAAGGGACCCTTTAGCGATTACCCCATGATGTGTGAGCTAGCAGCTGGATGGGTTGTACTAGCTTAACATATAAAGGTGAAAAGATGTATGTGAGTGAGTGAGTGTGCGTGCGTGTGTGTGTGTGTGTGTGTGTGTGTGTGAAACATCCCCGATAATCCAGTTTCTCTCCTGATGCCACTTCATGCTGGGACCTGGTAACCATTTGACCATCAGACTGGCTAACCAACCTGGTCCAAACACAAAAGCTTTCTCCCTGAAAGGTAGAGTCGAGTGCTACAGGCCCCTCAGAGTACTCTGGGGAGTGGATGCCAGACCGCTAGATAAACCTTTGCTTATGGGCTTTTCAGTCCTCCACCTGCCCCGTGACCTCTCTTACATTTCAGGTAAGACACTTAATAAAACTTGCTGTCTCAATGGAGGGACCTGCATCCTGGGATCCTTCTGTGCCTGTCCTCCTTCCTTCCATGGGCGAAACTGTGAACACGATAAGCGCAGAGAGTAAGCGGCGGTGGAAGGGAACAGGACTGGGTGGTGGGGAGGGAGGGAGGGGGGAAGGGAATTTCCTGACCGTGTTGTCTCTTCTCTCTCAGGCACTGTGGGTCCGTCTTCCATGGCACCTGGCTGCCCAGGAAGTGTTCCCTGTGCCGGTGCTGGTATGGCCAGCTCCACTGTTTGTCTCAGACCTTTCTGCCGGGCTGTGGTAAGCAACTGTCCCTCTTCCTTTAATCCTGTGAGCTCCTTCAGATGCCCAGGGGACTCCGTTCTACCTCCTGTTCTGCCAGAGGCACTTCATGGCCTGGTAGAACCTACCAGCCAGACCTCATAAGAGCTCCAGGGGCACACAGCCTAGAATCAGTGTTGGGTGCGCTCTTAGATACTCGGTCGTTTGGAAATGCTCCCTTAGCTAGAAACCCGGGGGACGGAGTCTGTAGATGGGCATTGGATGATGAGGCTTGTGGCTACTTCTGATCTTGTAGGTAAGTGTACTGTCCTTATAGTCAGGCCCCCAGCAGACTTCTGGATCTTGTAGGCAGGCATGAGTTTAGGCAGTGAAGACAGCAGGGTCAACAGTTGGAGGGAATTCTTTTAATGACTGAGCATCTCCACCTTTCAGATGGTCATGTGATGGACCAGGACCTCAAAGCATCCAGGACTGCGCGGCAAACACCATCTGTACCAACCACTTTTATGCTAGCTGCCGTCTGCCTTTTTCTAGAAATGAAAGCATAGGTGATGGGTGAATTCCAGGCCAGTGTCATACGAAGGTGTCTTTCATCTTTAGTGCTCCTAGTGAATGCCTAATGTTGCCCCTCAACACACTAGCTAGGCCTTACCTCTGCACGGCCCCTTTATCCATGTGCTGCCTATAAAAGCCATGGTGTGTGTGTGTGTGTGTGTGTGTGTGTGTGTGTGTGTGCGCGCGCGCGCGCGCGCGCACGCACACCTGCCAGCCAAGTGCTGTAACTCTGGGTTACATCCCTAGCCTGAAAACTACTCTAAAAATGTGCTGTCTGCCACATCCTGTGTTTCTGGATAAAAGTCACTCTCTGACTTTCCTTCCTAATACTTTTAAACAGTTCTGGAGATTTTTTTTAAAGATTTATTTATTTTATATATTTGAGTACACTGTCGCTGTCCTCAGACACACCAGAAGAGGGCATCAGATCCCATTACAGATGGTTGTGAGCCACCATGTGGTTGCTAGGATTTGAACTCAGGACCTCTGGGAGAGCAGTCAGTGCTCTTAACCTGAGCCATCTCTCCAGCCCCCCCCCCTTTTTTTTTTTTGAAACATGGTCTCATTTGAATGTAGCTCAGGTTGGCCTTGAATTTGGGATCTTTCAGCTTCCTGAGTGGGGTAGGAGGATCTCAAGGCCAGCCTGGTCTACATAGTGAACCCCCGCCTGAAAAAGGAGAAAGCATCCTACAAGGGAGTTGTAGAATACCGAGGGTCTGCAGAGGGAGCAGCAGTTGGGAGGAAGCGACTAAGACTGGGGAAACAGTGGATTGATTGATTGATTGATTGATTGATTGGCGGATTCTTCCATGGGTACCGAGAAGAGGATTTAAAAGCTAAGTCCTTCTGCCAAGCATGGTGGTGCACATTAATAAAGGCAGCACTCGGGAGACTGAGGCAGGAGGACTATTAAGAGGTCATGGCTAGCCTGAGCTATGTACTGAGCAAAGACTGGATGGCAAAATCCTCTTGCAGGAAATCCAAACATCTCCTGCAAAACTAGGAAGGCTTTCTCCAAGCTGTACAATTGTATCAACTGTTGTGGGGGAAGGAAAGTGTTATTGTAGCAGCGGTTAGCCAGATTATAAAAGCACATACTGTCAAGTCGGTTTTTGTGATATATTGTTCATGAATGTGCACAGTAAAAATGGCAACTCTGTTGATCAAAATGTGAGTAGTGTCTATTTCTAGGTGATAAGTTAAATGTTGTGGGTGGCCTTTTCTTCCCCTTCTATGTCTAAAACATTCAAATTGTTATGATGAGAACATATTTAATGTGTTTTCATAAGGAACATGGTAACTGTATCACACAAGTCAGATGAACACCAAGAATCTGGTAGATATTCAAATTGGTTTTTCTTATTTTTTTAAATAATTTTATTTATTTATTATATGTAAGTACACTGTAGCTGTCTTCAGACACACCAGGAGAGGGCATCAGATCCCATTACAGATGGTTGTGAGCCACCATGTGGTTACTGGGATTTGAACTCAGGACCTTTGGAAGAGCAATCAGTGCTCTAAACCACTAAGCCATCTCACCAGCCCCCTTTTTCTTATTGTTTTGAAACATGGTCTCACTTTGAATGCAGCCCAGGCTGGCCTTGAATTTGGGATCTTCCCTGAGCAGAAGGCTCACCAGTCTGTTTATGCAGTGCAGAAGACCAAATGCAGGCCTTTGTGTGTACTGTGCAAACATCTGTCTGCCGAGCTATATTCTCAGAGCCCCAAAGAAGCACCAAAAGCCGGGTATTCTCACTCAGACCTATGATCTCAGCAGATGGGAGAATCACCTAGGGAGATTCTGTGGCAGGATCCAGCTTGAGATACACTTAGTGGGACTGTGTTGGGTGCTGGGGCAGGGGACTGGGGTGAGGTTGAAAAGATGCCTCCATGGTTAAACCTTCACTGACTTGGCTCACAGCCACCTATCACTCCATTGGAAGGGATTCACAGTCTTGTGGTCTCAGACACATACACACATAATCACAAAAACTAACAAATCTTGGGGCTGGATTAGTACTTGCTGTTCTTACAGGGGACCTAAGTTTCAGATCCTGGCATCCACATGACAACTCCAATAACTCCCATTCCAGGGGACCAGGTGCCAACTCCTGACCCCCAGAGGCACCAGGCACACATGCAGTGCACTTACATGCAAAAAATGCTTATGTGCATATAGGTAAATAAGAACTTTAAAAACAATGCTCCTGGCCTGGAGAGATGGCTCAGTGGTGAAGAGCACTGACTTCTCCCAGAGGTCCCTAGTTCAAATCCCAGCAACTACATGGTGGCTCCCAACCATCTGTAGTAAGATCTGATGCCCTCTTCTGGTGTGTCTGAAGACAGCAACAGTGAACTTAAATATAATAAATATTTTTAGAAAGGAAGAAGAAACAATGCTCCCATTTGCACTGGTGCAACTCTTTGCTGTGTGTTTACGAGGACTGTGCCTTATCTCGTGCCCTGTAGTTAGTATCAGGGTATTTTTCCCTCCTGCTCCCATTACTCTTCACCCTCAGCCTCTGATGACTGGGTCTCAGTTTGATCTCAGATCCCTGTGATCTGAGCAATGAAGTCATACGGCTTTTATCTCTTTACATCTTCCTTAGTTCACTTAGCATGTCAGTAAGCGCCAATCACGAAACATGCGCAGTGTGCACATGCACCAGACAGGCACATACAGATCTTGTAAAAAAAAAAAAAAAAAAAAGGTACAGAACAATTGGGACACTTTACAAGTGCACACACATGCACACAAAATAGATAGATATGAAAATGACTTAGAAACAAAGCTTCATGGTGGTGCACACCTTTGGTCGCAGTGCTGTGGGCACGGTTCATAGTTTTTGTTTGTGAGATTTCTTTGCGGGCAGCTTGCTCAGCGGTGTTGGAATTCTTGACTCTCAGCCAGTGAGAGATGCAAACCAGAGCTGGGAAATGTCGGGCTTGTGACCTTTCTCATGTCCCTTTAACTTTTACTTGTGATCATGTTGGGAAAGACAGATAAAGGGGTTCAATCACTCGCGCACACACACACAAGTTAATCTTCAAGAGGCTAACAGGAATGTCTGGTTTTTATAGAAGAGTTGGGTTTGCTTAGATGACAACAGGCAAACTAGTCAGGCCTGTGATCCGATCTGTCAACTGATGTCACACTTCTAGAGAAGTTACCACCACACTGGTTCCCATGAGATGATCCTCGTTCACTCCTGCTTCAGGGTCTGTTCCCATCATGAGATGCCATTGAGTGATCTCATTCCGGAGGCCCAGCTGTTTCTTGGGGGTTTGATTGGGGAATGGGGTTTAGTGATCTCCCCTGTCACAATCAGTCCTATCTTCCCTGGAATCCAAGGTAACTGCGGAAGAGGGTGAGTCATGGGAAAAGGGAAACCTGGAGACAGTCAGAGCAGATGTCCGGCCAAACAGTGGCAAGCCCTGAGCAAAGAAGTCTCAGGTGGACAGAACAGAGGTAACATTAGTTTCCTCTTTTATTTTGGGGATTTGGTGCCCTGGCTGTCCTGGAACTTGCTCTGTAGACCAGGTCTTAAACTCAGAGATCCGCCTGCCTCTGCCTCCTAGGTTCTGGGATTAAATGCAAGTGCCAACAGCATTCTCTTAATTTTGTATGTGTGTATATCTGCAATGTATACCATGCCCAAGGAGGCCAGAATAATGCATCAGATC
This sequence comes from Micromys minutus, assembly GCF_963924665.1. Classification (NCBI taxonomy): domain Eukaryota; kingdom Metazoa; phylum Chordata; class Mammalia; order Rodentia; family Muridae; genus Micromys; species Micromys minutus. The sequence goes on along the minus strand of NC_137956.1, from coordinate 40,854,146 downwards.
CCCTACTGCTGGAGTCACAGGTAACGTTAGCTGCCATGTGGTTGCTGGGAACTGAACCTGTGTTCTCGGAAAAGATAAGAACTGCCCTTATCTGCTGAGCCATCTCTTTAGCCGAAAGATTTATTTTTAATTATATGTATGTTGGGGGAGTGTCCATGTGCGTGCAGGGACCCTTGGAGGCCAGAGCAAACAGATTCCCTGGACTAGAGTTCCAGGCAGCTATGACGGATACTGGGAGAGAAGCTCAGGACCTTAGCAGTCGGTGCTCTTGACCGCTAAGCCCCTGAGGTTTCCTTTTTTTTTTTTTTAAATAAGTTTTTTAAAAGATTTATTTATTTTATGTATATGAGTACACTGTAGCTGTCTTCAGACACACCAGAAGAGGGCTTCAGATGCCATTAGAAATGGTGGTGATTGAACTCAGGTCCTCCACTAAGCCCCCCTCCCCCCAGGCTTCCATTTTTAAGTAGCCGGATGGGAGAATGTCTAGCAGAGCCAGTTTCTCTGTGTTCAATACTGCCATAAGCCCACCGAGGAGGAAAACATCTGTCCGCGACCAGAGGCTTCCCAACAGCTCTACTGACCGTGAATACAGAGACCGGATCCCAAAGCTGCAAAAATACCTGAGTGTAGCTCAAAAGCTGTAAGGTCCTGTGTGTTCAGGAACCCTACCGTGCCTGCCCGAAAGAACTGGACGTCTGTCTGAGAATGTTCATCCCCTTACATTCAGTTCGAAAGCTGTAAATTTTGAAAGGCCCTGACTTACCAAAGTCAACAGAAGCTCACCAGTCTTCATTCTGCTGATGGTTGGTATTTCTCATCCTTTGCTGTCTTCGTTTTCTGGTACTTCTTCCTCTGGGGTGGGGGAGGAGCTATTTACCTCTTACCCAGAGTCCCCCAACCCCCATAGCCATTCTTTTTGGCCAAACAGCAGCCTCAAAACTCAAAACCCTAGTTTACGGGCCCAAGTCTTTTAGGCTTAAGCGTGGTCATAGAAAGAACCCAGCTTAGGTTGGCATCACATTTTGTGTCCCCCGCCTGCCTCTGGAAGCTGCTTCTCCCAGGCAGTAAAGCTCTGAGGTTGCAGGTTACAGTAAGTATTAGGTTTGTCTCCTTCAGAGCACGCACATCCCACCTGAGCCCAGCCTTTCTGTGTGTGTATAGCAGTACATCTGTCACTTCTCCATTCCCTTGCCATACCTAGTGAGGACACAGAAATACCGATAGTATATAAATAAAGACTCTAACCCCAGCTCCCTCTCCCATTAGGACAATGGGGTCCTCACTCTGATGCTATGGCCCACCAGCTGGAGCCTTCTTCCCTAGGCTACAGCAACAGCCATACAGGATTCTCTTGAAGCTCAGACATGTTCTTACAACACCAAATTAGTTCTCTCTCTAGGCATTTCTCAAACCCCAAACTGTTGCTCCTTACACCAAAGGGTCCCTTTTGTCCCTTATAAATGACTGTTTCTTTAGAGCTCTCTGTCAACACATTACTGGACTTAAAGACTCCAACCTCACTCTCCCTCTGCTCCACCCCCTTTTCTCAAACACCAGCATCAGGCTGGTCACAGGGCTGCTCTATGGGCAAGCTGTGTCCCTCGGATCCCATAGATACGCTTGAGCTAACATAACTGGCCTCATTTGGAATGTCTGGAAAGACCTCAAAGTCTCTTGCCCAAAATAATCTTCCCCAAACTATTGCCAAAGAATCTTCCCTGTTCTCAGTTTTCTTCGGGGAATGACCTGGAAAACTCCAGAAGACAGGCTGGTGTAATCCAGTCAGCTTACTAGCTGTGTCTACCCCAGTAGCCAGGCAGGGGCTGCTTATCCAAAGGTAATCGAATATGAATCAGATTTATAGAGGGCTTGAAAAAGGTCAGGACAAGAGTCGTACGAGTCCTGCCCCATTGCTTCTGCAACTGCCGTCATTCCTCAGCTTCAGTGGGGTCCTTCAAGACAAGTGACCAGGAGCCCGGACTTCCAATTCCCTACATTTTCATATACCATGTAATGACTGTCATCCCATACCACTTGGAGGCAGCGGTCAGAGGAAGGTCATCTTTAAGCCACCTTTTTACAGAATCCCCAGGTCCCATGGCTGTGTTGTGGGGTCTCGAGTACACAGGAAATGGTGCGTACAGGTCTGTCCTGATGTCTCCGCTCTCTGTCGCGCTCTGGCTGGTCTCTGCCTGAGAGGCCTGTTCTCCTCACTCATCGCCCTCTCCACAATGCAGCACATAAGTTACCTCCACGATGCTCTGATCAAATCACTAAAGAGATGCCTTTGTGACCAAGCCTGCTCAGTCAGCCAACGGGGTCTCCAGCGGCGGAGCGAGGATTAAAAGGAAAGAGACGATTAGACTAGACAGACGATACTGTACCATGACCCCAGCTAGTTCTGAGGCTAAGAGGCGGGTTTAACTTTTCCTAGTCTGAATCTATACCATTTTAATTACATGCGAGTAATAAAATCAGTTCTAGGTTAAGGAACAAGCAGGACAGTGAACACAAACAGTCAAGGAACAAGCAAAGCCATAAACAAAGTCCAGTGACCACTGTTTCTAAAGGCTTATCGATATCTGAGCCCACGTCCCTGTCCTGGCCCAAAGTCACATTATTGCCTGAAGCCTACTTCTTTGTTCTGGCCTAAAATCAGATTCCTGCCTGAGCTTACTTTCCTGTCCTGGTCCAATGCAGATTCTTGCTAAGTGACCCCAAAAGCTCTCCACACATTTGGGCCTATAATTTTTTAACACTTGTCTATATGTCCAATTATTCATTTATTTTAGGGTGGGGAAGCATAAATGCCTCAGGTCTGAGGATAACTTTTGTAAGTGGGGTCTCTCCCCCTACTATGTGTGTCCCAGGCAGTGGGTCCTCAAATTATGTTGCGAGTGTCTTTAGCCACTGAGCCATCTCACTGGCCCTGGCTCATGAACTGAAAGGATTTTTTGTCCACCATAGCAGGTAAGGCATAGCGGAGTTTGTGGCAGTGCCCCCGCCTCACACTGATTTCTGCTAGCTAGGCCCTGAAGTTGTCACACCCTCCCCAAAATCTCAAAATAGCAGGAGAACAATTAGTGTGCAAAACGTAAGTGGGAGGGAGACATTTCACAGCCCAAACATGCTGTCCCCTAGGCTTACGTGAAAACTCCCATTGGCTAGTCACATATTTTACAGATACCATCCTATGTATTTCACACCCTCTCTGACAAAAAAAGAAACAAATGGCTGATGAGTCCTATGTAAAACATTTTGGGGGCCCAGAGGAAACGGCACCCACCCCCTGGAACAGTAGAAAGGACTGTTGTCAATCACTCGGAAGGCCTGTGTGCCTAGCTCTGGGGAACCCTATGGTCAGCTCCCCCGACCACACCCCCAAACCAAGGCAGCCAAGCAGAAGCTAGGGATGCCCTGTGGGCTCTTGTAAATACTATAGTTGTCACAAAAGTAACTTTACCACGACTGGGGACGTAGCCCTGTTGGTAGAGTCCTGTCTTGGCATGCAGAAAACCTAGTGATGCATGCTCATAATCCCAGCACTCGAGAGGTAGAGGAAAGAGCATCAGAAGTTCAAGGGTGTTCTTGGCTACAATACCAAGTTCAAAGTCAGTTTAGGCTCCAAGAGTCCCTGCCCAAGAAAGCAAGGACATTGCCAAGCAGCTAAGATCCACTGAGGAGATGCGTTTCCCCCTTTCTGCCCGATTTATGCCTAAGGGGTTTTGACTTTGCCTGTGAAGAATCTAAGCATGGCCAACAGTCAGTTCTTGCATCTCAGCAGCAATGCAAAACATCTTCCTCTGAGTGGCCTTTTCCAGTCCTACTCCAAAAGCCAGAGACAGCCTTTCCTGGACTTCTGCTGTATCTGCAGACTGGGCTGCAGTTGTGTTTCTTGCTGGAGCTCTGTGCCCAGTACCACATGACCTCAGCCTGCATTCAGTGTTTCCTCACAAATGGCTGCCTCACAGTCTCGTCCGTGTGTCGCTGGCTGAACCAGGTTGCCATTTTCCCGGAACCCACCACTGATGGACAGCACTCTGGGTGCAGGCCTGTCTCGCTGGCTGTGTTTTGCTTGACCCATTTGGTGGAGAGTTTTTTGAGCCTGGTTGTCACCTCCCATGGGGCTGTCCTCTGTCCTTACTATTTATTTCTTTTTCCCTGTTGCCTCCACATCTAAAAACTCTTCTGGTAGCCAAGAGTGTCTACTGTGCTGAATACAAATGTTTCAAATCCAACTGGCCCCTGGCAGTCTCTTGAATTTTCCTTCATCATTTTGGGACAAGCCATGGTAACAAATTGGAGCTGAATAAACCCCCTATTTCTAAGAAGGAAGAGCAACTGGAGGGATATATGCCCATAATAACAGGCACGTCGCTGTCTGGCAGGGTCCCCTCTGAGACAGAAGCTCTGCTGGCAGCCAAAGCAGCTTTATTCCTAAATGGCTTTTGTGGTGGGCATCTCAAAAGACTGTGGCATCTGCTCTCACTAAGTCTAAGGACCGTGTCACTTAGCCTCTTGCAGTTGGGCAGAGTCCGAGAAGAGAGTCCTTGGAACCCTGAGGTCCCCACATCCACGAAGGTGAGTACAAAGGACTAGAAACTAACAACTAACAAGGCATCACAAAACTCCACATTGCTCCCATAGCGATCACCTGAAAATACAGGGGGCAGAGGACACCTCCACTGAAGCCAACAGGTCAAGCACCAGGGTGGATTCCACGACACCTTTTCTCCTTGGAGAAATGGCTGATGTCAGGGTTTGTCTAGGGCATGAGAGGAGAAACTGGAGCCTCTCCTGCTGAAATAAGGAAGTGCTCAATGGAAATATATCAAAGGATCAAGGGAAGGAAGCCAGTGTGAGTAGCTCTTACAGGCCACATCTGGGACGAGTTGAACATCAGAACAAAAGGTGACAGTAACTATAGTAACTCACTAAACAGTGCTCTCGATAACTAGTTGGCTATTTAGAGAGATACAGCATCACTAGGAGAAACTGTATATCACCTAATAGGAGCTGGTAGGATAGTTCAGTCCCATGTGGAAATAAGTACATGAGTGTGGATCCCATGTACAAAAGCTGGTCTTGCTGACACACACCTGTAATCCCAGTGTGTGCAAAAGCAGACAGGAAGATCCTGATGCTTCTGACTAACCAGCTAGTCTTGACAAATCAATAAACTCCAGGTTCAGTAACAGACCCTGTCTCAAAACATGGTGGCACATGCCTTTAATACCAGCACTTGGGAGGCAGCAGCTAATGGATCTCTGTGAGTTCAGGCCAGCCTGGTCTACAGACTCCCTGTACAGGACAGCCGAGGCTACTCAAAGAAATGCTGTCTCAAAACCCCAAAAACACCATCAAAGCAAAGAAACAAACAAAAGACTAGAGGTGGTAAGTTTAATGAGGCCCAAATTAAGACATTTGCTTGGTCTCTCAAGATCGCTCTGCCAAGTACTCAGAAATTAGAGGCAGAAGATTTCGTAGAACTGTCAGGTGCTAATGTGTCACTTCGTCCAAACTAGAACAAATGGCTGTCTTACACCCCACTATGATGCTTAGCTTCTGTCAACTTAATTCAAACTAGAGTAACCCGAAAAGAGGAAACCTCAATTGAGGAATTACCTCCATCAGACTGGCCTGTGAGCGTCTGGGGGACATTCTTTTGCTTAATGACTGATGTGGAAAGGCCCAGCCCACTCTGGGTGGTGCCATCTCCCACAGGTGCACCCCTCCCCCCCACCCCTGATCATATAAGAAGTCAACCCAAGCGAGCCGTGGACAGTAGGCTAGTAAGGAGCACCCTTCTGTGCTTTCTGCTTCAGTTCCTGTCTCTAGGTTCCTGCTTTGAGGTCCTACCCTGACTTCCCCCAGTGAAGGGCAGTTGTCTGAAAGCACAAGATGAAATAAACCTTTTTCTTCCACAAGTTGTTTTTGCTTGTGGTGTTTATCACAGCAGCAGACAACACACCAGAACCTCCAAGCTAAGATATTGCAGCCAGAATAATGTCACCTCCATGGTACTGATAGTTGATGTCCCTCCCAAGGCTGGTTTTGACCAGAAGGATGCAACAATGATAAGCAGTTTGAGAAGCACTCTAAAAACAATGGCCTGAAGCCTTTAAAACGTCAGTGTCGGGAATGAAAAGGAAGTAAGAAGAAGAGATAGGAGAGAGAGAAAGGGAAGGAGAGAACTTTCTCTCTCTCTCTCTCTCTCTCTCTCTCTCTCTCTCTCTCTCAAGATTTATTTATTTCTATGAATACATTGTAGCTGTCTTCAGACACACCAGAAGAGGGCATCAGATCCCACTACAGATGGTTGTGAACCACCATGTGGTTACTGGGATTTGAACTCAGGACCTCTGGAAGAGCAGTCGGTGCTCTTAACCACTGAGCCATCTCTCCAGCCCCTACATTTATTTCTTTATATATGTGTGTACCTGTGTGGATGCACACATGTGGAAGCCAAAAGACAACTGGCAGGAGTCGGTTCTCTCCTGTCTTGTGGGTGCCAGGGACTGAACTTTGGTTGTCAGTCCTCAAGACAAGAGCCTTTCCACACTGAACGGTCTCGCTGGCTTAATCGTCCCCATTGCACAAAGAGCAGTGACTTACTATTATTATAACTGTAGAACTAATTGGTCTGGTTTACCTATTGACAGGAGAAAAATACAAAGGTACAGATAAGCTCCTTCCAGAGAGGTCTGTTTTAAGGACAGAAATCATTACCAGAAAAAGGAGAGGGTGCGTGGGTTGGGGAGAAGTCCAAACAGAAAACAGGGCTAAAGAATAAATGAATAGATTATATTCCCAGAAAACAGTGTAAAAGAACACCCTAACTGCATTAAACCATGAAGGAAGTTAATTTTCACACTACACATGAATTCCTAAGACTGGAGCCTCTGGGGTTTTCTCATTCTGAAGCTTAGCAACGGATTTAACCACATGGATCTGTCTTCCTTTAAAATTGGCCAGTTTTTGTAACTCGCGAGCTCTCACTGTGGCCTCTATACAGCGCTTCCATTCCAGACGGCATACGCCAGCGCTGCAAAATAGCAGGGAGAGAGAAGCCGGCTCCAAACATGTGTTTGCAGTTTTTTGTTTTTAATGTTTGATTTTTTAAAAAATGGCATTTATGTTAATTTCGAGAGCCTCTAGCCCAGGATGGTCCCAAACATGCTATGCTGCTGAAGATTACCTTGAACATGCAATCCTCCTGCCTCCACTTCCCAGTTCCCGAGATTACAGTGCTTATGTGGTGCTGGGAATGGAACGCAGGGCTTTCTGTGTGGCAGGCAAGGACTTTATCTACGGAGCTATTACACAAAAAAAATTTTTATTACAAAACTCTTTTATTATAAAAAGCTATTGTTTTTTGTTGTTGTTCGTTTGTTTATGTACCTCACTCTGTAGTCCAGGCTGACCTCAAAATCTCAGCAATCCTCCTGCCTCAGTCACTGGAGAGCTGGGATTACAGACATAAAACCTGGCTCTATTTTTTTTTTGGAAAGGAAGATTTCAAGGAGTCCCCATCCTAAAATTTCCACATTAACCAGACACCTCTGAGCTCAAGGCCGTAGCAAAGAAAATCCACTCCAGCTTTTTAGTGCTCCAGGTTGGAAATCTCCTGCATCACCTCCTGTCTAGGTCTTTGATAGAAAGAATCCCCATAACCAGGAAAGTTGACTTTGTTCAGGACACTGCCAGCAAAGGGCTCATGATACAGAGGGGTACAGGCACAGCCAGTCGTAGGCTGCTGCATAGAGCGTGCTCCCTGTCTAGGCTGCTGCATAGAGCGTGCTCCCCCCCTCTCTCTCTGTAGGTCTCCTTGTCACTCTGAAAGAACTAGCTTTTCCACTAGGGAAGAACTGGAGCCAACTGGAGCAACTTGAAATAAAGCTGAAAAAAGTGACAAATAGAAATTTTTGCAAAACAAAAGCCACAAACAGGGGTGGAGGCGTGCTAAATTGGGCAAACAGTGTGTCATTACCCAGGCCCCTCCTAGGCTGTGAGATTTGTAACTATCCTTTTAAGTTTCCAGCCAGCAATATGAACAGAACTATGTGAGCAGAGGGAGCCTCGCCCGAAGCATCTCTAACTTCTCCCCATGCAACTGAAAGCCCCAAAGCATGGAGAATAAACAGGTCCAAGCAACTCGTAACTTCTCTCTCTCTCTCTCTCTCTCTCTCTCTCTCTCTCTCTCTCTCTCTCTCTCTCTCTCTCTCTGAATTTCTCCCTGCATGAGCATGCTGCCTCCCCTGCTCCCCCCCATCTCCCTATCTGCTTGGTGATTTCCCTGGGTCTACTCCTTGGCCCAAGAGCTGCCCACAAATAAACCTGACCTTTTAAACTTTCAAACAACAACAACAAAAACCAAAAACAAACCAACAAACAAAAAAACAAAAAAGAAAGGAAACAAACAGAAAAGTCACGATTAGCAGTTTATACCTGTAATCCTAGTACTTGGGAGACTGAGGCAGAAAGGTTAGCTTAAAACCAGCTCAGTCTATGGAGTGAATTCCAGGTGAGCCTGGCCTGCAGACCCTCTTTCAAAACAAGACCTAAGGGTAGTGATTTGAACGAGAATGGCTCCCATAAGCTCATAGATTTGAATGTTCTGTGAAACTGTTTTGGAAGGATTAGGAGGTATGACCTTATTGAAGAAAGTGTGTCATTGGGTATCATTGGCTTTGAGGTTTCAAAACTCATGCTAGTCTCAGTCAGTTTGTCTGTCTGTCTGTCTGTGACTCTTTCTCTTTTTGTCTGTAGATCAGGATGAAAGCTTTCAGCTACTTGAAGTACCATGCCTGTGTGCTTCCTGCTGTGATGATCATGGACTAAACCTCTGAAGCTGTAAGCAAGCCCCCAGTCAAACCAAATGCTTTCTTTTATGAGAGTTGCCTTGGCCATGGTGTCTCTTCATAGCAATAGAACAATAACTAAGACAGCAAGGGCACACACTGAGATTGTGTCTCAAAACAAAACAAAACCCTCAAAATCACACACCACAAACATTTCACTACCATGTTACCCTTTTGTTTGTTTGTGATATTGTTTATCATCAGAAGAACAATCAATGGCTGGAGAGATGGCCCAGTGGTTAAGAGTACTGACTACTCTTCCAGAGGACCCGAGTTCAATCCCCAGCACATACATGGCAACTCACAACTGCCTCTAACTCCTGTTCCAGGGGATCTGACATCAATGCACATGAAATAAAAAATTAAATAAATTATTTTTAAAAGTCTTGCTTTTAAAAAAAGAAGTACAATAAAACTCACCTAGAGTGAATGAGCGAGTTGATTTATCTACTTAGTATTTATTTAGGTACTGAGGCATAAACACAGTGTGTATCATTTATCAAGCACATGCTGGCATCCCCAGTGTTTTGTTTTGTTTTGACATTTCGTAACAATTGGTGCCACCGCCCTTAGCCCCCCATAAACGTGTTCGGAAACACAATCACCACAGTTTGATGATCACCCAAGCTGTGTTTATCCTCAGACAAGAATACCCAAGATGTTCAACTCAAAAATATGACCAACGTGCTTCTTGAAAAGGCATGAAGAGGGGCCGGGCGGGACGGCTCAGAGGGTGCTAGCTGCCTCTGTGCAGGACCTGAATTCAGGTCCCAGCGTCTATGTCCAATGTAGCTCAGTAGTCCAGGAGTTGCAAGGTCCTCTTCTGACCTCCGAGGGACCCTGAGCACTGGCAGTATTCACTCACACAGACGCATACACATAAATAAAAAATAAACCTTAACAAACCAAAAAGCCACAAAGGACAATTTCAACCAAGAAGTCCTTCTTGCTTTGGTCCATGTGACTGTGACCACTGGTGTCAGCTCTGTTCGCACTGGGGGATGACTACGCCGATCTTAAAGTATCATCACCCTGCTTGGTCCACGGATTAAGGGCTTTCAAAGAACACCATGGCTCTGTAAGTCATCCTGTAAGGTGACCCCGAACTGTAGCTCAGCATGACAGCCAGAGCTCCTGTACCCCTAGAGTGGAGGCAGCTTTGCCTGCCACTCTGAGGATTCCTGTTCACACATAATCCACGCCATGCTCTGAACATCAGCTCCACATCCAGCCAAGTCATGACCTCTGCAGGCTTGCCAGGGCTGAAGCTTGCCTGGTGGGCAGTGGGATCAGGGAGTGGGGACTATTTTTCATCAGAAATAAGGCCACCTTGTCATCTCGACACTCTGCGGCTAATGGGTACCTGTAACCTTGACAGGCCCAGGCGTCTCTGTAACTCTCCCACTTGGAGTATAAAAGGCAGAGACCCTGAGGGTTCAGAACCAGGTGGTGACCTCAGCCGTAGAGCCGAGGGAGAAGGGCTGTGACATTTGCTGGCTCCACACCATATCAGACAGCAGCAGACTCATCTCAGAGGTAAAAGACGTCAAATGTGAGAGAGCCTAGGATGGAGGTTAGTTTGACACTTTGAGGAGGAAGGGAAATGGGTAGAACCCCTTCTAAGCCTGTTGCTTTTAGCTGCTGAGTCAGATTTAGGTCTCCAGGGTCAGTATGTTTAGGTCTTCATTGCTTCTGGATTCATGGTAGCCTGTGGGTTTAACAGTTAACTCAGGCCTAGAATTTACCTTCTTCTCTAAAACTCCCTTCTTGTATTTGCTTACCAGTGACAGAGATTAAGGACTCAAGGTTAAGAGCACTGACTGCTTTTCCAGAGGACCTGAGTTCAATTCCCAGCAACCACATGGCAGCTCCCAACTCCCTGTAACTCTAGTTCCAGGGGATCCAACAGACACACATGTAGGCAAAACACTAATGTATATAAGATAAAAATATATTATTTTTTTAAAAAAGAATATGAGACTACTCTGGTCTACATGGTGAATTCCAGGCCAGCCATGACAGCATAGTGGAACTGGTCACCTACTGACAGAGATTCCAATGCTCTGGACCAAATGTCTGTCTCTTCGCACTTACTTAGAGACACATCTCAGTGGCTTCTCAATAGACTGGTGACCAACCCTGGCCCTCGCTTTGTACATCATCCTGAAGTAAGCTTCTTAGAAGGCAAAACGTGCGGGAACCATCGGAGGTGAGGTTAAAAGGTAGATTTTGATTCAGATTTTGATCTTGAACCATCAATGTTGTTGTCCCAACTCCCGAGTGGCAAGAATAGAGCTGGCCCAAGGGACAAAGGGCAGCAGCAGTCGGTGGGGGTTCCATCGCAGTAAATGGTCTTCGGGACTTCAATGAGCAAATCTGGTACAATGAGCAAAAATGAAAATGTTAACTTAAAGCATTCCCTGTTGTTTATTTCATTTTGCTTATTTTATTGATTTATTTTATTTTAGAGAGACAGAGTCTCTCTGTGTATAGCTCTGCCTACCCCGGAACTTGATGCAGTTCTCCTGCCTCAGCCTCTCCAGTACTGGGATTGCTCTAATTTTTTGATTTTATACTAGGACACAGAAAGACACTGGTTGTGTATGCTCATTTCTATAAATTTTACTCCACATACGTGTGGTGTATCACGACTGCCCCACTCCCAGTCTGAATACAAGAGAACTTTGTTCCTCCACAACTCTAATCTCAGCACTCAGGAGGCAGAGACAAGCAGATCTCTGAGTTTGAGGCCAATCTGGTCTACATAGTTAGACCCTGACAACCAGGGTTACATAAATCCTGTCTCTCTCTCTCTCTCTCTCTCTCTCTCTCTCTCTCTCTCTCTCTCTCTCTCTTTCTCTCTCTCTCTCACACACACACACATACACACACACACACACACACGTAGGCACTCTCATTCTAAATATATTCCAGATGAAAGTTTTTTGTCAGGTATTCGATTTGCAAATATTTTCTCCATTCCTAACATACCCCTTCATTCTCTCAGTGTCTATTACGCAGTGAAAGGTTTTCACTTTGGTGAACAGTTTCTGTTTTTTTTTCTTTGGTGAATTGCATTTTTGGTGTTGTCTCAGCTCCCTGTCAAAACCCAAACTATGAGGGAAGAGAGAGAGAGAGAGAGAGAGAGAGAGAGAGAGAGAGAGAGAGAGAGAAAACTCTGAACTCTTTCCTATATTTTGTCTTTAAAAGTTCTATTTAGACATATATCCTGCTTTGAGTTATTTTTTTTATATTAAGGTCCATTTTTTAAAAGTTTATTTATTTTATTTATTTGAGTACACTGTCACTGCCTTCAGACACAGCAGCGTATCGCATCCCATTACAGATGGTTGTGAGCCACCATGTGGTTGCTGGGAATTGAACTCAGGACCTCTGGAAGAGCAGTCAGTGCTCTAACCTCAGCCATCTCTCCATCCCTGATGTTTGATTATTCTAATACTACTTATTGAGACATTGTCCTTTCCCTCTGTGGTAGCCTGCTGCTGGCTCTGCTCTGTGCCCTGTCTTAGAGCATCCATTTTATCATCTGTCTCCACTGAGTAGCTTTAGAGTGAGTCAGGCGTTCCTCCAACCTCATTCTTCCCTTCCAAAAGCTCTTGGCTTGCCCTGATCCTTTACCTTTGGCTGATGAATTTCAGTATCAGCTTGTCTGTATCTGTTTTTTGAAAGCTACCCTGGATTTTTATTTGCGTCATAATACATGAATAAATTAGTTTGGGGAGACTGGTATATTTACTATGTTGAGTCACAGACCTTGTATATTTCTCGTTTCTGGCATTCTCATCAGCCTGTAGCAAACAGGTATGTGTCCTACTGGATTAATATCTAAGTGTTTTATGCAGGGAGGATTATTGCACATGCCATTGAGATTTGAAATTTAGTTTCGGGTTGTTCATTGTGAGCAAGGGTGGGTTTGGTGGGCATTTATATGTCCTACATCCTTGATAAATTCATTAATTATCTCTGGGAATTTATAAATTTATTTATTTATTTATTTTTAAATTTATTTACTGGGAGAGATGGTCAAGTCATAGTGCACACGTGGAAGTCCAAAGACAACTTCTTCCATCACATGGAACCGGTTTGCTCAACTCATTAGGCTTGACCGAGCCATCTGGACTCTACCCCCACCCTCTCTGTTAAAGGCATAGTCTCTTGTAGATTAGGCCAAGTTTGAGTTTATTATGTAGTTGAAGGTGGCCTTGAATGTCTGATCTTCCAGCCTCCATCTCCCAAGTGCTGGAATTGCAGCACGGACCAGTGTACCCAGCTTTAGTCCTTTCTGAGGACTGAACCTGGGGTTCCAAGCATGCTAGGCAAACATTCTCCTCACTAGGCCACATTGCTGGTCTCTCCAGGAAAAATTTGAACTATAAAAATTTATATAGTTTATTCTATATATACTTGAAGAGTCCCTGTTCGGCTTTAATTTAGTCAGGTGACACTCACACGTGTTTATATCCAGGATTGCCTCTGGATCCTCTTTAAGGGTTTCTTTGATTATCCAGAGAGGAGAAATATCGTCTCTACCACACCCAGATGTGTCTGTTTCCTTGTCCAGCTCTGCCAGGGTTTGTTTGTGTGTCCTGAAAATCCAACTGCTTTCAGAATTCTGGCCTTTTCCACGCCGTGACTGGATATGGTTTCCTTTGGATTCAATCTCTTGAAGCTAAAGATTGAGGATTTATGGAGGTTTTTTGTTTTGTTGTTTTGTTTTGGTTTTTCCAAATTGGGAGAGTTTTGCTTTTATTTGTTCAAAGATATTTTCCTGGGCTTCACTCCTTATCCCCTCTAATTCTTTAGCTTTAATTCTCTAATTCTCAGAATTCCCCTTTTCCAGTCCCTTGGGCTAAAATCTGAGCCCGAGGTGGCCGAGTGTGCTGGGACTACCGAGAAGAAAAAAGGAAAGAAAAAAAAAAAAGGCCAGAAAGGCCAGCTCCTCCCTGCTAAGCTGCAGCGCCCTCTACTGGAGATCAGTGTTTCGACGTCAACACATCGGGAGCATTCGTCCTTGGCGCTGTTCTGGGTTTCAGGTGGTCTTGAGTTCAAAAGGAAAGTTTAGCCGTGCTCACTAATCTTGCAATTCTAGTCTTTCCTCACAAGCCTCCTCCGGCTTCGTGCAGTTCAAAACTCACAGGGCAGCTCATGGTTTGTGTCCACTCCTTATTGGCTTGTTTCTTTGGAGAATAGTGGGGTTTCCTGTCCTCCATTTTGTCAGGAACTGGAACCTTTCTATTCAGTACATGACTATGAAGAAAAACCCGACGGATGAAAAGATGGTGCAGGCGTCTTGCTGCTCAAGTGTGAGGGTTCGAATTCCGATCCCAGCTTCGCTGTAAATCCAGTGTGATTCCACCCACTCCTGTAACCGGCTTGCTGGCCGTCAGTGCTGTCAAAACAGGAGCTCTAGGTACAGGGAGAGAACCTGCTCCAAACAAACAAGGAAAGTGACAAAGAGCATACTTTATACTCTCTGGCCTTTGTGAGTATGGATGCATCTCACGCACACACACACACACACACACACACACACACACACACACACTCATACTTACTCACACTCACACACATCACACAGACACACAGACACACATGCAGATGCCACACACACACAAACCATATACACAAACACACAGCCACCACATACACAGATGCCATACACATAGACACAGATACCACACAATGCAAATATATATACACACACAGTGCTAACATACACATACACACAGCACACCCAAAGACACAACACACAGAGACACCACATACACACCTGCACATACACCACACACACACAGACACAATACACACAAATACACACACACACACACACACACACCCTAATACACATACACACTGCAAGAAGGAAGATGGGGAGGTAAGAACTTGCTGCAGAACCTGGGTTTAATTCCCCGTACCCACACTGGGTGACTCACAGCTCCCCGAAACTCAGAATTCCAGGATCTCTAACACCCTCTTCTGGCCTTCTTGGGCACTCCATGCATAGGACATACATACATACATACATACATACATACATACATACATACATACATGCATATATATATATATATGTAAACACTCAACATACACAAAATAAAAATCAATCTTAAAAAATAATAGTAACAACAATAAGAATCTGGAAAGTGGCTAAAACATTTTTTTTAAATAAATCGTAAAGTAATCTCGTTGGAAAGTTGCTCTTAGGAAATGCTGGCCATGCAGGAAGCTTGATTTTGGTTCCCTGCAAAACAATGAGGCATTATAGCCAAGAGTTATAAGAATGACCAGGATAAGCCAAAACTCCTTTAAAAAAAAACCCTCTCAGATTCCTACATTTGGTCTTAATGCTCTAGGTAACACGAGACTTAAGGGGACTGAGCTGTTGGCATGGCATCGGACTCGCAGGGGACAAACGCTCTCTTCTTTCATTTGACTCCCGGAGCATGTGTCAGTTCCTCATTCAGAATAGATGCCTCACAGATGTGATCGGTTCAAGTTTTGTGTAACCGAATTAATGCTATGGTTTAAGCATTGATTAATCCCGGGCAGTGGCGCCATGGTGACTGGAAGCCAGAGGGAGAAGCCGAATTAGCCGCGGGCACAGTCTGGCCCGTGGTGTCCTCATTGAACAGACACAGGGCAATCATTCGTTTCTCTAGAGCCGTCCCCAGTGCTCCCGAAGAACTTTCTGATTATTAACACCTCTGCCTCACCCTTCTGCTAAGAGAAGCAGTTGGTCTCTTTGTAAGAGCAAGGAAACTAAAACACAGACACAGGAAACAGACCTGTGACTGACACAGGAAACACAGACCTGTGACTGACACAGGAAACGCAGACCTGTGACAGAAGGTGTTGGTCCTCCAGATAAGACTCTAACCTGAGGCACCCCTCCCATCCCCGTGGGTGAAGGCGGCGGGGCAGGAGTCTCTACACCAAAGACAACATTTCTCTACTGTTATAGAGCCTTAACTTGAGTGTAATAAAGTCCATCTATTTTAGTAGACTGGTTGATAAACTAACAGTTACACTCAGCTACCCAACCAAAACTATAAACAAGGACACAGCACGTTTTCCTAACACTACAAAGTAGCTAGGACTTTCTGCCTTGAGTCTCAACCTCAGTCTAACCAGCAAACGCCATCTGACTTTTGTAGATATGGCTGTGGCTCAGCAGAGACTCTGAGGAAATTACGTCCCTCCCAGGTTATCCCTGCCTGTCAATCAGTATGCATGTCCCACCCGCGGAAGCACCCACAAGCCCCTCGGACCAGATGTAAACTCACTTTGTCTGAACTGTCACCCCAACAGCTGACACAAGAGGTGTCTGTGTCTGTGATAAGAATTTCCTGCCCTCTCCGCTACAGCCCAGGTCACTGTAGGGTGGAGACCCTGTCTTATCCCAGCATCAGCCTTTAGGCTGAAGCAGATGAGAGATATTTAAAGTGTCTTTACTCTTGCTGTCATATTGTCCTGAACGTGTGTCTTTTAAAGTTGTCATGTATCTATTTTATTTTACTTACATGAATGCTTTGCTTGTATGTTTGTTTGTGTGTTCACCGTGTGTGTGACCCGTGCCTGTGAGGTCAGAAAAGAGCATCACATCCTCTGGAAATGAAGTTCCGGAGGGTTGTGAGCTACCACGTGGGTGCTGGGAGTGGAGCTCAGGACCTCTGCAGGAGCAGCCACTGCTCTGAGAGGTGGAGCCACCCCCACTCCCCGTTTTTTAAGAAGCTACAAAGTTACCAACAGCTCCTGGTTCTGCTCCTAGTGATACTCCAACAAATTAAGGAGTTGAGGAAGGGGCTGGAAGAATGGCTCAGTGGTTAGGAGCACTAACTGCTCTTCCAGAGGTCCTGAGTTCAAATCCCAGCAGCCACATGGTGGCTCACAACCCTCTGTATGGGATCTGATGACCTCTTCTGGTGTGTCTGAGGACAGTGTACTCATATAAAAAATAAATATTGTTTTAAAAAGGGAGTTGAGGGAGATGAAAGTCAGATGTGCTAAGCAGAAGAGAGGCAGGAGTCATTTCTCTCCTTCCACCACTTGGGCCAAGGAATCCGACACAGAACTGGTTCTTTCATAGGTATATGGAGTACCTCTGGGTACGTGGCGAACTTCCAACACAGAGGGGCAAAAGGGTTTCTCCCTGATGCTCCTATGGGTGTAGGCTTAACCTAGAGACAGTGTTTGCCCTGTCAACAAAGCATTACATGACAGTGAGCAGACCAGACATAGGAGGAAGAGTCTCAGTCTCATACCCAGGAGAACAGACCGTGGCATACAAGAGACGAAATCCTCTGTCCGGAGATGTCAGTTATATCTCTCCAGCTTTGATGATCTCCCACCAGAGAACAGTCAGAAAGTCTGAGCGCTGAGGCTGGAGTCCTAACCCTGGGAAAGCTGAGAGAGTTTAGCCAAGGAAAGACAGTGAGATGCTTGTGTGTGTGTGTGTGTGTGTGTGTGTGTGTGTGTGTGATCCCATCTCAGGGATTTCGGTGTACGGCTGTAATCCAATACCCAAGAGGTAGAACAAGAGAATCAGTTCAAAGTTCCCCTCAGCTATGTAGGGAGTTCCAGGCTAGCCTGGACCACAGACTCTGTCTTTAAAAAGAAATTCAAAATTCAGAACTTTTTGAGTGCTGGCACGTTGCCACAGTGGAAAAATTCCACATCGTGAAACTGTTTCATGCATGAAATTCTCTAAAAAACGATGCCTGAGACTGCATCCCTGCCATGTCCGTAAGGCGTGCACGAAACACAAATGAACGGTATGTTTAGAATTGGGAAAGCATTCCATTATGCATATGTAAATATTAAAATATCTTTAACCATTTCTGGTCTCAAGCATTCTGGATAAGATATTCAGCTTGTAAAATGTATTCAAAACTCAAAACTTTACAAGTTGCAATGTGCTTTAAATCTGTGACCAAGGTGAACTTAAAAGAAATATTGAAGAAAAGTGGGCTCCATAAAAAAAAATTTTTTAAAGCCAAGTCTTATGTAGCTCTGGCTAGCTTGGAGCTTGCTATGTAAACCAGGCTGGACTCAAACTCAGAGAAGCCCGTCTGTCTTTGCCTCCTGAGCACTAGGATTAAAGAAACACGTGTCTGATTATGACTGGCAAGAATATTTTTAAGTTTGAATTTAATTTATAAATGTTTTAATTTAAATTAAATAATATTTTAAAGATTTTACTTAATTTGTTTGTTTGCCTGCTTGGCTTCTCCAGACAGAGTTTCTCTGGGTAGCCCTGGCTGCCCTGGAATTCACTTTGTAGACCAGGCTGGCCTCAACCTACCTCCCAAGTGCTGGGATTAAAGGTGTGCAACAACCACCAGCTAGCAAGATTATTTGAAACATCATATATATAGTAGCTGCCTTCAGACACACCAGAAGAGGGCATCAGATCCCATTACAGATGGTTGTGAGCCACCATGTGGTTGCTGGGATTTGAACTCAGGACCTCTGGAAGATCAGTCAGTGCTCTAACCACTGAACCATCTCTCCAGCCCCCCCCCTTGTAAAAAGTTTTTAATTCCTGTCTGTGTGAATGTTTGTGTGTACATGTGTACAGGTGTATTTAGGGACCAGAAAAGGGTATCAATCCCCTGGAGCTGGAGTTACAGGCAATTGTGAGCTGTAACTAGGGACTTAGCTGGGATCCTTTGGAAGAACAGTAACCGTTTTTGACAACTGAGTCATTTTTTTTCAGCCCTCAGAGAAATGTTGTAGCAAGCTGGGGACACTAGCTCACTGAAGACAAAGGTCTGGGGGAAAAAATCAATTTTCATGCTCCTCTCTCCTCACACCCCACCCAACTCTCATGGTCAGTGACCATGAGAGAATCACGGGCCAGATCTTTAGGATCTGGTGGCCCTTCGTCAGCACCCCTGTCACACGCTCATCTCTCTCTGTACTGTTGGGCTTGCTCCCCCAAGTTCTGTCCTCTGGCTTTCCCCAGGGGTACAGGGGCCCAAGGCTGAGCAGGAGAGTCTTCACTGATGCTCCTGTACTTCACTGACCCCTTGGGGCTGACCACTCTGGATTCCTTGAGGCTCCGTGCACACTGCAGCATCCTTGTCTCTAGTGCTCTGGCTGCAGCTGGAGGCAGCCTGCTCACCTCACCCCTGGACCCACTCTCACCCCTCCAGTTTACGCCCCAACATGCACAGAGATAGTCTGGGCACCCCTGATTTTATTCACACACATATGGGCAGACCTTCTTACTGCCCTTCAAATAAGACCCAAACCCTCTCCGGATGGGCCAGGGCTTTCCCTCCAGATTGGCATCACCTGTGCAAACAGGAGCAGCTGCTGCCCTTGCTTAGTTCAGATGGGATCTTTTCATGCAGCCCTAGCTGGACGGTACTCTTCCTGTAACTACTCAGGCTGGCTTTGAACATACCAGCTAGCTTAGTTGTGTCTTGTCTACTGGACTTACTGGGCTCTTGGAGTTAAACAGTTTCGTGTGTGTATGTGTGTGTGTGTGTGTGTGTTTGTGTGTGTGTATATGTGTGTCTGTGTGGTGTGTGTGTATGCATGTGTGTGTGTCTGTGTGTGTTTGTGTGTGTGTATGTGTGTCTGTGTGGTGTGTGTGTATGCATGTGTGTGTGTGTGTCTGTGTGTGTTTGTGTGTGTGCATATGTGTGTCTGTGTGGTGTGTGTATGTATGTGTGTGTATGTGTGTGTGTGTCTGTGTGGTGTGTGTTTGTGTGTGTGTGTATATGTGTGTCTGTGTGGTGTGTGTGTATGTATGTGTGTGTGTATGTGTGTGTGTATGTGTGTCTGTGTGGTGAATGTATATGTATGTGTGTCTGTGTGGTGTGTGTATATGTATGTGTGTGTGTTTGTGTGTGTGTATGTGTGTCTGTGTGGTGTGTGTATATGTATGTATGTGTATGTATGTATGTGTGTGTCTGTGTGAAAAGTGATCCCAGCATTGCAGAGGCATAATTGAATAGATCTTTATGAATTTGAGGATAACATGATCTACAAAGCAAATTCCTGGCCACCCAGAACCACCCAATAATTCTCTCTCTTCTCTGTCTCTCCCTTTCCCCTCTCCCTCTCTCTCAAGTGAAAATTAGGGCCATCTAGCATGAATGGTGCCCATGTTTGTGCACACTGTCTGAAAACAGCTTGGCGTTGTTTGTATCAAACCCTGAGATCATTCCTTGTCACATATCCCTTGGGAAGAAGGCTTAAGCCTTTCAGAGGTATGGAGCTTGTCAGGTTATCATTTGAGATGACACAGGTGGCTTCTGTCACTGCTCAGTGAGTCACACAGCTCATGTGGGTGCCCCGAACCCACACCGCACGTGCCTGTGCATACCTCTCCTTCCAGAAAGGAAGTGTGACAGAATCCATTCCTGCCCAGGTATGCGCTGCTCACCATGCTTGGACCCTCTCTTCAGTTCTTATTATATGTTGACAAGGGACACTCTCAGGAGGCTCGGTGCCTCTGGTTTTGTGGCTGGCCAGGGTCATAAGAAAACTGCAGTCTGTATTCAAACGATTCCTGTATCCTGCAGAATCTAAGGCTTATGCTCGGACGGGCTTCAGCGCCTCCTATCTTTTCCAGGGGATGAACAATCAGTACGTCCGTCGAGAGGTCTTCTGTGGGAACACCTGCCGTGAGCTCCAGCGGTTCTGGGAGAGGGAGATCGGCAAGCAGACGTGCTACAGAGAGTCGGAGGAGCATCGTCTAGGAAGGAGCGCGCTGAGGAAGTACGCAGCACATGTCTGTTTTAAAACATTTCAAAACGATTTATGTACTTTTATAGTTCCTGTGACATCTTACCTGTATGTCTGTGAGCATGCGCGTGCCTGTATGTCTGTGAGCATGCGCGTGCCTGTATGTCTGTGAGCATGCGCATGCTGTGCTCTGGAGGCCAGAAGGTGTTGGGTCCTCTGGAACTGGTATAACAGACTGTTGTCAGCTGCCATGTGGGTGTTCACAACCACCTGTAACTCTAGCTCCAGGGGAACCAAAACCTCTGGTGTCTTTGAGTAACTGCACTTACACACACACACACACACCCCGCCCTTGTGTGTAGGAGTGTATACACATTATTTGAAATAATAAAAATAAGTCTTAAACTGTAAGATGGGATACTGGAGATGGCTCTGAGGCAAGTCTGGGTAACAGGAAACTTTTAAACAAGAGGAAAATAGGGAAGAAAAGAAAGAAGGAGAAAGGGAGGGAAGAAGGAAGGGAGGGAAAAGGAAAGAAGGAAGAAGGAAGAAAAACAGCTACAGGGTTGGAGAGATGGCTCAGTGGTTAAGTGCACTGATTGATTCCAGAGGTCCTGAATTCAAATCCCAGCAACCACAAGGTGGTTCACAACCATCTGTAATGAGATCTGCTGCCCTCTTCTGGTGTGTCTGAAGACAGCTTACTGTGTACTTACATATAATAAACATATAAACCTTAAAAAAAGAAAGAAAGCAAAACAGCTTCAAAATGGACAGAGGAGGAGATAGTTTACTTGGTAAAACATTTGCCACACAAGCATAAAATCCCGACTTTGATCCCCAGTCCAAACAGAAAATATTCACATATAGCAGTGCATACCCATAACCCCTGTGCTGGGGAGACAGAGATGGCAGGATCACTAGGCCCTGCTGGTTAGCCAGTCTAGCCGAAATGGCCAGCTCTAGATTTTCCCTGTATTAAAAAAAAAGTAGGGGCTGGAAAGAGGGTTCTGAAGGAGAGGGGTTCCCCTTCTGGAGAGTCCACGTTCAATTCCTAGCACCCACAATTGTGACTCACAATTATTTGGTTTTTTAAATATATATTTATGTATGTATTTATTATAAGTACACTGTAGCTGCCTTTAGACACACCAGAAGTGGGCATCAGATCTCATTACAGATGGTTGTGAGCCACCATGTGGTTATTGGGATTTGAACTCAGGACCTCTGGAAGAGCAGTCAGTGCTCTTAACCACTGAGCCATCTCTCCAGCCCATTCACAATTATTTGTAATTCCAGTTCCAGGGGATCCAATTCCCTCTTCTCGTCTCTGGGACACCAGGCATGCGTGCAGACAAAATATTCATACATGTAGAAAGGTAAAGAACAACAAAGTAAGACACCAGACATTGATTTCTGGCCTCCGCGAGCACCCGAACCCCCTCCTCCATGCACACATATATGTAAACACGGAAAACCCCAATCAGAAATCGAGTTTACTCCTTCTCACTCGGGTAAATAAACATGCATACACATTTGATTTGCAAGTACCCTCCTAAAACCCAAACACTGAATGGTTTCAGGGAGCTCTCTTCCCAGAGCTGCAGCAGCAGTGCTGAGGGCCCCATCTGTGCGCCTTTCTATTTCCAGGCTCAGGGAAGAATGGAAGCAGAGGCTGGAGACAAAGCTGAAGCTGCGGAACAACCCAGATGAGGCTGAGAAGCAGACAAATGTCAGCTGAGAGCTTCCTGAATCCCAGACCAAAGCACTGAGGTCACTTCCCTAGAAGCCAGTTAAACCCCAAGTCCCTCTGTTTGCACATCCTCCCCCAACACCCCTCAGCAGCTGTTTGCCAAGTCTTCCTCTCTGCACGGAGGCCAGGTCATTATTCCTGACGCCTCTGAACAAGAGCTTGTCTAACATTAAGGCTTCAGACACGGTGTTTTGTTTGTTTTCGTATCATGTCCCTCTAGTTTTGAAATACTCCTGTTTTAAAGTATGTGCACACCGGGAGGAATTCCGATCTTCCTGGTCTTGCTTTAAACATTGCATGGTATTTCTCGCCCAGGAAACATTAACTATGCGAAATCTTTCCTCATATTTCCCTTTGAAGAGAAGGGCAATGAGCCCATCTCCAGAAGGAGCAGTGTCAGTTAAATAAGGCTCGCAAAGAACCGGCCTCCGTGTGAATTGAAGTGGCCTCCAGAAACCATGTCTGTCAATAAAACGTGGCGACAACTTGAATGAATTCAGTCGTTTGCTAGTCCATGAGCCCTCTCTTCGTTGCGTGCGTTTAGTGGAATCTCCGGTTAACTTCCAATCTGTTAGTTCAACCGAGCTGACGTCAGGCCGCGCCAAGGGTGTTTAGCACACAGATGCTGGACTTGGAAATGGTACTGTCACTCCGTCTCTCAGGTCCATGAGCACAAGGGTCACTGCCAGTGAGAATGCAATGGTAACAAGGTCTGGGGAACTTTTAATCCCCTGGTCACATCTGCATATATTATTATTATCACTTACTACACTTTAAAAGTATTTACTGTCATTCAAAATTATGTGTATGCATGTGTACCTGTGCGGGAGTGTGTGGTGTGTGTGTATCTGTGGGGGGGAGTGTTCGTGTGTATTTGTATGGGATATGTATGTGCGTCTGTGTAGGGTGTTCATGGGTGTCAATGGGGGTGTCTGTATGTGTATATAGGTACATAAACTTCCATCTTTGTATCTCTCTGTCTCCCTCTGTCTTTGTCTGTTCTGTCTTTCCGTCTCTCTGTGTCTCTCCTTCTGTCTCTATGTTTCTGTCTCTCTGCCTCTTTCTGTCTTTGTCTCTCTCTGTGTATCTCTCCTTCTGTATGTCTCTGTCTGTCTGTCTCTCTCTGTGTACCCAACACATAACTGGTTCGTTTAAGCTGTAAATAGAGCCCTGGTGGATAAATTAGCCACCTGTCAATCCTGCCCCATCAGTGTGATGGCCTCCTCACAGGGATCTGAACAGTCTTGGCTGCTGCTGCTGGAAACCTTGATACCCTGGAGACGAGCTGTAGATGCTTCCTTCTGTTTCCTGTGTTCAAAAGTAATTAAATTAACGTGCCTAGTGGACATGAGAGCCAGCTTCTGGAGACATGGAGTGATGTGGCGGGGGAGGGACATGAAGGGATGGTTGCAGCTACCTAGTCTTTGTGTGGCAAAAAGACGAATTGAGAGGATGAAGGACAAGAGAAGCCCACCACCCACCACATGGGCTCTGAGGCTGAATATGGGTCACACAGCATCTGGAACAGCCTCTGGGATGGGAACAGTGCTCACGTGATGAGACACAAGGCTGATCTGTTGGGCAAACGAGTGGAAGGTTTGCCTAGTGCACAGCACTGTTTTATGACAGCCACCTCCATAATGGCCCCATTCAGACCAGGCTGGGGGGCTGAATGATACCACGTGTTTCCTCTCTCTTAGCAGAGGGCCAGCTTAGCACTGAGTTAGCAACACGAAGCAGGATGCAGGCCGTGCGTAAGCTTTAGAAGGTCCTTTTATAAGATCCCTTCATGACCAGGAAGCTTCTCTAATTCTCACAACATTTCCACCGAATGTGGGAGGTCATAGGGTGTGGGGCTTCTAGAACCTTCCCACGGTACGTCCACCTGAACCCAGAGTCACATGTGCCCAGCCACATTTGTAATTTTCCCTGATAAGTATGATTTCTACTCCACGGTGGCTGGCTGTAGTTCTTGACAACAGGCTCCATTCAAACTCACTAGGAACCCACAGGCTGTGTTGAAGGCAGCTCTCTAACTGAGGCTGATTTACCAAGAGGTTGGAGTAGCTGAGATGCTAAATGGGAGGTGTGTCATGGGGTAACCCACAGTATCAACAGCATGGTAGGCGTTAGCAGGAAGGATGAGGGGGTGAGTTTCTGGGTAGAAACTAGAAGCACAGAGAAGGAACTGTTCTGTTGAGACGTGGTGAGGAAGTGGTGTCTAGTGGGACCTGAGATGGAAGAGATGCACTTCTCGAGATAATCTGTGTACTGTCTGGTTTTATGTCCACTTGACACAAGCTGGAGTTATCACAGAGAAAGGAGCCTCCGTTGAGGAAATGCCTACATGAGATCCAGCTGTAAGGCATTTTCTCAACTAGTGACCAATGCGGGAGGGTCCAGCCCATTGTGGGTGGTGCCATCCCTGGGCTGGTAGACCTGGGTTCTATAAGAAAGCAGGCTGAGCAAACCAGGGGAAGCAAGCCAGTAAGTGACATCCCTCCATGGCCTCTGCATCAGCTCCTGTTTTCCTGACCTGCTTGAGTTCCAGTCCTGACTTCATTTGATAAAGAACAGCAGTGTGAAAAATGTAAACCAAAATAAACCCTTTCCTCCCCAACTTGCTTCTTGGTCATGTTGTTTTGTGCAGGAATAGAAACTCTGACTAAAACAATCTGCATTTTTTGAAATTACTGATCATACAAAACACCTTTGGAAAAATCACCTGGAACAAGGGCGGTCAGAACCTCTATTCAAAAGAGATATAAGAACTGAAGGCCAATGGAAAACTGTCTCCCTACAATTCCTACCCGTCTCTTCTTTACTGTCTTAGTTTGGGTTTCTATTGCTGGGAAGAGACACCATGACCCTTGCAACTCTATTTTTTTTTTTAAGATTTATTTATTTATTTAATTTACGAGTGCTCTATCTGCATGTACACCTGTGTGCCAGAAGAGGGCATCAGATCCTTTTACAGAGGGTTGTGAGCCACCATGTAGTTGCTGGGAATTGAACTCAGGATCTCTGGAAGAGTAGCTAGTACTCTTAACCACTGAGCCATCTCTCCAGCCCAACCCTTGCAACTCTTATAAAAAGAAAACAGTAATTTGAGGCTGCCTTACAGTTTCAGATGTCTAGTCCATTATTGTCATGGTGAGAAACATGGCGGCCGCCAGGCAGACACGGTACTGGGGAAGGAGCTAAGATTTCTATATCTTGGTCTGCAGACAGCACAAACCACTGCGAGCCACACTGGGCATAGCTTGAGCATCTGGGCAGGGTATTAAAGATCCTTGATAGCATCCAACAGCAGCTCCCAACCTCTAATGCGTCTCCTTTACGCTTTTCTTCTTCCCTCTAACCCTGTCCTTAGAAGACCATGAGAGGCCTGGATCACAGCAATTGTATAGTCAGGAAGACCTTGTCCTAGAGGGCAGGCATGGGAGCAACAGGCCAAGGATGTGGGACAGGAGTAGGAGGACTACTGTCTACCCACCAGTGGTCCTTGCTCCTACGTAGACCAGAAGCCAGCGCTACACACACCCAGTGCTTTCTCACTACCAGGTACCCAACCCCCAGGCTTCTGCCCTCCTTCTCCATCCAGCCTTGGGTTGAGGGATCTCTCTCAGAAAATCTGGGCATCAGTGTGAGAAAAGAAACGGCATGCCAGACTCCTCCTGTCCTCTTCTCCCATGAACAGCAGAGCAAAGAATCTGAATATTATTTCCAGCCTCCTCTGCTTTGCCCATCTCTCACCTCTCAGTGCCATGGAAACCAGATCTGATTTCCAATGACATTCCACTGGGAGATGGTTTTGGAATCCCTGTCATTCTCCTTCCCTGCCCTCTCTCGTTGACTGTATACCACTGTAAGCTAGGAGCAGGGTTCTTGAAGACTCAGAACCTGCCCTTTGCTGGGGAGGAGCGGGAAGTGGGGTGGGTGGGGAGGATCTTGGCTGTCCCAGATTTTCCTGTGTCTCTCCATCTGCCTCCTTCCTTCTTTATGAAGATCCCTAACAATGTTCAGACCACATAATGTGGTACTTGTCTGGTACTAGAGGGAAGGATTCTGTGTGACTCCCGGAGGGGGCTCAAACAGTCAAGGGCAGCAAATTGAGATGCATTAATAAAGACAAAACACACACTTGACAGGGTACAGGCGAGGGAAGGGGCAGTGGACCCCGAGGGAGCAGGCTCTTGCAGGAAACACTGTGGAATCAGGACTGCAGGACACAAAGGAGACTGTTCTGAGAAGAGCAAGGGTCAGGGGGTGGAGGAACGGCATCAGGGACTCTAGAACTACGAATATAGGTGGTAAGTTGTCCTAGTTTGGGTTTCCATTGCTGTAAAGATGCACCATGACCAAGACAACACTGACAAAAGGAAACATTTAATTGGGGTTATTTACAGTTTTAGAGGTTTTAGTCCATTATCTGCCCCAGCACGCAGGTGGTTATGGTGCTGGAGAAAGAGTCCAGAGTTCTACATCTTAATCCATGGGTAGCAGAAGCAGATTGGGTTCCACACTGGGCAGAGCTTGAGCATACATGTGACCTTAAAGCCCACCTCCACAGTGACAAACTTCCTCCAACAAGGCCACACCCACTCCAACAAGGCCACACCTCCTAACGGTGCCACTGTCTATGGCTAAGCTTTCAAACATGAGTCGATGGAGGTGATTCCTATTCAAACACCACATTCCACTCCCTGCCCCCCCCCATAGGCTTGCAGCTATAACATAACGAAAAAAATGTATTCAGTCCAACTCCAAAATTCCCCATAGTCTACAACAGCCTTAAACTTGTTTAAAAATGCAAAGTTCAAAGTCTCTGAGATTCATTCAAGCTCTTAACCATAATCCCCTATAACTGCCAGGCTAGGCAAATTGGTGAGCAAATCAGGCTCAAGGGCTGACTGCTTCAAAAAAGTAAGTAGAGAACGGTCAAGGACAACACCTGACCTCCGCTATTGCCTTTGTATGAGCAAACATGCACATACCAACACATACATGTGCAGACATGCACTCACAGTAAGATAAAATTGGTTTATTGAAGAATCCTGAATAGGGCTGGAGAGATGGCTCAGTGGTTAAGAGCACTGACTGCTCTTCCAGAGGTCCTGAGTTCAAATCCCAGCAACCACATGGTGGCTCATAAACATTTGTAATGGGATTGGATGCCCTCTTCTGGTTGTCTGAAGACAGCTTCAGTGTATTTGTATATAATAAAAGTAAATAAATCTTTAATTAAAAAAAAAAAAAGAAAATCCTGAATAAATAACTAGACTGTACTTGTGGCCATTTCCCCAGAAAAGTAGGGAGAAAAAAATACACACATAATGAGGCAGGAGGGGGAGTGAAAAGGCCCCCGAGAAGATGTAGGAGACTAGCCGGTCTCAGCTCCTGACTCCAGAGCCACCTTCTGGGAAGCCAGGCAGTAAGGCAGAGTGACATCCGGCCTGCTGATTCTCTTATTTCTTGGCTATACCTGTTGGATCTAGGCAGTTAGGGTATAGATGATACCAACCATGAGCTCCTCTTGCATGGCTCGTAAGTCAAAACTCAGGAGGTGCTCCAGGCTAGACATCTATCACCTACAGAAGAATCCATCCAGGAGAGGCCATTGCACGCACTCATCAGCCTCCTGAAGCGCCAGGTGCAGATGGCTGACTGGCACTCACTTCCGCTGTCAGCCATGTCAGCCAGCTTCCTCCCTGCATGCGCCTCACATGTTGCATTTGCCTGGAGGGTCTGCTACAGCCCTGGCTGCTCCTGAAACCCACCAGGGCTTTATGGGAACCCCGTAGACTCACAAAGTCCGAAGGTGCAAGTTCAGTTACTGTTGGGGCAGGGGGGTGGGTGGCAGGGTTTTGTCACAGCTGGGCTGTGTCACAGGCACTCAGGGCTGTCTTTGAGAGAGGCGCTTCTGACAGTTTAACCCTTCCAAGGATCTTCCTAGGGACCCAAGTTTCTGGTAGAACTCGTGCCCAGGTCCTATGTTCGTGATGAAATATTTGGTGGGCCCAGCCAGAGAAAGCCTCTCTTTGCTTTTTCTGGGGTTTGACCGTGCAGAAGAACCACCAGCTCTCTTCACACAGGGCTTCACACTTTCTGAGGGGCTCTGTAAGATGCCCCTCTCTGAGGCTCCCATGGGCCTCGGCCATGGCCTTACTAAGCATGTACCTTTCTCAGCATCTCCTTCAGCCCTTCCCACACAGGCTGAGTTGGTGGGAGGCGTACCTGGTTCTGAGCCGGAGATGTTCTCCTGTCATGGCACTAGCGAGCCTTCGCTATCCAGGCTGTCTCTCTCACAGAGAGGTCAGAAAGGCTCTCAGGTATGTCTGCTGGCCAAGCTAGGCCGGGTGAATGGCTGCTGGTGTTTACAAAGGGCAGGGCCTGCCGGAGGCACCCACACAGCTCAGCCTGGACCTGAGGTTTTTCTACCACAGGTCCTACTGAGAGGCCAGCTCAAGCCTGAATCCCAGCTGAGGAGGAAGAAACAGGTTCCCTCATGGGAAAGAGAACTGACAGCTACAGAGTAAGAGCCGAGGCCAAATGGAGCCAGGATTCCTCCCCCAAAGATGGTGCTGATTCTGGGGAAAGGGAAATCAGAGCCCACGCCAGAGACCAAAGAAGAGCCATGAGCTCTGGGGTCATACTGCAGCAGCTAGGTATGTCCCCGCAGGAAGCAAACACCATCTCCTTTGAGAACTGTCTCTCCAGCTTGCCTCCATCAAGGCAACGGGGAGCAGGCAGGCAGCACTTGCCTCAGGAAAGTCCACGGCAGGCATGTGGCCCCTAGCACCGCACTTGGTCCAGAATGGCCCTGTCACCAGAGTTCTCTAGCGTCCCAGTGACTGGGCAGGCGGTTCAGCCTCATGTCTTCCTTCTGGATGTGCTCATAGCAGGACTGGAAGAGAGAGATAGAGAGAGAGAGAGAGAGAAAGAGAGAGAGAGAGAGAGAGAAGGCTGGGGCTGGCTGGTAGATCTGCTCCCAAAGCACGTGTGGTTCTAGGCTCTGAAAGCCACTGTGTCACCCCCCTGTGTACACACAGTCCCAGTTAAGGAAGAGCGGTCAGCCACATTCTGCGGGCAGACAGCTTTCCCTCTGCACAATGCTTGGAGCTCAGCCGGAAGGGCTGTGAGGCTCACCTGCTCTGTGAAAAGCACCAACCCAGTAAGGAACCTTTCCATGGAGGCCCACAAGGCGGGGGATCTGAGCTCTTTCCACCATGGTGTCTGGGGCAGGGAAGGAATTTCCAGTCCCTCACCTCTAAAGCTGTGAGCAGGAAGTCATGGAGGCCACCAGTATGGATGGGGTCCATCATGTCACGGATCAGGTGGATCTCAGCTCCCAGATGCTGAATTCTAGAGAAAGCACCATGGCAACAACGGAGAGAAGGTGGAGGTCACGGACAGACTCCCCACAGCTCGGGGAGCAGCCCCCACCTAGACAGCTCTGTGATGATCTCAGTGGTGTCCCAGGCACCCATGAGTCCGGCTCCTTTCTGGGCCTCGACTCCCCCTCTGTCCTGTGTTTGGTCCCTAGTCCCCACTCACCGAGCTCGGGACACCACATAGATAAGCAGTGGCAACAGGTCATCCATGGGCAGTTTATATTCACGGCCTAGCACCCGTGACACCGTGGTCTCAATTTCCCCATAGGTTTTCTCAAGCACCTCCAGCTTCTCCCGAGGGTCCACCGTGGTCCTGTAAGCAAGGTGAAACTCCTGGTCAAGGCCTCAGGGCTCAGTCTTGGGAGAAGAAAGAGGAGAAACAGCATGTGCACGCATGTGCACGCATGTGCACACACGCGCACAAACACACACACACTCCACCCCGTGCCCTTCCATGTGCTCCCACTAAGGCAGACACTCACATGATCTTCTGCAGACACTCAGTGGCCGACAGAAAACACTTGTCCCGGACCAGAGAGTATCTCTGTAAAGGTAAGGAGCAAACAGGGATCCAGGTGACATGCTCTGTTCCACAGGGTCCCTTGCCACTCACACCTGCACCATCACTGACTTAATTAGACCCCTGCCCTGGTGGAGAAGTGACCCAAGGCAATCCCACAGCCCCATGGTGAGCTTCATGGAGGAAGTAGGCTCAAGAGGTTGGGAGGACCAAGAGGGATAGATCATTTGGTGACACTCAATTCCAAAAGCTAGTCTCAATAGTCTCCAGACGCAAGGGCTTGTTGAAAACCCAGTTTCCTGTGTTGACTTCTTGCTTTCTGACTCTACGGTTATACGGTAAGACTGTGGATGGGTGAGGATTAGGGTTAATGGGCTCAGTGGTAGAATTTTTGTCTGGAGTTGCAAAAGCTGTGAGGGCCAAGAATCTGTCCCCCTAGGAGGCTCCAGATGTTCCTGAGCCAGGGGGTGGACTCATGTGTATGCGTCTTTTTACACAGGAGAAAACTGAGACTCAGAGTTCAGGTACCCGGCCCACTGCCACAGCCCGGAGAAGAGCAGAGCCTGCCTTGGAGTCTGATCACGTGGGAGCCACTTGAGACAGGAAGGCGGCCTGGAGCCTCTCCTCCCTCTCTGGTTTCTTCCCAGGCAGTCCCAGGACCACAGGCTCCTCCTCCTCCTCCCAGAACCACAGGCCCCTCCTCCCAGAACCAAAGGCCCCTCCTCCCAGGCAAGCAGAACGCAGCCTTCTCACCTGATTGCTTGTCAGCTTGAGATCCTTGAGGGGCCACAGATGCCTGAAATTGGAGACATGAGGGATGCTTTGTTAATCTGAGTTCAGAGGACCTGTTTCTGTGTCCCCCCCCCCCAGGAAGGGCTAAGAACGAGCAAGGGGAAGAGAATGGGGTCACTGTGGCACTGGTGTATACACCCAGCCTGAGGCCAGGGAAGCCACTGGGTCCTGGAGGAAGATCTTCCACTGCTGTGTGACAAAGGAACACTGGGCTCTGGAGAATGGGGCTGGCTGTGATCCCAGCTGGGACAATCAAGCACTTGTGATATGTCAGAGGGGCACTAAGGAAAAAAGATGTATTAAAGGGGGCGGCGGCGGGGGTACTAGACAGACTATGGCAAACGCCTGTCTGACCTGCTCCCAAAGCAGCCCTCAGTTTCCCCTTCGAGACTCCTCCTCCCCTACTCTCGGTCCAAGTCCAGTGGTGGATCTGGAGGCAGGCCCAGTCAATGCTGGCCAGCACTCTGGGTCGGACACCAAGCCAGGAGGGGCTCTAAGAGCACTGTGGGAACTAAGGGATAGGGAAGTCCGGCTCTCTCTCTGGGGAACCATGGAAGCTGGAGTGGCCGGTTCAGAGCTCTGGCAAAGTCAGTAGGAAGGGGGGCGGTGCGATGGTCAAGCACCCAGACCCAGGCACACCCGCAGTGTTTGTATCAATGAGCATGCCTCACGGTTGAGGTAGCAGAGAACCGTCGCCTCCCCCAGAGCCCTTGGCTGAGCTGGCGGGGACAAAACTTACTTCTGCACATCCAGGAACTCCAGCAGCTTGGTGTCAGGGAAGAGGCTGAGGTTGGTGATTCCCCGGCTGTACAACCCATCCTCTCTCTCGTGGAGAAGCAGGTACAGTGTGAAGAGCTCCGAGTAGAAGCTGGGCAGGATGAGGGGTAACAGCAAGCCATGCACCTGCAGGTCCCTGAGAGGCCAGAATGGGTGGGAGACGCTGCTGTCAGGGCCACCGCCGCAGAACTGGAGCCTGTTCCTGGGGACAGCTAACTCCTGCTCTGTGTGACTTAGGCCCATCTCCTCCACACCTCAGTCTCAAGGTGCACAGGAAGAAGGAGGCCTCTGGCAACTGCTTCCCCCTCTGCGAAACTCAAGGATGTGGCTGTGGGGGCACATTTAGAACAAAGACGTATCTGGTGCATGGCGGGCCTGCTCCTGGGTGACTCCTAGGACTAAGGTCATACGTCACTGTGTTGTATAAATGGTCATTGCACCATGTCTGGTGAATAGCATACATGCCCAGTGTTTTCCTAAGAAGCATTGCCACCCAGAGGGAGGCCCCAGGCACAAAGGCCTCACCAGGTACCTTGTCTCCATGTTCTCCTCCTCCAGGGTCTGGCCCTGGTGCCGTAAGGCAACCTTCAGCAGACCCCTGCAAGCCAATGAGAAGGGCATGATGTGGCTGCTGCCCACAGAAACAGGACTCCACCCACCCAGCCTCTAAAGTGAGGGCAGATAGTCCCATCTTCTAAAACTGACTGGCTAGATCCGGATTGAATGCTTGCAGAGTCTAGCCTCTTTTGCCACTGGGGGGTCCAAGGCTGGAGCTATTATAGTGTTGGGTGGTCCTGGCACTCTGGTGGCAGCTGAAGCCCCTATCTGTAATGTTTGTGGGATCTATGTTCTACCTGGGACAGGGTACATGGAGTTTGAAATCAGGGTCACACTCAGCCTACAGTAAAGGTAGGGTTTCTATAGGGTCAGGGGTGT
Source organism: Micromys minutus (assembly GCF_963924665.1). Taxonomy (NCBI): domain Eukaryota; kingdom Metazoa; phylum Chordata; class Mammalia; order Rodentia; family Muridae; genus Micromys; species Micromys minutus. Next base: position 40,821,392 of record NC_137956.1, on the reverse strand, counting down.
GCCTGGGACCAGACAGGGATTGGATCCTGGCCAGGAGCTATCAGAGACCCTTGCTGTCATGTTACACCTCTGGACACCATTGACACACTGACCAACCTCTGACCCTATGCCAAATAAGACTTGAGTTAGAGGTGCCGGAAAGAGCCAAGCCCTGGGAAGGGTGATCCTGGGCCAGTCACCTGTAGGCAGCCCAAAGCTCCCGAGCATGCTGTTTCACCTCCTCCTGGGCCATCTCCTGCAGGTGTTTGTTGGCCCCTATGCCTGAATATGTGGCCTGGAAGGTCAGCATCAGGGTTTGGAGTAACTTCCCCAGGGGGTGTCGGGGATTGCTCAGCGCCTGCACCCATGAGAGACAACAGGGATGCTTAGAGCCAGAGTCTGGAGCACAATAAGCCCAGACCTCCCGAGCCTGGGCCCTCACCTTCCTGAGGTACTGCTGCAGGGCCTGGGGCTTGCGGTGCTGCAGCAGCTCCTTCAGGGTGTCGTCAATGCTGCCCACACAGTCCTTGGGGTGGCTCCTGGAGCACCATGTACAGTGTCCCTCACCCACCCGGAGTCAGTGCCATTCCCCAGGGGCTTCCCAACCCCTCTCTCTGACCTGCAGGGACATCTAGAGGGTCAGGCTCACCTCTCACTACACAGGTACTCCTGGGACTTGCGTAGCTCCCTGGAGCTCTGCACATGGAAGCCCAGGAGGGCTTCCTGCAGTTCCCCGGGACAGCCTAAACGCACGAAGTCTCGGAAGGGGCTGTAGATGCCCCGCCAGCGGCTCTCCACAGGGAAGGCACCCAGTCCCAGCTGTCTGTGGTTGGGAACAGCAAGAGATGCAGAAGATGGAGCCAGAACCAGCGAACCCTTGGTGAAGCACTAAGAGGGTTGGTGGAACCACCCTGGTCCCAGGAATGGGGCAGGACAGAGAATGCAGACAGCTGACCTCCAAGGCAAGCAGAGGAGAAGACAAGGTAGAGAGACAGAGGGCATTGTGTTCTGAGATGGAGAAGAGACAGGTACAGAGTTCTGTAAAGGGCTCAGAGCACTGGAGGCCAAATCCAAATGGTAGGTCTTAGATCAAGACAGACCACTGTCCGGATGTCCAGGATTCCCTTGCTTTTCCCTCTGTCCTGCCCTCTTACATGGCTTCCCTGTGGTTGATCCCGCCTTGCCAACAGGCTGAGTGAGACCCGACTGTAGTCTCACAAAGAAAGCCGCATCCTGCTGTCACCTCACAGATCCTATCTTTCTTCCAGTGTACGTGTGGCAGACCATCCAGCTAGCCCTAGACTTCAACAGCCTGTGACTGGAACTCTGGTAACAAGGCTTCCGCTGAGCCCTGAGGCCTTGGGCGGGAAGAGACCAAACACACACTACCAGTTAGGCTGGGCTCTCACCTCTTGCGCGTACTGTTTGGGTCGGGCGGGAGGGCAGCTGTGTCCAGCACTCCCTGCGTGTACAGACCTCTGTCTGTCCCACTGCTGAAAGAACCATCCAAGGTGAAGCCATTGGGGAAGGTGACCTTACCCTGAGGGCAGAGAGAAGGAGAGAAGCAATGTCTGCGCGCAGCCAGCTGTCTGGGCAAGAATGCCAATGTCGGGCCTGCTGGACTGGGTCAGATGGAAACATCTGACCTTGTGTTCCACCTGTCTGTTCAAGGTGCTAGAATATTCTAGAATTCTCACCCACCTCTGCTGCGAGGTTAGGTGGCTTGGTCCAGGGATCTAGGAGGGTTAATTCCTTCCCGTGCAGAGTTGCTAAATTCACAGCACTCTTGAGCATTCATAAGGCACCTTCTGCATCAAAAGTCCACAAACTTCCAAATGCCCAGCATACACACGACTACCTTTTGCTATGCCAACTCCGTCAGGGACATAGAATGGTAACCCCGAGGACAGCTGTCCAAGACTCGGGTGGGGCTGGCTCTACAAGAACACAGCAGAGACACAACGGGACTGTGCCCTCTGGGCATGAGGCAAATCCTCTAGTCCCTTGTCACCTTGCTCTGTCAAGTCAGTACTGCATGCTGCATGGCAAGGACACGGAGCCCCTTGGAGTGCCATAGAGGCGGGAAAGGCATCCTCCAACTGCCTGTCCTCTATCTTCAGCCTTGGCTTTGAACCCTGGACTTACGGGGTGGGGGGAGAAGAGGAAGCCCACTCACCTTCCCCAGGAGTGTCAGCTCCCGGGTGAAAGTACCTTCATACAGAGAGTCATCCTCACATAGCAGGATGCCTGGACCCTGGAAAGGAAGGAAGAGAACAGAGGAGAGGGAAAAGATTGGACAGAAAACAAGGGTGGGTGGACAAGAAGAACACCAAGCCCTGGCTCCGCCCTCCTCAGAAGTATTATACCCTGGGAACCCCATCCCTCATTTCCCCTAGTAGCCGTCAGACTTGGTTCATCCTCAGCAGCCTCTTCACGAAGCCACAGAATTATTCAGGAAGTGCTGTTTTCTTTTTAGCTGTCCCAGATTCCCTGCCACTGCCCCGGGTCCTCAGGACCAATCAAGTTCCCTTACTACTGCACCAGCCAGGAAGCTCACTGTCAAGTTCATGTTCCACTTGTCCCTGACTCTGTGCTGTGCCCTTCCCCCTTTTCTTTCAGGTCTCCTTTGGTTCTTTCCAGAGCAAAGTGGAGTCTAAACAAACAAGCTGTAAAGCCAGGTACAGCTGTTGCCCAGAGCTTCACCACCTGACTAGTAGAGAGGCAGGAGGCAAGAGGTGGAGGCCCAGGCTGGGGGTGGGGTGGGTTTGACCTCAGTCTCTGCCGGATGTGACTGTGATGTTGGGCAGTTTCTTTGATGTCAGCCATCAATAAACAGGTGTCATTCATATGCTAAGGACAATGGCATCAATCACAAGAGTCACTCTAGGACTCCAGAAGATGATAAAGGTTTAGCCTGGGACAGTGAGGGGTTCATGAATGCTACTGGCTGTCCTATGCCACACTTGGCTCTAGCTAGCTCATGTGTGTCCGATAAGCATCACTGACTTGAGTTGCGAGAGGGGAAGCGAGGCTAGAAGAAGCTTGGATGGTGCCAAAGTCAGAGGAGCTGCACATCCCTTGTCATCTACCCAGCTTGGTTTTAATTCACCTACGGAGTGCCCAAGGCAGGGGCTACCACTCACAGCCATCTTGTCCCCTTGGAATGTGCCCTGATAGCAGACGCCTGCCTGGGTGACTACGACTCCAGGGCCATGACGCTGGTCAGCCTGCCACATGCCAATGTAGCGCTCACCCCTAAGGGAAGAGGGAATGTGAGAGAGGAGGCTCAGCATGGTTCCCTTGTGCCTTCTGGATGCTCCGCTGGCAGGGGGTGCTGGGGGAGACAGATGGCGCTAGAAAATGAACCCCCCCCCACAGAAGGCAGCAGACAAGGGAGTCATCCTTAGGGGAAGGCATGCTGGGTGGAGCCCCTAGAGGTAGCAGGAAGCATAGACTGAGGGAAGCACCACCATGGAGGCAGGTGTCCAGGACAGAACGAGGCACAAAAGCTGAGGGTTACACGGGGCACAGAGAGGGAGACTGCAGCTTCAGCCAGATGGCTCTGGCTCCTCTCTACCAGCACTCACCTGTCCCTGTCCTCCTCAATGCCATAGCCACTCCTCTGGCCTCTCTCCCAGTGGCCTGTGTACCTGAAGGGCTTGGAGGCCTGGGGGGTACTGTCGAGGATGCCAAATCCATGCCTCAGACCGGCCTGAAAATAACCCTTGTACACCTGGTCAGTGCCGTACCTGGAGAGAGTCACCGACAGTTCCACCTCAAGGAGCTCAGTCCAGAGGACACGCCTCCCCACACCTTTCCCCTGCAGGCCAAAGGTCACTTACTCACAGATGCCGTACTCACACATCCTGCCTTCCCGCCAGTGACACTTGTAACAGTCAAACTTGTCCTCAGAGGCCTGGGGCACCAGGCAGATGCCAAAGCTGACCAAGTGGTTGGGTGGGGTTGGAAGTGAGTATTCAAGTGACTTGCCTGATCAGATGCCACTGTCACACTCCTCCATGCTACCCGGTTGTCCTTGTCTCCAAGGAGCCCCCCCACCCCCAACCCTCAGAGGACACAGCAGATCTTAGAGTCTCTATTCCCTTACAAAAGTTCCTCGGGACACCCCTCCCCCACCACATGAGGACTGAGACCCACATTTCCTATTCCCGACAGGTTCCCCTTCTGAGTCTATGTGGTGAGAGGAGCTAGGCCACCTGACCACCCCTGTTTGAGGCTTGGGAGTTTGGGGCAGCCAGTGGGTAACAGCTCCTCTGGTTGCCCTACATGCCAGCACCTGCCCAGCCAGCCTTACCCATGTTCCAGACCCCTGTAGAAATCCCCCACGTGGTTCCGCCCATCTGGCCACTTCAGGGTTCCCCTGGAACACAGGAGGTGTACAACATCAGGCCACCAGACCCGTCCTCAGACAGCTGCGTCCTCAGAACCTCCAAAGCCTCTCCCTTCCTCTACTCTTACAACTAGACTTTCTGCTCACCCAGTCCTCACGTGAGTGCTAAGATACCTCACAGAAAGTGCTCCCATCTCCTGGGGCAGCCTTGTGGGACACCCTAGGACACTTCCAGTGGGGAGAGCTCTGGAAACATTTACATCCTCGTTTCCCCTTGATCCACAGGAGGTGCAGAACGCAGCTTCAAGCTTGAGAAAACCCCCAGTCAATGGGATTTCTAGCAAGCTCCTTCTTTCTGATGACCTGCTGGAAGTACTCAGCCCTCAACAACAGTGACTCACTTGCCATGGGGCTTGGCTCGACGCCATTCGCCTTCGTAGGTAGCCTGGTAGAGCCGGCCCTCACGGCGGAAAGTATAGGCCACACAGCGACATTTAGGAGGTTCAGATGGCTCCGGGCCTGATCCCAGCATGGGGAAATCCTTCTTGTCACATAGGGCCTGGCACACAGCCTGGGTCACTTTCCACTGCCAGACAACCTATTGGGGACAGAAAGGTAGAGAACATGTCATCGCTGCTGCAGGTATGCCCTAACGAGACCTCATAGGGGACCTAGTCCCTTCCCTCTCAACTCTGTCCTCAGGCACTGCCCTCCTATGGCACAGCAGCAGACCTGAGAGACGTTGAGTAGTCCAGGGACTAGACAACCCAGAGGGCGGCACAAAAGGGGTGGGAGCAGCCTCCACTCCAACCTAGAGATGGAAAAATTCCCGTTCCTCTAACATCCTGATGCCCAAGCCTAGGCACGCCCCCGATCCGACTCTGACCCCCACCATTCATGCACTCACCTGGCCTTGGGGGTCTCTGGAGCAAAGGGAGAACTCTTCTTCAGGAGTGAGGATGTGAAGCTCACACCTAGGCAGACAGAGGTGGTCAGTGAGCCCCGTTTCTGTCCAGGGTCGGAAGTGGGGCTCATGTGGGGGAGCATGGGGGATGTGAGTGGATTTCATAGGGCATTGGGAGGGAAGTCCAGGGCACCTGCAGAGAAAACCACTCACTTGTCTTGGCCAGGACACACCCACACCAACTTCAGGTCAAACGTGTGGACACTGTGGCCCTGAACAAGATGGAGACAGGTGCTGTCCAGAGCTACGTTTATGGATTCACTTGCTCTGGACGCGCCCCCTCCCCCACACACACCAGCTGCCAGGCCCAGAGCACGGTCCTTCCACAGTGGCCTGTTCACCTTTAGCTGCAACTCCTCTTTTTATTCTCACCCTAGGACTGGGACATGCCTCCTACACCCCAGTGAGTTGCCAGGGTTTTGTAGAAACATAGTTGGCCCCTGGCAGCCTCTGCTGAAAACTTCTAAGGTTCCTCTTGCCTGGGGACTGGGGTCTACTGCAGAGCCAGACAGTGTAGGTTTATGCACCTGCCTTCATTCACATTCCCAGTGCTCTGAGCATCTGCTGCTCAGCCATCCCGCCCTCCTGAGCTTGCCCCAGGCATCCTCACTTCATCATTGCTCATTACCCTGCTCATGGGAATTCCCTTTCTCTACCGTGCTCTGAGCCTAGTGGGAAGTCCCTTTCTCTGGAATGTTATCATCTCCCATTTGGCCCAAGCAGGCTGCTCAGTTAACGAAGAAGTGGAAGGGGTTCAAGGCCAAGCCTGAGAATGGAGTAGTTTACAGGTCATTGCAGAGAGACAAGTGAGTCCCACAGAAAAGGCATGAGCAAAGGCCCAGGCTAAAACAAACCCTATCTCCCTCCCTCCCTCCCCCTTCTTCCCTCTCCCACATCCTCCTTCCTCTTTCCCCTCCCCCCTTCTTCCCTCTCCCACATCTCCCTCCCTTTTCCCCTCCCCCCTTCTTCCCTCTCCCACATCTCCCTCCCTCTTTCCCTCTCCCCCTCCCTCCCTCTTTCCCTCTCCCACATCTCCCTCCCTCTTTCCCTCTCCCCCTCCCTTCCTCGAGTTGTTGTTTTGTCAGGCATTTTGTAGCAGCAACAAGAAAAGAAACTCAGACAAGCAGGGAAGGGCTAGAAACATCTCTAGTAGACAAATTGCAACTGCAGGAAAGGTGGTTTCAGACCCCAAGCCAGGCTCCCAGGCAGGGGAGCCAGTGCTGTAAGCACCACAAGTGCCTGGTGAGTTTGGCCATGTCACCAGCTATGGGACAAACCCTGAAGCCTAGTATGGCTTCCTCTTGACCCACAATCCTTGGCCTGTATCCCAGCATTTGCCCTCAGCCTCAGCTGTGACCCTTTCCTATCCGGTTTCTAACCTGACCCCAGAACCCCCACCTCCTATCTCCCCCTCCTAACCTGTAGCAGGACAAGGGTATCATCAAAGAGCAGCACTCGCTCAGCCCGCAGTGGGGTGACCACCACAGGGATGTCCTGGCTATCCTGTAAGAGTCGGTGAGTAGGGGTACAGAGCACATCCTGGTGGGATAAAGAGGAGACAAGAAGTTCAGGTGCTACACCTCCCTCCTGCACCCCAGACACCTCCCAGAGATCATCCCAGCATGTCTAGAGTATCTCTGTCTCACACACAGACAGACACACACACACACACACACACACACACACACACACACACACACACACACGCTGATACTCCGAGATGCAGGGGGCAGAGAGGGGGAGGGGTCACCCCCTGATCCAGTCCAGAAGATCAGCTCAGTTTTTTTTCTCTGTTCTTTCCTGGGTGGTCTCCATACTGCCCCCATCACGGCCAGCACGTTCCTGACACCCTCACCCGGTATGTTATACCCTCTATCTATATCATGTCTTTTGGGACTCTCCTTTCTGCAGGGGCATTATATACTGTGCCAGACAGTGACAGCCATGTGTCATTGGTGACACCATCGGAAAGGTCAGTTCTACTGATCCAACAGATGGCTAAGGGTGACTGAAAGCCACCAGGTTATCAGTCCTCCTTTCCAGATGGGGAAATTGAGGCACAGAACTGCTCAAACCACCACCCAGCACAGCCTCACATCCAAGATGGAACAGCCCCTTTCCTTGACTGTCCCAGAGCCCCACCCAGACTCACTCTCAGCCGGCTGCTGAGGCTGTGCCACAGGGCCTGTGTGGCCTCAGCTTGGTCCAAGGCCTGACTCATGAAGGACTGCAGATTTCCAAACAGCGTAACTGCATGCATCACCAGCTTCTGGGCTGGGTGGTGCTGTGGGGCAACAGGAAAGGTGAGGAGGAATGGTGGACAAGGAACCAGCCCCCATCCTGGTGATAGAGGCCCCCCCACTCCCCCACCCCCACCCCCCCCAGCCTCAGCCAGTCAGGAGCCTCAGCTCAGCTTACTCTCTTCTCCCTGACAACTCTCTGGGGACAGGAAGGGAGCATGAAGGTGCTTCCAGGTGGATCTTTCACTGACACCAATAGTGTGACCTTGGGCCATATGTCCTCACACTGAGAAGTCTACATCTGTTCTTTGGGTGTCAACTGTCTCATCAAGGGAGAGCCATGTGGCCAAGATCTCTTAGGGCAGATTCGTGCCCCCAGAACCCCTGTTTATAGAAGGGACTATGTTCTTAGGGCTCTTCCCTACAGTTTAACTCGGTCCCCCGAGCCTGAGCCCTGCTTCTCTTCTCCACACCTCCATCCTTGGATTGCTTTTGGTACCCACCTCATCAAGGGTGTCCCTGAGGCTCAGCAGGAGGAGCACGTATTTCTGCACGTGGTTGGCAAGTGGCTGGCGAAGGGCCTGGCACAGCGTGGTGCCCACGGAGCCCTCGGCGCTCCCAGAGGATAGGAACTGCCTCAGTGCCTTGCGCTGACTCCTCCAGAACTCACTGCAGTTAGGAAGGGCCACATACTACCTTCCCCTGTTCCAAGCCCACGTCCATCTGTGTCATCCCCGGTTGTTACCACTCTCCCAGCCCCCAGATCCAGGACACCAACCTGAACCCCAGCAAAAACCCTTGAGCTCTCTTCCGGGGGGATTTGCATCCTTACCTCAGAGGAGATAGGACACTAACTACAGACACTCAAGTGGTGGGTGGACAAGATACCTGCTGCTTTGGGGTGGGCTTCCCCAACTTCCCCTCTGACACCTACATAAGGGCTACTACAGCAGCCCTAAGCTCACCTCCTCTTCTTTGAGACCTTCTGAAAGGCTTGCACCACCACGCAGTCAGTATAGGATTTGATGTACCTATGAGCAACCCAGGATCACTTTGAAAGCCCAGCTCCCAACTCACACTCAACTCCTGCCCTATTTGGGGGGGGGGTCCCAGATCCCGTCCATTGAGCAGCCAAAATCCTGATGGTCCAGGCAATTTCTTTGACCACTCTCAAGCTGTTGACCGGACAGTTGTATCTCATGGGCCTGATCCAGATCTGAGCCTGTTGCCAAAGCCAACATCCTAGCCCATAGGAGACCCACTCTGGTTGACCCTCAGGACCAAATGGCAGAGGAGGCACTTTGGCACTGTGGCCCAGCAACAAATGGCCCAGGGATGGGGCAGGGGTGTCTTACTCCATGTAGGCCTGTAATATGTAGTCAGCATTTCTCAGTAACAGTACAGCCTCCAGACCTATGGAAGGGGGGTCGCATAGTCTCTGCCGCAGCGAAAGCAGGCTCTTCTCGGTCACCTCCCATAACCGCTGGGTGCTCTCATGCAGCTGCTGCAGAAGCCGAAGACACTCTCTGCCGCAGGGGTCTGAGGGTTCTGGGTCTGTGGAAAGCAGGGCCTCCCTGAGCTGGCATTGATGGATGGGCCTGTAGCTCTGGGTCGCTCGGGACGGTACCCTATAGAGCTCCTTGGGGTCCAGGCATGCTGGGGTAAAGGACTAAACCCTGAGTAATTAGGGTTAAATGTGTGCCTCCTACTTAACAGGACAACCCTAATCATTTTTGGGAACCAAGACTCCTAGCTCCCCTGAGTCTCTGCCTCTTCTTCTCTTTAGACCCAGATGCAGAATGTGAAGCCTTCAGGGTTTCTCCCAGACACCTTAGAGATACATAGACAGTCTGTGAGAGAGGACAGCACCTGCCCAAGATCACATTACAAGGGAGACCCCCTTATGTGTCCTGCCTTCTAATCGGGGCTTTTCAAAACATCACAAGGAGCCCTGTGTGGCAACAGGGAGTGAGGCGAGTGGATATGTAGGCCTGTGGTCCTCAGAAACCATTTGGGAAGGCCACAGCCAGGACCTGGTGGCCAAGGCCTCAGCTCCATCAAACGACGGCAGTATCAAGTGCCACCTGAGTTTGAGGTGGCTGCCTCAGAATGTCCAACAAGGGAGAAATCTTATCCCCAGGGGCCACTCCTGCGCCCCCTCTCTTCTCCACCGAGGGCCTAAACTCACCGGCTACGAGCAGGGGCTGTAGGATAAGACTGATGGTCCGAGCAAGAGTGGTTGAGAACAACTCCTCCAGCCGAAGCAGGTCTGCCTCCTCAGAGCTGCACATAGCCAGGGTGTGAGATGCTCCGCCTACTGGGTAGGAAGGACACAGGTCACAGCCCAGAGAATATGACCGGGGCACAAATACCCTCCCCAGTTCCCAGAGGTGAGACCTGTAACCACCATAACCACCCATGTCAGTCAGGGAGCCTAGCTTCTCACGGAGACATCCATTCTGGCTACTGACCCTGCCCTGCTCCCTGACGGGGCCCTGGAGGGACTAAGCGCTGAGAATGACCAAGAGAAGCATCTCTTTCCACCCAAAAGTATGTGTTCTTCCAGCTCAGTTCCAGCCTGCTCAGACGCTCAGCGAATCGAGGCACCCAGGGGATGCCTACCAAGTGGCTCTTTGTTCTTTCTACTGGAAACCTCCCTTCAGGGACTCTGTGATCCTTGGGGCAAGGGTCAGGCATGCTATCAGAAGATTCAACAATACTCTGATGTCCAGGCTCGGGGTCCTTGTCACTAACTAGAGCTCAGTAAGCCAGGAGGGATCAGATACAACAGCACTCAGGAGGCCTCCTGCCAGAGCCACAAAAGGGAGACTAGAGAAGAGCAGAGCATCGTGAAGCACACCCAGCTCTGGGGAGGCAGAGGCAGCAGGATTTTACTACGGACTTGAGGGCAGCCTGGGCTAAGACTGTGACCTTGTCAGAAAGGAAGGAGGAAGGAGAAGGAGCAAGGGAAAGTTAGAGGGAGGGAGGGAGGGAAGGAAAGGAGCAGGGAGAAAGCAGCTTAGTAGCGTGGAGAAGTAAAAAGTTCACTGGAGTGTCTGCCCGGCCTGTGAGGGTGGCCCACCTTCATTGGCCAGCAGACAAGCTTGACTTTGCCTCAGACAACCCCGGAGATCATGGAGAGTTTCAGAACAAGGCCATAGAAGATCAAACAGCAGACTCAGCAAGACAAACCTGGTGACAGGTGACAGATGGGGCCAGGCAATAAGAAAACTCAGCATGGACAGGAGCCTAGCCCCTACATGTCTACCTCCCCCAACCAAATTGAGCCGGCTGGACGGGTCCCACTCAGGAACAAGGTCATTGGGGTAGGCAAGCAGATCAGCTGGAGCCTTGAAATGTTCTGCCCTAACTAAGGGACCTTCTAAGCAAGCAGCCGTGTAGCATCCTAATATGAGGCAGGGGTAGTGAGGATGTATGTTTGAGCCTATTTCACAGTAGGACTGTCTGTGGCCCTGCTTAGCCGAAGCCTCCTGAAGCCCTTGCTGTCTTCACTGGGCAAGGATGTTCATCTGTCCAAATGGCCTGACTGGTGAGAGACACCTCAGGGAGGAGTTAAAGTGTCTTCCCCCAGCTTTGTCCTGACACTCTGAAAACTTTTGAAATTAGCAGACTGGGGCGAGTCAGATGTCATCAGGGTAGCTCAGGCTGGGCAGATGACATCGCGTAGAAACCCAGCAAATGTTAAGGGCGGCTCAATCTTCCTGAAGGAACCCCTGAATGTCACAGGAACATCACAGGTCCCCGGCAGAACCCAGGACTCCGAGAGAATTGGCTCCAGAACAGAGTAGGGCGGGGACCTCAGAACTCTGGCCCAGACATTCCTGCCACACCTTTCCTGCTGCTGTTCTGCACAGAGAGGAGAGGCAGGAAAAGGAAACTGCTAGACAACCAGCAGCAGCCATCTTTGCTGGCAGTAAAAGTACTCCTCCCCCCCAAAACACACACACACACACACACAAGAGGGTGGGGAGGACAGACTTGGGAGCCTCTGGTTCAGTTCACACTGACCATGAGAGCCTAGCTGAGGGACTGAGGTGGGTCGAGTGACCTGGACCTCCCTGATGCTCAACCATGTTTCCAGATAGTCACAGAACAGAAAGTCTATCCCTGTAACCTTGAACTACCTTGGTACCCAGCCCACACCTTGCCTGCTAACCACAGGAAATCCATCTCAGCCTGTTACGTCACAGCTTACCCATCCCCGTTCCTCTCTGAAAATGAGAGAGACCTAACTAGATCAGGCCATTTCAAACTCTCAGGGTTGCCCCTCAAAAAAATAAATGGTAGAGAGACACTGAGAACCTGGTCCTTGAGCTCCACATCCTTGAACATCCTGCCACATAGACTGGACCTGGAAAGTTCCAACAGACCCAAGTTAGCAGCCGCTAACTCTATAGTACCTGTCGGGTCTGTGGCCCCAGAAGGATTTCCACCCCCAGGGAATCCCATCACCGAGAGGAAAGGGCAGACACTAAGCATAGATGGTAAAGGTAGCCTGGGAAGGTGGCACTTGAGGCTAGGGGTCTGATGTAGAAGTCTCCCAGCTAGGAACTCTGGGTTCATCTAGAAGCCATGCTGTTGAGTATAAGTCCAGACACCAGTGTTTGAGAGTGTGTGTACTAGCAAGAGGATTCTCCTCTCTAGACCTGGGCCCAGCACCCATCCCACACCCCTCTGGTCAACCACATGGCCTCCTCCTATTCTCCCTCCTGCCAACTCTAGGGTCCTTAGTGGCAGGCTGTGCGAGAGATAAATCTGAGGCACAGAAAGTCCAGGAGGGTCTAGAGATACTGTCTGTAGCTCAGGCCTAGTGCTCAGACCTAACAGACTCACCAGAACTAAGTGGCTCAGAGGTGCACGGTGACTCACTGAAGTACACAGCGCATTCCTACAGGGCCCAGCCTCCCTTCTCATCCCCAGGTAGACTTGATGCTCACAAACAGGCAGGTGAGGCCAAAAAAGTTAAGTGGGGTGTACAGGTGACTCAGCTATTGTCCTTGTGGCCATCTAAACAGTAGCTGGACCTTTCCCCTGCATTCCTGGCCTCTGTCCACAACAGACTGCTCCCAAGCAGGGTCACTGGGGCCTTCCCTGTCCTCACCCAGTCTTGGCCCCTCGGGCCCCTAAGCCGCACCCTAGCATGGCACTCACTCTGGTATTTCCTGGTGTAGACTGGCATGGTCCTTATTTCTGCTGTGGAGGCCTTTTCCTGGACTATGCTGGAAGCCCATTTAATCAACCTACATGCTTGGTGGGCAGTGTGGAGAGAGTGTCTGCCCCAGGCAAGTGCACAGAACTATTACACCGCCCTCTGGGGTCTTCAGTCCAGTGTCTGCCTCTCCACGGGTCCAAGCTTCTTGCTTTACACGCCTCCCAGTCTCTGCGGTCGCTTCCCCTTCCTCGGCCTGCCATGACGCCTTGTCAGTCCCGGGGGTTGCCCAAACTACTCTGCTCCAACATTCGGACATTTAGCTACGCTCGTCCCAAGCAGGCAACACCTTCCCTGTCAGTCCTTCCGCCCTAACCAGCCAGGTCACCTGCTCCTGGCAGCCTCTCCCTCGGAGTGGTGCACTCGCACCCGGGTTCTGACCTGGCTGTAGGGCACTGCGCTCGCACTCCGCACTGCTCCGCGGGGTTGGACCCCGCGCTGCGTTTAAATCAGAGCTGGGCGGCCACGGGACCGGGAGGAGGAAGCTGTGCCCGAAGATGGAAGGCTCGTGACCATGGCAGCGGGAGGAGGCGGGAGCCCCCACCCGCTGCAGAGCTCGTGGGACAGCGGACCCCGCCCACCGACGCGAGCCCTTACCTGCGCCGTGCGCCGCGGTGCCCCGAGTGGCCGCGCAGCTCCGCGCCGGGCCGCCCTCCCTCTCCGCGCCCCGCCCCGAGGTGTTGCTAGTGCGGGGGCGTCTCCGAGGAGGCGGGGCGCGGCCTCGGAATGTCCCCAAGCCTACAACTCCCTCCTCAGCCTCTCCCGCCAGTCTGCGAAAGCTCCCCTCCGGTCCGCGAGCACCGCAGGATCGCTCCCTGGCTGTCTTTTCGCCTCTTATTTCCCTCTCCCGATCCGGGGACCGCAGGCGGTGTCTGAGGCCACCCCGATTGCCTTACTCACGGACTCTGCCCAGGCTGTAGCTCTGAGATCTTGCGGATCCCCCACTGGGTCACCGGGCCCCTACCCTCACCCCCACACACCCACGAAGGAGCCCTGGGGAGATTCAGGAAACTTGTTTAGAGCAGTCGGCCATGATGACCCCGCAGCCCCTGAACTGGGCGCGCTTCGGTAGCAGCTACAGCTTTGTGTGACCTTGAAAGAGGCCCCCTGCATTCATTCCGGGTACAGCCTGAAGCCGGCCAGTTCCCTGTGCCAAAGCCTTCGACCTTGGAAAGAGCAGCGCAGTTCCAAACCAAACTCTTGGAAGGAGGAGGGACGATGGTTCAAACCTGTAACAAAGATGCCTGCTGTCCGGCTGCCGGGCTCCCTTTTGGCCAGAAGCAAGTCACCCCTCCGCCTGCAGTGGCACCGGGCCTCTTGGAGCTGACTAACTGGCTGAGTTGCTTCTAACCCTTCCAAGCCTTAGCACAGAGAGACACCCCGGGGAAGAGGCAGCTGTGAACGGGAGCAAGAATGGTCCACCTGCCCCTTACCCAAGTTTTGGATAGCCTCCATGCATCCTGCCAGAGAGAAGAGAGACTTCTAAGAGTCCCTGAGAAGGGGGCCTGCCAACCTCAACAGCCCTGGCTCTCTTGTGTTGCTTTCTGGTGAGCATTTAAGTTCGGCCAATCTGCCATACAGTAGCAGGCTCTGAGTTTGTTGCCCAGTAACCCCACCACGGGTGATGCTCTCATTCAGTCCCCTACCCCAAACTTGGTCTCCGGCCTCAAGAACCCTCCCCAGCCTCTTCTTTCCTCCACACTTGGCCAAGACCTCTCCTTCCTTGCAGCCTTTTCTTTCTTTTAAATACTTAAAAAAAGAAAAGAAAAGAAAGATAAACGTATTACAGGCTCTCTTTTTCGTGTATGATGTGTATGTATTTATGCAGGTGCGTGTGTGTGTGTGCGCGCGTGTGTTTGGCTGTGTCCTCCTGTGCTGCCCCTTTTATTTTTGAGGTGGTCTCTCATTGGCCTTCATTCACCTAACTACACACACTAGACAGACCAGTGACAGCAGCCTGTCCCCGCTAACCCAGTAACAGGATTACAAGTGTTTTTCACAGGGGTTTTTGGGATCAAACTCAGTTCCTCATGCCTCCATGTAAGTACTGAACTTGCTGACACCTCAGCCCCGGCTTTGCTGCTTTCAATACTCTCTCCTGTGCACCCCCAGGGCCCCCCCAGGGAGCCCCATTCCCCCAGATGCCTACTTCTCTACCTCTGCCTCCTTTTGGCAGGCAGGGCAGGCCATGGACTGGAAAGGTTTGGTCTTGTGCCAGCCCTTTTCTTCTCTGAGCCTCGGTTCCCTCATCTGCACAAGTATCTGAAAGGAGGCAGTGCTGCCTAGGCTCTCCACAGAAAGGAAGGAAGGGGCATCCCAGCTACCTCCATGAGATGCTTCCTCATCCACTCAGCCTCCTCACAGGCATCCCCCACTCCCTGTTTTATCATCTGCCACTAGGCAAGACCTACTCAGCATCTCTTCCAGTTAGTCCTTGACTGAGGACCGACCGGATTCTGCTACTACCCCCTGTGGTACCCAAAGGATGATATCTACTGAATCCCCCACCCTCGCCCCCTGGCATCACAGGACCCCTGTTTTAGCCCCTCACATATTTGTACATGGCATGTGCTTACATGCAGTTCCCCGTGTGAGAAATGTGGCAGGATATGTACTCAACCTGGCCACCTGGGTCCTCCACCACTGGAAATGTGGGTCCCCTATGCGACACATGTCCAGGGTAGCAGACCATTCATGGACACTTGTGCATCCACGTACAAGGGCATAGACGGACACACAGACACACAGGGCTGCATTCTGAATGCAAGGCACTCCCTACACACCAGTGTCTTGGTTCAAGTTCATGCACATACAGGTCTCACCCAGGCTGGGCTCAGCCCTGAGCTATTTTGGGTCGGGCTAAGGGCCAACAAGTTCAGGGACAGCCAGCTCCCAGCACACCCAGCTGCTGTGTCATTGGCTCAGGCTATTTACCTCCCACCCCCACCCCAAGCTAAGTCTACCGTGGCCTGGATCCCAGCCTGGCTCTGTGATTGGGTGGGTGGAGGGTTCCCCATTCACTACCCCTCAGCTTCCAAAGTGAAGCCTTGAGTTCCATTGTATCAATTTCCAGGAAAGTAGTGTCCACGAGCTCAGTTCCCCACCCATAGCTTCCAACCCAGAGGCCCTGGAGGCTGGCTTTGGCCCCCACAGGAAACCCATCAGATATAAAAATAGTACAGGAGAGACAAGTAGCAGTCAGCATGCCAGCACATATGGCACCACCAGGAAGGGGTGCTCTCCTCCTGGGAGCCAGAACTCCCCCACCCCAGCCTTGATGGGCCCAGCGGGTGAGGAACAGGGGCATGTTGAGGAGGCCTGGTAAGAAGTCTCACAATACCAGAGAGTGGTCAGAGCCCTGAACCAGAGGCAGGAGACTGAGTTAAATGTTGCAATTTCTGAGGCCTAAGGCCAGAGCTCCTTCCTGGGATTCCTCCCTCCCTAGAGAACAGGGTAGATCTAGTAAGATGGCTCAGCCAGAAAGGGCCAACAGGCAAGTGCTGGACAGCCTGGTAAACTGAGTTCAGGAACTCATAAAACTACAAAGAGAGAAGCTACTACACAGTCTCTGACCTCTTCCTGGCGCGCGCACACACACACACACAACACACACACACACACTAAATAATTTAAGAGCTGTAGGGCATGCTGGCACATCCCTTTAACCTGGTACTCGGGAGGCAGAGGCAGATAGACCTTTTCGAGTTCAAGACCAGCCTGGTTCACATAAGCAAGCTCCAAGCTAGTCAGTGTCACCTAGTGAGACTGTGTCTCAAATGGGAAAAAGATAAAAGAAAGAAAATGGAGGGGACAAAGCAACGGGCCAGCATTCTGACCACAATGCATGCAAGTTTCATTTTCATTAGAAAACCAGAAGCAACCTAACGACTAACAATAGAGCACTCATTAACTGAGGTCTATGGCTTTGCTTTTTACTCCATAGGGCCTTCAACAGTGACAATAAAGACTAGCATTTAGCAATGGCTTGACATGTACCTCTTTTACAAACAAGGACTGATGGTTAGGTGACCAACTGTGGGACAGGGTTCACAGCCATCAGCATCAGTAAGCTTTATTGATTGACTGATTGATTGATTGATTGTATGTGAGCACACTGTTGCTGTCCTCAGACACACCAGAAGAGGGCATCGGATCTCATTACAGGTGGTTGTGAGTCACCATGTGGTTGCTGGGAATTGAACTCAGGACCTCTGGAAGGTCAACTGCTGAGCCATCTCTCCAGCCCAGTCAATTGGATTTTGAAGCCTGTAAGACAGTATGACAGTATTATGTGCCCACATGCGCTCTCGAGTGTGTGTGTGTGTGTGTGTGCGTGTGTGTGTGTCTTTCATTTGTGAATCCATCAGGAGCGTGTGTGCATGCCTGTGTGATGAGAGGGGGATCTTGGGAACTTGCATTGGACAAAAAGATTTGGATTCAAAGGCAAGTGGGATAACAGGGATCACCTCTGTTCAATACCCTGTCTGGGGGGCTGGAGAGATGGCTCAAAGGTTAAGAGCATTGACTGCTCTTCCGGTGGTCCTGAGTTCAATTCCCAGCAACCACATGATGGCTCACAACCAACTGTAATGGGATCTGATGCCCTCTTCTGGTGTGTCTGAAGACAGTTGTGTACTTAAATATAATAAATAAATAAATTTCTCTTAAAAAAAAAAAAAGACCCTGTCTGGTGTCAGCCTGAACTACGTAGCAGTTCCCAAATTAAGAGAGAGAGAGAGAGAGAGAGAGAGAGAGAGAGAGATCCTGCAGAGACTTAGCCTGCTTTTCTCTCTCTTCTCTTTCCTCTCTTTCTGTTTCTTTTTTCTTTTTTCTTTTTCTTACAACTTTATTTAAAGAAGAGAGATACATGTACAGCTTTTTAAAAGCATTTTGGCAGTTCTTTTAGAGGTTTGATAGCATGCATTGAAATCCCACTAGTTACCATAAGCATAAGATACATGTAGAACAGAATGTAACATGGAAACAGTCAGAGTTTTCTTGGTGTGTATAGATTCTTTCTGTTTATTTTTATCTATTTTCACAGTGCTGGTAACTGAATATTGTCACAGAGCCACAGGCTTGCCTGATATTTTTGGCAGACAAACAAGACAATGCACTTTAATTCTTAAAGTTAATTTATTTTGTTTTATGTTATGAATGATTTGCCTGTATGCCCGCCACATGCCTGTCAAGTTCAGGAGAAAGTGTCACACCTTCTGGAACTGGGGTCACTGATGGTTGAGACTTACCCCATGGATGCTGGGAACCAAACTTGGAACCTTCGCAAGGGCAACAAATGCTCCTAAACGCTGAGCCTCTTCCAACAGAATGAACTTTGAACGTCTGAGCCGCAAGGGAAGTCCTGTGAGCAGCAGTCCAATGTGTCCTGATAAGGTGAACCAGCTTTCAAAGCAACAATCACAGTACCCTGCCTTTCCCCATTAGCCCTGTGAGAGCCTCTGACTCCTCATTCCCCAGGCTGGAACTCAGAGGCAGAGAGGACCAATGGTCTTCCCAGTGCCACAACCCAGACAAAGTTCAGTCCTGCCTCTCTAAGCACATGCCCCGAGGGTGATTATTCCTGCCTCCCCCAACAGCTGCCTGTGACTTTCGGTAGCCTGTAGCCAAGGCTTGAGGAAGTAGGAGGCAGAGAGAGGCCTTGCTGCTCCTGCTCTAGTTAGAAAAGCATTCCTTGGTGGGGGGCGGTGGAAGAGGTTTTATCCTGTGTTGTTTTGGGATTTTATTCTGTTTCTTGCTTGCTTTGGATGAAGAGACCCCTAGCTTTTGCCAACCACTGTTGAGATTGACTTATCCCCCAACCCCCACCGGGCCTATAGTTTTTTTTCAGATAGCATCCGTTTTCCTGGCTGCCCTGTCATCTGCAGTTCTTGAAGGGCAACTGGTCTTCTGCTCCCTGTTGAGGCCTGTGTCCTTATCCCTCCCATCCAGGATAAAGCCCTAGGAGATGCAGTTGGAAGGGTCTTGCTGAAGAGCACCCCTCTCACACACAGCCTAGCCTGGCCTCCACAACTGTTCTTAGTGAGAGAAAGATGCTGGACCTGCTTCTCCTAGCACTCAGCAGGTGGGTGATGGTGGGAAGAAGGAAGGAAAATGGAAGAGTGAGGTGGACTACTGCATAGGTATCTCCAAACTCCCTCTCTCCTGTAAGACAGCAGCCCCTCCCCCTCCGCATCTGCTCAGAAGCTCCATCCCTGGGTCGTCAATGTTCCCACAGGGTTAGGCCCACGGTGCAGTGTAGGGAACCGATTTCAATGTTCTGCTAGAGTCAAGGCCCAGGTTATACTGCAGGATATTCAACAGCGTCAGAAAATAACCCTCCCGTGATGGCTGATCTTGCCGTGTGGAGCAGGACTCCTTCCACACCACCAACATATGGCCAGCTCAAACTATACTATCCCTGGTTCTCCATAGTCTCCCCTCCTCCTGCTTTGGTGTCCAGGGTGACCAGAGCAGCCTCTGGGCAGGAAGCCAGCCCAGAAAGTCCAGGATATCCCTCAGTGCCTGTCACCATGGCAACATGCCCGCTCTGCCCCCCCCCTCCCAAGTCCAGTAACATTTTCCCCCCAAACTCAGGACGTCAGAATGGGAAGGGCCTCCTAGATCAGTCGATTTCAGCCCCTCCCCTTGTCCCAAGTGAAGAAACTGAGGCCCAAGGGAGAAAGGACGGGTTGGGGAGGGTATATGTTGGTCAAGAACCTGTTCCTAAACCTTTCCCCTTTCTCCCTCCCTGCTCCCACTACCTCAGTGTCCTTGGAGTGAAGTGGGAGGTCTAAAAGTCTGATAGCCTAGGCAGGGTGCCACCCACCACCTACCCTCACCCCGGTAGTGATGGCGCAGGTGGCATCCCGGGAACCTGACACCCAAGATGAATAAATGATGCGGACTCAAACGGCCTGCAGCCAGAACGCTCCGCGGCTGCTGCCACCACCACCACCACCGTCATCGCCCGCCGGTGGCCAGGGGCAGTCACCTGGTAGCTCAGTGCATCAGCCCCCTCTGCTCTCAGGACTTGCATCGGAGCCCGCGGCAAACAGGAGAACATGGCCGGGAGGCAGTGCGGCTCCGGGCGGCTCTGGGCGCTGGGCGGTGCCGCGCTGGGGGCTTGCCTGGCGGGAGTCGCCACGCAGCTGGTAGAGGTGAGGCACCTCATCACGGAGGGCGCGGGATGATGGCACCATCGAGGCAGGGGCGGGCGGGTGCGAGGAACTGACTCTATCCCTTCATCTTGCTCGGTGGGGTGACATGGTCCCTTGCCCTTCACGCTTAGAGTCACTGGTCTGATGGTGGAGCACAGCCTCTGACTTCAGGGACACAGGGAGTTTGTGTCCATGTGTGGAGGAGGGAAACAGTTTTGCCACCCAGTCTTTGTTTTCCTAAAGGATGGGGAGAAGGGGGGTATTTGGACCCTGGATTTAGGGTATGCTGGGGGAACTGGCCTTTATTTGCACACCCGGATCTCTCCCTTCCTTAGGCCAGACCCGGGGACTGCAAGATCCAACTAGGTCCTAGTGACTCCTCTAACTGTGGAAGGCTTCTGAGCAGACATGTTGCGGAACTTCCTCTTTGGAAGAGAATAATGAGAGAAGGACAGAGAATGGGAGGGCTGAGAGACTTCGGCCCAGAAAGGAGGTGAAGAAGATGGGTGGATGGAGCAAGCTGGCCAGGAGCCTGGCTGGCTAGGGCCACCTGCAGCCTTCCCAACAGGAGGTAGCAGAACAGACTCAGAAGTCAGGAGCTGGGGGCAAAAGGGCAGAGTAGAGGCCCAGAAGGCAGTTGCTAAGAAACAGACAGGGTGGGATGGAAGACAGAGCCAGTCACACTCAGGGTTCCGAGGAGACAGAGCTTTGAACTGGCGAGTCTGAGGACAACACCCCGTGATACGGATACCTGTACCCCTGTGTAGTGTGTCCCTTCTGCAGCTGACCAGTGGTGTGGAAGAGGCTGTTCGAATCAGGTATCAGTCCCCCGTAAGGGAAGCCAGGCTGGCTTGGGCCCCATGGGGCATGCTAGGGCCTCTCACTCACTGCCCTGAGGCCTCTGCTCAGGACCCGAGCTGTTCTCAGAGCAAAGGCTGTGGCAACAAGCAAGCCGGTTCTGAGGCAAGGTGTCTCCCCACTCTGAGGAGTTCATCTCCTCCCAGCTCGGCAGAGGAAATCACATTTGGAGGCCATCTGCCTAGATCTCACCGCAAGGCCCGTGTGCTAAGGAAGCGTCAGGGATCCAGGCAGGGCTGGGATCCATTTCTCTTCTCCGTCCGTTTCTACTGGGCTGTACTTCTGAACCTACCACAGGATGCCTGTTTGTTGCCCGTTACGCTCCACCCAAGAGCCTAATCAGGATATTCCAGTTAGACAATCAGTCAGGCCAGAACCCCAGGCCTGAGAAACGGGGAACAGCCACAGACACAGCTCTTAACTCTGATCTGCAGTTAGGAACTGAACACACACACACATTGCTCCAACCATACATGTGCCCTCTGCCCATATATGTGCCTGTCTGGCCCCATACGCCATGAATCCAACACTTTCCAGCCCTTGCAAGGGGCTGGCTCCCTCCCAATGGACCAAGGGCTAATGCCCATTCTGTGGTACATTATCAATAGCTTTGCCATCAGATTGGCACCACTCCAACCACAGGGAGAGAAACTGAGGTCCAGAGTGAAGAAGGCAGGTCCCCGACCTAGTCCCTCTTAGTGAGCAGAATAGAGCTGAGAAGTCACGAACCAGTCTTTGGCTCAGTGACTCTGGGTCTCCTGGTGTAGATCAGCGAGATCCCCTCTGAGAACCACCATCCCCATGGTGGCAGTTGTTAGATGAGGAAGTACCTGGCATGGCACCTGGAAGGTGCTTATCTGTGTTTATGGACCACAGTGAGGGCGTGGCAACAGCAGAGAGGTTGAGAAACAGGTGGCTTTTCTTTCCCAGGACGTTTCAAGACTGTCCTTACTGAACAGTTAGGAGATGACATATCGAACACATGCCCGGTCTCACCCCTTTCCTTGCTCCGTAGCCAACTTTCTGACAGAGACAGGATTCTATCTCTTTCTAATCAAATCTAGCCTCTCTCCTATTCCACAAAGCACAGCCATATTCCCGTAGACACTCAGGACAAAGTCGCGTAACCTCAAAACACCCAGGACAGGCTGAGAATGAAACCTAGTTGGTAGACTGTTTGCCTAGCACACACAAAACCGCGGGTTCAATCCCCAGCGTAGCATCTATAAAAACACACGCCCGAGACAAAGCCATAGTTCCAAAACACCCAGATCAGCGATGTGTCCCCCTTGCTTTCTAGAAACACAAAGCGGGATGCCATCTTTTAATACCCTGTGGCCAGGTTCCCTTAGACCGGAACTTTCATCGTGCCCCCTAGAAGCCCACAGATCCTGTCTCTTTTGTCGCACTTACATACCTTAGCCACCTGGTGGCGCTACACTACTATTTTTCTAGGCCTAGCCTTCTGGTGGCATGGGGCAGGAGCCAGTGTGTGGCCACCTGTATGAGAGTCTTACCCACGTAGCCCAGCAGTAGAGCTCTACTGGGAGAGAAGAACAAAATCAGTCTACCAGGCAGCACACCTGGCCCAAGAAACAGGCTTTGCCTTGTCTCTGGCCTTGGTCCTGAGACCCCATCAGAGCTAGCTAGGACAGGTTGTCCACATTTGCTTCTTTGAGCCTTGTTTCCCCAAGCACCAACCACTCTTCTGGTCCAACTCCCTGGTGACACGGTCTGGGACTCTCATCGCTGCTTTTATTCTAAATCTTGGACTTTTTGAGGTCTAGGGTATTGGTTGTAAATGTCTGAAACCTTTCAGGGATTCTAAAACGTGTGGACTGAGTCCTTGCTGACCCCATCCCAACCTGCTGGCCTATGCCTGGCTCACCCCTTTCTCTTTTGACCCACAGCCCAGCACAGCCCCGCCCAAGCCCAAGCCACCTCCACTGACCAAGGAGACTGTGGTGTTCTGGGACATGCGCCTGTGGCACGTGGTGGGCATCTTTTCGCTGTTCGTGTTGTCTATCAGTGAGTAACCATATCCTGCCCTCTCCACCCCACCACAGGAGGAGCACAGCCCTCCTAATATCCCCTCCCCCCACTCGGGCCCCTTCCGTACTCTTTGGCTTCAGAGCAGCAATTCCGGGCAGTTCAAACTCTGCTCACAAGAGGCCCACCGTGGTCTCTGGCACCTTCTCACGCACACAAAGTCCCTGTGGAGGGCTGACGGGCCAGTGGTGACCCAAAGATTTTTGCTGGACCCGGGGAAGCAGCCACATGGCAATTATGTTAATTATAGGGGACTCCAACTGAATCCAGGACATGTCATCTTTCCTATGGCTGGCCTCCTGATGCTTTTCTTGCAGCTTGGCCAATTCAGAGAGCCCACACCCAGGGGCCCCAGCAAGGCCAACCTCCACCAGAGGCTCCCCAGACGCCGAGCAGATGCGGCTTCCAGACCCTGAGCTCTACCTCTCCAAGTGCCATTTTCCAGAAATGATTCATACCTACTTTTCAAAGCAGGGGTCCACTCTTTTCCTCCAGCCTTACTGATGCAATGGGCTTGGCATGGACCCCCTCGCCCCTCCCCTACTGCGAAGTTGGTCAGTGTGGGGGGTGCGACAACAAGTTGAATGAAGAGCAAGCTAGATGGGACACCAGGGCACAAAACAAGGGCAAGGAGGGCAGAGCAAAGAGAGAAGAAACCCACCCCACTTATAACAGCCCCTAGAGGAGGGGTCTTCTGGGTGGTGGACTAGAGAAAGGCTGGCTGGGAAGGATCTCGAGACTGGACAATATGCTTGGAGAGAGCTGGCCTCTATGCCAGGTCTCAGATAAAACCTGTGGGGCGCCACCAAAATGGACTCAAAACAGAAGCTAAAGTGATACTGAGTTTCTAGCGGCAGCTCTCCCTAGGGATGGCCTGGAGATCTGTATGACCAGAGAAAAAACATCCAGATGTGAAGGGCTCTCAAGACATCTGGTCTGTACAGGCTTCTCCTGGCACCCAAGGTGTCCTCGAGCGAGAATACCCTTCTCCCAGACCTGGGGAACTAGCTGATGGAATCCCAGCTAAGACCTAGAGAGGAGGCAGCTCAGTGATGGCTCCAGAAAACAGTGTACCTGCAGCCAGAGTCCCTGTATCCGGAGGGAGACCATCCTTGTTATCAAGAGGCAGAGTTAAGGAGTACGTGTCCCTAGGAACCTCAAAGCAGTGAAGAGAACACCTCTGGGGTGTCCCCTCACCCCCAGGGTATCAGCTAGGAACCTGAGGTCTCTCCCAGGCCCTGCTCTCAGAGAATGGTGGAGAGGCCTGGGGCCACACCAGAAATTTGCACAGACTCTAACTGAAAAGGCACATGGAAGTCATCTGTAGAGCAGTCCCCCACCCCTAACTTCATTCCCTAGATTGGAAAAAGGTGGAAGGTCCTTGCAGAGCACATTATCGGTGGCTACCTACCATAGCACGGCTTCTAGGAATGCTGATGGGAAGCCATCTTCTCTGCTTCCCAGCCTGCTTGAGCTCAGGCAGGTATTAGTGGAGCATTTCCTCCCCGAAATCCCTCAGGGACGGGACTAAGGCTGAATCAAGTTCCCCTGGGGGGGGGCGGTCTCCAGAATCCCCAGCTCTGTCCTGGGACTCAGAACTTGACCCCAAATCTTTATTCATTTTCTTTGAAGAGAAAAAAGCAGGCCAGGCTAGGTAGGGCAGGCTTGGATGAGCAGGCAGTATGAGATCCTTGTTTGGCTGCCAACAGCTACCTGATCGGCTTCTTCTGAGCTCTGGGCTCCTAGGACCTGGCACCGGCTACATGGAGCCTTAACAAGCAGGGTCTTCAGGGTGTCACTGGGTGACTGCATAGATGACCCAAGAAAGTGGAACTGGAGCATGAGAAAAACAGGAGTCTGGATAAGACCAAAGCAGAGCACTCTGAGTAATAAGAGATCATTGTCTTCTTAGGCCTAACCCCAGAGAACCATGCACTAGGGCTCTAGGGTAGCTGGCCTCTTCCTACCCCATCCCCAACATATTCCTAAATGCCACTGGCTCCCAAAGGAACCCAATCCATTTCTCAGCAATGGAGGCTTCTGGGCAATCTCTCCCATCCATCTGTCTGTCCATCTATCGATCCATCCATCCACTCATTCCATCCCATTGCTTCTCCCATTCTAAAGTCTGGGTGAGACAAATGGAAGCAAAATATTTGGCTCAAGGTGCACAGCTTCGGTTGAATAAGATGACCATAGACTACCTAGGTCTGATCCATTTCCTCAAAATAGACCTGGCTTGTCATGCCTGGGCCCTTCTGCAACTCAGTAGCCCGCCAGGAAGTTCTGTCTGGTCATATTATTTATAATAAGAACCGGCCCCACCTCCTCCCTAGGGGCTGGGTCCACAGTGGTCAGATTGTGGGAGCCTTAGAAAAATAAACTCTGCCCAGCCAGCCAAGTCCTGGCAGCCCTGCCCTGCCCATCACTAGACAGGCCAGCTTCCATGTTCTGCCCAGTTGACGTGGCATTGCCTTTAACCAGAAAAACATCCCTGGGATAACTCCCTCAGCAGCAAATGCCTGGGACAGTTTCTTCCCTAGACAGGATTGTCCTCAGGGAGACTGAAGAGGATGTAGGCATACCCTTGGGTGTTTAAGGCACTTCTGTCTGTGACAAGGGGGCTGGAGAGGCACTTAGGTCAGAAGCGCAGGGTGATTCTAGGTAGCCTTAGCTAGAGCTATACCTAAGACCCTCACTTTACCCTGCTCTGCACCCAGTGTGATCAGAGACTAAGACTGAGACTAAGACCAAGACTGGCTATAGAATTTGTGGTCTACTACAATGAAAACCCCAGGCTTCATATCCAAGTTGCTAAGAACTGGACAGCCACACACTATACAGGATGCATGGGCCACGTGCATCTGTGTAAAGGTCACCTTAGGCTTTTGCAGAAGTCTGACGTGAGACATGCTTAAGCAGACAGAGTCAGGACTAGCATTTGGGTACCACTCAAGTTGGCTGAGACCTTATCCCAGCCAAACCTGCTCTGACATCCAAACAGTCATCACGCTGTGCTGTGTCTTCAACTGCCGTGTACCACGGACACGGAAGGAGATCG
This sequence comes from Micromys minutus, assembly GCF_963924665.1. NCBI lineage: Eukaryota > Metazoa > Chordata > Mammalia > Rodentia > Muridae > Micromys > Micromys minutus. The sequence goes on along the minus strand of NC_137956.1, from coordinate 40,795,503 downwards.
AGGCTCGGTATCTACAGCGAAAGGCAGCCAAGATGTACACAGACAAGCTGGAGACCGTGCCTCCCCTTAACGAACTCACAGAAATCCCCGGAGGTAAGTAGATTCCGGTCCAATTGCAGCCTGCTCTGGACCCTGCAGCCAGCCACTTCCTCAGGCCCACTATTCCAAGTGAACCTGTCTCGCTGTGCTTTCTCATTGTGGATGGCTCAGAGGAGCTGGGAACTATCTCAGGAGAACAGAGTGCAGAAACTGGTCAGAGCCAGGCAACTAAAATAGGGAGCCTGTTTTCTGGCAGGAAAATTGTGTGTGGGGGCTGGGGAGGTGATTCAGTTGGTAAGGTCTTTGCCATACAAACGCAAGGACCTGGGTTTGGCGCTCCAACACCCACATTGAAATTAGACAGCTATAGAAGACATCCAACGTCCAGCCTCTGGTCTCTCCACGCATGCGCGCACGTGTTTGCGCTCATAGGCATGCGCACACGTGTTTGCGCTCATAGGCATGCGCACACATGCATTCCCAAATTAAAAAAGATCCGAAAGAGAAAGGAGAGGAGGTTCTGCAGCCTTTGCCTGTCTCACCACTGTGGCTTGGCCTCTTTCCCCCTCCCCTCAGAGGAGAAGAAGAAAAAGAAGAAGGACAGCGTGGACACGGTGGCTATCAAGGTTGAGGAGGACGAGAAGAAGGAGGCGAAGAAGAAAGGAGAGAAGTGAGGGTGGGGCCTGGAGGTGGCCGCTGAGGCTGGCAGGCCGTGAAACATAAGTTAGGGCCCGGATCCAGGTATCAGGACTCGGTGTTCATACATTGGGCTGCCGAGGCTGTGGTCCAAGGGGAAGCCAAGGCCACGGTCATTATCTTACGGCCCAAAAGATGTAGGGACAAGACTTCACTAGTGTCCGTCCTGGACTCTGTTCATTTCACATCAGCAGTCTGGGCACTTCTCATGGTCCACTGTCCCTCCATAGATATAGTGTGGTCTCAAACTCTTCTCCCCATCCTGACAAGCTTCTGTCCCACCCTTCTTGCCAGGGGCAGAAGCGGCTATGAAGGAGTCAGGGATTGGTCGTTCAGGATGGCAGGATTGAACAGGTTGTTCAAAAACATAGAGGGGGACTTGTGACGTGCGAGATTCTCTGACACAGCTAGATCGCTGTCCCAAATAGCAAGGAGATTGCCCCAAGTTTGACGGTAATCTGTCCCTGGCTGCTAGTGTGGCCCCATTATCAGGAAAGCCCCTGACCTGGCAGATGCCAAGCTCTGAAAACAAGGTAACAGTGAGACAGAGCTGAGGCCACTGAGGGGCTGGCAGGAGACTGAGAGCCAGAACTCTATCAGATCACCAGGAAGCAGTCAGCCATCTGCCTGCTGAACACAGTGGTGTGTGGATTCTCTTCTGCCATGCCCCTTACTTTTAAAAAAACATCTCTGCCAAGAAGGTAATTGATACGCCACGGAGGGGTTGGCTCCAGAGAGATGTACGAGGCGCTTCCAGCATCAAAATGAGGAGCTCTGCCCAGACCTGGGACCTGAGACCCTGGGAAGACTTTCCAAGTGGAAAGCCTGCTAGAAAGGTGTCCTGAGAAAATTTGTAAATAAAGCTGGGTGACTTCTCATTTCTAGACATATAAAGCTTCATCTGAGGTGAATCTCCACCCCGGTCTCATGCTTTGCCAGACCCTTGAGGATTCCTGTAGAAAGTGACAAAATTCATAACAGGTGCCTCAGACAAGTCTGACGTTCTCTCCCTGAACCCTGTCCCAGACTAAGGGGGAAAAAAAGCCCAGTGGCTGAGGAGCAGTTACAGGCACCCCACCCCCACCAAGTGGACAGGGAGGGAAACTGAGGAGCTAAGCTAAGCTGTCCACCAATCTACCCCATGCTCTCAATGGGCCTCTGACACTTTAGACCTGGTGCTGGGAGTCACAGGAACCATTCTACATGCAGAAGCACGCCAGGATGGCATGAGAAGGGACAACTGAGAGGGCAGAGGGATCGCAGAAGGCCCTGCGTGCAGCCTGTGGGACATGTGCCTGCATCTCTCCAGGCTGGAAGGAGGACTAGCGGGTCACAGTACTGCATGCAGCTCTGGGAACAATATTCTGGAGAGTTCCAGGCACCGGCCAGAAGGCAGTCAAGACCACGGAGAGTTCAATTCCCACTCAAGTCTCACAGAAGGAACATGTCGCTCTCCATGTAGGGGTCTGAGAGGGAGGTCTAACAGCCCCAGCTTCAGCGTGGGTATCCCATCCTAATCTTGCCACTGCCTCTTCATATACCCCTCTCTGCTTTCTTCAGGAGCCACCCCAAACCTTTAGAGGCTCCACACTCTTCAGTATAAGTGCCCATCCCATTGTGCATTCCTGCTTCCCACTAGAGCAGGCTCAGAAAGGAGGAGACATGGGGTAAAGAAGTGTTTAATCTCTGCTAGCCCCTGCTGGCTGAGTGCCACACCCACAGCAGCACTCAGGAGGAGGGGAAGGAAGGAGAGACAAGGCAGTGTCACAGAGTGCCCAGAAGGATGAGGAGCAGAAGGAAAGCCAGGAGCAAGGTCCTGGGTGGGACTGTAAGGGTCAGAGACTCCCCACTTAGGTGGTCCCAGATCCACATCTGGTAGTGGGAGACCTGCAGAAAGATGGGCGGGGCCTCGCCCTTCTTGCAGCCTGGGCCCCAGCTCATCATTCCCACGAGGTACCATGTGCCGTCTGAAGAGCAGACCAGGGGCTCACCAGTTTTCTCCTGTAAGGAGGAAGGAAATTAAACAGGTCAGGGGGAGGTGAAGCCTTGTCTGGAGGGGGGCATGATCTGACTCAGGGACCCACCTAAGATGTTCCCCACCAGTTTCTTTCTATACGCCCTCCCCCAGTATGAACAAAGTTGACAGTTCCTCCCCTACAGGACAATCCATCATTGTAACTTCATACCTAACTCCCTCTCCGTCTTATCCCCCATCCTCTCCTACCCCCACCCCTGCTTATGTTTCTCATCCTCCCTCCCTTCCCTCTCCACAGCCCTCAGCTCTGCCTCCTTCACCCCTTCATCCCTTGGGATGGGCGAGCAAGAGACAGCAGTCCTCACATAGCAGAAGTTTTCCCTGTTGTTGTCCCTGGCGCAGATCATCTGAGAGTTGATGATCCGAACCAAGGAGGGGATTCCGGAGAACTTGTGGTAGAACTGTTCACACTTCCTGCTGTTCAGGATAGAGACTTCCTTCTCCTGGAGGGACTGGAACTGGGGCCATATGCCTATGGGACAGGTCCCCAATCAGGTTTAGTCATTGGTTAGCCCATAGCCACTGGCTCGGGCTCTTTTGCATAGTGGCCACAGTGAGGTCTCCATATCTGGGCTATTTCCCCGTCGGGCCAGCAGGTTCCAAGTTGCTCCCATGGAGGTGCCAGAACATAGTCCACACTCACTGGCCTCTTGGCTCTGCTAGTCTTCTTCCAAGTGCCTGCGAGTACTCTCAGGGCTAAAGCCTTTCTTTTTTTAAGCCATCCCTGGGGTCTCTTTCTCATTAACTTCCCCCAGGCCCACCCCACTACCCTACCCTAACCCCCCTCCCACCTCTAATCAGCACTCTCTTCCATCCCACCCAACATGCGCCCGAGCTCCCCGAAGACAGGAAACTTCTGATTATTCCAGGACAGGCCACGGAATGGCTGTTTAGGGGATAAATCAGATCCCTAAAGATACAGAGAAGGACATTGGGGGCTCCATAAAGGGCGTAGATACTCCCAGAACATATCAGAAAAAAAAAAAAAAAACCCTTGGCTAAGCATGGGAGGATGTGCCTGTCTTGGGAGCTTTGTTCCTACAATGGAACGACAAGGAATCAGGGGTGGGGGGCACTGGAGGGAAAGGGGGTGGGAGTGGACGTTTCTAGACGTTCAGCTTTTCTGCATCCATTCTGGAAAGCGTCTTGCAGACCCGAGACCTGAGAACCGACTCTCTTGTACTGTCTACAGTTGTGTGTGGGTGACAAGCTATTGTTCTGAGACCTCCCTGCTCTCAAGACACTTCTGTTCACACAAGCTCTCTTTACATAAGCTCTCGTGACCCTGAGACTTCAGTGGTTCCCAGAGGCCTAACTGACCATATGTGTTCACTGACAAGGTCAGTCAGCTCTTTAAAAAAGGCACTCCAGAAATGTTCATCCGAGGGACACCCCAGCAACACCCAAGTCCACTCTCCCACCATGCACCCTAAGGATGGGAGGTGGTGCTCTGACTTACCATTAGCCTTGGGATATCCCCAGCCTGTCACAGTGCAGAGAGAACTATCATCCACCATATAGTCCAAGCCAGGCAGGCAGACAGGCCACACATATTTGCTGTACTTGAGCCCCCACTTGAGCTTGAGGAGGCCAATGTCGTGGGCCCGGCCAACCCAAGACCAGTAGCGCTTGAATTGGTAGCCGCTGTTTATGATAATCTGATGTACCGGCACATCTGAGCTGGTTCCTGATGTCTGGTTAATCCATGGGCTCCCTGCCCTCACTGTATAGTTAACATGGTTTCTACAGGAGTGGGATGGGGGTGTATTCCATCAGCTCTAGGCTCCCGCCTCAGCCCCCAATCCTGCCCTCCACAACACTGTGGCCCTTTAAGCAAATCCAGGCAGGGCCACCTCCTGCTTCAAGCCACCCCCCCCCCCCAGCCCGTTCCTCATGATAGAGTCTTGCACACACAGTGTGGTCCTCTTTGTTGTGTGGAAGAGAAAAAAATGGAGATTCAGAGAAATGCCGTGGCCTGCTCAGGGATGTTCACATAGGAAGTGGTCTCTGTTTCCTCAAATGAAAACCTGAGTTTTTCTCCTACTTTTTACCTCAGAGGGTAAAGGGGGTCCCTATGTAATGACCATGGTCTGAATCTCAAGCCAGTCTAATGGGAACATGCCTTCACTGGTCAGTCCTCATGGGAAACACAGATTCTGTTCTCAGGAACTCGAAGGCCCCAGAACATAGGCACAGCCACCCCTTTGTCTCTACACAAGGTATGTCCATCTTCCTGTCTCTAACCCACCTGAGAGGCTCTAAGTCAGGGCCTCTCTCAGAAGAGAAGAGAGGATGCTTGGAATGAAAGACCTAGGGCCTTCTGAGCTTCTGATCCTTACCCACAGAATGACAGCACAGGACTGATGGGGAGGTAGAAAGATAAAGGGTGGGTACGTGTCAAAGGCCGATTCCTCCCTTGCTCGGGGTGAGGGTGAGGCTGGGCCTGGCTCTGTGGGCTCCACACAGGGACACAATTGCTACTTGATGAGTCACCTGGGAGAGTGACTGAGTCTGGTATGACCCACCCACCTGGGCCCCAACTTACTGGGTCAAGCAATGGGCCACAGTCAGCACCCACTGGGAAGCTATTAGGATGCCGGCACAGATGTGTGAGCCATTAGCCTGCACACTGACCATCCATGGCCACCGTCGAGTCATGGCTTCTGCGTCCCTGAGAGTAGGGTCTGGCTCGTGGGAGGAGCCACAGACTAAAGAGAAAGAGAAGAGTTTGACGAAGGATGATGAGCTCACCCAGCCACATCATGTGGCTCTGTCCCCATTTCCTCCAGCCTCTCCAGCCCCTCACCTGTAGCTACCCAACCTTTTCTATATGTTGCTATAAAATGACGGCATCCACCTATGGACACAGTTTGTTCTTACAGCTTGGGCCCCAGAGCACTCTAATAAGTTTCAGCCAGACCTGTATTTCTATCTGATTGTAGACTGCTCTCCCTGTTTGATCCAATGTGGACCCCTGCCCCTTCTCTGGGAATCCCCTCTTGTGACACAGGGAGATAAAAAATGGGTGAATCAACAGTAAAACAGGCTGTATGAGGGAATGGGTACATCCCAAAGAGGAAACGTAACAAAAGCCACGGGAGTTTGCCTGGCCTCCATGGGACTCGGGCTATCCAGCTTTAAGCTATATCACACACCGGTCTGTCAAAAGCTTAGTATTTGTGATATCAAATGCTGGTGAGGATTCTAGGTCATGATGCACCCTCCTGCAGAAGGGAGTGCCAACTGCAAAGGGCACTGTGGGAAAAGTTGTGAAGACTCAAGAACGGGGGCTAGAGAGATGGTTTGGCTATTAAGAGCACTGGCTTCATTGGGTAGGGGTATCAGAGACCACTTTTAACCCCAAAACTTGTGAGGCAGAGGCAGGTAAACCTCTGAGTTTAAGGTCATTCTAGTCTACAGAGTTCCAGGACAGCCAGGGCTACACAGAGAAGCCCTGTTTGGTTTGTTTTGTTTGGGGAGGGGGGCACTAGCTGCTTTTCCCAAGCACAGGCATAGGAGTTGTTCCCAGCAGGCACGTGGTGGCTTGCAACCATCCATAGCTCCAGTTTTGGAGATATGGTGTCCTCTTCTGGCTTCCAGAGGTACTAGGCACATAGGTAGCACAGATGCATGCATGCAGGCAAAGAATTATAAGCATAAAAATAAAGGAAATTGAAGATAACATGTCCAGCTTCCCAGTTATTTCCACTTAACTATGTTCTAAACAAACCAGCGGACTGTGGAACCAAGTAAATGGGCCATGGCTAGCATACTCACATATCTTTAAGTATATTTAGGTGCTCATTTGTAATGCTAGGATGGGATTCAGAGCCTGGTGTTATTCATGTGTTACACGTTTTTTTTTTTTCTCTCACTCCTGTGTGAATGGGTAGACACATGCTGCTGTGTGCTTGTGGAGGCCAGAGGAGAATTTCCAGAATACTTGTTGCTCTTTCTCCTAACACACTGAACCCGACGCTAGACTGGCAGCTTCCTCAGTAGGGTGCTGAGGTCACAGCAATCTCCTGTCTCTGCTTCCCATTCCCCTGCCTCTACCCACTGGGGTTTACAGGAGCATGAGACCACACCTACTCGGCTTTTTACATAGGTCTCGGGGTTTTAACTCAGGTCATTCTGTTTGCATGGTAAGAGCTCTCTTGCCCACGGAGTGATGATCTCCCCAGTCCACCACAGCATTTTAAAATGATACTCAGCTAAGAGACTATCAGCGCGCACCACACACAGGACCTCAATGTCCCCTGCTAGACTTTCCTAGGCAGTTAAAGTGACTTCGTTGACTCCTAGGATGGTAACTATCTCTTATGTGGGTCTTAACCACAGTCCACTGTTTATGTGAAAATATACAGGTGCACTGGTTAGGTTTAATTGCAGACTCGGCAGACACAGCGTAGAGTCATCTGAAAGAAAAGGCTACACACTGGTAAATTGTCTAAATGAGATTGGCCTGTGGGTAAATTCAATGGGGGTGGGGGTGAGGGTTGTTGCTAATTAATTGATGCGCAATTAAGGATGGCACAGCCCTACGTGGAGTGGCACCATCCCCAGGCAGGTGGACCTGGGCTATATAAGAAAACAAACCAAGCATGATCCAGTGAGTGATCTGCCAGCAAGCATCTGCTTCAGGTTCTCGTCCCACCCACCAAGTGGCTTTATCACACCAACAGCCAGGAAATTAGAACACCAGGTGGGCTCTGAAGACCCCACAAGAAGTCTAACACATGGGCCTCTTGGAGTTATGCTGTGGGTTCTGGAATGGGAACCCGAGGAAAGCACAGGCCAGGCTAAAGGAGGGCCTACAGCTGCCAGAGAGACATCTGGCCAGCAGCCAGCTCTGGGTACCCGGCCACCCCCAACTCACCATTCCTGGCACTAGCTTTGACTTTCCTCAGCCTGCACCCATTTACCTCGCTACGATGGAAGGCCTGTAAGCCAAGAACCCTGAAGGCAGGCAGGCCCTAGTCCTGGCCCAACCTGCTTCAGTGCTCAGTAGACACTTGTACAAGGACGGTCCCTTCTGTCTACTCGTCCTTTGGGTCCTTGATCCCTCAACCCTTTGACTTCAGGGATTAAAAAGTCTGTAAGAACTCTCTGACCTCTCTTGCACAGTACTTACAGGGGAGGTGGCTGGGTTCCATCGTAGGAAGGGACACAGGAGTGCCCGAATTAGGACCGGACACAGGAGTGCCCGCAGTGCTCCGATCCCTCACTGTGGTCGGTGGAGTGCCTGCAGTGCTCCGATCACTCACTGTGGTCGGTGGAGTGCCCGCCGTGCTCCGATCACTCACTGTGGTCGGTGGAGTGCCCGCAGTGCTCCGATCACTCACTGTGGTCGGTGGAGTCACGCCTGAGGTCTGGGCCTGCCGAGGAAGGCGAAGCCTACCTGAGGGACAGATGCCTCTGGAGGCACAGGAGACTCCAGGGCCTGTCGGGACTGTGGTGGACAGCGTCCCCGAGGATTCTTCTGCGGCCAAGCAGCCTGTGGAAGGTCACGAGCGGGTCAGAGGCGGCCACGGGTGGGCGAGCTGGGGGTGGGCGAGCTGGGGGTGGGCGAGCTGGGGGTGGGCGAGCTGGGGAGGGCGCTGGGGGCGGATGGGCTCACCTGCCGGCCGCCGAGGCAGCAGCAACAGCAGCATCAGCAACAGCAGGAGAAAGGCTCGGGCGCGGGTGCGGGATACCCCGGGCACACGGGGACCCTGAAGGCCCTGTCCACGGACCCCTGCCCCGCACCAGGGCTCCATTGCGCCTCTAGGTTCCTCCACAATGGCGCCCTCCATCGGAAGTCTCATGGCTCTCTGGTGCCCAGCCTGCGTGGCGCCCCCTAGATGCCATTCGCTGGGGCGCTCCCGCCAAAGGCGCGCAAGGGGTGTCTGGCTTGTGTCTTTCCTCAGACTTGTGGGCCCTTCCTCTGGGTCCCTTTGCCTCGCCTCAGCTAATTTCTAAGCTTCCGTGCTATCTCCACCAGCAGCGAAGAGGAAAGCCCACCCCTACTCCCCTCTGCCGGCGTCCATACCTTCCCCCTTGAGTACTAACAGCTCAAGCCATTGTCCCAGGGCACCGATAAAGCAAAGTAATGTGTTCATTAGGGTCTCACTATGTAGCCCAGGCTGGTCTCGAACTCACAGCAATTCTGTCTTGGCCTCCCAAGCGCTGGGGATGATAGGTATGAGCCACCAAGCTTGGGTTCAATGACGATTTTCAAAGGCTGCAACATTTGAAGCAGTGTGCTCTCTAGATCCGCTTACCGAGACTAAGGAGCCAGAAGGGAGAAATGATGGTATCCACTGGACAACAGTGAGAGCTGAGTGTTGCTGTGTTTGGGCTTTTGAGGAACACGTTAATGGTTCAGTAACATAGCTAATACGTTTAAAAAGTAATGCACACTACTCCTTGGAGCCTCGGTGCAAAGATACTGGAAAATTTCAACCTAATAGGCAAACTCACATTCTCACTTCTTATCAAGCCCTAGCTTCTTGGGAGAAACACTTGAGCAGACAATTTAGTGCTCCTATGGGGGGGGGGGTAGAGGAGGGTAGAGGGAGGGGGAAACAAACAGTGCGGCCCCGTTTCTGCATCCCGGTGGGGGAAGGGGAACTGTTGCTCTTAGCCAGCAGACCCAAGGTCACTGACAGACAGAGGAGGAACTGCCCGGGATCTGGAGACCCCTGGGGAAAGCATGGGGATTGGCTGAGACAGGAGGGCACCAGAACACCGCTGGTAGAGTCAAGCCTCTCATCTGACCGTGGAAAGTCTCCTAGAAAGAAAGAGGGTCAAGGGAAGACACAGGGAAGGGGCCTTGGGAATATGGGAGCTGCTGAACTGCTAGGTTCACAAAGCAGGGACTTCAAGTCCCAATCAGCTAGAGAGACCGGCCAGCAGTTAAGAGTGTGTGCTGCTCTTTCAGAAGCCCTGAGTTTGATTCCCAGTAGCCACACCTGGTGGCCCATAACCACTTGACACTCCAGCTCTAGGGGGAATCTTAGCCCTCTTGCCTCCATCGGTACCCACACTCACGTGCACACACGCACACATAAATGACAATTTTTTAAAAAGAGGAAATTATAAGGGAAACAAGGGAACAACCTCCAGGATCACACGACAAAGCCATAGAGTAAGAGTATCAGAGAAGGCTCAGCTTGAGAAACGGCCAAGTTTTATGAAGGAGGTGTTCTAAAGGGCTTTGGTCCAAATCAAGAACAGTATAACTTCAGATGGCTCAAAAAGTTCAAGAGCATCTTCATTGAACAACTGGGGAAAAAAACCCAAAGTGGGCCAAGGACCCTTCCCCATAGTCCCTCTGTCCTGAAGTCCTGTTCAGCCTCCGATGTCTGCTTCTTCTGAGGGTGGAGCAGAGAGGAGGGAGAAATAGCCTTTAGGAGTGGTTGTTATAGAAACAAGAGCCACAGGGAGCCCAAGGATACCAGCAGAATGTAGCCAGTGAGGATGAATGGGCTCAGGAAGGAATGGACAGCCATGCTGGTAAACTTCAAGTCGCCAATATGTCTCTTGATCCACTGGGTGAAGTGGGAGGTGCTGGTGTAGATGCTTGGAAATTGGCGACGGCCACAGCCAAAGTTCCAGCTGACCACGCCCATCTGGACCCAGGTCTTGTTCATCTGGCAAACCAGGGAGCTGCCGGAAGTGTCCTGCAGTGGGAGGGGACAGGAGGCTTCAAGTAGCAGCAATATTTGTTAGAGTAGGTCTTTGTTATCCTCAAGGCTGAGTTCTAAGAACGAACCTATTCTGTGACACAGAAATTCTGTACCAAGACCCAGGCTTGGGACCACACTGGTCGCTTCATTGTTCTGCTAGTTCTCTGACCACTGAGCCATCCTAAAGCCCCAGTGGGTCTCCAAAGGACAGTTGTTAATCTTCCCACAGCCTTGCTTACAGAGGTCTTAGAAGCTTTGACCAGCTCCTTTGCTTGTGTGCACAGACAGGCATATCCAGAAGAGGAACATTACAGTGTCATACATCAAAAGTTAACAGTAGGTTCCTTACTAGATCAAGAAAATTCTTTTTATGGACTTCTTGCTGCCCAGTGATAGAGCTTTCACCTAGGATGCATAGGTCCCTGAGTTCTGTCTCTAGCATAAGAAAAGGGGGTAGGGGAAGCCTATAACACTTGAAACTTTGATGAACCGGAAAAGAATTTATATACATAGATGTATATGATGTATACATCTATATCTATATCTAATAAAGCTCTGCCTAAGGACATAAGAGGAGACATACACTAGTGCAAAGCAACACACTTTAAAGAGAGACCTTTATGGGCCAGAGAGATAGCTCCTAGGTTATAAGCATGTGCTGATCTTCCAAGGACCCAAATTTTCCCAGAACCCATACCGCATTGCTCACAACTACCTGTAACTCTAGTTCCCAGGGGACAGACACATTCGGCCTCCATGGGAACCTGCACTGTATGGACAAACCCACTCATAGACAACACAGATATGTACCATTAAAAATAAAATGAAACATTTTTTTTTCAAAATGAAAGTTCAAAATCTACAATCCTGGAGAGGATTACAGTCAGTCTAATAATACATCTATGTAAAGACCATCCAGGAATAAAAGGACATCAAACATTGTTGGAACTAGATGGTGAATTAAGATGGAACATTTGGTGATAGGGGTGTAATTTAGTTGGGGGGATTCTTGCTGAATATGCACAAGGGCCTGGATATGATCCCCAGAATCATGTGAACTGGACATACGGGCAACCCCATAATCCTAGCTCTCAAATAGAAGCAGGAAGGTCAGATGTTCAATGTCATCCTCAAACACATGGAGTTTGAAGCTAGTCTGGACCATATAAATCCCATTCTCAAATAGAAATAAAGAAACCATCACCTCCCAAGAAGAATCTGAGATGATCTAGATATGTAGGACAATATTGTTTATATAAAATCAGCATATTTAACAGCACTAAGTATTTTTCAAAGGCACAAACATCTTTAAGGACATGCATGTTAAACAGGAAAACCAAGTCAGCATGGCGGAGCCAACAATTGTAGTATAGGAATCCTTGCTAGAGGTCTAGAGGAAGAAAGAACATGTAGAAAGACAAACAGATATCTGTTGGATGTGGGCACGTTCCTTTTGCCCCAAAAATAAAACTGTAACTCAGCAACAAATATCTTTTTAATGGAAAAACAAAATGATAACCTTCAAAAATGGAAACAGAATTTCAGTCTATAATTAGATGTAGCAGCATAGAATGTCACATCACAAAGGCCTTAAAATGTGGTCTACACATGGCAAATTTTAATTTTAGCATCAAACAAGAGAAGGAAAATAAATTACTCATTAGGATCAACAATCATTTGTCACTGAGTGTTAGGCTCAAAATACTTTAAAAGGAATTATTAAGGACAAATCAAATTTTAGAAAGCAAAGAAGAAATCATTAACTTGTGGAATGAAGCTGGGGCTAGGAGTAGGGGTGGAGAAACAATTACCCTGTGGTTTGAATGAAAACAGAGAAGAGAACCTAAACCTAGAGAAAAATGTTCTCTCCCAGAACTTTAAGACTATTTACAACTTCTATTTTGTGGATTTAAAATTCTGGTTGAGGCGAATGATTTCTAAGGAAATGCAAAGTATTTAAACTAATTGGTGAAGGGACTTGCAACCCAGCCTGGTGACCTGAGTTTGATCCATAGAACCACATGGTGGAGAAAGAAACCAACTGCCACAAGTTGCTCTCTGTGCATAGATAGCAACCATGCATACCCCTAGGCCTCAACACACACATGCATAAAGAAATGTAATTAAAAACTTGGAAGACGGATAGGAAATCTGAATAACCCAACAGCTCTGTGTAAGACAACTTAAAATAGTGTCCCAGAACAATCCCTCAGTAGAAAACATGTCTATGTTCCTGAGCCACTTCAACCCAGCCTTCAAAGAAGAGGTCATTTCTGTTACTTCAAATGTTCCAAAATGTGAACAAATTATTTCCCAAGTGAAGCATGTGTAGTTCTCATGCTAAAACTCACCAGAGGAAGTGACTTTTTCTAAACACTTAAAAAATTTTTTTGTTTTATTTTATGTGTGAATGTTTCGCTTACATATATATCTGTGTAGTTACATGTGTACTCAGAGGTCATAGAGGGTGTCGGATCCCCTAGACCTGGAGTTATGGATGATTATCAGACACCAGTGGGAGCTGGGAATCAAACAGGGTCTGCAAGAGCAAGCATCAGTTGAGGTTTGATCTTTTGATATGTACTGTGATGATAAATACTGGACCCCAAGGTCTGGTTGCTTTTGGAAATGAGAGAATCCAACTGTTCAAGATGACCTTGCTCCCTGGTTTAAAACTGTTGGTTAAATAAAGATGCCAACAGCCAATAGCTGAGCAGAAGAGACTTAAGTGGGGTTTGGGGTTTATAGGCTTGGAGTCTGAGGAGACCACGAGGAAGAAGAGGAAGGTAGAGAGAGAAGACGCTATGGGATAAAAATCTTAAAATCGGGCTGGAGAGATGGCTCAGTGGTTAAGAGCACTGACTGCTTTTTCAAAGGTCCTGAGTTCAATTCCCAGCAACCACATGTGGCTTGCAACCATCTGTAAAAGGATCAGATGCCCTCTTGTGTCTCTGAAAACAGCGACCATGTACACACATAAACTAAATAAATAAATCTTTAAAAAAAAAATCTTAAAATCATGACCACGAGGGATGGCCAATTGGGAGTTAAAAGCAGCCCAGATGGAACATGATAAGTAACAACTTGGTTACAGATAGGAATGTAAATCCCAATAGCACAGAGGGTAGATTTCTGCTCAGCTGTAGTGCTGATTAAGGTTTATTATAAATATAAAGGCTGCGTATCTTTATCTGGGAACTGAATGATCAAAGAAAGGGCAGAAGCCTCTGACTGAGATTAAATCCACTCAACAACACAACTGCTCTTAACTGCTGAGCCAGCTCTAAACATCTTAAAGTGGTAGTAAAAAAGGCTATGTGGTTTTTAAAAAAAATCAACTACTGACAAAAATATATTTATATAGTTTTATTCCAAAATGCTTTTAAAAATCTATACATGATATCTCTTTTTTTAAAAATAAAGTTGTAAGGAAAAAAATCTATACATGTATCTTTAAAAAAGAAAGTTGTAAAAAAAAAAAAAAAAAAAAAAAAAAAAAAAAAGGCTACATGGTTTATTCCACACAATTGATTATTGCCTGAGACCAGGCTCCTCTGGACCTGACTTTACCATAGAGCCCAGCTGTGTTTATTGAATGTAAATAAATTAAACCCAACTAGCTGTTTTTTTTTTTTTTAGTGTAGGAGATTCTAGATAATGCTATCTTAGGGTATATTAGCGGCTAAGTTAAAGAAAGAACCTACAAAGTCCCTCCAGTTAGACTTGTGGGTAAACTTTCCATAATCCTTTGGTGTGTCAGTGACTCATATGCTTTTGTTTCTTTTCTCAGACATTCTGTCAGGCACTAAGAATGATTTTTAACTTACATACTTTTGGGCATATAAACCTTTGGTCCAAGAGATACTTACCTTTTTACTTGTAAACAAAATATGTTTCCATATAAAGAACTTATCTTCCAAAGGAGTTCTATGTTTTGAATTCAGGAGAGTCGAGACTTAAGAGAAAAATTAAAACATGTTCTCAGGAAAACATGAGTCTGGGGACTGGGGAGATGGCTCAGAAGAGTGTTGCTCTTACAGAGGACCCAGGTTCAGTTCCCAGTGCTCACAACCATCTGTAACATCACTTCCAGGGGATCTAACAGCTTTATAAGCACCAGCTGTAGACATTGCACACAGACATATATGCAGGCAAAACACCTATACACTTAAAATAAAGTATTTTAAATAAGAAAATGAAGGACGCATCTCAAAAGCATTATTGACTAGAAGAAGCAGTGGCTGAAGCTTATAGAATGATACTATGTCTGTGAAACTGTTTGCTGGGGCTTGACCCAGATGGGCAGGCAGGTGGCTGACATTCAGGAGCATTAAAATGGCTGCAGAACTGGGCGTGGTAGCACAAGACTTTAATCCCACCATTTCAGCATGCAGAGGCAGGTAGGTCTGTGAGTTCAAGGCAAGTCTGACTGGTCTAAATGGTGAGTTCCAGGCCTGCCAGGGCTATAGCATGTGATTCCTTCTAAATAAAAAAAAATGTCCATGGGTAAGGGGCAAAAAAAGAAAATCACCCCTGGAATGGTCTGAATGAAAATGGCCCCCATACACTTATGTTTGAATACTTCCTCTGGAAGGATTGGAGGTGTGGGCTTGTTGGAGGAAGTGTTACAGGGGTTAGGCATTGAGGCTTCAAAAGCCTCCAGCCACCTCCAGAGTGTTCTCTGCTTCCTGTTTGTGATTCCAGATGTGAATGCTCAGCAGCTGCTCCAGAGACAGGCCTGCCTGACTGCTACCATGTTCCCTGTTGTGATCATGATAGACTGTCATCTTTCTAGAACCATAAACCCCACATAACTCTTCTAGAAGTTGCTCTGGTCATAGTGCATTAGCACAGTCATAGATAACTAGTTAATACAACTCCTCTCCCTACACCCATACTGGAAAATAGAAGCTCGGACTTCTGTACTGGGTTTCTGGTGGCCGCATGTAAAGGAATGTCAAGCCAAGAACTGAGGATGCTGCATGCATTTAAACCCAGCACTTGGAAGGCAGAGGCAGGTGGATCTCTGTGGGGTTGAGGCTAGCCTGGTCTACATAGTGAATTCTAGGATAGCCAGGGCCATGTAGAGAGACCTTGCCTCAGTATGACCCACATGCTGCCTGTTCCCCACCCCATCTACACAGTCCGCACCTGACAAGTGTCGAGACCCCATTCTGAGCTTGTACATAACATGTCGTTCCCAATGAACTTCTTCTGGTTATTCAGCAGGAGGAACTGGTATCGATGATTGCAGATTTCATTGTTCACAATCCTGACAGCCAAGCCTTGGACACTATAGGGAGTCTTTGGGGCTCCTATGGAGAGAGGACCTAGTCATGACTTCAACTTTGGGACCTATTTCCAACTCAGAGTCACTTACATTTGTGCATGAGGTCATATGCTGAGATGTTCATTCATAAAAGCTGCTGGACTTTCAAAATTGTTCCCATTCATTGAGAAAATTAAGACAAGATCCAAGGATGGCTCTTGCCTTTCATCCCAGCATTCAGGAGGCAGAGGCAGGTGGATCTCTGTGAGTTTGAGGCCAGCTTGGTCTATATAGTGAGTTCCAGGATAGTTAAGGCTATGTAGAGAGACCTTGCCTCAAAAACAAACAACTAAACTAAAACAAAAACAAGTGAAGGAGAAGTCTCCCAGGGGTTTAGGGTGAAATCCAACTATCCAGTGGGAACAAGAAGATAGTTTCCCAACAGTTCTGGGTCTGTGACAATCATTGGTTCACTGCTCCTGGGAAAGGCAGCAAGACCCTAGACGGCTAGATACAACACCTGCTGCCTATCGAGAGGTTGATGAACTCCAAGCAACACCAACAGGGCTGCATCTCTGAGGGTTATGGGTAGAAACTGACTAGAGAGGTCACCTCTATGCCCCATCTGCCAATACAGATTGCCTATGACCAGCCAAAGGTTTAATTTTCTACTATAGGATTCGATCTAATTTGGCTTTGGGGGTTGGTGAGATGGCTTAGGAAGTACATCAAATCTGAACAACTGAGCTTGATCCCTGTGACCTATGGGATAGAGAGAGAGAACTAACTCCTTGAAAGTTGTCCTCTGACCCTCAAGTACACACTGACTGTGGGACATGTACATTAGCACAGGTACACACACACACAGGTACACACACACACACACACACACAGGTACACACACACACACACACACACACACACACACACACTTTGACTATGGAAGCTGAGGTCCTCATGGACCACTTGTCTCTCTTAGACTTGGACGCTGTGTATATCTTTGGGCTCAGGAAATGCTCGCAGACCACAGAGTGAATGAGGAAGTGAGTGAGCGACCCCATGACTGCGTTCTGCAGAGACCTCTGCTCCACTGCACTCACCTTGGGCTTTTTCGAGTCCCCACCCGATGACCCAGCACATGGTGCCAATGCTTGGCTTGAAATTGGCTGTGGGGAGACAGATCGGCTGGATGAAGGGGGACCAGGTGACAGGATACTTGAGCTTCAGGATGGCAATGTCATGAGACATGTGATTGATGAAATTCTCGTGAATCACAATGCTAGTGACCAGGAGCTCTGCAGAGCTGTTGTCTGGGAGGGTCTGGACTCCTACCTTCACAGTGTAGTTATCCGGGTTCTTGGATCTGCAGGCCCAGAGAAGAGGCAGATCACTAGCAGGAAGGCCATGAGTGACTAGAGAGATAAGGGTCAGAGTGATAGGATCCCTCGGGTAATGTCCTCCATCCCCAAACCCCCAGATTCACCGAGACCCATTCCTGCTTCTCCATTTCCCCCCGCCAAGGCCTGAAAACCCCAGATGAGGATGCCCCTGAGCTGACCTTTGTAAGCAGTGTGCAGCTGTGAGGATCCAGTGGGGGTGGATGAGGGAACCACTGCAGACATACATGCCCAGGAACAGAATGCTCACCTGCCATGGCCACTTGCCTACCTCTACCACCTTCCCATTTACCACCTTGCAGGTGATGTTGGTCTGACCACAGGACCAGAACCAGGGTCCTGAGGAAAGAATGGAGAGAGGGGTGCAAAGGGTGGCTCTGACCCCACAGGTCACGGCAGACTGTCAAAGCATCTTCCAGCCCTGTCCCAAGGAGTCACTGCTGTGTGCACAGTCAGGACGGACTGAGCTACCACCTCAAAACAGGTAACCACAGACCCAGAAGCAGCTGGAGGACCCCGTTTTAAAGAAACGCTCTCAAACAGTAAAGTCCAGACAACTGTCTGATGCTTGTTATGGTTATGAGCAATCATCCCAGGTCTCATTCTTGCCCATGGTTTGTACGGATGACTTAGAAAAAGAGGAAAGAATCACTAGAGGGGTGGAATCATCTTAGAGCCTCATGCCCAGGATTCCTGTTGGTTGTACCTAAAAATACATGGAGAGTATTGGTTTTTTGTTTTATTTTGTTTTGATACCAGGTTTTTCTGTGTAGCCCTGGTTATCCTGGAACTTTGTAGGCCAGGCTGGCCTTGAACTCACAGTGATTCTCCTGTCTCTGTATCCCAGGTAAAGTCATATGCAACCACTGCCTGGTTTTCAACATCTCTCTCTCTTTTTAAAGATTTATTTATTATATCTATGTACACTGTAGCTGTCTTCAGACACACCAGAAGAGAGCATCAGATCCCATTATAGATGGTTGTGAGCCACCATGTGGTTGCTGGGAATTGAGCTCAGGACCTCTGGGAGAGCAGTCAGTGCTCTTAACTGCTGAGCCACCTCTCTCCAGCCCCCTTTTCTTTTCTTCTCTTTCTTCTCTTCTCCTCTCCTTTCTTCCCCTTCTCTCCCCTCCCTTACTTCTCCTCCCTCTCCTCCCCCTCTCTCCTCCTCTCCCTTCCCTCCCCTCCCTTTCTCTCTTTTCTTCTCTTCTCTTCTCTTTCCTCTCCTCTTCTCTCTCCCCTTCCCTGCCCTCCCCTCTCCCCTCTTTTTCTGCAGTGATGTTGTATTGTACAACTATAACCATCATAGCTCATACCCAGAAAGCAGAGAGGCTTGCCTGACCCCCCCCCCCCTTGGCCTCAAGAACAGGAACAGGAGGATCAGAGTTTGCATTGAACTGGAGCTAAGATTGAGATTTTTTTAGTTTTTTGTTTTGCCTTTTTATTATTTTGTTCTATTTTTATGTGTATGGTGTTTTGCTTGTACATATGTCTGCACATCATGTGTGTGCCATACTCAGAGAGGATATAAAATTCTCTGAAACTGGAGTTAAAAATGGTTGTGAGATGCTTGACCTGGGTGCTGTCGATCAAACATGGGTCCTCTGGAAGAGCAGTCAGTATTCTTAATCAATTGACCATCTTTCAGTCCCTTCCCCTCCTCCCCCTCCTCCTCCTTCTCCTCCTCCTCCTTCTTAAATACATGGTTTATGTAGCCTAGGCTAGCCAGCCAAAGTAGCCAAAGATGATGTATAATCTTGATTTTCCTTTCTCTCTCTCCCAGGTGCTGGGATTACAGATGTGCGCCATCATACACAGTGGGAGTAAAGTTTGCTGTTCTTGTTGGGGGAAGCTTTTGTTGCTGTTGTCTTGTTTTACATGGGACACACGTGGTCACTGAGCTCCTCCAACAGGTGGAACTGGATCACTTCACACCATCAGATGCTGCCATGACACAGTCTTCTTCCTTCTGCAGTACGTCATGCAACGTAGAGGCAACAGCTACATTCTGGGAGACTGTGGTGAGGATGATTGAGGAGCGATGGATAACTAGCATCCAGGATGAACTACACATTAGCAAATAACAACAACTAGGTCCTACCTTGTCCTTGTTGAAATCACTATGGTGTGGATGTAATTTGTGTGTCCCTCTGAAGGTCCAAATATAGAGTTGGTCCTCAGGAAGTGATATAGAGTAGTGTTTAGACCTAAGAGCTGTTGTGTAAGCATGAGGACCTAATGGATTCCCAGGCAGACATGTCAGTGGACACACCTGTGACCCCAGTGCTTGCAGGCCAACACAGGTAGAGCCTAGGAGCTCTCTTGGCAGCCAGTATGACTGAAAGACCCCATCTCAAAAGAATATGGTAGGGAAGTAGTTGAGAGAAACATCTTGATTTTAGTCTCCAGTCTATACATGCACCTGTGTAGGTGAACATGCTCCCACAGGGGTGAGATGTGGTGGAAGGGGGTCTTTAGATCAGTATGGACATGTCCTCAAAGGAGTCTAGGACCCCACCAAGCCTCTCTCTGCTTTCTGACTTTATATAAGTACCCACTCCCAGGAAGGCAGTTGCTACCTTCACTGAAAGGTGGTTCTCCCATCCCTAACATCCATCTCATGTGACAAATCTTTAGACTTCCCCAGCTCCTGCTACTCTCAGAGGTAAATGTTCCCTTTTCATGGACTCCTGTGGCCAAGATGTTTTTACTTTCAACTACTGGCATTCTGTACAGATCCCTACGTCTCCACACAGTACTGTCTTACTCTCTGGATGCTCAGCTCATGTCCCCATCCCTTCTACATGCCTGTCTCCTATCTCTGTCTCCCCCCCACTCCAGAGAGCCACATTCCTAGACTTCCTCGTACACAATGGTAAGCTCATGGCCATCCATTGTTGCTGCCGCTGTTTCTTCTTTATGAACACAGTGGTGGGTTTTTGTTGTTGTTGTTGTTGTTTTTAATGAGAATGGCCCTCGCAGGCTCATATATTTGAATGCTTTTCCATAGAAACTGTTTGAGAAGGATTAGGAGGTGTGGCCTTGTTGGAGGAAATGTGTCAGGTTTCAGAAGCCCACACCAGTTCCAATCTCTGCCTGCAACTCAAGGATCAAATGTGAGTCTCAGCTACTGCTCCAGCACTGTGCCGGACTTCCTGAAACCATGCAACCCTCCATGATGATCAGAGTTTAAGCCTGTGAAACTGTAAGCAAGCCCTCAATCAACTGCTTCCTTTTAAAACTTGCCTTGAGCATGGTGTTTCATCACAGCAATAGAACAGTGATCAAGACCTTTTTGTCTCTGATTTTAGTCTATCTCAATCAAGACCAGTGTTGATAGTCAGGGGAGGGCTTAAGAAGTGTGTCCCTCCTTTACCTATAAAGCAGCAACCCTAGAGAGTTTCACCAGTCTCACAGTGACAACTCTGGAGGCAAGGCTGGCCCTTTTCTCAGTGTTTGCCACCCTCTGTAAGAGCACTGGGTTTCAAAGATCAGCTCTTTCAAGATCTGTGTCCAAGACAGCACTGACCCCAATCTTCCTCTAGACCTTATACAGGACACATGGGATTCAGTTTGGAGATGCTAACAGCAGGTATCAGCACCAAGAAGGGAGCATGATGGGTTGGTTTTAATATTTTTATGATTATTTTTTTTAACTCTGCCTGTGTATGTCTATGTGTTTGCATGTGCATGTGAATGCAGGTGGATCCTTTGGCACTAGAGTTATAGGCTCTAACTCATGTGAGCTGCCTCAGATGTGGGTGCTGGAAACCAAGCCTAAGTCCTCTGGAAGAACAGTACATTCTCTTAACAACTGAGCCATCTCCGCAGCCACCATAGCTCCTTAGTGCCCTTTGTGTGCAGTGTGTTGCTGATCAACCTTGTCCCGTTATCACTTTTCCATCCATAGCAGGCGCTCTGGGGTTCAAATGAATTCCAGTTCAGACCTTGATGCTCTGTCTTGACAGTCTAGAAGCTAAGTACCACCACTTACAAATAGGATCCCATTCCTGTGTGTGTGATTATTGACTTTGTGGACTCTGTTCCTGTAAGATCATAGCTGAGTCCCACCCCTCATCAGAGGCATGGTAGGCAGCTTGCTCCCATGCCATACACACCCTAACCACCCCAAAACTTCACGACTGCCTAAGTAGAGTGAAGTTCAGGGCTTGGTCACTCATTCAACAGTGTACTAGTCCAGGAGAGAGGCTGCCACACAGTGATGGAAGAAGATAGTACCCAAGCTTGGGGACATGTACACCATTCCCAGTTACCAGCCCAGCTAGCTTCCTGTCAGGAACAAATGTATAGCTGGCAGGTGACTCAAGGTAGGGCTGCTACCACAAAAACAAAACAAAACAAAACAAAACCAAAACCAAAAAACCAAAAAAAAAAAAAAAAACAAACAAAAAACAAAAAACAAAAAAACAACCAACCAAACAAACAAACAAAAGCAAAACCCAAAAACCAAAAAAATCCACGACCTTTCTCAGGAAGAGACTGGATATCCGCTGCTACTCAAATATTTCAATCCCAAAGCTTCTATGGGAAGCTTTCTTTGGTTTTGTTATTTGTTTTGGTTTGGTTTTGAGTCTTGGTTCTACCACACACAAAGCACTAAAGCTGGACCCAGGTTTCCTGTGTGAACCAGGGGCCCCAGCACCCACCACTGAGATGTAAATTGTCTCATCAGGGAATTGGTGTAGGGAGAGGGGACACTCAGACACCACAGTCATTGTCGTAAGTCCCAAGACTCCCAGACAAACGCATCTGTACTGTGGATGTTAATTTGTTCCCTCTTTTTGTTCCCTCATGTTTGTGGTCATCCTGAAAACTGATGCTGCTGCCACCCTGTACAGGACATGTGGGTCATGGAAGGTCACAGCTCACACCCATCCCATCAGTCCCACTACTGACAGGTGGAGGCCCTGCAGGCCTGAGGACAACCCATGTAGACACCAGGCTCTCAGATCCCTCCTAGTCTCCGTCCTACCTTCCATATAGGGCAGATTATTAATTCTGGCAGAAGAAAGTGGAGGTGAGAGGAGACCCTGAGGATCCACTGATCCACACGCCATGGTGTCCAGCCCTTACTGCTCCTTAGAACGAGATGGAGCGTCTCCGTGGTGCAAGGATTCTAGAACTCAGTTGTTTACTTAGGATCGAAGAAGGCAGGCCTCTGCCCAAGGGTAGGGACCCACCCTGCTGAAGCAACCTCAAGGGGTTGCCACAGCCATGGAGGGAGGCTGTTGGAGACCGCCCTGGAATGATGCTTTGGGGAGTCAGTGCTGAGCCTGTGACCAACAATCCCTGGTCCATTACAATGTCTCCTGAGCCCAGCTCTCAGCGAAGTCCTTCATGATGCCCCCAGGCTTATCTCTGAGCCTGTGACCTTATCCCTTACTGCTTTCTGATAGCACTAGGGGCAAGGTTTGTGACAGCGTCTTATGGTTAGCCCATGGAGCTCCCTAGAGTTCAAGTCAGCCTCCACTGATGAGACGCTAGAGAAACTGAGACGGGACTACTTTACAGAGCATACAACCAGTCTCTAGCTGGAGACTTGAGTTTTTCCTCAGGGACTGTACTTTCAAAAGAGAGCAGATTCTGGGGAGGGGGACGCGTGAGATGCTGGCGGTGGGGCTGCTGGGGAAGTAGTCACCTGTGGGCTTGAGCCTTTCTTCTTCAGCAGAATAAACAGTGTCTAGGGACATCTCCCCACCTCTCCACTTGAGGTATCTTCTTCCCTCAAGCATCCGTGCTCCTCCCAGTGACTATGATTGTACCCCATTTCTGCTGTTCCTTGCCACCCGTGGTGCTGAAGAGTGACACATTCTTACAGGCTGCTGAGGGGGAGGGGCGAACTGATGTGATTGATCACTGTGGGCAACCCTTTAGTAAAGCAGATGTACAGCAACCACAACACAGGCTTCACCCTGAGGATCAGTATAGAGGCCGCAGAAGGGAAGACTTCACAGGGGGCTGTGGGGAAGACTCTGAAAAGTGCCCACCTGCTGACTCAGAGAACGGATGGATGCCCATTGACTCCCAGCACTGAGTAGTCTACGGCTGCATGTGGCTCTGTGGAAATCCCATAACACAGATGGAAAAGGCCTCCGAAATAGATTTGCACTTGCTCTGTGATGTTCAAAATGAAGCAGATCAAACATTTTTTTCCCTTAGGAATTGGTGGTTGAAAATGCAGAACATGGTAGTTCCTATAGTCGGATGCTCTGGACACAGCAGAAAACAGAGGGGAAAGTGGAGAGAGAATTTAAAAGACAGAAACTCTCTGCCTCTGTGAAAAATAATACTTTCTTGTAAAAATATTTATTTTACTTTGTGTGTGTTTGCCTGAAAACAAAATATATATGGGCCCCACATGCATTCAGTACCCACAGAGACCAGAAGACACCCACCCCCACAGAACCGAAGTTATAGACAGTTGTGAGCACCACGTGTTGCAGGAAGGGTGTTGCTGGGGCTTCTGCAGCAGCAGCAAGTGCTCTTAACTGCTGAGCCATCTCTCCAGCCCCATCTTTCAAAAGACTTTCTTTTGAGAAGAAAGAGGTCAACAAAACAAATACAATAAAATAACACCAAGCACATTTGAAATCAAGCAATGAAAATGTATAAATTTTATAAGAAAAGTATTATGCGTTTATGGGTGGTTTTGCCTGTGTTCCTGGTACCCAAGGAGGCCAGAGAGGGCGTCAGATCCCCTAGAGCAGGATCGGCAGGTGGTTGTTAGCGGCTGCACAGATGCAGGATTTGATAGTGACATCTCTATCTGTTGCTATTCGTTCTCTTTCTTGGAAACCTCACCAGAGGGGCTCTGTTCTGCCCGGGACTATCTACAGGACTCCAGCTGACTCAGCTGCACCTTCGAAGGTAATCAATTTCTGCTGGGTGTTCTTAACACCTGATTCAGTGATGCTTATATCTCTATCTAATATCGATCATCTATCTATATCTCTAGTATCTATTGTTTATCTATCATTTATCTATTATCTATCAATCATCTATCATTTATTATTTATCTATCATCTATCTATCTATCCATCATCTATCTACCTATTATCCAACCATCTACCTAACACAATTTACTATTTTTTTTGTTTGATGTATACTTAATAAACTCACTCATTCAAAAACCAAAAGTACGGCTGTCGTGGATCTTTCTCCAAACCATATAAAACAGAACTCTCAGATGAGCAGACAAATCTTTATTTTGTGGTAAGCCTCTCAGAAACCCACCTACTGTGCAGGTGTAGCGTGTAGGAGATATTGGCAAGATTTGAAGAGCACAATTGGCAAGCAGGGCGCAGTCAGCTGTAGTACAAACTTTGTTCAACAAGTGTTTTTAATTCAAATGCACGAAGCACTCAGATTGGGCAATCAGGCCTTTGATGTGTTTTGTAACTCTCTACAGTGGGAGGACCCCCACTTTTCACAATCATTTTAGAGAGAGGAAAGAGAGAGAAAGAGAGGAAGGGGGAAAGGAGGGAGGGAAGGAAGGAAGGAAGCTAGCAAGACAGCTGAGTCTAGAATTCTGGCCATGGACTATTACAACTGTTGGCCCACAAGGCATATTTCATTTGCCCCCGGACACGATGACCACTGTACAAAGTCAGGAAACTGAGACCATAAGCCCAGGCCCTAATTCATATGTCCCAGTACTAGAAACACTGCAGAAACCATGAGCCCCATTACTAGGGGCTCCTCCCATCTACTCAACCCTCCAGAATCACCCCACAAAGGACAGGGTGGGGGAAAGATGAAAGAGAAGAGAGACAACTCATGCTTATACAAATTTAATCTCTGCTCTTGGTCTTACATTCCAGAATGTTCCTCCTGAGCTATCCTCCCCTTATCCTGGTCATTCAAATCAGGCCTAGCCCACCTACCACAGCCCACCCTGTGAGGATACCCAAGCAGGACCCAAGTTCTCCAGGGACCATTCCATTTCCACCCTGACTCCTGTGGGATATGGACATGCAACCGTGCTCAGTCATCTACCTAGGGCCATTCGGCAGAGGCAAAACAGGAAGAGGAAGGGGTAGGGGAAGTCATGGGCTCACTGGGAGCTGCAGCAGCCAGGGCAGAAGCAGAAGCCAGGAGATCCTGCAGGGCCCCAACAGCTCCCCATGGTTCACCTGCTCCTTGATCCATATGGCATATTTGGTGATGCGGGTGTATACACTTAGATTCAGTGCTTTGGTGCAGGACTTCTCCCATGAGAATATCCCAGCCAGAATCCATCTGCCATCAACCTCACAAGCCAGTGGTCCCCCAGGGTCTCCCTGGAGAAGACAAAGGACTAACGGAGGCTCTGCTGGGACCAAAGGACCTTACAATGCCCACCCTCCTCTCAGTTCTTCATGAGAGAATCGTTTCTCCAGGAGCTCACTAGCTAGGGCCCCTTTGGCTTCTCAGTTGGAGACCACACCTATGAGTGTAGCCAATAGCAATCATAAAGAATGGTGAGCGCAGAACCCAGAAAGAGGCCAAGCCCCAGATAACAGGCCCCCATCCCAGGACTCACTCCCCAAAAAGAGTTGCCAGAATGCTCCCAGAAACTCACGTAGCACTTGTTCTCCACATAATTGGTGGTACAGATCATGTTCTTCCGGATAAGGGGGATAAGTCGGGGAGAGGAGGTCTTCTTGTAGAAAATACGGTCACAGTGCTTGTTGTTTATAATGGATACCTCGGCCTCCCAAAGCTCTGGAGTCAGGGTCAACTTGTCTATAGGGAGCATAAGGGATAAGCCGTGACCCCCTCACTCCGCTCAGCCCTGGCTCTGTCCAGTGTCGTGGACCTTCCTAGCCTGCAGGTCAGCTGAGCTCAGCCCTACCACAGCTGCGCATGTTCCTTCCGCTGGTCTTTCTCTGCAGTGTGGGCCGGACACAGCAAGCCCCTCAGCAGGCGAAGCCTTGGTTCACGTGCAACTTGGGACTGTAACACTGTGATTTCTCTTTCCATGGGGTTTGTTTCCTTGGCCCCAGCTGACAGCATCGGGTCATCCATTGGGAGCTCAACTCAGATCCCCTGAACTCTGACTTGCTTGTTTTTGTTTTGTTTTTAAGACAGTCTCATGTGGCCCTGTCTGTATCAAGCTTATGTACTCGAGGTTGACTTCGAACCTGTCACTTCCTGCCTCCTCCTCCCTAACGCTGGATTATGGGTGGCATTCATCCACATATCTGGCTTCTTCGACACTTGCTCTGTCAGCCTCTGTACTGCTCACCCCAGTGCCCTATTCTGTGACTTCCTTTCATGTATTCCAATGCCAAGGGCTTAGAGTATGGCAGCTGTTTCAACTGTGGCCAGGGAGGGAGGGAGAAAAGGAGGGGGACTTGGTGACTTCCTAACTCATGCATTTCTCTAAAAGACAGATGGTCATCCCTAGCAGCCCAAGCAGCGTTAGCCTTACTGCAGGGCTGTGTGAACTATGACAGTGAACGCCGCATGAGGAAGGACCACAGCCATAACCTCCTCAAAGGCACCAAAAGGGAGAAGACAATAAAGACACAAAGGGACGTCCCCAACCCCATTCAACTTACCCGAGGAATGCTGCTTAGCCTGGCCCCAGCCAGTCACCCAGCACCTCTTCCCCGCCTCGAAGTTGAAGTTGTGCTCTGGGAGACAGATGGGCTGCACGTACTTGTTGAGCGTGGCGGGCGTCTCAAGACAGAGAAGGGCAATGTCGTTTCTGATGACGTTCCGGCCCCAGTACTTGGGATGCATAATGATGTCCCCCACGGGAATCCTCAGGGCCCAGGAGGAGCTGTTGGGCTGGAGCGTGCTGCTTCCCAACATCACTGAGTATTCTTTGTGGCTGCGGGGAGTTCGGGAGCCCACCTGGTAGACATCAGTTTCCCCGAACAACTACGCACCTGCCTCCTCCCAGGACCTTTTCTGTCTCTGAAGTCCACTCAGTCCGGGTTAATCCAGCCTGGGGTGCTCAAGGCCAAAGACATAAGAGCCCTCCCATTCGCAGTCACATTTTGAGTCAAGGTGTGTGGGTGTCAGTGTCCATCAATACTGCTGGTGTGTGGAGTGGTCTGGGTTTTCCTGATGCCCAGTTTAGGATACAGTCTCTATTGCTCGGGGTCCCATCCGAACCTAGTCAGAGCATCTTGTGAGATCTTGAGCCTGGCTCTTCCCATTCCTTCGTGTCCTCCCTCCTCCATGGTTTCCTGTTAGTACCGAGAGAGCTGGACTGGGCCCACAGTAGCTCTTGGTCTTTAGGTACATGGGCCATACTCACCCCTGGATGCAGTGAGCTGCGGACACCACCCAGCTCCGATCAATGAGGGCTCCTCCACACACGTGTTCATTCTCTACCTGAAGGCTCACCTCCCAGGGCCAGTGGTGGCTCTTCTCCAAGTTGTCAAGCCGCCAGCGTGAGCCACAAACTTCAGAACAGGTAAATGCAAGAGGATACAGAGTCCACAGAGAGGAAAATCAGAATGACCAGGAGCATGTCACCCATGGGGTCGAGTTGCCAATGCTGTAACATCAGGAACTTGTTCCCATTTCAAGGAGAAGGGACTGGTGGGTGGAGGATAGTGGACCCCAAGTGTACTGAACCAAACAACAGTTCAGAGATAAGAGCATAAAGAGGCAGAGAGAGTTTCAGCTGGAGGCTGAGATTCACAGAGGGAGACCTATGCCCAACCTCAAGACAATGCAGAAACAGAACAGGGGTTACAAGATGAGAAATGCTTTTCTTGCACAGGATCCTGTTCTTCAAAAGCTGTATACTGTTGGCTGCATCTCTTTGATGCCCCCTCGCCCCCAAGCTATGAACTTCTCTATAGGAGGTCTTTACCCTAAGCAGTCTGGAGCTCAGTCATTAGATTGTCTACTGGTCTACCAGTAGACAAGGTTTATAAATGAATTAATGAATGAATGAATGAGTGAGTGAATGAGATGTGTGCAGAGACTAAATAAAATGTGCTTTGGGGAGTGGTGGCAAATGCCTTTAATCTCAGCTTTCAGAAGGCAGAAGCAAACGGATCTCTGTGAATTCAAGGCCAGCCTGGTCTACACAGGAAGTTCCAGGATAGCCAGGGCTATGTAGAGAGATCCTGTCTCCAATAAACAGATAAAATAATAAAAATAAAAACAAAAGAATTTAAAAAGAGGAGACAGAAAACCCCAAAATATACTTATGAAAAGAAGGAGTGGGTTATGGGCAATAATAGCAAAGCAAAATTACAAACACGTTTGAAAGTGTCATCAGAACCGATGCTGTACTAACTTCAGACGTTAGTGGGGAGCTGGAGAGACTGCTCAGCGGTTGAGAGCACTTGCAGCTCTCCCAGAGACCCGGGTCTGGTTCCCAGCACTAACCAGTCAATTCACAACCATCTGAAGCACTAACCAGTCAACTCACAACTATCTGTAACTCTAGTTCTGGCTCAGTCTTGCACAGAAAGTAACAATAATACAAAAAAATAACAAAAACTATTGTATGTCCAAATAAAAAACATCTTCAGGGGGCTAAGGAGGCAGCTCAGCTGGTGAAGTGGTCGGTGTGCAGGTACAAAGACATGAGTTCAGTCCCCAGTACGGAGTGGGCAGACTGTTTGAGCTCACTAGCCAGTCTAGCCTAATCTGTGACCTCCCAACTAGTGACAGATTCTGTCTCCAGAAACAGAGTGGGTAGCCCATGAAGAACAACACCCGGGTTTGACTTTCGATCTTCACACGAATTTGTGTGGGTGGACACTCACACTTGTACACACACACACACACACACACACACACTCACACTCGTACACACACGCACACACGCACACAGACCCCATTGAAATGAGACTGAATTACAGAGGGAAAATTGAAAGGAGTGAGGCTTGGACAGAAGCAAGAACACAGTAAATCAACCCCGTAGTCAGTAGTGAATCTTGGTGGAGTCCTGAGCCCAAGGCAATGGAGTCCTATGACCCCAACCACACACTCCCTGGATTTAAGGGAAAAGACAGGAAGCCCCGGGAGCCTGGCTCTAGAGACAACAGCCCAAGAGGCTTGTTATGCAACTGTGGGAAAGGCTCAAAGCCTGAGCTGAATTCAAAGTGGTTCTGCATTCCCATGGAAGACCCAGGCACTCTTTGTTCCAAACAGTAGGGTTGTGTCCTGGCGGCTACACTCGCCATTCCTACCAAACCAGAAATGCTATTTAGGCAGAGACACTGAGAACATATTTTTCCCAGGAACTGAAATGTTCCCTGCCACGAGGCCCCATTGACCCACCTGGTTTAGTGTGCTCCTCACTGTAACCTGAGGAGAAAAGGAGGACAGACGTGAGGCAGGTACGTGTGGCAGGAGAGCAGTAAAGGGGCATGTCGTCGTCACCGTCATTGTCATCATCACCATCATCATCATCGTCATCATCATCATCGTCATCATCGTCACCATCGTCATCATCAACTAGTTTATTCACTCACTCACTGAGGAGTACCTAGTCTCATACTGTTCCCCAGTCTGAAGTCACACAGTGGGAAACAACTGTAGGAGGGCCTATCTGGAGACACATGTGAGATGGGGCAGGGCCTGGGCCAGAGGCATCAGGTGAATCCAGAAGATGTGGCAGGTGGAAGAGAGCTGAGAGGAGAGACAAAAACCAACATCTGTGGCGGAGGAGAAAGGTAGTGTGTGGGCAGGAGCAGCTCAGGGGGTAGCCGAGTTCATCTGGGGAGCAAAGCAGAGGGAGGAGGCAAGGAATCAAACGGCACTTTCAGAAACACCCTCACTTCAGAGATGAGCAGGCTAGGAGACCTGATGTGGGTACAGAGGAGAGAGGGGTTCCACTGGAAAAGAAGAGGCAGAACCCTCCCCCCCCCCCGTGTGTGTGTGTGTGTGTGTGTGTGTGTGTGTGTGTGTGTGTGTGAGATCCCAGCACTAAGGAGGTGGAGACAGGAGGTTCAGGACATTAAGGG
This sequence comes from Micromys minutus, assembly GCF_963924665.1. Taxonomy (NCBI): domain Eukaryota; kingdom Metazoa; phylum Chordata; class Mammalia; order Rodentia; family Muridae; genus Micromys; species Micromys minutus. The sequence goes on along the minus strand of NC_137956.1, from coordinate 40,765,453 downwards.
TACCCTAGGGCTCACGAGACCTTATCCCCACATTTCACCAATGAAAGGAGAAAATAGGGGGTGGGGGTGGGAGGAAGGGGCTGAGGGAGAAGCCACAGGAAATAATTTTTAAAAAGGAGTGAGATGTAAAACAAACAAAACCAGGAACAGTGAGGGGAAGAACACGGCAGGAATTGGGCTGAGGATAACATGGAAACAAAGTGCCAGAGGGCAGTGCTAATGGCTCCTGGGGCAGGCTGGCCCTGGGAGAGAAGGCGGGAGAAAAGCAATGCAGACTTTGGGAGGTGGCTGAGCGTGACTTCTGTAAGCCCCGCCTCACGGCGTGGGGAGGGCCCTACTCCAGCCCCACCCCGCTCAGGAAGCACACTCCCTTTGGCCATCTGATTGGGAGGGATCTCTGGGGGCTGTCGGCACGGGAGTCTGAAAAGACAGCACTGGAGGGCTTGGCCTCGGCTGCTGATGGAAAGAAGCCAACGTTTAGAATAATATTCTCTCCAGAGGATGGAGACACGGAAGGCGGAAGGCGCCTGGACATGGAGAGAGGCCAGGGATGATACCCAGGAAGTTGTCTCCAGGAGGCCACGCATAGTTGTGGCCTGAGAAACTTAGGAGTGGCAGAAGAAAGGTGACAGCGAGGCGGGGATGGCACACAGATGTTTCCGGTGGCGGAAGGGAATAGCCAACCTGAGCAAGGCCGGAGGGGCGAGGACACAGACAAAAAGGATAACAGGGAAGGACGTGCCTGCCTCACCTAAGTTTGGCCGCGGAGTCAGCAACAGTAGCACAGCAAAGCAGTTTAGGATCCGGCGCCTCAAGGATCCAGGCCCAGCGTCCAGGCCGCGCAATGACGTAGCCATCTATGAAGATGTCCCTATGGACGGCAGAGATACCTCCGCCATGTTGTCACGTGTCCACACCCCAGTACGTGATGGCGTCTTAGATTCGTGACGGACCTGGTGCCAAGGGCCTGACCATGCCTCTTAAGGGCCTTTGAGTTCTCGCATCTGGACCCAGTCTGGTCCTTAAGATGACTTCAGATCCCTTGACTGGGACCGGGTCTCAGGTTCCTGATCTATAAAAGCACCCGCTAAGATCATGGTAGTGCATCCAGAGCCTAACTGGCCAAAGATCCCTGTGTTGGGATTGGCAGCTTCATGTCCAGCCTCAGGGTAACCTTGTTCTCGGCCTGCTGCGCAAGGAGTTTCAGTCACTATTGACGAGGACCAGGAAAGCCCAAGAAAGAAAATAACAAAACGGGTAGGAAAGACGGTTTTGAGAACGTAATGGCTAAACTGGATCTAAGACTAAATCAAGGCGGGAGCAGGGTGCTGGATAAGGAAGAGCGTTGGTCCTCTTCCACAAACCAGCAGTGGGACAGGATGTTACCACTGACAAGGGCTGGCTGGGTTTTTGCCTGGCTTGGAGCATAAACAGGCCTTTTTCACAGAAGAATGTTCTTTCTGGATTTACAGAGCCTAGCAGAGATTGGGAAGTGATCACCAAAATTCCTGTTTCCTTCGTTTATTCCAGGTGTCCAACGGAACTCTGGGGACCCAATCACCCACCCTGTCATTTCAATTTTATTTTATTTTTATGTGTATGGCTGTTTTTTTCTGTATGTCTGTCTGTGCACCACAGTATGTACCTGATGCCCACAGAAACCAGAAAGCAGCATTAGATACCCTAGAGCCCTGTAGAAGCTCTTAACCACTGAGCCATCTCTCCAGACCCCGCCGGGCATTTAAATGAATTTTAAATGAGTAAACTCCGCCACTTGCACGTCGAGGCAGGAAAGAGAAGGTTGACTTCTGCTGGTATTTGGTTCCCAAAGTTAGGCTTCCTCCACGCAGCTGGGTCAGCAGCACCTGGGAACTTGCTAGAAATCTTCATCCTCAAAGCCTGGCCCAGACTTCCAGAGTTGAAAACTCCCTTCATGAGACCAATGATATGGACTGTACTTTTTTAAAGACAGGGTCTGTGGTGGTTTAAATAGATTTGGCCCTTATAGATTCAGGTATTTCAATGTTTGACAGAGAGTGGCACTATTAGGAGGTGTGGCCTTATTTGGAGTGGGTGTGGCCTTGTTGAAGGAAGTGCATCACTGTGTAGGCGGGCTTTGAGGTCTCCTATGCTTAAGCTCCGCCCAGTGTGGAATCAGAGCATCCTCCTTGCTGCCTGCTGAACACAGTCTCTTTCTGCTACCCGTGGATCAAGACGTAGAGCTCCCTGTTCCTCTGGCACCATGTCTACCTGCACACTGCCATGCTTCCATGGTGAGGATAGACTAAACCTCTGAAAACTGTAAGGCAGCCCCAATTAAATGTTTTCCTTTGTGAGAGTTGACTTGGTCATTGGTGTCTCTTGACAGCAATAAAACCCTGGCTGTGAAAGTGGTGAAGTTCAGCTACAGTTCCTGCCCAGGCACACAGGGAGCAGGACTGCCCGCCAAGGCTGCCTATAGGACTCAGGTCTGAGCTAGCTCGGCCTCAGCTCTTCTGTGCTGTTATAGGAACGACGAGTTACTTCCCCACGTAGATGGCGGTCCAGTTCTCTAAGCCAAATGCCCCAGAGGAGCAAAGCTTCCGAACACACAGGACATTCTCCAAACATTTATTCGGTTTGCGTTTGAAATCTCCCCTTTGCCAGAACCTCACTACAACTTGGGGTGACCCTGGAAGTGACCACTAAGGTACTGAAGAGAGGTACGGGGCAGAATCGCCTTCTCATGAAGCCTATGAGGCAGAGGCTAAGCACTCCCTGGCAGATCCCCAAGTGGGTACAGGGAATTTCTGCCAGCCGCAGATACCTAAGTCCCACCTCATACCTCTGCAGGAAATTGCCAATGTTCCCCTTTTCCTCCCCCCTCCCTCCTTCAGTAGTCACTGAGCCGTGTAATGGCAAACAGAACCAGCTTAGTGCCTGTCCCACTGCTGATGTTCTCCCCTCTTGGCAGGTGTCCCCCCAGGGTGTTATGAGTGTGTTATGAGTCATTGTTGTCCACCTAGCAGGCAAGCTGGCCCTCTAGTCCAGGTTAGCTCACCCTCCATCCACCAGGTGTGGGTGTGTCTGAGACAAGTAACCGGAATACCAGTCAAGGACACTTTGCAGTCCCCAGTTCCCCTGCCACAGTCCACTATGGTAATGGATGCTGACTGGAATTTGAAGCAAGGGCAGAGAGACAGACAGGGAGATTGGAGAAGAAGCCCAGACAGAGACTAAAAACCCTCAGGGGCTAAGGAGGTCATAGAGGTACAAGGAGGTCCAGGTGGAGCACTGGAGGCAGGTTAGGGCCAAGACTCCCATGGACTCCACACAGGAAGCCTGACTTAAAACATATTTGACACACTCATTGTTGGGCGAGATCCTTGTAAACTGAGGGGACGGGGACATGACCGCACTTCATGTCCCAGCTCACGATCCCCACTTGGGTCCACGTATTGTCAGATTCACAGACAAGGGGGCTCCCAGAATCTCCCTGGAAAAGAAGAGAAAGAAACCAACTGTTGAAATGGAAAAGAGAGCAGAAAGGCATTGCAAGGTACTGGAAGACCTTCTCAGGCACCCAGAGGCTCTCCCAGGCCTTGCTTCTTTGAATGACTGAGATTTAACAGATGGATGCTCAGCATTCTCTGAGCAGTGATACATCCCTCTGTGGAGATCAGGCACGCGGACACAAAGTTGCAAATCCAAAGGAGCCCAGAATAGCAGTTGTACATTGAAATTTACATTGAGAGTCCCTAATCTACAGATACCAAACCCTGTCCAGTAAACATCGAAGCCTGTCATAACTCATAAGCCTGCAGCTGTGGTAACCTTGGATACCCTGCAGTGTGTGTCCTGTAGAGACCACTCCAGCACTGGGCCAGTGTCTAGTTAGACCAGTTGGTCCAGGGCCTTCAAGAACTTAACTATTTGAGCACCATCATTGCAATGAGGTACTGAACCCTTACCACCACCTTGGAAGTTCTCCCTGCCTGAACTGTCTGGTTTTGTGTCAACTTGACACAAGCTGGAGTTATCACAGAGAAAGGAGCTTCCCTTGAGGAAATGCCTCCATGAGATCCATCTGTAAGGCATTTTCTCAACTAGTGGTCAAGGGGAAAGGGCCGCTTGTGGGAGGTGCCATCCCTGGGCTGGTAGTCTTGGGTTCTATAAGAAAGCAAGCTGAGCAAGCCAGGGGAAGCGAGCCAGTAAGTGACATCCCTCCATGACCTCTGCATCAGCTCCTGCTTCCTGACCTGCTTGAGTTCTAGTCCTGACTTCCTCTGGTGATGAACAGGGATAATGAAGTGTAAGCTGATTAACCCTTTCCTCCCCAACTTGCTTCTTGGTCATGGTGTTTTGTGTAGGGATAGAAGCCCTAAGACACTGTCCGTACTTCATTAAGGAGCTCCCTGCACAGGTCAACGGCATTGCCTTCAAGAGCCTGAGACAAGTTCAACTTTCACTACCAGCACAATTCTGCATGGCCTTGCCCCAACCTAAACCCAAAGCCCCACAATCAGCCACCACAACACGCCTTCCTGCCATCTCAGGCTCTGCTTAAGACTCCTGGATGAAGGAACAAGCTTGAAAGACTTCAGTCCTGGCACCATACACTGAAACAGTCACTTATCTAGACGGCAGTTACCACACTCACCCAGCTTCACCTCTAGAGATTTGACTTAGCCCTCCCGGCTGCATATATTCCAACTCTAACCACTTGTATGGCCAGCCACATTTCTTACCCCATTGCTCCGAACACATACAAAAGAAACTTTCTTCAGCAGAGTTCAGTCTCTAAACTCTCAGACATGCCTGGACCCTGTCACAACAACGGTACCCTCTTCTTTCCAAAAAATTCAAATTTATACCCACTGTCATCCCAACGCCTCCTTCTCAGGAGTACAGCCTTATGCAGAGGGAAGAAACAGACCTGAGGATCCTAGGGGTAGAAACGTCTCCGGTTTCTCACCTTGTGTTTTCACTGCAAGGCTGTGATGTGGGTCATTAAGGGCAATATAGGTCAAATGTTCATTCTGCATGGTTGAATGCCGCATGAAACTTAGTGAAAGTCACTGTTTGCTCTGTCACCCCCAGATTGTTTAAATGCTATAGCAGGATCCCTAGGTAGCAAAGGCTTGCCCTTTTAGGAGGAACAGGCCAGGCCAACTCATTAGAAACTTGAGGATTCACTCCATAAGCCTTAGCTAAGAGGTTAATGTAACTCGTACCAGATGACCTTGGTGGTTCACACCTTTAATCCCAGCATGAGGAGGCAGAGATAAGAGAATCTCTGTGAGTTCAAGGCCAGCCTGGTCTACATAGCAAGTTCCAGAGCTACACGGTGAAACCCTATCTAAAAAGGGGGCAGATAACTCAAGCCTTTGAGGTCACAACCAAACCATATAAGCTTTAAGGAGCTCATAAACTGACCCAGCAAGGACTGCATCTCTGCATCTATAGAAAGCAAACTCTGCATCTCTAGAAAGACAATTTAGGATCTATTCCAGAAGACGGGCAGGAGCCATCTGCATCCTCTCCGGCTGCCACCGAGTGTGAGAATGCACAGTTGCTCCCTTAAAGGCAGGCAGGCCACGCACTGGCCACCTGTTCCCTAGGAACAGACAACCAAGCATCTGCCAGAGTCTTTATAGTACGGGGGTCAGAGCTGCTGGGCACCAGTAAGGCACCTTTGCTTTCTATAATGGGAGCCCAGACTTTTCAGACAGGTGGTGCCATAATGGGGTAGAAAGTGTTCGACATCCCTCTGGAGCAAATGCTGCTCTGGTTCAGCACCACCAGCCCTTCGGAGGAGGAACAGCTCAAACTGGTCAGCATTGCATTAGTCCAGGGCAAATCTAACTTTGACAAAGGCCACCCCTCCTGTCACTCAAAAGACTCCTACCACGGCTACCATGTACTCACTGTCAGTCTGTTTTCCCACCTCCTTTCTTGCCCCGCACACCAGCCCCAGATCACCAGGCCATCCCACTTCTGCATTCCGCTGGACACACTCGCCAGTTTTGTTCTGTTGGCTCCAGCACACTGTCCCGTCTTTCACTTGGAAGGGCTTTCTGGGAAGGCACATGGGCTGGATGGGGGAGGGGTCATCCACAGGGAAGTACAGCAGCGCAAGGGCAATGTCACCCCTCACGGTCTGAATGCTAAAGTCTGAAGGGTAAGTGATGTCTTGGACTGGGACCAGGGTCACATTTTCAGATTCGGAATTCAGCCCATTGTCCCCCAGCATTACCATGTACTCCTCCTGCCTGAGAGGAAGGCACGGGACCATTACAGAGATCGCGAGGGTTTATGCCCCCGCTCTACCTGTGGCTCATGCATCTAAGCCTAGCCTCATATTCCATCCCAGGCACCAGCCCGCCCCCTCCCTCCAAACCACACCCCTTTCTCCAAGACCCCTGACCACCTTTGCCTGCCCAGCAAGTATGGTTCCTGGACCAGTATAACCTGGAAACCTAATAAACAGATGATGTTCAGGTGTTAGCTGAGACTGGTTAAAAGAAAAGTCCTTGGGTCATCTTTATTTTTAATCCTCTTCTTCTTTTTTTTGGGGGGGGGTGAAAATATTAAGAGCTGGGGGACAGGACACCCAAAATCAGGTTCCCACATACTTACTCATATATGCAGTGGGCTGCAGTCAACACCCATCGGTGGCTGACAAGGGAGCTTCCACATACATGTTCATTCTGACTCTGCAGGCTCATCTGCCAAGGTCACCTCCTCCCTGCAGACAAACTTCCATGATTTATCTCCGTAATTCTAGGCCGCAAGTGTCTAAGGAGAGATTAAAAGTGAAGCCACTACTCTACACCCCGGTCCCATTCCACACATAGTCAAGGTCATCCTCTGGAAGAGACTGTCTCTCCAGCCCTCCAAAGGCAGGAGCTGACCTCAGTTCCCCAGCCGGACTGAGTTGCCCTTTGAACTCCCAGGCAGGTCTAGCACTAGTAGTACCTAGAGAAAACGGTCCTCCTGGAAAACTCCTGGATTCCAGGGTAATTTGAGCTGTGGTCGCTGGAGGCCCTGATCCTGGAGTGTCAGTCCGGTCTAGATACACCGGAAGTACCGACAGATGCGAAATACTCAGGGGTTTCAAGCGGCTCTGCTGTGCCGGGCCCCTGGATCACTCCGGGGGCCCCCGGGGCCTGTGCGTCACTCCGGAATCCTCTCTGGGTTTGTATGTACCACCTGAGGAAGAGACCAACAGGAAAAGCTCAGCTTGAGCCACATCTGTGCGGTGCAGCTGCTGGCTCCTGGACTACCTGCCCCTACAAGCACCTGCTCTGTCAACGCCAACACCAGCACCATGGCCACTCCCGCCCAAGCCAAGTTCCACGAAGTCACACCTCCCCGACTGCTCCCACCAGGAACCCCGTCCCCGGCAAAGGCCTCACTGAACAGAGGCTGAAGAAGCTGAAGCCAGACCAGGAGGACTAGAAAGCTGCCCCTGTCACCCCCACAGAAGCCACCCATCCAGGCCTTGGATTCAGGCAACCCCTCTCCTGGTACTTCCCCGACCCCATCCCCCAGTAGTGTCTCGTGCAGGTGCCTTCCTGTGGGCAGGAAGGCTGTGTGCACCTAGGTCCAGAGTTACGCCCTAAAATGTCAGATGCCTCTGTCATCCACTCAAAAGCTAGCTGGGTAGCAATGTCTTAAAGACTTTGAAGGCATACTCGACCTTATCAATATTAAACAAAAACGGGGCTGGAGCACTTGCTGCTCTTGCCGAAGACCCGGATTCAGCTCCCAGCATCCACACGGTGGCTCACAACCATTCATAACTCCAGTTCCAGGGGATCCCGTTTCTCTTCTGACCTCTGAACTCGCAGACACATACACACACATCCCACACACGCATACACGGGGGGGGGGGGTGTTCTCACACACATGAATTAAAAACTAATATTTAAAAATATTTAATAAGAAGCCTACCCCAGTCCCAGACAACATAACATAATAGACTGGTAATTTCCCCTTTAATCTCTGGCGGTAAAATAAGGCCCATGCCTTAACATCAGAAATACACAGCTTTGGTAACAAGGCATGTAGCTACAATCCCAGTCAAGACACAGGATTGTGCCAATGGCTCAGGAGCCCCTCCATGTGTCTTCTAGGACACAACAGGAGGCTGTTCTCCAGTATCCATCCCTCCTACTTCCTTGCAATTAGCCACTCCCATGTTCTGTAGTACCCAGCCTCAGACATGTTTCCCTACATGCTGTGTGCTTCAGTCTGGAAAGGCTTCTTTTGCACTTACTTTATCTTTAAGAGACGTGCAAGACTGTCCTTCCTTCTCTGCCCCTCAGACTTCCTGTGCAGAAATCTGGGTATTGTTTGAAGTGTAGAGTCTCCTGCAGTCTAGATTCTTTGAATGGTACTCAGCCTTAGGCTTCTCTATTTCCTGCACGTTCACAGTGAGACCGGGGTCCTGGCCCTTTGTTAACTAGCCAGGGTCTAGATTCTCTTTGAAGAGGCTGCATGATTTCCTTCTTTAGAAAATATTTGTGTGTTTATTATATGTGTATGAGTGTTTTGACTGCATATATGTAAGTGTACAGCATGTATGTAAGTGTCCTTGGTGCCCACAGAGGCTAGAAAAGAGCATTAGGTTCCCTGAAACTGGAGTTAGGGAAGCCATATGGGTACTGGGACCCGAACCGGGACCATCTGCAAGAGCGGCCAGCTCTTAACTGCTGAGCCTTCTCTCCAGCCCCACCACACGGTTTTTCTTCTGTGACTTTAGGAATGGTTTGATGATTTTGCCTAGAAACACTAATCCCTTGGGGTGGGGAATTTGAACATGGTGATCTAATAATTACAGCGTTCTTCTTTCATTTGATGGCTGGGAATGTTTTATCAAGAGTTTGGGCATTAACACATTGCATAGGTTTTAAAGAAATTTGCAGCTATCCTCCCTACTGTGGTGGATTAGAAAACTCAGCCACAATATTTTGGACCTTTACCCAGGGAGAAATGAAATTCATTCATCCAGAAGTGGTAGCTCACCCAGTAATGCCAACAGTCAGGAGTGAGACAAGCTTACCGTCTGCCCGGGCTATGTAGTGAGTCCAAGCCTTCCCAGTGCTTGAAAAGTAAGACCTCACCTCGAATAACGGGGAAATTCATTTCCCCACTCTTGTTGGCCTTGTGACCAGTTTCTAACTTTACCTATTTAAGCCCTCCTGAGAACCTGGTCCTGCTAGCCGCTAAGCGCCTTCTCAAAACAAAACGAAAAACAAAACAAAGAACCATCCAGTACACCGTGTTTTGCTTTATAAAGACATCGTAAGTGGGGAGTTTGCAAATACTTGAACCATCGCTCTTATTGGAAACCCAGGCTTCTGCTCCGTGGGTACGCTTACAGTATCCTCAGGCAGCAGATCATCCATCCACTCTGCCAGTGTACCACACTCCCGGGCCCTGGCACTTCTAACCCGTGCTTAAGGAAACCTGTTCCAAGAAAACTCTTCACAATGTACATAATAGCTTTCTTCACTTAGGAATGCTGTGCAGCAGCTCAGATTATTGTTGCGGTTCTTTGAAATTGGTAGGGGAAAAAAATTCCAGCAAACCCCACAAATATGTAAGAAAAATGTGGTGGTAAAGACTTGTTTAAATGAGGGCTGAAGGAAGCGGAGAAACCATTATGCTAGTCAGCTTTTTTTTTTTTTTTTTTTTTTTTTTTTTTTTTTTGAGGCGCATGCGTACCAGACGCTCCGTGCCTCTGTGGAGACGCATGTGCACCAGATGCTTCATTGCTCCGAATATTCACAGTGAAATGTTGAGCAGGGAAGAGCTGTGCACTGTGTGAGGCTGTTAAATTTGAGGCGCTATGCTGCCAGCAATAGACCCCTCAAACTCTTCCCGACCCTCCTATTATTCCAGTTTTGCCAAGTGTGGTTCCTGGAAGCCGTCTTGACGGCCATGAGCGCAGTGTACCTGAGAGACGCCACTTAAGAGCCAACGAGGCAGGATTCGAAGTTCTGCGGAACAAGCAGCTGTGGCTGAGGAGGCTTCTGCTGGTTTCACCAGAGGCCCTTCCAAGCCTGGCCAGAAGTAAAGGGCTGGACCACCCCTCCCCCGATCCCCCCCCCCCCCCCCCCCCGTCTCTGCATACCAGTGATTTTCTCTGGGCAGAGCCGGGGAAGATGTTATCTTAGAGGATAAGTTTTTGGCAGCTACATGTACGTTTTTCTGAGAGGCCAACTGGAGGCGGGTATGATTTCTCAGCCAGTGGCATCTAACAGGTACGCTACCCACTTGCTATAGAGTGCCTATTCCTATCACTACAGAACTCATTTGGTTTTAAACCCAGTGGGTTTTTTGGTTTTGTTTTTTTTCAATGTGTCTATTTTAGCTGCATGGACCCATAAAAGTCAAAGGAGTTCGTTAGATCTCCTGGGACTGGATTTTTTTAAGGATGGTTATGAGCCACTATATGGGTGCTAAGAATTGAACCCCGGGCCCTTAAACTCTGAGCCATCTCTCCAGCCCTGACCCCAGTGGTCTTTAATAGTGATCTTGCTGTCTAGAATGATTAGAAATCTCAAGTTCCTTTTAGGCTTTTCCTATTCACACCAATAGCGTTTTTTTGGTTTGTTTGTTTTTTGTTGTTGTTGTTTTTGATTTTTTTTTTTTTTTTAAAGCCTTCTCTCTGGACAAGACTGGAGGGATGACATTTCAAGAGCACAAAATCTGGCCACTAGAAGTGGTCTTGATATCTGGGTCTCTTGGCCTTTATAACCAGAAACTGCAGGCACTATGTGTAGATTTTGTTTCACTTTTTTGTAAAAATCTGCCTCTCACCCCCTCTGCATTATCCCTCTCCAGGTGGACCATAGGTTCTAACACTTCAGGCAGCTGAAGTACCACAGCACCAGACCAGGACATCTTTACATACCAAAATAACCAGGAAAAAAAAAGATCCCTACTGGAGTTTGTGTGGCTGCGCAGTGCTTGGCTGGGATTGGGGTGGCCATAGTGATGGTGTTAATGGTGGTGGTCCCTTCATTCGGGGCAGTCAAGTCAGCAGCAGGAAGCTTCGAGGCACACGGTTCTTACAGATCTCTGCTCTTCCTCATATAGGTCTTCCAGGCCCAAGGAGGATTCCAGAGAAATGCCGAAAGCCCACAGGCCCTGGCATTGAGGAATAACCTAGGAATCCCAAAGATTCCAGATCCCTACCATAACTGCTGGATTTCCAACCTCCACAGAACCTCCAAGGCCAAGGGCTTCCTGAGATGGTGGCCACAGTGAGAATCGTCAACAATTCAATGTCAGCTCCCATCTCAACCTCTGGTACCAGAGCTGTCCAGACCTGCCTGGGAGATCAGAGCACAACCCAGTCTCACAGGAAGGAGGAATCAGCTTCTATCCTAGAAGAAGGATAAAGAGACAGGCCCTTCCTGAGGATGACGTTAACTATACTGGCAGCCCAAGTGTGGACATGGGTTGGGAATATGGTCTAGAAGTCATTAACCAATCAGTATCAATAAAAGCAATAAATCCTGATAAAGGAGAGACTAAGGTGGCTTTGTTTTGGTTTAAGATGGGGTTTCTCTGTAGTCCTGGTTATCCTGGAACTTGATCTGTAGACTAGGCTGGTTTAGAACTCATAGATATCTGCCTCTATCCTTGGTGCTGGGATTAAAGGCATGTACCACGATAGATGGCTTTAGGAAGAGTCTCAGGTGGTAGCTCCAGCATCTGCATCTACACAAGCCGCCAAGATTCCCGAGATGAAAGTCAGCTTCGTGGACAGGTCGGTGAGGGCAGAGTCCACAGAGAGTTTGTTGTCTGCTGAACTTGTACTGTAAACATGAAGAAGTCCCCCCCCCCAAAGGAACAGGAAAGGTCACATTGTGTCTTTACACGCCCAAAAGAAATAAATGTAAGCAAAAGGGTGACACTCCAAAAGCCCATGGGTCTCATGAGCTCACTGAGGCTGTGGCTGCACTCAGTGAACCCAGTGAATGACTAGTAAAAAAAAAAAAAAAAAAGGAAGAAAGGAAGGGAGGGAGGGAATGAGGTTAAGAGCACTTGCTGCCCTTCCATTTGGTTCCCAGCACCCCTGCCAAGTAGCTCACAACTGCCTTTAACTGGTTCCAGGAGACCTGATGCCTCTTCTGGCTTCTGCAGACACTCATACATAGACATAAATAAAAATAAATCTTTAAAAAAGATCATGTTAATACATTTATACAACCTTAAAAAGAAAAACAGATAACATGAAACACACACACACACACACACACACACACACAATTGCCACACAGAAAGGACGGCATTGGTTAATTCTAGCAAACATTTAAGGAAAAAAATTCGACACAAACTTTCTCACAATAATTAAAGAACAAAGAATATTTTCCAAAACAATTCTATAAAACCAGCATTCCCCTGATTTTTTTTTAAAAAGCATTTTAAGAAAAACAAAACTTTGAACTATCAAGATGGCTCAGAAGATAGATAGATAGATAGATAGATAGATAGATAGATAGATAGATAGATTGATAGACAGACAGACAGACAGACAGACAGACAGACAGACAGATAGATAGGTAGACCCTAGTCTTCATGAACAGAAGCATTGTTGTATTAGTGTTAGAGGCAAGGAGGAAACAAAGGGCACCCATACTGGAGGGAAAAGATCACAACCACATATGCAGGGACTGGAGAGAAGGTTCAGTGGTTAGGAGCAGTTGTAATTCTTGCAGAGGACCCAGGCTTAGTGCTCAACACTTACATAGTGGCTCACAACTATCTCTAACTTCAGTCCCAGGGGATCTGACATTTCTTCTGGCCCTTGTGAGCACCCATGGACCCATGGTACACTTACATGCAAGCAAATTGCACGCATTAAAAACATTCTAAAACCTTACATTAAAAAAAGTATCTGTAGATGACATCACAGGCCATCGGAGGAGAGGGACTGGAGAGATGGTTCACTGTTAAGAGCACTCATTGTTCTTCCAGAAGACCTGAGCTTGATTTGCAGCGCCATGGTGACTTACAACCGTCTGCTATTCCAGTTCCAGGGATCTGATGCTTCCTTCCTGCCTCTTCAGGTACTGCAATCAAGTAGCACACAGATATACATACACTCAAACCACCCCAAACTCCTGAAGTCCCAGAGCTCAGAGAGCCGAGGGAGGAAAGTTGGCACAAGTCTGAGGTCAGTCTCGGCGATCCAGGCAGTACCAGGCACCTCCCCGAGGACCTCCAACCAGCAGGTTCTGCCACAGAACACTCTAACGACCACAATTGCTGAATCCAGTCCCTCTAGATGCAAACAGCCAAAGTTCTGCTCTGTAGAGTAAAAGGCCCAATATTAGGCCACAAAACTCCCACCAATCCCAGGCCACCCTGAAAAGCTCTGCCCCTCAAGAAACTATAAAAACCCTGCCTCCTGTTCAATTCTTTGCTGCTTCTCTGCCCAGAGGCAGCCGCCCTCCTATGCTTCTCCCAATAATCTCTCTGTGAGGTTTGTTGTGCAGTGTGATTTATGGTACTCCTTGGTTCCCTCAGAGGTGGACTACATAGCAAAACGTTTGCATTAGAGTACAAACACGGGGCTAGAGAGACGGCTCAGTGGTTAAAAGCACTTGCTGTTCTTGCTGTTCTGAAGCCACATCTAGTTCCCAACACTTAACATGGTAGGTAGCTCACAACCATCTGCAGCTCTGATTCTAGGGGATCAAATGCCCTCTTATGACCTCCACAGGCAACAGGCGCACACACAGGGTGCCCTGACACACATGCAGACAAAGCATTCACATTCGTAAAATAGATGCAGTGATGGTTACCCATGCACACACCTATATCACAACTTTATGGCACGCTTTATTATCTGCTCATCACATGTGAAATAACATAGCTACTGAAATGCATTGAATTACACAAAGACATTAGCATATCAATAATGCTAAAGGAAGAAACTGCCAGTCTATGGACCAATGAGCACTAAATAAATGATCACAACATCTTCTACTTGGAGCCATCCCACAAAGCCTTATGAAGTGGTGGTTTTATTAATGAGCTCTGTCTTTGTCTTTTCACTGTCCATGTGATAAAGTCGACATGCAAGCCCAAATGAAGCAAACATGTCCACGGTAATGGATGCACAGCGATGGTGCTCGTGGTGCGATCAGGGCATGCCACTCAACCAGGAAGCCCTCCATGTGCCTCCTGTATCACGCAGTTCCCTCTGCTCCCAGTGAAATGTTATTATAATTGTGTTGTTACTCCTGTGCCTTTCCTCGTGGTTCTAGCTCTCAAACACGGTTCCCCTGTGCGCTACTCTCTAGTCTAGAAGGACTGTTTTGCATTGGATGTATCTTTAGAACCATGGCTGCTCTGTACTGAGTCCCTTGGGTGCTGTCTGTGAGGGACTCTGGACTTGGACTTGTGGCCTCCTAAAGTCCAGACTTTGTCAGTTTTGCTCCAGGTTCCTTGTTTGCTTTTCCACCTATCTCCACTTGGACTTAACCTTCAGTTCTTTTGTCAACAAGAACTTGTGTTGTATTCTGTCCCTGAGACACCTACCATTAGATGGCTTCCTTTTGTGACAGCGTGGGCAGTTTACCGAGACACACTAGTTCACTCAGGCGATGCTGTCTCATAATTCCAATCTGTTCTCTTTCAGTCATTAGCTGGGAAAGTCTCACCAAGATTTTAGAGAAGGGGACTGAAGATGGGACTCATTGCGTAGTGTGAGGCTCTGGGTTTGATCTCCTGTACTTCAGAGAGGGGAAAGAGAGGCCAAGAGGGAAGGAGGTGATTGGTAGATAGGTAGGTAGGTAGGTAGGTAGGTAGGTAGGTAGGTAGGCAGGCAGGTAAGTAGGTAGGTAGGTAGGTAGGTAGGTAGGTAGGTAGGTAGGTAGATAGGTAGGTAGGTAGGTAGGTAGGTAGGTAGGTAGGTAGATAGATAGATAGATAGATAGATAGATAGATAGATAGATAGATTGATAGATAGATAGGTAGGTAGGTAGGTAGGTAGGTAGGTAGGTAGATAGATAGATAGATAGATAGATAGATAGATAGATAGGAAGAAAGTTAGTTCATTTTAGAGATGCTAAATATTTTTTAAATTTATCTTTGCTGTGGTAGATTAGAAAACCTGGGCATAACATGCTACATCTTCACCCATCAAAAAATGAAATCAGCCAGGCATGGGCCTTTAACTGAACCACTGAGAAGCAGAGACAGGCAGATCTCTCTGAATGCCAGTGTGGCTGGTCTTCATAGTGAGCTCCAGCCAGGGTTATACATAGTGTGGTCCTGCCTCTAAAAAGAAAGAGAGAAAGGAAGAAAGGGAGAAAAAAAATCCAAAAACACATAAAAAGAGATCAAGTTTGTTTGGTGCTGTCATTAACTTTTGATTTGGCATTAAGACTTGTTGGCTTTTTCTGAGGCAGAACCCTAGTTGGCCTCCAGCTTGGTAAGGATAAGCCTGAATTTCTGATTCTTCCACCTCCACTATCAAAGTGCTGAGATTCCCAGTGCACACTACTGCACACAGTTTTAGGTGTTATCAGGACCAAACTAAGAGCTTCATGCCCGTTAGGCAAACTCTACCAAGGAGTTCCACCCCTGCCCCCTGTGGCATTCTGGATCAACAGAATGTGGCAGAAGCTAAACTAGGCTGAGCAACCTCTGAAAGCAGATTCCTCCTCTGCTCCCATCTGCTCAGAACTATCCTAAGGCCAGTTGCTGCAAGAGAGCAGCCCTTTACAGGGAAACAAACATCCTTCTCTATGTCTTTGGGTAACTATTCACCACAGAAAAGACCATGGGGGTATAGCTGCCACACAGAGGTGCCCCAGACCTGCACTCCCACTGGAGCAGCACGAATTGCCCGAGTTACCTGTACAGTTGTGAAATACACAGTTGAATATTGTCATTCCCAGGAGCCATGCTTCATATCTTCACCATGAACACTGACCAGTTCTCGCACTTAAGAATCACCGTAGTCAGATTCAGCTCTGCTATGAACAAATACCCGAGAAAGACAATTCATAGTGAGAAGTTAATTATGTTGGCTTATAGGTTGTTTTATTTGTGGGGGGGGGGAGGTTGACCTAAGATGGTGGGAAAGGCATGGTATAGCAGCTCACACTGGGGCAGTGTGCAGCAAACACTGGGAACATAGGAAGGCAGTAGGAAAGATGGTTCTCATGGACACACCCTCCATGGCATATCTTCCAGCAAGGCTCTATCTTTCTCTACCTCCCAACAACACCATCATGTTGTGGATAAACTTCTGGCCCTCATAATCTAATCTAATCTCATGATTTTGTTTTTTTCCTCAGAGACATACCTAAGATTTGCTTCACAAGTCTCCTGGGGATCTATTCATTCAAGCCGTCAATCAAAAGAAACCTCCTCATGCTAAGCAACATTTTAAAAACGTGGTTGGGGCCCTTTAAGACGGTAAAATCATCAGCAAAATCTACAAGAAATATGTAAGAGAACAAACAAGATGGCCGTAGCGATGGAAGACACTTGTTTATGCAGAGAGCTAAAAGAAGCAGAAAGAGCCGCATGCTATTCCATCTCTGCTAGGAGCGCGGACACCACGTGACTCAAATGTCTCCACTGCTGTGTACACATCTACAGCGAAACGATGAAGACAGAGGAGCACTGAGTTCAAAGTGTTGAATCACAAACACATTAGAGCCCTCAGGTCTGGTGAAACTCAAATGGCCCCATCTTTTGCTAGATAGAGTACATCCTCTGATCAGTACCTGAGTCTTACTTGTGATCCCAGGAGTCCTTGGGAGGATGAAAAGCATTAGGCTCTCTTACTAGGCATTTCTTACTCTACACATCATGGACATTTCAAGCCATTTGTCCAGACAACCTGGTATTGTTTTGATGGGCCATAGAATCTGGCCACAGGAAATTGCTGTGTTACTCGTCCCCTCTTGACTCAAAACTGCATCTCTGACGTTTACTAAGTTGAGGAGCGCTGTCTACCACTCGTCTTCTCATCTCTCTATATCATCTTTTTTAGAGACAGAGGATGTTTCTACTCACCATGTCCTGTGACCACAGGTCTCCCCCACATACATCCCCAAACCCTTCCTACCTGTTACCTACTTTAAAAAAAAAGATTTATTTGCTCCATGTATGTGAGTACACTGTAGCTGTCTTCAGACACACCAGAAGAGGGCATCAGATCCCATTACAGATGGTTGTGAGCTATTATGTGGTTGCTGGGATTTGAACTCAGGACCTCTGGAAGAGCAGACAGTGCTCTTAACCACTGAACTATTCCTCTAGTTCTTGAGCTAATTTTTTAAAATAGTGATCATAAAGGGTGCCCATAACAAGGGGTGGTAGATTTTTCCACACTTAATAGAATTACCCATCAGCTCATTCACCCACTTACCCATCAGCTCATTCACCCACTTACCCATCAGCTCATTCACCCACTTACCCATCAGCTCATTCACCTACCCACTCCTCTTCTCATTCACCAGATGATTCCTGAACTCGGGAGCTAGAGAAAAGAAGACATATTACAATAGCTTGACAGGCACCTCTGGCCCAAAGTAACAGAATATTAACCTGTGGAGACAGAAAGAAATCAGCATAACCCAGAACAAAGCATCTTACATTGATGCTGAAATATGTACAGTGGACTCAAGGACTCAAACAGCCCACCAAACTTAAATGGGACAGATGGCCTCCTTCAGGATTTAACAAAGACTGAATACCTTCCCTAGATACATGGGGGCCCATTTCTCCTCGGATGCTGTAAGCAGCCAAATATTTGAGACGGACAACACTTCAGAACACATGAGACACGTTTATTCAGTTCACATCTAAAATCCATTTTCTCCAAAACTGCACCACCACAGCGTGGGGTGACCCTGGAAGTGACTCTGAGGGGACTGTTGAAGAAGGTACCAGACAGGGTTGCTCCCAGGAGCCTTGTGTAGCCAAAGTTTTGTACTCACAGATGGATTCCCGCCGCGGGACTTGGGAAATGCTGCAAACCTGTAACTAAGCCAGGTGTAGAAGTCCCAGTCTCTGACCTCTGCAGGAAGACCACCCTTTTCTGAGTGATCACATATCTCACTGGTATGTCAGTCTCTTGTAATAGCTATCAATAGCCAGTTAGGTCTAGTGCCCATTCAATCCTGATGAAATCTCTCCTCTAGAGATGTTCTTTCTCCAAGATACTTTATGAAGGTGAGTTATCTCCCTCCACCTGGCAGACCAGGTAGTCCTCTATCCGGAAGTTGTCCACACTCCTTCACTCCGGGTAAAGCAGAGCCTTAACCCAGTGGTAGCTGAGGCAGATGACAAAGAGCATCAGGACAGGACATCTTACAAGCCTCAAACTCCATGCCATGCTCCACTAAGGCAATCAATCGATCCCAAGTAGAAATTGAAGATATAGCATTGGCAAGGGAATTAGATCAGAGAAACCTTGTGGAGGTTCAGAAATAAGAGGACTGTGGGCTGTGGGGATCACAGGGTCAGCAGGATGCTCAGGTGAAGCACCAGACACACGCTTATGATGAGGAAGCCCAGTGAATTCCAACATGAAGCTTGACTCAGTTCTTTAACGATCCAATCTCTGTAGTAACTCACTTCTGTATAAACTCCAGGGTAACCAAGTCGACCACAGCCGAGGCCCCAGCTCACAATCCCTACCTGCACCCATGTTTCATTAATTTCGCAGACCAGGGGCCCCCCAGAATCTCCCTGGAGAAAGAGAAACAAATGACAGGAACAAAATTGATTCATTAGCACAATAAATTCCACCCCAAGGCTCTGGAGAGATTGGAACAGACCAGACTTTCCAGGCATCCCTAGTGCTGTATTCCTACTATTTTTTGGAATTGGTTTTTCTTTTCTTTTTTTTTAACAAATGAGAAGTTCTACCTATTCAAAGAGGTTAGCTGAATAGAAACCAATATGATGTTCCTTTTCTGAAGTAACGACTAAATTGGTTCCCCTATTACACAGAAGGGGCTGAAAACGTGGGATCTGTATTATTGCCTCCCTGGTCCAGCCCATCCCCAGCCCCTGCAGACAGCATCAGCTGTCTTCTCCTGGAGGGTCCCATGAGGCCTGCCCAGGAACTTCAGTGGCTTGACCTGACATCCCATTAGCTTGAATAATCGTGAATGGAGGATCTGGGACACAATCATGCTCCAGTGTCTGGGACTTAAAAACACCGGAGGAAAGAACAGCAGGGCATGAACTGACCTGGCAGGAATCTCCTCCTTTCTCGTTATAGCCACAGACTCCCCCTTCCTGGACTAGGGTAAATATCTTCCCTGTGATGTCCCTGAGGATCTGATCACATTTCTCATGACGAATAATATTTAGGTCAACCTCTCGAAGCAGTCTTGATGAGTGGCCTACACAGAGATAGTTTTGCAGAGAGCAGATCTACATTCAGTAGGCTGGCAGGAGTTGGCTGTACCCCCTCTGGGTCTCAATACGGTGCTTGCACACAGGTATGCTCAACGGCACCAGATTATTCTCATCTGACACTGAGGGAAACCGAGGCCTAACCCCACAAGGAATATAAGATGATGTGGAGTCCAAACCTAAGAAGCAAAAGAACAGCCTAAGAGAGGGAGGGTGAAATTTTGTCAGCCTTCGAGATCATGGGTACATGAGGTGTTCTCCTTACTGCTACTGATAATCAGTAAGGCATCTTGCACCTCTTGGACAGGTGAAACACCAAAGCACTGATCTTCCCAGTAACAGGAAGAGCAGCACTTTTCAGCCCTCCTGACGCAGTGACCCTTAATACAGTTCCTCATGCTGTGCTGGTCCCCAACCATTTTCGTTGCTACCTCATAACTGTAATTTTGCTCTTACGGATCTACGTTTTCCAGTAATCTTTAAGTGTCCCCTGTGAAAGGGTCATCTGATCCCCAGAGGGGTGGAGACACGCAGGCTGAGAACCTCTGCCCTAGAGACTGGCCCTGCTTTCATCCAAGCAGCTCTCTCCCTACTCAGGTAGTAGGTTCTAGCTTCCAGATAGGTCATCAAACCCTGAGCTAAAATCCACCCTGGTGAGCTTCCACCCTGTTTGGTCCTTAAGTCCTCAAGTCCTGACAAACCAACAGAAACTCACCAACAGTTGCTCTCTCTTGCCGCCTGCTCTCTCCCCTCCCTCATCGACCTGCTATGGACTCTGGCCCCCCATCCCTCCCTTTAGCCTGTAGACCAACCCCAGGCTACTAAGTAGTCTGATCCCTGGTCCGTACTTGCTGAAATCTTCATCTAGGCTCACCTTGTTCAAGCATTTTGCCCCATCCGGTCACCCAGCATAGAGTCCCAGGTTGTACCAAGAATGACTTTTCAGGGATACACACGGGCTGGATGTTGACACTGTAATTCACAGGGAAGGCCAGCAGAGCAAGGGCAATGTCATGTACAACTGTCCCAATCCCAGAGTAATCTTGGTGAACAATGATGTCTTGGACTGGAATCCTGACTGACATTCTAGACTGCAGGTCAGCCGCTCCCATCGAAACTACGTAATCCAGATGGCTGCAAAGAGATCCTGAAGGGTCCACATACTTCCCCTGCACACAGTCAAGCCACTTTTCCAGCCCGATCCCATTTTTCTAAGGTGGCTGTCAGCAACCTCCCTCTGTTGAAACCCTATTCTCTCTGGGACCCCTTGCCACCCTAGCCAGACAGATTGATTCTCTAAGTGTGATCTCTGATCAGTATCATTTGGAGATGTATTAGAAATCCAAATGTTCAGGTGTTAACAGAAACTCAGTTAAAAACAAATAAACAACAAAAACCCCAAAACCTGGGAATGTCATCTCCCACCCCCATTGGTTTTGAGATAGGTTCTCTTTTTCTCTGTGGCCCAGGCTAGCCTGGAAACTCACTATGTAGACCAAGATGGCCTCTCACTCCCAGCAGTCCTTCCAAGAGCTGGGATTACAGTCATAAGCCATCTTTACAGACTCCTTTTAATTTCCAAATTGAAAGCAAGAGGGGCAGACCAGAGTGCCTCGTTAGGGGCCCAAGCCCAGACCCGTAGGCACTCACCCAAAGACACAGTGGGCTGCGGTCATCACCCACCATTTGCTGATGAGGGAACCACCACAGATGTGCCGCTTGTGAACCTGCAGGCTCACCTGCCAAGGCCACTTTCTGGCGGGCGCAGGTTTCCCACTAATTATCCTGGCAGTTCTCTGGCCACAGGCTGAAGCAGGTTAGTGAGGGGAAGGGTTGAAGGTAAACTGTTGCTGCTCCACCACCAGCTCCTCAGAACCTGTAGAACAAAGCTCCGACCGACACCCCCACTCCCCCCAAATCCCAAGGCAGGTGTGGGTCTCTAAGACTCAACAGGGAATAGTGGTGTCCTCTCAGATCTCAAGCGTTGGTTGGGTCCAACTCAGAGCCCACATCCCACACCCAAGGACCTAAGATCCTCCTCTACATCAGGGCCCCAACCCCTTGGGTCCAGGCCAGTTTTCTGTGGCCGGAGGCCGTGGCCCAGAAACTTCACCTGAAGTGGTTGGGATCCATGTTGGAAACGGTTGTCTTTGCAGACTAATGGTTGAAAAAGAGTGACCGGGAGTAAATGCCACCGAATCAAGGGGCACCGTGCTAGCCCCAGGCTTGAGAGGCAGCAAGGTCTCAGGCATCGCTGTGAGTGGCCTTTCTTGTGGGTTTACACCCGGGTCATCTAGGCCATCCTCTGAAGGTGAAGGAGAAAGAGACGGCGTCCCTGGAACCATACGGGCCTTGCCCAATCGCGCCTGAAGCAGCAAGAGCCAGACCAAGAGGCCTAGGGAGTCCCAGCCCTGGAAGGCCATGCCACCACCAAGGCCTCGATCTATCGTAGCGCCTCCTCGCGGCGGTTGCCTAGGCTGCGCACAGTTCTGGGGGGAAACGGGCGGTTTCATTGAGCGCATCTTCATTCCCTTCCCAGCCCTCCACCCTCCACCTGATCCACAACTGACTTCCAGACGGTGGGAGCGATCAGAAGTAAAACTCCTCAGCAGAAATATTGTGCCCGAGGTTCCTAATCACTGCGACAGGGTGCACACGGCTACCTTTCTGAAAAGTCAACGCCCACAAGGTCTTCAAGACCGATTAGCTGAATCGGTGCAATGCAACCTAAAACCATGATGTTTCGGGCTTTCAAACACAAACCTGTGACAACCTCAGATGCTGGCAGTGGTGCCGGGATAGAGGACTGCCCACGTACTGTGGTGGGAATGTAAGCACAGTCACTCCAGAAAGTCCTAGCGAGGCAATTTATTACACAATCACCATACACTCCAGTAATTATATCCCTGGTTATTTATTCCAAAGAAATAAGGATTTATGTCCTATTAACCTATACAAATGCTCATAGCATTAACATCTTTATTCACCAACAGCTAAAAATAACGCAGTAGTAAAACTCTTTTTCTCCCTAAGCCATACATGTTCTTATCCCTGGAACCTGTAAGTATGTTACTGTACTCAGCCAATGGAAGCACAGTACATTAAGGCTCTTGATACAAGATTATCTGGACTGTCGGGCAGCTCGCTGAAATCACAAGCTTTTGTAAAATTTATCAACAAGATGATTGAAATCAAGGGAGGAAACGAGATGTCAGAAAAGACTGGAAGGGGGAGAGGGAGGAGAAATTGTTGTTGGTGTTTCCCTGGTGAGGTATGGAGGAAGCCTCTAGAAACTGGAATTAGGAAGGTAATAAACTGTCCCCACTCTAAATGGTATTATGTGTACCTTTAATCCCAGCTTTTAGGAGGCAGAGGGAGATCTCTGTGAGTTGGAGGCCAGCCTGATCTACAGATTGAGTTCCAGAACAGCCAAGGCTACCCAGAGAAACCTGGTCTTGGGGGAAAACAAAACAAAATAAAAACAACAACCAAAAACAACAACAACAAAAAAAATTCTGCCCCTCAGTCTCCATAAGGAAGCAAGTCAGATAACTTTGGTTTTAGGACTTCAGACTTCAGAATTATGAAATAGAGTTGGGTTGTTTTGAGCCACTAAATTGGTGATAAATTGTTGCAGCCACAAAAAGAAATCAATACAAATCCAGATGTCCTTTCTTGAGTGAATGGCTAAGTAGCTTTACACTCATACTGTTAAACTTGAGAATTTCCAGGGGAAAAGACCAAATCCACAGTTGTTCAACTAAAGCAAGCTGTATCTGGGGGTGTGCCAGGGACTGGCCAGCAGTCTTGTCCTAAGCTGAGATCTGAGAGAGCAGCCCCTGCAGGTCTCCTGAAGTCCTTTTTATAGTTGAGATAAGGTGTTCTCAGAGACAAGATACAAGGTGTTAGAAAGATACAATGGAAGGGAGGGAACAGGGTAAGGATGCTCATCATGTGTATGGGGTCCCACATTTAGTGTAGGTTTGAAAAACATGTTTTTCAGTTTACATCAGATCTAAGAAATAGGATTGTATGTGTGTGTGTGTGTGTGTGTGTGTGTGTGTGTGTGTGTGTCCGTCCCTGGTTGTCTTAGAACTTGATCTGTAGACCAGGCTGACCTCAGATTCACAGAAATCTGCCTGCCTCTGCCTCTGCCTCCCGAGTACTGGGATTAAAGGTGTGTACCACGACTGCTGCCCAGCTCACGAATTTATTCGTCATTACAAATAGAAATTAATAAGTCAATTATTCTTTAACTATAAACGAAAAACTTCACATGCAGAAGATATTGTTCCTCTTTTGGTCTCCTAATACATGGAATATTGCTGACCAACTGGAATAAACTAGTGATGGCTATCTGAATTGTACCGTCTGTCCTATAAGAATCTAGAAAACACCTAAGCTCTTCCACATACTGGAGGTTAGTTTGCATTTGAGCTACCTTCGCCTGGTCATTTATGATATCATTCTCTTCCTTTTGGATTTTTGTTATGCACTCCGAAAACTGCCCATACATAGAAAGCCAATATTTTCCCTCACTTATACCTCTTCTTTCCTGGAGTGCAGTCCTCTGATGTGTGAAAATGTATTTTACACTGCACACTTCTTTTCTTTTTTATATGTATGAGTGTTCTGCCTGTATGCAAGCACACTACATGTTGTCTAGTGCCATAGGAGGTCACAAGAGGACATCAGGTGCCATGGAACTAGAGGGTGTGAGCCTCCGTGTGGGTTCCAGGAATTGAACCCAGGCTTTCTCTAAGAATGGTCAGTATTTTTAAGCACCAAGGTCAGCCCCCTGTTCCTTGCAGATCATTGTCAGAATTAACCTAGCTTAGGAAGAGAGAGATGGTTGTTTTATTTCCTTCATAGAATCGTGTGTGTGTGTGTGTGTGTGTGTGTGTGTGTGTGTGTGTGTGTGTGTGTGTGTGAAGAGGACCAGCGATAGGGGACACTGGGGCAGGCAGTGAGTGGAGCAGGAGGAAGAAAAGCAAAGTGTAACTGATGTACACATGTGAAAATATTATAAAATTTAATATTTTGTTCACTGACTGACAATTGATTCTGAAAAATAGCAACCAGGGACGATGTTATGCACCTGTGGTTATGAAACTGGGGTGGAACTATTATAAACTCAAGAAAATCCTGGTCTATGTGAGAGTCTCTGATGATGATGATGATGATGATGATGAAGACTATGTTGCTGATGATGACTATGATGATGATGATGACCATGATGTTGATAACAACATAGGATAACACTAACATCTCAGTTTCCTGAAGTTCCCACATTACCACCTTTCTTGTTTAAGAAGATGCACAACTCAAAGACTGCAATTAGTCCTGGCTTTGACAAATTTCTAGCATTATCGAGCTCAAATCAGCATCTTCTTGGCAACTCCTCTCTGTCCCATCTTCCACGCAGTGAGATACAGGAGTTTGAAGGCTACTGTGCACCACAGACATGATAAGGAATAAACTTGTGTAGGCGGACTCCAAACAACACTAAGAACATAAATTGTGAATTTGAGAACAGGCGAGAAAACTGTCTACAATCTAAAATCAGGGGGTCTTGGCTTCTTCTGGCCAAGTTTTGTTTGCTGGGTTGGTTTTTAGTTCATCTAATTTAACACAAATACCAGCAGTTTCTCTCCATCCTCCTTCTCTTTATTCTACTTCTATTTTATTTTATATGTACAGGTCTTTTTTTCTACATGTGCTTTTGTATACTTACATGCATGTCTAGCGCCCGCAGAAGCCAGAAGAGGGTGTAGAATCCCCTGAAACTGGAGTTATAGGCAGTTGTAAGTACCACGTGATTGCTGGGAGTTGAACCTAGGTTCTGTGGAAGAGCAGCCAATGCTATTAATGGCTGAGTCATCTCTCCTGCCCATTGGTCCTTTCTTTGCTGGGTGTGTATGGGGGAAGGGAAGGGAGTTTAGACAAGGCCTCTTTGCATAACCCTGGCTGTCATGGAACTTGCTGTGTAGACCAGGCTGGCACTGAACTCACAAAGACCCACTTGCCTCTGCCTTCCAAGTGCTGATATTAAAAATGTGCCACTACTCCAGGATTCCTTTTCTTTTTTAAATATAGCATCTCACTAAAATGTTCAGGCTGACCTTAAATTCAGCCTGAACTCTCAATCCCCCTGCCTCTACCTCCTGAAGGAAAGAAGGGCTAGAGTTTGAAGCATGAACTGTCATACATGTCTTTACTGACTTACTGTTCTATTAACTCATCACATCTGGCTTCTTAGGATTTTAACAACAAATGAGTTTATTATTTTTCAGAGGTTGATAGAATTGCCTTGTTTGCCATTAAACTTTGATAGACATTTGGATTTTTCCAGATTCTGGGTAATATAAATATGTAAATATTATAAATATAAAAATATAGATGTAGCAAAGGAAAGGAATTGGACCCTGCTATGGTGACTCATGCCTGCAGATGCCATATGGAAAATTACAAGCAGAAGTGACAGAGACCAGCCCTGGCATTCTTCTTTCTGCTTCTTTCTTGAAGGTAGTCGAGGGGAAGAGCATCAGTGGGGGCAAGACTTGGTCTTGAGAGATACTGAAGGTTGCTGTCTGATAATAAAACATTTACCAGTCTAAGTCACTTTGCCAAGGTAACTGACCTGCCTGTCTGAGGCCGGAAAACAACAGTCTCTGGCATTTAGCATCTCAGTGTAAAACAGCAGGAGATTAAGTAAAGGATTAATTGCTAGGGCCTTTCTCCTCTTGTCTAGAGGCCTTATCTCCCATTTGTCAAGCTAGGGGGAAGCTTGTAGAATTAAGCTTCTATTGAACCAGGAAAAGAGAGTCCCGATTGCAAAAGGAAGAACTTTTATATAAGCAAATATTGATAAACTCACATAAATTTATATATAGATTCATGCTTACATATTCATTCATCTCCATTCCAAACAGTTGGGTGTAGCTACATACTTATCTCCTAATCACACACACACACACACACACACACACACACACACACACACATCCACACTTACATATGCATGTGGAGCAAAAGACAAAGCACCAGTGCAGAAAGAACTCATGCATTCTAGATGGAAAGTGAGCTCCAATCTTTATTGAATAAATAAAGAAAAAGGTTCTACTCTTTTATTCCTAAATGAATTAAACCCAAGTCTGTAAGAAGAAAGCTTTGTTCAGTTTAGTAAGACAAGCCTACCTTGCTATTAAGAAAAGACCCATTCTGTCGCATGGTTAGGAGAAGCCTGCCTGCTCCTTCTCTCTGCAGCTTCTCCTTTTTTCCTCTTCCCCTCTGCATTCTGCACATTGCTCTTTTAACATTTTAAGTTGCCTTATAATTTCTGAAGTTATGCTACGCTGTATTCTCCTCCCAATCTCTCCTCCTTCTCCAATGTAGCAGTGTCCTTGCTCCCAATGATCTTACTCCCAACACCATTCAATGTAATCTTTCCTAATGTTTTGTATCTTTTCTAGGAGAATAGATCACATCTTTTTTCCAAGCATTCTTTTTTTGGTTTTTTTTTGGGGGGGGGTTTTTTGTTTGTTTGTTTGTTTGTTTTGTTTTGTTTTGTTTTTAACAAAAGTTCACTGGAAGTTCAAACATAAATTCTAATCACAGGTTGAAAAAGAAGATTACAACAGAAAATGTTTATATGCACATCCATTAAGAGTAATTATCTGACTAAACATTCATTATGTCACCAGCTTAACAAGTTCATTAAAATTTTTAAAAACATAATTTTTGTGACTAAGATATTATTGAGGTTTTGAATAGATAACCCCAGTCAGGTTTTTAATCATCTATCCTTACCCCTATAGTAAATTGTTAGTTTCTTTTTTATGACCTTTCCTTAATTGTTTTACAGCCTCTTGGGGTGTGCTCTCAGTTGTAAGTGCCTGCTTGCTATCTCAGAAGAAATTAACTCATGATGCTTGAAGACTGGCAGTTCTCACTGCAGTTTTAGCATCAGAAAGGGATTAATAGCTGTCCTGTAATAAAATATCTTAAATTTTACTAATATAATTTTTAGAAATTCTTATAGAACCATCATTAAAAAGTAAGGAATTGTCTTTTTGTTTATATAGCATCACTACAAGACAGTACATCTTTGCTGATCTGCAGAAATCTGCTCAAAAGGGTGGGCTAACAGAAAATACATATTAATAGCAGGGATATTTCCTAAAATATATCTTCTTAGCCTTGCTTAAAGAAGCGAAACCATCATAGATTTACAATCCATAGTATAACCATCTGTCTTAGGGTTTGTATTTCTGCACAAAACATTATGACCAAGAAGCAAGTAAGGGAGAAAAGGGTTTATTCAGCTTACACTTCCACATTGCTGTTCATCGCTGAAGAAAGTCAGGACTGGAACTCACACAGGACAAAAGCTGATGCAGAAGCCATGGAGGGATGTTACTTCCCCCTGGCTTGCTCAGCCTGCTTTCTTACAGAACCCAGAACTACAAGCCCAGGGATGGCACCATCCACAATGAGCTGGGCCCTCCCGCCTTGATCACTAGTTGAGAAAATGCCTTACAGCTGGATTTAATGGAGACATTTCCTCAAGGAAGGCTCCTTTCTCTGTGATAACTCCAACTTGTATGAAGTTGACACAAAACTAGCCAGTACACTATCTCAGGAAGATCACCCACTAGTTTTTAGCTTCTCTTAGATGGCTTCTGGCAGTAAGAGTTTGGCCTCTTTGCCTTCATTTTTGAGCTTCTTCTGTTACTTTAAACTTTGGAACAGATTCCTTCTCAGATCTGTATGTTGTTGCCGGATATTTGATTAACTGTGAACCCCAAGATTACGTTATTTACTGAAGGAAAAAGCTCTATTTAGTTGTGGTATGGCTCAGCCTTAGCACACACCTTTATTTTATTTTTTGGGACTTTCATGGTCTTTAAAAAAAAAGATTGATTTATTTATTTTATGTATATGAGTACACTGTAGCTGCCTTCAGACATACCAGAAGAGGGCATCAGTTCCCATTACAGATGTTTGTGAGCTACAATGTGGTTGTTGAGAACTGAACTCAGGACCTCTGGAAGAGCAGTGAGTGCTCTTAACTGCTGAGCCATCTCTCCAGCCCCAGCATGCACCTTTAATCCAAACCTTTCTGCTTGAATATTATAAACAGGATTAAATAAAATCAGTCATAGATAAAGAGGAAGAGCAAGCAACCAGTTGACAGGAAGTGAAGGAAAGGTTCTCAAGTCTTTATTGGTAAAATTGAATGATTGAGATTTTGTTAAAAACCACAGTTTGTGGCTTGTCGACCACTTAAGAACAGCTTATCTAAAAAGTTTGTAATCCATGTCTGGCTAGTCCTAAATTCACCTGCAGTCTTAATCCCCTTCAAGACTGAAGACAGACAGATCAGAACAGTTAAGATCTCAGTATAACTATTCTCTTGTAGTGTGTGTAGTTTAAATTTCGTGTGTCTGTGTGCCTGTATGTGTGCGTGTGCATGTGTGTGACTCCACACTCATGCCAAAGGTGTAGAGGCTGAAGGACAACCAACAGGAAGCACTTTTCTCCTCCCACCCATTGGGTCCCAGGAATAAAACCGAGGCCCTCAGGCTTGGTAACAGGTACCTTTACCTACTAAAGACACCTCACCAGTCAGTGCGCATACTTTCTATGCCTCATGTAAAAAAGAAATCTTTGTCTCTCACTCACACACACACACACACACACACACACACACACACACACACACACACGAAAACAAAAATAAACCCAAAAAACAAAAAACTTTTCCTTCAGGCTTTCTCCTAGAAGTTACATTGCAAGGTGAGGACCAAAGCCCATTTCTCTTCCTTTCTTTCTTTTCTTTTCAAGTCCTGGCTGTTCTGAAACTCTCTGACTTTGAACTCACAGAGTCCTCTGTTTCCCAAGTGCCGCTGGGCCACCACCATTAGGTACAAAGACCATTTCTCTAAACCCCCCCCCCTTTTTTTGTGGTTTTTTTTTTTTTTTTTTTTTTTTTTTTTTTTTTTTTTGTGGTGCTGGGTATTAAACTAAGGCCTTCATGCACACTAGATGTGAGCTCTACTGTACTGAAGTGCATTCCCAAGCCTTCAGTACCATTTACTAAATAAAAAAAACTACCCCCCTCAGTGGGTTACATTAGTACTTTCATTAAGATAATCTGGCCAAAGAGGTGTGGACCTATTTCCAGAGTCCTCGTTCTTTTCCACTAATCTATATTTTTGTCCCAATGACAATACATCCCTCTATTGATTAATGTATCATTTTAAAGTCTTAAAACCTGTATCAATGCTATTAGTCATTCTGAGTCTTTTGATCTTTCCATATAAATTTTAAATACTTATTTTATTTTTTTATTTGTGAGTGTATAGGCAAACACGTGTGCAGGTGCCCTTAGGGGCCAGATACTCTGGAACTAGAGTTGCAGATGGTTCTGAGCAGCTTGGACATGGGTGGTGAGATCCATGCAGCAAGCACTTTTAACTACTACATCACTCCAGCCATTTTATTTGTGTGTTTACATACAAGTGTGTGTTTGGGTGTGTGCAGGTACATGTGCGCAAGTTGAACACGGAGGCCAGACGTCACCCTTGGGTATTGCACCTCAGAAGCTGTCTCCTTTGAATTTTTGAGACAGATCCTCTCACTGGGTCTGGAGTTTGCCTGTTAGGCTGAGATGGAAGCCTAAGCAGTCCCAGAGATCTACTGGCCTCTGCCTCTCTTGCCCTTGGATCATAAGTACATACCACCATGTCTGGCTTTTTATGTAGGTTGGGTCTGAAGCTTGAACTCAAGTCATCAAGGCTGTACATGCAGCAAGCAGTTTACAAACTGTGCTATCACTAAAGCCCTCCATACACATTTTAGAATCAATATCTAAGTTCCAAGAAGACTGCAGCTTGAAAAATGTAAATAAATTTGTGAGCACAACGCTACTAGATTGCAAGATTAGAAACCACAGTAACTGGGACAGAGTGGCATTTTATTTATGAATATGTAGTTAGATACATGGAGTGGAAACTTCTAGTTTTTTTTGAAATGTTAGTTATATCAAGTGATGTTTTGCTGAAGTACTTGTGTGAAGGGATGTCTTGCTAAAGTAGACACAAGAAGGAATGTTTTCCTGAAGCAGACGTGGGTGAAAGGATGTTTTGGTACAGCAAACACGTGAAAGAACCTGCCATGAAGGAGTATAAATATGACCCCACAGACAGTGGGAGACAAGCACTGAGCACTGGTTTGATTTGCTCCTCCTCACCATTCTTCAACAGTGCATGCGTGTATTGGTTCGCCTTACATAGCATTGTCAACTTCAACAAGTGGTGACGTCATTGAGAGAAACTCGCCAAAGAATTGCTGGTGACGTTTCTATGACAGCCTGCTGCTTCTCCAGCCTCTCCTCAGGCAGGTTGGCAAGCCTTGTGGTTTCTTCAGGATTGAACTACAGCTGCTGGTTCGCGCCTGGTGTTTCCCTGCCTAGAGCACTGGTCTGCATCTGCTGAGTCGTATTTGGTGTTTGCTATGGGACTGAACTGCTACCAAAAAGATTGAGCTCACCACCAAAGAACTGTTACTAAACAGGTCTGCTTCCCCCATAGCCTAATAACTTTTCTCTTCCACTACCTTTGCTGGGCTGTGGGCTAGAGGAGAGATTGAACCCTTATTAAAAGTAGGCTGAAAAAAAAGTTATGTCTATAGATATGGAGCTGGATAGAGTCAAGGAACAGGTGTTGAAATACACTACCAATTAGTAGTTCAAGTTCATGTTAAAATGAATACATGTCAGCAAATCAGTCAACAATACATGTAACAACTTAGTCAACATTAAAAGCACTGAAATGCAAACTTTGATCTATACTATATACCATGAGCAAAAATTAATTTGTTGATTCCAGGCATAAGTGTCAATGCTAAAACTAGAAACATTTTTCCTAGGGGAAAAAATTACAGAAAATTCTTCGCAACCCCCAGTTAAAAGCAAACCAAGTCTTAAATTTAATACTCTTATCAAAATATATGAAGGATAGTTTTAAAAATCAGCAATAAAATTTGGATTAAAAATAGCAAAAAAAAAAACCCTTAAAAAAGAGAATATGCAAAAGATCCCTAGTGAGGGAGAATGAAAAACATTAATGGTGACAAGAAAAGAAGAGGAGGAGGAGAGGGACAAGGACGGGGGAGGAGAGGGACAAGGAGGGGGAGGCAGAAGACGAAATCCTCTGGGACCTAGTTTGTGTTTTCTTCTGGCTGAGGGAAAAATGTCCTCAACACAGCTAAAACCAAGAGTGCAGAGACAAAGTTTGTTTTTCTCAGGAATGCCACAAAGAAGAGTATTAAAACTAGGAGCACAGCCAGGCGATGGTGGTGAACTCCTTTGCTCCCGGCACTTAAGAGACCCCCCCCCCCATCCTTGATGACATCCTTGCAGAGGTCACTGTCATTTACCTGGCAGGCCAGTTTGCCTTCCAACTGAAATTGATTAACCTTCATTACTTCCAGGTAGAGCACAGCTCGGGAGTAGTGTGCCCAAGGATGGTGACCAGAGCACCAGGCAGAACACTCTGAAGTCTCTCAGACCCCTGTGACTCTCTCTGGGGCAAGGGATCCCAAATGGGATTCGAAGAAATGGCATTGGGAAGGTAAATCGAGAGAGACCCTGAAGAGGATTCGAATGAGATGAGCCATCACCATGTCCATAAGATGTCACAAGGTCAGCAAACACAGCAGTGAGATGAGGAAGACCACTGGGTGCAAACAAGCAGCCCGGTTCACCACGGCAACCAACCACTTGCTGTAGAAGGCAACATCTGTATAAACTCCAGGATGTCCTTCACGGCCACAGCTGATGCCCCAGCTCACAACTCCTATCTGCACCCATCTGTTATCGAATTCACAGGACATCGGGCCTCCAGAATCTCCCTGAAGAAAGAGGAAGAAACATACGGCGAGAATGGGTTTGGTCCCCACTGGATTTGGCTAATTACACTAGAAGACCCCCCAAGAGACAAGCTCATACATGGTGTCCTTGAGCACCCCTAAGGTCCAGCCAGAGCCAAGTGCAGTGGTATATGCCTATAGTATCCGCCCTAGTGAGGGTGAGGCAGAAGGATTTTAGGGAGTTCAAGCCTACTGGACTACATACCTAGACACTGTCTCAGAAAGAGAGAAGGGTGGGGAAAACCTCCCTGCCATGCCCAAGCTTCTGGTAATACACAAATGCTGGGACTGGGTATGCACACGTGGCCACTGAAGAGTTAATGAGGGAATGTTAATATGCTCTGCGGTCAACTTCATCATTTCTCAAGTCACGGTGGTATTAAATTCTGAACTCCACCCCCCCAAGGGGCTGGAGACATGACTCTGTGGTTAAGAGCACTTGCTCCTTTTGCAGAGGACCCTGGGTTAGCCGAGAACACCCACATGGTGACCCACAATCACCTGCCACTCCAGGTCTAGGGGATCTGACACCTCTTCTGGCTTGTGCAGGCACTGCACACACGTGGCACACACAAACACATGAAAGCAAACCACTCACCCGAATCAAATGGAAACAAATCTTGTTTTTAATCCCGTTAAATATCATTGCTATGTAGCAGCTCCTTACGTTCAATGCAGTTTCCAGCCTAACCTCTACAGCGAGATCCTTGTCAATTACAGAGCCCGTTTATGCATATTCTTCTCCCAACCTGCTTCAGAGACCCTACCAATCACTTCAGTGGAAAAAAAACATAGGCTTTCGGGGGATCGGAGAGATGGCTCAGCAGTTAAGATCACTAAGTGCTCTTCCAAAGGTCCCGAGTTCAATTCCCAGCAACCACATGGTGGCTCACACCCATCTGTAATGAGCTTTGATGTCCTCTTCTGGTGCATCTACAGCTACAGTGCACTCATTAAACAAACACACAAACAAACCATGGGCTTCCTCAGTATCTCTTACCACCCCTAACCTCACATGAACTGATAATTTGATCTCAGATATGCTTTCCTCAGTACTGGGTTGCCCTAGATCCTGGTCAGAACTTAATGGCATCTTCTACATGCTCTGAAGACATTTGGTTCTGGAATTACACATCCAAGGAAGTCACTGATCTAAAAGGGAAATCTGACCATGTTCACCCAGACACACTTCCCACATCTGTCTGGGCCTCTCTAGGAACTTGGCCACATTCAACCCTATCCTACTGCTCTGGGTATTTAAAGCGTCTGTATCCTCTACCCCAGTGCCGGGGAGCAAACCTAGGGTTTCTTGTCTACTGCTCTTTATTTCCCATCCCTAAAATGGAGACAAGACCTCACTCTATAACCAAGACTTACCTCAAACTCACTATGGAGGCTAGTCTGGCCTTAAACTTTTGATCTTCCTCCCTCAAACTCATGAGTGCTGGGATTGCAAGTACATCCCACACACTTGGACAACATCAGAGGTACTCTCAGACCTCTGATCGCCTAAGCATACTGTTCCCTATCTCTAAAAATGATATCACAAGGCAGTCTGATAGCTATGGTGTTACGTTGCCAGGTTGAGATATAGGTTAACTGAGCTAACTCTGGCTCATGTTCCCTTTGCTGTGGGAACTGCCACATAGGGAAACTGGATACAAAACATTATTATATTGCCCATCTCCCACTTCAACACATAAACAGGAACCCCACACATCCACCTACACAGCTCCTTTAGAGAGGATCAAACCAGCTGGACACGGTGGGGTCTCCCTGCAATCTCAACACTCGCAAGCTGATCCTCAAGTTAAGGCCACCTTGTGCTACACAGAAATATCGGGTGAGGCCAGTTCCTGGAGCCATGGGATATTGGGGCTCTCCCCATGAATTTTCTTGAGTAAAAGGGTTAGCAAATAACTCAGGCCTTGGCATCTGAGGCTAAGGAAGGAGCCCATGAACTTACCTGGCAAGCATCCTTTCCTCGTTCTTTATAGCCACAGACCATGCCTCTCTTGACTAGATCAATAGAAGTTGATATAGCTTTCTTCAACATCTCATTGCATTTCTCATAAAGGATGACACTTTGGTCCACCTCCTGGAGAATTTCTGTCGGAACTTTTGGTGCTAATGAAAAAGATCAGCAGCGTATAAATCTGCTCAATGGATAGCAAGCCCTCAAACACTCAAGAATCCCCCTGGACAAAGGCAGGGAAATTAATATTGTCCCCATTTGACACAGAGGAAACTGAGACTAAAAACTGTAATAGGAAAGGATTGAGTAACAGGCAGAATTGAGCCAGACCTAAGGGCCTAAGTCTGTAAGTTCATGGGAGGCCAAGGAAGGAGAATCTCAAGTGCAAGGCCTGCCTGAGCTACAGTGTGAGTTCAAGGCTGTCTTGGGCAACTTAGCAAGACTCTGTTTCAAAACAAAAAGTAGAAAGGGCTGTAAATATAGCTTCATGCTAGACCCCTTCACTAGCATGTTTAAGGGCCTGGGTCTAATTCTCATGCTTTAAAGGGGGCAAAACTAAAACAAAGGAAGGGTAATATTTCTGAAAGGGAAGCAAGGCCTTAGAGGATGAAGAAATGACAACACATTACTGACGTCACTGTGATAGAAAGCAGATAGCCTGGGCATCTTTTAATTTTTGTTTATCAGTGAGATGAGGTCTTTTCGTAGCCCTGACTTGTCTCAAACCGTCCATATTTCTGCATGTAACGCCACACCCAGCCAATTTTCTTCACTTTCTAGAACACAATCTCAGGCTCTCAAGAGATAGAACCCTAAAAGGTATCACATGTGACTTCTCACGGTTAAGAAGCATACCAACAGAGACCTGTGGCTCACCCAATTCCTCTAGACACAAGGAACTCCATAAATACCAAGACAGGCACTTCCGTTGAGAAGCTGGCCAGCAGCTCATCCTGTCATGAGAAAAAAATCCACCCAAAGTGCTGGAGAGATGGCTCAGCTGTTAAGAGTACTTGTTCGTGCAGAGGACCCAGGGTCACACCCCTCACTCATGGAGACTTGCAACTCATAACTCCAGTCCCAGGGGCTCTGACACCCTCCTCTCTGCAGGTATCAGTCAGGCACGTGGTGCACAGACATACAGGGAGGCAAGACACCCATTCACACCAAGTAAAATAAATCAAATATGGATATCCACCCAGGAGAATCCCATCGCCTCTGGCCTTTGTCCACAGAGAATGGAGCAATTCCCATAAGCACGCAGCCCATTGCCCCACAAATCTGCAATAGGCAATTTGACACAACTCCAGTTCCCAGGAGAGAGAGGGAGAGAGAGAGGAGAGAGAGAGAGAGAGAAGAGGGAGAGAGAGAGAGAGAGAGAGAGAGAGAGAGAGAGAGAGAGAGAGAGATATCTTTGATACCTTTCTTGGGCTGTCATCAGATGTTTGTGTTGCAACAAAAGACTTCAACACAAGATCAGGGATCACCTAAGATGACCATTACCTTGACTCCTGCCAAACTGTTTGCCTCCCACCCACCTGCCAAGGAGTCTGCCTCCCATGATCTTTTGTGTCTACTCTAGGGATAAGGCCGAACTTCCTTCTGAGCGCCAAGTCTTACCACCTGGATCTGGTTTGCCCCATCCCGTCACCCAACATTTGGTTCCAGCTTTCACGTGAAAAGTCTCTGAAGGGATGCATACGGGATGGATGTTAGAGGAAAAGTTCACGGGGTGTTGGAGCTTGAGGAGAGCAATGTCATTATTTACAACGACGGTTGTTGAGAACTTAGGGTGGACAAAGATCCTCTGAATGGGAATCACCAGACTTGTGTTTTGTCGGGTGACATTCCGATCGCCCATCTTGACGTTGTACTCAATTCGGCTGTGGAAAAGATGTGTTGCCTCATTAGCCATGACCCAACCAAGCTCCCTTATATACCCTTTCCACTTGGACCCCGTTTCTCAACATGGCTCCCAACCTCTTTTGCTACTCTCTACCCTCCTGTCTCTATCACTAAAACTCTTTATTAATCTCTCAATTGTTTTGCCTGGGCCACACCCTAAGTATTTCTAGTAACAAGACGGTCATGGCCTGACCACCCCGTTCTTTGCTTTGGAATGTTTTTGTCAGGCAGGTAGATTAGACAGCAGGATTTCCATCCAGAACCCTCCCCAACACCACTCCTCACCTGTAAATACAATGGGCGGCTGTTAGCACCCACTGGGAGTTGATGAGGGAACCTCCACAGACATGCATGTGTTTGATGCGAACGCTCACCTGCCAGGGCCACTTGCCTTCTTCGGCGTCCACCCCTCCCATGATCTTCGTAAAGGGTTGGCCACACACTGAGTGAGGACGAAAAGAACTCATAAGAATTGGGCCCTTCATGCTAGCGTTTCCACAGTAGCACCACGTGCCCCCAACGATAGCCAAGGAGGAAGCTATGCCCTGTTGAACACCTCAGGCACTTCATACAGTCAAGGCTACGGAGTCATACACACCCCCGTGGCAGTCGCTATCCTCCAGACTCTACACAACAGTGGCCTGAGCTACACCCGTGTCTCTCAGATTCGGGGTATCACTAGTTCCCATTCTGAGCCTTGACACAGTCCTCCCCTTGCCACAGACACAACCCTTACCAAATTACCTACGGAAAACGTCGTGAAAGGAGAGCGGGTGTTGGACCCATGGGAGGCCACCTTGGACTTGTGCACCCGGGTGGATGGCGGTGGGATTTCTCTCGGGGCATCAGTGAGCCCCGAGGGGAAACCGGAAGTAGAGACTATGGAGGCAGCTGACCAGGCCTCGCAGGGCTTTAGCTGAAACAGCAAGAGGCAGGCTATGAGGCCCAGGGAGCCACCTCCGGACGCCATTGCCACCACGTAAGCCACCCACCCCCTCTCCCAGTAAGGTGGCACCCGTCCCCCAGACTCACGTGGCCACCCTCGGTTCCATCACGAGAAACGGACTCCCGTAGGGCTGCAGGAGGCGCCAGCGCGTCAGAGGCATCGGTGACAGGTCATGGCTTCTTGCTTCCACTCTCGTCATGACACACTGAACACACCCCAGCCTGGGACAGAGGAGACAACCATCCTTGATGGAGACCCCCCAATTCAATACCGTTACTTCCTGTGGAGCCTGACGTAGAACTGGCGAGGACGGATCTCTGGGAATGAGAGAGGAAGGAAGCCTTAGGTCTCTAAAAAGGCACCACAGATGGAGATTCATTCACCAGACTTCTACCTGTAGGCGATTCTTCTATCTCAGCTCTGGGGCACGTTGAAAGGAAATTAACAATGTCCAGGTCTGGAGAGATGGCTCAATGTTTAAAAGCACTCAGTGCTTTTGCAAAGGCGTGCAGTTCAATTCCCAGCACCCACACGGAGGCTTGCACTGTTCTTAACTCCAGTTCCAGAATCCGGTGCCCTCCTCTGGCCTCTGTGGGCAATAGGCATGCACATACATACATGCAGGCAAAACACTCAGTTGCAAGAAATAAAAATGAATCTACGCTCTTAAGTTAGCCACTACCAAAGATACCTGTAGGTCAATCCATTCCTACTACTCTGTGTCCCTGATGTCTTCTATGGTAACTCGTGGTTTTCTCTTTGTTGCTCAGATGTCCAGGGCCTCTGATCCTGGGCATTATTATCCCTGTGGGAGAATGGAAACCAGAACAGCAACCTGTGACTTTCTGTGCTTCTCAAGTTTCCCTAGCTGAAGGAGGAGAGCCGTTGCATTTTTCAAGGTTGATGGTATTTTACTCTCCAAAGCAATGTATGCTTCAATGTCTTGGTGTGGTGGTTGGATTGAGAATGGCCCCCATAGACTGATGTGTTTGAAAGCCTGTCTCATAGGGAGTGGCACTCTCAGGAAGCGTGGCCTTGTTTGGAGGAAGTGTGTCATTGTAGGGAGGGGCTTTGAGATCTCCTATGCTCAAGCTGTGCCCAGGGTGGCTGACAGTCACTTCTGCTGCCACAGACCAAGATGTCAAGCTCTCAGCTCCTCCTCCATCACCACGTCTGCCTGCATGCCACCATGTTTCCCACCATAATGAAAATGAACCTCCAAAACCGTATGCCAGCCCCAACTAAATGTTTTCCTTTATGGGAGTTGCTGTGGGCATGGTGTCTCCTCATAGCAATGCAAACCCTAACAAGGGCACTTGAGAAAGGGGCACATTCTTCAGAATGCTCTTTTGGTCATAAGAGGACTAGGAAAGCAGATCATACATTCTAACCGTACTCCCAAAGCCACCAGAAGCCCTCTGCTTTCAAATTGTTTCTTTTTGAGGCAGGGTATCTCATGCATGTAGAGAAGTCTCTCAACTCTCTGTGCACCCAAAAATGACCTAGAACCTCAGATTCTCCTGCCTCCACCTCCCAAGTACTGGAACTATAGGCAAGTACTGCCACACCAATCTTATGCAGGGAGATTTCAAAACAAACAAACAAACAAACAAAAACACTAGGTGGTGGTAGCACATTCTTTTAATCCCAGCACTTAGACAGCAGAGGCAAGAGGATCTCTGTGAGTTCAAGGTCAACCTGGTCTTTACAAGAGAGTCCTAGGACAGCCAGGGCTACACAGAGAAACCCTGTCTCAGGGGGAAACAGAAAAATGATAAAAACCACCCAGGGTTCTGTGCATGTGAGGCAAGCCCTCTTACCAACTGAGCCACAAGCCCAGCATAGCGAGGAACTTCTAACATTTTGTGGAAAGCTCCAAGAGTTACCCCCACCTGTTTTAACTAACAGGTGAGCTTCTGGTAGACACACTCCCAATCTGGGCTTAAAGTAACAGCTACCAATAGTAGCCAAAGCCCATGTGAATTCTCTTTGTAAGGAAGCTTTTCTCCCCCTGCCTCATACTTTGAACCTGCCCTAGTACATGCTGGGGTGTGATTCTGGTTATTAGATTAAAGTGGTACAGGACCCAAATTGTTAAGTCTTTATAATGTAACGTCTTCAAGTAAAGCACGGATGTCCCCAAGCTAAACAAGGCAAGACATGTCAAATTCACCACTGCTTCTATTATCAAGAGAGGTTTGATGCAGCTAAGAGGTTAAGAGAGCACAAATTTGCCCAAATGTGCCCTTATTCAAATTGCCGTCACCTTCCCCAATTGGTGCCTTAACTCTTAGGTAAGAAACTCGGGAAGCTGTTCATTTGTGTTGAAACTGAAGCAGCCTCAGAGATTAAACACTGCGTCTATTGCAACTACATCAATGGTGTGATTATATGAAACAGGAAAATACTTCAGAACCTTTTAGTCCTAAGGTTAGAAATCATGGAGCCTTTTAATCCAAGAGGGCAAGAGATTGCGGTCAGTCAAATCGCTCAGAGGGTGAAGGTACTTGCCATACAAGCCTGACCTCCTGAATTGAACTTCCAGAACCCACACTAAGAGACACACAATCCAAAGAGTTTTCCTGAGCTCCACACATCCTTCTGTACACACGCGAGCACACACACACCCATGCGTAGATGCTTGGGTTTGAACCTAGTGCCTCATGCGTGCTAGGCAAGTGCTCTCTACCACTGAGCCATACCTTCGTCTCGGGCCCAATAAATTGTCTTAAATATGTAAAAAACAGAGTGTGGCCTACTGTAAGACTTTAGAACTTCCAGGAGCTGCAAATCCAAAGTAAATTTGTACCTTTTCATAGGCCTTTCTTCATAAATTTCCATCAAGTGTTTATGAGAAAGATCAGAGGCAGGGCAAACGACCAAAGAAAGCCTCGCTTAGAATGTGGTTTGGAGAAGGCGGGCAAGAGGGAAATACCGTACAAGAGGAATGAAGCCAGTCTCAGAGCCTTCTACACTTTTCTCACCCCAGCCCGGCCCCCCAAAAGAAAGCCTTATACTAAGAGGAAGGAGGATAAAAAGCCTAACTGTGGAGGCCCATGTGGTAGCGGGTGAAGCCAACATGAGATAATCTGTACTAGGAGCCCACATCATTATCTGCAAAACACGTACCTGCCTAAGGAGGTGGCTCTTAGAATCGAAGCACACACACTCACGTGCACACATACAAACACACACAGGCACACATTCACATGAGCATACACACACACACACACAAGCACACACACATGTGCATACACACTCACACATGCACACACTCATTTGCACACACACACGTGTGCACACATTCACACGCACGGACACACACCCTGCCAAGTGTCCAGGAACAAATAGCAGCAATCTGTTGCTGGCAGAGTAAGTTTACAGAAGAGTGGAGAAGCCACCTCTCCAAGGCAAGGAGAGAAAGCCAGTAACTTACAGTGAACAGACACCAAGAAAAACTCAACAGCTCTCTACACACTGCTATAAGCAAACAATGGTGATGATGACGATAATGATAATAATAATTTGAAATCTGTACTTATCCCAATACTTGTCACTACAGAAAGACATAGTCAAAGCTGGGAGCGAATCTTAGTGGTGAAACACTTGCCTACCATGTGTAAGACCCTGGCACCACAGGAGAGGGAGGGAGGGAGAAGGGAGTGAAGGAGAGAGAAAAAAGCTGACTGGGGGTGCCTAGGTTTCATCTCATACACACAGAACAAAGAGTAAAGAACTGGATCTCAAGCATAATGGTGCACACACCTCTAATCCCAGCACATGGGATACAGAGACTGACAGATGTCTGTGAGTTCAAGGCCACAGAAACCAAGCAACAACAAAAACCAACACACACACACACACACACACACACACACACACACACACACACACACACACAAAAGATGATGGAAAGGAGAAAGACAAGATATAACGTTTTCTCTTTTAGGCTGAATCTTGATTTAAACAGATGCACAGAAGACACGAATACCAAAGACTGACTATCTGATGTGGGGGGCTGGGAGGGTGTGGAAGGGGATCATCGAGGGGCAGGAAGGAGAGATGGCGGAGGGCAGCATCCCAACAAGAGCAAAGCACCGTGACGCATACGAATGAAAGCATCATAGTGAGTGAGAACAATTCTTCTTTATGGAACTAAAAATGTTTTCTTAAAGAAATACAGACAGGACCTCACTATCTGATTCTGGCTATCCTAAAACTCTCTATATAGATGAGGCTGGCCTCGAACTCACAGAGATTTGCCTGCCTCTGTCTCTCCAGGCCTGGGATGAGAGTACCATGGCTAGCACAATGTCGTCTTGGAATCACAGCCACTGGTAGACTGCATTCTACTCCAAGCCCACTAGCACTTCATCCCTCTGTGCAAGATGGTACCATCACTGGACCACGCTTACGTGGCTGCAGCGTCCTAACCCTGGGCACTCAGAGTCAAGGCCCAGAGAATCATCTAGAATGGAACCCATGGGCATCCTGTTCCCAAGGAAACACAGGCACTGCAGGGACACATGTACTCCTTTGGGTGCACAGGGTAGCTTCATACCTTGCCTCACAGTGAGTCTGTGCTCCAAGGTAGTGGACCCACTATGCACCCACTGAACGTGTAAAGAAGCTGCACACCTTTGCTCCTCTGAAGGTCACGCTGCCCCATCACAAACTCCTACCACCTAAACTCTGGTACCTGCGAGCATTACTGATGAAGAGTTACAGCTGAAGATTACTTCACTTCCACACCCACCTAAGCTCAAGGCTAAGGCATGAGGGCCAGAGGATTGATAGCCAGGACTCATCAGCAGGTGAAAGGTTTTTTTTTCCCTACAAAAGTTGATACAGAAACCAAAAGATCTATCTGCCCCACCAGACAACTGTGGAATATCAGTGCAGGGACACAGAATGAGACCTCAAATTAACCTGTCAGAAAGAAATGCCCAAGTCCCCAATAACTAACCCCAGCAAAAAGGAAATGCATTACCTGGGAAAGAATTCAAAATAATTAACTGCAAGAAGTTCAGCCAAGTGGGGAAAATGCAGACTGTAACTCAGTGCAATCAAGAGAACAATTCATTTCATCAGAGTGAGCTGAGAGACAGACATCAGGAAAATGAGCCGAATAGAAATGCTGAGAGTGAAGAATTCAACAAATTAAATAGCCGCAGACACACAGACAAAAGAATTTCAGCCATAGACGGGGTCCAGCAGAAGAAAGAATTTCTGAACGTAAAGGCCAGAGGGAGTGGGTATGGTGGCCTATGCCTGCAGTCCCAGCACTCAGGAGGAAGGGGTTGGGGAAAGGACTACAAGCCTGGGCTACAGTAATGAGGAACAGGCCAGGCTGGCCTAGACCCCAGCCCTGGGGAGACAAAGACAGAGAGATCCATGGGACTTGTTAACCAGGGCTCTAGCCTAATTAATGAGCTCCTGGCCAATCAGAAAGCCTGTCTCCAAAAGTCCAGGTGGATAACCCAGAATGAATGACGCTAAGGTTGACCGGAAGCTCTGTGACTTCTGCATGCACTTGTGCATAGATAGACACACACAAACACACACACACACACACACACACACACACACACACACACACACACACACGCATGAACTGTTTAAAAAACAATTGAGCAAAGTATGAACATTATGGGAGATGAGAGGGTAAGGAGAGAAACAGAACACTTATTTAATAAAATAATAGCTGAAAACTCCCCAGATCTTGACAGGGATCCAGATCCAAGATGGATACAGGTCCCCAATGTATTCGGTCCAAAAAAGTCATCTCCAGGGCACATTATAATCAAACTACAGAGTTGTCGGCCAAGTGACAAGTCTGAAAGCAGCAATCGCAATACAGGGCGGGTACCAGAACTCAGACATGAAGAGAGGAGAGTCAGGAGTTCAAGGCCACTCTGGGCTACATAAGACCCTGTCTCAAAACTCCTTAATAAACATATAAATTCAGTATAAAACCAACCAGTCAGGTGTGGTGCCTGACAACTTTAATCCCTGCATTTGAGAGCCTGAGTGGGAGGTTTTCCCTCCCAGTTTGGGGTAGAGTAAGATCCAAAGCAGCCTCAGCTACAGAACAAGGGATAGCTGTCTGGAGATGCGTCTCAGTTGGCAGAGTGCTTGCCTAGCACGAAGGAAGTCCTGGGTTTGGTCCCTAGCATGGCATGAAACCAGAAATGGTGGGACCTGCCTGTGATCCCAGCACACAGGAGGTAGAAGTTTAAAATCACTCTTGCCACACACTGAGGTCAAGGCCAGCCTGATCTACAAGAGTCCCTGTCTGAAAACAAACAAAGGCCAAACTTTGTTATATTTATAATATAACAAGCAGGAGGTGTAGACTGAAGAACACTGAGTTCAAGGCCAGCCTGGGCTACATAGCAAGACCTTGTTTCCCAAAATAAAAGAACAATTGATTTGTTACATAATTAAACAAGATGTCTCCCAGAGGAACAGAATAATGGATACCAGAGGCTTAGGTGGCTAGGGAGGAGGCAGAGAAGGGAAGAAGTCAGAAGATGCAGAATTACCGCCAGAAAGTATGGAGAAAGAAATTCCAAAATAGGCAAGCACAGAGAGACATAAATAGGCAATGCTTGCCAGGACAGTGACTGGGAAAAGATGGGCGGGTGGGGAGGGTGAGAAATTGGGAATGATTACTAATGGTCCTCGGGTTTCTTTCTTGGGTGCTGAAAACGTTCTAAAATGTGCTGTGGTGGTAGTTGCTCAACGCTGGAACATACAAAAGCCGTTGGAATGTACTCTTGACATGAGAGAGTTGTGTGATATGTGAATTATACCCCAATAAAGATACTTAAGAAAACAAAAAAGGCCCAGCCTTGAAACCACAACTGTGAAGGGCAGAACAAACAGCTCTCAGACCACTGGAAAGGAGCCAGTTAGACAGTGTGAGCCAGAAGCATGAAGAAATACAAGGAAAGGGAGACGAAGCGGTGTGCCAGCGCCACAGAAAACAACTGGGAAAACGCAGCACAGAAAGGCAGACAGGAAACCACAAACC
The DNA here is from genome assembly GCF_963924665.1 of Micromys minutus. Classification (NCBI taxonomy): domain Eukaryota; kingdom Metazoa; phylum Chordata; class Mammalia; order Rodentia; family Muridae; genus Micromys; species Micromys minutus. The sequence continues at coordinate 40,721,266 of NC_137956.1, read as the reverse complement.
TGAGCCTGGAGTAGTAGCTCACTACTATAGTCCCAGCACTTGGGAGGATAAGAGAGGGAAATCAGGAGTTCAAGACCAGCCTCAGCTACATAACAGCTTCAAGGCCAGCCTGTACTATGTGAAACCCTGGAGAGAGAGGGAGAGAGAAGAAGATAAGGAGAGAAGGGAGAGAGGAAGATATGGGGAGAGAGGTGCTACACATCTTTAATCTCAGCACTCAGGCGACACCTCTGTGAATTAGAGTCCAGTCTGGTCTACATAGTGCACTCCGATATACAAAGAGACCCTGCCTCCAAAAACCAAAATAATGATGATGATAAAGAAGAGGAGGAGGACAGTGATGATGATGATGATGGTGACGTTGACAATGACAGTGACAAGAGCACTTAGAAGTTTTAAAAATGAGATAGTGAAAAAACAAAATAAATGGGGAAAAGAATAAAAGATCCAAGCATCTTGTATGTGACCATGTTCAGGTATAGTATGCACATACACATGTGTATCAGGAAGGCAGAGGACAATCTTGGGTGTCATTTCTTGTCATTCCTTCCTGGAGCTGACTACGTAAGTTACACTGTCTGACCCCAAGTGCCCGGATGCTCACGTCTCCAGTGCTAGTACCAGCACATGTCACCATGACTAGCTCTTTTATACACAATTCCTTGTGTCAAACTCATGGGTTCACGCTTGCAAGGTTAGTGCTTGACAAACTCTCTCCACCCCAAAACATCCTTACTACAGCCAAAGAACAAACTATGTTCTTCCTATTTCCTACTCTTAAAGATCTTTAAAGTTTGATTTTATGTGTATATGTGGTGTGTGTATGTATGTGTGTGTCTGTGTGTCTGTGTGTGTCTGGTGCCAATGGAGACCAGAAGAGGGCATCAGATCCCTTGGGACTGGAGGGACAAATATAGATTCTCTGAAAAAGCAGCAAGTATTCTTTACTGCTGAGCCATCTCTTCAGTCCCTGGACTATGTTCTTAACATACAATTTCCAACTTAAAAAAAAAAAGATTTTTATCATCACAGAGCACATCCTTGTAAGAAAAATGAAGATTGAATTAATTGGGATATCACCAAAAGACACAAAAGACTGTCAAGAGAAACTCAGCCAAGGATAACTGGGGATCCTAAAATACAAGCTTTAATAAGTACCAGAGAAAATTTGTTTTTAAAATACTTATAAGAATTCCTTATGGTGGCTGAAGAATGTCTCAGCACCTAAAAACGTCTACTGCTCTTGCAGAGGAGCCAGGTTCAGTCATCAACATACACATGGTGACTCACAACTGTCCCTAACCCCAGCTTTAGGGGATCCGATGCCCTCTTCTGGCCTCCAAGGGAACTTCATGCATGTGGTACACATACACACATACACTCATACATGTAACATAAAATAAATGTCTACAAATTTTCATTTAAAAAAAAATTCCACACCATGTAGAAAGTTGGAGGTTGTTTTGTTTTTTTTTTGAGACAAGGTTTCTCTGTGTAACAGCCCCGGCTGTCTTGAACTTGCCATGTGGACCTGTCTGGCCTCAAACTCAGAGATCTGCTTGTGGCTGCCTCCCTAGAGCTGAGATTAAAGGTGTATGTCCCCACCACCCAGCTCCAATTTGTATTCGCACATGAGCACTGAAGAGATAGTTCAGTGGCTATAGGAACTTACTGCCAAGGCCGATAACCTGAACTCAGTCCCTGGGACACACATGGTGGAAAATAAAAACAGATTCCTAATAAGTTGTCCTCTGACCTTCACATTCGTATTACCCCTGACCAACTGAACATAAAATTATAAATTACAAAAGTAATTTATAAAATTGTAAAATTTATAAAATAAAATTATAAAAGCATAAAGAAGAAAAAACAAACAAAACCAATCATGAGGGCTCACCCTTTAAGACCAGCGCTTGGGAGGCAGAGGCAGGTGGATCTCTGAATTCAAGCCTGCTTTACAGAGCGAATTTTAGGACAGCCAGGGCTACACAGAGAAACTCTGTCTTGGGGGAGGGGTAGAGAAGAAAAAATAATTAATTGACAGTGGGAAGACTATAATTTCCAGCTCACTGCAAATTGCTAGCAAAATGTCTAAAATGGAGGCCCAGAGTACTCAGATCTGTTCAGAAATGGAATCTTGGGAGCATCCCACCCTTGGTCCAGGTATCATGCGCTGAGAGTTGTTTCTAAACTAGGCTGTCCAAATGTCTCTCTGGGTTGTTTTCTTCCACATCACCAAAGGTTCTCTGTCTGTCTGTCTGTCTGAACCATGCATTCATTGTCTGAAACATTTATACACATTATGGTTTCAAAAGAAAAAAAATGTTTTTGCTTCTCCAGCTGTGAGGGCAGGAGACATGACTTATTGTTCACATGTTACACTTGGCCGCAGTTGAGAACTGAGCTGGTCCAGAACACCACAGGTCCAGGGCAGAGGACCAACAGGAACGGTTTCAGTTATGAGCAAGGCGAGGCGCTCAGAGGTGGTCTTGGTGACTGGATGGTGATAGAAGTTAGATGTCCATTGGAAGACATTATCATCAGCATTGTGCAGTCCGGAACCAGGCCAGCATCCTGGGCCTCCGCCGCAGAGCAGGCTAGCTTTCTTGGGCCTCTGGCCTGTTCTTCTTTTGTTCTTTGGCTTGCATACTCCCTTCCTTCTCCACCTCACTCTCATGGTTCAGAGGATTTTACTAGGAAAAAAAAAAGATTACAGTCAGTCTTCTATGCTTACCTAAAAAAGAAATTACAATCATAATTTAAATTTCATAAACTGTGTTGGGAGATGGAGGTAGAAGGGTCCGGAATTCAAGATCATCCTTTGTTACAGAAAAAGTGGTAGGCCAGCCTGGGCCACATGAGATCCTTGTCTTAAAAGAGAAAAAAAAATCATAAAATTTGAAAATCCATGAAGTGAACATGAACAGAAAATGAGCAGGAGGAATGTGAAGAGTTTTGACTTCAGAGGTTTAGCTAATATTACCTCGAGTTGAAAATGTAGTTAAAATATCAATAGCCTAGTGTTCCCGTTATAATCTCTCACTTTTTCCAACCTCAGAGGGAACTTGTGTCTTTTTTTTTTTTAATTTTTATTTTGTTTTGTTTTGTTTTTTTTTTTTCCTTTTTGGTTGTCCCAAATGAAAGGTTGGAGGTGGCTGTGTGGTGCATGCCTGTAATCCCAGCCCTCAAAGGCTGATGTAGGAGGATTGCAGGGTTGCTGTTTTTGTCAATATTGCCTTACGTTTAAAAAATGCTGTGAAAATATCAATAACAATATTTTATACTCTTTTGCTTTTTCCAACCTCAGAGGGGAACTTGGTTTTTCCGCTTCTTTTTTTTTTTTTTTCTTTCTTTCTTTCTTTTTGGTTGTTTCAAATAGACCGTTGAAGAAGGTGTTGGCAGCACATACAGGCGATCCCATGACTGGGAGGCTGAGGTGGTGTAAGACTGGGAGTCCACGTCGACCTGAGCTGCACAGTGAGTGGTACTAAGTCACCCAGGTCTGCATCGCCAAAGATGCCGTCTCAGAAATAAGCAGGAGGACAAGAACAATATCAAAAATGATATGACTGAAGGTTTGTCCTTGTGCCTGTCTTTGTTTTTGTTGGCAGGGACTCACTGTGTAGCCTCAGCTGTCCTGGAACTTAAGATTCTCCTGCCTCAGCCTCCTGAGTGCTAGGATTATAGCTATGCATGTTCCATGACATTGGTTTTAGTGGGAACTTTAATATATATATTGGGCTGGAGAGATGGCTCAGTGGTTAAGAGCACTGACTGCTCTTCCAGAGGTCCTGAGTTCAATTCCCAGCAACCACATAGTGGCTCACAACCATCTGTAATGGGATCTGATGCCCTCTTCTGGTGTGTCTGAAGACAGTAACAGTGTATTTATATATAGTATATTATCTAATATATATTATATATTACATATTTATATAGCTTATGGTTGGCTTTAAAGGAAATTGTTTAAAGCCAGTATCTCTTAGAGGAGAAAAAAAAGCCATTGTGTGCCAGGTTTTGTTGTTGCTTTTGGTTTTTGTTTTGTTTTATTTTGTTTTTCTTTTTTAAAGGGAGGGTTTCTCTGTTTGTAGCCCTGGCTGGCCTGGAACTCACTTTGTACACCAGGCTGGCCTCGAACTCATAGAGATTCTCCTGCCTCTGACTCCCAAATGCTGGGATTAAAAGCATGTGCCACAGCGCCTGGGTGGTATGCCACATTTTTAAAAATTAATAATAGAGAAAGAATAGTGTCAGAGAGGATGTGAAGAAAGTAGAGTGAGAGAGCAGAAAGTTGGGATGGTGGAAAATCAGGAAGGCAGGAAGAAGGCAGGAAGGCAGTATGACTTCATCATAAACACAGTATGACTGCATCATCAGTAGCCCCAGTTCCACAGACACCCAGAAAAACTGAAATTGTGCATGGCGGCACACACCTGTGATCCCAGCCACTCAAGACTCCCAGGTAGGAGCATCTCAAATTGCAAGCCAGCCAGGTTTATTGTATTTGGATGCAAAGGACCTCAGCAGGCTCCCTTACTACTCGGTCTCCCACTGGTGGCACTGTTTAGGAAGGATTAGGGTATGTGGCCTTGGAGGAGGGATGACATCCCCACCGTGCTCACTGGCTCCTGCTTGTGACATAAAAGCGCTTAGCTACTGCTCCAGTTCTCCTGCTGGTGTGCTCACAAACTCTGACCTTTGGGAACTACAAACCCAAATAAACTATCTTATCTATCGCCTTGGCCACTGTGTTTCGTCACAATAGAAAAATAACCAATTCCTCCTTGTTCCAGAGAGGCTGGCACAGCTCCATGATGGAGAGCATTCTCATACAGTCTCTTCTGCAAACGAAACCTCACAGAAAGGCAGATTCTGAAAGGAGCTAGAAGAGGGAAGGAGAAAGGGCAGAGGGGATCGAGGGGCCAGGACAGGAGAGGGGAGGGGAGGGAAGCGATGAGCAGAGAGTGAGGGGGGGAGAAAGAAATGGGAGCTGAGAGATGGCTCTGTAGTTTTAAATCACTCGCTGCTCTCACAGAGGACCAGAGTTCAGCTCCTAGCACCCACACCAGCCAACTCAATTTTGTAACCCCAGCTCCAGGGCGTTCAGCATTGTCTTCAGGCCTCTGTGGGTGCCAGTACTCACATGCATAAACCCCAGGCCCAAGCATACACATCACTAAAGACAAAATAAACCATTGTTAAAGGGAGGTCTATAGAGGCAGGACACAACCCATACAGTCTGAGGAAGATTCACTCTTCTAAAACAAATGCAAGCAAACCAACCATAAAAATAAAAAGCAATGAAACTCTAAGAAAATTAAATCAAGAAGGCTGGGGGAATACATCAGCATACAAAGTACAAACAGTAGCAATACCCAATTAATTGGAAAAGATATTCCATTAATAGAGCCACAAACTCTTTTAAGAGCCAAGGCTGTGTCCTGTGACTGGGTTCCCCTGACTCTCCGGCAACTCTTCTGCCCCCAGCTCCTGCCTCTGTGTCTACGCACTGACCTTTGACCTGAGAAATCCATGCAGTTCATTACCTCTTCTGGGCCTGAGCCATAATCTGCAAATTTCTTCTGTAAACGGTCAGATAGTATGGTGAGCTCTGCGGGCAAAGAAGCAAAATTAAGGCTAAAATGTTGGTTGTTGCACACAGGGAGAAAAAAAAAAAAAACTAATTTCTCCAAAACATTTTTTTTTCTGATTAAATTTAAGATATAAGCTCTGAGGGCTGGGGAGATTGCTCAGTAGTTAAGAGCACCAACTGCTCTTCCAGAGGTCCTGAGTTTAATTCCAAGCAACCACACGCTGGCTCACAACCATCTGTAATGAGATCTGATGCCCTCTTCTGGTGTGTCTGAAGACAGCTACAGTGTACTCAAATGCATAAAAACAATTAAATAAATCTTTAAAAAAAAAAAAAAAAAGGTGATCCAAACTGTTGTGCTGTGTGTTTGGCCCACAGGACTGCTAAGAAAAAGAATGGAATTTTTCAAAAGAGGATAACATCGAAGTGTGCTCTACCATTAAATTAACTACAAATGTTCTGTAAGAATCATTTCTGCTAAGTGGCAGTCATGTCAGGTCTGATGTTGCCTCTTCTGTAAGTCCTTCCTTGGGCACCCTCAAAATCTGTGTTCCCTTGAAGGGCTCCGTGGCTCATCCCAATGCTAAAGAGGCTGAGGCAGGGTAGTCTGAGACCCTGCCTTTAAATAGCAAGGCTTGATGGCACAGGCCTGACATCTCATTGATCAGAAGCCAGAGGCAGAAGGGTTGTGGTGAGTTCAAGGCCCAGATTGCTCTCCATAGCAAGATTCCATCAAAACAAAACAAAACAAAACAAAACAAAAAAAAAAAAAAAAAAAAAAAAAAAAAAAAAAAAAAAAAAAAAAAAAAAACGGGTAAAACCATGTCCAATACCAAACCCAACCCTCCCCCTCCCGATTGCCTTGGCCCCTCTAATTTTCCTTGTAGCCCTTCACACAATCTGATATATGTATCTATATCATATATAATCTGTGCATATGTATATTCACATGCATGTAGTGTCCGCAGATCTGGAGTTGGCATTACAGGAGGTGGTGAGTCTCCCAAGTGGGTGCGGTGAGCCAAATTCAGGTCCTCTGGAAGAGCAGCAACCACCTCTCCGGAAGTAATATAAATTCTTAAACTCCTAGCTGCCCTTTTGGCCCGTAAATTCCCCCGCCCACCCATAAACTGTGTAGCGAGTGTTTCTGCCTTTTCTGCTTTGCTCATTCTATAGTCCTAACACCTACTGCCTTGCACACCCGGACTCTTTGCTCTTTCTCTGGCACCAGCATTCCATCCCTCACCTCGCTGGACCCAGTGTCCTGCTCTGGCTCTCTCTCGCTTTGTCCGCCATCACGGATGAGGCTTCTGGACCAGCTCCCTTATTCCCCACACTGTTTCACAGTCCCCCTAGATATCTTGTGCACTTGGGTCCTGATGGGGTTCTCCACCCCTTCCTCTAAACTAACAACTCTTCACACCCCTCCTATACCCGCTCTTTATGTCTTGCCTAACTGCCCTTCCTCCAGAAAGCCTGCCCTTACTTCTCCGTAGCCTTTATGGTCCCATAGTATTCTACGCTGATCTTTCATTGCTTAAACACTTGGTCATTTGGGGCACCCTGTTGCTATTACCTGTTAACCGGCAGATGACAATCCCGACCCAGTCCCCTGTCCTTCCCCCCTCCCCCTTTCATTTTGCTCATGCTCCCAAGCCTATCTCTGGGCCCCTCTTGCTGCCTGCTTGAATATTCCAGATTTGTCCAAGCTGGTCCCCCTAATCCCAAATCCCATCCTACAGCAGAGGGAATGATTGGCGAGAGGATAAAGCAATTTGCCGTGATCACACATAAAGCGGGATTTGAACGCGGAGCCCAGACTGAGAAGCAGGAGCTCCTGGCTCAGGTTACATCCAGACACAAACAAGCAGATTTTTGGATGAGAGCGCAGCAGAGCCCAGATGAGTGGCCAGAGCTCCGCCTCCCGGCCAAGGTCTCTGAAAAGCCAGGCGTCAGGGGCTCACCCGGGAGCCGGCTCCCGCCCCCTGGCATGCAGCCAGCCGTCATCCCCATGAGGTCAGCCAGGGCCGGCGATTTCGGGGAAATACCAGCTGCTTATTAAAAACAGGCGGTGGTCAGGCCCCCGCTGCTTTCCCAGTAGAAACCCGGGTGTTTGTGCCAAGAGGAGCAAAAGCGGGTAGGGAAGGGCCGGGACCGCCAGGCGCGGGGAGAGCTGCAGGACCCGATCGGACGTTCCCACACGAAAGGTCGGTCACTCGCACCCGCAGATTCAGCCTGGCAGCTCCGTGACCCGGAGCGGATGGTACTAAGGCAGCCAGGCGACCGGTCTAGATGAAAAGACGAGAGATGCCACCCGGCATCTCGGTCCCGATTGCACCGCCACGGCGGGCCAGGCGCACGAGGCCCTGCAGGGGGCGCCAGAGGCCCGCGCTCGCCGCATCTGGAGCTGGTTAGGGCTGCGCTGCTTGGCGGGCGGCGGCGTGAGCTCATCCCGGCCCGCCCCGCTGCGGTTTCCCAGCCTCTGCTAAGCGGACTCCACACAGAAGCGCCGAGAGCCCAGGGAGCTCAGCGCTGCAGCGGCTGCTCCGGGCTGTGGGTGTTGAGCGGGAGAAACTACAGAGTTGTGTCGCTGGCGCTCGCCCCGTTCCACCGAGAGCCTTGAGAGCCAGCCACCAGCATGTGTCGCTGCTGTCCACCGTGAGTTCTTGGGATGTGAAACTGTGCGTGTGTCTCCCCGAGGAGGAAGCAACGGCACATGGGATAAGTTGCACCCCTCCCCAGAAGCACTTTCTCCCGGTTTTATTGAAAAAAGGCGGCCAGGCGCATAGGAAAGATATGTGAACTCAATTACCATCCTCGAGCCTGTGTCCCTGAATGAATAGCAGAAGGTCCAGGCCAGCTCTGGCGTCCCACAATGCCTACCTAGGATTCAAGACTCATACACAATTTTCTTAGTCACTGCTTCTTCTGACCTTCCTGTACCCCCTGACCGGAACTCTCTGCTTCAGAACATGACATTAGGATCATGGAAATGACTCACCTGAATTCCCTCACACAGAAGGGAAACAGACACTCCTGTTCTAGGGGTCTGAGTGGGAGGCGCCAACAGGCAGAGCGCAATATAGTGATCAGGCTAGGAAAAGCCTTTCAGTGAGACGTCCCTAACCCTGCCTGGGGATCAGGAACAGCTGAACTGAACATCACTGAGCCCTAGTACCTGTTTGCAGTGGGTCCCGGAGGTTGCTGCTCAGCATACAAAGGGTGTCAGGCTTTAGGAATCTCGTGACCAGAAGTCACGACAGAGGGCTGAGCACATGAAGCTTGTAGAGAGGTTGGCTGGTGCCTGTGAGCATTCAGAGCTCGCCCCACCCGGCAACTGACCATCACCTTCCTCACTGGCCCCGGCTTCTCCATGGGCACTATCGCACAAGGATGTGCTCACTAGCAACTCCGGTCCTTCAGGTCCCCATACGTGAGACTCACAAGCCACCCTGCTCTGACACACCATGGGGTACACAGACTATAAAGGGGTGACCGGCCACAGTAGACATAGGGGTCCTCAAGTGTATAAGACACGGGCAAAAGCTGGATGAAGGACTTATTTTTTTAAAAACCAGGAATGGCTATGGTTTGTATAACCAGAACTTCCAAATTACTTAGCAAAACAAGTTTGCTTTTTAATTAACATGTGTTTTAAAAAATGGTTTTAATTAAAGTGGATAGAGGAGAGAAGGAACGATGGGGAGAATATTCCTAGCAGTTCCAAGTCTCAGCCCAGACTTTTTAAAAATAATGTGGGAGGCTGGCCATGGTGGTCCAAGCTTGTGATCCCAGCACTGGTAGGAGGAATGCAGAGGTAGGAGGATCAAGGGTTCAAAGCTGGGCTGGAGCGATGGCTCAGCGGCTAAGAGCACTGGCTGTTCTTCCAGAGGTCCTTCCTCAGTTCAGTTCCCAGCAACCACATGGTGGCTCACAACCATCTGTAATGGGGTCTGATGCCCTCTTCTGGCACATGGGTATACATGCAGATAGAGCACTCATACATAAAAAAAATAAAAATTAAATCTTAAAAACAAAGAATTCAGAGCCAATATTAGCTACATAGCAAGTTGAAGGCCAGCCTCTGTTAACTGAGACTCTCTCTCTCTCTCTCTCTCTCTCTCTCTCTCTCTCTCTCTCTCAAGATTTATTCTAGGCATATGAGTACACTGTAGCTGTCTTCAGACACACCAGAAGAGGGTGTTGGATCCCATTACAGATGGTTGTGAGCCACTATGTGGTTACTGGGAATTGAACTCAGGACCTCTGAAAGAGCAGTGGGCACTCTTAACTCCTGAGCCATCTCTCCAGCCTGCCTGAGATGTTGTTTCAAGGGAAATAAATAAGCTAGGTGTGGTGGGACACACCTTTCGTCCCAACATTCAGGGAGGCAGAGGCAAGCTATCTCTATGAGTCTGAGGTCAGCTTGGTCTACTTAGTGAGTTCTAGGCCAGCCAAGGATATGCAATGAGACCCTATCTTTAAAAAAAAAGATACAATAATAAAAATAAAATAAAAGATAAATAAATATTGAGGGCTGGCTCCCATACAGATGAGGCACCCAGTTGGAGCTCAATGTAGGTTGCTAGATGAACATGGAGGAGTTAGGCCCTCTGGACTTTTGGGGTCTATAGCAGCATAAAGTCACAGTTCCGGGTCAGATGTTAGCATGGGGTTGGAACAACACCCAACTCCATAAGTAGGGACCAAGGGAAATGAAGAGGAAGCCTCTGGAAGCCAAGGCAGTCCCAGGGGGTCTGCTCAGATGGCCCAGAACCCTAGCTTTTGGCATTTCCACCCTGTTTCTCATTAGGCGCCTTCTTGACTCCTCCAGCTCACACCCCCAGATGAAACGTGCCTCCCTGTGCCTAATTCATTACACCAGCCTGGTGGGAGGCCCAGCGGGGCGGGTTATTTTTTTTCCCCTGAGCTCAGACATTCTTTGCTTTATTATTCTGCACATTTCAAAGCAGCTGTTGCCCCCACCCCCAACCACCTCCAATCCACAAGCTCAGAGTCTAAAAGGGGTCCCTCAAAAGTTCCCAGCTCTCTCTGTCTAGTCTACCGAGTCAACTGGGCCCAGCAGTGGGCTGAATAGAACTCTGGGGGAAATAGATGGGGGACCTTCTGCCAAAACGTGTGCCTGAGCTTACCTGTGGGCCCAGTCACTGTCCTATCTGATAACCTGTCCCCCTTGTTTACCCCTCTCTGGTCTACAGAGAACCTCAGTAGCACCTCCATTATCAGAGCCAGCCTTTGTTTCTCCCTCTTGGAATAGGTGCTAGGACATCAGGGTTCCTGCCCTGCCCTGGGCCCTACCACACCAGGCTCCAACTGAGTTGTACTGTCCTAGGCCATAGTTGTCCTAGAGGAAGTTTCCAGCCTAACAAACAGCAGACATGGGCTCAGCCTCAAGGACCATGGAGGGTGACGGGAGAAATGGTTCTGGAGACTTGGTTTCCAAGAATGGGAGTATGTAGGGAGAGCTCTGGATAGATCTCTACCCTGCCCCAGACAGCTGGCTGTGTTTGCACAGTTGCCTCAACAAGAGTTGGGGTCCCTGTGACTATGAGCGACCGAGCAAGAACACCTTGGGAAAAAAGATATCAGCTCAGGTGTCAGACCCCTTCCTGCCCAGCCTGAAGTCTGGGGCTGGCAGGCGTTGATTCGAAGTGGAGGGACCTCTCTACATGAAGGGCCATTGAATAGATCTGGAAGAACAGGCCAAAACACAGATAACCTGGGAACTCAGCCAAGGTGTTTTTCTTATTAATTCGCTAGCCTGCCACCTGGCTGAGACACAACAAAAGGGGCTCTCCTTGTGCCGACAGGGGACGTGGGTTTAGCTCTGGGCTCTCTACAGAGAACTTGAGGTGCGGGTAGCTGCAAAAGAGGAGTCGGAGAAGGACTCCACCTTGGGAGGAATCCAGGCAGAAGCTCAAGATGGAGAGCTCAGGAATGAGTCTGTTGGTTACTGTCAAAGATGTGACAGTTGGGGCTGGAGAGATGGCTCAGCAACCACGTGGTGGCTCACGACCATCTGTAATGCGATCTGATGCCCTCTTCTGCTGTCTCTGATAGCTACAGTGTACTCTTGTACATTAAATAAAAACAATATTAAAAAAAATAAAAGATGTGCCACTTGGAGGCCATTTTGCCCCACAGACCTTGCAGCCAGGCATGACTACCAAGGTCTAGCCTTGATTAAAAAAAAATAAAAACAACAAAAAAAAAATCCTGAGGTACTCAGAATGGACCTCCATGCTACTCTATGACATGACCCTGGAGGGTCCTGAGAGCCCACAGCAAATGGAGACACCCAGGATCTGCCTACACTTCCACACCCCCCCCAACTAGTCTTATATCCCTTTCAGTGAGGAGTCTGGGGAAGGGCGAACCACACAGAGCATGAGGTTCTCAGCCAGAGCAGCCAGTGGGCCCTTAAACAGGCTCCTCCCCTCAAGATTAGGAATGTTAGCTTGGGGTTGTGGCAACTGGGGCTCCTTGCTCCAGGTCTCAGCACCATCATTTTCTGTGCCTTCCTGCCACAGCTGCCACCAGCCCACTAGGAATGAGAAGTGACTGTCACCTGCTTCTTCACCTCAGCTACAGGCCCAGAGGTGAAAGTAGACATGGGTATCTAGGAGTTCAGGGACACTCAGAATGTTGGGCACCCAGATCCATCCAAAAAGGGAGCTGAGGTAAGGCACCCTCTCCCATGGACCCTGATCTCACCTCTGTCGTCCAGGATTCATTTACGCTCCCCCTGTTAAGCCCCCATCCACACTCCTTCCCAATGGCCAGGCTAGGCTGTTGGTAACCCAGATGAGGTCATTGTCAGAGCCCTATGCCCCACATGACAGAAGTATGTATAAATAACAGACTGCCTCATTGGTGGGTTGACTCAAAAGCATCTAGAGCCTAGGACAGATCCACCCTGTTCAAGGGCCTGTATCCAAATGTCCTCAAAACTTAAAAACTGACTCGGAAAGTCATATTTTTGTCAAGTGAAGACACGGAACACAGCAGTGGCCAGCAACTGTCTCCATTGTTTTGTAAACAAAAGGATATTCTCAAGAGGTTGTGGGGACGGGGAGAGAACCAGGCTTCTTGGTGGTGCATGCCTGTTGACTCAGTGCTTGGGAGGTAGAGATAGAAGGATCAGGAGTTCGAGATCTTCCTAAAGAAGAAAAAGAAAGAAAGGAAAAGAAAGAGGGAGGAGGAGAAAGGAGAAAAAAAAGAAGAAAAAACAGGATAATAGGATGAGATAGTATAAAGTTGAGCCTTAAAGATTATATAAATTGAAGTTCATGGAAAACACAACAGAAGACTTTTTTTCTCCTCAGAACATTCTTGAGAATTGTGATAAGTTGGGGCCACAATTTTGAGGAAACCCCAGTGCTTTCAAACCCCTCCAAAGCAAGAACACCTTCTGTAGACTTCCTGACTGGGAATGATCCCTTTCTCCCTGTACACCCCTCAGGACGGGATGATCACTACCTTGGGGGCTTGGGAGCCGGGCATAGCACTCTACAAAAGCTCTACACGCCTTCTCTGCCTTTTATGGGATGGAGAGAAGACCAGGTTTGGGGTAAGGTGGCAGAAAGATGGAGAAAAGGGAAAGCAGAGGCCTCCAGAGCTGGGGTACTAGAGTAGTTGGGAAAGGGAACACTCGTGTGTACCTGGGCCAAATTAAAGGGAAAAGAAGCTGGGCGTGATGGTACACACCTTTAATCCCTGCACTTGGGAGGCAGAGGCAGGCAGATCTCTTAGTTTGAGGGTAGCCTGGTATACAGAGCGTGTTGGGGGGGGCGCAAAACTTGAGTCCTCCCCCTCCCCATCCCCACTTTACACCATCCTCCCCATCTCTGGAGCCCCAGACGCTCCTCCTTCCCATCAACCCCTATGAAGGCTCAGACACACTGAGGTCACAGTGGATTGGATGCGTATATGTGGGATTCAAAAGACACCTGGGCCTACATACCAGAAAAAGGGCAGAGCATGGAGGAAGCAATAGAATCCCTGCCATCACCAGCTCGGAGAGGAGGGGCCCCAAAAAGACCCTTGGAGACCTGACATTCTAGGCCCTTCTCAGTCCACGAGGCCCCAGACCCTGGCTGCTGAGTGTGGAGGGGCCCACTGGGGCGGTCTGGCCCGTAGGCACTCCACATTCCAGCCGTGCTCCGTCAGCATTTGGGCAAACCCAAATCTGTGTGGCTTTGGGAGGATGGGAACAAATAACCCCCAAACTTGAGTGAGAGTGGGGCAGGAGCTGTTTGAAAGAACTTTCAGGGTCATGAGTTCAAGACCTGGTGAGTTCTCTAAGGTGAGTGAGGCAGGGCTGTGTCTGTCCCCAAGCAGGCATACTTGGAGTCCCTCTCTGCAAACCCCTACCACCACCACCCAAGGCCTTGGGACCTACATCCCAACACAAAAGCTTGGCTTCCCAAACACCCATTATGCAACAGGAGGGGCTGTCAGTTCCCATTGGCTCCTCCCTTCCCCCTCAATTTCATACATCCCTTTATTTGGATCCTTTTCACGCCACACCCCGACTTTTCTCCTTCATCAGCTTTCTGTTGGTCCCCCTGTGGCTGACTGCTTTGAGCCCCACAGTCCCCATTTTCTCACCAGCAGTCTGAGCCTTTTCCTTCCATGGCCTGATAAAATGTGTCCCACATGCCTGGCTTCTTTAAGACTCCCAACTTCACTCTCTCCGCCTGAATTCTGGCCTTCCTGTACCTCTGCTTCATGTGACTATGTGACCTAATCCATGCCCCCCGCCCCGTGACCCTAAAGTCTCTGGGGGAGGGTGTCTGAAAGAGAGAACACAGGATGTGGAAGGTTGCCAAGAGCCATGGGTGGCCCTAAAGGACATCAGAGCAAGGAGACATCACAAGCTAGCTTCTCTAACTCCATCCTCTGGATTCCAGCCCTGAAACATGTGAGTTCCAATGGTCCGCTGGGCTCTTCGCTTTTCACTGTCATTGGACCTCCGAGCTCAGTTCCACAGCTTCCTGGGGACCATCTGGCACTGTCTGGAGTCCTGACGCTGAACCCTGCCCTTGGTCAGCCCTCTGGTTCAGCTTGAATCAGAATGGGACAGACAACTGTCACCTAAAGAGCTCAGAGTCCCAGCTCAGACCAGCTGAGGGACACGAGACAGGACAAGCCCGGACTAGACCCCGGACTTATGGTGCACATAACCTGACACTGGAGGGGTCTGGAGGAAGCTAAACTAATGGGAGGAACCCCCCATCCTTTTATATCTATCCCTCTACCAGCAGCAGGGACACAGGCTGGACCACCCTGCTTGAAGCGGGAGCTGGGACCAGTGTTTATGCAACTGTGGGGAGGCCACAGTGTGGCTGGCAGTCCTGCCTGCCCAGCACCAGTGCTGACTCAGCAGAGACCCCCCAGCACATCCTCCCTCAGACGCACCCACAGATCCACAGACAAGCAGTCACCATGGAGACTGACACGCATGTACACATGCACAAATAAATGGGCACACATGTGCTCGCACAGTCTCAGACATCTACACATACCACATGCATCAGGATACCCATACAGACATATGTGCACTGTATACATACAAGCACACATACATACACACACATGCATGCCCTTGTGTGCACACAAACGGGGACCTAACCAAAATGCACACACAGTCCCCACAACTAGATGCACTAAATGATGCTGAATCAGGTGAAGGGTGACTCTAGCAGCTGAGTACCACCTTCTATGGGCCAGAGTCTTAGACCAAATACAAAAGAGAAGAAGAATGGGAACACCAGCATTCAACTCTCTGCTTCTTGTCTGTGGACACAATGTGACTAGTCACCTCAGAACAATGACTCTATACCTGGTCTACCATGGTGGACCGCAGTCTCAAAACTGTGAGCCAAAATAAACCCTTACCTTCTTAAGTTACATTTGCAACTTAAGAACGTAGTAACGTCCCCACTTTCAACAGGTCTAGCATGCCTCTGCCTGATCGATGTCACGGCAAGAGCTGCTGTGTGTCATGGACAAACACGTGAGATGCTCTCTCCCTCCCACCACCAGGTCAAGAAAAGCACTCTGACTGCCTCATGCAGATGGCTGGTGGCGTCTTTAGGGGAGTTCTAGAGGCACCAGAGGAGGAGCAGGCATTCTTGGAGTAGGCCACATATACTTTCCTGGCTGACATATGGTAACCTGGCAACAGGGCCACTTCTTGCCTGGAATTGACTAATAGAAGTACATTTCCTGCTCAAGGCTGCTCCCCAAGGTGGACCTCACCAGCAGGAAAATGTTAAGGCCAACCAACCCAGTCCTGTACAGGATCGTCCATTGGTGTTCTGCCTGCATGTATGTCTGTATGGGGGTGTCAGATCTTGGATTTACACACAGTTGTGAGCTTCCACGTGGTTGCTGGTGATCGAACCCAGGTTCTCCACAAGTGCAGCCAGTGCTCTTAAGAGCTGAGCCATCTCTCCCACCCCAAATCTTGATTTTTTTAAAAAGGAAAGAAAAAAAAACACACACACACAAGGGATTCAGTTGAATGATTCTTGCCTCACAAATGTATGGTCCTGGGTTTGATCCTCAGAGCTATAGTGTTCTTCTGTATGTGTATATTGCAGTTTGTCTGTCCACATTTGAGTTGTTTCCAGCTTGGACTACTTGGAAACACTGCTGCCCAAGAGTGGATGTAGATTATATACTTGAAATTCCCATCCTTAATTGGAGGGAGTATATACTCAGAACTGGAACTGTGCCAAGTGATAACGCTAATTTTTAGTGTGTGCTTGTGTGCACGTGCGTAATCTTCAGAACCCCTATTTTGTTTGCCAAAATGGCTGCGCCGTTTTACCCTCCCACCAACACACAAGGTTCTCATCTCTCTCCTCCCTCACTAACACATTGTTTTCTATGGCTGTTGTCGTTTATTGTTTGTTTGATTGCTCTGTTTTGATTCGTTTTTTAGTCATTTTTTTTAAAGATGATTTCACTATGCCTCAACTCCCCAGCAATAATCCTTCAGCCTTAGCATTCCAAATGCAAGAGTTACAGTTTTGATTTGATAATTGTTTATTCTGATAATTAGTGATATTCTGGCACAGATGGACAGACAGACGAACAGACAGATGGATGGACAGATGGATGGACAGACAGATGGATAGACAGATGGATGGACGGACAGACAGACATGTGAATAGTGGGTTTGGAGAGCAGTGAGGAGCTCTTACTGCTACTGCATAAAATGAGTGTTTGATCTCCAGTACCCACATGGCAGCTCACAACCGTGGCATGGGGGTGGGGTGACAGGGGAGTTCCCTTCTCAGTACCATGTTGCTGGCTGATTGGCTATTTGGATATCTTCAATTTTCTAAATCACATTTGTACCACAACACACGTGCAGGGGTCAGAGGACAACTTTCAGGAGTGGCTTCTCTCCTTCCATCATGGGGATCCCAGGGGTCAAACTCAGGTCTTCAGACTTGGCAGCAAGCCTCTTTACCTACCGAGCCATCTATCTCACCGGCCTCAATGGATGTCTTTTTTAAAGTTTAGTTTAATGCTTATTTTAGTCCTAGAGATTGACCCTTTGGCCTTGGAGAAGTACTCTACCACTGAGCTCCATCCCCAGCCCGTCTGTCTGCTGTGCCACCACGCCTGCTTGTGTCTGTCTTCTTTATGGATGTTTGCTCAGGTCTCTTGCCCAGTTTTTAATCAGATTGTTTCCCGGGGAGTGATTTATATGAGTTCTTTACATACCCTGAATATTAGCTCCTGTCCTTCAAATCTTTGTCACGCTCTTACCCTCTTATATAATCCCTGGCCTCAATATTTACAAGTCAACCAGCTCCCAACTCCTTCCTGCCCTTCAGCCACATGATCCCAAGTTTGCTCCCGTGTGTGTGTTCACATACACACATAACACCCACACACACACAGAGAGACTTCTAACTCTTTCCAACTTCCAACTTGCAGCACATCCTCTGGCTGCCTCCTTAGTTGACCCTTTGCAGTCTGCACTCAGTCTGCTTTGTGTGGGCTCCCCAGACAGAGCTCTGCTCTGCCCTCTCCAGTCCTATGTCCCCAGTGCCTGGAACAGAGCCTGACACACAGCAGGTGCTTAGTGTAAGGTTAAGTGGTCTAACACACTGAAAGGCTAAAAGCCAAAGTAGCAACAGACTTCCATGATACACTGACATTACACACACACACACACACACACACACACACACACACACACTCCTTATACATGTATCTACTAAACCTCACAATCCTTACACACTCAGACCCCACCCCTGCCACACCAACATTCCCAGGTAGTCTGGTTCACACAGGCCTTTGAACTTGCCCTAGAACACCCACATTTAGACCTTACATGCAGACACACTTACACACATAATAGGCTATGGAAATGAGCCTTGATGAGGCTATCCTGAGCTCCAGTGTATCTCTGAGCCTGTGGGCTCTCCTAGCCTGTATGGTCCAATCTCCCTCTGACCCCTCCATTCCCAGTCTCCAGGATTTGCACCTTTCCCTGAGGTGTTGCTTTGGCTCCCCACCAATAAAGGCCACCCTCTCCAGGAGCCTCTTCTAGTTGTGTCTGAGGAACCTCACAGCCATGACGCCCATTGAGAAACTGGGCCAAGTGAACCTCTGGTAGAAGACTTGCTACCCCAGCAAGGCAAAACACCCCAGTCTCTCCATCAGAGGCAAGCTGATGCTTCTTCAATTCTGATGGCCCAGGGACGGAGTCTTGCCTTATCAATCATTCTTATTGTCACTCGGGCCAGGCCATTCCCTGCACTAAGCTTAGGCTTCTGTGACATGTGTGGCTCAGGGACAGTGGCCTGTATTCATAGTTAGTTACTCAGAAGGCACTCTTAGGCTCTCAGTGGCTTCCTTGTGTTGGGTGAGCCAGTATGGCTGCCATCTCCCAAAGGCAGGAGTGCTGTAAGAACAAAGGAAGGATGCCAGGCTTCCTCTAGCTCAGCTCCATAGAATGGATGGGTGAACTAGAGAGCAATGGAGAGGAAAGAAAGAAAGGGGCAGGGGGACAGGTGGAAGGAGAGAAGAAGGGAGGGAGGAAGGAAGAAAATCATTTATTCATAAGACCACCGGGTGGAGACAGAAAGGCAATCACAGGTAGGCAAGCACACCCCAGCAGGGGCCAGAAAAGACAGCCACACACAGAGCTGGTTTTGAGACCATCTTCAGGAGTCTGGACCATTCCTTTCCTTCCCGAAGCTCCAGACATGGTTTCAGCATCACGGCTGGGAGGTGAGATGTCCCCAGCTTGGCCTGCCCTGGGCTTCCTGAAGCAAAGGCAGCCTTAGGTTATGGAGGAAGGGCTGGGTCAAGACAGCAGAACACCACTGAAAGCTGGAGTTGGTGGTGGATATGGAGTGGGGGACAGTAGCTGTGTTAAAGAGTGTGGTGGGGTCTCATGGTGGGGTCTCACCTGAGAGGCTCAGCTGGCCATGATGTGCTTCACAAATGCTGGAAGGGAAGGGAGGATGGGAGGATGGGAGTCAGTGGGCAGCCAGAGGTGGAGCTGGGCACGAGACTCCTTCCCAGAAGGTCCCTTCCCCCACTGAATGGGGTCCTTATGCCTTTCCCCCAAGAAACTCCCACCTACTGAGTTGGGTGCCCCCCCTTCCCCTGGAGTTTCACCCTCACAGAGCTGAGTCCCCCTGCCTCCTCCCCCAGAAGACCCCCATCCTGCAGAGCCTACCTTCATAGTTGATGCAGCCATTGGAGTCTTCTTGACCAGCCATCAGTTTCTCTACCTCGTCTTCTGTCAGTCTCTCACCTGGCAGGGATGGTAGGTTAAGTCCTGCTATCCAGAGATGATGGGACTAAGTGATAGGGAACCTATTGAATCCTTCCGGATGGTGAGTTTGCCATAGCAACATTGTTTTCACGATCATAGCTGGCCATCACCCTCATTTCCAAGGCCAGAATAATCAATCACAGATCCAAAAGTACAGGACCTTGAGGTGGAGACCTGGGGCCTCCTCTGAGAACAGGTATCTTCATGTATATACTGTCCTCCTCTGCCCCCGCTAGGATGGCAGGAATCCCCTGCCTTCTGGTAGTGGTCTCTTAGAGTAGCCCTTTGAGGTCTGATGGAGGAGAGCCACCTTGACAGATGACTGGAAGAGACAGAGAGACTTCTCCCTGCTCTGTAGTCTGAAAGCTTCTTTCTTTTTATTTCCTTTCTCTTTTATATTTGAGATAGACTCTCCTTTCCCAGGCTAAGCCTCAAACAGGCTACGTAACTAGGAGTAACCTTGAACTTCTAAATTCTCCTGCCTCCATCTCCCAAACCACAGCGCTGAGGATCCGACCCAGGGCTAGACAAGCCACAGCTGTGCTGTTCACTGGCAGAGTCCCTGCTGTGGTGACCCCCACACTCTTCACACACACACACACACACACACACACACACACACACACACACACACACAGGTGTGACAATCCTGAACCAGGGTAGGGTTGAACACAGCAATTGCTCAATAAATCTCTGCCAGAAAAATGTCACCCGATGGGGGAGATGACAATGAGGTGTACCTAGGGCCCACAGGTACTGCAAGTGTTTCACCTCCTTGGCCACAGAGAATGGTGCACACCAGAACTACTAATCCCAGTGGACCTCCCTGCCCTGTCTCCAAAGCTGTTACCGCCATAACTTTGGTTTTTCTAGCTTTCCTTCAGTCACACCTAAATGGTATCTCCACCCCCTGCCAGCAAGACACCGAGAATATCATTCCATCTGTTTCAAATTTCACAGAAGAGGCACAGGCCCTGTGGTCAAGTGACACAGGGTTTCCCTAAGACATCCCAGAGGAAGAGACGGGGAGGGAGGAGGCTGTCCTCACCCAGCGTGGCCAGCACGTGACGGAGCTCTGCACCCATGACCGTGCCATTGCCCTCCTTGTCGAAGACCCGCAGCCCCTCCACGAAGTCCTCGTATGTGCCAGTGTCTTTGTTCTTGGAGATGTGCTGAAGCATGGGCAGGAAAGTCTCAAAATCCATCATCTTGGAATTGAGCTCTGCAAACACGTGGCCCCAAGTCCCAGGTTAGAGGATGGATGGGAACAACCTTCCCCCGTGCATAACACGGAGGGGCCATTCCTCTCCCATGGTTCCTGAGCACTGCATGTGCTGTGTACAAAAAAAAAAACATGCCGTCAACACGAGGCTCCTGGTGGTCCACTGAGAAATGCCTGGTTTACACAGACCTTTGCTATTCCGAGTGGGGTCCTAAATACACTCTTTCTTTCCCTTCCCTTCCCTCCCCTCCTCTCCTCTCCTTTGCTCTCCTCCCCCCTTCCTTTCCTTCTTCCTCTCTCCAGGATCTTACTACATAGTTTAGGCCAGCTTGACACTTGCCATGTAGTCCAGGCTGACCTCAAATTTGTGGCAATCCTCTTGCCTTTCTCTCCTCGGTGTTGGTATTAGAAGTATATACTAAATCTTTTTTATTTCTTAGACTTTGAACATGCACTGCCCTACACTGTTTATGTAGTGACGGAGATCAGTTTCAGTTAAGCCAGGCAAGTACTCTACCAACTGAAAAACAGCCAGCACTCACTCCTTTTGTGAGACAGTCTCACTCTATAACCCAGGCTAGCCCTGAACTATGTAACCTAGCCTGGCATCCAACTCATGGTGACCCACCTACTTCACCCTCTTGATTATTAGGTTTGTAGACATTTACCAGCACACCCAGGTCTCATTTCTTATAGACTTTACTCTGTCCATCCCCTGAAGACATGGCAGAACCTATAGGAGGCCTTCTTGGGACAATGGTGAGGGAATGGGTGTCACTCTTCCCGAGTCAAAGCAAGCAGCCAAGGTGAGGGAAGTTGACAAAGATGAAGGAATGCTGGGAAGGCTAGAATAGGGTAAAAAAAAAAAAGTACCCACATTCCCTGCCTCATCCTCACACCAGCATGGATTCTGGCTAGTACTGGGGTCCATCCCTAATGGCCAGGGTCCAGCAGACCCATCCTGATTGTCTCCTACCACCATGTTCTAATGGCCAGTGTTACATCCTCATCTCAAGAGCAGGAGGAAATCAGAAAGGAGGTCAGTGAGGTTCCCATGACATCTGATAGAGCCCACCCTGGCAAGTCTCCTTTGGGGCTGGGACAAATGGGTGGGGTTCCTACCTTCCTGTTTAGGCTTCCCCAGGACTCGGAGCACCTCTGCCTGGGTGGGATTCTGACCCAGAGCTCGCAGGACATCCCCACACTGCCCGTACGTGATCTTCATCTCGCCCTTGGGTGTGCGGTCAAACAGTAGGAAGGCCTCCTTGAACTCTGTGGGAAAAGACAGTGTGTGTGCTCTGGAGGTCCCCCGAGGGATCCCACCCCACTCATTTGGATTGGAGACCCCTGGTTCACTCCTACCCTCAGCTCAGGACCCTGCTCACCTTCAATCTGTTCAGGCGTGAACTCGATCTGCAAGGAAGACCAAAGACCAAGTAACTAGGGGTCACTGTGGCAGCCTGTTCTCATGGGAGTATCACAGCCTCAAGCACCCAGGATTTCATGTTGTCTGCTTAGACATCCTGCTGCTGCAACAACCACACACACACACACACACACACACACACACACACCTGTCCAATCTACCTAAAGGCTTTGGGTCTGTATAATCAGTTTGCAATACCAGGTAGGCCACAGAGGAGAGGGATAGGAACAAAGGCCCTAGCCCCAGTGGACCTCCCCTGGGCCTGTGGCTCTAGAAGGATATGCTCAATGTCACAAGCTTGACCACGCTCACTTTGAAAGGAGCAGCAAGCATACGGCTTCAGGCCAGAGGCTATGTTAGCACCAAAGCATGCCTGTGGGTAATCAAGTGTGCATATTTGTGCACATATGTGTGTCCGTCCGTCCGTCCGTCCGTCACAGATCCCCTTGGGGCCCTTAAGGCTGGACACTAATCAGAAAAGCCCTGCCTGTACCTGCCTTTCACATTCTGCCTGTGACCCCAAGGTAGCTCCCACACACCCGAATAGCAAAGAGGGCTATGTCACATTCTGAAGCCACAGTGGGGCCACCTTAAAGTCAGGAGGCCTCCTGGGACCCAGTATCCCCCTCCTCATCTGATTCCAGTCTATTTTTATCACTGCAGTCACTGTCTCCAAAGTCAAGGTCAAACCAGGGAAAGGAGCTGGGGAAAGAGGTGTGACCAGCGCCTGAGAGCCCCTCCAACCCCCATAGTGCACAGAGTGTGAGGAAAGGTATCCGATCCCTGTCATCTGCTGTGAGTAGCCTTCCAGTTTGAGGCTCAACCCAGTCTGGAGAGAAATACGTCATTCCTGGCTCCTAGGGAAAACCTGGGGAGACAGGGCTCCCTGGCTTCTGGCCCTTCTGTGCTAGCTGGGAAGAAGAGCAGAGGAAAAGGGCCACTTTGTGCCAACCTAATGCCTGCTGAGATTGAGCAGTGCCACCATAGGTCCCAAGATAGCTGGAGCCTTACAAGGAGCCCTCAGGACTCAAGTCTGGGACTTGGGGTGACAAAGGCACAGAACACCAACTCTGGGTTTACAGCTGTCTTGCAAGTGGGAGGCTTATATTCCTGTTTCACAGTTGAGGGAACTAAAGATTAGAGTAACTAAGGTGGAGCTAAGCTGGGCAGGTGCTTCTGGGAAGGACTTATGACCAGATGGAGGCTCCGTAAAAATGGTTCGGGGGACCAGGTGTGGTGGGGCAGCACATTTGGTTCCCTTCCATCTCAGCACGTGGGAGGCAGAAGCAGGCAGATCTCTATAAATTTAAGGCCAGCCTGGTCTACAAAGTGAGTTTCAGAATAGCCAGGACTATTAGTTAACACTGAGAAAACCTTTCTTGAAAAAAAAAAAAAGAAAGAAAGAAAGAAAAGGGGGAGAGGGAGGGTCTGGGAGGAGAGGGGAACTGTGGTCAGGACATAAAATAGAATAAAAATAAGACAAAAGCTGTAAATTAAAAATTTAGAAAAGAGAATGACTCAGGGCTGGGTGGATGCGTGTGGGTGGAGAGGACTCCTCAGACCCCTCAGGAGACAGCCAGAGCAGCAGTGGCCTCTGGCCAGCTGAGAACAGGACACAGGCTGCGTGCTGCTATGCAGATACCACAGGTGGCAGGCATGGCTCTCCCTCCCAGTTTAGACTCTGGGAAAGACAACTGGGCCAGGAAAGGCTTCTGGTGCTGCCTGGTCGTGCTCAACAACCAGTTTCCTGCATGACTTTCAGAGAGAGTCCCTCTCCAGGCTGTTCCTCCATTTTCCCAGCTAAACATGAAGCCCAGGAGGGCTCTACCAGCTCTGGGCTTGGTGATCTTGGCAGGGATGTCACTGAGCCTGGGCAAGGTCCTGATTTCCCTTGCACACCACTCCACCTAAGGATGTTTGGTATGGACTTGGGAACTCCCACAGCCAGAGAAGGAAGGGCCCTGAAGACTCGGGACAGGCTGGCTCCAGGAGTCCCTAAAGATATGAAATCCGGAGAGAGCAAAG
Source organism: Micromys minutus (assembly GCF_963924665.1). Classification (NCBI taxonomy): domain Eukaryota; kingdom Metazoa; phylum Chordata; class Mammalia; order Rodentia; family Muridae; genus Micromys; species Micromys minutus. The sequence continues at coordinate 40,697,166 of NC_137956.1, read as the reverse complement.
GAAGTCGGGCTTTCAAAATCACCAAAAAGGCATTTCCTGGTCTATGTATATGGGCTTCTTGGTAGCCTCAGGGGAGTCTTGCCCGCTGTCTGACCACCATCCCTCCTTCTTTGGTCCTGCAGATGTCTGAGACAAACAGGTCTTATTTAACCTCTGCACAGAGACTGCCAGCTTCAGCTCGGGTCTAGGGCCTTACCTGCCATGGTAGGTCCCAGTCTGAGACGTATTCATTGGCTGCGTCCCTTCTACAACCCAGCTCCCTCGCTCACCTTAATCTTGGAGGCATCAAACTCTGCTTCCTTAGGGCGCTCGGGCTCAGGTGCAGCCGCAGGTGCAGCCGCAGGTGCAGCCGCAGGTGCAGCCGCAGGGGCTGGAGCTGCTTTGGGGGCAGCAGCTTTGGCATCGTCCTTCTTGGGCTCTGGCTTTTTGGGGGCCATTGGAGCTGTAATCACAGAGAGGTGGGAGGAAGGAAAGGAGAGAGTAAGATAGGTGAGCCTCACTGCCACCCTGGGCTTTATCCTGCTCATATACCTCATGACCCCAGCCCCACCCCTACCATGCACAATAGGGACAGGGCCATAAAAGGGCATTGGCTCTGCTCAAGGGGCTATTTTGGGTCCTGGAGAGGGCATTGTTCAGGCCCAGGAATGGGTGGGGGGAGGGGAGAGCGATCCATTCCTCCAGTCACCTGTTGGAGAGAGGGAGGGAGAGGGAGACAGGCCACTGCTCAGCCTGTGCTCTGAGCACATAGACAGACAGACACACACACACACACACACACACACACAGAAACTCTTCTGCAGGCCAACAAATTTGGACAGGTAAGTGTGTACCACATGCTATGCACCCTAATGACCTAAGGGTCATTCTTGAATAACTGCACCTGGGTGCCTCAGGTCCCCTAATCAAGAGCAAGGGGGCAGTAGGTGTGGATCTGTGTCCAGGCACATTTTTAGGTAGGGGGTCCCTGGCTGTGTGCATGGTGGGAGGTCTCTGGACATTTGTATATGTTGTCTGGGTGTCTCTGTGCAGGGTCTATGAGTTCCTGGCTGGGTCTAGGGGAAGAATGTTCTGTGTCTGGTCTCTGTGGGCCCATTTCCAGGGGTTCCCATCCGTATGTGTCTGTGCCGGTCTGAGTGAGTGTGTGTGATGTGGCCTCTGTGTATTTGTGTCTGGGTGTTTGTATGTGCTATGTGTAAGTGTCCGGTGACAGAAGGCAGCTGCAGTCCTGTCACAGGGTCCCGGGATCTCCAGGAACACCCCAAGCACACGTGGCACTCCCTCGAGGACTGTCCTTCAGGCAAGTTCAACATCTCCTTTTACAACTCCCAAGACCTAGTGTCTCAGGTTTCACACACCCACACACGCATGCGCACACGTGGGTGCACAAACACACACACTTGCTTCTCTCTGTCCCTCAGGTATCTATCTTCCCCTACATACTCCAGGGGCCAGTTTCTTGCTCACCCCTAGAACTCACTTCATCCTCTGCCCGATCCTGCCTGCCCTCCATTTGCCCTCTCTGAAGCTTTCCTCTGCCACTCCCATTATCCCATGCTTCCTTCTGCTCCAGGGCATCCTGCAGCTCTGAGGAACCCTCAAGTGCTGGGCAAGGTTTGCCCCTAGGCTCAGATCTAAGGCTCTCGCCCCAGTTCCTACCCTTTAATGTCTACTGCTAAGGCTCACCACCACCTAGGCACAAGCAACAGTGTCCAGCCCTGGAACCACTTCTCTTGATCCCCTGCCCTTGGCAGATGACTGTGGCATAGCACAGCCTGGCTGGGCCACCATTTGGAGAAATGGAGAGACTGAGGTGGCATCAGGCCCTTCCAGCACAAACTTGGAGTGAGGACATCTTGCAAACACATTGGGTTCTGTTCCTGCCTAGTGTCTGTGCCTGGAAGGGGAGGGGCGGGGAAAAGGGGTGTTCCTAGTTATTTTTAAGTGCCTGAAGCCTTTGATAGAGACTTCAGAGACAGCGCCTCCCGCCCTAAGCCCCAAGGGACTTCTCAGGCATGAAAAATGGCATAACTCGAGCTGAGACAAAGAATCAAGAACCTGGGGGCACCCCACCATCTTCCTCCTGGGTCCTGGCTTGCCCCACCTTGTCACTCAGCCTTCCCATGAAGGGACAGCATTCCAAGGATGAGTCCCCATCCCTGGCTGGAACACATTCCTCCCTTCATCTGGAGGGCAGAACACCCCACATCTGGAAATCTGACAACATCCGGGGCTGGGAAGGGGGGACAAGTTTTTCACTTTTCTTCCAGATGTTTGGCAAGAGTATTGAGAAAGAGAGAAGTGGGGGAGGGGTCTGTGGAGACATCAGAAATACCACAAAGGAGAAGACAGCCCAAGGGAGACATAGAGAAAGAAAGACCTCTGTACAGCCCAACCGTCCGGACCTGCTGACCCTTAGCACAAGCCCTTGGCACAGTAGACTCTAGATGACCGCATAGTCTTCCATTTGCCAGGGTAAAACTGAGGCCCAGGGCCCAGAATGTGCACCCGGGATGGACCAGACTTCCAGCCCACTTCTTTACCCTAGAGCTGTTACCCCTTGGAAAGTGGTTCAAATGGTTAAGTGCATAGCAGGTCCATCCTGGTCTAGTCTGTGACCTGTACTAAATGGCTCGTGTAGTCAGAGCCTCGTGGCACTATCGTCCCCTCCCTGGGTTGGGGAGAAGTGTCTTGATCCCATGCCACCATACATAGGACAGCTCTGGTGATGTAGAGAATGCACGCAGAACCTCTTCCCTCCTCACCAGGGCTCAGAGGGGACTAAGGCTAGCCTCTGCTTGAACTCTGACTCACCTCACTGGCTCCTGGAGTAGCAGTGCCCAGGCTCATCTACAAGACTATCTTCTACCCCATGACAAGTTCAGAGCACCCAGTGGGGACCCTTCCAACCCCTCCCAAGGCCAGCTTCACTACAGCCAGTGAGATCGGTTGGCTAAAGCCAAAACCAAAACCACGGTGAGCAGATGGCCAGGTCCTAGCTGTTGCTTTATGCTCTCCAGAAAGGACAGGCTGAAAAACTGAAGTGTGGGACTCTGAATCCCCGTTCCCCGGAAACCCCCAGTTCTGATGGCTGAGCTGTGGACCAACCAAATGACAAAATCACAAGCCAGGGTGCCGCAGTCTTGGGGTGAAGAGAGCAGCCCCCCTTGCCCTCTGCCCCCAGGACCTGGCTTCTGAGAGGCCTGTGGATCTGGGCTAGGAAAACCTGGGGTACAGTGGTCTCCTTTTAGTGCCTCATCAGTTCCTTGTCACCAGGCTGCTTCCTCTCCCTGGTGGCCCTGTTTAGGACTCTGGCAACAGTAAGCTTCAGTTCCTGCACACCCCCAACTCCTCAAACCCTCATAGCAGAAGTCAACTCCTTTGAAAAGCTTCCGTAAGACTCCCTTGCTCCCTCTTCCTGTATGTCCAGTCTCCATCCCTGTCTGCCTTAGCCACTGTCTGTCTTACAGGTGTGGCCCCTACCTCCAGAATGTCAGCTGTCACAGCAGGAACTTCCTTCCATTATTTGTCAACTGAGCCAGGTACACAGCAGGCCCTCAATAAATATTAGATAAACCAGTGTCTCAAATTTCTGAGCATACTCAACTCTCAAAGAATATTAACCCCACGCATCCCACGCACAGCTATGCACAGTAAGGTATGCCTGGAATCACAACATCCAGGAGTCAGAGGTAGGACACAAGTGACTTCGAAGGCAACCTGGGGTACACAAGACCATCTATAACTCAATATATAAAATGGTGGTGCATACCATTAATCCCAACACACAGAAGGCAGAGGCAAGTAGGTCTCTGAGTTCGAGGCCAGCCAGGTCTACAGAAAGAGTTCCAGGACAGCCGGGGCTACACAGAGAAACCCTGTCCTTAGAAAACTAAACAAACAAATAAATGGCTGGGGGGTTCTGTACTTAAGAGCACTTGCAGAGGCCCCCGGTTTAATCCCTAGCACACACTCATGCAGACACACACATAAGTAAAAATAAAGCTTAAAAAAAAAAAAAAAAAAAAAAAAAAAAAAAAAAAAACCTTAACTCCTAAGCTCATCCCTGAAGTTGGAGTTGGGGGGAGTGGAGAGGCTTCCTGAATGCCTACAGAGTTCTCTTCCCCAGGACGGTATGGAGCCAACAGTCCTTGGGCCCACCATCTACTCACTGTGCCCTTCCTCTTCCAGTGCCCAACTCAATTCAGTCCTGCAACTCACTGCTCCTCATTCTCCAGCTACTGGTTAAGGTCCCTATCACAGCCGAAGGAAGGATAAGGCTGCCCTGCCCGTGGTGCAGGTACAGGCTGACCAGAGATGACTGACCAGCAGGGGGCATAGAAGGGATGGGAACCATCCTTTTGTTCCCAACACTCAAACTCTAGACTCCTAACCCATACATACCCTAAAGCTGAAACCTGGAAGCCCAAACCCAAACCAGAGACCAAGTGTTCCAAGTCTGAACCCGGACCCCGAAGTTCAGCACACTTAGGACCGGGGCCCAGGTCTTGGGACCTCACACCCTGAATCCAGACTCGAAAACCTAGGATGCCAAAGCTAGACCTTAAACCCAGAAGCTAAGACCCAGGAGCTAAGAACTCTAAAGCTAGATTTGAGAACCAGCATTCAGGACCCAGGAGCTCAAATTCAAGTCCAAGCCTCGGGACAGTATGAGGACGGCTTTCTACACAGACACTGTCTGATGAAGAGTGGATGGACCAAACAAGCTGTGGGGAGGGTAAACCTTTGGCTGTCCCTGATGGGTGCTTGGCAGACCTTCCTGCCAGTGCTTAGAGGGTAGAGGAATGCCCCCACCTTATCAGAGCCAACGTGGGTAGCTAAGAGTATGGTGGTCCCATGGGAAAAAGAATTGACTGTCCCTTGGGCCCAAGAGCCAAAGGCAGGGAAGGAGGGTCAGCCTCCCCACGTGTCCTTGTCCCCCAGCCGCAGGCTCCACAGGCAGTCCTGGCCCGCCTGGGTCCGCCCCTCCTGGCTTGCAGCCTCTGGGCTGGGATGCAGGCCCACACTTCCCGGAGGAGTCGAGAACGCGGCCTGGGCCAGACCCAGAGCCTTAGAAGTAGGTCAAATGTTGCTGTGCAGCAGGTCCTGGGGACCCTGTCATGGCCCGGCAGGTCCACAGGCTGTAGCTCATTTACCACAGCACATGTGTGTGACCAGAATTGTAAACTCATAACCATTAAGCTGAGTCCCCATGAACACAGACCCCTACTGGGGTTCCTAGGTCCTGCCTCAGTTGCACAGACGGAGGGTCTGTGGCCCTAGGAAGCTGCCCAGTAACTGGCTAGAGGTGTCAACAGGTAGCCAAAAGGACTGAGAAAGCTAATGAATATAGGAATAACTGTACCATTCTATGGGCTTGGGTGAGAGTCTGACTCCAAGGAGGACTTCCCAGCAAGGCTGATCAGCCACCCAACAGGATGTGGCCTGCTTCCCAAGGTACAGTCCCAGGCCTGGAAAATGGAAAACAGTGCCTAAGGGGAAGCAGAAGGCTCTTCGTGCTTTCCTGAGCCAATCTGGCCTCTATTCCTCCTGGCCTCAGTTTCCCCACCTAACCCACGAACGATGGTAAGGCAAGATGGTGGTGGCTTCTGAGGGCAATGTCTGCTCTGAGTTCTGGCCCATCCTCACCACCACACACAGACAACTCTGTCCTCGGGAAGGCCAAACACAACTCCCAGGCCCCTCCCTTTGCCCACTGTGCTGACAGGGACCAGATGCTCCAGCCTTGTGGTTCTAGGGGTGGGGGTGGTAGTGCTCAGTGGGCTGGCAGGCAAGCCCTGGGTTTGGCCCAGGGACCTATAATCAGCTCTTGCCCCTCTGATCCTAGCCCAGGACTGACGCTTTGGGGCTGTGGTGTCCTGGCCGGCTGTGGCCATGGCCGCTATATTTGGGAGCCTAATTCAGCATGAAGGAGGAGGTAGCAGGCCAGAGCCTCCAGGGTGTAGGGCCTCATGGGGGACAGTGTGGGGACAGTAATGTCCAGGCTTGGTCCATTATGGAAGGAAGGCACACCCCTGTTTTCAAGAGATGAACTGGTCTCATGAGTCTGGCTTGCGAGGACCTCCATCCTGCCCGTCACAGCTCACCCAAGAACGGACACAGAGATGTGTCTGAAAATACTGGCCCCTTTATTGGACTAAAAAAAGTAGGAATTCCAGCTGGGGCTATGCAGTCGAAACAAATGAGAAGGAGTTGGGAGCTCCAAGGATGAGTGGGGGGCTGGGACAGTGGCTCAGAGGGTAAAGTGTTTGTTCTGCAACCATGAGGACCTGAGTTCAGATCTCTAGACTCCATAGAAAATCCGGATGCAATGATCTCTCTATTGGGAGATAAACAGAGTCAGCCTGGAAACCTGAGGGCCAGCCTAGGGTGCACAGAAACAAGTAACAAGATGGAAGGAGGACCAACACCAAAGCTTATCCTCTGACTTACTACACACATGTACATTCCACACGTGAACAGCACACACACACACACACACACACACACACACACATACATACACACACGTGCGCACGAGCATGCGTGCAGATATTCTTATTTAATTAATTTTATGTGTATGGGTGTTTTGCCTGAATGTATGTCTGTGTACCACTTGCATGCCAGGTGCCCATGGAGACCACAAGATGGTGCTGAATCCTCTGAGACCGCAGTTACAGAAGGTTGTGAGCCACCATCTTCAGGGGCTGGGAATCAAACAACCGCTCCTCTGGAAGAGCAGCCAGTGCCCTTACCTGCTGAGCCATCTCTCCAGTCTCTTGTAATCTTTATTATTATTGTTGATGATGTTGTTGCTGTTGTTATTGTTATTTTGGAGGTGAGTAGACAGGAGAAAAGCTCTAAGAAGTAAGGCTGAGGATTTGACACAGAAGACGAAATGTCAACACGCTAGTTAAGGTAATAGAGAAAATGGCCTGGGTTAAGATTGAAGGCCTTGAGGAACCTCTGAGCTCTGGTCCCCGCAGCCTGACTGCTGGTGTAGCTTCCGGACAGGGCCCTATCCATCGCCCCAGCATGGCCTGTGACTGCCCTGAACTGCTTTGACATTCCCTATCATCTTGCCAAACCCTGTTCTCTCCCACCAGCAGTCTCCCAAAGAGCAAATATTTATTGTCCTTGGAAGAAAAAAAAAAAAAAAAAAACAAGTAGTAGAAGAAGAGTCCCCTTTTAGGATCCTTGGAAGAAGTGGGGAAAAAAGAGTCCCCTTTTAGGATCAGGGTCTGGGAGCTGCTATATTTGAGGTTTGCAAGAGCTCAGCAGTGGCCTGAGATGACCAGAAACCCCCTGGAAAGAATGAGGGAGGGAGAAAGAGATGTCAGTGCAAGCTGGCCTTGGAGAAGCAGCTGGTGGCTTCCCAAAACTGCTGTGCTGGGGCTCTGCCCAGCTCTGGATCCAGGGCCACACTCTTCCCTCCCTCCTCTTGCCTCTGTTTCCCCAAGTCTTTCCCAGATCAGGAGTGAATGTGTACACTGGCCTAAGCTGGGGATGTGTGTGACTGTCTGGTCTTTGTGGTTTATATGTATGTAACCGTGGGCTTGAGGGCGAGACACGTGTGTGACTGTGTGGAAGTGTGTCACCAGGCTGTAACAGCTCGTGGGTCCTGTGTGCATGTTTGTCTATGAGCCTGTTCATCTGGTGGCATGAGTGGGGTGGGGCCATGTGGACACAACCTCTGTTGAATGGCCAATTCAGTCCAGAATGCAAGTAAATTTAGCAGAGAGGGAAGAAAACTGTCAGTCATACGAGGAGTCTGAATTGACTGGTTGTTTGACTGGATGTATCACTGTCTCAGGCAAACAGGAGTAAGCAGTTCCCTGGAGCCATCATGAGAGTGTGCACACAGGACTCTTGACTATGGCAGAAATCAAGGCAGAGATAGGAGGGTTGGGAGAGAGAGGGAAATGGGGCAGATGCAGAACCAAGAGATGTGGCGAGACACGTGGATCAGAGACAAAGGTAGGCTAGATATACTGTCACCTGGACATATGGACACACATGGCTTGTCATCCCTAAACCCAGCTCCAAAGACGAGGAGTCCCTATTCTTACCTCCTTACCTCAAGCAGCCAGAGTGGACAAGGAACGGAGACAGTGGTGCAGGAGGAAAGGACTAGCATGCATGGCTGGGACAGGGATGAATAAGAAGGCTGGGCAGGGAAAGAGTTCGGTGTTGAATGCAAAAAGTTGAGAAAAAGCAACAGTGATGATCTCTCAGGACTGGAGAGATGGCTCAGCCGTTAGGAGCACTGACTGCTCTTCCAGAGGACGCAGGTTTGTTTCTCACCACCACACATGGTGGCTCACAACCATCTTCTACAGCTCCGGTTCCATGGGATCCAGCGCTGCCTTCTGTCTCCAAGGGCGCCAGGTACATGTGTCTATGCGAGCAAAACATCTATACACAAAAAACAATTTTAAAATATTTAAAATTTTAAGCTAATTATAATGGCCCACACCTATAATCCCAGCATCCCGGAAGTGGAGTCAGTGACATTAGGAGTTTGAGACTATCCTTAGCAGTCTAGTGAGCTGTGGCTAGCATGAGCCCCATGAGACCCTGCCTCAACCCTCCCTGCCCCCCCAAAAATCCCCAAAATGTAAAGAGAGACAGAAAGAGAAGGCAGTGTGGGTTGGAAGAGCCTCCCTGTCCCCTTACAAGCCCCTCCTAGCTGTGGTGGCCCTACCAGACCTAGACCTGTCCCCTCTCTGCCCCACCCAGTACCAGCTGTGTCTCTCTGCCTCCAGTGGCCACACAAAAACCCTCTGTGGTGCAGGGTGGGGATGCTGCATTAAAAATGGCCCAAGCCCCCAGCCAGGAATAGTTAGGGTTGATTCTGGTACCTGCCTCGGTAACTATTTATATATCTACCCACCCACCCTGTGTGGTTAGGCTGAAAATGCAGACACAGGCACACAGACAGACAAACAGACAGACAGACAGACAGACAGACACACACACACACACACACACACACACATACATACATACATATACACACATTCTTGCATACATGCATGCTCGTACACAGTCAGCTGACCTGATACCAAGTGGCCGTCAACATCCCCCAATCCACCTTTGTGGAACAAAATTGCCTCCATAGCTCAGAACTGAGCTCAGAGGCTGATGGTTGTATGTCTCCAGGCTTGTCCTTTATTGGAGCAAATGTCACCAGTTCCAGTTCCACTGTGTGTGTGTGTGTGCATGCACTAATACACCATCTATACTTATTCAGGAACCTTCGTCCTCAGGTACTTCCTTGGATATTCCTGTCCATGTATCCTTATATTAATACTCTCAAACTAGATAGAGCTGCCAGCAGGCAAAGCCTGTGCACACAGGTTCTTTTGCACGCACATCTACAAGCTTTTTTGCATACACCAGGTGCTCTACCCATTGAGCTCACACATATGAAATCAACTCTGGTTGTACAAAGGAAGAAGAAGGAGGCAGCAAAAGCCACAGAAATCAGTGTTCTGTTTAGTATGCTCTGGTGCTTCTGAGGCACCCCTAGAACCCCATCCTCTGTGTGTGTGTGTGTGTGTGTGTGTGTGTGTGTGTGTGTGTGGTGTGTCCATGTGTTCACAACCTTTCCAGTGCCTCCTTCCACACACGCTGCACCATTCCGCCACTTTGGAACCTTGCATGGAAGTCTCTGTTCACAGAAAGGGAAATAGAGGCCTGAGAGAGCAGCTGGACTGGGGAGGTCAGCACCCCCAAGTTCAGGCCCTTCGAGTCACAGCATCTGTGTTGTTTTTGGCATATCTAGGCCAGATAAGGATGGGGTCAGACTTGCCTCTCATGGGAAAGGGCTCTGTGGAAGGTTCCCGACACATTTGTTTCCCATACCGTGGACCCTAAGACAAGCACAGGGAAGGCAAAGGGGAAAGAGGAGTGATTGGTGTTGGGGTGGGGGTGGGGGAGATGACAGGCAAAGTTGCTGCTTGAGGTCTTGAGGCTACTGGGAACAGATTCAGAGACTCTCTGGTGCCTGAGATTAGGGAGTGGATCCTAAAACCAGCCTGGGACCCCTAAGGGCATGACCTGGAGAAAATGGGAAGGGGCAGAGCAAGACACTCAGCTTGGCCCCAAGTTTTTCAGTCATCTCTCAGAGCAATACTAGACTGCTTAAGTATTTGGAGGCAACATTTGGGACACTGGGAAATAGTTGGGCAGCCTCACCCTCATCAAAGCAGATTTGGTGCTGGGCCTGACTTCGGTGTAGGGGACTGGGCTGCTCCTCCCCCTCAGTGATTCTCTGAGCCCCTGCCCTTGAGAGGGCTCACTTTTGTAACATGAGGAGAGGGGGTATCATCAGCTGTGCTTCTGAGGCAGCCTGGTCCTGAATCCCTTCTTTTTTTCTATACTTTGCTAACTAACCTTTGCCCCCATCTGGATTTTGGTGAGAAACAGAGAGCTGGAGCTTAGAGTTCTGTCAATAAGGGGACAATTGTTTGGAACAAAGGGCCTATCCCAGGCTGCAGATAAGCTGGGAGGGACTGAAGGATGGGTGTAGCTCCTCTGGACAATGGTCATCTCCCACTCGTAAATAATACCTTGTTTTCAGGAGTCCCGGTCTTGTACGATAAGCAGAAGGGCTTGTGGTAGGTGTAGCTGGGGATCCTACGCAGTTTGAGACCCCTCCAAAAGCCACGCCCAATTAGCATAATCACGCCCTTCTTCCAGCCTATAACCATTGTAGATTTAGCTCAGCAAAACACAGAGAGGGGCTGAGATGGATCAGTGCTGCAAAAGCACTTGCTGCTCGTGTAGAGGACTAGCGTTTGGTCCCCAGCACCCACATACTGCAGACAACTACCAGTAACTCCAACTGAGGAGAATCATATGCTCTCTTCGGGCTTCCGAGGCACCTCCATTCATGTATACGTAGTAATACACAGACACATTTTTTTTTTTTTTTTTTTTTTTTTTTGTGATAGAGGTCATCATGACTGCTAGTCTCTGTCACCTCCAGCTTTCTTTTCCAGACTCTCGGCTTCAGAAAGAAAACATGCTCTTTCCATCCCAGTTGTCCCATCCCAGGGATAGCTGGGCTAGGACTCATGTGGGACTTCTCTTCCGACCTGCGGGCTTCCGGACTATGGACTTCCATTTTCACAGCTCGCCCCACGGGCTGATCCTTAGTTTTCTGAGGGCCTGCTATCAGGTAGAGTCAGTGTCTTCCTGGGGGAGCACTTTCTAAGTCAGAGACATGACCTGAGGCAAAGGAAAGGCTTCCTGAGATCCCCAATCTGCCTCCTTCTCTTAAAGAAAGTGAGGCTCGGAGGGGAGGCTCCTCCCTAGAGCAACTGGAGGATGAAGGGGTTAACCAGACAGGGTGCTGGGAACCTGAAGCTCCAGCCAGTGTCTACACTGTCCTTGAGTCCAGGGAGATGAGCCTACCCTGGGGCTGAGGCTGAGACTAAAGTTAGGCAGGAGTGCGCTTTACACTGGAATGTTTGGATTCACCTCTAGAAGCACAAAGTAAACCCCCTAGCTAAGAATCAGGAGTTGTAGGTCTCGCTTTGCTGGGGCCAGGCAATGAACTCTGGAAGCTTCCTGAGAGGCAGAGAAATCTGGAGATATAATGAGAAGGGACAAGTTAGACAGCAGACAGTGCAAGGCAGAGGCACGGGGCTCATGAATATATTAGTGGCCTTCCTTCTCAGAGCCTAGAGTCTGAACCCAGTCCAGCACATATCCCTCTCCCTCTCGATTCCCAGGAACCCTCTGTGGCTATGCTTGACCTAGGAGATTAAGAAGGAGTCATCTGAGGACCAGTTCTGCTCATTGGGCTGGGAATGACTTCTGGGGCTCAAGCAAAGGTATTGCTTGCAGGAATGGCCCTTAGGTCAGAGCTCTAGTGCCCTGCTTCTGTTCTGGCACAGAAGACAAGGAAGGAACACAAAGAGTGGACCAAGGCTGAGGAGTCCGCCAACCAGGGCGCATGATTCAGCCATGAAGATGTGCTCTTGATTCCAGTCCCGGGATGTGCCATCGTAATGGCCTTGCTCCAGGTAGAGTCCACTGAGGCATTGGGGATGACAGGAACCAGTCTGAGAGAGGGCCCAGGAGCCCTCAAATGGCCCCGCATGGCCAAGGACATAAAGGATATCTCAGGCCAAGGGCAGGCCAGAGAATCAAGACTAGGGTTCCTCACCCAAGTCCCAGACCCCAGCCAGGACCCAGGGCCTGAGTTCATACCTCCTCCTTCCTTGGCCCCCTCCTCCCTTCAAACCACAGTGCCCTGAGGCCTCTGGAACGCGTGCCCAGGACCTCAGTGATATTTTGAGTTTAAGAAAACTTTGCAGTCGGCAGGAGCTCTTAAAGGTTATAAATAGCAACTGCGGGAGACCATGCCGGGGAGAGGCGGAAACACGTGTCAAATACGCCTGGGAGGAGGGTATTCCAAGGAACAGACCCCCCCAACCCCTTCCCCGCCCCATCTCCTCACACGTACCCCGCCCCCCCCCACACACACACACTAGGGACCTAACTGGGCTTCTGGGCATTTTACAACCACTGGAGCGGGAAGTCACACCCTACCTGGAAGGCGTCTAGGAAGCAAGACCCCTTCTGTCCCCTAAGCAGGGTCCCTGGGGGCTGGATAGGTTGCCAGGGGCACGTGGGGGCACTGTTGAAAGGAGATCTGGGTGTGAGGTTTCTCCTTCCCCTCTTCCACCCCTCCCCCCAACACACACCAAGCTGGGAGCTTACCAGCAGAGCCATATACACAGGGCTGAGGGGGCTTTGGACAGTGTTTTCTCCAAGTCCAATCAACAGCTGAGCTCTTCAGACCAAGGGGGAAGGGGTATCTTAAAGTCACAAGAGAGTCAGACAGACTGTAGTCCTATAAGCCCTAATTCTTTCTATTCAACGCTGCTTCTGTGCCTTTCCCACTCGGAGGTACCTTAACCAGTCTAACTACAGTGCAATTGGAGGCCTGGAGACAACAGGAAGGGTCCAAAGGAGGTAAACAGATCCCAGAGCAATGATTCTGCCTAAACAAAACAAAACAACAACAACAAAAACCCACAAAGTCCCTTTGCAGACAGTTGAGGACGAAAAGGAGCTTGGGGACAGGAAGACTCCCTGTTCAGGGTGATAAGGGGTGAAATTTGTCAACAACACAAAACAGGATACAGGAGTCTCAACAAGAAGGTCAGTGGTCAGGGACACCCCCATCTCAGGCTGGCCCTAAAGGCCATCCTCAGGGACCCAATCTAAGATAAAACAGTCACTTAGGCCCCACGAATTCTGAGAGAATAGTGAACCTCCATTACCACCCTGGATCTTCCCAACTGCCCTCCCATAGGACCGGGGTAGGAACTGCACCCCTCCCCCTCCCTATGCAAATGTGTGGAGAGCCAGGCACGGTGGAACCTCTACTTGCTGTCTTCAGTCTCTCATATTCTTACTTGCCTGCTGGTCCCTAGCGGGTCTGGGGGAGGCAGCCATGCTTGGCATCCAGGCATTCTGAACCTCAGGGAGCCCCAAAGGGTTTATGGGGCTCCCAATGAATGGGAGCCTGTTGAGCTCTGAGGGGGCCCAGCCCAAGTAAACACAGTTGGGTCTGAGCTGCCATTCTCCCCCTGCCTACTTACCCAGGACCCAGGACCAGAATACGATTTCCTGTCCCCAGGCTAAGGGCCAGAATCACCCCTCTCAGCCTTAGGCTGGGGCCCGCTGGAGGAACACAGACCAGCCTGAGTGGCAGATTTTCAGACGCAAAGCTCTGCCTGCATCCAAAATGAATCCCTGGTCACTTTGACTCTCAAGCCTTCTGTTCGTCAATGGCAGATTGGAAACGGAGGCCTTTGAGTCGGGGTCCAGCTCAAGGACACACAGATTAAGCAAGACAGGGCTTAGTCTCCTACTCCATGTAAAGCAAAGAGTATCAGGAGAAGGAGAGATTCCTGAGTCAGAGGAACAGGGTGGCAGGGGTTTAACAGGAAATAGGGGAGCCCTCCCTCCTTTGGCCCTAACAGCCCACTGACCTATACAAATGAAAACCAGTACCCCTGTGAACCTGGATACGGAATGGCCAGGACATCCTTGAATAGCATACCTTGAGTAGCGTACCCCAGACTACCTCAGTTTGGAGATAGGATGGTTATAAGAGCTGTTGATGCTGTTTGTCATGGTGTTGCTATGTGCCCTGGACAATCTATTTTCTTCTCTGTTCTCAGTTTCCTCCACCTGGAGACCAGGTATTAACAAGCTTCTTGCCTCCCTTTTTAGTTTGTGAGCCAAACTAGTCCATTGGGAAGCTGGATGGGGTGGTACTTGCCTATAATCACAGAATTGGGGAGGCTGATGCAGGAAGGCTGGGAGTTCAGATTCAGCCTCTCAAACAGAGTGGTTGACAGGGTGATGCTCACTTATATAATATCAGCAGCCAGAGAGCCAGAGCAAGAAGATCGGGAGTTCAAGGTAGTCTAGGCTACGTATCAAATCCTCAGTCCGTCTGGACTAGATATCTATAATAGCCTGCCTCACAAAATCAAAACAAAAGACACTGAGACCAAATGTATGGTACCCACCGGCAAAGCCCAGAAGGTCTAAGGAGAGGTAGCTTCTGGAGTCAAGGGTTCTAGGAACATGCCCTGGTGGCAGAAGGGTGATTTGAGGCGGCCACCTCACGTGCTGGGCACTGGAGACTGAGGTTGGAATGTGCTGAACAGCAGCTGCCATGTGAATCATTATACCTCCTCAGACCAAGCCAGGGCTTCCAGACAGAAACCAGCTCAGACTGGGCTTGGGCAGAAGGGCAGCCTCCAGCCCAGGTCACAGGGTCCTGGGGACCCTGGGGTGAGGTTTCCAGGATCTTGCATGGTCTCCATGTTCCTGCTTGTCTACATCTTCACCCAAAGCATCCACTCTGGGTTCCGTCACAGACGGCTCTACCGACTCACAAGGAAGGGTCAGCCTGTGTGTCTGTAGGCTCCTGCCACTGTGCACAAGAAGACCCTGAGCTGGGAGGGTTAGCAGTCGTCACATGGAGAGGGCTTCCAGGCTGTCTTCATAGCAGGAGCCACATTCCAGTCACTGAGGAGGGCTGTGAGGCTGCAGGGCTGAAGAGAAGAAGGCTGGAGAGAACCCCGTATCTCTCATAGCTGAGACCTCAGGAATGTTTTGTTTGTTTGCTTGTGTTGTTTCGTTTGATTGGTTGGCTTTTTGTTTTTTCTTTATTTTCAGTTACACGAACTATCTCTCCCTCCCTGCTCCATGTGTGTGTGTGCCACACACACACACACACACAAGGAACATATATGGAGATCAGAGGACAATTTGTAGATGTTAATGTTCTCCTTCCACTGTGTGAGCCTCAGGGGTCAAACTTAAGTTGTTAAGTTTGTTCAGTGGCCAGCTGAGCCAAAAAAACAAAAAACCAAAAAAAAAAAAAAAAAAAAAAAAAACAAACTTGTTTTTTATTTTATTTTATTTTTGAGAATGGGATCTCAGGTAGCCCACCCAGACTGGCCTCAAATTTACTATGTAGCCAAGGATGAACTTGAATTTCTGATTTTCCTGCCCCCAACTCCCCACTTCTGGGATTTCAGTCATTTGCCACCAGCTCCAGTTTAAATGGATCTCTGACTTACATTCATGGGAACCAGGTACTCTCCCAATGTGCTATCGTCCTAGTCTCTATCCACTTATATCCTAGTCTCTATCGACTTGTGTGTATAAGTGTGCCTGCATGAGTTTGTGTGTGCCATGTGCAAGGAGCTGCTTGCCCAGGCCAGAGAGCTTTGACTACCTGGAGCTATAGGCAGTTTCAAGTCACTTGATGTGAGTGCTGGGAACTAAACCCTGGTCCTTGGCAAGAGAACCAGTGTGTGTAACTGCTGAGCTATCTCTCCAGCCTTAGCTCTTTCTGAGGCAGGGTCTCCCTGTATAGCCCAGCCCTTCCTCGTGCTAACAAGCGCTCTTCCACTGAACTACATCTCCAGTTCAGAAGTCAGTTTTTCTCCCTGGGATAAACCCGCCCATGACCCCATTCTTTTCAAGGTGCTTGAACCTTGAATATATTCACTGTGTTCATACCTGGTGGCAGCCTGGGATTTCTGGGGTGTCGAAAAGGGCCAGAAGGATTAGACAGAGACAGGGATAGGTAAAGAGGGAATTAGTCTTAGTAAGGCATGAAAGGACATGGGGCATCAACTGAGGCAGAGGCTCGCTGGAGGTTGAGGGGGAGGGCCTAGCTCAGGACTTCAGAACACTAGCAGGCGTAGGGTCTGGGACAAAGTCCTGAGCCATTACAGGGCTTGGTAAAAAAGAACAATAATAATTAATTTTTCTTTTCAAGCCGGGGCTGGGACTTGCTCAGGCCTGAATTGGAGACACTTCTCTGGAGTTCCATGGCCTCTCCATGGCCAACCTGAGTCTGCTCCTCAACCAGAGGCCCCATTTGAAAGGTTTGTGGATTCCAGGTAAGTGGGACTCAGGAAGCCTGATTGGGCAGCCTGAGTCCAGAGGGGAAAAGGAAACAAGGTTCAGTCGCCCCTGCAGTAAGTCTTTGTGCTGTGCTCTGGGACAGACAAGTCATACCCTTAAAGCCCCATGTCTGTGGACCTGGTGTCAGGACAGCAAAACACCTGTGTGACCATGACATCAGCTAGAGGAAGTCTAATACCTCCAGATGTCTTTGGGGTGTGTGCTGACTGAAATGAAGCCTCCTGGGTCTCCATCCTCCTTGCTTTCCTGAAGGTGAGAAAGCCAGACCCTGCTGCAAGGGGGGTGGGGGGGAGTGCTGCCAGCCAGCTGCTATGGGAGCCTTCAGTGACTCAGCTGGGTAGGGGAGTGTTTATGAGCAGCCGAAATGGCTGTAAAAATGGCACCTTGCTTCACTTACGGCCTGGCCACCCTATCCTATACTGGCCCCTTGACTCAAAAACTTTCCAGAGGGACCTGTAACTGGAGAAATGTCTGGGGTTTGAAACCTGGGAGGAGTCTCAGCCTGAGGTCAGGGTTCAGCCACGGGTTGTAAATCAGACTAGGATACAGGCTTAGCCTAGGGTCAGGTTCATTGTGGGGGCAGAGCAGTTTGGGACTAGAGCTGTTCTTAGCTTGCAAATGACTTTGGGGCTAAATTGGGGATGAAGTACTGGGGACGGGGGAAGCTGGTGTGGGCTAGTGGTTCCACTGAGCCTCCAGGCAGGTGACAAGGGACTTTCTGAGAGAGTGGGGCCAGACTACAGAGCTGAAAGAACTGTTCAAGTCGGATGAACAAACTGGTCCCGGGGTCTATGTACCTTCATTAGAGCCCTACTCAGAGTGACAGCAGCAGAGATGGCTACCACACCAGCAGAGGTGGAGCCAGAGTCCAACCACTGCTCAGGCTTTGAGCTCCAATAACCATATAACCTTATCCTGCTAAACCCAGGCTGGAGATCAAAGAGGAAAACACAGACCCATTGACCCTACAGTCTAGGTTCTGCCAGTCAAAGGGTAAGACTGGCTCTTCCCGACCCCAATGTGCTACTAGTTAATGTGTGATTCCCAACCCTCTCCCCATGGTGGTAATTTAACCAGAGGCCTGGGGGTGAGTTAGGTGAGCACAGTGTGGAAAGTCTACTAGGGAACTCCAGAGTGAGGTACAAGAATCACGGCTAGAAATGTCCCTAAGGGACCCAGAGACCCCATGCCACTCTAGTAATTAATTGCACAGCCCACCCTAAGTCACCCAAGGACACATCTTTTCTTTCTTTTGTTTTGTTTTTGCTTTTTAAAAGAATATCTTATTAAGTTGCTCCGGTGTGTTAACTTGCTCTAGAGATTAAGAACTCACAGATCTGCTTCTGCAAAAGGTGTGTGCCACATGCCACAAATGCCCAGGCCAAGTGCAAAAGACCTTACTTTGTTTTCAGGAGCTTTCTATTGTCAGAACTAGGAACTCGGCCCTATCCGCTCTTAAAATTCTCTCCGTCTTGATTCTGCCACGTGTGTTCTTTTCTCGTCACCAGGGGAAAGGACGGTGGTAGCCATCACATGAAATTTGGGTTGCTTAGAAATACATATCACAGAGTCTGTCAGAGTTTAGCACTGTGAACCTTCCATACTCTGACACATTGGAGGTTGGGGGGCAGATGTCTTCCTTTCTCAAACAGCACGCAGACTGTATTAGACAGACCGGAACTTACATCAGGCAATACCGAGGGAAGATGTAGGGACACAAGTAAAAAGGAGTGTCCTCCTTACCAAAGTGTGAGCCTGACAAGGAAACACCAAAAAATCAGACAAAGGAATGAATATGAGCAGGCCAAAAGTCTAGCCGACTGGACCTGCTTCGGACAGTATTTCTGAAGGAAGCAGCGGTCTTTGACTACTTAAGAGAAGTGGGCGCAGAAGAGGGGCATGGCAGAAGGAATGTTTGAGGAAGACAATGTGGACCTGAGGACCCACTGTCCCTGAGGTGACAATCCTTGTCACTGTGGAGTCTCAGGAACCCTTTGAGTCAGCTGGACATCTCCCCAATTTTGCAGATGAGAAGACTGAAACCAGGATACCCGGAGAGTCCTAGTGGGCTGGACACACAATTGGTAAGTAAGCAAGCAAGGATGCCATTTAACCTGGTGGTATTTTCAGGTCACCATGCTTAAAATGGCTTCCTTCAACAGGCCTTCCGTTAGCCTTCTGTTCCAAGCACTCCTGACTTTCTCGGTTGCCTGATGCTGTCCACATGGTACTCAAGCTTGGAAGTCCAAAGTCTAGAACTCTGGTGTCCAGCATGGCGTACATAAACTCCATTCCCATTACTAGCGCCCATCTCTCCCACTTTCCCTAAGTCAAGGGTCTCAGGTCAGCAGCCAGCCTTTGGGGAATAACGCAATGGAGGGAGGTGAAGTACCAGAGTAGGTGTCCTAGCTGAGTCTTGTAGCCTCCCTCGAATCGCCCAAATTGGGGCTACCTTGAAGAACTGGAGATGCCTGGCAAGCGGATGAATGGGTCGAGATATCCTAAAATGCCCGGAATGAAAAAGGAACCCCTCTAAACAGGGAATCCAACGAAGATCCAGATCTAGACCTGGGGACTAGGGATGGGACAGAAGATGAAGGACCAGTCTAGGGCGGGGCAGGACTCCAGGGCGTTGGCTGCGTAGCCCCGCTCTAGCTGGAGGCGGAGCAGCTTCCCCAGGGTCCCCTCATAGCCAGAACAGGAACCCCACGGGTGCACGGACAGCGCCACGGCTAGAGGCGCGGGAAATGCTAGGCGGCCTCCCCAGTGGCTCCCCTGGTGTCGCCGCCCGCTCATCAGCCAGGGCCGGAAGATCGGGGGTGGTGGGTGGTCTGTGCTTTTCCAAAGGAAAGAATAAAGCAAAAGCGGGACAGCGTCCTAGACACGGTTCTCAGGTTCCGAAGTCAGAGTTCCTTAGGCTGCGTCCCCGTAACAACCCATCCTTCGGCTGAAAGACCCGCGGCAGGGTCTCTGGAGAGATGTCCCGGGGTGGGGGGCAGCGGGCTCGGCTCCGTCCTCCACACACCCGCCTGGGAGGCAGTGGCGGGGGCAGGGGCGGAGGAGGCCCGGGGAGGGCGCGGGGGAGGGAAGAGGCTCCGGGCCGCGGGGGGAGGGGAGCGGCAGACGCCGAGGCGAGGGACGCGCGCGGCGGGCGGCGGCTCGGAGCAGCGGCCGGGCGGGGGGCTCTGGAGGCCAGGCAGGCCAGGGGGGGATCCCGAGAGCTCCATGAAGTCCCCCCGGGGCTGCGGACGGGGCGCTGGCTTGGGGAGGCTGTCGGGGGGGCCCCGACATTCATGGCAAGGCGGGGGCCGCGGCGGCGAGCTCGGAGTAAGTCGGGGCTTGGGGGGTTGGGTAAGGGGGGTGGTCGGGCGCGCGGGGCCCGGGAGGCCGGAGTGGGGCAGGAGGGACTCGGGGCCCGGTCAGGGCGGGCCCGGCTGCTCCGTCTCCGTGTCAGTCTGCGGCGCCTCCTCGGAGCCCTGTGGAGTCGCCAGCCCCGCTGCCGCTCAGTTCGGTGGCTTTTTTGGAAACTTGCAAATGTTTTCGTAGAGGAGGGGAGGGGGGAGCGAGGGAGTGACCGAAACCGAGCTTGGGGCCGCTGGAATAGCAGAGGCCAAGGCCGGGGAGCGCGGGGAGGGTGGGGGTTGGACGGTAGCTAAGGACCGACTGACAAGCAGACGTGCAGCCTCAGCGTCCGGGCAGCAGAAGCGCCCGTGCGGCTCGGGCGCACGCGGCGCGGGTTCGGAGGATGGGAAAGGGAGGTGCAGGGGGTGGCGGCCACCAAGGGCATGAGGGTCCAGACTGAGCCGGGGAGCTGGGCCACGATGCTGCAGGAGAGCCCGGAGCTGGCGGCAGGAACGCCGAAGGGCTCAGTGTCGTTGCAAAAGTCAGGATGGCATCCCTTAGTTGCACGCCCCGCGCAACTCAAAAACGCGCCCCCTGCCCCGCCCCGACTCCCCTCTTGCCCACTGCCGCGGAGCTAAAAATAACAGCCCGGTCGCCCCCCGCAGACCGCGACCCGGACCCCTCCCCCGCCCCTCCCCCACTGGGCGTGGAGCGAAGCCACGGCTCCCAGTTCCCCCAAAGAGTGGGGGAAAAAAAAAGACAGAGAGAAAGAAAGAAAGAAAAGGCGGCGCGGGAGGGGAGCGGGGGGCGGGCCGGGGGCGGGGGGCCCAGCCATATGGATGTGATTTCTCCGCTCCGAGGCAGACAGGCCGCTCAGCAGCGCTCGGCGCCCGCCCGCCGCCCGCCCGGCCTCAGGCTGCCTCCCTCCCTCCGCCCTCCCTCTCTCCATCGCGCCGGTTCGTTCTCTCGCTCGCCCTCGGCGAATGGGCCCCGCGTCGGGCTCCCGGGCCTCGGGCCGCCCGGACGCCGGGGTCCCCTAGGCCGGGGCGTGGGCGGGGCGGCCCGGCCTGACGCAGCTCTGCACCCTCCAACCATCACCAGGGCCGGCGGCGGCTGCCCCGAGGGACGCGGCCCTAGGCGGTGGCGATGGGGGCCGCCCGGATCGCACCCAGCCTGGCGCTCCTACTCTGCTGCCCAGTGCTCAGCTCCGCATATGCGCTGGTAAGTCTCTCTCGGTCCACACTCCACAGGAATCCTAGAGTTGCTTTGGGGTTCCTGGGACAAGTGTAGGCGCACATTCTTGGGTTCTCCTAATAGCCTGAACTTTGGGATGGGACCTCCGCCTCCCCCTCCATGAACCAGGAACCCTGGTGCCTGCTCTCTTCGGGATGTCTTACCTTAGGTTCCAGATGCCTGATGTTTCCCCACTTCTGAAGACTTGGCTTGGGGGTCCTGGGTCTGGAAACCTGTGGTTGGAGTTTCCCTACATCATGCTTCTGTGAGCATATGCTCTGGTCGTATGTATCTTTTTCAGTGGTAACAGTGCGATTCAGCAGGCTCTGGGTATGGAGTCTCACAGACTGCACTGTGGGGGGGGGGGCTCCGTTTTTGCTAGTTTTGTTTGCACCCGATGTTCAAAGCTGTGTGCAAGAAATCAGAAATCACTTAGCCTTCTTAGATTTTAGGGTAAGATTTAGAGCCCTCTCTAAATCTTATGTCTGCACGAATGGGACAGCTTTACCCAAAGTAGAAGTCAGTTTGCCCAGGGAGGTGGGTGTGGTACGGAGGTCCCCTGAAAGACACTGATCTCATGGTACACCTTTCGGAAGATAAGTGCTGTGGGACATTCTTAACGGGTGTATTGATCTTTGGGGGGGGGTGTCTGTGCGTGGTCTGAGAGTGGATACCAAGAGACAGAATAGTAGAGGGGGCTAGACAGACAAAGAAAGGGGTTAGGATGAGAGTTCTGGACCCCAGCAAGAAAAGCCTCAGAACAACAGACAATCTCTTCCTCAGGGGAGATTTTCTGTCCTCTCATTCCCTTAGTGGTCCTATTCCAAGTGTCCAACCTATTCCTGAATCAGCATTTGTGCCTGACTTTAAGGTCTTGTTGCCCCCTGTACCCCAACCCTAGAAAGACAGCGAATAGCTTCCTTCACTGGACACAGGAGCTCTGGGGCTCCTCCAGCTCAGCCCGCAGCTTGTGTGACCTTGGACTGACTGTCTTTCTCCACGCCTCAGTTGCCCATCTGTGAACAGAGAGCTGGAGGGAAATATTTGCCTGACACCCTTGCTGTTTGGTGTCCTTATCCCTCCTGTGCCCATACGTACCTTCAACTCTAGTCTAGCAAAGGACAACCGGAGCCAGAGACGGCCTCGTAAGGGAATTTGTCCACGGGGAAACAAGTTCTGAGGGCCTGAGCTTGCTGTTCAGGAGGTGCTCCCGACACGGGGAGGAGAACTATTTTCAGAACTTCCCTCGGTGACTTACTTCCCTGTGTGCACACACACGTGCATTGCTAGACTGGCTGATAGGTACGGTATCCTGAGTGTGTGCCTGAATGTTCATCGGTATAAGGCTTTATGGGCATCTGAGTGGATCCGTAGAATTGTGTGTACTCAAGTTGACGTGTGCTTGAAGCTGTGGGTCCACACATGACTGAGGGAAGCACAGCTGTATATGCGCGCGCGCGCGAGTGTGTGTGTGTGTGTGTGTGTGTGTGTGTGTGTGCGTGCACTCGTGTGCACCCTGTGTACGTACGCATGGGTCTATTGTTTGCTCATTTGTATTCTACAAATGCCTCTGTCAGTCCGTTGTTCTAAGCACTTTATGAAGATCAGCTAATTAAGTCTTACCCACAACCCGCTAAGAAAGGTACATTCTCTATTTTTTTTTTTTTTTTTTTATCTCTTCCAAATTCACAATCACTTTGGCCATTGTCTCTTGTGCTAACCAAGTGCCAAGCCCTGCACCTTAACTGTGGTGGAATGAAGCCCCTAGGACTCCATGGTTCTCTGTAGGGAAGTTGACGTAAATGTAGAGAACTTCCTGGTTTAGAAGGGCCCTAAGCCGAAGGCAGAAAAACAGATGTCAGTGTGGCTCTAACAAGGACCACAGCATTACACTGGACCATCTCCTGCTTCAGGTCTAAGGGGTTTATAGTCCAAGGGACAGGGACGGGGATATAGTCCAAGGGACAGGGATTTGGCTGACTCACTCACCCACCAACCTGTGGGATCCCTGGGCTCAGCTGGAGTCAGCGAACAACTGGCAACCTGCTTAATCTGTTTCTTAAGCTCAGGGGCTCCTGCCCTGCCCAGATCTGTTCAGGTATGGACAAAGACCACCATCTCAGCTGTTGTCAAACTTACAGGCGACATGCTCAGCCAGACCCAAGTCCAGGCTCATTTCTCCCATGACCGAGGTTGGGGGACCAAAGAGCATCCTATTTGGGGAAATGCTAACCACATCTGGACTCACCTGGTCTATCTGTCCTCACAAAGAATAGCCTGGAGAGAGCACAGAAGGAGTGAAGTTTAGGGACTAGAAGGATGACTCAGTGGTTTAGAGCACTGACTACTCTTTCAGAGGTCCTGAGTTCAATTCCCAGCAACCACATGGTGGCTCACCACCATTTCTAACGGCATCTGAAGCCCCCCCTCTTCTGGTGTGTCTGAAGACAGTGACAGTGTACTCATATACATAAAATAATAAATCTTTTTAACAAATGGAGTGAAGTTTAGAGGAGGGGATAGGCCCTTGGCTTATGAGCAGGCAAAAGGGTGGGTAGTCTTGTCCTCTGAGATTCTGTACCCTAAGGATGCCCTAGAGAACCCTCAGCTCACATAAATGTGAAGAAGCTGTAGCCACAGAAGCAGGGAGACGGGCTTGGGTGTGCGCTGGGTCCCTTGAATAGGGCTCCCCAGAGAAAGCATGGTCTCTTAGGCTGGTTGTGCAGACAACATTTCCTGCATTAAAAAAAATTGTTATTTGTGTGTGTGTGTGTGTGCCTTCGTGTGTTTGTGAGAGTGAGTTCTTTCCTTCTACCATGTAGGTTTCTGGTATCAAATTCAAATGGTAAGTACTTTACCTGAGAAGCCATCTTGCCCGCCCAAAGATATGTGATTTTAAAATAAGAAAGAACTATGTACCAGGCAGTGGGTTTTCCATAGGGTCTTGAGCCAGAACCTTTTGGTATATGTTTTCTCGGTTTACCCCATCTCCTGGCCACTTTTTATGGGGAAATGACCTTGAGGTTCACAGTGTAAGACTGGCAGAGGTGAGATCTGAACCACTTGAACCTAGGACTTCAGATTTCTACAGGGGACTCTTCTAGGTGAGGCGAGAGCACAGTCTGGCCAGGAGGTCCCTATGTGCCACTTTGAGTTTTTCCTATTGACAGAATGAAACCTTTGTCACTTTACCTTTTTGCCTGTTTCATGGCTAATACATGAGCACATTTGTAATTGTTTTTGTATTATTTTAATCTCTGAGCATGTGTGTGTGTGTGTGCGTATGTATGAGTATATGTGTGTGTTGTGGGGATGGGGCGCTTTGAAGGTCTGAGGATAGCCCAGGTGTTGTCCTTACCTTCCACCTTACTTAAGACAGAGTCACCAGATTAGCTGGCTCTCAGGCTTCGGAGGATTCTCTGGTTCCTCTTTATGTGGGTTTGGGAATCTGAATGCTACTAATCATCATGAGTAGAAAGAACCATCCCCTCTGAACCATCTCCCCAGCTTGAGAGTTCAAATGATACAGATTAATCAGAAAGCATCTTTGGGCACTGTCAAATGCCCATCCCTTTGTAGAGAAAGACACTGACAGTTTGGGGAGGGTCCTCTATTTCTCTGAGCTTCAGGTGGCACCTCTCTGTCTACGTAGCAAAGAGGATGTCCTGTCTCCTCATTGTCTTTGTTTTTAAATAGTTACACTGGGCTTTTCCATGGGGTTGTATGACACATTCGTGCATTGTTCTTATCTAAAGTTGTACCTTCATGTTTGTGAATACACATCTGTTAAAACATATATTATGCCTTTTAAGTGTTTGTATATTCTTGTGGGTCTTTGTGTATGTTTTGTGCGTGCTTGCAATGTTCGAGGAGGCCAGACGACCATCGACCGTACCAGGTCCCTTGGCTCTAGGGTTACAGGCTGTTTTAAGCTACCTGAAGTGGATGCTGAGAACAGAACTTGGAACTGTTTACAAGAACAGTATGTGCTCTTAACCACAGAGCCATCTCTCCGGCCTTCAGATCCTTTTTGCTTGTTTGTTTGTTTGTTTGTGTTGTTAGTTACTTTGTACTTTATTCTATGTTTTCTGTTCTGCCTGCATGTCTGTGCATTGTATACATGCAGCATCTGAGGAGGCCAGAAGAGGGCGTCAGATCCCCTGGAACTGGAATTGCAGGCAGTTAATGAGCCACCATATGGGTGCAGGGAATTGAATCTGGGTCCTCTGGAAGAACAGCTAGTGCTTTTAAACAGAGAGCCACCTCTCTGAGGTCCTTTTAATCCGGTATAGTATTCCAAAGTAAGAATTTCATTAAACATCATTGAGCAATGCACATTCGGATCCTCTCTCAATAGTTTCCTCGTATTCTCTCTGTCTCTCTGTCTCTGTCTCTCTCTCTCTCTCTCTGTGTGTGTGTGTGTGTGTGTGTGTGTGTGTGTACACGCAGAAGTGTGTGTATGTGAGAGAAGTCCCAGATGGTGGTGGAGAAGCTCCTTGAAACGCCCTCTTGGTTTACCATGTGACCGTTTCCTGGTAGGATATTTCTAGAATTTGTCTTTGCTGGGTCTGAGAACATGCACATTTTTATTTTAATAGGCATAGCCAAATTGCCCTCTAAAAGCTGTGCTGGTTTATACTCACCAGGACTGACCACAGGGCCCGCTCCCTGCTGGGCTGCTTCGCAGGATGTGATGAGGACCCTTTTGTCTCATCTTAGCATTTTGATAGGTGAAAAAAACCAGTGTCTCTGGTCATTTTAATTTATCCTCTGCCAATGATTTTCAGACTTGATACTTGTTTATTATCCATCTGCTCAGAGAGCTTGCTCAGAGCCATTACCCGTCTTTCTGTGGGTTATTTATCTTGTGTGTATTGATCTGCCGAAGCTTTTTATATCACCTGCCCTTAAACACATTCTCTTCCCCTACCACCCCTCAACTCCCAGAACTGCGTGAGCACAGAGCAGTGGAGGGGGCATGGGCCCTCCTGGGAACTTGGGTTTTCTTCGGAATGTTTTAATGAGGCGTCAAGCAACCTCCCCCAGATTCCTGTTGTGGGCCTTCTGGGGACACTCCCAGGTCCGGCTACCACATCAGGGAGGCAGCTATTTCAGAAAGCCCCAGGAAAAATAAAAGGTATGGTGGCATTTTTGCAGAACCTTGAAAATGTCTTTAAGGAGACTTTAAGGAGACTAGGAGAAGGCAGTTTGCTCAGGTTGGGAGACATTGGAGACCTCCCAAGCTCCCTACGACCCCAGCTCCAGCCCAGCCTCGTGCCCATGCGGAGCGCTATGAGCTGCCGTCTGCTGACTAGGCTCATGTTAGGTTAGCCATCTCATCCTTCTGAGCCTTGGTCCTCCTGTCTAGCTCAGGTAGAGGCTGCCTGTGAAGATCCACCCTGTCCTAGCAGCCAACTCTGCCATCCCAGGCTGCATCCCACTGCCTGCCCCAAAGGCGGCCACGCTGGCTGGCTGGCTGGCTGGGATGAGAGGCGTCATAGTGCCTCCCCCCCAACCCCTCCCAGCCCCAAACACAGGCAGCCTGTTCAGGAAGGCCTGGCAAGGGGGAGGAAAAGTCAGCACTTGTCAGTGGTGGCGGGGCAGGATGAGGAGCCCGTCTCAGCCTGCTGTGGCCAGCCAGATGGACAGAGGGCAGCAAGGGACAGGAGAACAGTCCCCAGCCTGCTGGCATGGATCATCGAGAGGTGCCAGCATGGGTCCTCTTAGTAGAACCCGGAGAAAGGATGCAGGAAGGCCAGAAGGTCACCAGAGGATCTCCTGAGAGCTAAATATTTCTGTTTTACTTTGCCGGAGGCATTCACGTCTTTGCTTAACACCAAGGCCCAGTTGTCCTGTGCCCAGCTAGAGGGGTCAGCCTCATTTCCACACCAGGGCTGCTGTTGCCTCTATGGTCACTTCACTAATCAACCCCCCTTGTGGATGCTTGCCTGGTGCAGCAACAGTTACAGTCCAGGGTGCTGGCGATGTGATGGTAGCTGCCTGTTTCCTTTGCTCCAAGACCGTTGCTGTGGTGTACAGTGCCCCTTCGCTCTGTGCCTGGCCCTCTCCTTCCAGCTATACTCTAGGCCCCTGTCTCCCTTTTGGAAAATGGGTGTGTCGTTGAAGTGAGGTTGACAAGAGTGTCAGCAGACACAGAGGGTCTGGTGGGACAGAGCATACCGGGGTGAACACCAAATATGTCTGGTGGCAGGAAAAGAAGTGAAGCACACTGTCCCTTACAGGACCAGGCTGACCCCGGCAAGGGGGTGGCTGATGTGACCCAAGAGGACATCCTGCTAAGAAAATATTATGCCATGGAAGCCCCTTGCATAGAGTTGCAAGTATCAGGCCTGAAAAAGAAACCCCTCTATTTCCTCCAGTTTTGTCCGAAGGGGCAGAATCTTGACATGTCTGAGATCACAGACGTAGACGTGTGGAATCTGGCAGAGAGGAGAGGAAGTTAGGAGGAGTGGCCATCATTTGGGTGATGGTAAGGACCGGACCGCACTGTCTTTACCATCATTTGTCACCAGCCTTGACACACCAGCACACCGCCCTCATCCTGCTTTACGAGTCTTACTGGGGGTCTCTTGGGAGCTAAGCTAAATTAGAGCATCTTAACCAGGCATGAAATGTCCGTCTGTAATCTCAGCATGCAAGAGGCTGGAAGTGCTCAGGTCATGAGCTAGGACCCCCCCCCCCCAGGCTTCTGAACTGAGGGACGATCTCTTTGACAGCACACCCTCCACAACTGGATCAGGAACATTGTTTGTAAGTAACGTGCTGACTTCAGTCCCTGTAGATTATCTGGAGCCTCATGAGCCCGTCTTGGTGTTGCAGGCCACCCTCCTGGTGCAGAGCTAAAGTAAGTTCACACACTCTAGATGTGCTTGTGTCTGTACAAGGAGACTCCATGCTGAGCTGCTGGAGGGAACACTAGGGTAGGTGAATCAGGGAGACTGTCAGCCTCATCCATAAAGTGGAAGACAGTATTCAGGACAGCTGGTGCCAGGGCAGGTACCATACTCTCATGGTGAGTATGACTAAGTGACGTCCCTAGCTCCTCAGTCTTGTCCCTGAGACCCAAGACATACAGATTCTGGACCTAGGAAGATGACAACCTGAGCTCTTCATGCTCTGGAGCTTTGCCAAGAAGACAGTTCTCTTATAGAAGGAGATGACTGCGTTAGGGAGGGGAAAGGGGGCAGCAGACGGTTATGATGTCTGTCTGGTCAGAGTTGTCAGCAGTCCCCCCCCCCCCCGTATCCCTCTAAAGCCAGGATAGAGGACTTGTAACCTTGGGGAGTCTGGCAGTGACCTTGAATGGTGGTGTGAGTTCAGGGGGCTATCCAGGCATACCTCACCCAGCACTGCTCCCTTTCCTGACCCTCCGTTCTCTCTAGGGTCCCACAACCCATCAGCCCCTTGCTGTGGACCCCTGGAGACAAGGCTGGGAGTGGGGTGAGAGTGGTGAGCTCGTCCTGTGGCTCACAGGAGCTGTAGCAGCGGCCGCTTCCCTCTGCCTGCCCTGCCCTGGCTTTTGATGCAGCAGTTTATTGAAATCCACGACGGCCTCACTGGCCTCGCTGCCACTCCGATTTTACAGGACATGTAAAGCACTGAGCTTAAACAACTTTGCCAGAGACACCAGTCCGTGGTGACGGTGGGATCTGGCACCAGTGTCTGAAAGAAAGTAAGGGTGTTCGAGCATTCCAGATGAGAGCTGTGTTCTGAGGATGGAGAGGGAAGAAGTCCTGGGTAGATGGCTGCCTTTTCCCTTTGGAGAAGTGCTCCCTCACTCTGAGCCACATCCTTCTAGCATGACATGTCTTGAGTGGGGTGACAAAGAAGCAGATCTTAACGCCCAGGAAGGTCAGAGGCAAGGCCATTGCTCTTGGGAATGAGTGAAGGCTTATGGAGGAAGAAGGTTCTAGAAGTGTATGGTCTTCCCTGTTTAGGAGATGAGACGCTAGAAAAGGAGACAGGTGGAAGTTAATTCAGCAGCCATCCCACCCCAGGCCTCTGAGTGGATACCTTAGTCAGTCTCTGGGAAGTCTCTGGGTGTTTATCTGGAAAGTTTTCAATCTGTGACTGCTTACCTCTAATCTAAGCCACCAGTTTAAACTCCCCGGTCACATCAGTGGCTAGCCTGGCCATTAAGGAAGTGAACGCTTCAGCAAGTCTTCAGAGACGGGAGCTTCAGCCAGTCACCTAAGCCCACTCCATAAACTGGGACAAAACTGGTGAATTACTTATCTGGGGAGGGGTGGCGTTGGGCAGAAGGAAGGGGTCATGGAAGAATGGATATGGCAGGGAACTGACAGGACAGTAGTATGAGTGGTAGTTATGGGGCAAGTGGTAATAGTGATGGTGCTGGCCTTGTTGGTGACGAAGCAGGCGGACGTGGTAGAAGCCATCCTGGGAATGCTGTGATGGTGCTCGTAGTAATAATGGTGATGGTAATGGTGTTGGCCCAATTACAACAGTGATGATGGTGGTAGTGGTGGCTATGTTGATGGTCAGAGCAGTGTTCATGGTGGGAAAATGGCGGTAACCTTGGGAGTGGTGATGGTTATGTCGGTGCTGATTGGGAGGGAGTAGTAACTGATGGAGACAGTAACCTCGAGGACTGAATGACTGGTAGGGAGTAGACGCTGTAATGGGAGTGAGGTGTGTAAGCATCAGACCCTTGAGTAGCTGGATCTCCAGCGTCAGGCATTAGGAGAGCTTCAGGGTGACTTTGGAGGTCTCTGGATCTTACAAGCCCCCTTTTCCTCTCTGATCCTTAACTCTGCCCCAGCCAGCTCTGTCACAGGTGTGGTTGGAACAGTGGGAGGTTAGAGCTGTGGAACCTGCAGCACAGGGGAATCCACTTCAGTCTTCCTGAGACCCCTAGGCATTAAGGCCAACTGAGTCCTGAGGGTCCTTTTCAGATCCAGGCTGCGGAAGCAGCAGACACAGACACTCCCAGAAGCCCTCACAAAGTCCTTTGCCCACAAACATGTACACATGCATTTTCACAAACACTTCAGGCTCCAGGCAGTTCCTTCGGGAGGACTTAACAGAAACGGGGCACACAGAAGTTCACACGCTGGCCAGGCAGCGTGTGCGCAGCCAGTCACACGCACGCGCAAAGACCCTAGCGCGCCTCCGCTAAGTAAAACCAGCAAAACTCTGCGGAGCCAATTGGAGACTCCTTGGCCTGAAAGCCGGAGCAGCTGCCGCCAAGAGACGCGGTCAATTAACTTCTCCCTGCTGCCGGGCTCCCTGACCCGGGCCGCCCGCCCCCTCCCGCCGGCCCGCCCCTACTCTGACCCGCCTCCCTCCTTCCAGGCCTCCAAGTTCTCTTGCCTTTCGTAGCTCCACCCTTACTAAGGGGCCCGCCTACACGGCCAGGCGTGGGCTTGCAGAGCTGCCTGTTCAGGGAGATCAGGCCGTGTTCTTTGGAGTTTAAGGAAGAGGTAGGGCTTTCTAGGGGAGTCTCGGGAGTCATGAGGTCTGAGGTACATGGCTCTGACTGCCCTGGGCTGTCCCAGAGTATCACACCCCGAACTCCGGGGTCACACTTGGGGTGGGGAGAGAATTGCTCCCAGGCAAGATGCTGGTCCCAGCTTCCAAGAGACTGAGATCTTCTCCAGCAGCCACGGTCTCAGCAAGAGCCGCTCTCCCTGACCCTTGCACTATTCTCTTTTCCGGAGTTAAAGTGCTGGGTCCCCGTGGGTGTTCAGAGTGCAAAGAGGATGTTCCTGCAGAGAGGTCAGCAGGAGCAAAGGCCTGTGCTGGGTTCCACATGTCCCCCCCCCACCCCCGACCCCACAGCATCTGCTAGAAGGAGGAACTTCAGTGGGACGGAGGGGGTGCGGTCCAGCCCACTGCTCCCTCCGTTCTCCCTCTTTGAGGCCATCAGTAGGAAGGGTGAGGTTCTGACCCTTCACTGGGAAAAGCACTGACTGAATGTTGGGTCAGCATGGAAAATGGTGACTGTCGTGGTCCCCGGGGGCCTTAAGACTTGAAGGAATCCAGGCTGGATTTGTCTCCTCAGAGTTCAGCACTCCTTACCGAGCCCTGGGTCCTCAGCAGGCAGCCAGGATCCTGTGAGGCTCTATCCTGGGACATTCCAGCGGTCCCCTGTGTCCCAGCAGGGTGGACTAGATGTCAGTGAATACCAGGTTACTGGTGGACAGGCAGGACAGCCCCCCCCCCTTTTTTTCTCCTCCCTGCAAGGGGCAGGTCCTAGCCATTGAGTTACCATGGCTTCAGAACTTGAAAGGGAAGCTCAATAAGGCAGATAGATGCTCCCTATGGGGCAGTCTTTCCACCTTCTCTCCAAAGGGGAGAAATCCCTGGGGAGGCTGCATGAGTTTGGGACCAGCTGCCTCACCTGGAAGTGCTGCCTACAGTCTGACCTTTGGCTTGGCAGGTGGACGCGGATGATGTCTTTACCAAAGAGGAACAGATTTTCCTGCTGCACCGTGCCCAGGCGCAATGTGACAAGCTGCTCAAGGAAGTTCTGCACACAGCAGGTGGGGGTGAGGAAATGGGGTGAACCTGAGGTCAGCCGGAGAAAAGGGTGGGAGACTAGGAAGCAGGTGAGGGAGATGGAGGTATTAACCTAGAGTGGGCTCAATAAAGGGAGACCCAGACAGTAAGGGCCTAAAAGAGATGGATCGGCAAGGGTTACCTTTCTGGACTCAGCAAAGTGTCCACCGGAGCCCTCAGACCCAGGCATGGCCGGGGAGGGGGGACATCCCCAGGGAGGGGAGGAGAACCTTTGGGAAATTTGCTAAAAGATATATGGGTCTCCCTTTGCAGATAGAGAAGGCAGACAAAGCATGGGGTACCAATGGACTTAGTAAGGCAAACCAGGAACTTCGAAGAGGGTGCCGGTCCCTAACAGGGTGGGCTGGGTCAACTTCCTTAGAAGATAGCCAAGCCATGCCCAGAAGGATGAGGTCTCTGAAGTACAGAGCTCTTGCATAGAATGAGAGTCCCTAGAACTAGGTGGGGTCGGTGGATTGGGGATGGGCGGGTGACATTCAGTCTATAGTCTATACAATGTTTAACCTACAAAGGGAGGGGTCCCCCCCCACACATCATCATCTCTAAGGGGGATTTGTCATGGGGAAGGAAGGCATCTCCCATCCAATCTTACAGTTCTGATTCCCCATCTCAGGGGTCTCCTCTCTGCCCCCTTTCTTGAGTCTGTTTCCAGGAAGCAGGTGTGGACTACGTTAGCATTCATCCAGGCTTCTGAGGTCTGGCTGATGTCATTAGCAGAGGATGCCAGACACTGGCTTACTGTCCCTCCAGTAAGCTGGAGCTTTCTTTCTCCCTGGAGCTGGCTCTCAGGTTCTTGGGGACCAGCAGTAGTGAATACCCAGGACACAAGCAAATGGTGACAGATTCTCTAAGAAACCTGTGGACTTTGTTCACATTTGTAAAGACTCCCTCTGCACACCCGGCTCCACCTAGCCTGGCCCCACCTGTGGCTCCCAGTCGCACTAGGGTAGTGACAGAAGAATACCTCAAGAGATCCTAAACGGGGCCCTCTTCCTAGTTGTGGGGCCCATGATTTGGGTGCATCTCTGGCTCCTTCTCATCTATCACGGAACTCATCCCTGAGGGTAGAGGCAGGACTGTTGTCTCTGTCACCACAGTCCAGGTTACCTGGACTTAGCTTCCCATGGACCCTAACGTAGGAGGGTACCCAAGGTAGCCTGGCTTGGGCTATAGCTGAAGTCACCCAAGTCAGATAGTGAGAAGGACTTTCTGGCTAAGGACAGAAGCCTCCAGTGTCTTTTTAAGGAAGAAAGGTCAGGCCCCAGCTCAGGGGGGGGGGGGGTCTCTTTAAGGGCTCTTGTAGAAGCTGTAAACCCCTGACCCAAGTGTCCTAGGCAGAGGATGGAGAAGTTGGGTTCTTGTGTCCACTCCTAACACAACGCACTTTACTGTGTCACCAGCTTTCTCACCTGCACAGCACCACAGCACGCTAGCCCGGCTGCTTTTCACCTTTCCGCCTCCATCCACCTCTCTCAATTTTTGCCGTGCGCCCTCTGGTGGGCTGTCCCCTCCTTCGTGGTTCTGCCTCCCGGCCTGCCAGCCTTCCCACTTTCTAGCTGACCCCCAACTCATGTGTCATTCACTCCCTTCGAAGCTCTATTTCCTGGTTGTGTCTTCACCTGGCAAACACATTGCAGTTCCCGAGTCACGTGCTTGCCCTTTCTGATCTTCCAGCAGCCTGAGTGTCGGCATCCTTGGTAGGGTCAACTCATTGTAAAACGGGGAGCCGGCGAGGGGGGATGGGCAGTAACCGGGGCTGTGCTTATAGCATAGCTGATGGGTAGAACCACCCTGATCTCTCCAGCCAACATAATGGAGTCAGACAAGGGGTGGACACCGGCATCTACGTCAGGGAAGCCCAGGAAAGAGAAGGCATCGGGAAAGTTCTACCCTGAGTCTAAAGAGAACAAGGACGTGCCCACTGGCAGCAGGCGCCAAGGTATGTCTGTCCGCCCTGCCTTCTACCCCTCCTTAGGCAGTCCTTTGGCCAGGCTCAGATCCACCTGTCTCCACTAATGTGAGTTCCTACGGAAAGTCAGACCACAGCTCCCTTCCCGGAAAAGCTAGCCGGGAGACAGCCCGAGAGGTGTCACGAGAGTGGGGGTTGGGAGGTCGGGTGAGTTGAGTGGCCTCAGCACACAAGGAGATGTGCAGAATAGGCTCACCAGCACTCCCCAGGAAAGGATCCAGAGCTACAGGAAACCCATGACCCACTGAGGTAAAGAGAGAAGACAGGGAACAAGATGCTCAACCAAACGTCTGGTATGTCAAAGGAAGTACACAGAGACACACAGTGGGAAGAGCCACAGACACAGCAAGAGAGAAGGGCATCCTCGGAGGGGTGGAGACAGTGGGACAAGGAGAGAAGAGGAGAGAGAGAAACAGGGCTGCCTCAGGGAGGTGAGGAGAGACAAACACAGAGCCCAAGCTGTGGCCACAAGGCCAGTTAGAGCCAGCAGGGTGGGCAGCAGATTCCAGATGGGCCACATCTGGGAGCCTGTGGTCACCCTGTGGCTCCCCAGGGACCAGAGGGAATTGTGGGCCTGGCCGGGTGGGGCTGGGAATATGTCGCCCAGGACAGAGAGCCTTTCACCGAGCTGGGCGGGTCCAGCCCTCGAGGCTGCCTTCCAGGGAGGTTAGAGAGTCCTGTGGTCAAAGCCCTGCAGTGGGGGTAGAGGGGGCTGTAAGCTGGGAAGGAATGTGGATGATCTAGAGGCTGGGGACCCTCTGAGGTTACTTAGCATGGCTGTCAGGGCTCCAAAGTGAGACGCATCACTGTCATTTGACACTCAACATTAGCACTTGGAGTTAGAGCACCTACTGAGTGGTGGATCTTCTGGGCAGGCTTGAATAGAAGTCTAGGCTGATACCCGTCACCTTCCCAAGAGGAAATGGGAAAGGCAGGGAGTGGGACACCTGCGTGAGGTTAACAGCGCTTTAGAAGTTCAGCTGGCACGAAGAACCAGACTTCCTTCTGTGGTCTCCAGGGAAGGGTCACATAGGGAGCCTTAGAACTGAAGGAAAATCTGAGAAAATGCTCTTGGTTAAACTGGGGGCAGGAACAGGTGGATTCCTGTGAGTTCAAGGCCAGCCTGGTCTGTCTACAGAGTGAAACAATGTCTTGGGTTTGGTTTTTTTTTTGTTTTTGTTTTTTTGTTTGTTTTTGTTTTTTTCAGACCAGATACCTGGAAAATGGGACTCGTGTTAGTACTTCCTTCACAGGGGCTGCAGTAAATTCTCTGAAGCCAGTGGTTTTGGGGAGCAAGGGGAAATAAGGGCTCAATATGGTCTTTCCAGAATACCCAAAACTGGAAGTTTCCAGTCCCAGGGCACACTGCCTCTAAGGGAATCAAACCACAAGTGTGTTCATGTCCCTGGGCCCTAACTATGGCTCTGACTTTCTCCTTCCTTATCCTCTCTACTCTGTGTTTTCTCTGGGCACAGGGCGTCCCTGTCTGCCAGAGTGGGACAACATCGTTTGCTGGCCGTTAGGGGCACCAGGTGAAGTGGTGGCAGTGCCTTGTCCCGATTACATTTATGACTTTAATCACAAAGGTGAGGTTAGCCAAATGGGTGGGGAACCAAGGGACACCATAAAATGGAGTTCAGAGCCTCAGTGGCTCCAGGCCTCCTTTTGCCTGCCCTGACTGTCTCATGGCCCTACAGGCCATGCCTACAGACGCTGTGACCGCAATGGCAGCTGGGAGGTGGTTCCAGGGCACAACCGGACGTGGGCCAACTACAGCGAGTGCCTCAAGTTCATGACCAATGAGACTCGGGAACGGGTGCGCACCTTCTCGCTCCTAAGCTTGACCCTTAGGCCCACACCTACCCAATTAGTAAACTTCAACCTAGCCGACTCTCCTAGCCTGTACTTCTCCGGCAACTTTAATTTGTTCTCCACTTTCCCTTGGTGCCCGCCCTGAGTTCCAGTTTTCTGTTTCTCGCCTGCGCAGGAGGTATTTGACCGCCTAGGCATGATCTACACCGTGGGATACTCCATGTCTCTTGCCTCCCTCACCGTGGCTGTGCTCATCCTAGCCTATTTTAGGTGGGCGGGGAGAGGGGTGGGGTGAGGGCAGGGCAAAGCCGAGGAGGGGTGGAGCATGGTCTAGGGTGGGACCGGAGGGGTCCAGGGTGCGAGCCTCCTTTTTCCCCCTTCACTGCATCCATTCCCCCCTTCGTAATGTCCCCAATTACGGCGCACAGCCCAGCTTCCTGCCCACCGCTGTGTCCCTGTGTCCTCACCCACGGTGATGTCGCACGCCCGCAGGCGGCTGCACTGCACTCGCAACTACATCCACATGCACATGTTCCTGTCGTTTATGCTGCGCGCCGCAAGCATCTTCGTGAAGGACGCTGTGCTCTACTCTGGCTTCACGCTGGATGAGGCCGAGCGCCTCACAGAGGAAGAGTTGCATATCATCACGAAGGTGCCACCTCCGCCCGCCGCTGCCGCCGTTGGCTACGTGAGTGCCCCTCTGCCACGCAGCCCGTCCGTCCCCCTCCCCCCCCCACCTCCTCCTGCTTCAGGCCAGCAAACCCACCTTACAGGGACCCTCATGCGGCTCAGCTCACACACATCCCCCACTTCTTCATACTCACCTTCCTGCCATAGAGCTAACGACTCCCAGTGCCCCCCTTCCCTCCACACTGGAGCACCCCAACCTCTCCTCCCCATTGCCTTGCCACCTGCTGCTAACACCCCACCCCCACACCAACCTGGTAGCCTAGAGTGAACCAGACCTTACCTGTAAAACACAGGTTCTACCTTTGGAACTAACTGTGGTTGGTCTCTTAGGCTGGCTGCCGAGTGGCTGTCACCTTCTTCCTCTACTTCCTGGCTACCAACTACTACTGGATTCTGGTGGAGGGGCTGTACTTGCACAGTCTCATTTTCATGGCCTTTTTCTCAGAGAAGAAGTACCTGTGGGGCTTCACCGTCTTTGGCTGGGGTACGGAGACCACTGTGGTGGGGAGGGTGCAAGCGGGCCTGAGGAAGGCCCTCTCACACAGCGTGCCTTGTCTCTCCATTTTGTAGCAGTCTGGGGGCCTGCCCATCCTGCTGTGACTTTGACCCCATTCCAGGTTAAGGGGCTCAGTTTGAGCATGGGCAGGGTTCACCGGTGCTGTTGGCTTGACCTGGCATTTCAGCTCACTTAGAGTGATAATTCCTGGGGATGAGATGAGGTTAAACTTGGGACCAGAGTTAGCCTGGAGTTAGGGGTGTAGTCTGGAGCCACCTTCTACCCAGAGGAACCCCGAGGGAGGGGCTCACATGTGTTACCGGGAGGTGAGGTCAAGAGCCACAGGCCCAGCAGCTCGGCCTCTCTGTAGTGGCTTCCCAGGATGCTGCGGTCCTACCATCCCCCCCCCCTTGGGCCCTTGGATCTAGTTACTGATAATTGTTCATCTCTGCCGGCAGCCCCAGAACTTGGCTGGGCCCTGGGGAAAGCTGCCAGACTGTGGAAGGGTAGGCCAGTGGCTCGAGGCTCCTGGGCTCAGCCTCTAGAAAGTCCTCGTCTCCACAGCCTCCTTGACCCTTGGCACATACCCTACCCCTGATCTCACTGTGGCAATCCCAGAGCTGGGCAGATCTGGGCCTGATTCCAGGAACTAACACAAGCTGCTGGGCTAGAAGGCATCTGGGTGGGCTGGAAACATGTGGATTAGGGAGTACACAGAACCTTATGATCTGGGAATGTCACACCCTTACCACAAACCCAGGTGACACCTTCTCCCTCAAAGGATCCACCAGGCTGGGAATAAAGCTGGGGGAAGGGAATTGGGCTCCCTTCACCCTGGAAGATAAACTTTATCTACTCTCACCCATGAAAGTTAGGACCTTTCAGTTCAGGCTTGGAGAGGGAGTTGCAGAACAGAAAAAATAAAAAAAATAAAAAAATGCTAGTCATCGGCTCTCTCCCCAAGGGTGCTCTAAGCCCAGAGCAGAATGAACCGGAATAAGCTGTCGATACCAAGTTGTTGTTTTTTTGGTTTTTTTTTTTTTTTTTTTTTGCATATGCCCAGCAGGTATGCACATGTGTTCACAGGAAGCAAGGAACCTAAATGGGGCAGAGAGCTGGTACCTCAGGCTGTTAGGTTGGCATTAAATAGCCATGTGCCTAGAGTGAGAGGGGAGGGCAGCAAGGTGAAAAAAGCCATGGGGTTTGGGGCAGAATACACACCCCTCACAGTGTCCCCTCTGCACGCAGGTCTGCCGGCTGTCTTCGTGGCTGTGTGGGTCGGTGTCAGAGCAACCTTGGCCAACACTGGGTAGGTCAAGTGGCAGTGTAGATGTGTGGGGGTGGGGGTGGGGGAGCAGGGACCTTGACACAGCTGGAAATGCTCTGGTTCCCTCTTCTGTGAATCATGGGGGTGGGGGGGGGATCCATGCACCAGCAGCTCCGGCCTCAAGAATTCTTGATCAGCCTTCAGCCAGGAACCGCCTGAGAGTCATAGGAGGTGGCTCCAAAACAGCCCATGAGTGCCTCAGGCCTGGACACAGCAACTCCCATCCTGTGTCCCTAACAGTCACATCAGTGCAGGACAACTCTGGGGCCCAGGTGGGCTGGCCGAGAAGGGAGCGGCCAGTGGCTAATGCTTCACCATCCCTTAGGTGCTGGGACCTGAGCTCCGGGCACAAGAAGTGGATCATCCAGGTGCCCATCCTGGCATCTGTTGTGGTGAGCAGGGGTTGGGGGTGGTGTGGTTATAGGCCTTGGTGACTAGCCCTTAACAAGACCATCTATGATGGCTTCCCTGGACCCCAAGCACCAGGAACGCAAAGAACTGAAGACCACACGACTCCTACTGCAATCTAGGGAAACTAAGGGCCCTCAGAGCCACCAGAGATGCAGTGACAGAGTAGGGCCTGTGACATGGCCATGGGCCCAAGAATTCTTGCGCCATGCTACTAGGATATACACTACAGCCAGTTCCAATACAGCCTCCCTCCCATAGCTCAACTTCATCCTCTTCATCAACATCATCCGGGTGCTTGCCACTAAGCTTCGGGAGACCAACGCGGGCCGGTGTGACACCAGGCAGCAGTACCGGTGAGTTCCGGCTCTTGGGATTTGAGGTGGAATTCAGGGTCATTGGTTGCTAGCACCATGTACCCAAGAGAAGGCAAGGTCCCATGGTTGAGCTTGTGAGAGGAGCCTCTTGGCTCTGTTACCTGGTATCATTGAGCAAAGGCCCCGGCTGTATTGGGGGAACCAAAGGGACAGGTGGGTAGAGTCTGGCTCCGTAAGACATCTGCTCAGGAGAGACCCAAGAGTTAGGTCACAGGAGAATGAGTGTGTGCCAGCAGGTGCAAAGGGCCCAAGGACAGAGCCACTGCACTTGTTGTCTACTGGAGGATACCTTCCAAGAAGCCCAAGTAACACTTTGCCTCCTGGCGGGAGCCATCCTTGGCTGAACTTGGTTGCCAAGCCACAGTAGCCAGAGCCTCCAGCTCTTCCATCACTTCTGGAGTTTGGGCCTGGGGTGGGGTGGGAGGATGAAGCGCTATGTTGTAGGGCAAGGAACATGGCCTAACCTGCATGCCCCGGTGGCCAGGAAGCTGCTCAGGTCCACGTTGGTGCTTGTGCCGCTCTTTGGTGTCCACTACACCGTCTTCATGGCCTTGCCGTACACCGAGGTCTCAGGGACATTGTGGCAGATCCAGATGCATTATGAGATGCTCTTCAACTCCTTCCAGGTGTGTGGCCTGCCTGGGGGGTCCTGGGGAATGGGGTGGGGATGAGATGTGGTCCTGATTGTGTGTGCCTCTCTCTACAGGGATTTTTCGTTGCCATCATATACTGTTTCTGCAATGGTGAGGTAAGCAAGGGCGAAGTGGTAGGAGCATACAGGGGTGAGGGGGTAGGAGCAGACAGGGGTGAGGGGGTAGGAGCAGGCAGGGGTGAGGGGGTAGGAGCAGGCAGGGGTGAGGGGGTAGGAGCAGGCAGGGGTGAGGGGGTAGGAGCAGGCAGGGGTGAGGGGGTAGGAGCAGGCAGGGGTGAGGGGGTAGGAGCAGGCAGGGGTGAGGGGGTAGGAGCAGGCAGGGGTTCCTCAAGCCCTGTCCCTCCATTCTGTCCCCTGCCCTCATTCTTTCTTTGCTCCTCAAGAACCTTCCTGACCACATTGCAAAGGTACAGAGAAGGCTTCAAAGAAGACGCAGGCACAGAATGTACTGGGATGTGGGGGCTCTTCCACAGGCGGCATTGCAAAATGTCCTTCCATCCCGGAGAGGAATAATTTTAGAACTTGGTCTGAGGGCTCAGCCATCTTTGGGCCATTTGAGCTTTTGGATTCTGGCTGTGCCCGTTTCTGTATTCTGGGGATTGGGCTCAGCTCAGCCTTGGGCTTTTTTAGTCATCTCCAATCATCGAATGCAAGGGTGGTGGCAGGGAAACATGGCACAGGGGTTCAGGACACACCTGACTGCCACCCTTCTATCTCCTCAAGGTGCAGGCAGAGATTAGGAAGTCTTGGAGCCGCTGGACACTGGCATTGGACTTCAAGCGCAAAGCACGAAGTGGGAGTAGCAGCTACAGCTATGGCCCAATGGTGTCTCACACAAGTGTGACCAATGTGGGTCCCCGTCCCGGACTCAGCCTTCCCCTCAGCCCCCGCCTGCTTCCTGCCACCACCAATGGCCACTCCCAGCTGCCTGGCCATGCCAAGCCAGGGGCTCCAGCCATCGAGACGGAAGCCACACCAGTGACTATGGCGGTTCCCAAGGACGACGGATTCCTTAATGGCTCCTGCTCAGGCCTGGATGAGGAGGCCTCTGGGTCTGTGAGGCCACCTCCATTGTTGCAGGAAGAATGGGAAACAGTCATGTGACTGGGCACCAAGGGGCTGGACTGCTGGCATGGGCAAACAGACAGATGGACCAAGAAGCCAGTGTTTGGCTGGTTGTCTATTCAGGACTGGACCAGAAAGATAAACAAAAGGAAAAAGAAAAAAAAAAAAAAAAAGAAGGGAGCTGTGTGTGGCTTCCTGTATTGCACTCAAAGAAGCCTGGGTCTAGGACCCATGAGAGAGTTTGGGGAGTACTCTGTACGTGGTTGGGAGAACGACCCAGGGTCCCATTATGCAGCAAGGGTCTGGTATTCAAGGATTCCTCACTGACCAACAAAAGGGGGACTCTGTTCTTAAGGCCCAGAAAAGGACTAGCTTAGTAGAGTACTTGGCCTAGCACACACAAAGCTCTAGGTTCTATTCCCAGCACCTCATAAACAAGGCCGGCATCTGTAATCTAAGTTCTCTGGAGATGGAGCCAGGAGGATCAGAAATTCAAGGACATCTTTGGCTACATGGATGAGTTGAGAGGTAGCCTGGGGTACACGAGACCATGTATTAAAAACAAAAAACAAAACAAAACATTGCCCAGACAGGGTCAAGTTTGCAGGAATCACAGCAGCCAGGGGGACCTATAAGGGAGCAGTCAACCTTCCCTCTTGTCATGAATACACCCTTAGAGTCAAGTCACTGCAGCCAAGGCTGACAGCAGGTACCTCAGGTCTGAGGCCCCGC
The DNA here is from genome assembly GCF_963924665.1 of Micromys minutus. Classification (NCBI taxonomy): domain Eukaryota; kingdom Metazoa; phylum Chordata; class Mammalia; order Rodentia; family Muridae; genus Micromys; species Micromys minutus. Next base: position 40,656,024 of record NC_137956.1, on the reverse strand, counting down.
CATCAGGTGAACCTTTCCCATCTGACGGTCACACAGGTGTTCTCCGTGCATAACCACAGCTCCAAAACAGAAGGGATTCCTCTAGCAGAGGTTGCAAGGAGAGTGGGAAGTGAGTTGCCTCTGCGCGGACTCTGGAAGCTAGGAGTTTAGGCTCTAAGGGTTAGCTGGAGTGCAGGCCTGCAAGACTTCATTTGTGCATTTGCTAAATGCACAGACCACTTATTCAGTGTCCCCACCTCACATTCCCTACCTTGATCCTCATCCTCTGGGCCTTCCTAGTCCTGTCTTGAACCATGTGTGGGCCCTCACAAGGCCTGACGCTGATGCCTCCCAGTATTTGTACCATCTGATGGTTCTGTCAGGGCCTCCCTTTCTCAGTTCAAACCACCTGCTATTTCAGTCCTCCACCCCAGGCCTAAGCCATCGAACTCAGGCACTGGGTGATAGGGACATATATCGAGCACTCCTAGGCCAACAATGTCTGGCATTCTTGATGGCCAGCAGGACAAATGACCATCCAAAGTCTTCCCAAAGTTACTGAGCCAGGCTGAGTTGGAGCCCGAGAACATTCTAGAGGAACACTGCTTTCATGCGGAGGCCAGAGGAAGCCACAGAAGGGTCAGAGGAGACAGCAGAGCAGGCTGGAAGGTAGTGACAAGACCATACTATTGTCTGGAAAGACCCTGGGTGAGGCAGAGCCTGGAAAAGGAGTCCTCAGCAGGACAAAACCCATTCCTCTTCCTGGAGTATGTGCTAACTCTGCACAGGGTCTAGACTGACCTGTCAGCTCTGCGTTACCGGACTTTTGGATCTCTGACCCCAGACTGTAATGTCAGAATGTGACCCGAGAATGTTCAAATAGCACCCCCAGGCCAGTTTCTGTCCCTCCCCCGGTGATCATCTTCCCTTTGGAACCCCCAAATAAGCCTGTTCTTTTCCTTTAAAGGTGTCAAATGCCCTAAGATTCCATGCTGCACGATGTACCCGTGTCAGACCAGGTCTCCTGTATTCATTTGTACATCTCTTTGGCAAAGACCAGCCTCCTCCTTGGGATATCTGCACCCAGGACAGGAACAGCCACGCCCTACTCTTTAGGTTGGGTATCGCTTTCCACCACCTGGGTGTCAGATACATCCCATCCGGCCCCAGCACAGCAGTTCCCTGACTCCGGACTGGTAGCCTCTGGCCCTAGACTGGCTTCCACTCAGAGTACCCCTCCCCCCAAAAAAAACCCTGCCTGGGCTGTCCAGGTGTTGGCAGAAGCAGGAGTCCTCAGAAGGCCTGGCAGAGGGTCAGGGCCCTGTTTGCCTTGAACAGCCACCGGAGCCAGGTGGTCACTTTTCCCTGCAAGGCCCCACAGCTCAGCCAAGCCACAGGGAACACATAAACAGACCTAGGCTGGCCAGTGAGTAGACAAGGAGACCCCATCCATTGCTTCCGTGGTTGTCTATCCAGGCACCTCACAGCATCCACTGGATTCTAGATCTGGTCAGTGGAGTGGCCAGATTCAGCCCTTAACCTGCCTTGAGCATGCCAAGAGGCTCTGCCCTCTCTAGGCCCCTCTCCTCAGAACCAGCAATAAGAGCATCTGAAGGGTCTCTCTAAAGACCCTTAGAAGTAACATCCATCCGAGGGAAGACACACAGCCTTGACCTCTGGTGGGGGCCAAGCCTACAGCCACCAGCTCAGAATGGTATCATGGGACTTCAGGTTCCATTGCTGTCCACCCTCAGCCTGCAAACCTTGCTCAAAACCATCCAGGACGCCTGGCCTGCAGGCTGCAGTGGGCAGGCTATGATAGTCCACACACTCCAGTCCTTACCCCAGGGAGGTGACAGAGGGGCAGACCAGGAGGAGGGAGGGCACTAAGGTTCAAGAGGGATGTCACTGTGTCCCAGAGGTCTGAGAGAATTCAGCCCTTCGGAGTACCTGTGAAGAAGGCACAGCCTTGCCCCAGGGTCCTGAGAGGTCACTGGCTCTGGGACTATGGCTGTGAAGCTTCCAGAACAACTTCCAGGTTGGGTCCAGCTCTTTCCTTGTCCTCGATGCCTTCTTGGCCAACCACAGAATGCTCCCAGCCTGAGGCTACCACAGCAAACTGAAATAAACCTTGGCTTGGTAGGGCTGGTCCAGGAGAGGCCGAGGAGAAAGGGACCATGGAGAGCCTGGGCTGCTGGTTATCTATATGCTGTGTTACCCTGGGCAACCTGCTGCCCTTTCTGAGCCCCACCTTCTCAGAGGCCAGGCAGCACTAGCTTTCTTAACCTGTGTGGACTCAGAGGCCCTGCCTCCCTCTCACATGTGTTCCCAGGCTACGTTTCAGCTTCCTGGACTGGGTTTTTGTCTTCCTGCCTTGTGCAGATAGGCGACCCTCCAGGACTCAAGGGTAAATCATCTACAACTTTCCCCGCTTCAACATCACGGTCATGCAGACAGGGGAGCGTTTAAGTCCAGGCTGAAGGATGGGTTCTGGAACCTGAGAAGGTGGACTCCTGGCTCCTTCAGCAACCTTTGTGGATCAGTCACTTCCTGTAATGCTGGACACAGGGGTCCCTTTGCCAGAATACCTCTGATCGTCATGTAAAGTGCTTGTCCATCCAAGTCAACTTGACCCAGACCCTACAGCATGTGTGAATCAAAGGGTAATGTCGGTGTGGTCCACACAGTAGTTCTTGTCCCCTTAGGCCTTTCTGCTGTATACTACATGCCCCAGTAAGATCACCGACATCACTAAGATAGAAGGGGGCACTGTGCATGGATTTTCATGTGTGTGTGAACTTGTATATTTATTTGTGTTTGTGTCTGCTTGTGGTTCTCTTGGCATGTATACCTGTGTGTCTGTATGTGTGTCAGTGTTTATTTATATCATGTTTGTATATGTCTGTATGTCTTCGAACATAGCTTTTGGTGCATCTGAGAGACTGTTAGTGTCTTACTTTTGTTTGTGTGTGTCTGTGTACGTGTGAGATCTCTCTCTGTATGTGTGTGTGTGTGTGTGTGTGTGTGTGTGTGTGTGTGTGTTTGTGTGTGTACCCGTGGTCTGCGAATGCCGCCTGAGGGTGGAATTTGGCTCTTAGACATGTTTGGTTTGGCTCTCCCAATATTTTCAACATCTTGAGCCAAGATTTAAAAATCAGGATATTTCACATAAAAATTCAGCTTTCCAGCTTCTCTTAAAAATTCAGAAGCCCTGGAAGCCTTAGACCAGGATTCCCATGAGGCCACTCTCCTCCTAAGCTGCATAGGGCCAGCCTCCTCAGCCTCCTTCGACTTGCTTCTCTTGACCACCATTACCTTGAGGGTGGCTGGGTTTGGAGCCCAGAGTGTGTGGTCACTTCTAGATGTTAGCCTTTTGGGGAGTGTGCATGAGAGTGCATATGTGCACATCATAAACCTGTGTGTACTTCTGTGTCTGAGGCATATCTGAATGCTTGCATGTACATCAATGTTTGTATATATGCATGGATGAAGCCAGTGTGTGTATGTGAAATATATGCAAGGCTATGCATGTACCCGTGTGTGTGTGTGTGTGTGTGTGTGTGTGTGTGTGTGTGTGTGTGTGTGTGTGTGAAGGGGGGCATATTCATGGCCATGTGGAGTGTGTGGGCCATTGTGGTCTGGCATGCTCTGCACAGGGGCCTCTTCCGGCCTTTGAGGGAGAATCGGATTCCCGGCTTCTGGCTGGGCTGCCTTGTGGGATTTATTTCTGTCTCAGTGCCCACTGGAGGCCTGAGTAATGGGAACATTTAAAGAAAACCAGAAATACATACGGAAGAGGCAGGCCGGCTAGGAAACTCAGCTCGGATACTCTGCCTGGTCCACAGCTGCAGCAGTCCAAGGCCAGATCTGAGTCTAGGACAAAATAGCCTGGGATCCAGCATGTCTTCCCACACGGTGGATTGCACAGTTCTGACGACTCAGAGGCTTTCCGTGGGCAAGCTCACTACCCCACCAAATTAACAGTAAGCAGGAATGTTCAGGGCAAGGTGAGAGAGGGGATGCCATGTTTGCCTGTGTACAGGCAAGGTGCTCTTCCCAGTGAGGCTTGTAGGAGGTCCACATCTCCAGGTGTCTGTCTGTCTGTCTGTCTGTCTGTCTGTCTGTCTCTCTCTCTCTCTCTCTCTCACACACACACACACACCATACATGCATTTGACTCCCCAGCTCAAAGAACAACAGAAGAACAAGGCTGGTAAGCCTGGCAGAGCTGAATTTTTGCTTAGGTTAGTTAGGACACTTGAAGACTGCCCCAGATAGCTTCCTGGGATTTGTTCTCCCTAGGACACGGTCACACCGTTATTGTGGGTTCAGATTACCTGAATCCACTCTGGATCATCTCTGACAACCTCCTTAATAAGGGACACAGGCCCATGGGAAAGGGAGGAATGCCTCCTGGTGGGGTATCAGGCTATGTTGGTGGCCGGGGAGCAGGCAGTGCTGAACGATGCTTTAGCCTACCAGTCTGGTGTCTCCTGCTGCCACCCAGTGGCCATATGAGGACAGAAGGGAATTTTAGGCCCTGACACAAGTAGTCTCAGCCTTGCTCTATTCTTGGCTGAGGGGCCTCTTGGGGTGGTAGGGATTCTGGGAAAAGTGGTCTTTGGTTTTTTAAAATATCTTGTGTGTGTGTGTGCACGTGTGTATGGTCCATAATGTACCATGAGTAGTGTGTGGAGATCAAAGGACAAACTGGAGGGAGGGAGTCAGTTCTCTGCTACCAGTGGGTCCCCAGAACTAAGATCTGTTCTCAGGCTTTACAGGGATTGCCTTCAGCTGCCCTAGACGTTGGTTTTCTTGAGAAAAGGATTTTACACTAGTTCTAGCTGACTTAGAACTCATGTATAGTCCAGGCTGGCCTTAGTCTGAGCCTCTTGAGTAATAAAATGATGGGCATAAGCCACTAGACTAAACTTTTGTCTCTAAAATTTTTAAGATAAATGTTAGGGGCTGGAGGTGGCTCAGTGGTGAAGATCACTGGCTGCTCTCTCACAGATCCTGGGCTCACACTGGGGCTCACAACCACTTGTAGCTCTAGTTTAGGGGATCTAACACCCTCTTCTGGCCTTGTCAGGCACCATACATGGTGCATGGACATATGTACAGGCAAAACACATTTTAAAAAAAACCTACTGCGTGTGCATGTGAGTATATACATGTCAGAGGACAACTCCATGAAGTGAGTTCTTCCACCTCTGCATGGGTCCCAGGACTCCCACGGATGTCTGACCTGAGCAGCAAGGACTTTTACCTCCCCCCCACCCCCCGCCGCCCCAGCCGTCTCACCAGCTCTTGCTTAAACCTGTGATCTACCTTTGTATTTGGATGTCTCATCTCATTCCGGTTCTTACATCTTCTGTCAGTCTCGCTCAGCAGTCAGCCTTACTGATCTTTCCAAAAGATGCCAGTTTATCTGCCATTCCTCTCACATCCCTGGGCAAGCATTGCTGGCTGCCTTCCTTTCAATGATGGGCAATGTGCCGGCTTAAACCACCCTCATCCTCCTGGCCTCCTCACACCCTTGCAGCTTGCGGGAGCCCTGATATATGATGGCCAGCTAGGAGTGAGAGCGAAAATGGCAGATGGGACTGGAGGGGAATGCAGGCGCCACTGTGAATAGGTGAAGCGGGGTGGTGGCGGAAGACACACGGAGACTCATTCCTAATGGCTTTAAGAATGTGTGTGCATGAGCTATTGTGATCCTATAAAATTCCTGGCCTGAACCTGGTGTACTTACAACAGTTCACCAGGACACTAAGGGTCAGAGTAAACTTTCCAAAGTGGTCTCAGTATCTGCCGCCACCTTGGGCAAACCTTCCTGATCTCCATGCTCAGCATGTCAGTGTAGATGAGAACACTGAGTCTCTTGCACTGAGGTTACTCCATCCGTCTCTGCTGCCTTTTGCCAATCACGTGCTCACCAGAGATCTGCTAGTTCCTCATCTTCAATCTGGGGTTAGGCTGCTGTCTTTTCAAAGGGTCTCCCTATAGTACAGGCTGGCCTCAACTTCCTGCCTCAATCTAAGAGACCTGGGACCATAGGTGTGTAACATCACTTAGAGCTGATTTTCAGGGTTTCTGATCAGTTCTTACATCTAATTCTTGTTGTGCAAAAAGGGATAGCACCTCTTATTTCTCTGAGAATAAAACACTTATTTTAGGGCTATCGGTTCAGCTTCCTTGGCTATATATCCCCCTTTGCTTACATCCATCTGGAATTACAGTTCCAGGGGATCTGATGCCATCTTCTGGCTTCCATGGGCATTAAGGCAGATACAAACATAAACTCAGGCAAAACACATGAAACTAATGAATTCCAGTCTACCCACTGCTTGGTTAGGGGCTACTCTCTGGGCACTGGACCTTAAATTTTTAATGAGATCTATTTGTGTGTGTGTGCCCCCCACTCCCCATGCCCTTGCAAGCTCAGGTATTAGGACAGTGAGCAGGAGACCCAACTCTTAGCTTTTGTAGACCAAGCTGACCTTGAACTCACAGAGATCTGTCTGCCTCTGACTTCTGAGTGTTGAGATTAAAGGTGTGTGACACACCGCCCAGCACATTTTTATAATTCTTGTCTCAATATATATTGGCACGGCATCGTTAGGTCACAGATTGAGATGCCCTACCTTTGTTAGCTTTCTCAACAGGCTAGTCCCAGGGCTGGGGTTGCGGGATTCCCAGTCACCAGGAGTCTGAGTCCATGCCAGAGATCAGCTTCTTGTTGCCACTGTGAACCCTTCATTCCTAGCTGCACTCCTGAAAGCTCTGGATAAGCTGGTCTCCGTCTTTCGAGGGAATCAGGGCCCCAGTCTGTCTGACTACTCAGTGCCTTGCCCTGAGCTAAGACCTTCTGACAGCTGACTCTAAGCCTTCCCATCCCTACATCTCCTCTTGCTTCTCCCTTCTCTTGCCCACCCCCACCTCGACAACCACCTTCTCTACTTTCTGGAATAAGGTATTATGGCCCAGGCTGGCCTCAAGCTCGTTATGTAGCTGAGGATGCTCTGAACTCCTGACTGCTGGGATTACAGTTTATCTGCAGCCATACACAGATCAGAAACTTTCATCGGAAAGATCTGATTTACTCTTTGAGTGTCCTAACTTCTGTGCTCACAAACGCTTTACTGCATGATCTAAGTCCTCAGCACCGTCTGCCAAAGCTGGGCCACTGTAGGGAAGGAACACAACACAGGGACCAGAACACTGCATGGGTTAGGGTGAGAGGAAGCCTAAAATTAACTGTCAGGAGCCAATTTAGGAGATGCTAAAAATTAGCAAGTGACATTCCAGAGATGGGTCCACTTTGGATTAAAATCTACAGTGAAACTCTGGCAGGCAAAGCCCAAGAAATTTATTTTAGTAAAGATTCCTGCTATTAACATGCTTTTCCTGTTATTATATGTGTGTGTGTGTATCTCAATCAATCAATCACTAGGTGTTAGCCCACCCTTTTGAGCAGATCTCTGCAGAACAATGAAGATGTACTGTCTTATAGTGATGCTATATAGACAAACAGATGACTTCTTAATTCTTAATGATGATCCTTAATGATGATTCCTTAAGTTGTATCAGTATTTAAGCTCCTTTTTTAGTGGCCTGCTATTAGGTCTTCTCTGATAATCAAAACTGCATTGAGAACGCTGCCAGTCTTAGTGTCAGGAGTTAATTGCTTCTGAGAGAACAGGCATCTGCTACCCAGAGCACATTCCAAGAGGTTGTAAAACCATTAACCAGAGGTCATAAAAAGGGAACTAATGATTTACTGCAGGTGCTGGGACAGAAGATAAAATATTTACTTGGTCTATCTATACAAAACTTCACTAAAACTTAGTTATGGTTTTTAACTCTCCACGAACCTGCAGAGCTGTGACAGATAATGAATGTTTAGCCAGATAATTACTCCTAATGGATACACATGTAACATTCTGTTGTAAACTTATTCAGTTTATGATTTGAATATATGTGTGAACTTTTTTACCATGTGTATTCTGAAAGATGTATTAGTGCAGAGGACAGAGAGAAAAACCAGAACTGAGCTGAGCTGAGGAACCCTCTTTAGACAGAACTGAACAAGAAGAACCCAGAAGTGAAGGCACAGCACTGAGAGTAAGGGCACTGCTGAGACATCAGAGCAGGAGGACGCAGAGTAGAATGACTTAGAAATGACAGGAGACAAAAACTAAGAGAGAAATGTGCAGAATACAGAAGGAGAGGAAGAGGGGAAGCTGCAGAGAGAAGGAGCAGGCAGCTTCTCCTTACCACGGGACAGAATGGGTCTTTGCTTTTTTTTTTTTTTTTTTTATGTATGCGAGTACACTATAACTGTCTTCAGACACACCAGAAGAGGGCATCGGATCCCATTACAGATGGTTGTGAGCCACCATGTGGTTGCTGGGAATTGAACTCAGGACCTCTGGAAGAGCAGTCGGTGCTCTTAACCACTGAGCCATCTCTCCAGTCCAGGTCTTTTCTTTTTAATTTATTTTATAAAATATTATTATAGCTCACAAAATTTGTTACATAATAATATATGATGAATACACATTTTTTTTTTCTTTTCTTTTTCTTTTCTAAGAAGGGCTGAGGCTTCCACATTTTGGCTTTCCTTTTGAGCTTCATAAAGTCTGAGAGTTGTTTCTTGGGTATTCAGAGCTTTCTAGGGCTAGTATCCAATTATCAGTGGCTGCATATCATGAGTGTTCTTCTGTGACTGGGTTATCTCACACAGGATGATATTCTCTAGTTCCATCCATTTGCCTAGGAATTTCATAAAGTCACTGTTTCTAATAGCTGAGTAGTACTCCATTGTGTAAATGTACTACAATTTCTGTATCCATTCCTCTAATGAAGGACATTTGGGTTCTTTCCAGCTTCTGGCTATTATAAACATGGTGGAGTATGTGTCCTTGTTATATGTTGGAGCATATTTGGGGTATATGTCCAGAAGTAGAATAGGCTGGGTTTTCAGGTAGTATTATGTCCAATTTTCTAAGGAACCACCAAAATGACTTCCAGAGTGGTTGTATCAGCTTACAAACCCTCCCCCCAACAGTGAAGGAGTGTTCCTCTTTCTCAGCATCCTCACTAGAATCTGCTATCATCTGAGTTTCAGGTCTTAATAGCAAAGCAGGCTTAGTTTTTCTTATTAGAGTGAACGCTTTCTTCTTATAGACTTAGGTTTAATTCATTTAGCAATAAAAGGGTAGAAGCTTTTTCTTTCTCTATGCAATAAAGATTGGAGCTCATTTTTCATCCAGAATGAGTTCTTTCTGCACTGGCCCTTGGTCTTCCATATGTTAATATGGATGTGTGTAAGTGTGTAATTATGAGAATGTATGTAAGCTGGGCCCAGGTGGTTTGAATGGAAATGTATACATGTGCATGTGTGATTCTGTATATGAATCTATGTGACTTTAAAAGTTCTTCCTTCTACATCAGCCTGAATGCTGCCAGCCTGTCATCTGGACAGTCAGCTCAGAGGCTCACAGCTCAGACAGGATGTCACAGGCCCAGGCTCCAAGATCACAGCTAAACCCTAGCACAGCAGTCTGATCTCTAACAGGGGACCCACAGCTGACTGGGAGAGGAAGGGAAAGCAGTGTGGTAGCCTCTAATCTGTGATGGTTCTATGTGAAGTTCCTCAGAGCCAGCCCTCCTTACTCTCACAGTGGGAGGGGTCCAGAGGACCTGTGTGAGAGTCTCTCCTTCATTTCTACCAATTATTGCAAAGCCCTGTGAGAGGTCTTAAAGAACACTCTCTGTCTCTTATCTGTGGCCTAAGGGTTCTGAGATGACCACTGCTGACTCTGACTGAAGATTTGGAGCAGAAGGTCAACCTTGGCTCTGCCCACCCTTCAGGCTCAACTAGGCTGGTCCAACCCAGGGGTAAGAACACTAAACATAACCTCTGCATTTTAAGAATCAAAACTCAGAGCAGCTGGAAAACTGGAAACGACAGGTCTCTACTAAATAGAGGTTTATTTCCAGAAATTTTTAAAAGTTCCATTTGCATACATATATACAGATCTCAGCTTTGACTTCTTCCCTACTCAGGGTGGTGGGGACCCTTGGAAGATGAACTGGTCACAACCAACAAAAGCTGAGACTAAGTGGGTTGGCTCAGTTCTCAAGACCCAGAAGTGCTGGCCAGCCTAACCCCATCCCTGTCTGAGACCATCTATCCACAGGATGCGTGTGCTGAACAGAAAGAACATCTCAGTCAGAGTCGCAAGCCTCTTGTCCGGTGGTGGCGTCCACTGCAGAGGCCAGGCTGTCCTCCTGGCCTTTTAGCCGTTCACCTGGACAGAGAGCAAACACATGGTAAAGGGCTGTGCTTCAGTCATTGCCCTGACGACAGGACCCCACAGGCCAGACCGCACTTACGGATCAGCTCTGCGATGGCTCTCTGGGTCCGCTTTTCTAACTTCTCTAGCTTCTTGGCCACGTCTCTCTTGAGGTCCCTGGATCAGGAAGAGGGGGAATTAAGACGCTAAGGGCTTGGTATTGCCCTGGGATCTTCCCACAGTGCTCTGATATTTATATCCTCAGCTTCCTGAGATGCTACTCTGGGGAGACCAAGATGCTAACCTCTGTTCTTCTGGACCCCAAGATCCATCATCCTCCCCAACTCCACTGAGCTAACTGAGGATGTGTACCACAGACCAGTCAAGGCAGAGACTGAGACACAGTGGTGGCTGGCTCCTTAGGATCTTCCTGTTATGTCCCCTAAAGTAGCACCAGAGAGGAACGTGGTGTGGCCAACAGTCAGCGCTAGTCCACTTCTTGCCATAGCCTCCCTCCCACCTCTACTCCTGGGGTTTCCATAAATCCTAAATTCAGCCTGAGTTCTCTGGCTCTGCAGTTCCTACAGCACACACCTCATGCTTGTTTCATCCAATTAAAGCACCACAGACCTACAGTCACAAGGAAACAGCCCTGATATGCCTACAGCCTACAGCACCTTCCCTCACCCATCTTCTCAGCTCAGTCAGAGGGACTTCCAGGCCTCTAGGCTTGAAGACACTGGGTTCCCTACTTCACAGTTAAAACAGAGACATAAGCCCTATGTGCTTGTCCATCCGTTCTCTGCACCGTGGTATCCTGAGCACAAAGGAGTGCACTGGTCAGATGGCACCCAGAGCAGGTGAGTTTTCACCTTACAGAGAGGCTTGAAAGAATGGCTGCTCTTTCATCCGTCGGGCCCCCCGTCAGCACTTTACCCCCAGCCATTACTCATGCCTTACTTAGCCCTATCCCTGACTCTCTTGGACAGAGCTGTGCCTGCAGTGCTTGTCCCTACCTGTCCCTTGGCTGTCCTCCCAGCCAAGGCCTATGACATGCACCAAACATGACCACCCCCCAAACAGCTTGCACCAGCCTGCATGGACAACACTCACCAATCAGGTTTCCGGGGTGCCAGGTTGGCCAGGTCCTACAGAGAGAGAGGAGACAACTCATCAGGGCCAAGGCCCAGCTTCAGGGGAAGTGGACGTAGAAAAATGTAGGCAGGAGAGGAAGGCAGTAGGGTGGGAACAGAGACAGCTGGAAAAGGAAGCAGCACAAGCAGAGGGGCCCCAGGTACTCACCACTTCCTCAATGACAGGCTCTGGCTTGGCCGCCTCCAGCTGCTCCTTCACCTTCTCTTCCACTAGAGGGCGAAAGAACAACACAGGCCTGTTGGGTAGGAGCTGCCACTCCAGAGTGAACAACCTAAGTGGCCCCAGGGAGAAGGAGGGATCCCACCCAGCAACTCTGGAAGACAAGTCTGGGTTTCTTAGGTTGAAGGCAGACCCCAGGGCCCAGAAAGGGACAGAGCAAACTACAGCTGGAGTGGACAGACACAGGCCTCAGGCTTCCAGATGTGAAATGGGGGGTGCCTGTGTACAGGGAGGGGCTTTAAAGTGAAGGCCCTGGGGGGGTTTCCTCTAGGTCTGGCATGGCTGTAATCTGGGTGCCTCATCTTCCCTTCCATCCTACCCAGACTTATGACAGGCACCTCCTGCCTCCACCAAGCCCCTAGGTCTCTTTCTGAGCATCCCTTTCTGGGGACAGATGCCTGAAACATAACAACATGGGCAGTCTTCAGCCCTGTCACCAGGGATGTATCCCTCTGACCTTCTTTTCTTCTGCCGGACTTAAGTCCTGGTGGCCTCCTAGTAGAGGCCGAGGGCCAGTTTCTTGTCCCTCTCCTCCCCTGTGGGTGCCCTCGCCCGACCCTGCCACTGCACCACAGGGTAGGGAAAAGATCAGCAAAAAACAATTGGGCAACTTCTGAATTTTTGATGAGGTTATTTATTCATTCATTACTTGTATGATGAAAAGTTGGTATCAAAAATAAAAAACAAAAACTAAGATTCTTGGATAAGCACAGTGGTGCATGTTAATCCTAACACTCAGGAGGCAGGGGCAGGTGGATCTGTGAGCTCCAGCCCAGCCTGGTCTACACGGTGAGCTCCACAGTGAGATCGTCTGAAAACCAAACAAAGCCAGATTCTTCAGAACAAAGGAAGGTTCTGCTCCTGTGACCAGGAGGCTCCCCCTTCACCCTGGGGCTCTCTCACCCTTAGTCAGGTAGTCAAGGCTTTGGTGTTGCTGTTGGTTTTTTCCTGTGGCTCTATGGTCAGCCTCTCTCTGGGGTCTCCCCAGGGGCACAGGACTTACTGCTTTGCCTTGCTGCCTAAGGACCTCAGGTCACTTCTACTCCCCATGCCCTTGGGGCCTGTGGCCCCTCCAGGATGGCCTCCTTCCTGCCCTCCTGGCCCTTTCATGGTCTCTGAGGTGTGTGAATACCTGTGTCTGGCTTGGTAGCTCTTCTCTGAGGATGACTGGATGGGACATAGGGGGAAGGGGTCCATGTACCTGCAACTGGTTTGGCCTGGGGAACCCGCCTCCTCTTCAGGTCTTCATCCTCTGGGACATAGTTCCGAAGCCTGAGTCCCCTGTGAGAGCAGAGCACAGGCACTTTAAGTGCAAGAGTGAGCTGGGGTGGGATGGGGTGGGATGGGATGGGGTGGGATGGGATGGGGTGGGATGGGGTGAGATGGGGTGGGATGGGATGAGGTGGGATGGGATGAGGTGGGATGGGGTGGGGTGGGATAGGATGGGATGGGGTGGGATGGGGTGGGGTGGGGTGGGATGAGGTGGGATGGGGTGGGATAAGGTGGGATGGGATGGGGTGGGATAAGGTGGGTGCTTCCCGTTTGCAAGTTCCACATTTCCTCCTGTCTGTAGGTGACTGAGTGAAGGGAAGAACTTAAGCACCCCCTACCACACCCCCCCCACCATACTCCCCCACACCCATTCCTCAGAGGCTGGGCCAAGGTGACTGAGGACATTTACTAGTATCTACTGGGTTGTTTCCATTGGCAGTTATGGGAACCCAAGGGGTGCCATTTTCATGAGGTCACACAGCAGAAATTGTACATCTGAGCAAAGCTAAGCCACTCCTCCAAGAGAAAGCCCTCCATACTAGCTCTCCAAACCCAGCTGAACCTCCTCAGAGCCTGCATGTCTTGGAGACAATGTATGCTACACAGTCCATCGTGTTCAGTGGAAAGGGTCTGTGTGTACTGAGTGACATGAAGATGAGAGAGGGGTGGGATGGGGGTGGACAGACAGACAGAGACAGACTGTGTTCAAAAGAGCAGGACTGCCTTTGTACATTATACAAAGATTCCAGGGGGTGGCTTCTGGGTCCGCGGCTATAGTGGATTCAACCAAAACACAGGAGACCCCAATCTATTTTATACCTGATGGGAGTGGCCCACAAAGGCCAATGGGGACAAGGCATAACCATATGCCATGATCTGCTCACAGGCTGGTGAGACTTACAAAGTTCAAACCCTGACAGGTCTTTTGAATGCAACTAGGAAAATCTCAAACCTGGGGGTGTGAAATAGCAGAGGCCAGAATTACCCAGCACAAGCCCAACCCTGGGTCTTTTATTCCAGCTCATCAGATCATCAAATCAAAATCAAATAGAGAGGATTGTCCCTGGGAAGAAGAGACCCTGGCTACCCCACAGGGTAACAAGGTAATGGTTCCTGAGGGACCACTGGGCTTAATTAAGGCAGGTATAGTCAGTGGGCAGACCCTAGGCCAGAGAGACACAGAAGGAACACCTGTTCTCCCCACTCTGTCTTGAACTCTGGCCCCTCATAAAGTCCTAGGTTTTCAGGACAGCCTTCCAACCATGAGAGCTCTGCCTAGGCTAGGTTAAGAGTGCTGGTGCCTTCCCCAGTCCCTGACAGAGCAAGCCATTCCACAGGTTAGGTGCATAATGGTTACAAGTGGCCATACAACTAACTAGTGGTCATGCCTCAGCTTACATACCAATGTACCACCTCTTCCCTCCTGCCAAGGTCCCTGGGTCCGGGCTAAACCAGGGGAGCATCAGTATCCACCCGGCCATCCCACATGTCTAGGGGTACCCTACGCCTGTTCCCTATGCCTGCTCAGGCCTGGGGTGAGCAGCAGGTCACTGGGGTGCACAGTGAGAAGTGGAGCCTATCTGCTGCCATGGTTTTTGTTCCCCACAGAGTGGGGAGAAAAGAGGAACAGAAACTGGGTATAGGAAGCAAATAGCAGGGAATAGAGAGGAGGGTAAAAAAAAAAAATTGAACTCCACAGTCAGATGCAGGGTCCATGAGTAGTAAGAGGGGATTACACAGCAGCAGCTTCACCTGCTGCCCGTGTCCTCGGATGGCCACCAGCATGAAGGGGACCCAGCGAGGAGGAAGCCAGAACAGTGAGACGGCAGCAGCCCTGTGTCCACTGCCCAGCTCATGGAGTTAGACAGACCTGGCAGTCAAGGACACGTAGGCCCTCACTGTGAGAGGTCCCATTTTGGGCCTCAGTTCCCCACATTAGTGAATACAGACGCTGTGCTCTGTGCCTAGCTCTGTATTCAGCTAGGTTCAAACCCTCACCAGAATCACTATGAGAGCAAAGGAAGATCACCCCTACCCCACCCCACTGCCAACGGGCAGGAGTCTCAAGGAAAGGGGCACTGGGTTGTGCTTTGGTCTTTTCTAAGCAAGCCCAAGATTTAATTGTCTTTCCACAAACAACAAACTGGACACAGATATAGTTTAAACATCCACTGGTCAGCCTTGAAAAACCAAGTGGGTCAGGATTGCAGAGGCTACACAGAGAAAACAAGTGAATAACAAGGGCCTCCCTTGAAAAGCTGGGCTCCCTGTAACCTCACAGGCTGGAGAGAGAAAAATGTGGCAGAGCCACATTTGCAGGTCCTGGCAAAGCTCTGGGTTATCCATTGTGACCCTACCTTAAGAATGGAATGAACCTGCAGCATGTCACTTTGCCAGAGATAGAAGTAATCTTACAACACCAGGGTGGCAGATTATCCCTCTGCAGGGGGTGTGATGTAACTGGGCATCTCATCAGTCCCAAAAGGAAGGACCAGGGGGCCCCTAGGCAGCTGTTGGTGAGAGAGGCAATAAGCTCTTTATGGAGAAAAAGAAACAATCCAGAGCTTCATATGAGCTCCAACATAACACTCATGGCTCACTAAAAACCAGGGATGTATTAGAATCATCAGAAATAAACTTTAAAGTTAGGTGTAGTAATGTAAGCTAATATCGAGAAGCTGAGGGTTGGAGAGATGGCTCAGTGGTTAAGAGTACCGACTGTTCTTCCAGAGGTCCTGAGTTCAAATCCCAGCAACCACACGGTGGCTCACAACCGTCTATAATGAGATCTGATGCCCTCTTCTGGTGTGTCTGAAGACAGCGATAGTGTACTCATATATAATAAATACATAAATAAACCTTTAACAAAAAATATTGAAAAGCTGAGGCAGGAGAATTACAAATTTGAGGGTAGCCTGAGCCTCACAGTAAGACTGTCTCCCTAAAATATAAAGCAAAAAAAGAAGTAAATTTTCCACTGTTTTCTATTTCTGCAGGGTTTGGTTGTTATCTATCTATCATCTATCTATCTATCTATCAATCTATCTATCAATCTATCTATCTATCTATCTATCTATCTATCTATCTATCTATCATCTATCTATCTATCTATCATCTATCTATCTATCTATCTATCTATCTATCATCTATCTATCTATCTATCTATCTATCTATCTATCATCTATCTATCTATCTATCATCTATCTATCTATCTATCTATCTATCATCTATCTATCTATCTATCATCTATCTATCTATCTATCTATCATCTATCTATCTGCCTATCTATCTATCTATCTATCTATCTATCATCTATCTATCTATCATCTATCTATCTATCATCTATCTATCTATCTATCTATCTATCTATCTATCTATCTATCATCTATCTATCTATCTATCATCTATCTATCTATCTATCTATTATCTATCTATCTATCATGTGCATGGATGTACACACATGGATCACAGAGGTCAGAATGAGCTTGTAGGAGTGAGTTCTCTTCTTCAACATGGGTATTGAACTCAGGACTGAACTCACGTCATCAGGCTTGACAGCAATCATCTTTAGCCACCAAGCCTTCTTCACAGTCTTGTTTTCTTCCTTTTAGAATGGGTCTCATGTATCCCATGGTGAAGTCCTGAGCCCCCAGCATCTACCCCCAAGTGCTAGGTTAACAGGCATTCACCACTATACCCAGGATACCTATGAAAAATGATAAGATTTACATACTTATAAACCATACGCAGGAAATACATTTTAAAGAGATAATGACTGAGCTTTGAATTCAGTTTTGTTATGTGCACTGTGCTGGCTTTCTATTGGATATCTTCCTGCCTCTGCTTCTCAAGTGGTGGTGGGAATACAGGCATGCACCACCATGCCCAGCAACGACTGAATGTTCACACAGAACCACACAGAACTTAATGAAACACGATGGAGAGTTGGCTCAGAGGCTAAGGGGATGCTGCTCTGGTAGAAACCCAAGTTCAGTTTGCAGTACAGACGTGGTAGCTCACAACCATCCGTAACTCCAGTTCAAAGGAATATGACGCTTTTCTGACCTCCTTGGGCACGGCACTTAAGTGATGCCTACATATACAGGAAAGAATTGTCAAACCACAAATAGATTAAAGAAGACTATTGGATTCCAGGCTGGGGTTGTAGCTCCGAGGAGGGAGCACTGGGTTTAATCCCTAATATGCACGAACCAAGCATGGTGGTGCATCTTTGTAGTAATCCTGGGGTTCAGAAGGTAGAGCCAGGTGGAATGGAAGTTCAAGGTGGGTTACATAATGGGTTTGAAGCCAGGCTGGGATGCCTGAAGTGCTGCCATAAACAAGAAAAACCATGAACTTCAAAGAAGAGTATATGTAGGCAAACCACTGCCAAATAACTAAACAGTAACAAAGAGAAGCAAATTAAAGACATCCAGTCTTCACTGAAGAAGCAGAAACTGACAGCCAAGGCCGTGGAGTAAGGTGCAGGCTTAGGTGAAGGCTGAGGTAGGCACACTGAGTTCTAGACAGTCTCAGCTATTCAGTAAGACCCCTTTCTTAAACTAAACCAAACAAGACACCCCCACCCCTGCAAAGTAAAACAAAACAAAAATAAAATATAAAGTAGATGTGGTCCTGCTCACCCTTAACGCTAGGATTTAGGCAGTAGAGGCTGGAGTAAGGGCTCAAGGCTAGCCTGGGCTACAAAATGAGCTCTTATCTCAGACAAACAAGTGAAAATATAACACAATAAGATAGAACAAAGGGCATAAAGAGTGACAAATGGTACCTGCTCCCTGCATGTCCTGGGTCTATAGCAGGACATGTAGAACTACTGCTCCTACTTGTTTGGTTTGGTTTTTTAAGACAGGGTTTCTTTGTGTAGCTCTGCCAGTTCTAGAACTTGTTCTGTAGACCAGGCTGGCCTTGAACTCACAGAGATCCACCTGCCTCTGCTTCCCCAGTGCTAGGATTAAAAGCTGGCTACTACTGTTTTTCAACAAACTACTTTTTAGGGCATTTGTTAAGAATGTATTCTGTCAGGCTGGAGAGATGGCTCAATGGTTAAGAGCACTTACTGCTCTTCCACAGGTCCTGAATTAAATTCCCAGCAACCACATGGTGGCTCACAACCATTTGTAATGGGATCTGACGCCCTCTTCTACAGTGTACTTATGTATAATAAATAAATAAATCTTAAAAAAAAAGAGACTGTACTGTTTTTCCTATGAAAAACATTAAAATAAAAGAGAGGGGAAAGAGACCATATTAACAAGGTAACAGAAAGAGGAAATGGAATGGTGTCTTAAGAGATCCAGGACAACAGGTGAGGTGCCAGGTTCTCAGGAACAGCCCAGCATGTCTCCTGGCCTCCCTCACCCAGCATGCCTCCTGGGCTCCCTCACCCAGCATGCCTCCTGGCCTCCCTCACCCAGCATGTCTCCTGGCCTCCCTCACCCAGCATGCATGTCTCCTGGGCCATTGCCACAGCTGAGCAGCCTTCCCTCTGCAGACTGGGTATGGTAGGACTAACAGCGTCAGCCAGAACAGTAAGGCTAGCCATACCCTCTGCCCTCTTAGTGGGCCAGGAAATGTTGATGCTACCTGTACTCACACAGCAGGTAGCCGTTTTTCTTGAGGTCTTGGGAGCCAAATGCTGGTTCTGTTCTGCACCCGGGCCCCTTAGCATAGGGGAGCTGTTGAGGAAGAGGGGTCTAGAGCCCTGGACTTCCAACAGTATGGCCCAGACCCAAATCTCAGTTTTAATGCTGTTCAGACATGGGCAGGACTATGCTACGATCACTATCCACATGGAAGCCAAGGTCATCCATCTCTCCTGAGGTTTGGGGTGTGAAAGGCTGAAGTTGTCTGAACTGACTACAGCAGAGTCTTCCAGATGAGATGTTTCTCATTTCCATGTTCCTGCTCCAGAAGCTCATTGGCCCTGAGAGCTCTGCCAGTCAGGACAAACAAAGAAGACCTACAGCACAAAGGACAAAGCCTTGTATGTAGCCAGCAACAAGCCACTCTGCACACACAGGCAGAGCCCTCATAGCTGGTTAATGGGCCAAACAGAAACTGGTCTTTGTGTTGCCCCATAGGGTCACTGTCCCAGTAGCTGAGGCTCAGCCAAAGGGCCTCTTTCCTTTCTACCAGTGTGCCATTCCAGTTTGTCTGGTCTCCACCAACCTGCTATCAGTTACTAGTGAGCTTTGGAAACTGGGCCAGCCAGAAGCCGGACTTATCTTACTGGTTGCTGCAGCCTTTTCTGCTCCAAACTGGGTGTGAGGCTGACAAAGGCTGGAGTTTGCACAGGGGGAGAACGAGCCTGGGGCGGAAGCTGCAGTTGTCTGTACACAGATGTCTGCATTCACATGTCCATCTGGACTAGAGGGAAGCTTTGCCACCCCCGAGTGTCTGAGGCTTTGGTCCTTGACATGCGGTGCCCATGTCACCCAGGGCGTCCTCAGCTCCTCACACTGTACCAAAAGAATGTCACATGGTCAAAGGAACAATGAAGACACTCTTAATGGCCTTTTTAGAATGAAGAGCAAAGTAAGAGATGGTGGTGTGCTGGTCACTGGTGGTAGAAATAACCCGAGGGAGGGAAGGCTGGGAAGAGCTAAGAAGTCAGGCCTCACGGTAGACTGCCAGCTTAAAAGTCAGGAGCAGCGGATGGTATTTCCTGTCCCTTTAATACCGTTCAAATGCTGAAACACATAAATCTCCCACATCAGTAAATGTATAGTCAATACGGTTATGATGTAGGTCATTACACAGCCTCTAAAATAACATCTGCAAAGAAGGTTGATGAGGGATGGGAAACACACAGAAACACAACGTTGGCAGTGCTGACATCAAGTGGTATTGTTTATAACACTTTCCTTGGTTTTCTGTAATTTCCAAAATGTCTAATCAATATCTGGTCACCATCTACAACCAGTAATGGACCAGCAGAAATGGGGAGGAAGAGGCGGTTGAGACAGAGGCGGGACAGCTGTGGCAGGGAAGGCCCACAGCAGCCCTGAGCTCCTGGAGCCAGAGAGATCAGAGAACAGGCCTCAAGTGTATGGAATGGGACCAGTGAGCCCAAGATCTCTAGGACAGTGACCTTTGGTCACAAGCACTGAACTTCCCATAAGGCCCCTCAGCTTTGACTGCCAGTGTCTGAGTTACGCCTTGATATTTCTCTGCAGGAGGCAGACACAAGGCCACCCCCCAGTGTCTCCCCTCTTTCTGGTCCAGGGCCTCTAGTTCTTTCCCTAAGTCTAATTTTTTTTCATGTGGTTCAGGCCCTGCAGCCTGCTCCCTTAACAACACTGCCTAGATCCTTACAGCTCCCTCCCCTAATGTCTTTACCCCACAGGGTGACACTGACCATCTCCTCTTGAGTTCCTATTTGCCGTACATGTGTTCCCCTGCCTTTCAGAGGCAACAGCACACTATGCATGTGCTTTAGGCTCTGCCCTACCAGCTCAGCACTCGGCCTATGCTGTCTCCAGTTGAGGAAAGACATTCATGAGGTACTTGGGGAAGAAATTACAGTAGTCTGTGGGTGTCTAAGGCTCTCAATGACAAGAAGACAACAGGAAGAAAGCTAAGAAGCTACTGTGTCCCCAGCAACAGAGGGTAGGAATGTGGCTGGGTCACAACAGCTACTTAAGCACCATCTATGAGTCTTTAAGGCCAAGCCACAGGGCAATGTCCAGGCTGACATCCTGTTGAGTCTGTTTCTAGAACGGGCACATTTGTATCTATTTCCCTTATCTCCCCCTCATCCCATATCTAGACCTGAATGGGTGCTGCAGCAGGCTTGGTGACCACAGCGAGATCTACCTCCAGGCCAGCTGCAGGGGTTCTAGGTGTGGGCTAGCCTGGAGATTCAGGGGACATCACACACTCCTATCTTCTGTGCCACAGTAGTGACTGGAGAAAGTCAATGTCCTCTGTGGATATAAACTCAGAAGTGAAAGGAACCTGAGATTACCTATCTGGTTCCATCCGGTTCCATCTTACTCTTGGCAAACAAGCACCCAGGACGTAACTCACTCATGGAGGAGTCTTTCTCTTTGTCTACCTTATGCTTTCTGCCTACAACTTGGACATTAGCCCATTTTCTCTCCCTGCAGATCCCAAGGATTCTTCACGATCATCCCACTGCCATGAACCTTTGAGGAGATAGCAAGACAGGGTCAGCCAATCCCCATAGCAAGCTTAAAAGTCACAGCTTGCCTCAGCTGGCCACCTTGGTCCCCTCTGATCATCCAGTTCCACTCAGAGGCTGGTAAGAGACAGGCTATATCTCTGCACAGTAAAAGACTCCAGGTAAGTTAAAAGCTAGGGTGAGTCTGCAGGATTCTAGACGTCAGCAATGCCCAGAGAGAATAGCCACTGTGACCACAGAAGGCTTTCATTAAAAAAAATATTTTTTTAAAAAGTTGTGTGCACATGTAAATGTATGCTATACATGTGAGGCTGTCTTCAGGAGCTAGGAGCTAGAAGAGGTGCTGGATAACGCAGAGCAGAAGTTACTGATGGCTGTGAGTCACCCAACCTTAGTCTGGGAACAGAACCCAGGTCCTCTGGAAGAGCAAGCAGTGAGTGAGTGCTCTTACCAGCTGAGCCATCTCTCCAGCCCAAGGCTCTCATTTTTAATGTCCAAAGTACAGAGACACCAGAGCTCTAAGGCCCCATCACACACATCTTTATGCAAATAAATAATACAAAAATGAAGGGAGAGGCAAGGCTCTTTGTGCTCTAGAGAATGACCATGGCTTCTCTCAAGACCCATGAACATATTCAAACCCTGGGCCCACAATCCCACCCTAGGGAGATTGCTGTGGGCAACAGTACCAGTGCTAAGTGGAAGGAAGTAAGAGTTGGGAGGCAGACTCCACCCAGACCCAACCCTGGGCTAAAAGTGCCCTTCAGGGGAATGATCACAGCTCAGAATGATCACAGTGCCTGTCCCAAAATATCAGAGTCGGTGATGTTCAAGGTGAGCATGGAACATGGACACTGCAGACAGACGATCATGGAATGCTTCTGTCACTGGTGCTCAACACTTTCCTTCAGGACATTAAGTGGCTGCTTGACAGCTGAGGAAACTTTACAACAGCTCAGTGGTGTCACTCCAAGGCAGAGGAGACAGTCTTACAGCTGCCTCCCATATTTCAAGGAGGTTGGGTGTCCCCAAACTGCAGGTCTTGAAATCTCCCAATCTTCAGCCTTAGCCTCCTGAGTGCTAGGATCACAGATGTGTACCACCGCACCCAAGGGCAGTTATCAACAGCTAGCAGCCATTCCAGACTAGCCACTGGTTCCATCAAACTCTGCCCAGTGAGTACTGCCATCACATCTGTGGTACAGGACTCCACCCTCATTCTCTCATGGACTAGCTAATTCTCTACCCATCCCACCTGAAACACAGTTAACAGGTATTTAAAGAATGCCAAAGAGGCCAGGAGAGATGGGTCAGGGCTAAGAGCATGAGCTGCTCTAGCAATAGACCCTAGTTTGGTTCTCAGCATCTACATAAAAATGGCTCACAAGTGAAAATCTGATGCCCTCTTCTGACCTTGGATACAACATTAATGCACATATACATACATGTATGTAGTATAACTATACATACATGAAGTAAAAAGGTCATACACATAAAATAATCCTAAAAAAAATTAAAAACTGGAGATGTAGATGTAGTTCAGTGAAAGATTGCTTACCTAGTAGAACAGTGCAGGGCTCCATTCAAGACACACACACACCCACTCTCTCTCTCTCTCTCTCTCTCTCTCTCTCTCTCCCTCCCTCCCTCCCTCCCCCTCTGAAATAGAAGATATGTCAAAATCAAGGGTCAACAAATAAATCAGTACTTAGAAGTATTAATGAGTCACAGAGAACTATTTCTATCTATCCAAACTCAAGATATGCTACATAAAACCATTTATAAAACAACAGCCCCGTTAATTAGCTCTGTGCTGGTGCCAAGCCTACGGCATGACTGTGTAAGGCTTGCTGGGTTGCATCCTCAGCCCTTTTTATCCACAGACTTACTAAACTGCTGTATATATACTTAAACAGCAATTTAAATTTAAATCCAGATGTGGTGACACACACCTGTAATCTCACACAACAGGGATCTTAGAGTCTGAAGTCACCTTGCTGTGGAATTACATAGCAAGGACCAGCCAGGGTTACACAGTGAGACTCTATCTCAAATAAACAAAAACAAAAACAAAAAAACCAAAACAGCGTGTGTGTGTGTGTGTGTGTGTGTGTACGTGTTTACATGTACATTTAAGAAGAGAAATAAGGTTTCCATCAGCTGAGCCGCTCCCCAGAGGGCTCACAGATATGAACCACACGAAGGGCACCTACCTGAAGCCCAGGGTGGATATGTGCTCTGCTATCTGCCATTACTATCTTAGTCAGAGCAGTTGTGATGACCCTTCTAATGGGGACTGCTGATGGTCCCTCATAAAACGAGTGCCGAAGGGTCCATTCTCTTACCTGAGATTCTAAACACTACCTCCTGAGCCCCTGTCCATGCTGGGGTGGGCCTAGTCAGTGATGTGACTATTTTGGGGTCACCTGGGCTCCTGTAAGTAATCCCTCCCACATTCTTTTTTTTTTCTCCCAGAAAATACTCAACTTTATTAGAATAACAGCAACTTTCAATTTATAAGAAGGAAAACCTAACAGGAGCCCAACACCATCTGGGAAGTGTCAAGTCACATTACTGTTCTGATGGCACCTGGTCACACTGAGGGTCACAGGACAACCCCATCATAGCTGCTGCAAGACCACACTTCTGACATGACAGTTTTGTTGTGCTAAAGCCGCACACAGACCTGTTGTGAAGATTTGGAGGAGAAAGGATCAATGTGGAGAGCAGAGCCTTCTTTTCCAAGTAAAAGGAAACTCTGGACCAAATGGGTGCCGCCTCCTCCAGTCTGCGAGAGTGCTGTATGGGAACTCGCTTCCACCTCAGCAACACAGGGAGGGAAAGGGGTGACGGGGCCAGGACACTAGCACTAGCAGGCTGCTCTGGTGACAGTCTGAGCTCCATTCCCTTTCTGCTGGTGGTAGTAGGTGTCTTTTCTGGAAGCTGTAGCAGCTTGATTGGGGAGGAAGGAGCTACCTACCCATCACCTCTTCGTTCATAGAACAGGTCTGTCTTAGAGCTCCCCAAATTGACGATCTTTGGGCAACCGTCTCTATCCTTCTCCTGGCCCTGGTAAGACCCACAGTTACACTCATCACATATGCGAACCAGGGTGCGGGACGCATGTAGGAATCACAGATCGCACATTTGCCATCACATTTTTCAAAGTCTTCCGATAGAAACACCGGCCTGCTTGCAAAAGAAAATCAAATCTGGATAACGTTTAGCCGTAACTCTTTTCCAAGCCGGCTGCAAGCTTAGAGAGCGCTCTCCCACATTCTTACATAAGTCAGTCCAGCACACTGGCTGGCTCCCGGGCTGGGCTTGGATGGACCTGCTCTTTGCTGTCACTGGTGCCCTATTTGGTTTGTTCAGGTCTTTCCAGAAAAAGTTCAGGTAACAGGGATACAGGGAGAGGCCCGTAAAGTACAATGCTCCTCACCCTGGGCCCAACCATAATTCCACAGAACACTGCAGGACAAAGTGTTCATCCCACCAGGCTACCCTGGCTGCAAATGCCTGACTGATTCTCACAGGGCTGCTTCATCCTTTAGCCCACCCTTGACCTGAGCTAAGAGGATGTGGGACAGAAGCCAGGATTCTGTTCCCTGTGGAGTAGCAACAAAGGCTGAAGAGGGTGGGTCAGGACTTCGTCAGGCCTAGGGAGCAGGCGCAGGGCAGGGACAGCTTCAGTTTCTCATTGGTGACACAGAAGGCTTCATGAGCTCACTGTCCCACCCTATCCATCAGATGGGATGCAGGGAGGGGCCCAGAGTCAGCTCTCCTCCCTGTCAGTGGGGAGATTTTAGTCGAGTGAGCTCACCTGCCTGACTGTGGCTTCCCCACCTATACACCACACCCAGGCCAGAGTGGCCAGAGATTTTAGAAAAGGGCTTTGAAAGAGCCGAAGAGCATGACACATAAGATTTTTCCCACAGAAAGGGAAGGCCCCAGCAATGTGCAATGTGCCCACTCTCTTCTACATAGTAGGGACATACCCGCTGCAGGTCACAAGGGCAGTCAGACTCACAGCTCCTACACAGTAGGGACTTGCCTGCTGCAGGTCACAAGAACTGGTCTTTCTTGATTTGTTCTTCCCGATCCCCAGCCTGCTCCTGAGAACTGTGAGTCGGCATGTTACGCTCCCAAGCTGTAGCTTTGGTGAGAGAAGGGAGCCAGAGCCATCCCACTGGCTGGTGACAGGGATACCTGAAGCTAAGAGGTGGGAGTGCCTTGTGGTGACCAAGAAAATGGGGCAGCACATGTTTAACCTGTACAAGGACCCTGGGACCCAATCAGTAGAAGAGAAAAGCTAGACTAAAGGGTTTTGTCACCTGGCAGGGGGTTAGGTCTTAGCAGGAATGAAGATCTGTCTTCAAGAAGTTCACACAAACATGGAGCTAAAGAACAACCTTTCCATTCCCAGAGAAGGCAGGCCGCTGGCCTAGTGTCTTTCATGATATGGGACTCACTCTGGGGAATACACACTGAGTTCTGTTGGATCTAGGAACCAGGTTTTCTTTCTCTTCAGTAGACATCAGCAAGCTGCTTGTTAGAGGGAATAAGGGCAAAGGAGAGTTTGGAGAGTCTCAAACTGTAGCTTAGGGTGTTCTTAAACTCACAACAATCCTCCTGCCTCAGCCTTGTTAGTGCTAGGATATCGGGTGAGCCACTATATCCAGCATGACTGTAAAGTTTATTGGGAAAGAAAGGATTAGAACAGCTGAAGTAATTCTAGAAAAAGTCTTATGCATGACTAGATGGCCACCCTGGGCAAGCCATGAGAACCAGCTTGGCTGGGGAAGCAGGGGCAGGACCCTAGGGTGCTGGCCCCATTGCTCCTCAGCTGCATGCCCTGGTCGTGCAATGTTTCTGGTTGGACAGCTCAATCTGTGAAATGAGGCCACTCGGCTTCCTTCCAGCACTATCTACTCTGCAAGTGAGCACCGCTCTGAACCGGCTCCTGCTCCTCCCTCTCTTAGTCACAGCGCTCATTTCTACTCCCATGCACCCACCTTGCTGTTTCCCTAGCTACTGTCCTAGTTGTAAAGTTAGCATGCATGTTCTCTAAGAGCTAGTTAGGCAGGTTCAAGCTCTAGCTCTGTCTGTAAGTAACCACCTCAGGAGGGAGGGCCTACGAGTGTCTTCCTGCTGCTCAGAGCCCAGCACTGCTGGAAATATTGTAAGTTCCCATGGGGGGAAGCAAGTGTTCTTTCATTTCTGATTAACCAATCAGCTGAAGATACAAAAGCTCAATGAGGTGACATGACTTACCCTAGGGGCAAAGAACTAATAATCTGACCTTTAATCTGGAGGTGACTCTCAAACCTCAAGTCCAGTCTATCTTTCAGGGCCTATTGCTGGTTTTTTTTTTTTTTTTTTTTTTTTTTTTTTTTTTAAATGTATGATGCTCTAACTATACAAATCAATTGAAATGGCCATCAGCCAAGCGTCTGTGAAGTAACAAGGTAATCAGGCCTCTGCAAGCAGTGCCAAGTGACCTGTAGGGACACTGGGGCAGGTGGATCTTGCTCTCTACCATCACACAGATGCTCACAGACAGCAGGTCCCTGGGGTCATCTGCTGGAGAGAGTTCAGAGCTGGGTGGCCGTGTGATGCAATGGGTAGGGAGGAGTCTCCATGTCTGGGTAAAGGAGAAGTGGGGAAGGAAAGGAGAGAAAGAGGTGCCTTTTCCTCCCGTGAGAGTCTGGGTCAGGAGGCTCCAGAAACAGCTTAGCCTTGTCCCATCTACCTGAGAACCCAGATACCGATTCAAGTCCCTCAGTATCATTCCCAGGATAGAACCCATTGACACTGTGTAAAACTGGGGCTGGGGGCTCATGAGTAGAAATCCTCGAAGCTGAGGTGCTGTCTGTCTTCCCAGCCTACCCACCCTTTCCCACTGCAGGTTCAGGCCTCTGGGCCCCACTACCCACACTCTGCCTCTGAATTCCATGCCCAACTCAAGGCATGATGTTCTCCAAGAGGTCTTGTCCTATTGCCCTCAGCTGAAAATGACCTAACCCGGTGCTGTTCTCTGCAGGTCCCTCACCCAAGTGCTGCTGTCTCCCAGGCTTCCCCTCTGGCTCACTGGACTAAAGCAAACTGTTTTCACCTCCAAGAAGCCCAAGAAGTCAATGTGCTTACTAGTGACTAGCCTCAGAGGCCAGCCCTGCAGTGGAGCTGTGGGCCATCCTCCCCAAGGGGACCTGGGCCTCAGGGTCTGTCTGGATCTGCTGGAATGCACAGGGATCTTGCTGGAGCCCTTTCTGCACGGAACACCTGCCCTCTGCTTCAACCGCCCTGCTCTTCCTGAAGAGCTCAGTCCATGAACGCCACTGTGTAGGGTCCAGCCCAAGGGTCTGGCCTCGTGTTAACTGTTGCCAAGACTCAGTCTTGGCCTTCCTGGCCCTGTGCTCTGAAGGTATTCACATCAGAAGGGCCTCAGCTGCTCTGACAGAAAGATCTGGGGCCAGTGCCTTGTCACACACTACCTCTTCAAACCTAGTGAGTGAGCAGAACCTTGGCATGGCCTCACAGGGTGGATCTTTTACTGACAGGAGCCTGAACTAAGCATACTCCTCCTTCTTTCTCAATTACGATAGGAAGAAGGTCATAACTTATATCCTCATCCAACTTGAGTCAAGAAAAAGCCACTTTTTACTGTTCAGTGAGATGCATTTGCCCTGTTCCTTTGGTCTTTGTTTCAAAATAAAACCAGACCAGGAAAGCCAGTCTCTTTGCCTCTTCACCAGCGTTAACCGCAGTCGCTGCTCCCTATGCATTTGTACTGTCTCTTCCTTGTAGCTTATTACGCCTCCTCTTGTAAACATACAGCCTGTGTCCCTTTAGGGAATGCCACCGCCGACCGCTGTCTCCCAGGTGTTTGCAGCAGTGTCCTGCCCAGCACACAGCAGATATGTGTGAAGTTGGTAAGGACTGGGAAACAAGCATATATATATCATTTCTAAGACAGAGTCTCAATCCTGAACTTTCTCTTTGCTGCAGCACCATCTCTGAGGTTCGGCCATGTGACAGTCCAAAGGCCAAGTCTCTTATTGATCCATCTATTGCTAACAAGTGATCCTTCTTTCTCAGCAAGAAAAAGGGTGAGAAGAGACCATCTAGTGTATCAGAGACAGCCTAGAAATGAGACTCAAGGCTCCAGCTATGAACTGAGAACCCATGAGCAAGCCAGAAGGAAATGCTCTGCCTTCTACATAGTGACTAAGAATGAGGGAGGCTGGGGCTGGCTGACTAAGAATGAGGGATGGCTCAGTGGTTAAGTGCACTGACTGCTCTTCCAGAGGTCCTGAGTTCAATTCCCAACAACCACATGCTGGCTCACAACCATCTGTAATGGGATCTGATGCCCTCTGGTGTGTATGAAGACAGTGACGGTGGATGCATATACATTAAAAAAAAGAAGAATAGCTAAGGGCTGTGGCAGTAGGGCTCAGGTATGACAGCCCAGCTCCTATTGGGAGCTCTGCCTGTGGGCTGGGCCATTCTACTTTCTATACAAAGTCTAGACTCCAAGCAGCAGTACCTGTGCACGAGGGAAGCTGTCCAATAGGTGAGGAATGAATGAATGAATGAATGAGTGCAGTCTGAGAAGGTAAGTGTGAACAGATGATCAGAATTTTGCACACAGGTGAAGCAGAACCTACTTTTGCAGGGATGTAGAACACACAGAAGGTGTATGGCAAGACTGAAAGATGTGATACATAGCTAGACTATGACCCAAACTAACAGCTAGACCAGTGGTTCCCAACCTGCAGGTCTCAACCTCTGCGGAGGTCACGGTGGTCACGGAGGTCGCCTAAGACCATGGGGAAACACAGATATTACACTACGATTTGTAACAGCAGCAGAATCACAGTTGTGAAATGGCAACGTAGATAATTCATGGTTGGGGTCACCACAACGTGAGGAGCTGCATTAAAGGGTTGCGGCACTAGAAGGCTGAGAGCCCCTGAGCTAGACAGTAAGCACGGAAGGACTATAGGGACAGTCCTAACTGTGAAAGGGTTGATCTTTTCAGGTCTGAACATGGCAGCCACGTGGGCAGTGTCCAGCCCTGAGCGGTGCTGGGAAGGTGTCAGTGGGGAAAGCAGGTCAGTGTGTCACAGCAAGAGCGCCCCTCCCCCCGGCTCTACCTGTGCTTCCCAACTTCTTCTTCCTCTTCCTTGAGCTGCTTGGTCTGTGGCTCCCCATCTTCCCTGTCCTATAAAGGAAGAAAGAAAACCTCTGCTCAGATAAACCATCCTGTAGTTCGGGTTACCTGGGAAGCCAAGGAAGACAAGACAATCAGGGCCAGGTATCTGAAGGGAGCCATGCAGGAGCCTGGCTCTTCCTTCAAACTCCACAACCCTCCCCAACTCGGGGGGCAGAGGCAGGCACATCTCTGTGAGTTCTAGACCACTTGGGTCTACACAGTGAGAGCTTGTCTCAAAATTAAATTGAACAATGGCCACAGCAACAAAAACAACACACCGCTCCATGATCCCAGCCCAGTCCCAGGTACAAAGCAAGCAGGAAGACCTAGATCTTAGACAGCAAGAATGGAGCTGGTCAGGGCTGGATGGCTACCAGCCACCTTCATGAATCTGGGTGGAACCATGTGTTGGGTTCTAGGGAATGGGGGAAAAGATGGTCACCAACAACTAGGCCTCTTGACAGTCTTTCCAGCCTAGAGGTTTCTCCAGAAAGACCTATTTGGATCCCTTCAGAAGTCACTTAATTCAGGACCAGGCTTGAAACTAGACTCACTGCCCAGGTCTGTGGTGCACTAAGGGAGATAGAGGCAAAAGAACCCATTTAACAGTCTATGGAAATTTTTCTTCTAAATCTGTCTCTTAAACCTTTTCTTACGTTTGTGTGTATGTGTGTTTATGTGTTTGTGTGTGTGTGTGTACACATGTACAAGTATGCCATAGTACACATGAAGGTCAGAGGACAACGTCCAGGAGTCTGAATAGATTAGGACAAATTTCAGGAGCTCTTCCTCTACCATGTGGGCTCCAGGGACTGAACTTGGTTGACAGGCTTGGTGACAAGCACCTTGACACACTGCGTCATCTTGCCAGCCCCCAAATCTGCCTCCCTCACCCCAGTTTACATAAGATATGCTATTTCAGTCCAGATACAGTATGCTTGTGGTCCAAGTGCCCTGAGGACTGTAACTTAAGGACGCCACCAGGGCCGCTTCGGCCTACTGCACAAAAAAAGTGCTCCTGGGTTGCCTGCTTCCCAGCATCACTGTGGCTGGACAAACTGACCACAGGTATGTGCACACATGGGCAGGACCAAATGTATGGAGCCAGGCCACAGGCCCAGGGCTTGTACCAAGGCCTAGGATTGAAGCTTACATGCCAGGGCTAGCCCACTAGTAGATGTCAAACCCATTTGTTACTGGCAATGGATTCTTGCTGGAGTGGAGTCCTGAGAAGAAACCTGGAAGCTTCCACTGGATCTGAGTAGCTGCCTATATTTCCTCTCCTGGACGGCCCTGCACAATACTGACAGCTACCTCCCTCTGGGGTGACACTACCAGCGCTCATCTTGCAGACCCAGGGCAATGACAGACACTGTCATTCCTTGGCCATATGACCTGTGGGGTCTGGCTCACTGAAAGCCTTCCATAATAGAACACCCCCATCCCCAGCCCAATGCACCTCAGTCTCACGAGGCAGCAGGGATGAAAGGAGATAACATAGGTTTCTCAGGATGAGGAGGGGGAAATCGGGGCTCTTTAGGACACACAGACAGGATTGGGAAAGGCATTCCCAGGGAATAACATGAGTAAAGGTAATGTGTGGTCTAAGGACTAGACAGAGGTTCAGGCTTGAGAAACAAGTCAGCATTCTCAGAGTGGCTCATAGGGTGGAAAGGGGGCCTCAAGAGGCTGAGCTGACAGGGGCTCCCTCCCCAACTAAAGGCTTGCTCACAACACTACCACGCTTCTGCTTCTTTCTTTTTAGCTTTTGAGATGAGGTCTCATTCGGTAGGCTTGGCCAGTCTAGAGCCAAATATATAGATCAGGCTGGCCTCAAACTCAATGAAATCCACCTGCCTCAGTCACCTGAGTGTTTGGATTAAAAACATGCAGATATTTTAATATCCCCTACCAATAGCAAATCCCAGAAGTGCTTGCTGCCAGGGAAGGGGCTGGTAAATTGCTCCCTGGGTTAGAGGTGGTAGAGCAGGGTGCTCAACTCCACCCCTCCAGAAATCTTTCTGGAAGGCTCTGTGCAGCTGACAGAGAGGGCAGGATCTGTGAAGAAGGATCCACCAGGAGGAGTACTTGGCCCACACTATGCCCCTTCCTAACCAAGGGCAAGGTTAAACTCAGCCAGAGCAGGCTGCCACTGCCATCTCCAAGAGCCCCAGAAACACTCAAGTGCTCTGGCAAGGGCCAAGTTACTCATTAACAAGGGAGAAAACACCAAGGGATCCAAGTGAAATTTCCAAACCTCCTAGCCATCTGGCTGGCAGGTACAGCTCGGTCTACAGCCAGTTACCCCCATTTGGGATGCTGAGTAGAGCACTCACCACAGGCAGGGGACGGACAACCGAAGGTCAGGAGAGGGGAACAGTGCGTAGCGCACACAGGTGGGGACAAGGTGCCTCTCAGGAGGAAAGCAAGCATGCTTGAGATAGTAATTGCTTTGGGCCCACACTGGCTTAGGTCACAGGCATTGCTGCCCCACCCTTCTATTCCCCTTTCATGGATGCTGAGAATTCTTCACCTCACCCCCACTCCAGCATAGGCCACCCCAGCCTGAGAGACTAAACTCATAAACTCATGACTTCAGGACTAGAGGAATCACAGGAGTGCCCACCTGAGGTTCTCAGTCCAACATGTGTGTGGGGAGGGGAGGGGGTAATACAGAAATGGCTATCATAGAAAGGAAAAATGAGGAGATGCCCAAAGTCACAGAACTTGTGAATGATGGTAGTAGGTCTGGGTCATGGTCCTCCAGGCCTGCCCTGCAGTTCTTGCTAAGATTAGAAGCAGCCAATTGACAGAGTAGCACTGTTTGTAAGACGGACTCTGACCTCAGCCCCTTTCCTGTCTCCCCACATAATTCAGATGTGGCTACATGCGCAGATCCAGCCATAGCTAGCCCAAGGCACCAGTGGATGCCCAACAAGACAGGCAGCCTAGGGGTCTCACATCCGACATACTATGATGAGACTCTCAAATCAAGCTCAGTGCCCTTACCCTTGTCCCCACCTTTCCCTTCCTTCTAAGCCCCATTTTCCATTCTGTTTTTTTCCTTCAGATTTATTTATTTTATGTATATCTGTGTAACATGTGTGTCAGTGCCCATCACATCTCTCTGGAACTGGATGTTTGTGAGCAGCCTTGTGGGCTCTAGGAATTGAACCAGGGTCCTCTGCAAAAAAGTGTTCTTCACTTGGTGAGCAATCTTTCTACCCCGCCTTGTGTGTGTGTGTGTGTGTGTGTGTGTGTGTGTGTGTGTTTGCCTTCATGTGCATGGTACCTGATACCCACGGAAGTCAGCAAAGAACATTGATCCCCTATAACTGGAGTTTCAGACAGTTGTAAGCAGTCATATGGGTGCTGGGAATCAAACTGTGATCATTTGAAAGAACAGCAAATATTCTTTACTGAGCCATCTCTCCAGCTCAATTCTCCCTTCCTGCTCCCTCCTTTCCTTACAACCAAGTCCCCAGCCATTCTCCTCCGCCTTTACTAGCCAAAGAGTTCCCTTGTCTAGAATCCAATTTCCTAAAATGTGGAACAGGACTCACGATGAGTCACATAAATGAACCACGAAAAAAGGTAGCAAAGCATACAGCGACTAAGAAGTAGTTCAAAGTGTTTCTGGCAGCACCCCCTGTGCTGCACAGAGAACTTCACAGCTGCCTTGGTCCTGAACACACAGCCTGTGCACTTTGCCTGTTCATGCGTGTCACAAGTGCCAATGGTGTTGGAAGCGCCCAGCCTTGGATTCAAGACTACCACAGGTTATATAACTGAAGTGTTTTTATTAAATGTTTCTGCTCTTAGAAAAGCTTAACCACCACCCCCCCCCCATTTTAAATACTTTCCTATCATCATTCCTTAACATGTGTCAAATTAGTGTATAAAGATACACTAGAGGGACTGGAGAGACGGCTCAGTGGTTAAGAGCACTGACTGCTCTTCCAGAGGTCCTGAGTTCAAATCCCAGCAACCACATGGTGGCTCACAACCATCTGTAATGGGATCTGATGCTCCCCTCTAGTGTGTCTGAAGACAGCTACAGTGTACTCACATATATAAAATAAATAAATCTTAAAAAAAGATACACTAGACTATTAGGATGTTCAATTTAAAACATTTGTCTGGGGACTGGGAAGATAATATCAGGGAGGGAGGCAGCCCTTCAGCTCAATTCCTGATGTCTCGAGTGGTTAACAAGAACATCTCCTGGGAGCCGTGACTGCTTGGCAAAACCGGCATAGCCTGCAGTGCTATGCCACATGGCTGGCACCGCTGGGGCCTAAGGAGGTCAGGAAGGGGTGACAGGGTCTTCCTTTAGTGCTGCCTACGCTGACAGCACTGTGGGAAGAGGATACCAGAGTCAACAGAGATTTCTGTTCCCAGCCTGGACTTGTCCCAACCTGTTGCTACTTGTGGGTATGAGTCTGAAGGGTGGTTAAGGTTAAAGGAACTGTACCCAGGGCCAAGTGCCCCAAAGATGAAGGCTCTAAATTGAGTGGCCAAGAACAAGGTCATTTCTCATCCTGAAATGTCCCATGAACTCAGCTTTTTGCAGCCTAGGGCTTTTACTTCAGGAGGGAGTGAAGGGACACAGGTATGGTTAGACATGCCAGCTGCCAATGGGTGTCATGTCACCCTAATCTAGTCCTGAGGCAGCTGGAGACCCAGCAAGAGCTCACAGTACAGACCACTTCTCAATGTAGATAGACAGCCTACATTTCTACAGGAGCTGGCCCTCTGTGTATCAAAAAAACAAGGCCTTGGGCAGGAAAATGGCTTAGTGGGTCTGATGTCCTCAGTTTAATGCTTGGTGGAAGAAAAGAACAAGCTTCTGCAAGCTGTCCTCTGACCTCACAGTAGCATGCGCATACCACCTCTCAACACAAAATAAACTTCGAAAGACATTGGAAAACAAACCCTCAAAACCTTTCCCCTTTCCCTGCAAACAGCCCCACCACAACCCAACACCCCCACCCCGTACTGCAGCCCCCTGAGATGACAGGAAGAACCTCTGTGGCTCTAACTGAAGATCGCAGTAAGGAAGTGTCAGATGGCCCTGCAGTGCCCAAGGCGGGGCAGGAAGAAGCTGGCAATGCTGGGGCAAACCCGGTAGGTCCCACAACAGCACCCTGTAGCCTGTCCTTAGAGCCAGAGCCACCTCATGATGGGGTGGAGGTACTTCCTGTTGGGTGTGGTGGCCCCTGGGAGCTGTGTTATAAGGGCATTCAGTAGGGTAGGGCAGCCACTGGCGTCTGACTCACACAGAAGATGGAATGATAAGCTCTGGACTGAACAGCACCATACATGGGACCAGAAGCTGCAGGCTCTTTAGTGCCCAGAGGCTGGGGGAGACAGCAGGGTGATCACAACAGACAGCTCTGACTTCTCTAGACAGACTGATCCCACTCATCTGTTCATTGTGCTTCTCTTTCTGGGTCTCCAAATGCAAATCCTAGCTGCTGCTAGGAGCTCCTGTCTGAGGGTCCACTCTGACAGCAGCCTGTGCAGTTCTTGGGAAGGCACCTGTCTTACTAGTCTATACCCTCTGGCCTGACACCTGCTACTCACAGACATAGAGCATGTACGCTCTAGCTCACAACCCAGTGGGCAATTAGGCTGCACTGACTGTGTGGCCTTGGGCAAGTCAGGCCTTGGTTTCCTCATCTCTGAAAACAAGAACAGTCATGGTGACATCATCAAACTATTACAAGACGGAAAGGATGAGGGAGAAAGGAAAAACCTGCAGCTTGGGTGGGCAGGTAGCTCCCAGAAGAGCAAGGAGAAGACTGGAGACTGGGCACAGGGCCGCAGTCCTGACAGCAGGCATCTACAGAGGTCATGGGGGGCTTTCATTACCACAGGTCTTCTGTGATGCTCTCAGCAAACCTCTGTACAGGAAGGGCACTGTGTGTCCTAATGCCTGCTTCATCAAGGGCACGAGAAAAAGTTAGGGCATGTTAGATGATGCCCTTGGAAGAGATGGAGAAATGGCTCAGCAGTGAAGAGCACTGGCTGTTCTTTCTTCAAGAAGACTTCAATTCAATTCCCAGCACCCACAGGGTAGTTTAAAACTATCCAGAACTCCACTTCTAGGGGATCGAACACCTTCTTCTGGCCTTCATATGGGCACCAGCATAGACAGGGGTCTTCTGATCCCTCACTTGGAGCTCACAGAAAGTGATATGGCAGATTGGGGACCAGCAGGCCAGAGGTAGGTCACGGCAGGAGCCACAGCTCCCCTGTGGGTACAGAGAAAGCACAAAGTGCCTGCCTGGCAGGCAGCTGGCAGAGCAGCAAGGAAGCCAGAGATAAGGCCCAGGATCAGAGCTGAAAGGAGGTCTCAAGTCAGGCAGGACTGGCTGCAGAGAGACTGAGACTGGCAGTGGTGACTCACAGGGAAAAAGAAGGTGCCTTGGACAAAGGAGGTGGCAGTGCTGTAGGGACAAAGAGAAAGGGTGTGGCAGCTTTCAAGCAGACTAGAGCTGAGGCCTGATGTATGTGCACAGATTGTGAGGGATCCATGTTGGCTAAAATGCCCTCAGCAATAGGAAAGAGGGCCCCTGGCTGCAGAAGAAAGGCAAGACTAGCCCCACTGTCCACCCAGACCGAGGCAGCACCATGCTGGGCTAATGCAGCTCCTGCCGGCATCACATGGCTGGACCTGGGATCACTGATAGCTAATGTGTGGTGGAGAAACATAGGGAGCTGGCCTCAGACCAAGTCAGCTCTTGTTCTTTCCAGAAGTGCAACTGGGCATCCTGCCACAAGTGCAAGGGAGGTGGCAGGTAACTCCTCCCACATATTTCCTTTAAGTCCACAGATATTGGCCAGATCCCTGGTGCTAGGAATTGCATGCATTGCAAGCTGGGAGCCAAGGAGAAAAAGCACTAGCACTCGCTGAGTACCTGGTTAGAAAACACACACACACACACACACACACACACACACACACCAAACTGTAGAAGGTATAGCTTTCTGGAGAAAAGTCCAGAACTGTTTTGGATTTTTCAGAGGGGCAATGACACATAGACGCAGAACAAGGAAGGGGTGCTATCAACAGCATGGCAAGAGGCAGTGGCTCTGTAGGTGGCTGGGGAGTCTCCAAAGTACACCTCCTTTGTCCTGCCTGTTACAGAATGATTGGAAGGGGCAGAGGGAGGGCAGGACAGGGAACAACTGGTACAGCTGGGTAAGCACACATCCCTTCCAGTGCCCAGGGCTTCACCCTCACCAGCGGCAGCAGGAAGTAACCAACTGGAAGGTTAGGCAGAGGGCACAGCAGAAACCACAGTCCCCTTTCCCTTTACAGAACCAGACTAGAACATTTCACCTGAGCAGCCCAGAACTGACAGCTCTACACTCCCACCTGGCTTCTCCCTATAGGAAGCCCTAAAGCATACAGGAAGCCTACACCACAGGCTTGGACTGGGCAGGGGACAGTCAAATCTTGATACCAGTCCACACCCATGCTGGGGTTGTAAGCAAACTGCAGGACACTTTTTGGGACAGGCAGCCCTGGTGGTACTTCAGTTGAAACTTAAGTAAGGGAACCAGGTCCACTGTCCAATGCAAGCCTTATGTTCCATGATGCCTACTGTAGGAATGTTTACTGGTATCCTGGCAAGCCCCATATCCTGCTGCCCAACAGTGATTGACTGGCCAGGCTCACCTGACTCTTGTGGTATTCTTCCTAGGGAGTCAGCTGTTCCCTCGCCACCGCCCACCCAACACTTTGGCTCAATAAAACTCCAGAGAGCTGACAGCCAGCAGAATTACTGGAACCACAACAGACTCTACCAACTGAGCCATATCCCAACTCAATCTTGCCCACTTTTGGAAATAACAGGAGAAACAAGTTAGCATCACACTAGGGTCCCAATGACTAGGAAGTGAGCTCGAGAGCTGGGTGTAAACGTTCACTTCTGTCCTGCTTTTCCTACGAGTGAGTGATAATATATAGGCGCGACTTAAACTGGGTAATACTGACATTACTGAATATAATCAATTTTATCCAATTAACCACTGCAAACGTTTTATAAGGTCAACATTCCTTCCTGTTTTCATGGATGAGCAAATCAGAAGCACAGTGTAATTAACTCATCCAAAGTCACATGGCCTGGGGTTGCCAGAACCCCAGTTGGGGTGGGGTGGGGTGGCTTTCAAACTGCTCTCCTCTGAATGCCTGCTCCTTGCTCTGACCCAATTCATGCCCTGATACAGCACACAGCTAGTCTCTGTTTCTCTATTTCTCTCTGTGTGTCTCTCTCTGTGTCTGCCTGTCTCTGTCTCTGTCTCTCTCGTATATTATCTCTGACTGACCTGGAACTCTCGATATAGACCAAGATGGCCTTAAACTCACAGAGGCCTGCCCTCTCTATTAGACTCTAAAGCACTCTTATGACACATCACAGGGTTGAGAGGACTTCGGATACCATTCTAGAATGATATAAACCATCTACCAAAAACCCCAAACACAACCATTTCTGGGCCAGTAACTCCAAATTCAGATAATCAAAGCAACCAGAGTAATTCAGGCAGAGGTATTCAGACCAGTGCCTGTCACAAGGGATAACTGGAACTGTGACGTAGGTCAGCCTGCTGGGTATAGTCCAGAAAGCCAGCTGCTGGTGAAACAGACTTGAGATGTGAGGGCATAGCTGAGTCCCACACCAACTACAGTGCCAACATTGTTACCATGACAACACCACACTTACAAATGACTAAAAACTTGATGGGGTGGAGCTGCCCAACTGAGTGTAATATCTTTCTATTTTACTTCTGTTGCCAAAAATTTACCAACAAACAAAAGCAACCAGCAATTCCAGACTCAAGGGACTATCCCTAAACTGTTTCCAATCCTGACTGGGGAACAGACCTTAGAAGCCTAGTCAGTGTCTCAGGACCTTTCACAAGTTTAACAGGCTTTTGAACTTGTAAAACATTGCACAGGTACAGACGGGGTTGGCTGAGACCTGCACACACCAGCATCTCTTTGTTATCTAACTATACACAGCAGACACACTGCAGGCTTGGTCCCCTAAATTAGCAGAAACACCTCCATTGTGTAGGGCTCATTATTCACTGAGCATTTTCAGCTAAGATGCTAACTGATGCTAAACAGTGAGGTCATTTCCCCATCTTCCTACCTGTCCTCACTTCCCTCTTTTTTTGGAGGGGAAGAGCTGCCTCAGCTGTAAAGCAGAGCTCCTAACTGCAAAAACTTCCTCACCCACTCTCAGCCTAGGTGCTAGTAGCCAATCACAAAGCCCCAGGTGGCTGCAGGGTGCAAACTGATGTGTGCCAGCTTCCTGTGGAAGGTATATCTGGTCTGGCTACTTTTTGGTTTTTTCTTTCTTCCACCCTTCTCCACCCTAACACTAGACAGAAGAGAGAAAAAGATAGAAAGGAAAGGGGGTGACCTTATGTTAGACGACTTCCTGATGATTAGGAGTGTTGAGTTCCTTGGGGCTAGTTCAATCTTCGTCATCAGGATATCTAATTTCTTGTCTCTTCGTTCAAGACTACTTAACAAACCATGACCAACAGCCAACAACTCATCATCTTTCCTCTCAGGGTCCTAGCATTTATACACCCTCTGAAAAGTCCCCCAGAATTTCCACCATCACACGATCCCAGAAACTATCTGCTGCTGGCAAAACCATGCCCCTGCTAGAGCACTCGGCAAATCATAGTCTGCTGTTGTGGACAATCTGAAGCAGCCCCACAACTGGATTGAATAAACCAAAATTCCAAAATTGTCATTATAGGAAGGTGCCTGGGACCTCTTCTGGGACTTCATGGAAGACAGCCAGGGAAGGATCAACTGATCATTAGGTGTGGGCCTGGTGCAGCCACCCAGAATCTCTGTTTCTGATGGCATTAGGCAAGTGCTAGGCCAGGCTAGAAGAGCACGTGGCTTCTCCTTTCTCCACACGCCCCAGCTGGTGACTGGGATGCAGAGACTGAGCCAGGAGGGAGGTCCCAACCTGGAATCTTACACAAATAATATGCAAGGACCCAGAGACCTCATGGCCCTACAGAAAACACCTTCTACCTCCCACACATCCAAACCAGCTCTGCTTATTTGTACCGTTCTGGGTCCTCCCAAAAGTTCCTTGACAGCAACCAACAACTTCCACTCTGTCGGGCAACAAAGGCATCAATGTCAACAGCACCTGTGACCTCGGCTCAATCAAGTGTTGGAGTGGGGTGCACAGAGGATACATGCAGCAAGGTCATTTGCATGAGTTGTCCCTTGACCTCCACATGCATGAAGAGGCACACAACCTCTTCTAAATAATCAACAGTGGTTTTGGTTGAACAGGATGTAAATCAGTGGCACAGTGCTTCTAGCAAAGAAGAAGCCCTAAGTTTGATACCAAATACCACATAGACCAGGCCTGAATGGTACGTGCCTGAGAGCTCAGAAATAGGGCAGGGTCATCAAGAGTTCAAGGTCGGGGCAGGAGATATGGCTCAGTGGTTAAGAGCACAGACTGCTCTTCCTGAGGTCCTGGGTTCAATTCCCAGCATCCACATGATGGCTGACAACCATCAGTAATGGGATCCAACATCCTCTTCTGGTATCTGAAGACAGCTACAACGTACTCACATTTTTAAAAAAAGTTCAAGGTCATTCTCATCTACAAGAGACCCTATCTCAAGACAAAACAAGAGAAACAAACAAGAAACAGGGCATGACCTAGATCCCAGGGAGGAGAGAACTGACTTTTTCAAGACAGGGTCACTCTGCGTATCTCTGGCTGTTCTGGAGCTCACTTTGTAGACCAGGCTGGTCTTGAACACAGAGATCTGTCTGTAGTGGTTATTATTTTGGGGTTTGCTACAGCCCCATGTTGTCTTTAAATATCTACTTGGGGTTTCTACTCCATTTCACTCTATCATTGTTCCCAGATAAAAGACACAGAGACCTTTAGATGTATAATAAACCTTAAAGCACCGGAATGGGCAAATAGCAACCCTCTGTGCTAGTTTGTCTGCTTGCCTGTGATGATATCACTTGCCATGTTCTGCCTGGGCCCCTCCTACTCCATCAGGCCCACCTGCCTCATGGCCATTTTCTTCCTCCTCCTTCCTCTCTCCTCTTGATCCCTGCCAGAGACTCCAAGCCTGGGAACCTTTGCCCCACCCCTCTTCTGCCCAGCCAATGATGTAGGCATCTTAAACCAATCCAGGATAACTTGGGGGCAAGGTTTACATAGCATCATTTGGTGTACCAGAGGATCGCCTTGTTGGGAGCAACCAGACCTTGGGGCTCAGTATTTAGCATCGGAATACATAGCAGCACCAAATCAACCCCTAGGATAAAAGGCTGCATAGACTGACCTCTAACCTTACACATGAGCGGTGCCATCCCCACTGGTTAATGCCATAGCTAGGACATAGGGCTCTTGGTGGTGTCCAGCTTCTTTCAAGTCTAATACCAACTAAAATTCCACCTTTATTCTCTATGGACCACAGACAAAGCTCCAGTAGCCCATACCTGTATAAGACTGTGGCAATGCCGCTGTCTGACTTCATGAGCCCCCACGGAGTTCAAACTGCTTAATATCACCAAAAGGATTAAGAGTTGAAATAGGACACACCAGGAGACCAAGTTCTCAGCACAAAGGGGATTTATTTGCCCCAGAGGGACAAAGGGCAAGGAGTAAGAAACAAAGACAGGAGATAAGAGGACAAGAAAGAAGGAGAATGAAGCTTTGTTCTAGAGTGACAAAGGACTGCCTCAGGATAAAGGACACAAGGCCCACTGGCAAAGAGTAGTCTACAAAGGAAAACCTGTGTTAAGATGAGGTGTTTTAATTTTGACTGGGCAGGATACTTAGGGCAGCGATGATGAGGCTCTGGCTGCTGGACTTCAATACTTTAATAGCTGGATTTTGGTGGTCAGCTTCAGGGGAGAAAGTGGCCAAATAAGGAAATAGATTGTGGTAGCCAGCTTTAGGAATATAATCTAATAGTTCAGCAAGGAGAAGGAATGGGGAAGGAGAAGGGCAAGGCCTGCTGAGCCATGTTTGCCCGGCTGGGCTGGCTAGAAGCCTTCAATCATTTTGGCCTGCAGGCTTTTCAATAACCATTGGATTTGTCCAAAAGGCAAGTCTGCTTTTCTTGAAGAAAAAAAATCTCATCTGAGCCAACTCACAAACCCATGTACTAAGCCTTGTTATCTAGCAGGGGTGACAGGAACTAAGGTGAACTCCCTCAGGGAGCTGGGGGCAGCTGAGGAGACAGTAAGCATATAATTACCACATGGCATCAATGCCACAGGGGCCTGGTATGGTGGGAACCAGAGAGAATGAAGCTGGCAGCCACCTGGGGCCAGAGGGCATGGCAAGGACTGGTAGGGTCCTAGGAAGGAACAGGTCTGATGAGAGTGAATTCTATACCCAGGCAGAGGAACAGCATCTTCCAAAGGCACATATGCAGTGGGAAGGCCTGCTGGACAGGATGCAGAGGTCAGCTGAGGAGGAAAGAGAGCAACCATGTAAAGGATGGTATTTATGAAGAGCATTTAACAAGAGCCAGGAAGAAAAGGACAAAGGTCACTGTGGAAGCCACTTAAGTAACAAGCTCGACGTGGGTTAGGAGAGCCTCTTAGGAACAGCAGAGAGGTCTCTCAGAGTCCGTCTGTCTGGACCCTTTTAACTGCTGGCAGAGCTGCTCATGCTTCTCTTCACTTGTGGACACACGAGACTCTCTAGACCCTGTTCACATCTGGGAGCCAGTGTCACCCCCAGACAACCTGGCTCAGGACAGCTAAGGCATCTATAGTGGTTAACTTATAACTCACAGCAGATAAAATCTGCGTCAGCCTGTTTACTGATGTCTCCTGACTGTATCACACTTTCAAAATCTCAAACGGCCACTGCTTGCGTCTTTTTCTGTATAGCAACAAGAGAGTTACAACCACAGCCCATTCTTAGATCAGTGAAAATACAACCACCGACATGTGGCGCTGCAAAGGCCTCAAATATTATCTAGCTCACAAAGAACTGGACTTAGCAGCCAGGAGGAACTGTGATAAACAGCACCTACCAAATTAGAAGCTTCCCAGCAAGACCTAGCCGCCAGCATGCTTAATGACTCGCCTACTCGTAGGACCTAACTCCAGCACACTAGATGAGAAGCCCAAGTCAGAGCTCTTCACGAAGCTGAATCAGAAGAGGAAGTGGCCAACTGTCTAAGAGCTACTGTGGTCACCACAGTGGGCTCTGGACACAGAGCATGAAGGACAAGAAAAAAGCGAGAAACCACGCAAGTGATGTAATGTCTAAAGGGCTACAGTAGTTTCAGATAAAGTACATAGAGAAGTGCAGAAACCAGGTTAGACTTGAGGTCTCATTTCCATCTACCTCACTGCCACCTGGAGCAGGGAGTGGCCCACGGCAAAAGATGGGAGCCTAACATGGCCACACCCACTTTCCTTGCAGACTCTGAGGTAGGAAAGTGACCCTGGCTGATACTATAAACCATACAGGACTGAGCACTGGGAAGGATACTCTGTGGAAGGAGGGCTCAAACACCTCTCTGGTGGCAATGAAATGAATTCAGGATTGATTCCAAGAGTTGGAAATGGTGGCCAAGTGTCTATAATACACTTGGAAGGCAGAGACAGGAGGATCAGGAAGTCTCGGTCATCTTCAGTGATAAGAGTTGAAGGCTAACCTGGGCTGCCAAAGGTACTAGGATTCCCTAAGTGAATGGCAGCTCTTTTTAATGCTTACTGGAGCCGGAAAGACAGTTCAGTGGTTAGAGTTCACACTGCTTCCAAAGGACCTGGATTTGGCTCTCAGCACCCATATCAGCCTGTAATTCCAGCTCTGGGGGAACTGATGCCCTTTTTGGCTTCGAGGGCAACTGCACACACATGCACATACCCACACACAGCAACATGGGAATACACATAACTGAAAAGTAAAACTGAAGCAGAGGCAGGCAGATCATTGTGACTTCAAGTTCAAGGGCAGCCTGGTCTACTAGTGAGCTCCAGACTAGCCAAGACTACACAGTGATCCCATACTCCCCTTTAAAAATAAGGTCTCACTGCGTAGCCCTAGTTAGCCTGGAACTCACTCTATAAACCAGGCTAGTTGTGAATTCATAGAGCTCTGCTTGCCTCTTTCACCTGAATGCTGGACTAAATGGCAAATGTCACCACAGCTAGTAAAACATAAATCATTAAACAAATATACACAATACTTGGGTTTCATTTAAAATCAGCTAGCATTGATTTCTGTTGCTTGGGATGAAGTATGGTCATTACAATTATGATCTAATAAAGTGTGTAGGGCAAAAAGGCATTGTTTTTTTTATAGAAGTGGGAAGGGCATGGTTTATGTCTAGAGCCAACTTGACAAATGGAGGGCAGTGCTGTGTTCTGTGGCCCCAGCATGCTCTCCAAGTTTGACCCGTATCCAGCCTGTGGGTCAATGCTCCATTCCCTCCACACTAACATGGAACCATGTGCAAAACAGGCCCAAACACCAGGCATCTGAGTTTCTGAGCTTGTCTGGAGATTAGGGGGTGGGGGGAGCATGGCTGCCTATATACCCTTCAAGCAAAGCATAGTCTGTTGGGAAGGTTGTGCTCCAGGAGGAAGGGGATACCCAAGTAGTTGGCCAGATCAGCCAAATTAACCCTGGACAGGTGGGAAGATAGACTGCAGTGAGAATACTCTCAGAACCCAGAGTTTGAAAAGAAAAATTCACATCAATTCCCAGGCAAGAAGGAGGTTGCGCTGGAACTCTTAGAAGACTGTAAGCTATTTTAACCTCTGGTCTGATCAGCTGTTTCTCAGTGTCACAGTCTGAGACAGGAAGACAGCTGTCTCCTCTTTAGTGTGATCTACAAGTGATAAAATCCTAATTAAAGCCATTGAACCACAAGTCAGAACTGG
This sequence comes from Micromys minutus, assembly GCF_963924665.1. NCBI lineage: Eukaryota > Metazoa > Chordata > Mammalia > Rodentia > Muridae > Micromys > Micromys minutus. The sequence goes on along the minus strand of NC_137956.1, from coordinate 40,611,778 downwards.
CACATTTATTTGTGGGGATTACTTAAGGAGGCCTGTAATCCTTACCTGATCCATGTGCTCAGCTGAGAGGATGAGAAAGCCGGCCACAAGAGGATGTGACGTAGTTCTACCCATCTACTGTGGGACCCTGGGGGAGCGTTTGGCTTTTCAGAGTTGCAAAGTGACAGCAAACTCTGAAGAAAGGAGACATGAGGGCATGTCTGCCATCTCACTGTCCTGAACTGTGGCCAGCACACAGGCATCAAAGCAACAGGTACCAGTCCCAGGGATGCTTTTGTCTTCATAGTGGCATCCCCCTGTGTTTATCCCCAGGTCACCTAACAGGCCTCTCCATTTAAGGCTAGGCTCAGTGGCACACATCTGTAATCTCACCAGGCAGCAGGATCAGGAGTTCCAGGTTTGCAGTCAACCTGCACATCAACCAGTCTTCTACCATACCAAAAAAAGGCCAGTGGGAAAAGATGCTTATACCAAGTTTGTGTTTAATCCCATATGACGTGAGAAAGAACCGAATCATGCAGGCTGGTCACTGTCGTGTGTGTGTGTGTGTGTGTGTGTGTGTGTGTGTGTGTGTGTGTATGCACATCTTTAAAAGTAAGCCCCCCCCCAAGTATCTCAGCATACCTATCCCTTCAGTGTCAGGAAAAAGACCCGCCCTTGTCTTGTAGACAAGGCAGATCTGCACAGACTACGTACGTACGAAGAACCTGAGTGCAAGCCACAAAAAGTTAGTCACAGCATGCAAGAAACTTGCACAGAGGTGGGAGGTCCACCCCGAATCTAGAGGCGCCTGCTCTATCTGCTCACCTCTTGACCCTCCTTGGCCTAAAGTCCTTCTTTCTCTTCCAGGCCTTCCATTTAGTCCCTCAAGTATCTTCTAGTCCCCCTGTCCAGAGACTGTGAGTTACGCAGCCTAGGACAACAACCCCACAACAGGACAAGACCTGTAAGCCAACTGATAAGAAAAGGTGGGTATGTGTGAGGTACAGGAGCCAGTACTGGGCCAGAAGCTTCCACCTCCATGTAGCATTGCATGTAAGCACCACCTTCCCTCCAGGATGCTCATGGCCTCTGCACCCTATGCAGCACTGGGTAGTGTACTAGGGTAATGTGTGGGGCTCAGCCTGCCCCTGCTTGAGGAAGGGTGAGCCTCCCTAACCTCGATCCCCTGGTGCAGTGCACAGCAGCATTCAACAGTAAACGTGTGACACCCCCCCCATGCCCCACTGGCAGTGAGCCTTACAAGTGTGACCTCAGCACATGCTCCCTCTCGCTTCCTTAGGAGAAAGGACCCACCTATCACAGTTTTAGGACCCAGGACAGGAAAGTCTGGCCAGGTGTGGGCAACCCAGCCACTGCCCTGCCCTAAAAACTCTGACGGATGGAAGGGTATGTGAAGGACAATGCTCTGCTCCTATCCCCAGCATTGTCTCTCTACACAGAACAGCTCTTTAGAGCCCAGGATAACAGCCAAGTGTAGATATTACTCCCCCAGGGGCTCTGGCACACAAACAATCCTTCTTGGAATTCTTCCAAGAGTACAAGCTGTTGCTTCCTCAAAAAACAAAACCCATAGAGGCCAGGGCACCAGGATCAAAGGTGAGGCTCTGAGGCCGGGTAGAGAGTCTCACAAAACAGACACACTGAGCTGACCCCCAGGCCAGGCCCTCTCCGTTGCTTAGGGAAGAGTATGGAAGCAGTATCCGTAGGGATTTGTGTGTGCGAGGGATGTGTCTGGATGTGTAGGTATGGGGTAGGGTTAACTGTGGGAGTATTTGGAGTAGACAGGGCATGAGTACAGTAGGGAGGTGCTGAGTGAGAGAGCACTGTGTAGGGAGCTGGGGTGTACAGTTGCTGGGGAAGGGTGAGGCACGAGATACATGGAAGGAGGGGCTGGAGTATACACTGCTGTATCTTCATGCATACTTGAATTAAGAATGAGTTGGGAGCATGGGGTAGTCCCAGCTGTTTGTTGTGGAGAGGTATCCTTCAGAAGCCCAAGATGCTACATGGAAATAATACAGTTAATTACATAAAATGCATTTCAGTTTTTAGAGACAAGATTTCATATAGCCCAGGTTGGCTTCAACTTAGCTGTGTGGCTAAGGAAGACTGACTGCAGACTCGATCCTCCTGCCCTAGCTGTGAGCGCTAGGACAGGCACACTCCAGGATCGTGGTTTGGTTCCTAGCACCCACACAGCTCATAACTGCCTGTGACTCTGGGGAAACCAACATCTCTGGCTTCTGCAGGCACCTGCACTCACACACACACCTAACTATACATAATTAAAAAATAATAAAACTCAACCCTAAAAAAAAAAAAAAAAAAAAAAAAAGAGTTCCTAGATATCAGCTGGAGGTAGTGCCCAGTGGCAGAGTGCTTAGCTGCCCAGCGTGCCCAGCATACCAGAGTCCTGGGCCCAAACCCTCAGAAATACCCTGCCCCCCATTTCTGGAATCAACAGGGAAAGTTGTCAGGTGAAAAGAAGAGGGGCAAGCCAGTGTAGTAGTGCAGTGTAGTAGTGCAGTGTAGTAGTGCAGTGTAGTAGTGCACACCTACACAGACTTGGAGGGCAGAGCCGGGGTGTCCCTCAAGTTCAAAGCTAGCCAGGGCCATGCAGTAAGCCTTATCTGGAGAAGGACGTTGGCAGAAGAGAAAAGACTCATCAGGCCCACCACACAAACATATGAAAAGATGCTTTATGTGCTTCCTCCCTCACAGCTACCATGAAAGAGGCCGATTACCTCAGGTGTTAGAGGAAGTCTCACTGATGGAGTGTGTGCTGCCATTCGGAGCTGACTGGCAGGATCCACCCTATACTCTCTGACTTATAATTACACCCCATCGTATATAACCATGTGTACGTTTGCCAGTACACTAATGTATAAGGCTGGGAATAAGGTGGGTGTGGCATAACACATGGGAAGCTCAGACAGAATGATCTTGAGTGTGAGGCCAGGCTGGACTAGATAGCTTTATAGCAACACCAAAAAAATGTGGGAATAACACATATTCCATCATCACTCCAACTGGAAATCCCAAGCAGCATGAGCTCACTACACAGGCACAGTGGCTCATGCAGGAGGACCAGCCTGCTTGTGAGGCCGGCCTGGGCTACAAGGTGAGTTCAAGGCGAGTTGGAACTACAAAGACCTGTCTCACTGCCCAGGCCCCTAAATGAATAAATGAACTTAACTCCAACAGCTCACATGTAATGATGAATGAAAAACCAGAAACAGATGAACATATGAGGATACAGCCATCACAATACCAAGCAAACCCAGAGTCAGCCCATAAGGGTATCACCTTAGTATGGTTCTACCTGTCCTGAGAGGACCAGTGGTTCTTACAGGCTGCAGCCAGCAAGGCTTAAACAAAGTGGAAAGGTGCTTCCTAGTGAGGCTCTATGCCATACTGAACCTCAAGAGCCTGGGCACTTCTTTTCCCATATGCTCTCTGAAAATACCCGAGGACCAAGCTCCCCTACCATCATCTACCAAAATCCATTCCCAGTCCTCACCTGACTCTGTGCCCATGTATGCACCATCCCTCTATCTGACCCTCCTGCCTCTACCTCCCCAGGGCTGGGATTAAGGAGTGGGCTACTACACCTGATTTATGTGGAGCTTCAAAGTGAATTCAGGACTCTGTGCTAGACAAGAGCTCTACCAACAGAGCTACAATACCAGCCTTTCAAGGACTGTTCAGAGAAGCCAAGTTAGTTCTTGCTTATCCTGAGAGGCTCCCCCACTGGCCCACACCCACCCCTACCTCAGAGGCAGAGGATCTCTAAAGCCTGGAAGCAATATGGAATCTCTCTCACAATATGGCCAGTTGCCCTAAGTCTGATATTATCATCTTCCCTGCTGACTGTATAAACCACTCACTGAAACCCTTGAGACAGGGAGTCTGTCTAGTCTACATTATAATGCAGTGTCTAGCATGCAGCTGGTTATGGCTGCTGTGAGGATAGGCAGCTATTGCTCCAGAGAAAGAAACCATCTTACTTCTAGTAACAGAATGCCAGGGAGCTATCAGAGAGTCCAGAAACAGGCAGCTCTGGGGCCACCTTGGAAACACACATGGCAGGTGTCCAAGGTATGTGCCAGACCCGAACAGGGGCTGGAAGAAGGGCTAGGAAAGAGCTACAAATTGTCTCCCTGGATGATCCTGACACACAGGTTGGACTGACCTGACTCATCTGGTGCTTTGCTTTCACATACATACAGCCTTGGAAGGGTGGCTCATCCAAACTATCAATGCTGCTCAAAAGGTGCTGATGGATCCCCAAATCTGATACCCTGTCTCCTTGGTCTCTGGCCTGAGAACCTCACAGAAAAGAACAGACTTATCAAGAACAAGGATGAGATACCATCATGCTATGTTTTCCTTTCCTTTCTCTTTTAAATTATGTGTTAGGGAGGGGTATGTGCGTGTGTGTGCAATACCCATGGAGGCCAGAAGAAGATACCAGATGCCCTGGAACGAGAGTTACGGGCAGTTGTGACTCACTAATGTGGGTTTTAAGAATGGAACTTTGGCCTTCTGTAGGAACAGAACTTACTCTTAACCACTGAGCCATGTCTCCAGCACTTTACTTTCATCCTAATTAACATGTGGCTCTCAAAATGAACTCTACCTTCAAGGAACTAGGTCTAAGACGAGTAAAATCAAAGTCTGGAGAATGAGCTCCTTGTTTCCACCACAGCAAGGCCAGCTCCACCAACTAGCACCTAGCAAAGAGGACTACCTGGGCCTCCCTCCTTTCAAGAGGATAAGGAAAAAATACAAACCGGTGTTTATGAGAGGCCTGTGCCAGACACTGGTAGCTGCCAATGAGGGCAGAAGCCACATCTCAACTCTACAGATAACAGGGTGGAGGTGGGCAGAGCTTTAAAGGCTGGCTCAAGATCTCAGAGCTGAGGTTTAACCAGACCTGCCTGCACCGATACCCGTGCTATCTATGCCGCACCCACCACCAGGCCTGAGCTACCCCGGCAATCTGACAGCAGTCTCTGATCACAAGGGCAGATCCCTAAGCACTGGAGGTGAGAAATGGAAGAAATGAGGCCAGGTCCTAAGGTGCCATACCCAAAGCGTCCCTGTGACGGGTTCCTTAAGCCTTAGATTTCTGGAATGGTAAGTAGGAGTGAACTACCATCTAACTCTAGAACTGAATACAAGGTGCGATGCTGCCTTACATGGCTATGCAAATGTTATAACTGGCAATATGCACGAGGCTGTCGCTCAGGACAACCTCCCGGGGTGGGCCGTCTTTACAACCAGGCTTCTGGGCATGAGGACGTGGCCATGTAGGATGAGGACAGAGACATCTGAGGCACAGGCAGGACACGGAGCAGTGTGACTCTGCACACAGCACATGCTGTTCTGTACTTCCTGTCCTCCTCTCTTGATTGCTGTCCCCCCTGCTCCTTTCACATCCCAATACACTACTGGCCAGGGTCCCACTTTGCTTCCCACATGTCAAAAGGTGCTTTCTACCCTGGCACTGTCCCCTCTCTGTGCTGTGTGTCTTCTAAGTGTGCAGCTCACAGCCACTGCACTCCACTCTCAGGGTGTACACACAGGAAGCATGAGATTGTTGTCTGTTGGAGGTTCTGGCCATGAAGACTTCAGTTCAAGTCTCCTGCCAGCCTAGGGTTGGGGGGTGGGGGCTCTGGTCTTCTACTTATTATCTTCCCTCAAATCCTAGTAAAGGGGGTTCAGGTAGAAATATGGTTCTTATGCACTGAGCTAGAGCCTCAGAGATGTGCTGTTTGATAAGGTACCTAGGAGTTGCAGGTGGCACTTTAAGAGTAAATTAAAACTGAATAAACAATAGCCACATATCAAGGGCTAAAAGCTATGTGGAACTTGTGGCTATGGGTCAGGACAGTAGAGACTATAGGTCACCATAACTACATAAAGTTCTACTGCACAGCCTTGCTCTAGTCCCTACAGCTGCTAGTCTAGGAGCTATTGATGTGCCTACAAGCTGTCAATCAGCTCTCGGTTCCAAGGTCATATCCAACCCTTAAAGGTAGGTAGAATACCAGTAATCTCTCTTTGTAGTGGAAATGAAAGAAAGTAGGTTCTGGGCCAACATTCCAGAAAGCCAACAGCCATGAGGGGTTGTGCCAATTTAGTCACTTTTATAGTGACTACATTTGGACACTAAGGAAAGAAAGGGGTCAAAAGAAGACAAAGTGGCCTTATACTGCTCTGCTGGACAGCACTAAAGAGGGGCCACAGGGATCCATCCACACAGCCTTGAAACTGCTTGCCTACCCATTTAGATGGAAACTTCTGGAAGAATGCCAAAGCAAAACAGAAGAATAAAAGGAAAAAGAAACAAAGAGAAGAGATGAAGAAAAAAAGATTCAAATACAACAGAGGAAAGAGGCCCAGGAGAGCTGCTCTCCCAATTGGAAATCATGGATCCTGGCTGCAGCAGGATTAGGTCACCAATCACCCAGCACTTTCAGGGGCAAACTGTGTCCCTGACACAATCAGTATAAAGTACTTGCTATCAAATCCTCCGCAGTGTCTCTGCTGCCACTTCTGTGCCCCTGAATGTCCCTACCACTGGACTGTTCCCTGGAAGACTCTCCTTTCCAGTTCCCCTGACCACCATGGTTCACCTCCCACTCCATGGCTCAACTCAAGCTTCTTTCCGTGAAGTTGCCTCAGAGCCAACTTGACTTTCCCAGACACCAAGCCCAGAGTACAGGACATTGTGCTGGACTTTCCAGCTGTCCACCAGCACTGGCTTGAGGCAGCACCGTGACTTCAATGGCATCTACATCCCCACAGAACTTGCAGGCCCTAGGTTCCAGGCACCATCATTTCCCCTCCAAGACCCAGGCAATCCAGCACCTGAGCCTCTTGTGCTGTGCTGTGCTGTGCCCCTCACAAACCTGTCACAGCAGGTTGGCTCACCAGTGTTTTGTAAACTTAGAAAGCTGTGTGTCTCCCACACAGACCTGTGTACTTAACACACAGAAACAATGTGATTTCCAATCTTGTCCGTCTTCACTTCCCACAATCTAAGGACTGCTTCTAACTCGATACCATTAACTTATGAGTTTATAGTTGGGGTGGGGGGGTGAAACAACAGGAGAAACCAGGAGGAGCCCACTGAAGGACCTGCCACTAACTGCTGGGGGCCATCAAGGACAGCTGTAAAGGTCAAAGGGCTCCGCACTCACAGGGGTAGGAGAAGAAAAGCACCCAGGCTTATAGTGGCTACTGTCATATCAAAAGATGAAATTAACAATGTGGTGTACTTCCTCCCTAGGGAGGGGCCTCCTGGGGTCTTATCTGTAGACAACAGATAGTCCACACTTCCTCCTAGTCTCCCCACTTACCCTGTGGTACAAGAAGCCACTGTGGGCTGGAAAACCAACTCAAAGTAATTAGACACTCCTTCAGACATAGGAGAAACTGGGTATAACACACGGATGTTACTAAAGATCTACTACACTTGTTTAGGAGATACAACTTGCTTCCTGTTATACAAGGTAGAATTCAGCTAAAGGAGCACTGCCTCTAGACTAATTCAAGATTGAGTAGTACTTAGCAGGCTTGTTAGAAACTAGAAGAGATTTAGGGATGGCAGTCAATGTGGAATGTATAAGCCTAAGGCCTATATAAATAACATTTTTGTTGGAGGATGGGAACTCTGTTTTTGTGTGTTAGCCAGAACCAATTGAGTGCTATTATTAAAAAGGTTAAGGCTTTCTTTTATTAATCTCTAAGTGGGCAGAGTGATTTCTCATTTAGAAAGGCATATTAATTCTATAACACTTTCCCTCAGGCATTCATCCTAATTTAAAAAGAAAAAAAAAAAATCACACCAGGCCTAAGAATGTAGCTCAGTGACAGACACATACCACACAGAGAGCAAGGTGGGAAAAATGTCACTTAACTTCAGAGAAGTGAAAGGTAAGCGAATAAAATTATTCCTTACCAAGCCTGAGGTTTCTGGGACCCACATGATGAAAGGAGAAAACCACATTCCAAAAGCTGTTCTCTGACCTCCCACTGGTGCGTTGGTACATGTGTAAACACACACACACAGAGTTTTTTTTTTTTTAATTATTTATTTTATTTTATATGAATACACTTGTCCATTACAGATGGCTGTGAGCCACCATGTTGCTGGGAGTTGAACACAGGACCTCTGGAAGAGCAATCAGTACTCTTAACCACTGAGCCATCTCTCTTCAACCCACTCACACAGTTTTAAAATAAAAATTAAAACACACACACACACACACACACACAAAACAACCCCCAACAAACAATATTTAAAAGATGATAAACATAAGAGAAATCAGGTGTGTAGTCCACATCTGTAATCTCTGGACTTGGGAAGTGAGGTAGAAAGATTACAAATTCAAGATGGTTCTTCCTTTTATCATGTGGGTCCCAAGAATCATAGCAATTAGGGTCAAACTGTCTCAAAAATAAAAACAAGCAATCAAACAAACAAACAAAAGGCTGGAGAGTGGCTCGGCAGTCCAGAGCACTGGGGACTCTTCCAGAGGACCCTGGTTCAATTCCCAGGACCCACATGGTGGCTCACCTGTAACTCCAGGCCTCCTGGATCTGATGCTTTCACCTGGACTCTAGAGGCCCCAGGCACAGACGTGGTGCACAGACACACATTCGGATGAAACTCCCACACACAAATAATAAAACAAATTAAAGGACAAACAGAACCCTGAAGAGGAGGCAGGGCAGCAAACACACAAACAATGTAATTGAAAGCAGGCAACTTAGAATGACCAAACTTAGAAACGTTTTAACATCAGAGGACATGACCAAAGGAGACCACAAAAAGACCAGGGAGTGAGAAAAACATGAGTAAATCTCAAATCCAGTAAAGGTTCGATGTCCAGAATCTATACACAACTCAAGTACTCCCAGCAAATGACAGCCTAACTAGAAGAACCACGGCTTTTCTCTAAAGAAGATACACACACAGCAAATAAGCACAAATATCACTAATTGCTGGGGAACTGCAAATTAAACCTATAAGACACCTGTTAGAGATGGGCATAATTTAAAAAAAAAAAAGGAGAAAGGAAGGGAGGGAAGGATGAGAGAATATAAGTTGACAAAGATGTGGAGAAAGATTGGAACCCTCATGTGTCTCTGGTGAGGTCAAGAGTTTGGTTCTCAAAAAAAAAAAAAAAAAAAAAAATCAAATCAAATAGAAAGCATAACATACCTAGAATCTCACTATCCCACTACTTGGTGGCTGGGGCAGGAACATCTTGAGTCTGAAGTTTGCTTGGGCTACGATACAACAGAAAGGTTAAGGCCAACCTAGACTCCGTACCCAGACCCCCTTTTAAAAACAACAACCCAGAATTAGTGTATAATGCAGCAATTGCATTCCTGGGTATGTATCCAAAAGAACAAAATCCACACACAAGCAATAGTCAAAAGGTGTCCATTGCTGGATAGATGGGTAATGAAGAGAGTCTGAGTCAGTGGGGGTGAAAGCCGGTAGCAGAGCACAGGCTTAGCATGGGTTCAGTCCTAACAAAAACCCAGAAAATGCACATGGCATATCTACAGTGTGCTGTTTTATTTAGGGTTTTACTGCTGTGAACAGAAACCATGACCAAGGTAACTCTTACAAGGATGGCATTATTTAATTGGGGCTGTCTTACAGGTTCAGAGGTTCAGTCCATTATCAATCATCAAGGCAGAAGGAACATGGCAGCATCCAGACAGACATGGAGCTGGAGGAGCTGGGACATCCACTTTTTATTCCGAAGGCAGCTAGGATGAGGGTCTTAAAGCCCTCACCCACAGTGACACACCTACTCCAACAAGGCCACATCTAGCAGTGCCACTCCCTGGGCCAAGCATATACAAACCATCATATATGCTATACTTAGCCTTAAAAAGAAACAAAATCCTGATGCTTGGTGCAATATTAATGAACAGTGAAAATTTGTGCCTACTAGGTTTGCAATATGGGTTAGAGATACCTCTCGTCACACAAGCCCAATGACCAGAGTTTGATTCCTGGATCCTACATAAAGGTGGGGGAAAAGAACTGATTCCACAGAGCTGTTTTCTGACCTCCTTAACCCCATCACAATAATAATTAAAAAAGGAAAAGAAAAGAAAGTTTGTACTCATGCTAAACAAAGCAGGGCAAATGCAACAGGACATGTACCATTTAAATGAAGTATCTTGAGCAAGGAAATTCAGGGAAAGCAAGCTGGAGCTGCAGTGAAGGAGATGGTGAGTTATTGCCTAATAGGTGTAGTGTTTCTGCAGAAGTGGGTAAAAGCGTTGAAAACAGTCGTGAGGATTACCCAACCCTGCATAAAAGCACAACTGAAACACAGTCTGCCACACAACACACACGGAATGTGAAAGAAAGGAAGAGAAGAGCTGTGGCGGACCACTGCCCTCTTTTCTCTTTCCAAAATTTATTTATTATGCATTTGAGTGTTTTGCCTACATTCGTGTGTGTACACCATACTTGTCTGGTACCCTCAGGTAACAAGAGGGTACTCAAGTCCTTGGACTTCCAGTTATAGATGGCTGGCTGTTAGCCACCCCATGGGTGCTGGAAACCAAACCAAGGTCCTCTGAAAAGCAACATGGGCTCCTAACTACCGAGCCATCTCTTAGTCCCCACTATGGATTCTTAAGCTTATTCTCTGCCTATATGGTCACTGGGTATCTTTTGGCATTATAGTTACAGGTTGGAACAAACAGCAGAGACTGGTATCTTCAAAGAGCTCAGCCAGACAGCCCTCACCTCCTCCGTTTTATCTGTAAAGCACCAATAGTTACACTCAGGAAGTACAAACCAGTTTTGAAGTCCTGAATGATTTCTTACACCAGATGCTGGGAATTTGTAGATCAGCTCACTGAACTTCTGACAGCACCTCATTTCACCCCTCTGTAGCAGACACACTTCGCACGGCTTTTCTAGTTGTTTTCTGCATGCCACACTGCTGTGGACTGAGAACAATCTGCTATGTGCAAGCCATAGGAGTGAGGCCTCCTTACTTAACCTATCCTTTCCCTTTGGCTGGACAACAGTGAGCCACAGGTTGGCTGACATTAGTGGCAGCAGTGTGGTGGTTGTTGTAAAAACACAAATTCACTGTAGCCATCTAACAGCAGAAGCCTGGCCAGAACAAGCCAGCTTGTAGTGCCTAGCACCACGAGAGGAAGATCATATCACACACCAGTCATTTGGGAAATGACATAAATTCAAAATCTGAAATACAATTTAAAATTTCAAGTGACAGAAATACAAATCACTTTTATATCATTGAAAAGTCTTTAAAATTTAGGAGCTGGGGAGCTGGGTCAGTGGGTAAAAAATTTGTTATGCAAACCTAACGATCTGAGTTTGATCTTTAGAACCCAAGTTAAAAGCCAGATGTGGAAGCACATGCCTACAGTCCAACACTCCTAGAGTGAGCTAGAGGCAGAGGAGAGTCAGCAGAAGCTGACGGTTTTAAAGCTTTATTTTGTGGTGTGGTATATACATGTGTGTGCACAAGCTCTGTTACAGCATGCCACAGAGGACACACGGAGGCTAGAAGCACTTCATTCAGTGCTGTGTACACCAGGCTGCAGGCCCACGAACCTCTGAGGCCTCCCCTGTTCCCACTTCACTGTACAAGCACCAGGGTAACAGCTGTGCCTGGCCTTTAGAAGGTTTTCTGGGGATCTGAACTCAAGTCCTCACATACTTTGCCAACTCAGCTATTTCTCCAACCCAATTTTTGTTAAAAATCAGGAAATTCCTAACACCCAGAATGTATCAGAAAACATACAGTGCCTAGGGGCTCGGTGGTGAAGGATATGGCTAGAATGCAGTAGAGCCGAGTTCCATCCCCAGTACCACACACAAGAAGCAATTACGTAGGAAGGAGTTTCCAAAGCCTCTGTCATGTGTCTCTCACATCAGCAAACACCTCAAATCACGTGAGGAGGAGGAGGGACAGCAGCAGCTGTAGTGGCACAGGCCTGTAATCCCAACCGCTCAGGAGGCAGAGGCAGGAGGATTACATATTCTAAAGGTTTGTCTGGATTTCAGACTGAGTGCACAGCCAGCTACAAAAGACTGTCTCCACACGAGAGCGCTGTGGTGAGTGTTTAACCGGCTTGAGGCTCTAAACTGGATCATCAGTGCCACAAAAAACAAAGGTAAAGCGTCTGAGTGTAGAAGCTGTCATCAGCCAGGCAATGGTGGAACAGGTCTTCAATTTCAGCATTAGGGGGACAGAGGCAGGCGGATGGATCTCTGTGAGTTCTAGGACAGCCAGGTCTATAGTGCAGGTTCCAGGACAGCCAGGGCTACACAGAAAAACCCTGTCTTGAAAAGCAAACAACAAAACAAAACCAACCAATCAAAAAAGAGCTCTCATCTGTTCTTAGGGTCTCTCCTTCCTCTACTGCTCCACTGGTCTTAGTCATGTGATCTTGGGCAAATAAGCTAACTACCTGCATGAGCTGCCGCCCATAAATTAACAGTAAAACCTTCCTTCCTTTGCTGACTTATCAGTTGTCTTCAAGAGCAGAGAAGATAAGCTGGTCTGGTGATACATTCACCCAGTTAACCCTGAAAGTGCTGTCATTTTTAATAATAAATTAAACCATGAGAACTACAAACAAAATCAGATTCCAGGGACTCCCAGCTCCCGCTCCTCCTTTTCCTCTACAGGGCTATCTCCAGCTAACACTAGACATAGTGTACTTGGTATTTGTTGCTCCAGAAAAACAAGGTGACTGGAAGAGGCTGCTTTCCCCAGGGCTCCACTCTAGTGCCTGAAGTTTGCACACGGTATGCTCAGTATATATTCCTATTAAGGAATGAATGGCCAGCTCCAGTGACCCGTTTGGAATCCATTAGCAAACTGAAAAAAAATATTAAGAAAAAAAAATTCAAACTTTCCTTTTCTAATAAGGAAAAGGCCTGGGGAGGGCAGGTGGGGACAAATTAAGAGCCTACAGAAAGGGTCATGCCTGTTGTCATGCACCTTTTAATTTCAGCACTTGGCTGGATGAGGCTGGCAGATCTGTATGAGTTCCAGGCCAGCCAAAGACACATACATCCATCCTGTCTCAAAAAAAACCAATACCCTTCACCTCCTCTAACAGAGGTCATGAATAGGGAAAGAAATCAGGAAAAGGCAAAAATCTCCGATTCAATATGGAAGCTTTACAGTTACTTCTACTTTATTTTCAGATTTGCTCATTTTTTAATTTTATGTGTATGAGTGTTTGCCTGCCTGCAGGTACATACATACCATATGCATGCAGTGCCTGCCTGTGGAGGCCAGAAGAGGGCAATGGATCCTCTTGAACTGGAGAGACAGACAGTTGTGAGGAGCCACTGGGTGCTGAGAACTGAACCTGGGTCATCTGTGCAAGCAGACAGTATGCTTAACTGCTGAGCTGTCTTTCCAGCCCCTACTTCTTCAAGAGAATGAGAGGAAACCCCAAGGACCAATAGTGAGCTCTCTATTCTAATACAGAAGCCATACAATTCCCATCTGCAAACTTTCTAGACATAATAAGCCCAAAGCTTTCTAAAACCAGAACTGTGAAAAGTTGGCCCAACTAAATAGCAACCAGTGTGTCAGAGAACCGGATGATCTAGATGACATGTACAAATTCACAGAAAAACACAAACTAAACTGACTCATGAAGAAACAAAAAACCTGAATAGCTTCATACCTAGTAAGTAAGGGAATAATGCATCAGCCCAGGGACGGACCTCTGGGTTAGCACTCTCAAGGCCCTGGGTTTCATCTCAGCACAAGCTCCTTGTGAGCTCACTGGCCCACCAACCTAACCTAAGTGACGAATTCTAGATTCAGTGAGAAGAGATTAATAATGTGGAGAATAACAGGGAGGGCTGGAGAAATGGCTCAGTCAATCCAGTGCACGCTCTGCCAGCATGAGAACCTTAGTTCAGACCTCAGAACTCATGTACCGAAAAAGCTGAGCATGGCTGCACACATCTACAGCTCTAGTGCAGAGGTCCCAGAGCCAGGTGACTCCCTGTATCTTGCTGGCTGGCATTTCTGAGCATGAAATCAGTGAGACCCTATCCCACATCCAATGCCAACCTCTGGCCTCTACAAGCTTCACATGCATGCACAAGTATGTACACCACACACACAAGAGTAAGGTGGAATGGAATCAAGAAAGACTCCTCATGCTGACATCCGGCCTCCATATGTACACAGGTCCAGACACACCTGCACACTCAAATCCACACGAACAGTACATGCTTGTAGGAAGAATCTTGATTTCTTTCAAATTCCAGTTATGTAAATGCCCCAGGTGTGGGATAAGAGACTGCTTCACAGCAGGTGATTATGATTTGCCTCATGCACTAGCAGGGGCATGTTGTCTTGCCAGCTGCAGTTAGTTTAATTCTGGGGACTCTGCAGATGGTAAAAATGAGAGCGCCCCGAGAGGGCTGGCAGCTGCTCTGGGTTCCTGCTGCTGTGTGGTTTGTCAACTGGTCATGAGCAAAGAGAAGTTGAAGATATCCTGACAACAAAGATAGCCCCAAGGAACTCAAGCCCGTAATCATCAGGAAGTAGTCAACTTTGTTGGCTGAAATGTCTATACGTCCTTCTCCTCTAAACTTCTCTCTCTCCTACCTAGTGTTGGGGGAATGGAAGGGATCAGGGTGAACAGTTGGGAGAGAGGTAGAGATATAAGAACTCAATAAAGGAGTAAACAAATCTGCCAACACACGATCCACCTGGTCAAAGGAAAGATAACCCAGACTACTTCAGTGAAATTCCAGCAGATATCTAAAAGGCCCCCAGCTTTACATATAAATATTTACAATACAAACCCAGCTTGGTGGGTTATGCTTATAATCACAGTATTAGGAGCTTGGAGGCAAGATTAGAAAATCAAGGTCTTCTGTTGCTTGGTGGGTATGAAACCAGTCCTGGGCTCCAAGAAATCCTATCTCTAAAACAAAACAGACAAAACAAAAAGCCTAAACAAGACAACATCACAGCTGAAGAAACTGAAAACAACTTAAAACAACTAGTCCATGCCATATTTTAAATGATGAAATTATCCCAAATGACTTACAGATTCAAGGCAATCCCTACAAAAATCTTAACAATGCTCTTTACAAAACCAGGAAAACTCATTCCAAAATTCAGATAGGATCTTTTTTTGTTTTGCTCTTCTGAGATAAGGTTCCTTTCAATTTGCCTCCAAGGCTGGCCTTTAACTTACAGCAATCCTCCTGCCTGAGCCCTGTGAGTGCTGGGATAACAACCATACAACAGACGCCCAGCTTCATACGGAATCTCAAGGGAACCTCAATAGCCAAAACAATCTTGAGAAGGAACTAAGTTTACACGATTTAGACTAATTTCAAAACTTACTGCAGGCTGGGTGTGGTGGAACAAGCCTTAATCCCAGCACTGGGGAGGCAGAAGCAGGAGGATCTACAGGGCCGTTGACCACCAGCCTACTCAAAACAAACAACCACCACCACAAGCTTCGGGCTGGAGGAGAGGACCTGCCTCAAGAGTTACACAGAGATGGATGAGGGTAAGAGCCAAGCCTGAGCCTCCCAGGGTTGGAGGAGTGGAGGTGGATAATTATCTGATGGTTCTCACCAGCTGCCAACAAAAGCAGAAGCCAGCTCCGCCAGCTGTCACTCTCACCACTTCCCTTTCGCTTTCTCATTAAATACTATCGGTATAGACAGTAGGCAGCTATTCCGAAAGGAAAACAAAAGCCAACCAAGACTGAGCAATCTCTTTTTTATTAAGTCGGAAATGGAGTCTCTGATTTCCCCCCACCTCTGGCAAATCTGTCTTATTTTGTTGAATGGGGGGGGGGCAGTTTTTGCCTTCATAACAGAGCCAACAACTTCCAGCTTCTCCTGCAATCTTAAATAATCTTAATAGCCAAAAAACAAAGATCTTGAAAAGAAACTAAGTTACACGACTTAGACTAATTTCAAAACTTACTGCAGGTCAGGTGTCGTGGATGGAACAAGCCTTAATTACTGATTTTCCCTATTACACTTCAAATAACCCACGGAAAGTTAATGTGTTATTTATTCCTCTACGGGAGAATTGGAAAAACAACAACAGGCTTACGAACATAAAACAAGTTGTCCCAAGTCTCAGCGTGTCAAGCGACACGGCCGTCTGCACACAAATAGTGCATTTCATTACTTTGGAAAGATCAGCAAGTAGAGATGAATCCAGACCTTATCTCGGTAGCTACGGAAAGGAAGAAAAAGTGCTTCCGAATTTTGAAACTAAGAGGACTAGTAATCCAAGATGGGAAAGAAAAGGCAGCCTTCTTTCCTGTCAGTCTACCCAGACATCTTTTGGACTTTTGCTAGATTAACCCCGGCTGCACATCCACCGAAAAGTCACTAGCTGTCCTATCCAAGGGAACCCTGGTGGCGGGTGCCAGAAGGCCCGGTCAATAAGACCAGTTAAAAAACACAAACAAACAAAAAAAGCCGCCGAACCCAACAAACATGTAAAGTTAAAAGCCAGCCTTGCAACAACTACCACAAACGAAGTATCTGGGCTGTCGCCCGAAAACCACTTCCTAAAGCGCACGCGCGAGGTCCGCCTCTGAAGAAACGAACCAATCTCAACAGCAGATTTTCAACGCCGTCCTACTGCGCATGCGCCATTCTCCCGCGCACGCGCATTCTGAGCTGTAGTGGCTCCCTAGTAGTCCTCAGCCTTCCCACTGACCTAAGGTGTTGGCCGCTATGCCCGCAGCTCTCACTCCACGTTCCTCACCTTTCTCCCGGTTTTCTCCCGGAGGGCTCTCAGCCGTTCTTTCCGCCGCAGCGCCTCTTCCTCGAGGCGGCCCACACCGGCAGAAGCAGCCGCCATCTTTCCGGAGGCCCCCCTTCTCTTCGCTCCTTTCTTGCGCAGGCTCAGTGAGTAGAAAAATGTCTTACGACCAATCCAAGGGAGACAATAAAGAGCCGGAAGCCCTGAGAACCAATCAATGCTGAGTTCCTACAGAAGGCTACGCCCCTGGATCTGGAGCAACCTGTACAGCGCGAGTGAGCCGGCTGGGTTAGAGGGAAAGGCGTTAAGGTTCGATTTGTCTGACACTTATTTGTGAGAAAGCAAGTAGAGTCAGACCTGAGAGGAAGAGAATAGAGTGAGTCGATTGCTCTGGTTTTGCCTAACCACCACCCACCTCTCCTGATTGCCCTCTTGGAATACTTCGCTATCCTTATCCGCTTGTGCTGATTCTTCAAGAGCGAATGCCACGAGAAACATTCCCTGAGCCGGGTGAGGTGGTGCACGTTTGTAATTCCAGCACTTCAGAGACTGAGACATCAAAATTATGGGGTCGGATTCAGTCTGGGTTACATAAGATAACCATATCTTAAAGCACCACTACCAGACAAACACCCAAAAACCATCCTTGGCCACTCTCATTCCCATCATTCTGAGGTCAGTCTCTCTCTTCTCTACAGACAGCAGCCAATGGCACCTCGGACTCACCTGATGAGTTGCTCCTAAGCCTCGCTATCCACTCTCTGGCTCCAGACCTGTAGAGTTCGAGGCCTGGCTGCATGGCTTTTTCCTTTGAACTCAAGAATGATCGCTCACCCTTTTCTGGAGCTGCAGCATAATCAGAATTAGGCCACCTTTCCTGCATAAGAGCAAACAGCAACCGGGGCCAAATAAACTCAACAAAACCACTCTTTCCTCCCAACATAGAAAGAGTTTTATGGGCACAATGCTTTAATGCCAGCACTTGGGAGGCAGAGACAGTCCAGCCTGGTCTACAAAGTGAGTTCCAGGACAGTCAGGGCTACAAGAAATCTTGTCTCACAAAACAAAAGAAGAGAAGGAGAAAGAAGTAAGAGTTTGACTGCAGCAGTTGGTCACAGATGCATTCGCTTCCTTCCCTCCCCTACTTCTCTTCCCAGGAGATGACTAGCTCACTGTCTGGAGCTTCCATTATAAAGCTATTCCACAAGAGAAGATCTTTCCTCCCAGCTCCCTTCAAATGCCACCGCTTCTTAACCTCACTGTCATCCTGGGTTAAGCTGGTTCTGTCTAGGACCTTTCTTACAGTAGGAGAGGGGTGGCTGCCAACCCCTGGCAGAGAAGGATTCTGTGCTTAGGAAATGAAAGCTCAGACGAAGACACATAGGGCACTTCATACCCAGGACCAATAGGAGCTGTCTGGACCTAGCAAACTTTCCCTTACTCCTAACAAAGAACCTGGTTCCCATCCAACACCAGGTGCTCCCTCACTTCACAGTCTGGGCACAAGGAAAGGACAGACAGGGTGTTGGTGACAGTGGCCCAGAAAAGATTCAGCCAGACCTAGATCCCTTGTTCCTGTTGTCCCTGTAATTCTCATCCGGCCTCAGTTTCTTCATTCGTTAAAACAGCCATGAGGCACCCACCTCCTTCAAGCCAAAGAAACAAAACCATAAAAGCAAGTGCTGGGCCCTGGGAGGAGGGGTTGCCACCAATGGAGCACCTAGGAAGGCTTCCTAGAGGGAGTGAGCTGTAGGTATCTTAAACTGTAAGGATCTGCCCAATCAAAGGACGCCGCTCCTCTGCAGGTAGATTTGTCCTATCGTCGGCTGATGATTCTTCCCATCCAGCTTAACACTTGGCAAGAACCAAAAAGGTGACACTTGTCTTCCATAAAGCTCTTAGAACAGAACCTTGCACGTAGTTAGTGCCACACGTGTTCGTCATGGACGAGGTTATTATTAGTATTACTGAAAAACCCTAATCATCTCCACGCGAACCACAGTCCCTTCATGGAATAGTGACAATAGCCCGATAGGTTCTGTACTCCGATATAAGAAGCCTTTACCCGCCCTTAGCTGGGGAGACTGGAAGTGATCCTGCCGGTGGCTCTGAATGGACTCCGCCTGCTAGAGGCGGGGCTCCCTGCGACCTCCTGGGCCGCCCTGACCCTAGGCTCCTCCTCTAGCCTGACTCCCCGCCCTTTGCACAGTCCTAAGAGAGGCGGGGCGGTGGCCGCTGCCTCAGACAGCCAAGTGTAGGAAGCCAGGCGGTGGCCGGCCCGGGGGAGGAGGAGGGGCGTGTAGACTTTGGTGGCTAAGTGCGACAGGGTCGGGAACCGCGGACTTCCCCCAGCAGTGTTGCGCCGCTCCGCCCCGGAGTGACGCCCTCCCGCCCATGGGCCTGGCCCGGGGCAACCGGCGGTCAGCGCGGAGGAGGCGGCGACAGGTGGCGTGCAGCAGGGCCAGAGCCCGGTCAGGCCATGGCCGCCTCGGAGCGGCTCTACGAGTTGTGGCTGCTCTACTACGCGCAGGTGAGCCCGTCCCGCCCCTGGTCCGCGGGGTCCCCAGATCCACGCGCGCAGTGTCTGCAGCACCTGCGTCCGGCTCCCCTGGGACCGCAGATAGGCGCGCGCACGCGGGACTTCAGCCCCTCGCACACGTGCGTGCCCCCCTGGCTGCCGGGCTGCCTCGGGCATTTGTGCCAGGGGACAGCGCTGTATTGCAAGTCCCCAGCGAGAGCGCGCAGCCCCAGTTGCCCTGGCCAGTCACTCAATTCGCATCCTTTTTCATAACTGGGTAAACTGAGACCTGGAAAGAGAGAGACTCAGTTTGCAAGTTGGCTGCTTTGCCTGAGGGGCTCATTCGCGATTGGTCGTCGTGGCTAGAATGTCATGTAGGCTGGAAGATCCGGCAGGTGCCACTCCTGACAAGTACATCAGACGTTGGTCACCTCAGACTCAAGTACTTAGTGATGAGCTCTGACTGTACTTGAGGCAACCTTAGCCTACCTCCATTCTGCAACGGGGCAGGGTCGGTGGTGAGGCCAGGAGGGATGTCTGAAAGGGACTCTCATTTCAGGCTGCCTGGGCTGGTTTCAGAAAGAGAGTGGAGGGGCTGTGATGCCCGTGATTCAAACTCTAGAAGCCCCACTTTCCTTTTTGCACTGGATTCGGGGAGTGATCCTGGGGTTACGCCTCCCTCCTTGCACCTGCTTGGCACTAGGTGCCTAGCTCAGGTGTGCCTTGGACACAATGGTCCATTGTGTGTCCTTGAACAGCTTGTCACTGGGAGAGCAGGGATATGGGGAGAATTCTTGCTCTAGCCTGGCCCTCTGAAGAGGCTGGCTGATGGTTTGTCTGTCTCTTAGGAACATAAGGTCTAAGTCTGAATGGCCACAGCTTCTTTGGTCTTCCTGGGCTGGTGGCATATAGTAGAGTCCCAATTGGGGTGACCCAGTCCAAGCTTATTGCACCTTTAAGCCTCTACTTCCCGTCTATAAAATCAACACAGCTTTGCCCTCAGGCCATCTGGACTTTGTAGAGAGGGAGCACTGTGGCTGGTGTTGGTCAGAGAAGCCTGCCTCCCCTCCATTCGGCCTCTGACTCTCCATCTTCAAGGGAGATGGCCATGTGGAGAGAACTTAAACTAGGTGATGGATCTGCAGAGATGTCACCGCTGGGTTTTCAGGCTGGGTGGTAAGCGGCTGGAGGTGTTCTAGTCCAGCCTCCCAGGACTGTGTTCTTTCAGAGTTGCTGGGCTGTTTGGTTTTGAGCCGTTGGCCACTTCTGTCTGCTGTACTTTCACTGCCTCCCAGACGGCTCAGGTGTGGGGCACAAACGCTGGTTGGTTGTAGTTGTAGAAGCCTAGACAGACAGGGGGCAGCCTGGGACCAAGCCAAAGAAATCCAGGATGTGAGAGCAAACTCAGGAGTCGGGTGGGGCTGGACCGGGCTGCCTGGGGAGAGGAAGCCAGGCAGCCTCCCAGTGCAGCCTTCCTGCCTGCTCCAAAAACACCGCTCCATTCCTTGGTGCTGGGTTCCCAAGGAGAGATAGTGCTGCTAGGGACCCGTTGTGTGTGTCATGGGGTGTGTAAGAGTGGACCTCACAGGACCCAGACCCTCAGAGCCCCAGAATGGTGGCACATGCCTGTAATCCCAGCATGAGAGTGGTTGAGGCAGGAGGATTGCCAAAAGTCTGAGGCCAATCTGGGCTACAGAATCTTGCCTCAGAAAAAAAAAAGAGAAAGAGAGACCCTTTTTGTTAGTCCGAAGCAACCAGCTCGCAACACAGGTGGCCCCTCCCTTCAGCTGCAGGAGCTACCATCTGCTGGCAAACCTGTTTCCCCAGTTGTGGGTCTGGGTGAGGACAGAGGGGGAAGTACCCTAGTTCCTGTCTTTCTTTTCCCCTAAAAGACCCCAGATTTAGACCTGCCTTCCCTCCTCTACATGGATCCTGCCGTCTTGGTGGGATCTGAGAGGAGATGGAGGGAGGTAACAGTATCAGAGTGCCCCTGGATGTTACTCAGTTGGAGTTCCTCAGCATCCTCTTGGGGAAAACAAGGCTAGGTCATCAGGAGAGTCCTTTAGCCACCCAAGCCTTGGTCTTGTGGTCAGGAAGCCTCGGGTGCCCCCCTACCTGGACGACACCTGTTGTTCTTCTTGAAGCCTCCCTTAACCTTAACTGCCCTTGCTTACTGCATAGCTTCTCAGAAACTAACATTTAGTAAGTGTTCCCTTCCCCAGGTGCTAGTGGAATGACTGGACGTGAAGATGGCCAGGGTGGTGACCAATCAAGGAAGTCCTCCCAGAGCAGGCGGAGTTGGGATTTTGAGGGCTGGAGGCCAGGAACAACAGGAATGAGCACATAGCATTAGGAAATAGAAGAAGCGAGCTTTCAGGGAACATGGCACCACTCTCCCTCTCCCACTCTCTCCTCCCCCCTCTCTTTCTCTCTCTCATTCTGACCCCCCACCCCCCCACACACATACACACACCTTTAATCCCAGCACTTAAAGGCAGAAGCAGTCAGATCTCTTGTGGGTTCCAGAACAGCCTGATCTACAAAATGAGACCCTGTGTGAAAGAGGAGGAGAAGCAGCAGGCAGCTGTCCAAAGTAGGGAGCAGGACAGAGCCACCATGGTGAGTGGGTAGAGCACACCTACCAGAGTGTCCTCAAGGAAGAAACAGGAGAAGCACAAGAGGACCAGGAGACTGGGACAGCACCTGACATGCTGGCACTTGGGAAGCATGTAAAGGTTAATGCAAAACAGCGTGTAAATGAGCAGCCCCTCTGCAGGCTGGAGCAGTAGTGTTGCACACGCATGTTCTTGCACAAACATATACACACACATACACTGATGGGGGAGCTGAGGATCACAAACAGCCTGGCGGGACAGAGACCCTGAGCTGAATTCTCTAATTACGTCACTGAGGAAAGACTCAGAGGTTAGGTCAGAGTAGAAGCTTTTGTTCACCTTTCTCTCTTTTCTCTTATTCTTGACGAGTGATCTCTCCTGTCTCACGAAAACTTACCAGGCCTCTCTGTTCCTCTAGGTCCTTAGCTGGGTTTTATTTCTTCCTAGACCTCAGTTTAACTAGTGTGTGTGTGTGTGTGTCTGTATGCATGCATATATACATGTGTGTGTGTACATGTAGAGGCCAAAGAAAGACATCAGGTGTCTTTTATGTGTACTGGTGTTTTGCCTACATATGTGTCTGCGCTTCATGTACATGGCTGATGCCTGGTGCCCGTGGAGGTCAAAAGAAAGCATTAGATGTCCTGGAAGTGGAATAACAGTCAGTTTTGAGTCACCAGTTTTGAGTGGGTGCTAGTAGAACCCAAGAGCATTCAAGGCCCCTAACCACTGGGGCACCTCTAGTCCCTCCACTTTACTACTGATATAGTTAGACAGGGTTTTTACTACCTAACTCTCGATAATCTGGAACTGATTATGTACGTAGGCCAGGTCGGACTTGAACTCAGAGATCTGCCTGTCTCTCTGCCTTGAGTACCATGTCAGTTCCAGGGATTGAACTAAGGTTGTCAGCCTTGGTGATGGTGCCCTTATCTGCCAAGCTGTCTTACCAAACCTCCACCGTGTTGGTTAAGCTGAACTGGCCGGTAAGCTTCAGGGATCTGTCAGTTGTGGCATCCAGCCCCTCCCCTCTCAGAGCTGAGGTTATGGACTCATGCCCTGGCTTTTGTGGTGCTGAGGCATCTAAACTCACACTTGTGCAGGTGTGTACTCTACCGGCTTAGCCAGATTCCTACATCTCTCGTTTACGCTCTTTTTGTTGTTTTAGTTTGGTTGGTTTGTTTCTTGAGACAGAGTTTCTCTGTGGAGCCCTGGCTGCCCTAGAACTCCTAGAACTCACTCAGTAGACCAAGCTGGCTTTGAATTAAGAGATCCCACTCCCAAGCATTGGGATTAAAGGTGTGCACCACTACTGCCTGGCTCTTATTTACTTTCTTAACTGGGCACAAGTACCCAGCCCTTGGTCCCTTTCATACCTGAGGGGCCATTGGAATTTCCTCCTTCCTGCTCTTGTTCCTAAGGCAATTAAAGAAGGAGGGAACTTTAATGATAGAAAAATTAGCATAGAGCCTGGGGTTGGGGGGAAAGGCTGGTATCCTTGAGGTTGTTATGACAACGGAGGAGGTGATGGGGAAAGTGTGTGATCCCCATGGAAACAGGGTCAGTTACTATGGAGACCATGGCAGGAAACTCTGTTTCCATAGCGATAGAACAAGGAAACCGGCTAAGGACTGAAGTGTTAAGGGACCTTCAGGTAAGGGGCAGAAGCTGGCCTGGACACACCACTTATACCATTATGTTCAGTTGTTTCTGCTGAAGCTGGAAGATGGCAACTTGCCCATGGCCTACCGTTCTTACAGCGTAGCCAGTAGCCACCTTTGGCCTGACATTGCTTCTGTCCTTTTGGAGAGATTTTGGGCTTGCGAAGCTGTGTTGTTTGGACCTACCTAACTCTAGTTCTTCCTGTTCATCCCTGGAGGTGGAGGCATCTCTGACTGAAAGGGATCACCCATATTGAATTGTCATGGCTCTCCCTACTGCTCGGAACTCTTCCTGGGGGAGCACATTCTACCTCCCCTGCCTAAGGCAGCAAATGGGGACTGCCCTAGAAGCCTCAGCTCTGCACAGAGCCAAGGGCTGCCTCTTGGTTTCACTCATAGACAGGGATGAGAGGGTTGTTCTAGAAGGCCAGGACTTTGGGCTGACCAGAGCACCTGGTCTGGAGTTCCCAATCATCCCAGCCATTGGTAGGTGACATGGGTGCCACCAAGCTGGGCCTGGTGGTGCATTCAGTTAAGCCTTGTGTACTTGTGAGGCAGGGGCAGGCAGATCTCTCTGTGATTTTGAAATCAGCTTCGTCTACATAGTAAAATCCTGTCTCAACTCCCCCAGCACTCACAAAAAGATATAGTTGAGGCTCAGAGTGTTTTATGTTAGGTAACAAGCTACCCAGTGTTTAAACAGGGCCTGGGTTCCAAAACTCATATATATCCTCAGCTACCAATTCCATTAGTAATCCCAGTTCCATTAGTAATTAATAATCCCTACCTGTACAGCAGTGGGCTGTATCTTCAAAAGGTTCTGGTCCTGACTGAGGGCATCTCTGAAGAGGAAACATGGAAAATAAAGTATGTGCAGCCCCATGGGATGGGAAGAGAATTGAATGAAATTGATTTGGATTGAAAATGAGGGGCGGCACATATGCAGAACCCCAAATATCAGAGGAAATCATTGATTTGCTCCAAAGGTGGAGCCTGTGCCAGAGAGGTGACTGAGAGGTTCCGTGGTGACAGTGATGTCCGCTTGAAGGCTTTCTGTATTAGACATGAGCTCACTCACATACCTTCACAGGCAGTGTGGTGTCAGGCAGCTTAGCGGCCCTGTCCCGCTGGTAGAAAGCTTTCTCCCAACCAGTGCCACATAGACATGCCCTCAGCCCACCAGAGTTACCTCTGAGTTCCAAGAGAATGGCAGCTCCATGCCCAGGCAGGAACTATTTGTACCTCACTAACCCTTGGGGGCTCTTCCTCCCAATATTCTTAGCGTGTATTTGGGGCTGGCTGGGGACAGGTTGGGATGATGATCAGCAGCCCTCTTTCTAGAGACAGTGACTTCTACTTCCTGCCTTGTAGCAAGACCCTCATGGTCTTCCTCATGGGCTGAAGGACTCTTGTTCCTCATCTGTCCTTAGAGTCCCCTTCAGAGCTGGAAAGGTCTGGAAGGAGCCAGTGAGGTAGAGGGTCTGAGACAGGAATACAGATCTCAAGTTTCACAATCATAACTTGTAGGCTCTGGACCCTGTCACAGGCAGCACAAACAGCCATCTTGTTCCTGCTCACTGCCCTACCCTGCCTTCTGACCCCTGCTTCTGTCGAGTCTCTGATATTTAGCACAGTAGCTTCAGGCAATGGTGTTCAGGTCAGAGCTGGTCCAAGGCCTCCTAGGGAGAAGGAGTGAGGCCCAGAAGATGTGGACAGGCAGCTCTCCTATCACTGTTTTGTGCTTTTGAGACTCTTTCATGCCCCTTCCAGGGGACCCAGGTTCAATTCCCAGCAACCACATATCTGTATGTAGTTTGTTTGTTTCCCTTTCAAGCCTTCCTAGAAGCACAGATCCAAGATCTGACTTCCTCACACAGACATACCCACATGCAGGCAAAACACTAATGTATATCAAATAAATAAATTACACACACACACACGTATGTTGGATTCACCATGAGGATGCTGGGAAATTCCTGCTTAAGTACCCCAAGCCAAGTTATTGAGGTAGTAGAGTAGTATAGAAGTCTGGGTGAGAGGGTGTCAGGGACAGAAACTAGGCCTTGGATATATCAGGGGCCTAGAGGGCCAGGTGCAGCAGTTGGGTCTTTATTCTAAAGGTTGGAAAAGGTGTGATTGGGGCATTAGGTCCCCATATTTTGGGTCACAGAAAACTGGTTTAACTAGGACTAGTTAGGGATACAAGATGGAAAACAGTGTTGGGATATTGTGTGTGCGTTGCATGTGTACATGAAGATCAGAGGTTGACTTCCTCACTCTTACCTAGTTTTCTGAGATAGGACCTCTCACTACACCTAAAGCCCATAGAATAAACTTGGCTGGCTGGCCTTCGAGTTCCACCAACCTGCCAGCCTCTGCCTCCCTTTAGCTGAGATTAGAACAAGCATCGCTGATCCTGATTTCTTATGTAGTGTTGGGATCTAAGTTCAGGTCTTTATGCTCACATGCAAGCGTTCTGACTGAGCCATCTTCCCAGCCCAATGTTAGGACATTTTTAAAACCAGAAGGGGTCTGTGAGGCCACTGAGGCAGAATTCAGGGTCAGATGACCAGCCTCCCTGGCTTAAAACAGAGATCCGACTCCATTTGCCCGAAAGATGTAGCTGGAGCCAACCTGCTGATGCTTTCCACTTCCCGTAACGGGTTCAACTGAGATGCTCTAGAAGCCTCCGATGTATTTGCTCTCCATCTCTCTCCGATAAAGTGTCTGAAAGAGTCCTAAAAGAAGGAAAGGTTTGGTTTGTGGTTTGGGAGTTTTCCATCTGCATTTGTCTGGCTCTGTTGCTCGTGTACCTGTGACAAGGCAGAGGAAAGGTGCTTTACCATAAGTCAAAGACAAAGGGTGGGGAGAACACGTACAGGCCAGCTGTAAGGACTCGGGGACCAGATAAAACTTCCAAGGGTGTGTCCCATGGCACTTCTTGCCTCCCTCCCCATAGCCTAGAATATAAACCTATCAGTGGATAATTCATTGATGGTTAGAGCCCTCCTGATCAAATTACTTCCCTAAAACCCCACTAAAGCTGCTGCTGCTGGTGGTGGTCGTGGTGGGTACACTGCCTGCTGCCTTTAATCCCAGCATATGGCCTTGGGAGGCAGAAACAGGTGGATCTCTGAGTTTGAAGCCAGCCTGGTCTACAGAGCATGTTCCAGGACAGCCAGGACCACACAGAGAAACCCCATGTCAAAAGTCAAGCCAGAGAAGCAGACAAAACCCCCACTGGAACACTTTTGCATTGCTTCCAACACAGGAGTCTTTAGGGTAATCCTCCAGGTAATATGGCTTCTCAGATTCTGGGCACCTTGGTCTCCTGGTTGATGGGGAAGGAGACTGCTAGGAAGGCTTGGAAAAGTAAACAAACAAATGAAACCCAACAACAACAAAAATCAGGCCAGGGAAGATGACTTGGTGCTTGCTTCACAAGCAGAGAGGTCGGGAGTCAGGATCTCAAGAACCCACGGAAAGTTGAGCGTCTCGCATCACGTGTGTGTGACCCTAGTATTTGGGGGCTTGAGAGACCGCCTCAGAAAACTAAGATGGGGCGTGATAGAGTCATACAGACATACAGCTCTGCTCTACACACAGACACACGCACACGTACCCATACTTGCTATCAGTAATAGATAAAATGGGCAAGGAAGACATCCAGACACAGTGGATAGCCTCTCCCACTAGGTTTGGGGGAGCCTTTCCCTGCGCTGCTGGCATCTGTCCAGGTCAGGGCATGCCACATGGAAGCCACAGGCAGCATAGACAAGCCAGCCATCCTCCAAACCAGTGCTTCTCAGCCTTTCACAGGATTGCCCAAGACCTTCGGAAAACGCAGATATTTATATTACGATTCATAACAGCAACAAGATTAGTTATTAAATAGTAACGAGAATTATTTTATGCTGGAGGGGCCACCATACCATAAGGAACCATTTTAAAGGGACCCAGCATTAGGAAGGTTGAGAACTCCTGCTCTATAAAGTTCTGGAGATCCTTAGGTGTGAGGTCCGGGCCACCAGGAGCAATCTCAGGCCTTGTGAGCACTGGGTGTCATTTCTCTTCTCCTTCTCCAGTGTAGTTCTTGGCTCTCTGGTGTCAGCTGGTTGGGCTCCAGATGTGGGGAGGGACCAATGTCCCAGAAATGGCATTAAGTCAGGGCAAATGGCTAGCCATACCACTAAGCAAAAGACCCACGGAATCTAGGTGGGTGGCCATGTCCTGGGAAGGAACAAAGATATGGGTAAGTCTTGCATATTTTCCCTAGACTTGAGGTATTAAGCCTGGTCAGGAAATATGGATACTTTGAATAAAGGGTACCTGGCACCCTAACAGTAAAGATGGCGCCTAGGGTAATGTGACCCCACTACATATGCCATAGGCCCTGCCCATAGCATTTTAGCAGCCCAGGGTGCCCCAGGGCCCCTCCACATCCCTGCGGTCTGCTGGGAGGAAGCGGCTGCCCTCCCCCACCGTGACTCTGCGCTTCCTGCCCCAGCAAGGGCAGAGGAAACGTGGTTTTTTTTTTTTCCTTTCTGTTGTTCACACCATAGTTTCCTTGGCGGCGCCCATACACGGGCTCAGCCACTACCCACCCCACTTTTCCATGGAACCAACTCCGGGGCCTGAGGTCCAGGTAAACAGCAAGGGTGGGTGGAGGTTCCAGGGCAAGGGTGGGCTGTTACGTAAGGATGCTGTCGGGGTGTAGGTATGACTTGGGTGCCTGCCGTCCAACGGTGTGTGTGCATCCTGGGACCCATAGTGCCAGAAAGTTTTCAGAAGGTGGTGGCTGCAGAACTGGGCGAAGGTAGCAGGTTGGCCCCGGGCCAAGGCTCTGGGTAGACAGCAGGTGGCTATGAATGGGAGATCAGCAGCCACACTTATAGCCACGCCCCACTTAGGCTCCTCCTCTGCCAGTGTCAGGTCTCTGTGGTCCCAAACACTAGAAAGGTGGGAGCAAAGACTGAAGGTTGGACCGAGAGGCATCGATGAAGTCCTGGGGGGTGACCTGTCCACACCACAGCCCTCTGGTTCTGATCTTCCACTTCCTGTCCTGCTGGACCTATCCTCCTCCTTTCTCCGGCTCCATCACTCCGCCTGTAATCCATCCGTGCTCCAGGACTCTACCCTCCAGAGGGATTCTCCCCTCTCATTCTCTCCAACTCTTTTTGTCAACAGAAGGACCTTGGCTACCTGCAGCAATGGCTGAAGGCCTTTGTGGGTGTCTTCGAGAAGACTATCTCGTTATCCTCCATGGAACCTCGACGGTAAGACTGAATCTGCACAGAGGCCGGGGCTGGGCAGGTAGGCCTGCCCTGGGCACTCAGCAGCTCTCCTTACAGACCAGAGGAGGCGGGTGCGGAAGTGCCTCTGCTGCCCCCAGATGCTCTACATGTGCTCGTGGAACAGCTAGACCAGGACAACCTGGAAGAAGCCCTGCGGTTGCTGAAGCTCTTCATCATTCTCTGCAGGTGGTTTCTCCCTGGTACCTTCTGAGGGTGGGCATGGAACCTGGAACATTAGCATGACTTCTCCCGTTCTTCACCCCCAACCCCAGGAACCTCGAGAATGTAGAGGCTGCTTGGGGCCAGGTACTGGTGACCCGTGTGCTGGCCTTGCTCACTGGATTGATGGCTGAGGTGAGGGGCCTACCTGGATAGGGCAGAGGCAGCTACTGCAGGTATAGCTTGACTAACCCTCCTTCTATCCTCTCTCCCCACACTGCAGCTGAAAGCATCCCCATCATCACAGGAGGGTCATGGCACCCAGCTAGTGGATGTGGCCCTACATGCTCTGCTCCTTTGTGAAGGGCTCTTTGACCCCTACCAGACTTGGCGGCGCCAGCTCAGTGGGTGAGACCCAGCCCTCAGACAGGGTGACCCACAGGAGGCCAGGGGGAGGAAAGGGATGGGATCATTGGTCTAAAGCCTTATGGAACTAGGCTGTGTGCAGGCTGGAGGACATTGACCAGTGACCTGACCAAGAAGCGGTGAGAGTTCAGCTGATGGATCCCAGTGCCAGGCTTCACCCCAACTCTCCCCACCCCCACCCCCAGGGAAGTCATCAGCTCCAAGGAGAAGAGCAAATACAAGTTCCCTCCAGCCGCTCTGCCCTGCGAATTCGGAGCCTTCTTCCAAGGTTAGGCCTCACCCTTACTTCCCCAGGCCCCACCTGGTCCTGCCAGCAAACCTAGTTGCCTAATCCCATTCACCAGACAGGAACTCCTTGGTGGTCTGGCCTGAGACACGGGAACCTCTAAAGCCAAGTAGGAGTTTAGGGATAGAGAAGAGAAAAAAAGGCAGGCCTGGGCAAGGTCATTTTTTTCTTAAGCTGGAATGAGGACTATCTTTCAGTTGGGGTATTGATCTGTCCCCTCAGTTTACCGTCTTCCTGAACTCCTGGATCCTCCCAGGCAATGTTCCTTGTGCAGTCTCTCTGTCCCTAGAGCCTCCACCCAGGCTTTATCCCCCTCAGGCCCCTGTGTGCACCAGTTGTTCACCTGCTTCCTTATTCCTGGAAGACTGAAGCCCAGAAGCCCTTCTGACCGTTGTTCCCCCTGGCCTTATTCATTAACTTGTTCATTCCTCTTCTCTTCTGGGCCCTCCCTCTCCTCTCACAGGAGAGACAGTGGCCAGAACTTGGGCAGGAAGTGGCTGGACAGAGACAAGCAGGGCTGTGGGAAGGCGGGTCCCTTTGGATCATTTAGCAAGTACATGACCCCAGGAAAGGAGAACTGGGGGTGGGGAGTCGGGGTGGCTGGAGCCCTCCCTCCATTTCCTACAGCCTAGGCACCCTTAGAACCATCTAGATTTGTTCTCACCCATTTGTAGGGCCCCTCAGTGGCAGCCTGACACCCTCAGGATTGATGCTCATTCCTCCCCACTGCTGTCCCCATCCCTATTAGATCCCTCCTGTTCCTTACCATGTGACTAAGGCCTGGACCCTTCTGCCCTCTAGGTTCCAGTTCATTGCCTGGCACCTTTCCCAGCTTAGCCGGACAGGGCCACATGTGAAGCTTCTACTACTTACTCCCCAGTGGTGGCCTGGTCCCCAGATCAGAGCACCAGAAACTCCCACTGTGAAAGTGGCCCTAAGGAACAGATTTGCATCTGAGAAGCTAAACCCTGGGTCTCTGTGGGGAAGCAAAGTGGTTGTAGGACACCCTTCCTTTTGGACTTAAGGATCTAGGAAGCTGCCTAGACTCTTGGGGCTGGACCATATATCCCTCAAACAGCACTGTAGCCCCTGATCCCTCTAGCATACAGCCATGGCATTTTGGACCCAAGGCAGGGTGAGGTCTCCTTCCTTACATGGGACTAGGCTCAGCTTCTACCCCATATCCCCATCCTGGGATATCACACCTCTTGTGCAGTCCTTTGAATCATACAACCTTGGTGACATTGCCCTGCCCTGCCTACTACCTAGAGAACCTGCAGGATGCAGAGCGTTTGCCTCCCACGTTGCTGTCGCGGCTTATCCACCTCTTTGGTGCTGTTCTTGCAGGAGGAAAGGTATGTTAGGTAGTGAGCCTGTCGACCAGAGGGCAACCCTTCCAGCACCTTGCTTCTAGATGAGTTTACTGCCATTTTTTCTCACTCACAGGAGAATGGGCAGACAGCCGTGAGTCCTGGCTCTGTGCAAGGACTGCTAGGTGTGATGCAGGGCTGGGGCCGTGGCCCAGCTCAGGACCCCCACAAGGTATCACTGGCTCTGAGGGCACTGGTGGGTGCAGTACATGTCCTGCACGCTAGCCGAACACCACCCCGAGGACCAGAACTCCGCACCCTGCTTGAGGGCTACTTCCACATTCTTAATGCTGACTGGCCAGCTAGTCCAAGTTCTAGCCCTGAAGAGGCCCTTATCACCCTGAGGGTCAGCATGCTTGGTAAGTATGGGCTCCGAGGCCCTTGGGGAGGGGAATGTCCATGTGATGGTGGAAAGGCAATGCTGGGTAAGAGGGGAGGTGGGGTGCCTGCAAAGGAGTCTGACTTTGACTCCTGCACAGATGCTATCCCCATGATGCTGGCATGTGAGGACCGGCCAGTGCTACAAGCCACCTTCCTTAGCAACAATTGCTTTGAACATCTTATTCGCCTCATCCAGAACAGCAAGGTGGGTGGGGCTCCACATGGAGGTTGGAAGGCCTAGAACCCAGGGGGAATCACATGGAAATCCCAGGCTGCTACTGAGCAAACATGGCTGTTGCCTGTGTTCAGTGGGAGGCCCCGGAGTCCGGGCAAGGTGTGTCCCATTGTGTTTTAGCCCTACTCTGCTAGGAGAACTTTGACTAGGATTGTTTCCTGCTGGTGCAGAACCCTGGCAGCTTCCCTGGTCCTGTTCTAACCTCTTCTCATCTCCTTCTCCTCTACTCTGCCCCTCCCCACAGCTGTACCTGCAGGCCCGGGCGCCCCCTGAGGGGGACAGTGACCTGGCTACCTGGTTACTGACTGAGCCCGATGTCCAGAAGGTACCACCCTGGGGCTGAGCAACTCAGGCAGCAGCACCTCCCTTGGCCACCCCTGGGCTCCTTATTTGACCATTTCCTGTACTCGAGAATGGTGGATAAGTAGACCTCTTTGAGGCAGTGAGGGTGACTCCCCATACCCGCTTACCCCACCTTTCAAGGTCCTGTCCTAGAGACACAACAGGAAGTGGTCTTTTGCTTACCTGGTGTTAAAATCGGGTGTTGGGTGTGGCTGGAAGGAACCTTCGAAACTCTTTACCACCTACCCCATCCCCTACTTCTCAGGAGACACAGGTACAGACACTAGTTAGAGGTTTGGTTGTCATCACCTACTGATGCAGGGGTCCCTGAAGGGCCATTTCTTCTGTGGCTCCTGATTCCTACGTTAAGCAGATCTGGCTTCTTAAAACATGCCACATGCCTCACGATCCCAAGGGGCTTAGAAACCGCAGGGTGTCAGTGTGTGGACTATAGTGGCATCTGAGTCCCCCCATCCCCAGAGCCTCTGCTCTCCCTGGCCTTGTTTTCATGAGGTAGTCACATGTTTACTGCCTACTGTGACTTTCTAGGAGCTCACCTGTCCACTTCCAAAGCAGGTAGTGCTAGGTGACTCCCCTGACCCTTGACTTTATTTACAGGCCAGGAAAGGGGAAGGTTGTCTGAGGTCACACTTCAGGGGGACCTGGTAGAGCTGGGAGCAGAGAGCCCATAGGGCTAGACCATGGTTTAGCTTGCTGTCCAGTTCTCAGCCCCTCCCCTCTCAGAATGGCTCATGGGAGTGAGCAGCACAGGCCCTTAGTGCTGCTACGCTGAGCCACAGTGTCCTCCCTGATTCAGGGGACGGGGGACAAGGTAGGATTTAGAGATCTCGAAGGTTCTTCTGGCTCTAATGCCCTGTGATTGATGGCCCCAATACTCCTGAATATCTATCAATCATCGTGGGTGATGGGACACTTGATGGCTTGCTTGCACGTGTGTGTCTAACTTGGGTGGGGTTATGGGGACTAGTACCAGTAAGTCCACCAGAGACCAGGAGGGGTGCAGAGGCAATATGCACCATTGGTCTGTGCCAGAGGTCCTTACCAGCCTGACTTTCTTGCCAGGCTTCTTTGCCTGCCAGTCTTGCCCAACTCTGCCCTGGCCTTGTCTTTCTGAGGCAGCTCATAAGATAACAGCCCTGGAGGACTAGTAACTGTGGCCAGTGCAGTATGATCTATGGCCTGTCAGTGCTCTGAGATGAGACCTCTACGCTGTAGGCCTCAAGGGCTCTGGAATGAACACGAGACGTGAGAGCACTCCAGTTCAGGGCAACACAGCTTGTGTGGCAAGGAGAAGATCTGGCGTTCACAGGGGATCGAGGATCCAGCAGATTGCCCTGGACCTTGGTGTACCTGACCCTGCACCCCTCTTACTGTGAAGTACTGCCTGTTGTGACGCGCTGGCAGCTTCATCTCCCGACTTCCCCTCTATCCCAAGGTGCTTGACCAGGACACTGATGCCATCGCAGTCCACGTGGTCAGAGTGCTGACCTGCGTTATGAGTGGCTCCCCTTCGGCCAAGGTGAGGATGTTGCACTCTGATAGGAGACAGAGGTGTAGGTCATTGTCCTCGTGTTCCCCGGAGAGCATGTGACTGCTGTTGCCGCTGGGGTGTGGTTCCATACATGCTTGGTGGGTGGGGTCATCAGTGTGTCCTAGGAGTTGGGTGTCCTGGGTCAGGGCTATATAGGGAAAGGACACTTGAGAACTGACCATCATCTGTAGCCTCCTGAGATAAATACAGACCACTCCATCCTATGTTGTCTTTGTTCTTTCTGTACTTGTGATCTAAGGCAGAACTAGCGAAGGCGTTTCTCGAGGGGAGGGATCCCGTAGGTGCAAGTTGCCCACAGAAGCCACAGCCTTGCTTTCTTTTCAGGAGGTGTTCAAGGAACGCATTGGCTACCAGCACCTGCAGGAGGTCCTGCAGAGCCATGGGCCCCCCACCCACCGGCTCTTGCAGGAACTACTCAACATGGTGAGGACTGGGCTGGGGGCCTGGGTCCCAAAGGCAGATAGATGGCCTGAGCCAGTTCCCTACCCTGGAGGACAGTTAACTGTGGCCAGTGCAATCTGAGATGTGGCTTAGCCATACCTGTTGGTGCCCTAAGACGAGGCCTCTACACTATGGGCCTCAAGGGCTATCTCTGGGACATACAGTTGGCAGTTTGGCCATACTAGGCTACAAGCCAAAGCATGGAAATTAATAGGGCTGATTACTTGGTTTAGTGATCCTGATCATCCACCTTTGGCAAGGCACCAAGATGGGGTGGCACATGCTGCTTTCCCATACTGTACGCAACAGGAAGTGTCATAGCTGGCAAGGGGCCACAGTTGACCCAGGATTGTCACATTCTTTCCACCTACAGGCAGTGGAGGGTGACCACAGCACACGCCCGCCTCCACCAATCCGCAATGAGCAGCCAGTGCTGGTGCTGATGCAGTGGCTACCGGCATTGCCCACGGCTGAGTTGCGCCTCTTTCTGGCACAACGCCTCTGGTGGCTCTGTGACAGTTGCCCTGCCAGCCGTGCCACCTGTGTGCAAGCAGGCCTGGTGGGCTACCTGTTAGAGACACTTAACACAGGGACAGCCCTGGGGGCCCGCTGCCAGGAGCAGCTGTTAATCTTGCTGCAAGCTCTGGGCCGCGTGTCACTACGGCCCTTGGAGCTGCGTCGCCTGCTACGCCCCCCACCGGGGCTGGACTCAGAATCATGTGGAACTGAATCTCAGAAGGCTCGACATGCAGGTGCCATCATCCGGGCACTATCAGGCATGGCCAGGCACCGGGGTCCTGCACGTGCCCTGCACTACTTTGACCTCACACCCAGCATGGCTGGCATCATGGTGCCACCTGTGCAGCGATGGCCAGGACCCGGCTTCACCTTCCATGCCTGGCTGTGTCTACAATCCACAGAGGCAGCTCCTACCTCAGCTCCCAGCCGGCCCCTTCAGCGAAAACAACTGTACAGGTGGGTAACCGACAAGGGCTGGGGACCCACTGTCACGGTGAGCAGGAAGGGTCAGGCATAACCAGCTCGCTTGCCCCCAGCTTCTTCACCAGCAATGGCTCAGGGTTTGAGGCCTTCTTCACGGCAGCTGGCACCCTGGTGGTAGCCGTGTGCACACGGAAGGAGTACGTGACCATGAGCTTGCCCGAAGTGTCCTTCGCTGATTCTGCCTGGGTGAGTTCCCGTCCTTCTCATGTAGCCCAGTGTGGGATGGGGAACACCGGGAGCCAGTTATGGCTTGAGCCATTGTAGCTTTCCTTATAGCACTGCGTGGCCATTGTGCATGTGCCCGGGCGCCGACCCTTCAGTCAGAATCTGGTTAATGTCTTCAAAGATGGCCATCTGGTCAAGACAGCACCTCTTCGCTTCCCTTCCCTTGGTGAGGTATGCCAGGTGGGATTTGGGAAGCCATGGTTCAGTTGGCAAGGCTTGGACCAGTGTGACCTGGGAACCCTGTGTGTCTTCAGCCTGTACTGAAGTACATAGTTTTGGGAGTCATCATGAGCTGAATATAGGTGGGATCCCAGGCTTTGCCGGGACCTGACCGGTCTCCCAATCCTGACCCTGCAGCCTTTCTCCTCCTGCTGTATTGGTTCTGCTGGGCACCGTACAACGACGACCACCACAGGGCTCCCCACATCATCAGTCTCCACTGCCTCGTCTCACACTCACCCCTCCCTCACCCGCTCCCAGTCAGTCCCAGCCTCCACAGGCCTGGGCTGGGGGCCTGGGCTGGGGACCCCTCTGCAGGAGGGCAGCGTTAGCTCCACCCTTGCAGGCACCCAGGACACTCGCTGGGGAAGCCCCACATCTCTGGAGGGCGAGCTGGGGGCTGTGGCCATCTTCCATGAGGCCCTGCAAGCATCTGCTCTACGGATCCTGTGCGCCCTGGGTGTGTAGCACCTGCTGCCTGTCATCCCTCCTCCCACCCCATTGTCCCAATTCCAGGGCATCAGATTAGCAAAGTGGTCAGGGGTACCCAGGGAAGATGGCAGCTCCTGAATCCTGTCCTCTGGGCAGGCAGGGGAGGAGGCGAGTTATGGAGAGGGTCTGGCCAGAGGACCTAAGGTCTAAAGGTTCAGTCTTTTCTCTCCAGGACCCAATGAGCCAGCACCCTTCAAGCCTGAGGGTGAACTGCACGAGCTTGGCGCCAAGTTGCTCCTCCATTATTCACCACAGGTATTTAGGGATTGGGGACAGTCGGTGCCTTCTAGCTCTGCCTTCTGGCTCCCACTTTCAACCTGTTACTCCTTTCTCTGTTCCTCCAGGCCTGTAAGAACAATATCTGTCTGGACCTGTCCCCTGGCCATAGTCTGGATGGCCGCCTGACAGGACATAGGGTGGAGACATGGGATGTGAAGGTACGTGCGTATGTGTGTATAGTGTACACAGGGTGAGTAGAAAGCAGTGTTGGGCGCTGGCAGGGTTTGGGAAACCAGTTCAAGAGATCCTTACTTCGAGTCTAGGCTTAAGGCAAGATGCTGGTTGGGAACTGACCTCTCATCACTGGCCCCTCCTCCCAGGATGTGGTGAACTGTGTAGGGGGCATGGGTGCCCTGTTACCCTTGCTGGAGCGCGTGGCTATGCAGCCCCAGGAGGCCGAGGCAGGTCCAAGTGAAACACATGACCTTGTAGGACCTGAACTGACCTCAGGCCATAACACTCAGGGCCTGCTTCTCCCCCTGGGCAAGTCTTCAGGTGAGTGTCCTTTACATCTGGGTTTTGGGGAGAAAGTCTTGGTATGGTGATGGGGATTGTGCTTGAGGTAGTGGCTTCCGGCACACTCTTGACCAACCTCTGCCCTCTTCCTGGTGGCCGGCAGAGGAACGGATGGAGAGGAATGCAGTAGCTGCCTTTCTCCTGATGCTTCGGAACTTCCTGCAGGGCCACGCCGTGAATCAGGAAAGTCTGGTGCAGTGCCAGGGGCCTGCCATCATAGGGGCTCTCCTGCGCAAGGTGAGGCATGGTGAGCAGGTGGAGGAGAGACAGGGCAGGACCTTCTGGTATCTGAGCGGGGCCTGAGTGGGCAGGTTTGGTTGTGAGGATATGGGCAGGGAGGTAGGTCAGGCGGCTGTGGTAGGAGAAGCTGGGCCTGGAGGTGGTATTTCCGAGATGGCAGTGGCCCTGAAAGGCTGCGATCAAGGATGATTATTCACGCCTGCTGCTGGGAAAACTGGAAACTGGGTGGCTGGGACAGAACCTGACATCTCAGCCAGCTCCTTTCCCCTCAGGTCCCCAGTTGGGCCATGGATATGAATGTGCTCATGTCTGCCCAGCTGCTGATGGAGCAGGTGGCTGCTGATAGCAGTGGGCCCCTCCTCTACCTGCTCTACCAGCATTTGCTCTTCAACTTTCATCTCTGGACCCTCAGTGACTTCGCTGTGCGCCTGGGTAGGTGAGGGGCTTGGGAAAGAGGCCTGGGTTCAGGGCAGGCAGGGCGAGAAGCCACAGCCTTGCTCTATAACCTGGGAGGATTCAGAGGGCCGAGCTCTGCTCTGGATGGTGTGAAGAAGCTTTCTGCTGATGTCCACTCAGGTCATATCCAGTACATGTCTAGCATAGTCCGTGAGCACAGACAAAAACTTCGGAAGAAGTATGGAGTTCAGTTCATCCTTGATGCTCTGCGCACACACTACAGGTTAGGCTGGTGGGACCAGGCGGATGTTGGAGGTCCGGCACAGCAGAGATTGGTACAGGCACAGGATGGCATGCTGCCCCAGCTTACCTGTCTGTTTTCCCAATCTTGCCTCTTGGGACCCACTGGCTGTGCTTGTTGGACCTGCTAGCCCACAGCGGGAGCGCCCCCTTGTGGCAGATGATCTGCGTACAGTACAGACTTCCCTTTTTGGTCTGGTGCGTGAGTTCCTGATTCGGAACTTCTCGATGGATGACATGCAGGTTGTATTGAGCTTTCTGGCAGCCACCAGTGACGATGACCAGGTAGGGAGGATGACGCTTGGGTTAGAGGTGTACAGGCCAGTTGGGGAACCCATCCTATAATGACATTCTGTATATCTTCAGGTGGTGGGTACACTGGACCTGTTGCTGGCCCTGCTTCAGGGTTCTCCAACACAAGAGCCCTTGGCCATCTTCCTGTTGGAGCCAGGGAACCTTGAGGTGCTGCTCACACTGCTGGTGCGGCCAAAGTCAACGCCCCTTTTGACTGACAGGGTCTGCAAGGTATACCCAGCCCCCTCCTGACCTTTTAATCCCGTTTACTGAGGCTGCTGGCTAGAAGTTAAGGAAACGTTAAAGCCATTTTCACGTGCCTTTTCTGGAGCCACACATCTGTGCAGTGACCTCCCCTATGCTGAGTCCTCTGCAATGACAGCCCCTTGGTCTCCTCCACACAGATCTTGCGAAGACTGCAGCAGAATGAACGCTTACCTGAACGGAGTCGCCAGAGGCTCCGGCTGCGCGACTGTGGTCTCCAGGGTCTTGTTGCCAGCTTGCCAGAAGGGACCATCTCTCCCCAGCTCTGCCAGGGCCTTTATAAGCTGTTCATAGGGACAGGTATGACCTGGTTGGGACCGAGAAGCAGATCAGATGGAGGAGAGGATGCATCTTAGTGGTAAAATGCTTGTCTAGCATGCATAAGACCTTGGGTTCAATCCCCAACACAGAAAAAAACAAAAACAGAAAGCAAAAACCCCCACAAAAGACAGATGCAGCAGAGGGGGCAGCAGCGTCTGTCAGGATAAGGCTGGTGGGAAGAGGAGTATTCACATGGGGACAGGATTGAGATAGTCCCCTGTACTGTGTCAGTTCCTCAGGTTGTGTCCCCAGACTATCTGAATCTCTCAGACTTGTTGGCTGTCGTGCAGCTGTCCCTCCAGGCTGACCTCAGCGTCCGCCTAGACATCTGTCGTCAGGTAAGAGGAGAGTGTGGGGAGATGAAAGGATGGCTTCTGCTCTGAAGCTCCTTTTGCCTGTTCGGGGTGGGGTACCTTTGTAGGCTCCCACTGTTAAGACCTTGGGATGAGGACCTAGGGAAGCAGTCAGATGACCTGTTATTTGCTATACCCTGGTTTGGCAGCTCTTTTACCTCATCTACGGACAGCCAGATGTAGTTCGGCTGCTGGCTCGACAAGCTGGTTGGCAGGATGTGCTGACCCGGCTGTATGTCCTCGAGGCTGCTACAGACAGTGGTCCCCCACGCTTTCTCCCAGAGATGCCGACCTCCTCAGAGCTGGCCCTATCTCCACCGCCCACTGAGTTGCCTGCTGAATCATCTGACGTCTTCTTGCCTTCAGAGTCCCCTTCCCCTGACCCAGATGCCTTTTACCATGCCCTTTCCCCGTTCAGTACACCCTTTGACCTGGGTTTGGAACGGGCCAGCGTTGGCTCAGGCAATACCACTGGTGGTTGCAGCAGCAATGGCACTATTACTCCAGCCAGCCAGCCTGGCACACCCTCCCCTCTGGATGGGCCACGGCCCTTTCCTACTGCCCACGGCCGCCACAGCTCCAGTCTCTCCAACGTGCTAGAGGATGGCAGCCTGCTAGAACCCACCATCAGTGGGGACGATAGCTCCAACACGAGCAACCCCCAGGTGAGGTGGCCACCTTCTGACGTTGCACTGTGGCCTCTCATGGCCTCTCATGATTCCTGCTAGTGGGTAGACGAGGGGTACTGAGCAGGGATCCCCTCACTTCCCAGCCCACAGCCCACACCACCTTCCTGTCCCCCACAGCAAACTTCTGAGGAGGAACTGTGCAACTTACTCACCAACGTGCTCTTCTCAGTGACGTGGCGGGGTGTGGAGGGCAGTGACGAGTCCGCCTGGCGGGAGCGTGGCCAGGTCTTCTCGGTGCTTACCCAGCTGGGGGCCTCAGCCACACTTGTCCGACCACCAGACTGCATCAAGCGCAGGTAAAGGGGGGATGCTTCAGGAGGTGATGGGTCTCTGGGGGGCTGAGGAGCCAGTAAATTGCAAGGTACAGGTACTGAGTCCCTCTCTTGGCCAGCCTCCTAGAGATGATGTTAGAGTCAGCCCTGACCGACATCAAGGAGGCTCCCCCAGGAGGCCTGGCCAACCTTTCCCAGCAGGCACTGTGGCTGCTCCGTTTACTGCAGGATTTCCTGTGTGCTGAGGGCCACGGTAACCAGGAGCTGTGGAGTGAGAAGGTATGACTATTCAGAGGGGTGGGAGCCACAAGCATTATGTGTCTTTATAATCTGAGGGTCTCTAGTCTAGAAGATGGGAGAGTACACAGGGCAGTCTTGGATGCATCAGCATTGGTATCTACAAGCTTGTCTAGTCAGGCCAAGGGTTAGGTGGGTGATGGCATTGGAGTTGGGCTGGGTGTGTGCACCTTACAGAAAGGGCAGTGACCTTGATCGGGCTTACTAACCTTACTTAGCCCCCAGCACAAACTTTACCTTGTTTTCTTCCCATGTATCCCTGGGTTGCATGGTACCATGCTGGAAATATATTCTGTGTGGCAGCTCTTTGAAGGTGTGTGCAACCTGCTCGATCGCCTGGGCGCCTGGCCACATCTGGCCAATAGCACGGCAGATCTCCGGGAGATGGCACAGATCGGCCTACGTCTCGTGCTCGGCTACATCCTATTGGAAGACCCACAGGTGAGCAAGCCTGCAGGTGGGCAGCGGAGGTGGAGGTCTAGCAGTTGGCACCACCCTCATTGCCTTCCACCTCCAGCTGCATGCCCAGGCCTATGTGAAGCTGCATACGCTGCTGCAGACCGCAGTGCCAACCCGCCGGGAGGAGGCGTGCTACGTGCTCTCTAAGCTGGAGGCAGCACTCAGCCGGGCGCTGAACACCTCTGCCTCGGAGACCGAGCATGCATCCACAGCTTTGGCAGCCTCCGAGCGCTGTTCCTGGTTGGTGCCACTCGTCCGCACGCTGCTGGACCGTGCTTATGAGCCCCTGGGACTGCAGTGGGGGCTGCCCTCCTTACCACCCACCAATGGGAGCCCCACCTTCTTCGAGGACTTCCAGGCTTTTTGTGCCACACCCGAATGGCGCCACTTCATCGACAAGCAGGTGCCTGGAGGAGGTGGGGATGGAGGAAGATTAACAGGGCCAGGGCACACCTCGAGCACTGACTCTCCCTGCCAATCCTCCAGGTCCAGCCAACCATGTCCAAGTTTGAAATGGACACATACGCTAAGAGCCATGACCTCATGTCAGGCTTCTGGAATGCCTGCTATGACACACTCATGAGCAGTGGGCAGCGGCATCAGCGGGACCGTGTCCAGAGTCGGCGGGCCTTCCAGGTGTACTACCTCACCTACGTGACTGGAGACAGCTAATAGGGCAGGGTGGAGAACGGGTTGGAGAAACAGCAGCCAGTGGGATTGACCTGTTCCTCCCGCCACAGGAGCTGGTCCTAGACCCTGCCCAGCGCAGGGCCCGCCTGGAGGGACTGCGTTATGCATCCATACTGAAGCAGCAGGCAGCACAGCATTCGACGGCCCTGCTCCACTGGGGGGCACTGTGGCGCCAGCTTTCTAGCCCCTGTGGGGCCTGGGCTCTAAGGTGGGCTGAGCTTGGTAGAAAAGGAACCCCAACCCTGTGTGCTAGATTGCCTTTGGCTCTCTGCTCAAGGTCTTGAAAATAATGCAACATGAATAAAACAAGAGTCCTAGCTGGGCTGTGGTGGTCCACCCCTTTCATTCCCAGCACTTAAGAGACAGAAGCAGGCTGATCTCTTTGAGTTCTAGCCCAGCCTAGTCTACAGGGCAAGTTCTAGGGCATCCAAGGCCACACAGAAACCCTGTCTCAAAATACCAGAAACTAAACAAACAAACAACAAAAAAAAAAAAAAAAAAAAAACAAAAAA
This sequence comes from Micromys minutus, assembly GCF_963924665.1. Classification (NCBI taxonomy): domain Eukaryota; kingdom Metazoa; phylum Chordata; class Mammalia; order Rodentia; family Muridae; genus Micromys; species Micromys minutus. Next base: position 40,569,846 of record NC_137956.1, on the reverse strand, counting down.
AAACAGTAGTCTTTTTTTAAAAAAGATTTATTTATTCTATATAAGTTTACTATAGCTGGTTTTAGACACACCAGAAGAGGGCATCATTACATTACATCTCATTACAGATGGTTGTGGCCACCATGTGGTTGCTGGGTTTTAAACTCAGGACCTCTGGAAGAGCAGTTAGTGCTCTTAACCACTGAGCCATCTCTCCAGCTCCCAAAATAGCAGTCTTAAAGTGGGGGTTCTGCAACATTTTGCTGGCCTATGACAATTCTTGGTGATATCTGCAGGGTCCCTCCAACCCCCCACTGGAAGCTGTCCAGTGCAGAGACATACTCACGTATGCGACTAAAACTGGTACCCAATCATCACTTTGATCCTCACCTGGAAGCTAGTGCCCTTCGAGACAATCTTGGTAAGTGTGTTGTTCTTGGTTCACTCAACTGATATTTCCCATCATGCTTTGCTCTAATTAAGTCCCATTGGCCTCTTACAGGTGAAGCTCCCATGACACCCACTGAGGAGGCCTCCCTGCCTCTGGCAGTGACCAAAGAGGCCAAAATCAGTGCCCCTCCAGAGGAGCTGCTTGAAGACCAGTTAGGGAAGGAGGACCTGGCTGTGCTAGAGATCCTGTGAGTGGGTGGGCTAGGGCTGCCAAGGGGGTGTATGCCTTCTGTGTGGCTGAATCTGTGTGGCTGAATCTGAGTCTGTGTCTTTCACTGGCCAGTTTGAGTGCCCTGAAGGGACTCTCCAACCCCAGATTTGGGAGTTATTTAAAAGGGTGGGTGGGTGGTCTTTAGTAGCTAAGCATCAGTGAGCAACACTCAGAAAAAACGAGACCGGCTGGGGTGTGAGGAGAAGCAGGGCAGAGGGAGGGGTGAGCCAACAAGCAGCCAGAAGGACTTCTAAGTTAAGCTAGGGCACGGGGTCAGACCACTAGGCCCTGGGCAACCCCTCTCCAGGGGTGTGAACATGTGACCTCATGACTCACTGGCCCCTGGAGCTTGTCAAGAAGGAATGCCAGCATCCCTAGCTGAAGTATTTGCTGCCCCCAGGATGGAGGCAGCCGAGCTAGACAAGCAGCATGAGAAGCTTGTGCTGTCAGCTGAGTGCCAGCTCGTCACGGTGGTGGCTGTGGTCCCAGGACTCTTAGAGGTCACCACGCAGCACATATATTTCTATGATGGCAGCACGGAACGTGTGGAAACTGAGGAAGGTATGTTCTGATGGAGCTGTTCAAGGGGGTGACAGAATGACCAACGTCTAGGCTGGGGTGGAGCCAGCGACTCCTTATACCTACTCTTGGTTGCTCGGTAGGCATTGGCTATGACTTCCGGCGCCCCTTGGCCCAGCTGCGTGAGGTCTACCTGCGGCGGTTCAACCTGCGACGTTCAGCACTTGAGCTCTTTTTCATTGATCAGTCCAACTACTTCCTTAACTTCCCACACAAGGTGGCCGGGTCCTCTGCTTCATCTCCTTGCCAGGCTCCCAGGCCCCAGCTCTACCCGATCCCTCCCCACACCCAGGTACGGAACCAGGTGTACTCGTGTCTTTTGCGCCTGCGCCCACCCACCCAGGGCTACCTAAGCAGCCACTCCCCCCAGGAGATGCTTCGTGCCTCAGGACTTACCCAGGTAAGAATCCTAGATTAAGTCTGTGGTGACTTTGTAAATAGGGGGCTTTGGGCATCTTCGGTGCTCACCCTTTGCTATTCTGCCCTCTAGAAATGGGTACAGCGAGAGATATCCAACTTTGAGTACCTGATGCAACTCAACACAATTGCAGGACGCACCTATAATGACCTGTCTCAGTACCCTGTGGTGAGGGCTCCGCTCTGTCACCTATCCCCACCCCAAGCCCCACTCTGTCAGTGCCAGCTAATGGGTCAGGCCTGAGCCTACTCCCTGAATAGTTGCCTGTGGCTAAGATCTGGTCTCTAGTCCTTTGCCGCCTCCTTACTCCCTTGCTCTCTTCGCTTCCTGCTGTGGCCTGGCCTCCCTGGAAGGAGTGTCTATTAGACTACCTGTGCTCCTGTAGCCCTTCCAAGTAGTATTGTGAGCAGGCTCTGCCCATCTTCCTGAGTATTGAGGGCAGGGCAGGGTGGGCTAGCAGGCCATCAGGGTCTTACACAGCTCCTTTCCTGGGTGGGCGGCCAGTTCCCCTGGGTCTTGCAGGACTACGTGTCCCCAGTCTTGGACCTCAGCAACCCAGCTGTCTTCCGGGACCTGTCCAAACCCATCGGTGTGGTGAATCCCAAGCATGCCCAGCTCGTGAGGGAGAAGTGAGCATGCGGGCAGGGCAGGGCACCGTGGGCTGGGGATGGATGGGCGAAGGTCTCCTGCTGACTTGTGTTGCCTGTGGCTTCAGATATGAGAGCTTTGAGGACCCAGCAGGCACAATCAACAAGTTCCACTATGGCACGCACTATTCCAATGCAGCGGGCGTGATGCACTACCTCATCCGAGTAGAACCCTTCACCTCCCTGCATGTCCAGCTTCAGAGCGGCCGGTGAGCCCAGGGGTGATGAAGGGTGAGTGGGAGGGTGGGGAGAAGGGCACACGGTATCTATCATGTGTCTCTCCACCAGCTTCGACTGCTCTGACCGGCAATTCCACTCGGTGGCAGCAGCTTGGCAGGCACGCCTGGAGAGCCCTGCTGATGTGAAAGAGCTCATCCCAGAGTTTTTCTACTTTCCTGACTTCCTGGAGAACCAGAACGGTAGCATTCGAGGCGCCGGGGCGTGGGCATGAGTGCAGACAGGGGTGTCCAGGGATGGTGAAGAATACGCTGGCCCACTGCTAACTTTCTCCTCTGCTAGGCTTTGACCTGGGCTGCCTCCAGCTGACCAACGAGAAGGTGGATGATGTGGTGCTGCCACCATGGGCCAGCTGTCCTGAGGATTTCATCCAGAAGCACCGCCGGGCTCTGGTGAGGAGGTGACCGCACACAGACAGACAGGGTTGAGAGTTGTGGTAGGATTCTGTCCCTGAATTAATTGCCACTTCCTACGTGCAGGAGTCAGAGTACGTGTCCACCCACCTGCATGAGTGGATCGACCTTATCTTTGGCTATAAGCAGCGGGGTCCAGCGGCTGAGGAGGCCCTCAATGTCTTCTACTACTGCACTTATGAAGGTAGGCAATGAGATGGGGCTAGGGCACAGATGGTGACAGGACAAAGAAAGGACAATGAAGGAGTTTTAACCGTTTGACTTCCTCTCAGGGGCGGTTGACCTGGACCACGTGGCAGATGAACGGGAACGGAAGGCTCTGGAAGGCATCATCAGCAACTTCGGGCAGACTCCTTGTCAGCTGCTGAAGGTAAGAACGGCTTGGGATACAGTGGTGAAGGACGCTGCTGTCATGGAGCTGACCAGCTCTTGTCCACAGGAGCCACATCCACCCCGGCTCTCAGCCGAGGAAGCAGCCATTCGCCTTGCTCGGCTAGACGCTAACTCACCTAGCATCTTCCAGAATCTGGACCAGCTCAAGGCTTTTTTTGCTGAGGTGAGAAGTGGGCAGGAACGTGGCTTCTTGTGTAAGATGGGTTTAGCCACACTGTTCTTACCCATCTGCGGGCAGATAGGAGTACTGACTGATGTAAAGACATCTTGGAGACATACGGGTAGAAGGGCCAGGACTTCCCCAGTGTGGTTAGGATGGAGGAAGTCTGGTCTTGGCTCCCTTCCTGCATCTTCACACATGCTCCCCTTTTCTCCTGTCTCTGGGCTGAGGCCAAGGAGTAATGGGATGAGAGAACCAAGGCTGAGACCAAGCTTGACCCTAGGGTCTTCCCAGCTTCTCCCTCTTTCTGGGATGCTCTTGTACATGGCCACTGCTGCCATGTCTGCCTCTCTATGACACACACTGTGTCCCTGGGGTCAAGGGTCAAAAAGGGTACCTACTGAGAAGACTGTCTGCTTGGGGCATCTGCTGTCCCTCAGTCAGCCTTTTGCATTTCTCCACAGGTTGTCAGTGAGGGTGTACCTCTGGTGTTAGCTCTGGTACCCCACCGGCAGTCACACTCCTTTATCAGCCAGAGCTCCTCAGACATGTTGGTAAGTACACAGGGCAGGTTCCCCTTAGCTTTGTCCCTTCTGCCTCCCTCCGCCCCAGACTACCATAGCATATTCTCACCCACAGGTGACCGTAAGTGCCAGTGGGCTGCTGGGCACTCACAGCTGGTTGCCCTATGACCGCAACATCAATAACTACTTCAGCTTCAGCAAAGATCCCACCATGGGGAGCCCCAAGTAAGGCAGGGCTGCAGGCAGGGGTGCGCTACGAATATCCTGCGCCATCTCCCCATTTAAACAGAATGCAGGCCAGCTGCAGAGGAAGGGTGTGGCTAAGATCCCCACTAGCCTAGATCTCTCTCGTCCCTGTGGCCCAGCCTCATCTACTGTCTTCTCCTTGGTTTAGGGTACAAAAACTACTGAGTGGGCCATGGGTACCAGGCAGTGGTGTGAGTGGACAAGCATTAGCAGTGGCTCCCGACGGGAAGCTGCTCTTCAGCGGTGGCCACTGGGATGGCAGCCTACGAGTGACCTCTCTACCTCACGGCAGGCTGCTGAATCAGCTAAGCCGACACCTTGGTAAAAGCAGCTCTGGGGCCCGGGAGAATGAGATGGGCAGATGTGGAATGGGGTTCCGAGTTGGGTCTGGGAGGGTGCGACAACCGTGTGTCCTCCCCTTCCAATGCAGATGTAGTGACCTGCCTCGCACTGGACACCTGTGGCATCTACCTCATCTCCGGCTCCCGGGATACCACATGCATGGTGTGGCGTCTTCTGCACCAGGTGTGTATGGTGGGCAGACATGTGAGGTCCCTGTCTCCCAGACCCGAAGTCCATCTGCCCCTCGGGGAGCCTTCAGAACTGCCCCCTGTCACTCCCTTTCCCCTTTATACCGTGAGCAAGTCTTGGGGTCCACTACCTTCCAACCCCTCTGGCTTGCATAAAATCTTCACTTGCCCAAGTCTGAAGCTAGACGTGGCTTCCCACAGAGTGGTCTGTCGGCAGGGCTGGCACCAAAGCCTGTACAGGTCTTATACGGACATGAGGCTGCAGTGAGCTGTGTGGCCATCAACACTGAACTTGACATGGCAGTGTCTGGATCTGAGGTGTGTGTACACATGCCCTGGGGAGGTGGAGTCTACCAGGCACTGTCTCCAGAGCCCCCAGTTCTCTGCTCAGCACCCTAACCTGCCTTTCTATAGGACGGAACTGTCATCATACATACCGTACGCCGAGGCCAGTTTGTGGCAGCATTAAGGCCTCCAGGTGCCACCATGCCTGGACCTGTATCACACTTAGCACTGGGGTCTGAAGGCCAGATTGTTGTACAGAGCTCTGCTTGTGAACGTCCTGGGGCTCAGGTATGGGGACAGGGTACCTGACAGACATTGGGGTAGCTGGAACGGTGAGGTGGTTGCTGATGTCCCCAATTCTTCCAGGTCATCTACTCCTTGCACCTGTATTCAGTGAATGGGAGGTTGCGGGCTTCGCTGACCCTGAGCGAGCAGCCTACAGCCCTGACTGTGGCAGAAGACTTTGTTCTGCTGGGCACCGCTCAGTGTTCTCTACATATCCTCCACTTGAACAAGTGAGACCCCCTCTTAGTCCCTGGCCATTCTAGGAGGTAGTTGTTGGCACAGGGTAATAGAAGTGCATACTACCCACTAGGATGTTTTCTAGATGTCCTCCATGGGGGGATTCTTGCCCTGGACCTCCCTTAGCTACATAGTTGTGGGAGTCCTATAAACAGGAATTCAGTTTAGCCAGACTTAAAATGAAAACAAAGTAGATACATGAACAAGCATCTGTTAGCTGGCTTTCTTGCGGTTGTGACTTGGTGTATACACCTATTCCCCTGCTCCAGATTGCGGCCTGCTGTGCCTCCCCTGCCCATGAAAGTGCCAGTGCACAGTGTGTCTGTGACCAAGGAACGCAGTCATGTGCTGGTGGGCCTAGAAGATGGCAAATTGATCGTTGTGGGCGCTGGGCAGCCTTCTGAGGTGAGGATGAGGACAGGCTGGCCGGCTGGGTGAGTTGCCAGGGCTCACGGCATCACATCCCATCCCTACTCCCGCCAGGTACGCAGCAGCCAGTTCGCGCGGAAGCTGTGGCGCTCCTCGCGGCGCATCTCCCAGGTGTCCTCTGGGGAAACTGAGTACAATCCTGGCGAGGCTCGCTGAACGGGGCGCCTAGGTGCTCAGACATCTGAAACTCTGCCTGATGAGGCTGCCCAGGAGACTACTGCACCAGGGGGTGGGCGGGGCCCACCTCCAGCTCAGGGATTGGTAGATGGCATCGCCAGGAAGTCCCGCCCCTCGCCGGCTGAGGGGAGACCTAGCGTCGGCCTCTGAGGCCGCAGCTGCATATTTTGCACAATCTGGGGTGGGAGGGGATCCCTACTTTCAAACCCCTCGTCCCAGTGAAGCACAAAGACCACCTGTGGCCTTAATCCCCAAAGGTGACTATCGCTGCCCATTCTCAGCAATAAACTTGGCCTAGTTTTGTAACCCCTCGGTTTCTTGAATATACGTGTGCGCGCCGTCCTTGGCCTTCTGTGGCCACCAATCTTAGCCCCTGTTACCCGGTCTGGCCTGGCATGTCCTGACCAGGCTGGCCTCCGTGTAGCCAGCGGAGGCTCCTCTGGCTTTTCCAGTCGTCTCCTGGCTCCAGCTCTCGCCGTCCATCGCGTGGCGTTTACATGCCACTGGTATGCTCTGCCAACCAGGCTGGTGTCTGCTTCGGTGCACTCAGAGTGCTTCTGCGTGCTCCGGCGTGGGGCGGGGGCGGGACCGCGCCCTTGAGCTCAGCCCCGCCTCTTCATTGTCCTGCTCCCCTCTTCAACACCACCCCCCATTGGCCCGCCCCTTGCCTTGGCTCACTCTTTCTTGGGCAAACCGGAACCTGCCCTCTCCAGGGACTCCCGTCGTCTTCCTAGCTGAGTGGATCCTGGCACCCTTGGAGGGGTGGCTGCAGAAGGTCAGGAGGGGTGGGAGTGACTGGCCGGGCTAGGTGGAAGGGGCCAGAACTTTCTGTGTGTTCCACCTTTTGTACTCGGATCCTGTGGGTACCAGCGTCTGTGTTGGGGTGTGTATGGGCCTGCAGGGGATGTTGAATTGTTTCTTCCCATTTTGGGCTTAGAGATGAGTGGGGAGCCCTGAAGAAGTTCCACTCCTACAGCTCAGGATGGGTGGGGCAGATTCCAAGGCCTATCTGCTGCTACTGGTTTACAGGCCCACCCACCAGCTAGGATCCCTGAAGCCCCCAACTCCCAATGTGGTGACACAAAGATATACAGTCCATAAAAAGGCCGCCCACATTAGAGGCTTCCCTGTCTATAGCACTGAACTGCTGATAGCCCTACCTCAGACATACCATGTGGTAGATCCTTAGCTATGCATCAGTAGCCATTGGGGACTTGAAGGCCTTATTTTTAGTCTCTTCCTTATTCAAGCCAGATCTTTCTCCTTTCAGATCTGGATGGAGCCTCACCTGTAGCCTGCAGGAAGTGGTCTCAGTAGATTTACTTCTCTAGGGTCCAGATGGATCCTTGGACTGAGTTGGCCCTGTTCTTCCATTTCAGGCTCGCTAAAATCTATATGGTCTGTGAGTTTACTGAGCCTATTAAAGTATCACTTCACTTGATCCCTCACCTGGAAAGGGCTGGCCATTGGCCCTGGAAGAAAGAGGGAACATAAGCAGTATAGGAGATCTTGCCTTGGGCCCTCAGGATGTTGGGTTTTGGATGTATATATGATCACTAGTTCTTAGGGATGCTTCAGCCTGAGATGGGGTCACATACATGTATCTTTACCCTCCTTTTAACATCAGCCCAGGTATTTGGGAAGGTCACTGAGATAGGTAGGGTGATTTCTATTCTGAGCTATACCCCATGCCACCAGCTTTGGCTAGCAGGGGCCAGCTGTTACCTCCACCTGTTTGACACAAAGGGAGAAACTCTTCCAGCTCCTGTGTGAATCCGGATGGAGTGAGCTAATAGTTGGGAGAGGCTGTCTCCCTAGCCCCCAAGGACTCCTGACAGCAGATCTGAGGATTTCCTCATATTCCTGCAGAGTTCCTTCTGCACTCAGAGAAGGAGGCACCAGGCTCCATCCGCTGAGTTCTGTTCACGACTCCTCTTCACCAAGAAACAGCCCAGCAAGCAGTGCCTGGTAGCACCATGCTTCATAATGTCAGCAAAGGTGTGGTCTATTCAGGTAGGCATTCCTTGACCCAGATCCTAGGTAGCAGGCATTTGGGGAGGTGGAGTGGGTCGTGTACAAGTTCATGCATGGGCTCATTAGTTTCCTACCCTTGAACCCTGTCCACACTGGGTACAAGGACTGGCCACTAGACTTAAGGCAGAAGCACTGGGATTTACTTCCGGTAAGCTTTATTTTTATGATCCCGTGACAACACCACACATCAGTGTGCTCTCAATCCACTCTGGAAACCGTCCAGTCTAGTGCCATGGTAAACAGAGGCGGTGCAACCAGGGTGAGAAGAGAGATCAAGGAAGGCTTCCAGAGGACATCCTGCCGTGTGTTTAGAAGAAGATACGCTAGCAAGACATTTGGTTGCTTCTGAAGATGGCAAAGCACATCCGGGAATAACTGTGTTCACGATGGCCATTTATGTGTACATAGGTGCATGTGTGTGTGTGTGAGTGCCCACAGAGACCATAAGAGGACATCAAACCCCCTGGAGACTGAGTTCCAGCTGGTTGTGATCCATCCAATATGGTGCTGGGAATAAAACTCTGGCCCTGTTGGGAAACTAAGTGCCATTAACCACTTAGCAAGCATGTGGGATTCAGAGACTTTCCCCTCCTACCATGTGGATCCTGGACGATCAAACTCAGGTTGTCATACTTGGTGGCATATGTCTGTCTGCTGAGCCATTCTTGCCACTCCAGAGCCAGCCAACTCTGGATTGGTGAACTTTCTACATGGTGAACTGTACTGCTTTTGGAATCCCAAGATGGTTATATATAGGTGAGGCTGCTGTGGCTCCCTATCTTGACCACTGTCTGTCTTCACAGATACAGCCCTGAAGGGGCAGGATGGGGACAGGGAAGGAATGTGGGTAGGAGCTGGGGGAGCCCTAGCCCCCAATACCTCCTCCCTATTTCCCCCTGAGCCTCCAGGGGCCTCAAGCAACATCATCCCTGTCTACTGTGCTCTCCTAGCTACTGTAGTCCTTGGTCTGCTTGCCTATGTGGCCTTCAAATGGTAGGTGGTCTGGGTACTGTCCTGTGGCATCCCCGACATGCCTGGACTCTGAGGCAGTTCCTTGTCTTAGTACCCTCTGCCCCCTACAGCTGGCGTTCACATAAGCAAAGACAACAGTTGGCTAAAGCTCGCACTGTAGAGCTGGGGGACCCTGACAGAGCCCAGAGGCATGGTGACAGCAGTGTCTTCGTGGACTCGCCTTGTGGTCTGGAGCCCTGTATTCCCAGCCAGGGTGAGCACATTTCCTTAGTTTTCAGTCCTTTGTATTTAACTAGCACTATTCCACCACCCACTAACACTTCTCTGTCCCACCCCAGGACCACATCCAGACCTTGGCTGCCGACTTTACCTGCATATTCCTCAGCAGCAGCAGGAGGAAGTCCAGCGGCTCTTGATGATGGGTGAACCTGCCAAGGGCTGGCAGGGGCTGGCAGGCCACCTGGGCTACCAAGCTGAGGCTGTGGAAACAATGGCCTGTGACCAGGTCCCAGCCTATACCCTGCTAAGAGACTGGGCTGCCCAAGAAGGCAGTAGAGCTACCCTCAGAGCACTAGAGGATGCTCTGGCTGCCATAGGCCGAGAAGATGTGGTCCAGGTTTTGAGCTCACCAGCAGAGGCTGAGGGCTGTTCTGTGGTGTGAGTGACACCTCCTAGTGCTACCTGCCCTAGCTCTCGGCATTCTTCCCAGTACTTCTCTGGCTTCAGCCTGCGAGGCAGAACACAGAAGATACAGCCACTTCATGTCCCTTCCTCATCCTAAGACAGGACTGAGGGACATGGGGGGATGGGGGAAAGTGTGGGCTTTGCCCACAGGTCCTCATTTTGCCTCTTTTATGTGCTCCAGCTATTTTTCTATTTTTTTAAAATCACATATTAAAGGTATCTTTGGACTTTTATGCTAGCCCACTTGGCTTCTTGGACCTGTAAGACAGTTGAGTAGCTGAGAAAGAAGACCTGGGGATATGGGAAGGGGCAGGGAGCTTCTGTACATGGGCTATGGATACCCAGGAGTTCCAGTGTTTGGATCACATTAAGAAGTCATGTCTCCTCCTGAACTCCAGTCTCCTTTGCTTAGTGGAGGCACATTTAATAAGTCATCTACCCCTAAAGTTCCCATGGTGCACCAAGGGACCCTATGTGAAACTTGAGCTTTGCCAGGCAAGATGCAAGGTAATTGTGTTGAGCTAGTTGTTGAAGATGTCAGCTTCAACACTGGGACTCTGGCTGGGCATATAGCTCAGTGGCAGAGTACTTGTCTAGCACACTCAGGGTCCTAGGTTCAATCTCAATCTCCAGAGCTACAAAAAATTAAGAGCAGACTGCTACCCAGGCTAAGCAGTTCCACCAAGGGATCTACAGCTGCCCATATGGTCTGAACACAAGTGGGCAAACAGGCCAAACCACCTGCACTCGCATGCACACACCCATCCTGAAGTGGGCACAGGTTACTCTGCCTTCTAGGGAGGACCAGTGAAATGGATGAAAGGACTTTAGGCTCATCCAGACTTCATTGGAAGACCTGAGGTCTGGTCATGGTCAAGTGGAGGCTGAGGTATCTACTCCCTCACTGCACTGAGATGCTCCTGGGACTCACTGCTTTGTCAGAGGCTTACTCTAAGCTGCTCCTACCACTGTTACTCAGAAAGAGCTTACCAGTGCCGTTTAACAGCTTAAAGGTTAAAATAAATGGCAGCTAGCCACAGTAGCTCACACCTGTAGTCCCAGAACTCAGAAGGTTGAGTGGGTTTGATGCCAGCCTGAGCTACAGTGTGAGAACATCTTAAAAAAAGAAGTGGGGAAGGGGTGTTACCTTCATCCTAAGAAGCCCCTAAGGCTAACTCCCCAAAGATGAAGAGAAAAACCAGGGAAGGCTCAGACTGGCACGCTGGGAACATCAACACTGAACCTCAGCAGTCAGCTGCTGGGCCTTCAAGGACTGAGTAAGCAACGAGCATAAAGATTTCCACCAAGAGACTGGCACACTTTATCCAAATTTAGGTCATTTGGGCACAAGGGAGTCTGGGGGAAGATGAAAACATTGATGGCTGGGAACAACAAAACAAAAAGTCAAACATCTCAAACCTTTTCCCTAAAACTGACACCCAGTCACCACTCTGACAGGAGGAGGCCTCAAAAAAACATAAACACTAGCAGTAACAGACACAACTGGAAATGGTTGTGGGTTGAATATATTATGGTCCACTGACTACAACAATGTGCTTTAAAGTCATAAAGTGGAAAGACTAGATTATTCGTCAGCAGTGTCTAGGTTCACACTCACATACTGGCAATCGATCAAGTAGCTCTGTGTAACACTGGCATGGTATTGGTCTGGAGGGAATCCAGAGATACCCAAGGTACACATTTGCATGTGGGTGACAGGTAAGAATCATCCCATTTCACCTAAGGTACTTCATTATCCACACACTTGTAGCCAAACCCCTAGAGGTAGTGAGGGAAGACTCATTACACAGCATGTATGACCATAAAGTAAGAATTTCTGCCCTCTAATATAGGATTGTAAATGAGGTGCTGAAGCGTGCATGGTCTCAAGTCTCATCCACAGTGCCGGTTTCTGTAAGTTGTAAAGATAAACCCTAATCTTTGGAATACTTAGTACAGGCAGGTGGTGTTCTAATTTCTGTCAGGCCTCAACCTAGCCTTTGTTTTGCAGAGTGGAATCACATTCCTGAGGAACAGATGGCCCCAGTCTAGTATGAACTTCCTCTTTGTCGAAACTCCTCAAAGAGGCCACTGCTGAGCCTACATCTAGAACACACACTCATTCTCACCATATGCCGGTGCCCACACCCCTTCCACAGCGGTTTTTGTTGCTTTCCTTCTTGTCCGGGGCCTAGTGTCTAGTAACAAAGTGAGAAGCTAGGACCCAAACATTGAATGAACACTCTGTGGGATAGGAGAAGTGAAGTTTGAAGGCAATAACACTCTCTAGCCAAGAGAGAAGACATCTGGATTTTCTCTGGATTGACCCACTAACAATTAGAACAACCCAGTGACAATAAGGTCTCCAGACAGACATATATCCTCTAGTCTGGAATGACCATTCATTGCCTCAACTGAGCTAAGCCACAAGATCTAAAGTCTGAAGTTATAAGCCACATGCAAATGTCTGCTTGACACACGGAAGGACCTGCAGGAACAAAGCTTTAGTAAAAGTCAATCTTCACCTCCTCACACCAGGCCCACTATATCCTTCCTCTAGTGGCATCAACACAAACAAACAATTAAGTTTGAGGGAACACATATTCCAAGTTCTTTAATTGATTTTATTCTTTACATAAAAAGTTCAGTAAAAATTGGATAAAGTAAAGTGATCTTAAGCAGTAAATCAATCTTATCAACATAGCACAAGGCTGGCCAAAACCACAAGGCAGCCTGCTTTGGAATATTTACATGATAACAAATTAAACCTTGCAGGAGAATTTATACTATCCTTACAAAGTCTTTCCATGATTCCAGCACATAGATGCTAACAGCAAACAAAAACTGAACAAAAACCAGGAAAAACAAACAAATTATTTTCAATATATTCACATATACATTAAAATATAATACATATCCTCAGGGAAAATCTTAGGGGAGGGCGCGCATGGGTCTGTGCGCTGACAGCACCGCCAAGGGGGAGACCCAGATTTGAGAATGGGGTCAAGTGTGGCCAAGGTCTTCCCTAGGCTACTGCCTCTGATGGCCTGTAACTGTTACACCAACAGCTCACAACTAGGGGTCATTTGTAGATAGCTCACTTTTGCAGCTTACAGTTGACACCTACAAGTTTGAACTGCTCAGGATGGTGGGACATCACATTAGTAGCACAGCCCTGGCTGTGGGGTAAGTCAGAAGCCACAGGATTCATCCTTGCTGCTCATACTCCACTCTGGCCCAATGTCACTCTAGTTCAGTGTCCTCTTTAGGTTTGTAAACAGCCCCGAACTTCTGCATGTACTTCTTGATGTACTCCTTGGTTTTGTGTTTCACATTCTCATTGCACTCCAGATCCTCAGGGTTCTTACAGTACTTCAGCTCCTTGTTCATAACTCCATGAGTCAGCTGTTCAGGGCACAGGAGAGACGGCAGATACCATCAGAAGAAGGGACAATGATTGAACAGGGAGGATAGGCTTGGAATTGAATCAAAGGGTGGGTTGGGGCAAGCTGGTACAGGACATAGGAGATACCCAGCTTTCAAAGTCTCTTAGATATCTCCTTTCCTACCTCTGAACCTTGCCTCACATTCCTGGGCCCAAGCCTTGGCATTTTGCACATAAACCATACTTCCTGATGTGGAGAGAATCTTTGAAGGTACATAGCTTGCTAAGAACACCCACAGACCAGAAGCATGGGAAGTACCTTTCGAGCGAGGTGCTTGAAATCTTCAGTTGTGGTGATCCTGCCCACCTTGCAATCAGGTTTCCGGTAAGGATTTAGGCACTGGACAATGAACTGAGACATCTGCAGATAGAAGATAGGAGACATGCTGCTCAACTGTATGGATGGGATCATAGAAAAGGCAGCAAAAAGCATAGCCAGTGAGATGCAACAGAGTGATCCTGGCCAATCTCTGAAAAGAGCCTCCTTAGCCAGACCAACCAAACCTCACTGAGAGATGCAGCAGCAGGTACCAGCAACATGGTTCTGGCAGTAGCCTCCAGTTTCACAGAAGTACAATTTAAATGTTGCCCTGGTCATCGTGTTAAAGGCTGAAATCTATAATAGGTAATTCGCACAAGGGCTTCTCTATCATAAACAGAGGTTCTGGTGGCCGGGGTTATAGCTTAGTTGGTAAAGTGCTTGTCTAGTATTGTGTACTCCTATGAAGTTAGTGGCTAGGTTCTTTAGACCCTGGAGGCATGGCAGGGCAAAGCAGCTATTTTTGAGTTATCAGAAGACTTTGCAACCCTAGAATGTCCAGGTAGGCATTTTGCCCTTAAAGGTTACTCAAGCCTGTAAGTATTACACAGACCATAACCATCAAAAGCATATGGACACATGGGCAACACCCAGAAGGATGATCCAGGGCAGAAATTTTTAACCTGCTATCTCTAATGCCCTCTTCTGAGTATGTCTATAAGGTTTGTCCTTCCCAGTAACTTTTTTAGGCTTTAGGGTCAAAACCAAGCAATTATGGTATAAGGTCACAGAGGAAGACAAAAGCCACTGACAGCTACTTCAAAAAGGTGCCTTCAGGAACATGCCCAGAACAGGACAGGGCCTCTCTATCCCTAAAATTCTGTGACCCTGTTATGTCTACACAGCCTTTTGAACTGCCTTTGTTCAACTGCCACAGCTGGCTGGATGAACCTCTTACTCAAAGGATGTTCTGTGATTATCTGTCTTCCATATTTTCTCCCTTTCCACCCATCCCTCCTTAGCCAAGGCTCTGATTGTTCTCAGCTTCAAGTCAGTGATTCCCTAAACCTTGACACAAAGCACTACATGAAAGGGCACAATACTGTCAAGCCTTAGATTCAACACTGCCCATGTGACCAGTGCTCAAGACGTAGGACTTCCTGAAAGAGGTGACACTTTTCTTGCTTCTTGAGCTAAATTTATCTCCCCTTCCTGGTCCCTCTGACCAGTTCCTAACCTAGATTCAAGAGCCTTTCATGACATTCTAAGCATTGGTCTCCAAACCTTTCATGGCCCACTTTTCACCCAGCTTAATTCTTTACAGGTCTGTTAACTTGAACACACTATGAACCCTTTCATTGAATGAAGTCTAGAGTTTAGAATCAGGGGGGCTGGTAAGATGACTTAGTGGACAAAGACATCAACAAGCTTGATGGTCTGAGTCTGATTCCCATGACTTCCACACATGTGTCATGGCACCCTTCTCCCAACTTTTAGTTTAAAGAGACTTTTAGTGTCCTGATGGGTGGAGACAGACACTGAGAGGGTAGAGCAAGCAGCTACCAGAAGACAGCACAGAAAGGCAACTATAGTTTGATCAGAGGACCTGAGATTCAACTTAAGAGTTCTGATCTTAAAAGTTTCTCTAAGAATAACAATCTATCTTGTTTATCTCAAAGGGCTGTTGTAACACATCCCAAAATACTTACTAGTTGTAAAGGGGCATTAATGTGTCATCATAAACAACTACATAGTCAAATCACACAAGTAAGGAAGCACCTAATACTGCAATAAGGCTGTATACAGATTTCTGTTATTTGTTATGCTATAGAAGGCCCAAAGTGAAACAGCAAATATGTTGGTAGATGGACTCCTCTCAGGCCAGCAGCAGACAGTTATGGAATTCTTGATAGGTAAAGCAGCACTTTGGGCCAAGAGATACAACCATCTCCAGACAAGACAGATGCACATACTTAAGCAAGACACAAAGAGTTCACACCAAGCCAGGACTGCTGTCCACATCTTCCGAGCCTTACCTCTTTTCTGAATACTTCTTTGCTTTTCTTTGCTAGTTCACTGGAGGTGTCTGCTTCTGCTGTTTTGGGCTTTTTTGATGTCTAGAAAAAGAAACACAATAGTACTGAAATGAGGTGTCAGTTTGGTGATGTGCCACTATTTCAGAATTCACATGTCTTTCCCCAGGTAGGGCTAACCTGACTAAAGGACAAGGTCTGAAGGCTCTTTGGCTCAGTTTCAAAATCAACCACCTGACTCTGGCCTCCTTACAAGCCAAATTCCAATCCTCCACCTTAAGTCAAAGCTCCATCTTTTATCCTTCACGTAGCTATACATTTTGAGTTTTCATAGGTGCTCACACTCTGTATGATGTGCAGTGTCTATATGCAAAGTAATTTAACCTTTCTAGGCTCTGACAAGTTAACATTCTAGGACAAAGTTAAGTGCTCCTGTTCTGAAGATCCTTGGTACTTAGACCTTTCCTTCCAAAGTAGAGATGCCTAGGCTACATACGAGAATCTCAACACAAGGAACAAGAGACCCTGTCTCAAAAAAGCTCCAAATAAACAAAAAATTTTAAGTTATTTGTAGACATGGCAAGGGTGCCATGCATGTCAGTGAACCAATAAGTACATACTAAACCACTAATACCCCTTTCCCCAAAGTAGCAAGATGATGATAAATCCAGAAGAAATACACCTTTCTAGCAATGCCAGGGGAGAGGGTACCGAATTCCTCTACCCATGCAAGACCAAGAGGTCAGGAGCTACCAGCTTCAGCATACAAGCCATATGCATACAACTAGAGTGCCCTTTCCATGGAAAAAATTAATTATGAACATCCCTCTTGGAATACAAATTTTCATGCTCTAGGAATACCAGCTGGCGCTATACAGTTTCTAATAAAGATTTATTTCTATATATCCGAGTTTATGTATATGGGCAGCACAAACATGCCTGGTCTTTCTGGGAACTAAAGTTATACCTAGGGTTATAGACAACTGCTCAGCTTAGAGCCAACAGATTCTCAACCACCCAGCCACCAGTCTAAACCCTATTTTGTTGTTATTGTTGTTTTGGTCTTTTTTTGAGACATGTACCCTTGGCTGTCCTGGAACTCGGTGTGTACACCAGGCAGGCTAGCCTAGAATCACAGAGATTCACCTGCCTCTGCCTCCTGAGTGTTCGGATTAAAGGTCTGTGTCATCACTGCCCGCTCTAGCCTCTATTTTTATTATCTTTAATTATGCAAATTTGTTTGTATGTAGATATGTGCACTTGAGTGTGGGTGCCTACAGGGGCCAGAGGCATCAGATTCCCTTGGAGCTGGACTTGGATATGAACCACTCAACATGCTTCTGGAAACTAAACTCAGGTTCACTGCAGGAAAGTTATGTGCTCTTAACCATGAAGCCTACTCTCCTATGGCTGTATGGGAGGTGGGGCTGAAGGATTAATTAAATAGACAACCCTCCCTACTTTTGCTAGGGAAAAAAAATGAAACAACTATTTTCAAATGTTTTGACTTGGAATCTTTTTTTTTTCTTTTGGACAGGACCAAAAGCTTGCAGTTCCTTCTTCCTCAGGTTACTGAACACTGGGCTTACAAGTGAGTCACAGAGCTTGCCTTGAGACTGATTACAATTGCCCCTCTAGTATGTATGTATCATACAGTAAAATAACAGGGAGCCAGAGATCCAGAATGATCTGACCATGGCGTGTCCAAGTATAAACATGGTGGCTTATACCTGTACTACCAGTACCTGACAAGCTGAGGCAAGAAGATAGTTCCAAGTAACCTTAAAGCCAGCCTAGGCTACGCTGTAAGCTTTAGTACAGTCAGGATGACAGAGTGAGAACAACTTTTAAGACAAATTATACTTCAGGCAAGAAGCAAGCATATCCCCAGATGTTCTTTTATATCTCTCAGATAATGAGTAAAAATACACGGAATATACAAAATGCCTTCAAATGTGACGCCATCACTAGGATCCTGATTCTAAGGAAAAAGACAGGGTTGATGAGGGTTCTGTTCCCCTCTAAATCACTGGTTCCCAACCTGTGCGTTTTGACCCCTGAGAGCTGTCCAACAAACCTTTTTAACAAAAGTCAACTAACACAGATAATGTTATGTTATGATATGACTCATAACAGTAACAAAATGACAGTTATGAAGTAGCAATGAAAATAATTTTATGATTGGGGATCACCACCACACAAGGAACTCTATTAAAAGACTGCAGCATTAGGAAGGTTGAGAACCACTGCTCTAAACAGAATGAATTTTCAGAAAGCTAAGTTAATCTGGACCTAGGTTTGTAGCTCAGTTGGTAGAATACTTGCCTAGCAATGCAGGAAACCCTGAGTTTGGTCCCCAGCACTGCATAAACTTGGCACAGTGATGCATGCCTGTATTCACAATACTTTAGAGGTAGAGACAAGAGGTTCAAGGTACCTAGCAAGTTCAAGGTAACCTGATCTACATAAGACCCCGAGACACGTGTGTGTGTGTGTGTGTGTGTGTGTGTGTGTGTGTGTGTGTGTGTGTGTAGGGGCGGGGCTGGAATGATGGCTCTGCTCTTCCTTCCAAAGATCCCAGGTTTGATTCCCAGCACCCACAAGCATTTGTTAACACCAGTTTCAGAGCATCAGATACCCTCTTCTGGCCTATACAAGACCTAGGCACACAAGTGGTACACATACACACAAGCAGGCAAAACACACATACATATAAAAGCAAAAGCTAAAAAAAATTCAATGTACTTTAGTTACTTTCTAATTTGATCCAACTTGGCAAGACTGGGAGAGCCTTAAAAACACAGTGATAAAGCACTGTGTCCACCGTGTGGATACTCAGGTGTATTTGATGCTGAGCAGCTGGGACTGAGAGAGAATGTATTCAAATGAAGGTGCCAAACTTGTATATCAAATAAATCATGAAATACAACTAAGAATTCTTGGGAGAGGTGAAATTCATGAGCTAGCCGTTTGTGTCTGTATGGCATGGGAATCCTTTCAGGCACTTAACACTTAATTAAACCCAATGCCAAGCAAAGAAGCAAAGCTAGGGCCAAAGACAACACTGCTACAGACAGGAAAAATTTTGGGATCCTTCCAATTCTCCAAAAGTTCCACTAGATATTTTAGCATTTCCAACAATAAACTCCTATTGCCTATGAAAAATTCCTTAGCACCATAAAAGACATCAGACTGAACAGAATGGTCCTCAATTCATGATAGGCTAGAGAACATACCCATAGAGAAAGCAGCCTCACTAACATTTGAGAAAACCACTAGACTGGTATAGACTCATACATAAAAAAGCAAAGTGTTCTCAGCAATAATCAGTTTGCCTTTTCCTTGATGTGGACTATATGATATATGAAGTCAATGGATAATTTTGGTGGCAGACTATTTAAGTAAGTGACAGATGAATACACAGAACAAAATGAGCAGGAAAGAGGGCTTGGGAGAAAACCAGCCCTTGCTGTTTTTAGAAACTGATCCTGTGTGGTCAGTCTTTATCTGTAATATATTTGACTTCCCAAGAAATCTCATTTGGAAATGACAAGAGATAAAGCCTCAGCACCTTCACATTAAGGGACTTTGAGGTTGTCTGCACTCATTGGTAGATGGCTGTAAGCCTACCGTGTAGCTTTGGTACTCACAAAGAAAATGAATGATACGACAAAAGCAAACTCTGTTCTTTATTAGACATACAGACACAATTAAGTCAAAAGCCTCTGTGCATTTTAAGGGAAGAGGGCTTAAGATAAAGAGATGAGCTCTGAAAAGGAGAGAATATTATTCATCTACTATCTTCTCTCACGAATTTAGTTAAATCCTCTTTAGAATATAAAATATAAAAAAAAAATTTGGGGGCAATGAGCATGATGAAAAGTGAATTAAAAAAAAAAAAGATTACTCAATGAGAAAGTGTGTTTGGTGGCAGAGTGGATCTAGAAGTGGGAGCAGAGTCATCAGTAATATAGAGTTCTCCAAAACACACGCATGGCCGCACATTACTTCAACTATCAAGGAAAAAAAGTCCTGAGAACAAGATATTTTGCTATCACTCTCAGAAACACCAAAATAGCACTCCACTAATGCTTCTAGATAAAGCTGCTGCTTTTGCTTAAAAACAAAAAGTTCCATGACAGGGAATGGCAGAAAAGGGACCCTAAAAATGGTGTTTCAGAGGAAAACAGAAGTTAAGACAATCACTGGACCTACAGTTCTTGAAGCCAATACTAGGAACCAGTGGCGTCTACCCACATTCTTCACCTACAAGTGCAAGGCAGTCCCTGGAGCTTCCTCTCTGCTCTCTAGCTGATAAGCAACCATGCAGTAATTCAAACTACATCCTCTATGGAGACTGACATTCTCTGTTTCTGACAATCTTCTAAATGTGAGTTTTAGGTTCCCTTTTCATTACTGGTGATATTGTATAAAACCATGTTGCAAATTGTTCCAACTCTAGAGCAAGCAAAACAGGATCACCAACTGAAACCTCTTGGCTGCAGATTCTACCATCTGCAACTCATTTTATGACATGGGACATCTATGGAACCTTGATGTTAATCCAGGAGGTAGAAGCAAATACACTTGCTCTCTCTCACTCATGCAAGCAGTCAACATGGCTCAGTTCTGAGGCTCTCAAAGGAAGATTTGACTTAACACTCACCACATGATGGATGATGGAAGAGAGTACAAGATGGTCAAGAGTAGGGAACAACACTGGAGGGAAACAGAGAAGGAAGGCTCTAATAGGTGCTTAGTCTAGTCATCACAAGCTTTTACTACCACCCAGCACTTCTCAGAGTTCTTTGCCCACTGTGCACCTTAGTTTGTTGTAACATAGATTCTCTGAGTACCAGAGCCACATAATAAGCTTAATGAAGATGAACTCAAAGCTCCACTTTGGGTTGTGAGACACATTCTTATTCTGAATCCTGCAGGAAGCTCACACAGCTTGTTGGGAACAAGCAAAATAAACTTATTCTAAGCATTACTATTTCGCTTTCAGACTCTAAGGAGAAACTAAATTCAAGGTCCCAGGCTGTAGGGGAGCTGGGGACTTCCTTATAGCTGAAAAGCAACTGATTGATGCAGACAGTTGTCAGAGCCCAGACATCTGAAGGACACTTCTCCATCTCGCTGGTAAAGTCAAATGCATTCATGCTCCCAGGCCTAGGAACCAGCACCTATCTCACTTCTCCAATGTCTTAATTGTCTGTTAACCAGTACAGAATATAGAAGTTGCTGTTCTCTAAACCAAGGTGTTTAAGTCATAACCAATTGTTTGTCATGCCCTAATTAACTACACGCAGCCAACCTGTCACTTCACTTATCTATTACTTTGAGCTCCAAACCTTAATAACTAGGAGTATAAACTAAGTAAGAATTTTGAAGCCAGATACCCTGGATGTTGCTCAGTCTCCAATGGTACTCCCTTTCTTTCCTAATTATTTATTAGATATTTATTTATTCTATTCATATAAGTACACTGTTGGTGTCTTCAGACACACCAGAAGAGGGCATCAGATCCCATTACAGATGGCTGTGAACCACCATGTGGTTGCTGGGAATTGAACTCAGAACCTCTGGAAGAGCAGTCAGTGCTCTTAACCACTAAGCCATCTCTCCAGCCTTGGTACTCCTTTTCTTAACCCATAATATCAAAAATACAATTGGATAACACTGCAGGTTCCCAGCTCCCTCCAAACTTTATGTACCCATTTTAAAAGAATTTTGTACAATCTCCCTTTTAGAAATATGATTCAGATCCTGAACTAGCTGTCTCTCTAACCACTCAAAAAAAGTTTCTGTATCTGAAATGAGTTTTCTCAGCTTCTACCCTGAACCCAGCAAGCTCAGATTCCACAACGAATCAGTTACGTTTCTTGCCGCTCTCTCCATTCTTTTCCACCTATACTAAAACTGGATAACACTAGGCCATTTTTGCTGCTTCTCAGTTTGCTTGATCCTTTCTGTTATTTTAGGGGTTTTGTTTTATTTTTGAGACAGGGCCTTTTAGACTTGGCTGGTCTAAAACTTGATGTGAGACCAGGCTGGCCTAAAACTCAGAGCTTGTATCTGCCTCTTCAGTGTTGGAATTAAACACGGCTAGCTGAACTTCAATAATACATCTCAAATGTCTTTTTAGTGACTCTTCTTAGTTCCCTACTTTGCTAGAACAAGACCAACACTCTGCACTCTCGAATCTGTCACAATCTCAAGCACGTCAGTTTCACTAGAGAGGCATGTATTTGGTTGTTTGATTCTTCTACAAACATATGTCCTAGTTTCCAAATACCTGCTGCATGTTAATCACATATGCAGATCTCAGACAATTTATTCATGATATATTTTCCTGGGGTATGACAGAAGCTAAGGCATGATGTATGCTAGGTAAGCAACGCTACTAGGAACCTACAGCCAACTCTACTCTTATATGTTTCTGTCTTGCACAGTATTTGATGTGTACCCAAATTCTTACTATACCACATTTTTTACTATTTCCAACTTTGTTTTTTATCATTTTACAAAACCGTCTCAATTGCTCAGATCTTAATTGTGTCACCATTCCTATGACATTTCTAATATATATTCTTAAGTGATGATTACTGAGTACCTCTCAAAGCACTTGGCACAAACTACTATAGCAGCATTCTAAGCTGAATTTTAAGATGAGGAAGACCCTGTTTCAGTTGCCTTTCAATCGTTATGTATCACACAAAGTTTGTGAGTTGATCAAAACTTGTTATAATGGTGCAAGGCATGGCTCTGAGGACTTGTAATCTAAATCAGGATACCAAGAAAATTAAAAAGGAACGTTAGGTATGAAGACTTTCCTCCTAAGTGTCCTTCTGTCCATACACATGCTAGGTAGATGAACAGAGCTGTAAAATGCTAAGAGAGATACATTGCAGTAGGTTCTAGCTATCCAATCTAGACGAAGATCTGCTCAGATCACAGTCTGAGAAGGATCCAAAGACTGACTACCCCAAACCTTTGCCCTTATGCTCTAAGGAAAGAACAGCTGAAAGATCACAGAGCACTTGCCTTTATATCCACTATGTCTGAACAGAGTGGTTAACACCCAGAAACCTTTGGTCTAGAGTTTACACTAGAAACACAAGAAAATGTAAAGATGATGGATGGGTCAGAGACTAAGCTGGGTGTGGTAGCACACATCTTAAATCTCAGTACCCAAGCAGGCAGAAGCAGGCAACTTGTCTGTGAATTTGAAACCAGTCTACTCTACATACTAAATTCTAGGACAGCTCTGTTATAAGCAATCTGTTATGACAAGCATATTTGAAAACCCACTGGATGAATTTAGCTTATAAATAGAATTAATAATCTTTAAAGAGAAGACAACAGAAACGATGCAAACTAAAAACAAAAAGAAAACAAGAGATTCAGTAGCCTGTAAAAAAAAACCCAGTAATCTAGTGACATGTATGCAAGAGAGACTTGCAGAGAAAGAACAGCATGGTACCAGACTTAAAAAAAAAAAAAATGGCTAGATACTTGCATTTTTATTAAAATTATCAATGCAGGCTCATAATAGTACAATCCATCTCAAGAAAGTTAAACATAAAGCTTAAGTATATAGCAATAAAGTTGTTGAAAATCAAATAGAAAAGAAATAATATATAAGGAAGAACAAAGAAACGCATCTTTCTAATCAGAATAATTATAAGCAGGATATGGTCACACACACTGGTTACCAGAGTTCAGGGAAAAAAAGGCAGCAGGACCACACAGGCTACAGAGCAAGACCCTGTCTGAACAAAACAAAACAAAAAAAAGTATTTTTAAGAACTGAAAAGTAGGCTAGGCACATGTCTTTAATTCCAGAACTCAGAGGCAAATAGACTCTGTGAGTTAGAGGCCAGCCTGGTCTACACAGCAAGCATTAAGATAAGACAGACAGGACTATGTAGGAAAACCCTGTCTCAAAAAAAAAAAAAAAAGATAGGGAAGAATATCAATTTAGTATTCTATATCCAAGTATACAGGGGCTAGAAAAACAGCTCAGTGGTTAAGAGCTCTTGCAGGGGACATGGGTTTGATTCCCAGCACCTTCATGGCAGCTCATAATCATGTTATTCCAGTTTCTGGGAGATCTGACAACTTCTTTTGGCCTTGTGGTATAGAAACATTATGGATAGGATAAAAATAAAATAGAATTCTATGCCCAGTGACAATACCCTTCAAATAAGAGTCTGGACGTTTCTTACAAAGCTAAACATATTCCTACTATGTAATTCAGCAATTTTGTTCCTTGGTGTTTATCCAAAGAAACTGAACCTGGAAGCAAAGATGCTTTTCAGTAGGAACTGAGTAAACAATGGCACAATCACAAACAATGGAGTATTCTTCAATATAAAAAGCTCCCAGGGCCCATGTATGTATGCATGGTAGAGGAAAATGAAAGCAGTAGTGTCTCTCTCTCTGTGTCTCTCTCTGTCTCTCTCTCTCTCTTGTTTTATCTACTCCATTTTGCTGTACCACAATAGAACTAGTTACTTGGGTGCTTTTAAAGACAGTGTTTCTTTCTGTCTAGGCCTGACTGTCCTGGCTTATTCTGTAGACTAGGCGGGCCTCAAATTCATGAACTTAAAGAGCTCCACTTGTCCACAGCTTCCCAGTGCTTGCAGCCCCACACCTGGCATACTCTGTATTTTTTAAAAGGATACTTTTTTCTTCTTTTTCTAGACAAAACAAGCTCAAAACTGTCATCACCAGTAGGACTGAAATACTAAAGGAAATTCTTCAAGATAAAAAAATTATTCCAATGGAGTGGTGGAAGCACCCAAGTAGCCAGTCTGGTCTACAGAGCGAGTTCCAGGACTAGACAGGGAAAACCAGGTCTCAGGAATCAAACAAACAAACAAACCAACCAACCACAGATGAAAACAAAGTTCTACAAATAAATTAATTATTGGAAACAATGAATAAATAACAGGACCTTCCTAAATAAATTATCATTTTTTAACATTTTATTAAACTTTTTTTGTGGTTGTTGCTGTTGATATGGGTGCAAAGAATCAAGTCTACACTCGTGTATGCTAAATTCCTATACCACTAATGACATGTGGCTTTTAGACCCAACCTGAATCTCAACCCCAGCCATATCCTACAAATAACAGTTAAAAATAAAATGTAGTGATGTATTTTGGGGTTCCTTAGCATATAAGATAATAAATGAAAAAGCATAATGAACAGTTACACTCCCAGAAAAAGTAAGTTACATTGTAATTATCACAGGAATGTGGTGTAGTCAAACATGGAAGCCTGTTGTGAGATAATAACGCATAGCACAGATCTTAAAATAGTAGTTCTCAAAGATTTAGATCTCAGGATCCCTTTGTAGTCTTAAAATACCAGAGCCCCCCTTCCAAAGCCTTGGTTCATATGGAAGATACCTAACAAATGAGAAATTAAGCTAGGTCTGGCTTAGCAAGTATGCCCATAAACCCAGAGTGTGGGAGGCACTGTCTACAAGAGATCCAGGTCAGCCAGGGTCACAGCATGAGATGCCTGCTATAGTGCATATGCAGTGTTAAGGACACATAAAAGGAATGGATCCACTCCTTAGTGCCTTTCATTCTTACTCTTTTTCTTCTTTCCCCTCTTTTCTACCCATCCTTAATAAGTTAAGTGCCTCCTTTGTGTCCTTAAGAAAAAGAAAAACTGGGCTCAGCACTTGAGAGCGCTGATTGCTCTTCAAGAGGTCCTGAGTTCAAATCCCAGCAGCCATAGGGTGGTTCAAAACCATCTGGGATCTGATGTCCTCTTCTTGTGTACCTGACAGCTACAATATACTCATATAAATAAAATAAAAAGGAAGAAAGAAAAAGAAAGCTAAAATCCTCAGGTTTGAAAACACACAGAATGACTTCTGATTTAAGCAACTCATCCTTGCAGATAACTTAGTCTTATGGATAAAATAAAGATAATTCTTTACAAACAAGCAAGTGCTTGTTTTATAGTTAAACCACCATCAGAGGAAAAAAATGAAGAGTAAAACTTTTCCTGTTTTCTTTTTTCTAGCATTTACATTGTTATCTTTTGCTTTATAGCTTAAATAAACAAGAAAGTTGTGTTCTCTTTGTTGCACACATGCCACAGCATGTACATGAAAGCCAGAGACAACTTGTGATTGTTAGTTCTCTCCTTCCAGCATGGGTTCCAGGGATCAGACAGACCACCTTCTGCCTTGGATGTAAGCACCTCGACCTGCTGAGCCACCTGACTAACTACAAGTTGTTGCTAATTTTGTTTTCATTCAGACAGGAACTTGCTGTATAGTTAAGGCTGGCCTCAAATTTGCAGTCCTCCTACTTAATAATGGCAAGTGTGAACCACCACCACTTCTAGCTCTTTTGGTGAGATTCATTCATTCATTATTTACCTGTGTTCATGATGTGTGTTTGAATATAGGCATACCACATATGCAATGGTTTTGACTTTTCTCTTCTTAAGACCATTTTTTTCTTGAGGCAGGATCTCTCTTATTCTTTCTTGCCAATATGCTGTGTACTCTAGCCTAGCTGGCCCAGGAACTTCTGGCCACTCTCCCATTTCTTCTCTCCTTATTGTAATGTAGGAGGGCTGAGGAAATTTAGGTTATCAGGCTTGTGCAGCAAGCACTTTATCCACTATCTATGACATCTCCAGGATCCCTTTGGATGAGTTTTAACACAACCAATTTAAATTCATTCCAGACCACACCAATATCAGAACTACAATGTCCACCATAGTATTCAATTTAAAGAGTCAAAACAAGCAGAATGTTGTCACATGCTTGTAATCCCAAACACTGGGACACCAAGGTCACTAGGTGGAGGATAGCCTGAGCTAGACAGTTTAGGCTTCAAAAAATAAAGTACAAGTAAGGAGAAACCATGCACACAGCTCACCATCAAGAAGAAAAGAGCAAGTACACTAAACAGTTATAAAGGAGCACTGGAGTATAATTGCTGTGGAGGCCTCTCACTTTCTCTTAAATATATTCTTTAAGTGCATATGAAGTCAATGTGCATCTGAGCTCTTGAATGTCTAAAAATGGTCTTGTCTTTCTCTTTATTTCAATCTTTCCTCTGACACAGTAGAACTTTGACTTTTTTTTTTTTAAATTTCATGCACACTCGTATTTTGCTAGTATGTATGTCTGTGTAAGGGTATCAGAACACCTGAAATTGGAGTTATACACAGTTGTAACCTGCTAGATAGGACTGGAAATCTAACCTGGGTTTTCTGGAGGAAAAAGCCAGTGTTCTTAACTGCTGAGCCATCTCTCCAGCTCTGAACTTTGACATACTTTTCCAAAGAAAAGAGAAAAAAACGCAGAACTATATGGTTTCTAACCTCACTGAATGAAAGGACAAAGATGTTCACGTGATGAGGACATATAAAGGCTACACTCACCTTCATAGGATTCTCATCATATGTTGGGGTACCCAGGTCCATCTCAGCTTCATGCTCAAGGCTGGCATCATCTCCTGGGCTTTCCCAAGTAGGAGGATCCCACTGAGTCTGTCTAGAAGGTAAGAACAGCCAAGCTGTCATGGGTAGAAAAAATAGACAGCCCTGGCACAGAGTTTAAAAACCAAAGTGTACATCAGGACACAGGTAAGTCAGAACTGTAAGATTGAGATATATTCTGATAGCTTCTCCTCAGCAATGGTTCTAGCCTAGAGAAATATTCTTAACATTATTTAATCTAATCAAACTTTTGAAGGCAATTATGTTGTAATGTTGACTAGGTACAGATAACAGTTAAAAAAATCTGCATTTCAAATGGCTCAGTATACAAGATATATCCTGGGTTTAAAAAGTACATGGAACAGACAAAGAGATCATATATACATACATATATACATAAGGTGTATATATACCCTATACCCGTGTACTTGAAGCCCCCCCCCCCAAAAAAAATCAAGACAGAAGACTCACTATATAACCCTGGCTGGCCTGAAACTCTTTATGAAGACAACCTGCCTCTACTTCCTTCCCAAGTGCTGGGAATAAAGGCATGTTCCACCACACCTGGCTTGATTTCTTTAAATAAATAAATAAATAAATAAATAAATAAATAAATAAATAAATAAATAAATAAATAATAAAGGCAAGCAAGCTAGACTTGTAGTATTCACAGCCAAGAGTCTGACGCCAGCTATCACAGAGAATCATAAAGGCAACAGTTAAAATGGTCAAACTGAAGTGGGGATGGCATGGTGGGTAAAAAGCTTAATGACCTGAATTCAGTCCTTAAAACTCACATTAAAACAAAACAAAACAAAACAGGTTCACAGGGCTGCAGTGACGGCTCAGTAATTGAAAGCACTGAATACGCTTCCAAAGG
This sequence comes from Micromys minutus, assembly GCF_963924665.1. Classification (NCBI taxonomy): domain Eukaryota; kingdom Metazoa; phylum Chordata; class Mammalia; order Rodentia; family Muridae; genus Micromys; species Micromys minutus. Next base: position 40,541,858 of record NC_137956.1, on the reverse strand, counting down.
CTCCAGGCTCAATTCCTAGCACCTGAGTGGCAGCTCACAACTATTTTTAACTCCAGCTGGAAGGGATCTGACACCCTCACACAGACATGCATGCAACAAAACACCAATGCACATAAAATAAAATTTAAAAATAAACTCTCCAAGTTGTCTTCTGACACTTACATGCATGACATATTGAGCATGCATGTATTCATATGTACACATGAACATATACACGCTCTAAATAAATACAATGGGGAAGACATACCAAAGTATACTTTAAAAGAGTCAAGTCTAAAGTCTGGCATGCACTTTCAGATGTGATTCTGAAGCTGGGCTTAGCAGTGCATATTTCTAGTTCCAGTACTTCAGAGACAGAGAATCAGGCATTGAAAGACAGCCTGGGCTACACGAATCCATCTCAAAAAGGATCAAAGGGCACACACAGGAAGATGGTTCAGTTGGCAAAATATTCAGTGCATAAGCAAGAGAACCTGAGTTCAATCCTATGAAACCTCATAAAAAAGTTGGTGTGTGACATGCTAGTAATTCCAGCACTGGGGGAAAAGGGTAGATGAATATCTGGAGCTGGATGACTCCCAAGATAGGCTAATCAGCAAGCCTCAGAGCAAACACACACAGCAGATGATTCCTGAGAAACACCACCACAGACTGACCTTGAGTGGCTGTGCTTGTACACACCCCTCCACACTCGTGACCGGATACCACCCCTACTTTCTTACCCACATGGGATTCTAAAAATTCAGTAGTCCAACTTAAGGTCAGCGAGAAGCCAATAAATATCAAGCATAACTGACCCAGTGAAACCTCTTACCTTGTGATCACATGGTAGTAATAGATCTTCCCTTCAGGATCTCGGGCTGTCTTCCAGTTGGGAGGTAAAACAATCGTTTTTGGTTTTGGAGGGGAGGGAGGTGGCAGATCCAGTAGATTATTTGCTACAACCATTTCAGGCTAAAAAAAATATAAAAACATTTTTGTTCAGTGATATTTCTTTCAATATGTAATAGGGCAAAATGCCTACTTGAGCAATAAAAAAAAAGTGTAGATCTAGTTTGCCTCAAAAAGGATAAAGGAAAGGAATACTACTATGGGAACTAGTTAACAAGACAGTACAAATGAAGATCCTTAGGGACTTCCCCAAACCACAACTGAGGATATCACATCATAAAAATATTTAACTCATCATTTAGATCAACATTTGCCAGCTTTAATACAAACCAACTAGGAATGAAAAAAAAGCCAATGCTAATGGCATATAAAACTCCATATTAGAGCTTAGTGGCTAAGAGCACTTGTTTTTCTTGCAGAAAAACTGGGTTTGATGCCCAGTCCCTATATAGTAGTTAACACGTTTCCAGTTCCAGGGGATCTGATCACTTCTTGTAATCTATGTGGTACTAGACACAGACACACATAAACAAACCTGGGAAGCAGGTTGGTAACAGTTTATCTATTGTACTTTTTTCTGTACTTTTCTTAAATAGATATGAAATTTCAGCTATATTTGTTCTTACCTTAACTATACTTTTAACCATGAGTCATCTTTCCACCAATGCTGCACTTCCAAAGTCCTAACAATCACTGTAACTGACCAGAGTGATTCCCCAAAATCCATGTGTTGAAGCCCCAATGCCAATGTGACCTTAGTGGGAGACAGAGAGCCTTCACAGAGGTAATTAAGGTTCAACGAGGTCAGAAGCACCCATGAAAAAGAAGAGTACATGAGGACACTTCTGCAAGTCAAGCAGAGAGGCTCTCAGGAAAGCTTGATTTTGCTGTCACCTTTATCTTAGATGCTCAGTCTCCAGAACTGCTAAAAGGTAAATTCATACTGTTTAAGCCACTCAGTCTATAATATTTTGTAATAGCAGCCCTCATAAATTAATACAATCACGATTTGAATATATATTTTTCTGTTCCTTTTATGTAGAAGAATTACTGAAGAGTACCTTTTAGCTTTATCTTTGCTTCAACTGTTACAGAAGGACCCGAGACTCCAGATTGACATCAAATTCTTTCACTTTTAAGCAATCATGAATCTTTGAACGTTCCTAGTTTGTACATTCTTTTAGTTTATCCCTACCCAACTTATAGAGTAGCTGAAAGTTTAGACCAAACTTAAGTCTATGTAGTCAAGTAAAATTACTTTTTTCCCACCAAGCTTCTATGTCTGTTAAGATTAAAAAAATTGACTATTAAATTACTAATCCTTCCCCTGTCTAGAAACAGTTCTGTCCTTCCTCAAATCAAATCCTTAAATACCTTATTTTTTTTTCCTTTCTTTTTGAGATGTTTGACCTAGAACTCACTACATATCTTAAATAGGCTTAAGTCAGCTCACCTACAGCAAATGCTAGATTACAGGCATTAGCATTAGCATTTTATCTAGGCTCTGCCCCAGGTACCTGTTAACAGCTAGGTGTGCCTGAATCACTATAAAAGGGGCTGCTTGCTCCTGCCTCTCCTCTTCCCCCCCACACTGTCCCCTTTCTCCTGCTCCTCCCCTGCTCTTGGTGCTCAGCCTCTTCTCTCTCTCTCTCCGTTTCTACTACCCTCTTAACTCCCTCCCCATGCCCTGAATAAATTATTCTGTACGATACCATTGTGTAGCTGGTCCCTCAGGAGGAAGAGATGCCCCACACCTAACTGCACATCCACCCAACAGATTGCTTCTCTTTATTTTAAAAAGTACAAGCCACCACACAAAGCTTATCAGTGTTTTTTTTTCTTTTATAGTGAAGCTAAAGTTTGACTTCTTTGAATATAATTTAAAGTATGGTGGTTAGAATATGAATGGTCTCCATAGGCTCATATAATTTAACTGCTTAGAAGGTACAGCGGTGTTGGAGTGTGTCACTGGAGCAGGCTCTGACATTTCAAACATCCATACCTAGCTCAGTGTTTCCCTCTCAGTCTTTAGATCAAGATGTAGCTTTTAGTTACTGTTCCAGCACCATGCATGCCGCAATGTTTTCTTGGCATCGTGATAATGGACTAACCCCCTGAAACTGTAAGACAGCCCCAAACAAAATGCTTTCTTTTATAAAAGCCACCTTGATTATGGTATCTTTTCATAGCAATAAAACATTTGACTAAGATAGAACTTGGTACCAAGGAACAGGATATTGTACGACAGGCCTTGGCCAAGCTACTTGGTTTGTGCAACATGACTCTGAATTAGGAAAACAGTTAAATACTTTAAGCAGGGCTTAATGGGAAATTGGCAAAGATAGGATGCCAAGAGCCATGTAAATGATGACTGCCCAGCTCAAGAGGTTTCAGAGAAAAAAATTAGAAGGTGGCCTAGACCATTCTTGTCTTTTTTGGGGGGAAGGAGGAATGTCGCTGCCCTTCAACTCACTTATGTAGTCCAGGATGGTCCTGAACTGCCTTCAGAGTACTGGGACTATAGTTATATATACCACCATTCCCAACCTTGTGTCTAGAAAAATTACTTTAAAAGTTAGTAATATAAGATTATTCAGTATTAATAACAAAAAGGATCCCACTCAGTATATGTGATAGTAATTTCAAAGCAAGTGTGACACTTCATGGTAGCCAGGTAAAATGAGTGGCCATATAAAATTACAAAAACTACTGGAAAAAAAATTTTTGTAAAGACATATACAGCCAATGAGAAAGTAAACAAGTGAAATATTTCTTACTGGCTGTAAGGACTGAGGCTGCCCTGGTGCAACTATTGTAGTCACGGCTGCAGTTGGCTGTACCACCACTCCCTGTGGGTGAGCTGTGAAAATCTGCTGTCCCTGGATATACTGAAGATTTGGCTGGGCATAACTCTAGAAGACAAAACAAACAAAGTCATAACATTTCTCTGGATCATATTATGTGAGACATTATCTGACTTCCAATATGATACAAGCTTTAAAAAAGTATTTCTTATATAAAATATTTCAGTTCAAAGATATATAGCACTTTTGTTTCAAACATGAAACTTTTTGGTTTTCTGTTTGGTTGGTTTTTGCAATAACAGTCTCATTATATAGCTCTGGCTAGTCTTGAACTCAGACAGACATTCTCCTGCCTATCTTCTGAGTGCTGGGATTAAAGATGTCTATCACCAGATAACCCACTAACTTAAATCTCACGGCAATGCACAAGTAAATACACAAACTTTTCTTCTTTTAATTCATGAAGTGCCTAACTGTTTACTCTCAGGGAAACAAGTGGTACTCCGGGGATCTAGTCATACACAAGACACATACATACCCCCTCTGTACATTCTGCTCTTTTTGGGAAGTACTCTGACTTTTTTTTTAATAGTTCAGTCTGGCTTTGAACTCATAAACTTGCCTCAGTCTTTTAAATGTCCTGAATTATAAGCACATACACCACATACAACTTTAGTAAGGTCCTTTGTTACCAACTAGTAAAATTTAATTTGTTGTTTTAACACAGTAAGGACAACATCAGTGAGTCACAGTATAAGAAGATAATCAAATATTAAGATTCAATTCTTGTTTTTAAGCTTTTGGTAATATATAATACAAAGACCGCAGAATATAATGAATCAAAAATTGATAATGTACACTGATATGAATCCAGAAAACCCTTCCAGCTCTAACGGCAGGTATTTGCCTCATAAGAGCTGGGCTGTGGAGGAGAATGCCTTTAATCCCAGCACTCAGGAAACAGGCAAGTATCTCTGAACATTAATAAGGAAACTATCCATAGAACTTCATGGAGTTTCTAAGAATTAATCATCAGGTAGTTAGTATAAAAGTTTTTAAAGATATCTTAAGTATCCAAATGTATAGTTTAAACTCTTCAAAGATAATCTAACAAAGGAAGTGTTCCTAATTAACATTTTCTGCTGAGATGAGGCTTCGTTTTTCACTGGCAATGGTCCTTGGGTCATATTCTCTGCCTCTTTGTAAAATGAATCCAAACTTTCCTTGAACAGAATGTGATATTGGAATATAGTTTGATATTTTAAATCATAGGTTAATAATAGAAGATTGAACTTCCAATGAGAATGCCCCTCATCAGAAAATCAGCCTGGGCTCAGATCCCAAATCAGAGTAAAGTAACAAATATGCCATCAAAAAGACTTAAACTTAATATACACACCCAGATAATAATCAGAAGTCAATAAAAATAAAAGTTACCAGCAGCAAAAGATTATCAATGTTTAAAAGACTATATAAGCACCAAGTTACTACATATACAGGTACATTTTTACATGCTGGTAGTCCTGACTTCAGTTTACTGTTATGGAGTAACCAGAGGCAGTAAATTGGTTAACTCAATCTTTTGTAGCCCAGTTAAACACCAGATAGTGCAGAAAACTGTTAGAAAGAAAAGGGAAGAAAAGAGAAAATCTGGCTTGCCTTCCAAATTAATTTATTAGCAAAATCTGGTAGCTTTGTCTTTATGTTCTTTCACATGGATATCATGTAAAGCTAACTATGCTCGTGGGTAGATTACTCAACAATCTTCTAATTGGTCTACCTTGCCCTTTCATTATTTTCTTTGCTAGAGCAATCAAAGTGATCCATTTAATTATTATGTTAGGTAATACTCTAAGACCATCTTAAATAATTATATTACTCAGAAAAAGTAAAAAAAAAAAAAAAATCCTTCCAGAATTTGTAATCTTAATTTATTTCCTACAGGATGGATTTTATAATCATCCAACATATAATTTGTGTTAAAAGCATTTAATGTCAACTTTACAAAACATTTTAAAAGCTAGATCAAAACAATTGTCCTACTCCCAGCTCTTTGAAAACAGGATCTCACTATGTGGTCCAGGCTGGCCTTGAACTCATTATTCTCTGACTCAGAGTCCCACCATGCAGCGATTATAAACCATTCCAAGCACAAACACCAATTTAGAGAAAACAAAAAACATCCCCGCCCCAAAAGCCCCAACAGTTCCCAGGAGAAAATATGTTAGTTCTAGAGAAAATAAGAAGCCAAGCATACAAGCATACAATGGGAGTAGGGAAGACCTAATACTTTAGAAGCTAATTCCTTGACCCTTAGATGATCATAAAAATTTGCCTGACTAGATATCTAAGGTTCACCATACAGAAAGTCTAAAGATTTAGTGTCAGATACATTAGAACGGATGCCACAAGCATCTATGAGCTTTCTGACATGGGTGCTGAGAACCAAACTCAGGTCTTCTAGGGACTCAGCAAATGTTCCTAACCACTAAGCCACTTTTGCAGCTCCATGCAGAAGTTTTCAGGTTTATTGCAAATTTAACTTTTGCATACCACATATTATTGTATCATTATGAGTATCACAATTTATAACTTTCAGTATCTTATGTGTTGTTCTGGTTTGAACATCTTAGAGCTTAAGGCCACTTATGAGAGATTGTAACTCTGGCCCAGATAAGAGATGAACTTCACAGCATATTACTGTTAACATTTCCTTCAGCAGTAAAGTAACAATAAATAAGCATAATAACTATGACTAAAGATTTTTAAATTCATCATTAATACTATCTACCATTTCAATGCAAAAAAATTTAAATTACTTTAAGGCATTTTGTCATTTTACAGATGAGGAAACAAAGACTCAAGAATACATGCATTTTCTCCAAATATAGTAGATGATAGCTGAGAGTCAAAATAAACACCAACCATCACCATGCTACATGTTTCTCATTACACAATCCCCTAAATCACTTCCAATCAACTAATTCAAAGAGGGGAGAGAATCCACTTATACCACTCAGGTGACTCACACCTTTAGTCCCAGAACATGGGAGTCAGAGGCAGGCGGATCTCTTGAGTTTGAAGGCAGCCTGGTCTACAGAGCAAGTTCCAGAACAGTCTATTACAAGACTATTACAGAGAAACCCTATCTCAAACAAACAAAAAGACAAAACAAAGTATATTTAAGTAAACTAAGAATTCAACAAGTATATTTCCATTATAGATTATAGTGGTAAAGCCTTCGTAATGGCTCTCCAGTGATTACTACCACCTGGTATGCATGCATACTCCTCCCAGGCAGTCTCCTTTATTTCCCTGTGTGAACACAATATAGCAAAGTAATAGGAACTGTGGGTAGTAGTCCTACTGGGAAGCCTCGGTTGTGAGTAAGCTGCAAAGTAAATCCTCCATCCTAATCTAGCCTCCAGATGACTACAATCCTAGAAAATAGCTTGACTCTAATTCCGTGAACCATGATCCAGACCACCAAGGTAAGTTGCTTCTAAATTCCTTACTCATGGAATCTGTGACAAACTACTGTCATAAGTTATTACATAGTAGATAACTGATAGATACACAATGGATCCAAGGTCTAGAGATATAATGTACTGGGAGAATGCCTAACAACTTTATGCAAAAGGCCCAAGCACCAAGAAACAAACAAATAACCAATGGGAAGGCTTCTTTTTTCATATCAGATTATCTTCTCAAGTGAAATAAAGTTAACAACAGGATTTCTCTTTTACCAGATTTAATTAGCACGGCATTAAAAGACTTTAAAATACAAAAAAGGAATTCCACCATTAATTACCTGCACAATCGGAGGAGTTGTCTGTGAATAAGGAGAGGTCACACCGTAGACAGTTGAACATGTCTGTCCTTGATAATATATGGTTGCTTGAGATTGTGCAGGAGAATACTGCTGTTGTACACTGACAGACTGTTGGTTTGAATCCCAGACATTGTAATTCTGTCCTTGGACTGGGCCTGGAGCTTGTACTGGCATCACAGGAACATTGGAGTCTTGGTGTACCACACTTTCATTCTGAGCTACGTACTGTGAACTGGAAACTTCTACAGAGGGTGCCACATGTGGTGTCACTGGCACTGATGGAGGGGCAGCAAGGGATTCTGTAGAATGTCCTACCAAGGGCTGAGCATGATCATAAGAAGCAGGGGAGCACACAGGGTCCATGCTAGGTGTGGGCAGAAGCACCTTTCCAGCATTAGGGTTGCTGGGATCCACATAGGCTTGCATGGGATAGCCTGGTGGATACCCAGCAAAGGGGTGATGAGAGGCATTATATCCCAGAGAGTCAAAGGGTAGTGGTGATGTCATCCCCAAGTTCTGCATCTGTTGCTGTTGCTTCTGAGCCTCCCTCTGTGCTACCTCTTGCTCAAACAACTTCCTGCGCTCCTCTGTAGAAAGTTTGTTTCGATCTTTAATTCGTACTTTCTTTTTAGAAGTTGGTGTATCATATCTACAAAGAAAATAATACCACAAAAGGTCACCAAGCATGGACATCATCAAAACATTTATAAGACAGTAAGTCATTCATGAAGAAACCACTAACCACATCAAGTCTAATTTGACATTGCCTAAAATTCACACTCAAAATTAGTAAATGGGGGTTGTTTTATTGCTTAAATTTAATAGCCAGCACTACACAAACAAACAAAATAAGGGGGCTGGAAAGATGCTTTAGCAGTTCAATTCCCAGCACTCCTCTCAGGTAGCTCACAACTGCCTGTAATTCAGGCTCTAAGAAGATCCAATGCTTCGGCACAGATACACACAAATCTTTAAAATAAATGGGGTTGGGAAATATAGCTCAGTGGAGTGTGTCTGTCTACCATGTACAAAGCCAGGTATCATAAAACAATCAATCCCAGGTACCATAAAACAAACAAAAAGGAATCTGGCAGCTAAAGAGAAGCCCCATGAAATCCAACACTTGAGTACTTCTACCAGCATTCCCGACCTTAAATGTCTCAAGTAGTGACACCAGCTTCCTATTCTTCCTTAGGGCTGAGGCAGATTCCATAGACACAAATAAAGGTTTTAAAAACACAGGATAAAACCTATTTCTTTGTAAATAAATGAAAAAATGAAGAAAAGAAAATGTGACATGAGCCAAGAAATGGTTGTCCAGTGGAAATATCTGATCTTGATCCTCAACACATTAAACTAATAAATAAACAAATGGAAAAAGTATTTTATGTGATTAAATGCTAACTGTAATACCCTATTACTGAATGATCTGTATTAAAACTTACCAGTAAAATCTTATACTTATACTAATATCTAGAAGATATTAATTCCAAAAGCCTGTGTGTGTGTGTGTGTGTGTGTGTGTGTGTATCTGTCTGTCTGTCTATCCATCCTATATTTTGAAACAAGAGTCTCACTATGTAACCCTGCTAGCCTGGAACTTGCTATGTAGACAGACTAGACTGGCTCTGAACTTTGAACAATCCTCCTGCTACTGTCATATAAATGCTGGGATTATAGCTGTAAGCCACCATGACCAGTCTTAACTTTTAAAAAAGATACTGCTTTTTTTTATTTAAATAAGCCTTTCTTTCATTTATGTACTTATTTCATGAAGTGGGCTCACTTAGGTGTCCTCTCTGAGCTATCTTGGCGGCCTCATCTTTCTTAACTAAAGAGTTTTATACTCATATAATGAATTTTAGTTTTGCACTCTCCCCTTCCTGACATTCTTCTCTTTCTTTCCCTAATAAGTCCTCCTCCTTAAAAAAGATAAAAAATAAAAAAATTCTATCCTATCCTATCCATCCACCCATCTAGTGTGCACATGGTGTGTATATGCACTACGAACCACAGCACTTCACCCTGTAAGGATTGCGTCCCTCGTCTCACTATATGGGGCCCAGGAACTTGTTTGGATTTGCTCAAAAAAGAGAAACTCACTTGGTCACTTACCTGTCATCTGGTCTTTTTGTTCCCCGCTCATACGCAGAAGAGGGTGGTGACAGCGAGCCCCGTCGTTTCCTTTTCTCTTTATTTTGAGACTGCTTGTCTGGGTCTCTCTCTCTCGACCTGTTAGGAGTCTTTGGAGCTGTTTGATCTCTGAAGGTGGCAGCAGCATCTCTTCCTCGTTCAGTTGCTAGAAAGATAAGTTATTTATTTTAAAGTTTATTTTAGTAGGGAAATAACATATTAATTATATAACAAAACTTCTATTCAAAAAGGTAAATGTATGAACTCTTCCCTCATCAAGTCATGACTTTGAATTTTAGAGCTTCTAGTTTTTAGTGCTTAACATTGAGAAATCAAAACCCAATTCATATTTCCTTATTCTAAGCCTGAGACTAAGCAAGAAAATTCCACATGCAATAAAGAAAAGGTTGCTTATGGAAAAATAAAAACTGCCCAGACCGTCTTCTTATTGTTCTTTATGGTTCCATGTAGGAAATCAGGCTACGAAGAGAATAAACCATTAGAACTTAAAAGATATGCAAAAGAGAGAACAATGAAGTGAAAGATATTGCACAGGTCTTCAAGGAATCAGAGCCTAGGCTTGTAAAAAATAAGGTTAAAGTTATTAACACATACAATGGCCTTTTCACTTTAGCAACACTGGCTAAATGTTAGAAGGGATTCAAGAAACCAAACACAGCCCCAAGAACTGAGTCCATTTCTTCAGTTCACTAAAGTTTGTTAGGAACACAGGCAGAAACGTCAGGACACTGACAGTACCATGGGTCTTGTGCTTATGTGCTCTCTAAACAAAGACTCTGAGCTTCAGTAGACACTGCCTTCTTGAGAATCTAAGACTTTTTTCTCCTTTTCCTTTTTGAGAAAGAGTTTCTCTGTGTAGCCCTGGCTGTCCTGGAACTCACTCTGTGACCAGTCTGGCCTCAAATTCAGAGATATGCTTGTTTCAGCCTCCTGAGTACTGGGATTAAAGGTATGCACCAACACTCACACACACCTACACCTCTACATATGACTAGCTAGAGGTAAATACTGCTTCATATACCTATAGCAATATAGATTTAAAATGTCTATTTTGGGTTGGATAGATAGCTCTGTAGTTAAAACAGCACTTGCTGTTCTTGCAGAAGACTTAGGGTCCAGTTTCAGTACCCATGACAGCTCACAACCATGTGTAACTCAAGTTCTAGGGAATCTGGTACTCTTCTCTAGCCTGAGGGCACAGGTACACATAGATACTACACGAATACACATGTAGACAAAACACCCATAAAGATAAGAGTGATTCTTTAAAAAGAAGGTGTGGAGCTGGAGAAATGGCACAATGAGTAAGAACACTTGCTGCTCTTGAGCAGAACCAGGGTTCAGTCCTTAGCACCTATATGGTTGCATGCCACCAACCCTAACTCCAGAGTCTTTCCTGGCCTCCCACACGCGTCAGGCACATGCATTGTAAACAGACACGGATATAGGGAAAACGTTCATATACACACCTAAGAAAACAATTTTTTAAAAGAATGCCTCCTTTAAGGCCACAAGAAAAGCTCAGTAGTAGAGTGCTTGTCTAACACGTGAGAAGTCTTGGGTTCAACCCCCCAGCACTGAAGGAGCAAGAAAGCAAACAAACCAACAAGAATCGCTATTCTAGAGGGACAAATGAATGAAAGCTAAGTTACCAAAGCAACAACATAGGCAGTATAAAAAATATCTCCACTGGAAATACCCACTAAGAAAGAACATAGGTGCAAGTTCTCAAATTATCACAACCAATGTTTCATTTTTCTATGTATGTTTATTTCAAATAGAAGGAAACTAAAGTCCTTGTAGGTTATCTCCACAATTATGTAAAGAATTCTTGCAAAGCTACCTATACAAGTGTTCTTCAACCTACCTGTGCTCTCCTTTTCAGTCTGACTTTTCTTTGGAATTCGATATACCTCCTGCAAAACAAAAAACAAAAAACAAAAAACAAAAAAAAAAAAGAGTTAATAGTGTGAGGTGATAAGATTATTGCTTTGAAACTGAAAACAAAGCTACGGAAAAGGCCAGGAAAACACACTACAAGGAAAAATTGATTGGTAATTAAATATTTTCCAAAACTTAATACATTTGGCTTTAAATAAAATAGGATCTGGCCTGATGAAAATGAATAAAAGAAGATATATATGCATATATTTCACCAAGGTTACATTATATTTTTTCCTTTCCTTTTGGTTTTTGAAGGCAGGGTTTCTCTGTGTAGCTCTGCTGTCCTGGAACCAGTACTGTAGACCAGGCTGGCTTCAAACGCAGAGATCCACCTGCCTCTGCCTCCCAGATGCTAGGATTAAAAATGTGTACCACCACAACCTAGCCAGTTGGTTGTATTATCCCACTAGTGATATAGCACAATAAACGACTGTGCCAAGAATCTACTTCCTGAGGATTTTAATTCTTGAATGCCTTCTGCATATATATTCGTGCAAAAATAAGAGAGAAGTTGTGGATTGATGTCTATATGCAGGTGAGGACAGGCACAAGGTAAGGAAAGGCCTGTGATTGGGCAGTGAAAAAGAAAAGTGGGGACAGTTTTGAGTGGAAGGAGAGATAGGAGAGGAAAAGAGACCAAGATGGAGGAGGAGAAGGATGAAACTACCCCTGTGTGGTTTTAAATAGCCACAGGTAGCTATGAATATCTTATAAAGAATAAATAATTACAGGACAAGTCTTATCTAGGTGGACAGTTTATATCAATATCAATTGGCTCTGAGTTTATTGTGTGGACATTTTATAGAGTGGAAATTTACTGATATAAATCTGTCTGATAAATTACAAGTTTCTACAGTTTTGATTTTGTTGGGTTACAGAAGGGCAGTGCTGCTGGGGCCAGAGAGCAGCAGGAGGTAGCATGATGTGGTGCCTGGAACCATCATTTCTTCTTAATATTTATGACTACAAGAAGTCATCTATAGTTTCTTTACTGAGTGTATTCTTAGGGACAATCCTAATGTCTCATGTACCATTCACATTAAGAGCAGTAACTCAGTTAAAAACACTTTGAAGATTACATGTATAAAGACAATACCTGCTATTCAGCAACTTTTTTTTTTCTTTTTTTTAATCAACATTTATTTTTATGTATATGAGTACACTGTCACTGTCTTCAGACAGACCAGAAGAGGGCATCAGATCTCATTACAGATGGCTGTGAGCCACCATGTGGTTGCTGGGAATTGAACTCAGGACCTCTGGAAGCCAAGTCAGTGCTCTTAACCGCTATTCAGCAACTTTTATTCATGTTCATTTAAAGAAATTTAGGGTCTTTGCAAACACTAGACAATTCAATGTATTTTCTATGGGTGCAAAATCAACCTTGCTTAATGACCAAATTATCTACTTTCATAAGGCTGTGAAGGAGAAAGAGAAGAATAAGGAATGAACACTATTATTAGGTCAGCAATACTCCCAAAATGGCATCTAATATTGTACCAAATTGATCATGAAAAATATAAACTATGTTTTATGCCTTGAATATGTTTACTTACTGGTAATTTCTAAGAACATACTTTGCTGGTTGGTCAATCCCACACTATTCTATTCTACCAGGAAATAGATGGGTGTAATTAGTTCTTACCCAGCTATTGACTAAAGTGAGCCAATTAATTATGAGCCTACACATTCTTAATGGTATTCAATGATTCTCTCCCTTTATAACAATTGTGTAATATTAACCATCCCCATGTAGCCTGGATATCACCTATGTGACCCAGTGATCCAATATTGAAAAGGTACTCCAAGAAAACCAAACTCATTTCACACTAATTTAATATTTGGGGAAAATGAGCAATGTCCATATTAGACAAATGAAGGTTTGAGATGAAATATTTAATAGAGCATGGTGGCATACACCTTTAATCCCAGCATTTGGGAGTCAGAGGTAGGCAGATCTGAGTTTGAGGCCTGCTGAATGAAATACATAGTGAGTTCCAGGACAGCCAGAGCGAGAGAGTGAGACATGTCTTGAAGACAAAAGGGAAACCTTGGGGTGGAGAGCGCTCTCCAACATTTTATGCTCACCAACAGATTATCCAATAGATTATTATAATTTTACCTGTGTACTTATCCTACATATGATGTGTCATGCTTAAATGTTTCACATGTATTATCTAATTTGAGCTTCAAAGCAAACTTTGAGTAAAAGTAGCAGCCCAGTGGCGCACTGCTGGCTTAGCAACTCACTTGGAAGTTTGGCTACTACGTGCTCAAGACTCAAAGACACTTACCTGCGTGACTAGATGACACACAATATAGCTGATAGCATTATGTTGGTACAGAGATAACGCTAAAACTAATGCACAAATGCAGATTCCTCCATTCCATTAACCCCTGGGATCCTCCTTCCTATGTTCAATGACTTTCATTAGAACTATGATTCTGTACCACAGCTGCAGAATACCTCCAGGAAGCCTTTTATATTAGCCACACCCAAGACAAACTAAATCTTAAAAATCCTTTGTAAAAAGCTCCTCATATAAGTGATGCACAGAGTGAAAGGTGAGACCCAATAACTACTAACGGCTTTTGCTCAAAGGCTTTCATACTTCCTAGCAAGAGAGATTCTGGGGGGAAATTGCCTTGGTTCAGAACATCTAGGCTCTTTTTTCCTGAGCTGCTTTTGCTTGTTGAGAAGACACATTTCAATTTGCTATTCTACTCTTAGAGACCCCAATAGTCGTTTGGTCGTCAGTTTCGAGCTATGGGCCCTGGGTCAGGGATAAAGGCAAGAAGAAAAAAGCTGACACTAGTAGCTCTGGTTTCTCTATTCCACTGAATAACCACATTTGGAGAAGAGTGGATAAAACTACTACTTATCAGCAACCACCAATTAATCTGAAGAAGTTTAACAAGTGTTTTAATATACTATGTAAATTTAGGTACTCAAAAAAACACTATATTCATTCATAAAGAATACTTAGATATTCCAAGGGCCCAATTGCAGAAAACACAACTTCGTTCTTTGCCGTAAGATCCTGACACTGTAATAATACTCATGAAAACTACTTATAATTAAATATTGTACAGACTTCAAAAGGTGGTCCATTCTATGATGGTGGTATATGTGCCATAGAAAATTACTACACAAGATTATATCAATTGTTAACCTGAAAATATATTCTGAGGTCAGCAAGATGGCTCATCATGTTAAGGGTATCTCTGAGTTCCATTCTTAGGACTCAAATAATAGAAGAAAAAAAATGACTGCAGGGAAAACTGTCCTCCACATATGCACACACACCCACATGCCACTTTTTAAATTATGTGTATATGCGTGCATAGGAATGGATACATGATACAAAAGCCCTAGAGACCAAAGGTATTGAATTCCCCTAGAGTTGGAGTAATAGGTGGTTGTGAGTCACCAGGTATGTGTGCTGGGAATAGAATTCAGAATAGAATATCAAGGGCCATCCATGTTCTTAGTTACTGGGTCATCTCTCCAGCCTAAACTACAGGTTTGTCTTCAAATATATATTTCTTACATTCACAAAATACATCACTACCATTAACTATTGACAATTTAACTGTAGTATACATGATTGTAGTAATGATGACACCTAAAATTTTATCAGTGTATACCCAAGATTAGAAGTTAACTAACTTAAACTTCTACTTTATGAAGGCAAAACCACATGGCAAACTATACCTACTCCCTCCTATTCAATCTTTGAATAAGGAGACTGAACTAAAAATGAAATGGACTATACAAAGTCCCATGATATTTTAAAAGATAAGAAGGAAGCAGCCTTGTGAAAACTACTGTGAAATTTTTTAGGATCATGCATTAGCCTGACTAATAGGGAACTCTACCAGGAATGATGTCATAGTGATAATAATAACAACTATAATAATAATAATGTCACAGTTATAGGTCACTAAAGAAATATCTGAATTGTGCTTCCTCACACTGACCCTCAAAATAGAATCATTTTATCTCAGTCAAGAGGCTGGCATATTATAAGACAATACTATACACGGGGTGACCTGGCTGTGTTTAACCCTTAAAAAAAAACTTATTTACTCACTCCATCCAATACTGATAATATTCTTTTTCATTTCTTTAATGTGTAAATAGTGCTCCCAACCAAGACACACATATACATTTAAGCTGTGACTGCTATGAGCTAAGAACAGATCTAATTTGCTAATGATTAAAATAAAAGCAACACCACAATCTAAAAGCATATACTTTGTATACTTGAGGAAGTTTAGGGTAATCTTAGCTATACAGCAAGTTCCAAGCAAACCTGAGCTTCTTGAGACTATTTTAAAACAAACACATACCCAGAAGGATGGCTGAGACTTGCTTCTGTTTTAAGTCTCACATATTTTTAACACTAAAGAAGAGGCTATTCCTACATATATATTACATGCAAAACAGACTAAAGAAGTAACTATCCTGGATCTGACATCAACCAAGTCGAGATTTTATACAAAAGGCAACCCGTTTTTGGTTTTTGTAGACAGGTTGCCCACAATGCAAGCTGACCTGAGGCTGAGTGAAGCTGAGGGTGACCCTGAACTACTGCGGCTCCTGCCTCCACTTCCAGAGTGCTAGGGTTATTCTGTTGACAGAAAAGCTAACTCATCATTTTCCTTCAAACCAAAACATTTTTAAGTAGCAGTTTTCAAGAAAACTAATTCAAATTTTGCCTGGGACAAATGTTCAAAATCATTCAATTATTGAAATATTATTAATCACAATATTTCTGATGCCAAAAGTTCTAGAAGACAAATTTAAGATGTCTACCTGAATGCTTTATCCCTAACTTGAAACAAGAATTATCCCAGGCAGTTATTAAACTGGGAGATGTGTTTAAGTGTCTAGATATTTTCTAGTTTTTGTGAAAATGTACCCACATTTGAGTAACAAATCTATATATAGAAAAGAATCTAGAGTAAGAGTAAATAAACTCTAGATTTAAAAATGTGATGAGGATTAAGACAATGAGTTAATGTAAAAATGAAAGAAAATATAACCAAAGGGGTTATGAGTCTCCACCAAAAACAGAATAAAGTCAAGTCCTGACCCTCAAGCTTCTGTGCCAAACACTTCACTACCTGGGCCATCTCCACAAAACTTGTTTGTTTTTGTTGTTGTTTTATTTTTGAGACAGAGTTTCTCTGTGTAGCCCAGGCTGTTTTTGAGGTCCACCTTGCCTTTGCCCCTCCAGTGCTGTGATTAAGGTGTGTGCCACCACCACCCAGCCATATTTTTCTAAGACCAAGTCTTGCTTTACCAAATGAGAGGCTGAAAAACAAAGTTAAAGAATACCAAAAGTTCTACATCTTAAAAAAAGAACATCCAATATGTCAAAAGAAAAAAAAATTCCCTGGAAGAAAAAAATAACGAAGGACCCAAGTTCAATTCCCACAACTGTAAGTGGCTCAGAACCTCAAATAATGATGCTCTTGATGCTTCAAGGGGTTTGACACTTCTGCCTCCTCTGGCACAAGCACTCCCAAGCGCGCACACACATGCACACACACACACACACACACACACACACACACACACACACACACACAATATATATATATATATATATATATGTATGTATATATATATATATATATATATATGTATATATATATATATATTTAGTAATAAAAAAAGAACTAAAGAAGTAATAAAAAAAAAAGAAGAAAAGACTATGAGCTAAAAAGACATCACTCTTATCTCATGACAATAGAATTTGGAGATACTATGATACTGAAATTCCATCAATGGGCAGGGGGTGCAGCTTAATACTAGGCAGGTAGTATGCTTGACTGGTATTTGCAAAACTTATGTACCACACAGTCAGGTATGGCAATAAGAGCCTACCATCCCAGCACTTGGAAGGTGAAATGAGGATGATCATAAGTTCACAGTCATCCTCAGCTATACAAATACGATATTTGAATTTGAAGTCAGAGATAAAAAGGAAGGAAAAAAAGCTTCAGACTTCAGTAGTGACATTGTAAGCTAGAAAAGTCAATAGAGCTTTTTTGAGGGGAGGGCTCAGGGGAGTAGGATAGAAATTGAAGCCAGGTCTTTGACCATATTAGATGCATCGTCTACCACTAAACACACTACAAGTCCAGTACCTTCATTCTAAAGAAAATTTAACTTTAAAATGATAACTATATGTCTGCCCAGGAAAAAAAAAAAAAAAGAAAGAAAGAAAAAAGAAAAGAAATTAAAGGTGTTTCTTAGATTTGTAAGGATTTGAAACTGATTCTTCCAGAAGACAATTCTAAAAACCTACAATGACTGTGGATATTCTGAGATTTAAATTCTAGATTTTGTGCTACACATAATTGTCAACCCTGTGCACTATACCATTATATCAGGTGGCTAAAGTTGTGCATACAGGCACAGTCATAAAGTTAAATGGTGCCCCCAGTGGTGGCACATCCATTTAATCCCAGCAGAAGAACATGGGTTGGAGATCAGCCTGCTCTACAGAGCAAGTTCTAAGAGAGCCAGGGATGCACAGAAAAGCCGTCTCCAAAAAACAGAAAAAAGAAAAGGAATGAAAGGAAAAAGTTGAGCTAGTATAACTAGGTTGAGGAATATGGGTGTTAATAACGACCTAGCAATGTATAAGTATGCACTGTTAAAGAAAGGGATCCACATGCACGGATATAATAGGGTACTGATTGTGTATATATATATACAACCAAATACCAAAGTTCTATAAAAATATTCTTTATACCTAGTACAAAATACAAATGTAAAAAGCAGGTTGGGTGTGGTGGCAAACAAGACAGAGGCAGGCAGACCTAAATTCTAAATCATCCAGGTCTACAAGAGTGAGTTCCAGGCCTAGCCAGACTACACAATTACAGAAAATTTAAAAAAAAATAAAAAAATAAAAAGCTGGCAATAGGGCTGTAGAGATGGCTAAGTGGTTAACAGCACTGACCCAGCTCTTCCAGAGGTCCTGAGTTCAATTCCCAGCAACCACATGGTGGCTCACAACCATCTGTAATGGAATCTGGTGCCCTTTTCTGACGTGCTTGAAGACAGTGCACTCACATAAAGTAAATCTTTAAAAAAAAAATGTTGGCCATATATATGCATTATATATATATATATATATTTCTTTCTGGAAAGATGTACCAAAAAAATCATAGTTGACTGCCTGAGATAGGGGGAAAATTAAAAAAAAAATATGCATACAACAATCAGCTTGACTTGATTTCTTATAAATTCTAAGAAAAGGATCGCACACCTCTAAGCCAGCTCTAGGTATAGTACCAAAGGATTAGTGTTGCACACCATACATCTTATTGGTGAAGACCTGGTTACTTATAAGGCAACTGCTAAGATGCTGATGTTTAGCAACGCCCTCTTCTTTGTACTTTGACTGAAGCTTGTTTTTCTTACCCTCTCCTCCTTGGGTTCCTCCCATCTTGACTACAAAGAATCTACCTTAGTAATACTTGCTCTTATTCTCTCTATATATGCTGGACTTAAGTTAACTCATGAAGCACTGAAAATTAATAGCTGGGAATTGGAGAGATAGCTCAGCAATAAAGAACACTAACCGCTCTTCTACAGGTCCTGAACAATTCCCAGAAATCACAGAGTTGCTTACAACCATTGGTAATGGGATCTGATGCCCTTTTTGGTGTGTCTGAAGACAGCTACAGTGTATTCACATACATAAAATAAATAATTTTTTAAAAAAGAAAAGAAAGTTAATAGCTAATACAGTTCCTGCTACCAAAGATCCAAAGGCCAGTACAAAATACTTAGGCAGGAAAGAAAACAAAAGCACATGGAAATAAAATTGTAATCATTAATGGGTTAAATGTTTCTCCAATTTTAGATGTTTTTAAAATGAAATTAAATTAAATCCAGACCTAAGACTTTCTTTTTACACCTTTCAAAGGTGATTATATCCATTATAATGTTTTAAACATAAAAGTCATCATAGTCCTCCTGAAGTCAAGAGTATACCTTACTAATAATGCCCCAAGTCATTCAGAAAATACTTTTGAAGTGCAATCCATTCCTCTCCCATTTGATACCTATACACATTTATTAGAGAAGTTGCTTTAGCTACATAACAGAAAAGCTTAGACACCTACATAATTTCAGAAGAATGTCTTTCATATTTAATCACAGACACAGGCTGAAAACCACTACGCTCATTAGCTTCTCAATTGCACAACTCCATGGGCTGCTTGGCAAGATAAAAGTAAATGACAATTATTTGGGCAATATAAAGACCAGATGAACACAAGGCTTATTTAAATCAGAAAATCAGAGTCAGCTTCCCCAACCAAAAGCTAAATCAAAATTTCATGGTGTTTTCTGTTTGTTTTGCAGCTGACAAAAACACTACCACATGCCTGATATATATTTTCTCATTACCCATCAAACACAAAACTCGCACTGAGACTTGAGCAGTAATATGCCCTCAGAGCCTCCCTTTTTCACTCAAGTATCACGAAGTACCAGACTACACTATGCAGCAACAGGCTCCTAAGAATACAACCCCTGAAGCGTCTCCAGAGACTGAAACCAAACAGCACAGCCTTTGCTCCAAGTACAACTGTGAAATGCCATTTGCTGTATTGGAAAGGATGTGATGAGAATATATAAAGAAAGCAGGAAAAAAAAAAAAAAAAAAAAAAAAAAAAAAAAAAGGAAAACAAGAATCATTTCCATGGGAAAGGAAAAACCTTAGAGAAATCTAAAAGAAAAGCAAGTTTCAAGAAAAAGAAAATAAACTATTAGAAGCTGACCATGACTACTGACTAGAATGATCTGAAATGAATTGTAGACATAGATGGGGGTCAGACCCTGCTGTGTACACAAGCAACATTAAGAAAAATGTAACCTCAACAGTGTAAATGTAGAACCATCTAAAAAAACTGAAAGTGCTCCGACACAAAGAAAGCTGTACTTCCAGAAAATGATTCTAGATACTGAATATATCAACTATTTGGGAAATACAATTAAGAGGTAATTTACTCCAATCAGCAGTATAGAGATACTATATCATTAACCCTTTCTACAACTATCAAGAAACTATCCCAAAGCTGGGCAGTGGTGGCATGCCAATCTGAGTTTGAGGCTAGCCTGATCTAGAGAGAGTTCTAGAACATAGAAGGCTACACAGAGAAACCCCCCCCCAAAAAAAAGAAAAAAGAAAAAACACAACAACAACACCCCCCCCAAAAGAAACAAGGACAGATGGATGGACGGTAGGAACAAATGAACGAACAAACAAACCATCTGGGCCACATGCCATTGCCCATGGCTGATTCCAGCACCCAGGCACAGAATCATCAGACCAAGTGTAATGTCAGGCTGGTATACAAAACAAGTTCCAGGTTAGTCTCATATTAAGATCCCATTTAAAAATAAATAAAAAAAAAAGTTAAATGGTTCATGCCCTTAAGGATAATAACATGTTTAGAAAAGAGAATAAACGTTTATGCAAGTATCTGTTAAGAATACTATAATGCATTTTATAAAGGATGACTAAAACCATAAATCGAATTTGTAAAGGCAAAAAGAAAAAAAAAGATATTTCCAACAAGGAGAACAGTATGCTTGAAGATATGGATAGGTGAACATATATGAACAGATAACATGGCTCACATACCAAAAACAAAGAACTAAAAACAAAAAAACTGTTGGTTGTGGCTCACAGCCATATGTAATATGGTGCGCTCTTCTGACCTGTAGGCATACATGAAGATAGACCACTGTATATACATTAAATAAATCTTTAAAAGAAAGATTAGACATAATGTTCATTTCCAGACTTTGTTCTTTAAGTACTTAATTTACAGAATGCAAATTAAGTGGTTTATACAATGCTACTACGGAGTCCTCTTAGTCAAGGATAATATATTGAAAACAAAAAATGAGAGCAAGAACCAACTATCTGCTCTAAGACATGACAGAGTCTGCATTAAAAGTGTTAGATCAGATGCAATATGACCTATTTAACCTGTATAACAAAAGAAATCCATTTGTGTGAATGTATTTATCTATAGACATGTATGCCAACAACATACATGTGGAGGTTCTCTCCTTCCATCACGAGGATTCCAAATAAGTAAGTCCTCAGGCTTGGTGGCAAATAACTAATTAAAAATATTACAAATATAAAGTTTCCCACCAGAAAAAATAAATGCTTTTAGGGAGAAAAGGCTAATTAGGAGCTAGAAAGGCCAATTACAAACTGAACCTGGAACAACCTGCTATGTCAGAAATTTTAAAACAAAAATAAATCCAAATGAGACAGAAGCCAACAAGAAGGGGTTTTCACTAGCCAAACATGAGGTAGTGTAAGCATCAAATATTAAAATTAATACAGCATAACCCACCCAAGAGACTGAGAATCCATGAATCTAAAAACAACTAGGCAATTAGTGACTTGGACACGTTCCATGAAAACGCAACTTTACAGAATTCTGAAATTGCTCCCCATGTAGTATTTTTTTTTTCATCTAAAGGAAGAGAGATCATGTAGTCACACTGGCCTGGAATTGTCCGTGTGGCCCAGGCTGGCCTGGAACTTATGATTCTTCTGGCGATGACATTATAGCATGAGCCACCATTCCCAAGTAAATAGTAACTTTGGAGAAGCCTGGTAGATACACTGGCAATGTGACTAAAACTGACAATTTCAGTAACAAAATCACTGAGTGCTTTTGAAAAAAACAACACAGCAATATTCCTCATAGGAACATGTATCTAACTAAAAACGATAGATAATTTGGCAAAAAATTATCATTGTAGAGTCTGAATACAGGGCATGGAGGAATTTTTAGTCAATTTTCTATATATTTATCACTAGAACATGCGTATCATGTAGAATACATATAGAACATTCCTGAATGTTTCTAAGTCCGAAATTTTATTGGGAATTTAAAATTCACTGGCTAGAAAAAGGTATGTGGCTAACCTACACTAGAAACTTCTCAAGTTACTGACAGGTGTATGATGATCCTGAGGAAACACAACATTCCTGAAGTTGTTTCCCATTAGGAAATTCTTTCTATAATGTTCATTTACTCTTCTGCTTCTCATAATCTCACACTTGAACTACCTTTTCCTGAACAAAGTCAAGACCTAACTACAAAAGTTACCTTCACAAGCAATAGAAACATGGTTATTGTCTTTGGGAAAACAAAAAAGTAATGGCTCAACCAAATGTATTAAGTAAAAATTTATGTGGCTAACGTACACTAGAAAATTCTCAAGTTAGAAAATTCTCACTTAGAAAATTCTATACTTTATCATTAAAATAAGCTTTGGTAAACTTTTTCAGGGAAGGAAAGAACAAACATTACAACCTTTACTACTTCTCTGTGGCACTACCCAAGTCCACCACTAGTGTAGCAACAGCCAATATATAATATGCAATGTATAAATTACAAGCATGGAGCACAGCCACTTTGGAAACAAAATCAGCAGTGCCCCAAAATCTCTAATTGCTATTTTGCCTTTTGAGACATATTTGAGACATCTAACCAAGCTGGCTTTCAATCCATGATCCTTCTACCCCTCAACCTCTGGGGGATTACAGGGTATCAATAAACAAGATGGACTACTGTTTAGATACAAGTCATTTATATAACAAAATGGACCACTAAATAAAAAGTGACCTCAGTTAGTGTTGGTGATGCCTTTGGCAGAAGCAGTGACTAGTGAGTTCCAGGCAAGTAGGAACTTCATTATGAGATTCTAGCTTAAGGGGGAGGGCAGCTGATACCTCACTGCTAAGAATGCTGGCACATACCTATAATGCACACCTTTAATCTTCACATCTGAATTATAGCTAGATTCTGTCTCTTACAAAAACAAAACAAAAACCATGTCTTTTTTAAAAAGGTGACACTTTGGTCCATTGGTGGCAGTGCACACCTTTGATGCCAGCACTCAGAGGCAGATTAGGTGATCTCTGAGTTCACGGTCAGCCTGGCTCTACAGAGTGAGTTCCACATAGCCAGGACTACACAGAAAAATTGTGTCTCAAACAAACAAACCACAAAAACTGGGACACCTAAAAATATTCTCAGTGTAGCATTTCCTAGAGGCTATATAAGTTTAAAAATCTTTGTTACTCTACAAGCTTATCGAAGAAACTCAGGACATGCAACTTCATGTACAAATATTTTTTTACAAACAATATCAACGGTGAAATAAAATTCCAAGTATTGACTCAAAACCATTCAGTTTGGGTAATTATATTTCAACCTTCTATAGAAAATTTAATGTTAAATTTTCTAACCAAATAGTGGTTTTGTTTTTAGGCAGAGTCTCCCTATATAGCCTTGGCTGTCCTGGAACTCACTTTGTAGACCAAACTGGCCTTAAACTCACAGACTCTCCTGCCTCTGTCTTCTTAATGCTGAGGTTAAAGTCGTACACCACCACGCCTGGCTAAAATAGTATATTGTAAAAGCAGTGCCTACAAAGAAAGATGAAATAAGAGAAAAGGAACAGTCATTAGGAAGTACTAACTTATCACTCATAGGAAGCTTCTCTCTAAATCATCTAATCCAGGTAGAAATAAGCTTTACCACGGTGACCAAAAGGAGAGATCCATATCCTATATCTATGTGTTTGTAAAGAAGACCTTAAATTACTAATTATTATAATCTCTTGATGTGAACAGCAATTCAAACTGTCAAATTCATGAGACCCTTACCTCCTTTTCATCTGATCCAATTGAATGAAGATTTTTTTTTTCCAGTCAAATTAAAATTACTTGTAATCACTGTTTTGCCCTGTGAAATCTGGGCTACATTTTCAGCAGGACAGATGATGTACAGCAATTCCTCTACACAGAAATAGATGCACATGTCCCTATTAAAAATGTAGCCCAACAAATCAGCATGTGAAAATGAACCCATTCTAAAGTAGCAATGTGCTATGTGATTTGAGGGTTACTGTAGGAGAAATGTGTTCAGTAAGTGCCTTGCAAGCCTAGGCAGTGGTCCTGTGTATATAAGGTATAGAAAAAGAAGCTCACTTAATCCTTTCTCGCCAGAAGTAGGGATTTTCCCGGAACGACAACAATTGTTGACAATGGACGCACCAAAATAATGCCGGCGCCAGTGAGTTAACCACCTCTGTCCTCTTTTCACCTATTATATTTTTCATGCATCATCCAACTTCCCAACCATCTTCCTGTTTCTTCACAGAATGCACGCTAGGTTCTTGTTTTTCTTCAGCACGAAGTTGGAAATGGAGTTGAGAAAAGGAGACACATGGTCAGCTGGTGATGTTAACAAGCTCCTTGCTGCCCTGAGAAGCTAGATGGAAATGGTTCAAGTTACAAGGGGGATCACCATCAGATCTGGGAGGACAAAGAGTAATTCATGAAGCTTCATTCCCTTCCCTCCCACCCTCTTACATTTTATTGATGATCCCTATAGTCTGTCTTCACAGCAAAACCAAGACTAAAGAGCATGAAGGTATGTATCTGTTCAGTTCTTTCCTCTATCCAGTGTAGAGAGGACAACTGGAATGCAGGTCCAACAGTGTTATATAGAGTAGACCCATAAGATCAGGGAGAATTAGAGTGGCCAAAACAACAACAAACAATGCTTTTTGGTATGAACTAAATATCAGCAACTAACATAGTACTTGGCCACAGGTGCTTAGTAAGGTTGAAAGAATAAGATATTTTCTTTTCAGCTAATGTCTACTTGAATACATAGGTGAAGTCAGACAGAAGTAGTTAACTCTCTCAATGCCGGGATGGTGTAGTACATAGTAATCACACAAGATTATTATGTTTCTCCAAAACATACTGAATTTATCAATTCTTATTTCAGAATCCTAGCCAACTGCCAACTAAAATTTTGTTTTGAACTTAAAAGGCAATAGTAATCAAAGTTTAGAAATCAGAGAAATGGTAAATGCTTATGAAAAGAAAAGAATTAAGAACCCCAGCACCAATATGTAACAAAATATCAGTTCACAGTAAGTAAAGATGTTTCTTAGCAATGCAATGCCCAAACAAGTTTGAAAAAGAAGAGAATTTTATTTAATGCTTCCTTGATGTTAAGAAGTCAGATAAATACAAAGTATGAAGTCTAAGAACTAAATATTTTATTTTAAATACAAAAAGTCAAAAAGATCATTAATATACACATTATTGTGAAATTACTTTGATCTTTCAGAGAGGAATTCAAAGAATAAGAAGAAGATGAAATGATATTGTAGGACTGAAAAGTAGGTGTTCAGAAAGTGAGGTTAAGTATTCCAGTTATCTGTCTAAATACATCCCACAGAGTAAATTATACATTTACAATTACAAACCACTACACAGAAAATCGAAAGCTTTACATCTTACAGATTTTAAGACAAGGATATGAGATAATATCTTAACAATCTGAGAAATGTTGACCAGAGACTTCCCAGCAAACCTCTTTACAAGAACACCCTTTCTACCAAATCGTGGCTTTCTGTCTTTCTTGTGTCCACTTGTCCACTCGCTTCTACCTCTACCTTTATTACTAAATTACTGTCATTCAGGCTGAGTCCCCTCCAAACATCTGAGGAACTTCAAGACCTGTGCTGTCACAAAGCAGGCTTTAAATAAAGGTTCAACAAATACCCATTCTAGTATCTCATCTCATTTAACCAAAATTCTAACTCCTGCAGTTAATACATGATACCACAAACAGACTTACTATCAACACTTCCTTTTATATTTATTTTAAAATGTCAGGGTTCACACTAAATAAATTAAGTTTATGCTAAAATGTAAGCGATCAAAGTTTATATGCAAGTAAGAGCACAGACTGGTACATGAACAGATCTCAGCAGAGTGAACAAGAAGTACAGCACACAATCAACCATCTACTCCTTGGGTTCAATCTAAGTTCAAGGTCAAATCACACAATTCTAATGCAATGAGCTTCATAGTTTCACCTGCTACAAAAAACTGCACTGCTGATTTATTCGACTGTTTCAACTCAGAAACAGAGAGAAGGAGAGACATAAAATATAAAGGGTAGGAAGTAAGCTGTTCCCGGAGGGTCCTCAAAAACTGGACCTCAGCCCCCTTACAACTAAAGTGAACCACTAGCTCCTATAGGTTCAAGTTTTCATATGTTCATATTTATTCAAGATCCAGACTGGTTTTTCTGAAAGACAAATTCTACACATTTTATTGCATTCTTTATCAAGAATATAAATAAATATATGCCATGTATATTATATATTTACGCCATATATGAGATAAAGTTTCCAGACTCTTCCCCTTGTTATTATTGAGACAGGGTCTCTCTGTGTGTATGAATATCCTTAGCTGTCCTGGAACTCACTCTGTAGAGCATCTTGCTTCTCCTTCTGCCATCCCAATGGTGGGAGTAAAGGTATGTACCACCATGCCTAGCTTCCCCCCAACCAGATAATATGTTTTTCCCAATTTTAAAAAAAGAAGAATTTAAGGGCAGGACTATTTCAAAAACAAACACAAACTAGTGCTATAATGTTCTTTTTAGAATAAAATTTTACAATATTTTATAATGTGATGTTCCTAAATTACCAGTTTTCCAATAAATTTCATTGTTAATTTTTTTATTAACCAATTCACTGGATTTCCAATTAATTTAAACATCTGCTGCTATTACATATTAAGCTTAATACCTGAAGGATTTTGTTTTATTTTTGAATTAATAAAACCACCAATATGCTATACTTTTCACAGAGAAAAGGAAGGCATTATCTGTATAATGGTTTGACAGTTATGGCTCCTACAAAGACTTAAAGAATACTGGAGACACATCTATCACTCGGTGAGAGCTCATATTCCATGTCAGAAATACTCAGGGCTAGAAATGTTGTAGGTTTTAATTTAGGTTTACAGCACACTGAATCTGAATAATTCAGCCACAGTAACAAAAAAGTTTCTTACCTTTAGATCTTTCCAACTGTCTAGTAGCTTGGTAGCCAAATCACTTATATCCACTGTTTTATCTGGTGGTTCCTGGCTTCTCTCACTTTCAACATCAGACACACCTTCTTCTTCATCTTGCGATGGTGTTTCCTCAGCAATAGTTTCTTCTAGTTTTGTGCCATTGCTATCTTTGGGCTCTGTCTCAGTGTCAGCCTCTGGTTCAGATGTGGGTAATTTACTGACTTCAATGTTGGGTTCACTCTCAACTTTGGACTCGCACAGTTGCTGTGGGAGTAGCTGTTGGGACTGCAGCTCTTCATCTTCTTCTATAGTGACAGTCTCTAACTGATCAAGATCTTCTTTGCTATCCTTGCATTCTAGTTCACTGGTGACATCTGAAACTGCACTGTCCATGCTATTTTCACTTATAATCTTAAGTCTTCGAAATATGAGTTTCTTGGGAGTATCGGTATCCACTTCTGTGCTTGGCTTGGCAGAAGGGTCTGGTGTATTAAGTGGTGTGTGAGCCCGTGAAGTATTCTCACTAGAATACCCATCTCCTTCACTCAACTGAGGAACAGCAGTCTTAGTCTGAGACCAGCGTTGAATAATTGGAAGTACTTTGCTTTCTTCCAACATATTTTTAGTAGGAATGGGCAAATGCTCCAAAGTCTTTATAATCTGATTAAACATAATAAAAAAATTAATCAATCACTCTGTATAAACATCAGGTAAGTACTCACAGGAAATAATATTTTTGGTATTAAAACCTTCACAAATATACAGTGGAAGATTGTATTAAAACAATAGTTTCCACATCTGAAAGATTCAAACGTTATCTTCTAAGTTAGCCTGTGATAATAACTATCTTGGGGGAGACCATCCATTGTATCCCTTAAACTGAAATCTAAATATTTCTTACTATTCTCCAGTACATCTATAGAAACCTAAATCTTCCCCATATATTCCCAGATCTCTTTGAAATACTGTAGGTTGATGTTGAGGTAGACAGTAGAGAGTGGGGTGGGGACAAAGTTTTGGTAAGGCGAGAGAGGAGAAAAGGGGGAGGGGGATCAACATGGAAGACGAAGATGACCCATCTCCATTTATCACAGATTTGAGTAGTTACGTATACTTTCTAAGGGATGGATTTCTATAGGTCAATTTATCTTATATAAGTGGGCGGCTTACATCTTTGTCAACTGGTTATAAGCTTATTGTGTGGATGAATTGTAGATTGAGAACTTAACATATAAACCTGATTGATAAATTACTGAATGTTGAGCCATGATTTTACCAGGCTGTGGAGAATGTGAGCCAAGTTCCTGGCTGATAGGGAGACAGCTGGGAGAGGGTGGTTTGAAGACTTCGTGGTAGAGAAAGACTGAGCACATGGCTACACTGAAGTGGCTCCAGCATAGTGGGACCGTGCAGGACCAGTAGCAGCAGATTTATTTTATTTTTACCATAAAAGGTTACAGGCAAAAAAAAAAAAAAAATTACTGAATGTCCATTCCAATACTTCATTTTTAATTTTGGTTGTGGTTTAACGGCTGAGCCATCTCAACACACCATACCACACCACACCCTCCCATACTTCATTTGTAAAAGTATCTTTATTGGCTGGGTGGCAGTGACACACATCTTTAACCTGAGTAAAGGCAAAGGCAGAAAAAGGCAGCTTGGTCTACAAAGTGAATTCTAGAAAATCCAGGCCTACTTAAAGAAACCCTGTCTCAAAAAAACCAAAATAACTATAGTGTATATTAAATAACTGACTGTAGGGTAGAAACTATAATTATTTTTAAAACTACCTATGAAAAGTCATGGGAAGTTGTAAAAATTGCAAATCCACTAATAATATTGCCAATTAATCTTTACGTAGACCTTTGAAAACACTTTGTTGCTTCTCAGAATGTTCTAAATCTTATCAATAATCTTTCAGAACTCCAAAATTCAAATCTTCTTTGTTTTCCCAATTTAAAGGTAATAAATAGTTTTAGCAATCAACTGAGTTCCTCTCATAATAAGATTGTACTCACAGTTCTTGTTATATAGAACTGACTTTAGAAGATGTTATGGAGAAAGCTAAAGGCAAATTGACTTCAAAAACAAAGTTATAGCCACAGGAAGGCATAATAAACATTTTTATTATTTGATATGGATAGAAGTGTTAAATTCATAGTCACCAATATTATATCCCTGGAAGTAGTTTTAAGAACTGTAAGGAAAATGGAAACTGACCTCTTCCTGAAGCTTCTGGTTACTTTCCCGTCCATCACCAAGCTCTGCCATCCAGATCCACAACAGTGACAACCCATGACGTTCCAGAAATGACTTGAGGCAGGACTGTGAGTGTGTGTTCTTTCATAGAGAGGAAAAGACATGATGCAGAGTGTTAGGGAGGCAATACCAGTGCAAATGTTACAGAAAACCCAGACAGGAGAGTTTACTTAAATTAATAAACACATCACAGAATTTCTATTTTTATTAAGTACAGCTAGGCATTTAACAAATAATATAAAGAAGTTTTAATATTTAAGAAATCTTTAACGCACTTTTATCCAACTCATTCCCAATTACCCACTCTAGCCTCCTCCTGTCTCTTATCAATTTAATTAGTTACTTAAAGGAACATAACTACACAGCAGTAAACAGTATCTCTTGTGATAGCTCACACCTTTAATCCCAGCATTTGAGAGGCAGAGGCAGGAAGATGTCTGAGTTTGAGACTACCTTAATCTACACTGCAAATTCTGGGACAGCCAGGACTACAGAAAGAGAAACCCTGTTTCAAAAAACAACCCCCCCCCCACCTCCTTCCAACAGTGCACTTGAACTTTACTAAAACTGGAAAACTATTAAGACATTGTTAACAATGAAATTCAGTCCAGGATCTGGCAAGATGGTTCAAGCAGTTAAAGGCACTTTCCTGTAAGCTTAGTGACCTAGGTTCAATCCCCAGGTTTGAGAGAACTGACTCCTTTACTAGGCCCCCAAAGACATGTGCCCAGACACATACAATAAATAAATGCAATAACTTAAAAATAAACAAATGAATTTAGAACTGGTGTTGGCTCGGTGGTTAAGAGTACCGCTTGCTTGCAGAGAACCTGGGTTAATTCTCAGCACCCATTTGGTGTCTCACAACCATCTATAACTCTAGTTCAAGAGAACTAATAACCTCTTTTGACTCTGTAAGCACTAGACAATCAGAGAGTGTACATGAATGCATAAAGGCAACACACACAAGAAAGGGAGAGAGGGGGAGAAGGGGAAGAGAGAAAGAGAGAGAGAGAGAGAGAGAGAGAGAGAGAGAGAGAGAGAGAGAGAGAGAGAGAGAGAGAGAGAGAGAGAGAGAAATTTGGGCTGGAGAGATGGCTCAGAAATTAAGAGACAGCTCTTCCAGAGGTCCTGAGTTCAATTCCCAGCAACCACATGGTGGCTCACAACCATCTGTATTGGGGTCTGATGCCCTCTTCTGGTGTGTCTGAAGACAGCAACAATGTACTCATTACATAAACCAAAAAAAAAAAATTTACAATCTGAATAAAATGAAAAATTACTTTGCTGAAAATGCTTTAACAGTAAAAATTAGTTTTTACATAATCTTCTTTCTCTTTCATTCAAACTTGTATTCAAACAGATTTTTCTTTCCTGACAATTGGCTTTGTTTCCTTTCAACAGTGCTAGGGTTTGAACTTAGGGCTCCGTTATATTAGAGAAGCACTCTAACATTAAACTATACCACCAATCCTGCTGTTAATATTAATCCTCCACCAATCCTCCTGTTAGCCTCCTGAAGGGCTAAGCAAACCAGCTTGGCTATTCATAATATTGAACACTTCCATCATTTAAGGATATAAGCTGTTAAAGTTCTAAAGAATTTGCATGTCCATTTAGAACATGATTAATTTTTCTCCATTAGCCAGATTTTAGCTTAAATATCCCATGTGAAATTCAGAAATACATTACTATTAAAGTGCTTACCTGAATGAGCTTGAGACAAGTAAGTTTCTGTTCCAAAGTTTCAATTCTAACCATGAGCCGGGATAAACTAAGAACCTGGTTTTTATCAGACAGGCCTTCACCATTTTCCATCAGTGCTTCCAGTTCTCCATCCACCTAGCAAAGAAAACATTCTAATTAAAGGACAAATACAACTCACTCATTTATTCAAACAACCTGGGGGGGGGGGTGCCAAGCTATACAAGTAATTTAGAAAATGAAAAGTACAAGGAACCAACACTGTTAGGCTGGGAGACATACCCATCACTAAGCCGTGCCTGTAATATCAGGCTTGAAAACTGAGGCAGAAGACCAAGTACTCAAGGCCTGCCTAGATGACATGGTCTCCAAGCAAGGGAGGGAAGGAAGAAAATAAGCTTGACATCTCCTATGATCAAATCTGTTGGAATAAAAGTTGAAAGCCAGGTGAAGTAGCTATATTCCTGGCACTAAGGAGGCATAGGGAGGTGTGTACCTGTGGTTCCAAGATAACTAGAGCTATATGAAAACCCTGTCCCAAACAAGGAAATTAGTGTGGGGTTATTTGCCTTTGATCCCAACACTCAGGAGGTAGAGATAGGTGGATCTCTAGAGTTCAAGGCCAGACTGGTCAACAAAGGGAGTTCTAGGACAGCTAGGGCTACACAGAGAAACCCTGTCTCAAAAACTTAAAAAAATAAACACATAAATAAAAAGATTGATAAGATCAAAATGAAAAGCATTTCATTCATTTAGCAACTATGTGAACAAGAAATTATTTGAGGCCTTGGGATATAGTTCGATGGCATGTTTTCCTAACATACATTCCTCAGTATTCAGCATTGCTGGACAAGGTGAATCAGGAAGCTGAGGCACAAAAAGTTCTGAGGCCTGAGGGAAAGTGACATGGTTCAGTGTGCAATGGTACCTGCCTCTATGTCTAATAAATTACATTCCACAGGGTAGAAGGAAAGAAACACCTGTAAACTGCCATCAGACTTCCCCCAGTATACCCCAATACACAAATACCCCTACACCGACACACACACCTACATCTACACACACAAACACACACCAAACAAGGAAAAAGAAAAAAGAAAAAATGGGATGGGAAGGAATAATGGGAGTAGATAAGGAGTGCTTGCTGCCATGCCTGATCATCTGAGTTTGATCCTTAGGACCCACAGACTACTGCAGACTGTCCCTTAACCTTCACACGTGGTACAGCTGCCTGCACGAGTAAGACTGCACAAAGATAAGCTCAGAGGAATTATGAGCCAAAACACTTTAGGCAGTTTTCTATTATAACCTATTACAGTAAAATAAAAACAGCTGTCCACACTTCTTTTCCAGTATCTAATCCAAACCTACATTTTCCTTTTAAATTAAACAGAAAGGCCATTTCCTTAAAACTGTTATTATAAAATTTGAAAACTAGAGAGCAGCAAACTTACTGAATCCTTCTTTCGAGAGCGTTCCTTTTTCATCTTCCCTCCTGCAGCTCTGATACTGACTCTGTTTTCTCCTCCCAAGTAACCCCGGCAGTTAGCTGACTCACAAAAACACTTCTGAGCTTCTTTGCTGTGAGGGAACAGAATTATGCAAAAGTAATGCATGTAAGACTGGCAACAGGTTAAGAATCACACCAACCTACAGGAAATACAAATGTTTTAATATTAAGGGACTCTTACAAGCCTGCTTCTAATAGAAATATCTAAGAACTGTTTATATATATATATATAATAAAAAATTCCCTTTTCACCACCACCCTCTTCTCTCAATCTGTCTGTGTGGTGGAGTGGGAGAGACAAATTCAATCCATGGGTTCTACAAATTGAACAAGAGTTTTACTAATGTTTCATTTCCAGCCCCTTTACTACTTTCTGTTTCTGAGACAGTTCCAACAGGTTGGTCAGTCTAACTTTGAACCTGCGGCTTTCCTGCCTCAGCCTCCCCATGTAGATTGATTACAAACCTGCACCAGCAGGACTGGTTTCATCATTTTTCTAATCTTTTATCACCTATTAGATAAAGCAGGCTAATAAAAACTACTTATTGAAAATAAATAAGAAGCTATATACACTTGTGCTAGAAGTAAAATTGCTAGCAAAGTTTATGTATAAATGTTTGGTACACCAAAAAGTCAGAGTCCCTATTTTAAAA
Organism: Micromys minutus; assembly: GCF_963924665.1. Lineage (NCBI taxonomy): Eukaryota > Metazoa > Chordata > Mammalia > Rodentia > Muridae > Micromys > Micromys minutus. Next base: position 40,508,142 of record NC_137956.1, on the reverse strand, counting down.
ACATAAAATGCAGTATCATGACACTCATAAAGAAACACTTGATTTAAAAACTTATCACACAGGATGAGCTCTGACAACAGTAAATATAGTAACAACTGAATAAATGAAACCATGAAGGCAAGGAAAGTAGTGAAAAAGAATTCTGACAGGGAAAAGAAGTCTACAGGCCTGGGTAAAAAGTAAATTGTTTCACGAACAGAACAAACCTATCCACTTTGCCTTCAGAAAGGATAAAAAAAGCAAAGGGGTGGGGGAGACAGTAGGAATCATCTGTAGACCCTGGTCTATAGTTATTACTGATAAGAAAAGCAGGATTATTAGTAGAGCAGAAATATTTCTTAGCATTTGTCCTGGTTAGGATGAGATAACAATTTCAGAACTAAAAGAATCTCAGAGACCACTAAGTTCTGAAATACAGACTATGTGCAGGAATATATGAAGCAGACAGCATCACTACCAAGAAAAGTAACCACTGGTAAAAACACTGGACAAAATAAGAAAATTAAATCTTGTTCTACAATGGCATGAAAAAATTAAAAAATCCTAGAAACTTAATCTGTGTGCCTTTTAATATAAGCATCAAAAGTAACAAAGGTATGACCTGGGGAGGAGGGAAGCTTTCAGAGTTTTAACACCCTATTCAAAATTTTCACCCTTTCACTGTAGGATAATGTCATTATACAACAAGGCAGGTTGAGCCTATCATTGGATGAGAAAGAAGGGTAGGCGGGGAAAAGTCTAAGAAAGAGAAAGCCAGAAGAATGGGGAGGAATCAAGATGGAACTGGAGGATAGGATTCTAGACCCATGCAATCTTAATTGGAGATAGGTAGATATGATTATTTCTAAGGATTTCTATGGGTCAATTTGTTTTATCTAGGTGGGCAGTTTACATCTTTGTCAAATAGTTGTAAGCTTATTTTGTGAGTGTATTGTAGATTGAGAATTTAACATATAAGCCTGTTTGATAAGTTGTTGAGTCATGATTTTACCAGGCTGTGGAGGACAGTGTGTGATAGTAGTGGCCGAGAGGCAGCTGGAGCATCCAACAGAGCTGGATCCGGCTCTGTTGCCCGTGCAGAGAACACACAGAGCCCACAAAATGAGATGTGTGTGCCAGGCGTGGTAACTACCCACCTAGGGGACCAAGTAGAGAGGGCAGCTTTTGGATTGAGTGGCAGAGTAGCAGCTGGGTTTGCACGTGCCATGTGGCCCTGATGGTGCCAGTTCTAGTGCAGGATAAAGGGTTACTACATCATTTTTATTTACCACAAATTTTCACTTTATTAGTTCTATTTAATTTTGATGATTTTGCTTTTTGAATGTGGGGAAGACAAGTAAACAAGCATCTACCATTCTATGTTGCTAAAATAACAATCCCACTACAGAGCCCTGGCTGGCTTGGAATTTACAATGCAGACCCAGGCTATCCTTGAAAATCAAGAGATTCACATGCCTCTATCTCCAAACTGATGAGATCAAAGGAGTGCACTCAGCCTTCAAAAACCATTTATTTTATGATTTATTTGTATGCATTTGTGTTTTGCCTGTATGTATGTCTGAGTGAGAATGTTAGATCCTATGAAACAAGTTACAGACAGCTGTAAGCTCCCATGTGGGTGCTGGGAATTAAACCCAAGTCCTCTGGAAGATTAGTCAGTACTCTTAACCACTATGCTCCAAGCTCCAAAAAAAGTACATTATCCAAAAATTGATAAAGAATGGATAAACAAGGATATTATTCTCTTCATACATATACACTCAAAGTTGACATTTCTATAATGAAATGCTTTATTTTGTTTTGCTTTGTTTTTTGAGAAAGGATCTCATCTAGGCCAGGCTGTTCTCAACTTGATATGTAGACACAAGCGGCTTGCCTCTCATCTTCCTGCCTCCACCTACAACATCAGTGCTCCTTAATCTGTATGGGCCAGGGCTACTTTATGTTAAATGACCCCTTCACAGGGGTCACCTAAAACCATCTGCATATCAGCTATTTACATTATGATTAACAGCAAAGATAGTTATGAAGTAGCAACAAAAATAATTTTATGGTTAGGAATCACAACATGAGGAACTGTATTTAAAAGGTCACAGCATTAGGAAGGTTGCGAACCACTGTCCTACATGATGGGATCATAAGTTTGTACCATCACATTCCATTCTTTATTTAGTACTGGGACTCAAACCCTAGGATTCATGACTGCTAGGAAAGCACACTGTCAACTGAACTGCATCCCCAGCCCCAAAGTTTTAATATATTGAGTTCAGAGGAAAATTACACAGTTCCTATACTGCAAATTCTTAGTGGCAAAAAAAAAAAAGAAAAGAAAAAAGAAAAAAAAATCACATTATAGAAAAAAATTATCATGGCATACTATAGATGAGAACTGATAGTATATGTAACTTCTAAATAATTCACACAAGAATTTTATATCACAGTATCTGAACATCAATTTTCCTTATCAAAAGCAGCAATAGGAACCATAACCATTACTTACCCATATCTTTGAAACTGGTAGTCAAACGTTAATTCTGAGCCTGAAGGAACAAGCTTGGTGGTAAAAAATCCAACCCTTAGCTGTCCATTCACAGTCCACTGAAATGTTTGAGAAGACTAGACATTAGTATCTGATTAATGTTTATACATCCATTTGTATAAAGATTGTTATTGTCTGACTGAATTACACATGTAAATCTTTATGTGGTGTTTTTTCAAAACAAATGAGTTGATTTTTTCCCCTTAATTAACCAATATGCCATTCTTATTTAATAGACTATCAAATTCAGTATCCATTAATTAGCTTATAATACAATAAAACGAACTGCTACTGGACTGGAGAATGTAGCTAATGAAAGTACTTGGCTAGCAAACACAAGGCCCTGCATTTAGTCTCTAGAATAGCCAACAGAAACAAAAAAACAAAAACTGCTTTTAACTTACATTTAAATACATGAAAGCTAATTTGGCCTTAAAAACAAAACGAAACTAGAGGTGTCACTGAGTATCAAAACCTGAACCCAATTCCCAGAACCAAACTCAGGTATTCTTTAAAAATCAAACTGCTGAGCTATCTTCCACATTGTTTTAAAGCAGGATCTTTCATTTCTGCCACTTAGCTACAGACTAGCTAGCCTACAAGTTTTCCACTTCCCACCTTGCTATAGGAGCGCTAGGACTGATTACGGATGCCCACCACCACATCTGAGTTTTTAATTCAGGAGTCCAGGTATCCACACAAGGTAGGACATCAGGGTTGTACCGCTACCATATCTTCTTCCTTATTAACCACAGCTTCCTTAGAATTTCTTCCTTTTATATTTTAAGGTTTTATTTCATTCTGTATGTGAGTATTTTGTCTGTAATGTAATATGTGCACCATATGCATGCCTGGTGCCCATGGAAGTTCAAAGGCATTAGATCACATGGTGCTGGAGTTATACATACATTGAGACCACCACCTGTAGTACAAAGAAACAAACCTGGTATCTCTACAAGAAAAGAAATTACTGGGCTATCTCTCCAAGTCTTTAACCTAAATCTTCTAATCCCTCTCAATTTTGGCTACTTATGCCATACCAGTGCTATACAACAGCCACACTGGCACCTGGAGTCTTGATAAAGAATCTGAATATAGAGGTTGGAGAGTTGGCTCAACAGTCTAAGGGTACCTATTCTCTGTTCTACTAGAGGACCCAAGTTCACTTCCCAGCATCCACATCTGGCAATTCATAACTGCCTGTAAGTCAAGCACTCTCCCTATGGACCCCACCCCAGACACTCATACACCACACTTGGTACATACTCACAAAGACATTCTCACTAAATAAATAAATAAATAAAAGGCTCCTTAAAATTAACAGAGAAAACAACAATCTTAAAATACTTCAACTTACTTTTTGGGTTTCACAGTTTGGTTCACAGCTATGATTCATAAAACGAGAACAATTCCCTTTTTGAGTGGCATCTATTATCTGGGAGAAAGAAGAATCTTAAAACAAGATCTTAAAATATACATGCATTTTGAAAAAGAAAATGCATTAAGGTAATTTTAATGTAAAAAAACATATATTCCCCTCTTTGGTTCTTAACCCTATTTTAGAGAACTTTCTATAACAAATAACAAATGGCTGGCTGCTTTTTTAGAATTTTTATTAAGTAGTTTATATAAAGGTAAAATCATTTCTTGGGGCTAGGGATAAGCTTGGCTTGTACAGTGACTTTCTACAAGAGTCAGCACGTCATAAAACCAGACATATTAGCACATGCTCGTAATTCTAGAAACTGGGAGGCAGGGGCAGGAGGATCACTGAGAATACAGGCCAGCCAGCTGAGTTCTGGCTGACCAAAGCTACAAAGTGAGATCTGGTCTCAAAAACATAACATAAAAAAATATACATATATATCTTACCTATTTCTTATATTTTTTCCTTCTTATATTTCTTATATTTTATTGCATTTCAATCTCACATGTGAAATAATTCCTTTTAAGACAGGTACTGTGCCAAAGTTCCGTAACTCTACAACTTGAGTAGACATTCAAATGCCCTAGACTGAAAATTCCAGAGGCCATACCCAGATTGCTAAAAAGTGAGTCTAGAGATGGGTGCCAAGACTTAGCATTTTTACCTTGAACACAGAATCTGATTTAAGGATCTAGCAAAGCTTTAGCAAGCCACACATGGAAGAGATTTATAGAAATGCAAAGCACAACAGTAATAGGTTGCTTCTCGTTTAAAAAAAAGTTTTGTGGGAAACTTTTAATAGAGTTGTTGGCATCAATCAAGTAACATGCTCACTAGTATCACTTTAAAATGGAATGACAGACATTTCTATATTTCTCAGCATTAAGATATAACCCACATGAAAACATTCTGGGAACCATCCATGATTCGTAAAGTTGTCATATGGAGCATGTATGTTTGTATTTACATATAAACACCACCCCTTCCCATTCATCTGTAAACAAATAGAAACTGCATATAGCTCTGATTCTGTTTTATCTCATTTTGAGAGAGCACAGGCTGGTCTCAAACAGAGAAAGGTCTTGAATTCCTGATCTTCCTTCCTCCATCTCCCCAAGTGTAGAAACTAGAGGCACGGATGGCTATAAGTTTGTTGATTTCCTCTGGCCCCAATTTTTGTCATTAAACACCAACCATTGTATCAACCCACCCATGCCTTATCCAGTAAGCACATTCACATTGCTCACCTCATCATTTTTCAGGGCCATGAAATAGTAGTGAATGTTTTTGTTCCGTGCATATTCTTTCACCCGAGCTTTAAACTCTTTATGATCAAGTACCTCTCCGCAGTATTCCAGGACAAAGGTATTCCTACAAAACAATGAAAAAAATAGCACTTCCAAAATAGCAATTCCAATAGAAATTACACTGAAAATTTACAAAACTACTACAACATAAAATGCAAAGTATTTATTATGTACTCAGTGCCCAGCCCTGAACCCGAGATCCCTCTGCCTCAGTCACTTGAATACCAAGAAAATATGCATGCATCGCCTACCTCTTTCCTAAAATATTTAAAGACCATTGAGTCTAAGAAATGTTTAAACTTTATACATACTTCCAAGATGCATTAGTCTCTAGCTGGATACTAACACAACTGTGTTGGGAATGAGCTCACTGGTAAGGTACAGTTGGCATTACGCAAGACTCCAAGTTACACCTTTCAGCAACCCCCTACCCTAACAGTGGAATCAGTGATTCACAGCTGGTAAAGAGCTCTGAAGTATCTAGGATATAGTAAATTGTTAGGAACAACTAAAGCAATTTAAATATAGTAGCCCTTCTGTTGCCTTCCTTTCCGAGTTCTTTAATGATGGTAAGAGTCAAATGTGTTTCTTGTCCCTGGCTTCTTGGCTGGTCTCACTGTCCAGAACACTTACTACCCAGAATATCTATCATGAATTTGCACAAAACAGCTGCACAAAATGGCAAAGAGATATTCCTAAGAATAACCCAAGACTTTTTTTTCACACCAGAAACAAATACCAAGAGGGAAAGAGGCAAAGAAAGGGAAAGGGAAAGGCAGAAACTGTCTACAGCAAAGGCCTAAAGCAGCACCCATGCTTTAGGATGTGAGTATGGTGGCGTAAAGACCATAAGACCACATGACTAGTTGTCTTACTGTATGAGCAAGGATCACTGAAGCTATGGAACATGAGTTTTATGACATACAAAATTTAAAGAAATCCAGTCATCTGTCCAAAGTCAGAGCTTCCCTGCAGCTTAGGAATCAGACACACCAGAATGATTCCTTGCCCTCTTCAAGTATGCTGTATTATACCAAACAGTCTAATGACAGTGAACTCAAGTCACACTTTTAATAGAAGCAAGTTTAAATACCAGACTCTTAACTAACCACTAAAATATCCAAGAATGGAAATTTATAGAATATAGTAATACCCAGAGACTAACAATTTAGTCTTGAAGAGTCAGCCAAATGGCCTCAAAAGTCATTCATCATAACTTAAAAACTGTAAAAACAAAAAAAACCTTCCAAAAAACCGACAGAACTTTTTCTTCATTTTCTAGAAATGAATTTAACAAGTTACCAAGTAGTCATTCTACATAATGAGCATTAAACATCACTGAAATAATCATTTAACAAAATGCCTCAGCAAACCCAACAACACAAAAAATTGAAGTGAAAGGGTGGCAGAAACCAAACTTACGAAGGAAGATCCTTAGCAGCCCTTAAGCCCCAGCCTTTCTTTTCTGTAAGTATGACTTCTACATCTGCATGCTGCTTTCTCTGAAACCGTCTGTTGGAACAATAATCTCCATTTGGACATCGAGAGGAACTGAAATGAGAAATGAGTAAAAGATAATTCTTTAAATACCATTAAGAATTGTAAAATCTTCAACAGAATATGTTCTATAACAACAAATACCTCATCTCTACTGCACAGTGTAGGTGTGGCTAACCAATAACCCTTCCTCAGTATTATCACTTAATAAGCATTCCCTAGAATTCAATGGCTACATTGTTCCTGAGGGTATGCATCCACAATATAGTCCGGTCATTTGATCAAGAGGAAGATCTGCCTTCCACTTCCTGGTGTCTAGAAAACTACTCTCATCTGTATATATTATCTTTGAGTACATGGACAATTATTGGATTTGCTTATCAAAGCTATACTAATAAACCTTATTAAGCTTTTGTTATCATTCATGTTTTCTGATCATGCAGTTATTAATATTCTTTATATTTATCTTACATGCATGTGGAAATTAGAGAACAACTCACAGGAGTCAGGTCTCTCCTTCCTTTATGTAAGACCCAGATCATCAAGCTTCAAAGGACCTTTACCCACTGAGCCATCTTGACAGCCTAGTTATTCATTTTCCAACAAGAGCTTTTTCCAGGTTAAAAATCAGGCTGGAGAGGTAGCCCAGTCTCTCTTCCAGAGAATTTGGGTTCAAATCTCAACATGCATATGGCAGCTAACAACTTAATCTTACTTTGCTTAAGTTAACTTTGCATTTCCTTTTATATTCCATTCAAATCATCAGTTTGGTCTCTTAAACGCAACTACACACATGCATAACGCACAAACACAAAATTACAAATAGAAAGTCAATTTTCTTATTTTTCTGAGATATGTGTTTTTTATTTTTGTAAAACTGTTTAACAGGAACAAAAATAAAAGCTCAACTTTGCTGTGAAAAAGCAACTATACTAACATTCTAAACAAGAAACCTTGTGATGAGTGGTAGTTCATTCCTGATTGAGTTGTAGAAAAGCAATCTCATAGAGCCTGAAGCCAACCTGAACTACATACTAAACTGGTGGCCAGACTGGTCTATAAAACCAGAACTGCCTCATCAAAACAGGAGGTTTCTATTCACTATATAGCCTTGACTGTCCTGAAACATTCTACAGCTGGCCTCAAATTCAAGAGACTTGCCTGCTTCTTACTCTGCTGGGATAAAGTATGAGCCACCATGTCTAGACTAAAACTTTTTTTCTAGGATAAAATGGCTTAGAGATAAAATGGCTGTTCTTTCAGAGAATTTGGGTTTGAATCTCAGCATACAAATGGCAGCTAACCATCTGCAACTCTAGCTCCAGGGCATCAGACTACTCTTTTGGTTTCCACAGGCACCAGATACACTTAATATACAGACTTTCATGCAGGCAAAAACACCCATACACAACAAAAAAAAAAAAAAAAAAAACCTAAGAAAAAGCAATTTTTCATGAATCAGATTGGTTAAAAATACCTATCAACCATTTGTAGCTAGGCACGACAGTGCATTCACTGCTTCATCCTAACACTGAGAGGCAAAGGCAGGGAGATGTCTAGGCCCATCTGATCTACATAGCAAGCTGCAGACCAGCCAAGCCTGTCTTAAATAACAACAAAGGAAAAATTCTTAATGCAGAGATACTTAGCATTTCATAAATTATACCAATCATGTATGTAGCACAGAAAATTAATTACTATGGGTCAACTATGAACAGAAAACATAATTACACTTAGAGAAAAAAAATAAGTCAGACTTATATGCAGTTCTGATTAGGTCTGATTATCCAAAAGTATGCATAATATGCTTTTATTTTTATGTATTTAAAACAAAAACAAACCACCCACCAGGCAATAGTGGTGCATGCCTGTGAGTTCAAGGCCAGCCTGGTCTACAAGTACAGCCAGAGATCCTGTCTTGGGTGGAGGAAAACAAATAGTTAAAAAAAAAAAAAAATCAGGAAAATCGTTAAAAACCATAAAATGTCTTTGAAGAACAAAGATCAGTGTTTAAAAATATATATGCCTATGTTGTACACATTACATTAATACTTTTTCTGGAGAAACTACAAAGGGAAACGGTTGGCTTTTTCCCTCACTTCTTTGACTTTTTTGAGACAGGGTTTTCTCTGTATAGTCCTCCCTGGCTATCCTAGAACTCAGAGATCCATCTGCCTCTGCCTCCTGAGTGCTGGGATTCACCTTTTGAATTTTCTTTTAGTGTTTTTGAATTTACCTTTTAGTGTTTCATTTCATCAAAGTTTAAAATACCACAATTTACTTCTCAAGGTACAAGCATCAGTAAATTAAAAGTAGTTGCAGAGGCTGACTGTGGTGGTTTACAAGCCTTAATCACAGCACTTGGGAGGCAGAGGCAGACAGTTTCAGGCTAATCTCTGTGTTTGAGGCCAGCCTGGTCTATATATTGAGTTCTAGGACAGCTACATAATAGATTCTATTTCAAAAAAAGTCAAAAGAAAGTAGTAATTACTTTTTTATTGTTATTAGCAATAGAATTATTTTATAGAGCACATATGTACCAGAAGCTATAATCTAATGAACAATGAAGAAATGTCTTAATGTCTGTTTTCTGTTAAACACCGGAAACATCACTGCTCATAAATGTCCATTTCCATATGGTAAAAAAATTAAATTTTCATCCTTCATTAACTATCTCTCATAGTTAAAGACATACACTACACGAGATGAGAGGAGCGGAGCACACCATCTTGCTTACCATTCAATCATGAGGAGACGATTAAGGCAATCTTCTCCACATGCAACTTCACCTTGAGCTCTTTCATCTTTAGAAAGAGGGGGACACTCACACTGCATCCGCTTAATATCCCGATGGGATTTGTTCTTCTTCCTATTAGGTACAATTACATACAATTTAGTTAATTAAGTCTATTAAAGATAATAATTGATCAAATAAGTACTAAAGCTCAGTTTCATATTTATTTCTTAAGTCAACCACTCAAAAGAAAACACTAAGGTGAAAACAGACTGAGTTTAAGACCAGCCTGGCAAGACAGACTCGATCCCCTCATCCATCCATCCCCTAAAGAGAAATCAATAGGAGAATGAAATCATTGGCATTAATTAGATAAAAGCCAGGTATGGTGGTATATACCTGTAATCAAAGCTACTTAGGAGCCTGAGGGAAGAACCCAAGTTCAAAGGTGGCCTAAACCAGGCAAGTTCAGCCAGAACAGTCTAAGACCCTGTATTAGGGCTTGCAGAGAAAACAAAGGTCTGGGGAATTGAGCTAGCTGAGTTAGTAGAGCACTTGCTGATAGCATACAAACAGGCCCTAGGTTCAATTCCTCAGAACCACAGAAAGAGAAAGAGAGGAAGGGAGAGGAACAGAGGGGAAGGAAAGGGAGATCTGCGTCTGTCTGTATTTAACTCAACCAAATCTTTTACAGAATCTCTTAGTACTACAACATTTGTATACATCTGGTTTTGGTACAAATTTCAGAAGCAAAATTTTCTCAATAAAAATGTAATTTGGGAGTAAACATGTGAAGATATTAAAGGCACTGGCACTTAGAAACCACAAATAAATTAATTTTAAAAAAGGATTTTGGTAGAAAAAATAAGCTATTCAAGTTCTATTAGGTTCATAAGAACCCATACTAGATCTGGACATGTACTTGGGAAGTAGAAGTTTCCAGAAAAATCAGGAGTTCTAGTTCAGCCTAGGTGACATGAAACCTTGTCACAAAATTAATGAACAGAATAAAGTCTTAACTTATATATTCATTACAAAGAAAGCTTTAACAAAATTTCCCAAGTATTTAAAGGGATAATAGCTAGACTGAATCTCAACTGGGGAGAACATTACACAAAAGAAAATGGGTAAATAGAAATAAGCACATTCAGTGGGTGGAGAGATGGCTCAGAAATTAGAGTGCTTGTTGTTCTTCCAGGACCAGAAGGTTGATGTCTACCACCTACCTTAGGTAGCTCATAATTACCTCTAGGGCTCCAGAGTATCCAACACCCCTTTGTAGTCCCAACTCACATGCACAAACTCACACACAAAGACACACACTTTTAAAACATCACAATAAAAAGAATTTAAGGGTGCAGAACACTGGCTACTTCTCCAGACCAGCATTCAATTCCCTGAACCTACATGACAGCTCACAACTGTCTACAACTCCAGTTTCAGGGAATCTGACACCCTAACACAGACATATAGGCAAAACACCAATTACCAATGCACATAAAAAATACACAAAAAGAATTTTGTTAAGGGCTGGAGAGATGGCTCAGTGGTTAAGAGCACAGACTGCTCTTCCAGAGGTCCTGAGTTCAATTCCCAGCAACCACATGGTGGCTCACAACCATTTGTAAAAGAGATTTGATGTCTGAAGACAGCTACAGTGTACTCACATACATTAATGTTCAAAACATAATAATTATTACAATAACTGGCAGAAAACCTACTCTAATTATGGCTTTATAGTACCTAAAGGGGCTTCATGTGCACTTGTTTTAAAGAAAAAAGTATCAGGCTAGGTGTGGTGTCACAGGCCTTTAATCTCTGCACTCCAGAGGAAGCTATGAGTCTGAGGCCAGCCTGGTCTACAGTACGATTTCCAGGATATCAAGCAATACAAAGCTATCTGGAAAAACAAAAAAAAGAAAAAGGAAAATAGTTTCTATCAATCATCTGCCCCTTTAAAAAGTGAAATTATTTAATGTTATGCGTGAGTGTCTTGCCTATGTGTTATGCCTGTGAACTATGTGTGTGCAGTGTCTGAGGAGACCAGAGGGGACATGGGACTCCCTAGAACCAGAGTAACAGCTGAGAGTGTCCGTGTGGTGCCTAAAATTGAACCTGGGTTCTCTGGAAACTGAACCATCACCTGTCTGCTCATTAAACTTTTCTTTCAGTTTTCTGTCACAATTTCACATGAAAAAGGAATTAAGAAAAAGTAGGCCAGCTTATACTTTTTTTAAAACTACATCAAAGAAGAATGAATTAAAAGGAGAAATTAGGTCAGTTTAAACTATGCTTTTTTTTAAAACCAAAGAAATTATAAAAACCAACAACAACAAAACACTAAACATTTTCCTTAAATGGAAAAAAAGGGATATATATATATATATTAGTAAATCTGCATAGAAAATGACATAGATTCTGTTATCCAAATTTTACCACTCAACTCTTATTTCAGTCTAAACTGCTGGAAAGCTACTTTTTAATTAGTGATTTTCCTTTTCTTTTTGTTTTTTTACAAAAAAGCAGCAAAAATATATCTAAAAATTATGTCAGGCTTACCTTTCTGTTAAATAAACATTTTCTTCAATAAGATCAAAGTAACAAGGCATCTTCCCCAGCTTGGCAAATTCTTTCCACCGCTGTGGGTCCCTGAAGTCATCCATAGCACACGAAGGCCCCATCAGCTCTGAGTGCTGGGACACAGAGGACTCTCCCTGTTCTATCTCCACTCTAACTTTCTTTCTAGCCTGTAGCTCACCATCACTTTCAGAGTCACTCTCGAATTCTTGCCTTCGTTTTTTAGGAGGCCCTCTATCCTTTATATCATTTTTTTCAAAGTTTTTTAAGAAATCTTTCCTTTCGTTTATAACTAAAGAATCTTTAATTGAATTGCTGCTTATTTCTGGTGCTTGCACTGATCCCTTGTCCTTCTGATGGAAGAAAAACTTATTGGATGGACTTGAAAAATGTGATCCACTTCGTTGATCCCAATTTTCCTCTTCTTCACGATCATCTGTTAGAGAATCTGGTACTTGCCCTTGGATTCGATCATAAGCAACCCCAGTTCCTGAAGGTCTACCTGCTGATCTTGGATCCCAATAGCCATTGCCTTGCCAATAATTATGGGTCCCACCATAATGTTCAGTAGTTTGCTGATACTTGTGTGTTCCACAGGTTCCATAGCTGCTGTCAGGTTGCTGGTATGTGGTAGTGGGCCTTTCTTGTTGGGCAAAGTCCCACCCTAGGTTTCTGAGCTCTTCTGATGAGTGCAAGCCATCTATTCGGGAAATGTCACAAGAAGAGAAATGTAGCTCTGCTTTTCCTAGTCTACTACTATCTGGCCGATTAGAGAAAACCATCGGCTGCCGAGACTTATTTGGGATATCTTCAAAATCATCAGAATAAACCGGAAGCTCTTGTGGCCTAGGTGTTTTGGCTCTTCCTGTGTCCTCTGAATTCAGGTGACCTAGAGGGTCAGATTTCAAATCTGTATGACTTGTACTGTCAACCCCATCACTTTGAGAACGAACAATTTCAGGCAAGTGGTTATCTATTTTCCTGCTGAATTGTGAATAAGAAGTTTCTGGATTCCTCTCTGTTCCTTTATGAAGGAAGAATTTTTCAGTTTGAGAACAGCCTTTACTTGCCATACTATCAAACTTCTCCTCATATGCATGTCTCCTTGACTCTAATCCATCTTCCCAGTGGTCAGAATAATGTCTGTAGCCCTGACTGCTCCGAGAAGAACAGGGGCTTGTCTCTTCCATGGGCAAAGTAGAATTCTTTGGCACAACCACAACAGACTGGAGACGGTTTCTTGGAATACTGCTGTCATCAGACTCTGTATCTTCTGAATCACTTTCATCGCTTGAACTTGCAGAAGATCCAGAATAATCTTCATGGACAGTAGATACAATCTCTGGAGCATTGCCACTGCTGTCACATTTTAAGGTGTAAGTTATACCATCACTGTCTTCCATGGTTGAGTTTAAATCATAAGGAAATACAACTTCTGAATCATTAGAAGTATGTGTATGGCCTCTTCGTTCTTCCTCTTCTAAGGAGATTTCTGATCTTCCTCTTCTCTCATGCAATATGGAACTTCCTTCTTCTTGAGTCTCTTGCAAAGACTGCCCAGATAACATATTATGCCTGTTTTCCCAAGAAAAAAATCCTTTTCCTGAATCAGGAAGGGCACTACCAACATCTGTTTCTTTCCCTGCATACTTTAAAAAATCTATGCCTTTTTTACTCTGCACTGCATCCAGAGTTGGAGATGTGTTCTCTTCACATCTCATTCCTGATGGAAGACTCTGAAGAGATGAAATACCCGAACTCCCTATAGACTCATACAAATCATCAAAATGGTTAAGAGAAGCTGAACTAGTGCTACCAATGCTCTGCTTATATTCATCACATGTAAATTCTGAGTGCTCATCTGTCAGCTCCCTATTATCACATAGAACTGTTTTGGATTCCAAATGCACATTCCCAAAGCTATTTGAAGAAATCTTCATAACTGAAGGTTCAGTATTTTCAGCTTCAGAGCTTTCATTTGGAGAACAGTATCTATCTGAATCTTTGGTTTTGCAGCAAGAATGTCTCCTATCAACTGGTTCTTTAATTAATGTTTTAGAATAATCTATAGTCTTAACTGGCAAAGACATGAGTTTATCATGGTGTGGTGACAACAAAGGTTCTGTTTCCCTAAAAGGACTTTTTGACTTATTATGCTGTCTACAAGTATCATCTGAGTCCTTTTCTCTGCATCTACCAACATTCTGAAATCCATTTGATGAAAGCATGCATGCCTTAATCAAAGGGGATACCTCTGATCCAGTCACACTATCATCAGAAGTCATTGAAATAGCATCTGTTTTAGAAGTACAAAATGTTGCCACATCAGCATCTGTCTCTGGAGATCCGTTTACATTTAATTCAATGGAACAAAAATTTCTTAATTGATCATTTTTCACTTTTGATAAATCCAATTCTTTAATACTCTCGTGGCTATCATGTCCTATAAATTCAGGCTTAAGAATAGGAGATCCATCTAGCTTTTTTAAAGTAGGTGAATCATTTAATTGATTTGATGGAGATGGAGACCTAGTCTTTTCCCTTTCAGGAATTTTATTAATTGTTCTTAATTCACTACCTTTTGAACAAGGAGTCTGCAAACTAAAAGAATGAGATTGTTTGTTTTCCTCATTTAATTCTGTACAACAAAAAGAATTTTTAAATTTATCAGACTTGGACATAGATTTTGAAAGGGCAGATTTATAACGGGAAGTACTGTTATCATGCTTGGAATATGAGGACCCCCGTCGGAATCCCAGTTCATTTGGGGGAGAACAACATCTTTTTATGGCTTCATGCTCTGAAGTCCGTTTGGATTCTCTTTCTAGTTTTGAAGAATATTTTCCTCTTCTCTCCAGCTCTAAGTAAGAGGTCTCAGTTTTACAGTCCCGATCAAATTTAGAATAAGATGTTGATGTCCTTAGGTCTCTGTAGGAATGGTTTGAGGTGCGCCTTGGATATGTCTTCTTATACTCATCTTCAGAATCTGAACTCTCCCGTGCCCTGTTATCTGTATACGGCCGAGAATAGCGTGTCCTCTCACGATAAGGGGAACTCCTATGGTAGCGCCGTTCAGAATCATAATAATGAGATCTTTCTGACCGAGAATAAGACAAACTAGTTCTAGAGGCTCTGTCAGATCTAGAACGAGATCGACTTCGCCTTCTATCTCTTTCGGACCTACATCGGGAAGATACATACCGAGTATCTCTTTCAAGTTTTGAGTAGCTGAAGTATTTATCATCTCTCTCTGTTTTAGATCTTGATGATTTCCCCAAATCCTCACTTTTTAAAGGTGCTGAGCTTTTCTTAAAATCTCTTTCCTTCTCAATGCTTGTTGACGATTTTAAATCATGTGATCTTTGACTGGAAGAAGTCCGTACAGAATCTTCATCAGATTCTGAACCAAGAAATGTGCCTTCAAATTGTGAAGATTTCTTCTTAGAACTTGCTTTTTTAGAACTGAGGCTTATCTTAGAGCCATCTGAAACCTCTTCTTCCTTCCCAATATGGGAATCTTCTTTATGCAGGGGATTATCTGCTTGTTCCTTCAAAGTTTGAATTGTGTGTTCTTCCAAACTATTAGATACAATATCTTGCTTCGTATCCACCTCTAAAGATTCTGGTACACTTTTAACTGGTGGTTCTTTCTGAGCTCTAACGGCTGCATCTACTGGTAAAGGTCCTGGTGGTGATGTCATTAGTGCTGTTACTGGGGGTTGCGACAAGGCCACTGGCTCTGATATTGGTGCTGGTGGTGAGGGTGATGAGGCTTGGGGAGGTGGAGGAGGTGGAGGTGGTGATGAAGGTGGTGAATCTATAGTTGATTCTGCTATGACTGCTGGTAACTGTGTTGTAGGAAGAAGGGCAGATGCTACTGTTGTAGTTGTAGATAGCTGTGGCCTGGATGTCACATGAAGCAGATGTTTTTTAAAATGAATTCTGCCCAATTCTACTCTCGATTTTGGTGGCGAAGATTCTTCTGTAGCAGGAAAAGTATCTCCAGCGTCCATTTTAACTTTAGGGTTTGAGTCTACTTGAAGAGGGGTAGCTGGGGAGTTTGGAGAATCACTTTGCTTTTCATTGCTAAGTGCAGTGAGAAATCTATTCTGTAAAGTTTTCTTTGTAAGACTGAAGCTGAATGACACCTTCTGCCGTCCCTGTTCCTCCAAATTAACTTTTGTCTTCGTGCCTTTGGGCAAAAATCGACTTGAAGCAACACCTTTGAATATCGGTCCTTTGATGAAGCCTGTTTTCTGCACATTTTCAATCTTTGCCTACAAAAGAACAAAACAATTACTACTATAACAAATACTTTCTTTCAAATTGTCATTAAAATGTTTGTCAAGGAATAAAAAACGTAACAGCAGCATGACTTTTACTATGCTACAAGTGAAATTCACTGTTCATTATTAAACACCTTTGGCATCAGTATAAAGATAAGTATAAAGAATAACAAATCACAAAGTATCTATCCCCAACTCCAGCAATTACCTGCATCTTTGTCCACTTTATCCCACATTAAAAAATTTTATCCACTTTGGCACTTATCCTCTAGATTCACAGTCCTTTTTTATTTTTTTCCCCTTCCTTTTTTGGAGGGGAACGGTTTTTGTGCTGTTGCTATTCTTCTGGAAATTGGTTTTGTTTTGTTTTGGATTTGAGGCAGAATCTCATCATGTAGTCCACGGTTTTTGTGAACTCATGTTAAGACTCATGCTTCCACCTACCCCGTGCTTGGACTGCAACCATGCACTACCACGCTCAGTTCAAGTAGCATCCTCAACAAGAATTTCCTTAAGCTGGTAGGTAAAGGACACTTACATACATGGCAGTAAACACCTCATTATACAAAATGGTTGTCCTTGTGTGCTATTTACCAAGGGTCTCCTAGCATCACATAAAATCACTAGAGTTCATGGGAAAAAATATCAATAACTCTAAAATTAAAAAAAAAAAAAAAAACCACCTGTTTGTGATATGTCTATTTTTGTTTTAAGGTAGGGATCAAAGAAATTTTAATAACTTTCCCTGGTACAACTCAGCTTATCAAAGGATTTATTTTACTGATAAAGTAGTCAAAAAAGGACCAGGCCTTCTGCCAAACTAGAAATTGAAATTATTCTGGCTTTAGCACACCACCACTATCTCTTGCCTCAGCTACACACACTATAGTAATGCTCATTATTTTTCTAATCTTACTATGTGAACAACAAAACATAACAAAGAAGTCTCCATTATCTCAAAATATCTCTGAAACCACCAAAATTCCTGAAATGATGGAGGTCAGAACTTAGAGGCATAACCTAGGTTTTTGAAATAATAACAGAAAAATTTATAGACACAAACTCAAGCATGCACACACACACACACACACACATACGGGGGGGGGGAGGTCTCTCTCTCTATATATATATAGCCCAGGCTGCCCAGGGACTCATAAGTCTGCTTCTGTCTTCCAGCATTAAAGGTGTACACTACCACATCCTCACCCCAAGCCTATATAAAAGAGGGTAATAAAGACAGACACTCAAGTCCAAATTAAAATTTTGCCCCATAGCTGGGCATGATGGCACATTAATCCTAGCACTCAGGAGGTAGAGGCAAGTGAGTTCCAGGATACTTAGTGCTATTACCAGAGAAACTCTATTTCAAAACCAAATAAAATAAAATAAAATCGCCATCCACAACATTTTTCTTATAAATGGCTTTTAATTTACTTTGGCTATTTAAGAGAACAAATTTCCTCCTGAATATGGTAAAATTGAAAATTAGTTTTAAAGCTGGGCACAGTGGCACATTAGTTTGGTCTCAGAACTGATCCCTGAGTTTGAGACCATCCTGGTCTACAAAGCCAGTTCCAAGTTAGCCAAGGTTAGATAGAAAAACTAGAAAAACTCTTTCTTGAAAAACCAAAAAGAAAAAAAGAAAAGCAGTAAAGCTTTTATGCCAAACACACATATCACATTATATAAATAGCATTGGTCTTAAAATATTTAAGAAACCATCTATTTTTCAAATTAAATATTACATAAAAACTTAATACACAGAAACAGATAACCTGATTCTACAACTGCAAGCTTCTGTTACCTTTTTAAATTTCTTGAATCTTAAGTTGAAAAGTTCTTGGTGCTGGAGATCTGGCTCAATAATTAAGAGCACTGGGTGCTCTTCCAGAGGACCCTGGTTCAATTCCCAGCAACCACATACATAGCAGCTCACAACTGTTTGTTAACTCCAGTTCCAAGGCTTCTGACACCCTCACTCAGACATATAAGCAGGCAAAACACCAATGAACATAAAATAAACAAATAAAAATTACTTTGTTATGTACAATATCCCTCACTGGGATAAGTTACTATAGCTCAAAATAATCAAATTGGTTAAAACTATTAACTTCATTTCACAATCAAAATAATAGTTAACTTTAAATATTTTCAGCTATAATAAATTAACTTAAAGGTTGGAGAGATGGCTCAGTGGTTAAGAGCACTGACTTCTCTTCCAGAGGTCCCGAGTTCAATCCCAACAACCACAGGGTGGCTCACAACCATCTGTAATGGTTGTGATTTTCTCTTCTGGTGTGTCTAAAGACAGCAATGGTGTACTCATATACATAAAATAAATAAATCTCTTTAAAAATGACTTTAAAAGGCCATTTCTTAAATGACTAATTCAATTATACTTACTTCATTTTCTTCTTCTCTATTCCCATTCAGCCAAGAAAACATGCAAAAGAATAAAAAGAATCATAAATACTTAAAACAAAATGTAACTTTTAATTAAAACAGATACTTATAAATCCTGTCCACTCTTTCATTGTTCTAGTTACGTTTTGTAACAACTATTTCCTAAAGCTAGTACAAACCACTAGGGGAAGGCCTAGAAACCACATAAAGCAGTATCTCTGACCTGGAGGAACTTACATTTTCTAATAAGTAACAAAAAAATGATTGTTACAAAAGTAATTCCAACATAAAGAAGTAAATATAAAAACTGATATATATATGTAGCAGCAAAGTAGCAAACAACTTGATTTAAAAGCCCAGGAACAAAAAGAACCCCAAAGAGAGGATTAGGTTTAATGACTGTACTTTTGAAGTGACCCCCCAAATAAAAGGCAGAAATGAAAACAGAACCGTTCCTACAAATAACCATTCACTATTACCTAAGTATAAAGTATGAGACAGAGAGATGGCAATAACTGAATGGAATAAGGAAGAGGTAGTGGGCATGTTTCTCATGAAGAATCAAACACCAAGTCTGGTGTATACAAACCAAAGACTATCTACATGAGCATGTCAAGTATGTTGTTCTGTGGGCTATGTGGCAACTTGAGCACACCTACATGGTTTAAGCACTTCTTAAGAGAAATGTACAAAAATCCTCTCTCCAAATGTAGATTTAAATAGCAATTCAGTTGATCCATTAGCAGATATTTATGGAAGTCAGAACGACAGAATGGCAAGTTGTGATGAACAATGCCGAAATCTAAGCTATACAGCACACTGAGGCAAAAAGATCCAAGTTCAAAAACTGCACGGGCATACGTACATAGTTCTGGGCCAATCTGCATAACTTAGTAGACCTTACTTCAAAATAAAAAGATTTAAAAGGACTGAGAAGACACAGCCTTAGTGGTTCATGCATTATGATCCAATACTTGAGAAACAGAAGCAGGAACATGATTGAGTAAAGTCCCGGTTTCACAGTTAATTGGAGGCTCACCAGGGCTACATAAGAACTGCCTCAAAATAGAGTGACTGAGGTTAGTCATAATTCCTCAGTCAGAGTGTGTGCCTAAAATGTAAACGGCCCTGAATTCAATCCCCACAAAAACAGAATACTGCAATACCAAAGACAAAAAAACATGTAGTAAAGATATATTGTTAAGATTTGAAGTACTGCAAAAGATAGTTTATTTTCAATAGGTCTTAAGAACCACTGAAATTTCATATACATAATTTAGAACTGCTTTACTTCATCAACTATCTGAATTTTATTGCCCATATATAATACCTTGCCAGGCATAAAAAAGCACATACAGAACCAATGACAACAGTTAATTGAAGGATGTTTTTGCTAAATGGTATAGTGATTGATCTGAAATCTTAGCAGTCAAGAAACTGAGGCAGGACAATCAACAACCTGGGTCACTTGGCAGACAGTGTCACAAAACAAACGGAAAGGGCTAAAGATTTAGCTCAGTTGGTAGAGTGCTTGTCTTATATACATAAAGCCCTGGGTAGATTGCTGGCACTGCATAAACAAGTATGGTACTACATACCTGTAATACTAAAACCTGAGAGGTGGGAGACAGGGGAAAACCAGGAGTTCCCAAAGTGTTCCTCAGTAACAGCTTTAGCCAACCTGGGCTACGTGAAATGCTATCTTAAAAGAAGTAATAAGGCACAATCAAAAAACTCAAAGGAAAATCTAAATTAATTTCATTTATTTAAATCTAGTGCCATGGCTGTGGTAGATAGAGTATACCTTTAATCCCAGAGCTTGGGAGGCAGAAGCAGGTGGATCTCTGAGAGTTCAAGGCCAGCTTGGTCTACAAAGAAAGTTCTAGGACAACCAAGGATTAAAACAGAGAAAAACCCTGTTTCAACAAAACCTAGTTTTGAGGGTAGGAGGGGGCTCAGTGTTGAGATCACTTGTTGCTTTCAGAGGAACTGGGTTCACCTCCCAGCACCCACTTAGTAGTGTACAACCATCTGTGCTCCAGTTCCAGGGGATCCAAACATGAGCTCTTTAGTCCTCCATGAGCTCCAAGAACGCAAGTGGTACACATACATACCTGAAGCCAAAATAATCATACACATAAAATAAATACATGTAAGAAAAAAAAAAAAAAAAGCCAGGTGGTAGATGGTCCATGCCTTTAATCCCAGCACTCAAAAGCAAACTGATCTGAGTTCCAGACCAGCCTGGGCTATATAATAAGCTTCATAATCTAAGATTGATAGAGAAAAGGATAAAATTACAAACAAGCAAAAGAAAAAGCTCTTGAATCCAACCTATTATCATCTTAATATACAAACCCTTCTTACACATTTGAGTGTCTCTCTCTGTGGCTTTTAAATTTACGCTGACATTTTTTAGGTATTGCAACCATACTATACAAGCCACTAGGTATTTTGTTTCATCCCTTAATCCTAAATACAGCTAGTAGCAAAAACTTACAAATTACAAAATCGCTGAAAAACATTAGGAGGAGTTTATATTGAAAGACAATAGCTCAGCAGATGAAGGTTTAACAGCCAGGAACCCACAGGGAGAACAGAAAAAACTGACTCCACAGCCATGTCCTCATGTCACAGTAGATGTAAACCCATACATACTATATAACATAACCTCCCCCTTCACAAATACAATAATAAAAATTTTGAAAGCTTTTTTTTTTTTTTAATTTAAGGAAGAAGGGGCTACAAAGAAACAAAGATAGTCAAACTTCAAAATAAAAGCTAGGCCCTAGGCATGTGCCTGTAGTCCCAGTCCTTTAGAAGGCTGAAGTAGAACTGCTTGACCAAGAAAGAGCTCAACACCAACATTAACAAGATTCTTATCCCAAACGACCCAGGCATGGCTATTTATCTGTGTACCTCAAATTCTAGTAAGTTCAAGCCATCTTTAGTTATGTAGTAAAGCTCAAAACTAGCTTGGCCTATATAAAGACCCTAACTCAAAAGAGGGACAGCGACAGTAAAGAGGACTATAGAATGTAGTTAAGAATGCTTGTCAAGGGCTGGAGAGATGCTCAGCGGTTAAGAGCACTGACTGCTCTTCCAGAGGTCCTAAATTCAATTCTCAGCATCCACATGGTGGCTCACAACCATCTGTAATGAGTTCTGATGCCCTCTTCTGGTGTGTAATAAATAAATCTTTAAAAAAAAAAAAAAAAAAAAAAAAAAACTTGTCAAACATACATGAATAGCCAGTACTGAATAAACTAGGTGTGGTAGTGCATGTCTGTGATCCTAGCACTTAAGAGGTAGAGCCAAGAGGATCGAAATCCAAGGTCATATTCAACTACATAATAAATTCAAGGTCAATCTGTGCTACATGAGACCCTGCTTCAAGAAAACAAAGGTTACATTAGAACTTTTATGTCCCTAATTTGAGAAACACATACATTGGGGTACAAAACCCATGAGAACTCATAACTCCAGTCACAGAGTAACTGAAATACTTTTCTGGCCTGCACAGACACTGCATGTATGTGGTACAAAAACATACATACTAGCAAAACACAATAAACAAAGTAAAACAGAAAAAAAATACATGCACCCCAGGGAGAAAGTATAATAAACATACAACAAAAATTACATGTTTCCCCAAAACTATAAATATGCATATATTTCCTAAAATCTCATGAGATTAAAATAAATCCTTGATACCAAATACTTAATAAGACACTCACATATGTGGGTGCATATTTGGGAGCTGGAGAGATGGCTTAGTGCTCTTCCAGCGGTCCTGTTTTCAATTTCCAGCAACCACATGGTAGCTCACAACCATCTATAAAGGGATCCAGTGCCCTGCCATGGTATCCAGGTATACTATAGATGACTGATATTCATTGCATACATGCTACCATTATGACTGCCAAATCTGAGGAAAATAGCAGTTATAATCAGACTAAAGGACAGAAGCTATCTACTAAATGTTTCAGTTGTATCTATCCTGCACTTTCACCAGATTTGAGTATAATTCTAGTCTTCCTATCTTAGTATTTAACCCAAGCTGCACTAAACAGGACAAAAATTAGTCAGCTCCTTGAAATTGTTAAGACTTTTATACAAATTAGCTATCTTTTTAAAGACAGAGTCTCACTATGTAGACCTAACTGGCCTAGAACTCCTTATGTGACTAAACAGACCTCAAACTAAATAATCTGCCTGCTTCTGCCTCCCTAGTACTAGGTTCAAAGGTATGTACCACCATGATTGACCACAAATTATCTTTTAAAATCCTACATTCAAAGATTAGTTCCCAGAACTCACATGACAGCTTACATACAATCCAGTTACTGGGGATCTGATGTCCCTTTAGGGCTTCTGTGGGCATCAGATATGTATGTGATACACATACATATGTGTAGGCAAACACTCAAAAGTATAGAAAAACAAACAGCCAGGTGATGGCAGGACTGCATGCCTTTAATCCCAGCATTTGGGATTAGGATTATTTACTGTGAAGATTCAAAAGAAAAAGAAAAAAGAACTTAGTGAGGGAAAATGAATCCTTAACAAGAAAAGACATAAAACTATCATTTGGCTAGCCTGTAATCCAAGCACTCAGGAAGAAGAGGTGAGAGAATAACCAGCTCAAAACCAGACCTGGATATAGTATACAAAGCCCCACCCCATCTCATAAAAGCAAAACTTCAATCTCAGGGGCAGGAAAGTGAGATAATGTCATCTTCAGCTGTACAGTAAGTTAGGAACCAGCCTAAATTACATGGGACTCTGAAACAAGAACATAAAATAAAAAGCTTAAACTATAAAAAAAAAAAAAAAAAAAAAAAAAAAAGCCACCTAGGCATGGTAATACAAACCTTTAATCCCAGCACTTGGGAAGAGGCAAAAAGCACACCAGATTTCTGAGTTCAATGCCAGCCTGATCTACAAATGCAGTTCCAGGACAGCCAGGGCTACAGAGAAACTGTTCCAGAAACAATTAAAAAAAGTCAGGGGTTGGAGAGATGGCTCGGCCGTTAAGAGCACTCACTGGCTGCTCCTCTTCCAGGTCCTGAGTTTAATTCTCAGCAAACACATGGTGGCTCACAACCATCTGTAATGGGATCCAATGCTCTCTTCTGGTGTATCTGAAGACAGCTACATATATTGTATACTCATATACATAAACTAAATAAATATAAAAAAGAAGAATTTCTATAGCCATGTCTATAGTAATAAATACTTGTTCTATTTATGTGTTAAACCTAGTGTTATCTGACTACTCAGAGAGTATACAATTAATAACTATTTACCAACCAAGAAGCTAAATATCAGACAAAAGAACCAAAATGTAAGTTACATCATGTCTTCACAAACAACATTTAGGACCAATATATAACCCTTCCTAAAGAGAAGGTCTAAACTATACTTGGCAAGGAAGTGGGCAGTTGCAAGAGCTATAGTCAGAAACAACCACTTGCTCCAAATTGTTGCAAGCCCACAGCAATGTTCCCAGTAAGCACCCCTTCTATCAGCCTGCTCGAAGAGTTATATTCTTACCAACACCCACATCATCCCAAAGCTATTCTCACTACCAAGATGTTAGCTTTTGACAGAATAAGCACTCTAAAATAAAAGGCAGCTTTAGGGACTCACACCAACTTTAGAACTCTAAGTAACCAATTTACTTACTCAGCTGGAAAAGACACTAAGTAACCACTAGGCCTGAAAAAAATGGGGGGAAAAAGGACTACTAGACCTTATTATTTTTAAAATGCTTCATCTGTGTTTAGCAAATACAGGTAATCTTAAACTACCTCCAAATTTATTAAAATGCATAAAGGATCCTGACATCTTGTCTCTCTAACATCTCAGCCAAAAATGAATTTCAAAAAAAAATTGAGGGGCTAGTAAAATGCAACAACTAAGTAAAAAGGCTCACCACTGAGTTTCAACTACAACTCAAGTTGGAAGGAAAGAACTAACTCCCCAAGTAACTCTGACTTCCACACAAGCAGCATGGTACTCATGCCCACCTCACAGATACATAAATTACTCTCAAATTTCCATACAAATTCACACATACAAATTAGAGGAAAGTAATACAAATGGCAAATTTTCCATTACTTATTAATCTAGGCTAAAATCATAGTACAATGGCTCACATCTATAATTCACATTTGTTAAATTGAGTAAGAAGGATTATAAAGTCTCAAAAACATGTCATACCATTATAACCTGAGACGCTAGAGTGGAAAGTGGGCTTTTCTATCACTAGTTCTATGCACATGGCTATAATCCCAGCCCAGCACTGTTAGTGGGTTAACAATTTCCAGGACAGCTTAGGCTACATAATAAAACCCTGTTTCAAAAACAATGAATGAAAAAAATGAAACACACAAGCTAGATTTTTCTCAAAAAGAAATCTAAACCTGATTATTGGTGATTCTAGATAGAAACAACCTCCAAGCCTTACAATAGCTTTTAGTCCACTAAAAAATAAGGTCCTATTTTTTTGTTGTTTTTATCTTTGTGTTTTAAGGTACTGCTCTATAGTTCTAGTGAATGAATTAACAGAAATGATGAAGTTGGTCAGCCTCCGAGTCTAACCCAAACTGGTCATCTTTTGCTGTCATTCAACATGCCTATTCTAGCATCTCAGTAAAACTGACAAGATTCATACAACAATAACAAATACTAGGGTGCTATTAGGGTTAAAAATTATTACAAATACCTATTAAGAATAAATCAGCCACCTTTAATTCCAGCACTGAGGAGGCAGAAGCAGTCAGATCTCTGTGAATATGAGGCCATTCTGGTCTCCAGAGTGAGTTCTAGGATAGCCAGGGCTTTGTAGAGAGACCCTGTCTAAGAAATAAAGAAGATGATGATAAAAATCAACTCTGCCGGGTATGGTGGCCTTTAGGGAGCAGAAGCAGGTAGATCTCTGCTGAGTTCCATCCCAGCTGGTCTAAAAAACAAGCAACAACAACAACAACAACAAAAAAAAAAAAAAAAAAAAAAAAAAAACTCATGCTGGACATAATGATTTTTCCTGTGTTTTTCCATTGTACTGTGGTTTGAATCAAGGGCCTCATTCACACTCTGCAAATTTTCAACCACTAATCTCTTATCATCATCATTATTTCTTTAAAACAGGGTCTAACTAAAATGCTAAAGCTAGCCTTAAATTAACTCAGTAACACAACCATGCCTCAAATATTTATTTGATCCTTCTGTCTCAAACTACTAATCAAGTAGAATTACTGGTCTATACCATCAAGCCTATTGGTGGTATATACTTGTAATCCTCGTCCTTAGAAGGCCAAGGCAGAAGTTGAAGGTCACCAGATGTCAGTGAGATCTGTCTCAAAAGCAAATAACAAAAGAGGCTTACATAACTAAATCTTAATAGTGGAGCTTCAAGAGTATTCCTTGCCAGGTATGGTGCCATACATTCTCAGAACTTAAGAGGCAAAGGCACAAGAACCCCCGAGTTCACACTAGCCTTGACTACATACTAAGATTTTATCTGGTCTATAATGAAAGTCTTACTAATCTCATCCAGTCTGCTGGCTTTGTATACTACCTAAATAGATAACTACAAAATTATCTCCAAGTTTAGACCTTTCCCTTGAAAACCAGACTCACTTAATGACCCAACCTAAATGTCTAACAATCATTTTCAACTTACTATGCCTAAAAAGGAACTACTACTTCCAACTTGCTTTTTCTACACCATCCCTTGTTCAGTGGATGACAGATTTCTAACTCCTCAGACCAAAAACTTTAGAATCATCCTTAATTTCTCTCACATGCCACATGTGTCATAAAATCATATTAGTTTAATCCTTAGCACACACTGAGCATCCATCTATTTCAGCCACCACCTTGGTATACGCTACCAGCAACTCAGATTAGTAGCTTCTTTACAAGTCTTTAGACTTCCGCTCTGTTCTTCTCTGTGATACAACAAATGATCCTTCTGAGACTGAAAGCAATTTATACTATTCCTCTGATTAAAACTCACAGTGGGGTGCACATGAAGTCCCAGCTACTCAGGAAGCTGAAGCAGGAAGATCATTTGAGCTCAAGAATTCAAAGCCAGCCTGGGTTCCTCTCAAAAAACAAAAACAAAAAAACCCAGTTAAATCCTTAGAATGGCTCTACAAAACCGTATAAAACTCGGCACCCTCCTACAGTGAACCAACTGACTATCACTTTCTCACTCCACTCTGGCCACACCAGAGCAGCTTAGACTACTGCCCAGCACACCTCAACTGGAAGTACAATGGTTACTACCCTATCACTCCCTCAGCTCTCCACATAACATAACTTCATATCTCAACTTACTCTCCCAAGGATGTTTACCAGTTTACTACATTTTATACTATGACTTCTTTAACAACAGCAAATGACCTGTATCCTATAGGATTTCCCAAAGCATTGCCATTCTGTATAATTTATTGTTTATAGACCTCATTAGAATATAAACTGCACAAATTTTTGTTGTGTACACCAATTACTCCTACAGTATCAACCTTTGCTGTGCTCTTCCCTCAATATCTATCCTGCAGTATATGGACACCTAATGCAGTTACTCAAGCCATTACAGCCACTTCGTCTGAGTACAATATTATTTACACTTATTATAAAGGCCCTCACATACACAACTAATTAAAGAGTAGAAGACAATACAGACCATCAAAGCCCCAACTCAAGCTCCAATTAAAGCAAATTTAGGTTTCCCCTCAACTTCTCTTTTTCAAAGAACCAAGTGAAACTAACCCAAGTCTGAAAGGGAATGATTTGTATCTTTACAACCAGTTTTCCCCTCAACTTCAGTCACACCTCTCAAATTTTCCCAATAAGGACAGCTAAAGGTACTTGCACACACAGAGAGCCAGATATTCTTGTAATATCTCCTTCAATCTTCTCCAAAGCTCCAGCAAGTTGCTAGCATTAGGAAAATGATTTCAAAATGAGAAAACCCCAATTCAAAGAAGTCATTCGTTCAAGGGTGAAATAAGTGTTGAGTGCAGCTCTGCCTGACTTCCTCAGTCTGCTAACTCTTCACTCTTCTTGGCCAGGCCTCAGTTTCTTCCTATGTAAAACAGGTGATACTGTTCAAGATGCCTGCCAATGCTTTTAGGCCAGTACTAAGAAAACATTCTATAACCTATACAATAAATAGAAAAAAAAATACACATGCATCAGAACTTACTTGACACTATTAAAAACTCCAGCAGTAAAGCCAAGAAAGCAGTAAAACACAATACTAGGAAAAATAAGCATTCTTCCTCACTTGCACAGTAAAGATATACTTCTGACTCCAGTTTTTCACATATTATGAAAAATGTTTTCCTCCAATAAAAAAGGATGCACTCTTTACACTTTGGAGACTTCTCTGTGCAGCCTGAGAAGTCACTGCAAGGCTCCACCCTTCCCAGGGGCTAGCATGTTACTTTGTACATGATAAGCATGCAATCAACATTTACTAATCGATACAAATTCCTTTTGAGGTTTTCCAAATCTCAAAGCAAAAACCTTTAAGTGTTATTCTAAAGCCAAGAACCCAGTAAAAGATAAAGCCATGCTGGTTTATTATTGCAAGTAAGTGATGGATTTTGTTTTAAGAGCACATAAAGACTGTGAGCAGAGGTGGTCTGTGTCTCAAGACTATCTGTCAAGTAAAGACAAAAGTAGAATGCTACAGGGCCACTAAAGGGCTTCTGTAAACTTAAAAGAACACAAGCATAAAACTACTTAGGCTGTTCTTAGGTTGAAAACTAGATTGTCAAAATTCTCCCAATAAGATATTATTTAAAGCAACATGAGAATTTTGCTTTTTGTGTGGAAATAACACAACAAAAAAATAACTTTTGTTACAGTACCAAAGAACTATCAAGTAAAAGCCAAACATTTCTGAACCAAGGTGAAAAAAACTGGCAAAGGCTCCCAAAAGTGTAATGTGTAGTAATTTAGTCATAAAAGTATAAGTTTTTCACTAGACATCCCTGTAAACTTTAAATTGGAAATGAGTTTTGTTGCTCCTATGTGCAGTCATCAATACAAGCAAATCAAGGTAAAACTATGTTTTTTCTTAGTTGTCAGCACCTGTAATACCAGTATTCAGAAAGCTGAAGAGGGAGGATCCCAGGTTCGAGGCCAGCCTGGGCAACAAGGTGAAACCATTTATCTAAAAACAACAAAACGATCTTATGAGGGATAAAGGAAGGCACTGACTCCTGACTCTGAAGTGGAAGCTTTCTTTTTACTTTTGTCGTCGTTATGAAGCAAACAAGGCTGCGTACAATCCTAATTCAGGTGGTATTTCAGGTTTACAACATCAGATGTGACTGTAATGAAAGCTTGATGTGTTATCGGATACCGCCCAACAGAAATACAAAAATGCCCTATATATACTGAAAAGAAACTACTGGACAAAACTATATTTCGCCTTACAAGTACACTATCTTCTTTAGAGAAGAATATACAAAGAGATGGGGGGGGGGGGGTTTCTCTTAACTAAATCTTCAGACGCTAAAGTCATCCTTGTAGGTAAGATTCTAGATTCTATTACCTTAGAAATAGTACGCCAAAGTGTTCAAGCCTCATAATCGAGAAATGTTTGTCAGGTTTTCACTTTCAGGTTAAAAAACAAAACTGGTGTCACCTCAACAACGGGACCAGACAAACCTTGCCACCATTACAAAACCCAAGCGCCAAAGGTGCAGAATATGAAGCTCAGCTCTACTGGGCCAGAATCTAGTGCCCAAGAAGAAAAAAAACCAAAATATCAAAACTGAGAATGCAACGCGGGTCTCCTCCGCGATCGAAGCTGGGAGACGCGCCGTAGGCCCTTCCGGTCGGAGTTGCCGTCACCGATAGGCCGGGCGACGGGCCGAGCTTCCACCCGAGCCCGGGGATTCTTGGCCTATACTAGCCGGCGCCCTCTCGCCGGCGTTGGCCTTAAGGGCGCCTCCGATCATGCACCGTGGTTTGCAACAGAAGCTCGGGACGTCGCGGAGTGTCCTGGAGGAGCTGCGCGGAGCGCCGAACCTAAGCAGGCCAACTGAGGACGCGGCAACGGCAGAGGAGGCCGTGGCCGCCCCTCCCCCACCGGGCCGCCCCAACTGCCGCGGCGACGCGAGCAGCCGTCTCCGCGCCAGGCCCAACCGCCCGGCCAGCCGAGGCCAAGCGAGGCGGCCCGAAGGAGCTGCGCCCCGCCTGCCCTCCACCACGACCGCGCGAAGACGCCCAGGGCCCGTTACTCCGCGCGCCGCCACGGGTCAGGACGCGCCGCCTTCGGCTGAAGCGACCAACGGCAGCGGGAGGCCGCGGACCTGAGACTTACTCAGGGGTCGGGTGCTCGGGATCGTAGAAATCCCCCATCTTCGGTGGCCGCTGCGACGGCAGCTGCTTCATGAGGAGCAGCTGGAGGCGGCGACGCTAGCCCCCTCCCCGCGACAGGCCGATGCGGGGGAGGGGACCGGAGGGGAGGAGGCCGCTGGTCCGATCGCGGCGGCGGCAGGGGCGGCCCGCGTCGCTGGCTGGCTGGCTGGCTCGCCCGCTCACTCCCTCCCTCCCTCCGGCAACCGCCCGCCGCTCTCACCCTCACACACTCACTCCCGGAGCAACGCGCACCCCGCCCGCCCTGCAGCCTTGCAGGCCCAGCCCCTTAAAGAGACACGCACAGGCAGCCCACCGGCCGCCAGTCGGCGCGCCAGCCCCAGCCCGCCGACCCTGGCAGGGGAGGGGAGCAACCCTCGAGCCAGGCCCGGCCTAGCCTGCGGCTTCCCGGAACAATAAGTCCCAGGGCCGAATGTTGTAGGCGGGTCCGGGAGCTGGAGGGGCGCCACCGCTGCCCCTCCCTGGGCGACGTCCCGGGAACAGCCTAAGGCCCTCAGGACACCCGCCTGCATCCTTAGAAGCCCTCCACCTCCCGGCGCCCGAAGCCCAGGCCTTCTGGCTATGAGGTAGGGCAGCTGCGGCGCTCGCCCGCTTGCCCCTTTATTTCTTTTCTCTTGCCCCTTCAGCTGGCTCTCGTCTCTCAGGGAAAACCAAACTAAGCAGGGGCTGCTTCTCAACGGGCTTCCCGGACACGCCCTCCGCCCCTCCGGCCTCCCGCAGCCCCCACCACCAAAACCTCCTACCTTTCCCGCGGTATTCTGCCCTCACCCCAAAAGTCTGAGAAGCTATGTTTGTTCTTACGACTTTGGGGGAAATATCCTGAGGAAAATGTTTTAAATAACTTTCTTGCAAAAAAAAAAAAAAAAAAAAAAAGTTAGATAACTTAAAACCACAAACTTTTTGTTTCTGGATCAGCAGGATTTTGTGAAACTATTAACTTACCCGACACTGAATTTATAGAAGTTGGCAGATCACAGAATTAAGATCTTTTGTGGAATTTGGGGGAAAAGACTAGCTATTAATTTTTAAATTGGATTTACCAGTAAATTGAAATGTGATCTAACAGAATCCTTCACTAGCTAACTTTGTTGTGTTGTTTAGACAAAAAAATCTGTAGTTCCGACTTACATTGAGTACTTGAATGCTTCATCCTGCCTACAACCTCTTGAGTGCTGGGATTCTAGCCTTTTTGTTTTGTTTTTCAAGACAGGGTTTCTCTGGCCTAGAACTCAGACTCATCTGCCTCTGCCTCCCACGTGCTGGGGTTAAAGGCATGAGCCACCACTACCCAGCCTAAAATGTATTTTTTAAATTGCTTCTATAGGAGTGGCATGTGTTGAGCCACACACAAGCACACGTGGGAATCAGAGGATAACTAAGTCCATTTCTTCCTCCTATGTGGTCCCGTAATTTACATCATAAGGCTAAACAGCAAATGCCTTTACTGACTGAGCCATATAACAAGCTTATAAAATGTTTTTTTTTCACTTGTATGAAGGCTAGCAGTATCTTTTCCTCATTTCATTTAGAGGTTAATCTGTGTAATTTTTTTCCTGGTATCTTTTAGGCATGTCATGGAAGTTCAAGGTCCACAAAGAAAAAAAAAAAAAACCCGCGCTAAGTTTCAGTCTCCCACGGCCATTTTGTTGTTTTGCTTTTGTTGGTGAGCTTTCCTTTGTGGCTGAAACTTGCTGTATGCTATATTGACCTCAAACTCAAAATCCTTACTGGATTACAGGTGCCAGACACCACAGCCTGCTGAAGATGAAAGTTATTGTGAACACATTCTCTCACTACTGTGAGGATAAAACGAGGTACTTGTGAAACCCTGGACTTCCTTTTTTTACTTTGTGAGACAGGTTTTGTGTATCCGATGTGGCCTTGACCTCGGTATGTTCCCAATGATGACCTTGAATGTCTCCTCCAGCATCTACCACACAGTACAGAGATTACAGGGATAAATCACTGTCGCTAGTTTTTAAAGGTGCTGGAGATTGAACTTTCAAGACTTCTAAATACTAGACAAGTATTCCCCCTACTGAGAAGCATCCCAGTTCATGAAACCCCAAACTTTCAACAGATGTCAACACATTTTAGGTTATTATAATCCAGTGGAAAGGTTCTATCCAGCACTATGTAAACCAATACTAGCCAATTTCTAGTCCTATGACACTGGGTATGGTTGGCTGTCATGTTTCTACTGACTTGCCTATTAAAATAGATTATCTACCTCATATATAATGTTGTGAACACGTTTGTACAATGCCTTTCATCAAACAATATTATTTTTACTGAATTTTTTGAGATTTCAAAAAATTTAGTCCAGGTTTGCCTAGAGCTTGAAGTCCTCTTCCTCAGTTTCTCTAGCATGCTATCATGCCCAGCTAGATTTTGAATCTATCGGAGCTCTTTGCCTGAAATGCCACATAAGCCATTGGCAGCCACTTGACATTAGGAAAGGGCTACTTTATGTGGAAACCTAAGATGAGGGTGTATGGGCTTCCCATTTCCTTAATAAACAGCTCTCTAGCAGGAGACTGATGAATGTTACTTCAGTCTAATGGTAACTTTAGTCTGGTCAGAACTCAATAGAGTAAGCATATCAAACCATAGAGGTCAGTAGAAGTTCTGAGTCCCATGAATCTTTGATTAAAATTTTTACAGGCAGCACTTTTGAGCCAGTGTTCAAGATTCTCTGGAATCTGGTTTGCTGTCTACCAAGTACCAGGATTAAAGTACCACTACACCCAGTTTAAATTCAAGACAAAGAAAATGCTTGTTATCAGCTCTATAATAGCCAGAAGCTGGAAAGAACCCAGAAAGAACCCAGCTGTCCTTCAGTAGATGAATGGATACAAAAATTGTGGTACATTTACACAATGGAATACTACTCAGCCACCAGAAACAATGACTTAACCAAATTCCTAAGAAAATGGCTGCATCTAGAGAATATCATCCTGAGTGTGATAACCCAGTCACAAAAGAACAGACATAATATGCAGTCACTGATAGTGGGATGCTAACCCCAGAGGCTCGAACTGCCCCAGAAACAACTCACAGACTATGTGAAGTTCAAGAAAAAAAGAAAAGAAAACAAAACAAAGTCAAAAAAAAAAAAAAAAAAAAAGAAAATGCTTGTTATAAGGCATGGTGGCTCATACCTTTACTCTCCACTCTGCCTGGTCTACAGAATAAATTCCAGGACAGCCAAGGGTACACAGAGATACCCTGTCTGAAAAAAAAAACTCTTCTTTTCAGCCCAGACTTGCCTTAAAATTCTGTCCTCCAACCTTATTCTCCATACTTATTGTGATTAGCCTCCTGATCAAAGCAATGGATACTTTCCCATACATTAAAATAAAACAGGGCCTCACTGTGTATGCCTCCCTGGCCTAGAACTCACTTTGTAGACCGGGCCTTACACCTACCTCTGCCTCTTGAGTGCTAGGATTAAAGACATGTGCCACCATGCCATGTCTTAGGGTTTCCGTTGCTGTGAACAGACACCATGACCGAGGCAACTCTTATAAGGAAAGCATTTAATTGGTGTTGGCTTACAGTTTCAGAGGTCTAGTCCATTATCATGGCGGGAAGCATGGCCGCATGCACGCAGACACAGTGCTGGAGGAAGAACTGAGAGTTGTACATCTTGATCCGACCGCAGCCAGGAGACACTCTTCCGCTCTGGGCGGAGCCTAAGCATAGGGAACCTCAAAGCCCACCCCCACAATGATGCACTTCCTCTAAGAAGCCACACCTTCTAGTAGTGTTATTGCCTATGGGCTAAACTTGCAAACACAGGAGTCTATGGAGGCCAAACCAATTCAAAACTACAACACCATTATTCTATGTTTTTATACAA
This sequence comes from Micromys minutus, assembly GCF_963924665.1. NCBI lineage: Eukaryota > Metazoa > Chordata > Mammalia > Rodentia > Muridae > Micromys > Micromys minutus. Next base: position 40,474,102 of record NC_137956.1, on the reverse strand, counting down.
AAAGTCCTCCAAATGTGTTTAAAGAAAAAGTCCACAATCCCCAACATGAAACCTCTTCCCACTCTTAGAATACTGATAAAGGAAAATGTTGAGAATCACTTCTAGTAGTATCTCCTATGGGCCCAGACCAAATCCATTCCAGCAGACCCCAGGGTGGCTACTAGTGGCCCTTAAAGTTGGTGTCTCATGAACAAGGGAAGAAAGCCAAAGCAAAGTCATTGCCACAGGAAAGTTCTATGGCTTGGAAAAGAGATGAGGAATGTATCTAGGCAGGAACACCAGTTGATCCCAGTACATCCTCCAAAACTATTTGTAAATTTTGTCCCTTCCAGTGCTGCAAATTGAACCCGGTGCCTTTGTATAATGTGTTAGGTGTCCTGGTTAGCTTTGTCCAGCTTGACATACATAGCTTAGAGTCATCTGAGAGGAAACCATCAGTTAAGGAATTGCCTAGATCAGACTGGTCTGTGGTGTTTCTGTGGGTAAGGTATCTTGATGGATGATGGCCTAGCCCACTGTGGGCAGCACCTACCTAGGTAGCTAGTCCAAGGCTGTATAAGAAAACTAGAATAATTTCTACTCCAATTTTCCTAAATGATAGATTGTGCCTGGAAGTGTAAGCCATTTTCTCCCCTAAGTTGCTTTTGGTCCAAGTGTTTTATCACACAGTAAAAGAATGAAACTAGAACACTAAGCAAGTAGTCCCTACCACTGAACTATAGCCACAGCCAATATAAAGACTTTGAGATAATATGTTGACTAATATACAGATGAATATATAGTATATTGTCTGATACGGCCCATAAGCAACTGGATATGTTTTAAGATATCACTGGACGGTACCTTTTCCCTCAAATGGCATGTTTTTGTTTCTGTGTGTCCAGGCCAGAGTTCTGACTCAAATGGGAACCTGACTAAGGCTCAGGAAAGACAAAAGGTCATTCCCCCCTGAGTCTGCAGTTGGAACTGGAACTGAGTAGAAGGCTACTTCTTACCCAACACTCAATTCCTACCTCTCTACCTAATTCTTTCCCCTAGTAAGGATTGTCAGAGCATTGTCTTAGCTCCTCGGCAGATGCTGACGTGAGGCACAGCATGGCACACCTGTAACTGCAGCACTCCAGAGCCAGGACTGAGAATATGGTGTCAGCCTGGCTGTATGGTAAGACCCTGTCTCCAAAAACTAAGTTTTCAGACCAGTGACTCTGTGCAGTTCCTTCCCTTGACAGAAGGCAAGCAAGAATAGCATTAGCAACTAGACCCTAGGCTCAGTATGACATTTGGGAAATAATATCCCTCTCCATACACTCACACCCTGACAAGTCAATCCTTTTCCTAGTGGAAAAACACTGCATGTATAAAAGGAGAAAGGATAAGGTATTTTTCTTCTTCCCCAAACCATACAAAATTACCTTGGCAAATGTCAATTTCTCACCCCTCTGCTTTCAAATTTTATGCCTTTGTTGAACAAGATGTCAGTTCTATCTTGTTTATATATATTAACCACAAATTTTTCATTTTTATACCCTCATTTGCCAATCCTCTTCTCCCCCCCTTTTTGTAACAAGTTTTTCTTTGTGAGCTCTGAAGATCTACCTATGTCCACAACCCCTACTTTGTTGCCCCCACCCCCTGATCTCAGGTCTAGCTTTACAGCCACATGCCACTATACCTTGGTTTTACCTGGGTACATGGGGGGATCCAAACTCAGGTCCTCATGAGTATGCAGAAGGCAGTCCTGTTAAGGGGGCTATACACACCGATTCTATTCTACCCGGAGACCACACCTGAGACACTGTCACACTGCTCTTCCTCTGAGGTAATAACATATCTTCCCTTTGTGTAAGGGTAGTGTATACACAATACAAATACTTGGGCAGGCTGAGGCAGAAGGATCACTGTGATTTCTAGACTAGCCTGATTTACATAATGAGACCCTGGGGTAGGAGCAGAGATAAGAGGGATTGGTTTTGTGGGTGGGGTTACATGTGTCTGCATGTAAGCAACTGTGTGGGTATGGGTGCCAGCCATATACAGATCAGAGCAGGACATCAGTTGTCTTCCACAATTGCTTTCAATCTTACTGCTGTGAAACAGGGTATCTCACTGAACAGGAAACCCACTGTTTAAGATATTTTGGATGGCCAGCAAGCTCTCAGGATCTACTTGTCTCTGCCCCCATGCTGAGATTAACACTGTGAAGCCATGGTTTTATGCATGTATAGAGAATTCAGAGTTAGATCCTTATGCTTGCACAACAAGCACTCTTAAGCCACTTCGCTATGTCCTCTGTCTCCAAGCTCCTTACATCTTCCCTCATATAAAGTAATCTGAGGACCAATAGCCCTTGGATAGAAGTTAACCTCTGAGGTATGATCTGGAGTATTTCACTCGCTGCTTCCATTGACAGGCCTCCAGGCAATTCCATTGTGGAACCTCTATCATCCTGGGCATTCAAGGGTAACAGATGGAGAATCACTGTCATAGCATGTTCAAGGTCAAAGCCTTGGCCTACAGCATCAGCAGAGACTGCACTGGTCAGCCAGGAAGCCCGAAGAGGACAAATGTTTGTCTTGAGCAAAGAAGCAAGCTCTTTCCCTTTGCTACCATCACCAAGAACACAGAGCTTGAGAACTTGACTCAAGATTAGTGTTTCCTCTTTCCTGCTCAGCCCTGCTGTTCCTGTCACTCTCACTTGTGTTTATCTTCAGTCACACGCTAAGAAAGTAAAAGGTGGGACCAAGACGCAGAGAAGCTGCAACACCTATTGCACGTGTGTGCTTGGCCAGAAAGGCTGTGCTTAGGTCTTGTACTCCTGAGCACAGGGACCCAGTTCTGCCTTTTGTAGGTCACTAACTAGATCTGATACTCTTCTGGTTGCCAAGAAAGAGAGTCTTCAAAGACCAGGAGCAGAGAGTGTGGGCTGAGAGAACCAAAAGAAGTATTCTCAGAGTAAATAAGCTCATCTTAGGATGCCCACAGAAGGAGAAACTGACTAGAGGGATACATCTGCCAGGAAGAGCCTGGATTGATGTTTTGATTTCCTACTCAATAAAATTTGTTTGAGATAGGGTTTCCTACAGTCCAGACTGACCTTGAACTGGATATGGAGCTAAGGGTAACTCTGAACTCCATTGCCACCTCCCAAGTGCTGGGATTACAGGCCTTTCCTAACATGCCTAGCTACAAGATTAGCTATTTTTCTTTTTGATGGTGTTGGATATGAAAGTGTCCCATGAATGCTAGACAACTATTGTACTACTGAGCTACACTCCCAATCCTTCTCCTATCCCTATGTGTGCATGTGCATTCATGTATGTGTGTGTATGTGTGTGTGTGTGTATGTATGTGTGTATGTATTTTGCTAGGAATCAAATCCCAGGTGTCATGCTTGCTAGGCAAACACTAGGACTTGGTTTTAGCCACAACCTGTACATAAGGAAGATGTCCTTTCAGACATGAAATAAAAATAATTTTATCTTGCTTTTACATATGGTAGTAAATTAAAATCAAAAATATTCTGTGAAGAGGAGCAAGGGTGTCCTTTGGAGGATGTTCATCCTAGTAGGCAGGCAATTGTGTATTCTCTGGGTTTGGTTCCAGCTTGCAGCTGAGTGGCTGGAACTCTGGGCATGTGGTTTAGCAGCTTCCTTAGAACAGACTAGAGCTGCTGGTCTTCAAGCTACTGATGAGACTATTTTCTGTGTGACTGTTGGAGGCCCACCATGGTTTTCATATAATTGTGCTAGAAAAAAAAAGATGAAGAGAAGGGAAATTGGTAAGGAGGTGTGGTCTTCGAGGACTCACAAACCATGTCACTTGCACTTCATCATTGCTTCTGCAAACAACACAGTCTGGAGACAAAGCACTCTCTGCATAGTGCAACTGCTATGAAAAGCAACATTCCATTCACTTTCATTCTTTAAGTCAAGGAAAGTGTGTAGAACGTTTGAAATACCCTGGAGACATGTTTAAATGGAGACATGTACTGGGCAGAGTGGCACACGCCTTTAATCCCAGCAGCCAGGGAGCAGAGAGGTAGGTGGGTGACTGTGAGCTCCACCTGCTACCTAGTGAGTTCCAAGACAGCCAGAGCTACATAGTGAGACCCTGTCTCAAAACAAACAAAAAGTAGGCATGCGTGCTTCAGTGGCCTACATAAAATCAGAAGAGAAAAGATATTATAGTTTATTGCTGGACTTTCTTGTACCCGCCAGTGAGCAAATAATGGCACAGAGACTTATTAATTTCATTACAGCTCAGGCTATCCCCTAGATAGCTCATATAACATGACTAACCCACTGTCCATGATTCTTCTCCCAGAGACCCTCTCTCAGTCCAGAAATTCTGACTCCCCCCTCCCGCCCCCGCACAGCTACTGGCCATCAGCTCTTTATTAAACCAATCAATAAGTAAGGATTGTTTACAAAATAGTGAGGCAGGTGATGACCCATAAGAATAACAATACCAAAATTTAGCTTTGCTGTTACAGAATTAACAATTGGATAACAAAGACAACCTTCACACAATGTACCCTAATGATAGTTTGGATATAAAGTACTTTATATACTATATACTGTAAAGCATAGAGGTTCCTGTGTTTACAAGCTTAGTCTCCACAGGCAGATCAGATCATTGAGAGGTAATAGGAAAGTAAGAGCTAATCCACAAATTTATCCACCAGTGGATTCATAACTTAATAGCATTATTGGAAGGTGGTGGGATACAAGAGGTAGGAGCAGGTTGGAGGATGTAGGTCACTGGGTTTATGGCCTGAAAGGTATATCAAACCCTTGCTCCTGCCCTGTCCTTTTCTGCTTGAGCACGTTGATACAAGTGGCTCGACAAGTGGCTCTCCGCCATGCTCTTCTGATGCCATGCTGATCTGATTTACCATAGCCCTATAACAATGGAACCAGTTTATGAAGTAAAATAAATCTTTCATCTTTGTTTCTATTTCTGTTTGTTTCTAGAGAGGGTCTCCATGAAGCACCACCTGCCTTGAACCTCCTATGCAAATAAGGATGACTTTGGACTCCTGATTTTCCTGCTTTGTTTCCAGCACTCAGAGGCAGGTGTCACCAGATAAGCTTACTCCTTCCTACTTTTGAGCTGTGACTCCCAGGTATTTGTCATAGCAATAGGAAACTAACAGGAGGGAACTCTTCCTCTAGAGGTCAGGTTCTAATTACTGTTATAGGCCCTCCCCCTAGCTGTAGAGCTCACAAATTCTACCCTTTTAAATTAAACTCTATAGGATGGCTGTCTGTCACTAAAGCTGAGGGGAGGGGGGGCAGGTAAGAAGCTGAATATGCAATGCCAACACTAAGCTGGAACTGTCTTGGTATAATGCCTCAATATATGGCCCTGAACTCAAGATATTCCTACCTCAGTCCCCTAAAGTATTTATATTACTGGATTTGATGTAACACTGGGCTCAAGATGGAACTTTTCCTCGTTTGTTGAACCCAGGGCCTTACACAAGCCTTACAATGGCAAATGCTCTGCTTTGGAGCTACATCTCCAGCATTCATGCTGGAATTCTTGAAGGGTGTAAAATGGTCCTAGGCTGGTAATACTCACAGGGTACAAAAGCAAATACTGACAGTATAGTGGGGAAAACCCTAACACTTAAGAAGGGAGCTGGAAGAGCAGGAGTTCAAGGCCACCCTATGCTACACAGCAAGTTCAAGGCCACCCTATGCTACACAGCAAGTTCAAGGCCACCCTATGCTACACAGCAAGTTCAAGGCAGGCCTGAACTACTTGAAACTTTGTTTCAAAGAAAAACAAATAGCTGGGTATACTGCTGAAGGCCTGTAATCTCAGCACTCCACAGGCACAAGCATGAGTATTAGGATTCCAAGGTCATTAATCCTTAGCTGCATAGTGAATTTGAGGCCAGCCTAAGCTAATGAGTTAGTGTCTGTTTGTTTTGTTTTGTTTTGAGAGAAAGTTTATCTGTGTAGCTCTTGCTGTCCTGAAATTCACTCTTAGACCAGGCTGGCCTCAAATTCAGAGATTGGTCTGAAATTCAGAGAGCGGGTCTCTGCCAGAGTGCTGGGATTAAAGGGTCTCACTATGTAGCTCTTGCATGGAACTCATTGTGTAGATCAGACTGGCCTCAAAGTCATAGAGATTTAAGGAGAGGAGACCGTGTCTTAAGGAATTAAAACAAAACAGCACACACACACAGCCCTACTCCAAAAACAAGTATATATCCTTTCAGGAAGAAAATTATTTCAATTCATAAGTTTTGTAGTTCTTAAATCCAATCAAATATGAGCTTGTGATTTAAAAATTATATTTGTGACTGGAAAGATGGCTCACTGGAGAGATAGCTCAGTGGTTGACAGCACTGGCTGCTCTTCCAGAGGACCCAGGTTCAATTCCTATCACTCATATGGTAGCTCAATCCACCTCCAGTTCTGGAAGGATCCTAGGGAATCCTACACCCTCTTTTGGACTCTGCAGTTACCAAACATCCAAATGCTGCACAGATATATAGATATATATATATATATATACACACATAAAATAACAGTGTTTTAGTATAAGTATGTAAACACACACATACACACTATAAATCAGTCTCACAATGAAAGAAACTAAAAAAAATAAATAACTAGTGCTGAGTATGGTAATACAAACCTGTAATCTCAGCGTGTGGAATGTAGATGCAAGAGCATCAGTTCAAGGTTACCCTTGGCTACCTAACAAGTGTGAGACCAGCCTGGAATACATGACGCTTGTCTCCAACAAACAAAACAAATAACAAAGGCCACTTGAGCACAAAGGCCTTGGCAGAATGAAAACTGGGGAGTCATAGGTTCTCTGTGGCTAACACCATGTCTAGTTCCACTTTGGCGACATGAGATCCTCTACACCCCTGGCCAAGCCTTCTCCATAGGCGTGGTCTCAGGATTTCTTTCTTAGACTTTCATGCCACCATACATGGTTATAGGTAGCATTTACAAGCCATGTCCAGACCTGGCCATGATCTATGTGATCCTCCTCTACATCCAAAGTCTAGCCTTGCTCCAGTCTAGAGCTGGCAAATGACTCCTACTGATTAAGGGTGACACTCAATCTCTCTGGGCTGGTACCAGCAAACCCCCCCCCCCCCAACACACACTCAGACATACCCTGTGCCTATCTAATGAGGTTGAGTGATTCTGAGTATCCTAATGACAAAGTCTTTGGGGCCTCAACCCTCACAGCCATGAATATCCCAAGTTACCTTCTGTTCTGTCTTGCCTCTGGCATTGTAGAAGGAGATGGAATCAGGACCCTCAGGCAGGACAGTCTGCTGCAGCTGGCTGAACCTGTCCTGGTCATCTTCTCCCTGGGAGAGGCCCAACCCAGCACAGTATCTCAGCCTGGCATTGTCAGGATAAACCCTGGCAGGGCCTATGCTTAGCATCAGGATAGTCCCTTGCTGGGTTTCCAAATGCACCCAGAGCATCTAAAGCACCCATGTCTATCTGTCAGTGTCCTCCCAGATTCCTCTGTAAGGGCCACCTGGGCACTGTAGAAAGTTGACAGTAATAAAATGTATTCCTTTCTCTCTCTCTGTCTCTGCCTCTCTCTCTCTCTCTCTCTCTCTCAAAAAAAAAAAAAAGGTTTATTTATTTATTTATATTTATGGGTACTGTGTCTACAGTGAAATTCAAAGGACTACAGTTATAGACAGTTGTGAGTCACTGTGTGGGTGTGGAGAATCAAACTCAGGAGCTCTGAATGAGTATCCAGTGCTCTTAACCACTGATCCATATCTTTGGCCCTTACATATCCCTCTGTAAGATCTATGCTGGTGGGGTTTGTCATTGTTTTGTTTTGTTTTTTTGTATACTTGACACAAACCTAGCCATGTCTAGGAAGAAAGCCCCTCCATTGAGAAATTCCCTCCATCAGGTTGGCCTGCAGACACTCTGTGGGGCATTTTCTTGATTAATAATTGATGTGGGACAGCCCAGCCAATGGTGGGCAGTGCCCACCCTGGGAAGAAGTTTCTGGGTTTTATAAGAAAACAGACTGAAGAAGCTGAAAAGATGGCTCACTGGTCAGGATCACTGGCTGCTCTTCCAGAGGACCTAGATTCAACCCTCACCACTCACAAAATGTCTTATAACTGCATATGACTCCAATTCCAAATGGGAATCAGCACTTCCTTCTGAACTCCGTGAGCACCAGGTACACATGTAGTGAATAACACATATACTTATCCATGTATATCTACCTATCTGTCTATTTTTGGTTTTTGGTCCTGGTGGTTCTGGAACTCACTCTCTAGACCGTACTGATCTTGAACTCAGAGATCTGCCTGCCAAGTGCTGGTATTAAAGTCCTGTGCCACCACCACTGGGCTTAGGAAGACAGCAAAGAAGCAAGCATTCCTCCATGGTCTCTGCCTCAGTTTCTGTCTCTAGGCTCCTGCTCTGACTTCCCTTCATGATGCAGCTTAAAGCTTATAAGCTGAAATAAACCCCCTTCACCCCAAACTTGCTTTGGAAACCTAAGTAAGGTAAGATTTTTAAAAAGATTTTTATGTGTATGTTTGCACTACCATATGCCATATGTGTGCTGTTGCCACAAAGGCCAGAAGAGGACATTGGAACTGGAACTAGGTTGACAAATAGTTGTGAGGTGCCTGACATGGATACTGAGAACTAAGCTCAGGTCTTCTAGACAAGCAGCAAGTGCTCTTAACTGCTGAGCCACCTCTCTAGCTCTGTTTCTCACTTTTCAATAATTGAGGAACTTACACCTGCCTTCCTACCTGGGCACTGGCAGCACTAGACGTGAATCCAGGAAAGAGGCAGAATCACCCACACCCTCATACTCTTGTGCCGCTTACCAGACACACAATCCTGTTGATAGGCACCATGCCTGGTCGGATGCTGCTGCCTAGCTTCAGTGCTACCTGAATGTCCTCTGGGATGACAAAGGACTCGTTGTACCAGATGTCAAATTCTGCAAGAGTCAGAGAGACAGCACTGTGAGGGATAAGGGAGCCTGTGGGGAAGCAGGCAAAAGCTCTTACAGGCTTGTTTCCACTTTCTGCTCCAGGAGCTTCTCTGTTCTCAGTGCTATCTCCATCTGTCATATGCCTAGAAAGCATGCAGGTCAGAGTGTACTTCCAGAACTGACCCTTGGCCTTGACCTCAGGCCTCTCTTGGCCTTAAGGAGCCTGCCAACCTTCCCAACTGGAATACCCATGAGCAGGCGATGTCGACACTGATCCACCAGGCGCTGGCAGTACTGGATCTCAGCCCGGAGGTCTCGAAGCTCCTGGTACTCATTTCGATACTGCTTCTTCAGGTCTTTGAGCTTCAAGATCAACAGAAATTCCTCTTCATCAATGATCATCAGGCCTTTGTTCTCATACTCTCCTGCAAGGTGATGGAAGAGGTCAGGGAAGCGATAGTCAGGGTAGGGGAAGGACACTGTTCCAAAATGATGACAATGCTGGCAGATCCCACTTGGCAGAGGCCTAGAAGAATGTGTGGGTGTGACTAGGAATGGCAAAGCACAAGAAGACTAGGACTCCACAGAAAATCTGCAGATATGGACTGATCAGCTCAGTGGGGTCTGGCTGGTATTTTAGAACAAACAGGAGGGATGCTGGGCAGAGGAGAGGCCAGAGAGAGGCTATGTATCATGCTTATTTTGATCTTGTCCCATCAGCCATATATATTCACTCTTTAAAGAGTTTGTTTTTCTTTTGAGTCAAATAAGTATACCCTCAAGGATGGTTTAGTAGAAGGCCAAAATGGAAAACAGACATTGATTTTTCTAGGGTTCAGAGACAGCTTTAAGGACAACCTGAAACTGGCAGCAGCAGCCAAATCTTGGTGTTTGTAGAAAACATACACACTCCAAGTTTTGGGCCATAAACACTTGCATTCCAAACTTCTAACATAACCCAGACACCTTGTCCTGACCTCTTATCCATCCAGGCAGGCCTTATGGATGCTGAAGGTCACCCACCTAGTGGGTTAGACTGATAGACTAGGCTTTGAACTTGGGGTGGCACACACCTTTAATCCTAGCACTGAGAAGGCAGAGGCAGACAGATCTCTTGAGTTCAAAGCCAGCCTGGTCTACAGAGTGAGTTCTAGGACTGCCGAGGCTACACAGAGAAACCCTGTTTCAAAAAAAATTAAAACAGGACAGGAGAGATGGCTCCTCTTCCAGAGGTCCCGAGTTTAATTCCCAGCAACCATGTGGTGGCTAAAAACCACCTGTAATGTAATCCAGTGACTTCTTCAAAGCCATAAAAGAACATATACTGGAGAGAAGCCCTAGAAATATAGCCAATGTGATAAACCCTTTGCATTTCAGAGTAGTCTGCAAAGTCATGAAATAATACAGACTGGAGATAAACCCTATACATGTTACCAGTGTGGTAAAACACATACTCAAAACACAAATCTTCAAAGGCATAAATGAAAACATAGTGCCAAGAATTCCTGTGAAAATAACCAGTGTGATAAAGCCTTTGCAGTGATCTTCCAAGGCATAAAAGAACACACACTGGAGAGAAGCCTATTAATGTAACCAATATGGTAAAGATCCTTTCTCAGTCATCATCTAAGTCATAATAGAACACATAAGAGAAAAACCCTGTGAATGTAACCAATGTCGTAAATCTTTTGGATAGGATAGTAATCTTCAGAGTCATAAAAGAACAGATACTATAGAGAACCCCTTTGAATAAATCAATGTGGTAAAGCCTGGGCATGGTACAGCTATCATCAAATCCATAAAAGAACATATACTGAGAAGTCCTATGAATGTGTTGAAGGCTTTGTGCACAACCATGATCTTCAAAGGCATAAATGAATATGTACTGGAGAGAATCCCTAAGAATATAACCAATGCTGTAAAGCCTTTGCAGACCCCAGTCATCTTCAAAGACTTACAGAACACATACTAGAGAGAAGTCCTATGAATATAACTAATGTGGTAAAGCCTTTGTTCATTACAATGGTCTTCAAAGGAATTCCAAATGACACATACAAGTGAATCTCTATGCATATAGTCAATTTGATTAAGCATTTGCATATCAGAGTCACCTTGTAATGCATGAAAGAAATCATACTGGAGAGATATAGTGGGTTTGTGTGTCTGATTATTTTGCTTGAACTTACAATGCTTTTCCAACTAGTTAATTACCTTGCTTAGCTTTTATATAAGGTTTTGTGCCTATTCTTATTGTCACCAGTGATGTGGTGTTCAGTTGATATCCCCAAGTGTCCTGCTCTTTTTTGTTTAAAGGAAATGGGAGAGGGGTGGATCTGGGGACAATGATATGTTGGAAGAGTCATAAAGAAATGTAGTGAGGGGAAACCAACCCAGGAACAAGAACATCCTATAATCTTTCGTGCTTGCAAAATGTGCTGGGGCAATGGTAGCACAGAACGTCTGGGGGTTGCCAACTATTGACTGGTTTAATTGGAGGCTCATGATAGAAGAAGGAGACTGTAACTGACAAATCTCCCTGTAAAAATTTTTTTTAGGAAGTAGTGGGCAGGAGAAGTTCTCTAGAGAGCTATGTTTTTTTTTTTACATGTACGAGTAGCCAGCATCTGCTTCTGATGTGTTAAATAAGCCATTTGTCCTGAGTTTCTTTGATATTTCACAATATAGAGAAATAAATGAGGGTGGGGACCTTTCTTTGCATTCCTGTGGTATACCCCACCAGGTTTTGTTTTTTTTTTTAATCTCTGTCAATGGTACCCACCTTTATAAGGTCATAAAATGAACTGCCTCAATTTTTTTTTTACCAAGCCTCCAATGTGAGTGTGTGTGTGTGGGGGGGGGGTCCTTCATGCCAAGGGCCAGTTTCTCCATGGACAACAGCACACATCAGGAGGAAGGTTCAGCAGTAAGTAGTGACGTGGGCAAAGGCTAGAGTCTAATAAAATGACATAGGTCTGTACTCCAGCCCTCTATTGTCCCTCAATCTTGGTCCTTTAGTACCCCAGCTGCCACACTTACAGCATTGTCCTGGCCATCTTCCCTTCACATCTACCTTGTTTCTCCCGTAATGACTTCTGGAAATTCAGTGCATCTTTGGTCACATCAATCTCCTGCTTGATAGCATTGATACGCTGGGTTGTCTCGCTGGCCCGTTTCTTCCGTTCATTTAAGATGGATTTGTTTTCTTTGAAGATACGGTTGATCTCACTACCTCGTTCATTCTTAAACTCTTCAAAGGCCACAGGCTTAGAGGGTGGGGTGCTGGGTCTAGGGACAGAAGAAAAAGTCAAAGGGGGAAAATGGAACAGCTACCTTGGAGACATAAGGTTCTTCATTCTTCTATTCTGTGACTTCCAAGGGCAGGAGGTTGAGATCCTGGGCACTATTGATGTCAGATTATTTAACTTAGTCTGTATGAATCAATCCCTCATTTTTGTTTCATTGCAGAAACTTAAGAAAGGAAAGAAACTGAAAACAAAATTACTATAACCTATCAGCAAACAGAATTTGTTAAATCTCTTTAATTTCTTTGATATATTTTTAAGTGAGTGAAATCAAAACAGAATATATGTTGTTTTCCTCATGGAGGTATTATTTCATGGCATTAAATTTTCTCTGAGATGCCTCAAGGTCTGGCTTTGTGGATAAAAGCACTCGTTCTGCAAGTATGAGTACCTAGGTTCATATCCCTGTGTTATATAGCAATTCTATCCAGGAAGAAAAAAGCAAGCTGTCTTAGTTACTATTATATTGATGTGAAGTTACCATGGCAACTCTTAAAAATTGGGGGCTTGCTTATAGTATCAGAGGCTTAGTCTATTATCATCATGGTGGGAGGGGGGCATGGTGACAGGCATGATGGCACGGTACTGGAGAAATTGCTGAGAGCTACATTCCAATCCATAGGCAGAGTGAGAATCTGGGCCTACTGGGCTTTTGAAACCTCAAAGCTCATCCCCAGTGACATTTCCTCCAAACAAAGATCTTTTTTTAAAATGTGATGTATTTATTTATTTTATGTGAGTACACTGAAGCTGCCTCCAGACACACCAGAAGAGGGCATCAGATCCCATTACAGATGGTTGTGAGCCACCATGTGGTTGCTGGGAATTGAACTCAGAACCTTTGGAAGAGCAGTCAGTCAGTGCTCTTAACCTCTGAGCCATCTCCCAGCCTCAACAAAGATCTTCTAATCCTATCAAAGAGTTGCATTTCTAGTGACTATGCATTCAAACATATTAGCCTGGGGGACTGTTTTTATTCAAACCAACAAAGAAGTTCATGAAACTCAAAAAGTCAAATAACTCATAAGTCTTAGGAAGTTCCTAAAACTAACAAGACTTACCAAGTCATTTTCACAAGGTTATAGAAGCAATAAACTGCTGTGGGAGGAGCACACAAGTCTAATTGCCTACAAGTCACACAGAATTCCAGGGGTGTAGCTTTTATGAGTCATCACCAAAGTTGGGGTAGGCTTTTTGGTGATGTACCTGCCTGTTACCCATGTTCCTGTAAGTAACTCCAACACAGTAATTGGACTTTGGAAGTATTGTTAGTCTGTTCTGTCACTGGTTCTGTCCTTACCTAGAGTAAGTAGATTTTGGCTCAAATCTCCTTAGGAAAAGTCTCATACAATACCCCAGAACCCACTTAAGAATCCATGCATCATGTTTTTACTTCCTGCACTAAGGGGCAGAGACAGGCAGATCTGAACGGGTGCCAATCAGCCAGCTTAGCTAAAACAGCAAGCTTCTAGTTTGTTGTAAGACTGTGTCTCCAAATATATGGCAGAGAGTAAGAAAAGACAATAGGTGTGTTGCTCAGGCCTTAGCATGCATACATAAAAGGGTGTGCACCCATATATTCATGTACATGCACTATACACACATATCCCCCCAAGCAGAAAACCCTTTGAGAACCCCAGTGAATGTGATACAACCACTGGCACAGAGGGATGTGGGCTGGTGTTGGCGACTTATTTGAAATACATTTTGGAAAGTACAACACAGGATGGAACAAATGCAACAGCCTGCTAACAAAAGCAAGAGGGCTCTATGGGCAATCACTGCAACTTTTAACTTTCTGAATGTTCTGAAATGTACACGGGCTCAGAAGAAGTTCCTCGAGCATGTGCTATACACCCCATGGGCAGAGATAACAATTCTTTTTATACCTTTTATCTAATATAAACTATTGAAAGTATTTCCTTTTTTGTTTCTTTGTCTGATTTTCAAGACAGGTTTCTGTGTCATCCTGACAGTTCTGGAACTCACTCTGTAGACCAGTCTGGCAAAGTGTTTACTTTTTAAAAATTACTGTTCTATTAAAGATGTGATGAACATGTTTTTTTTCACATCCCACTTTTATTTCCTCAGCCTGGCTTAATTGGTCCTTGCTTTCCACGTTGTTTGATACCCCCCCCCCTCCTGTTCCTGCTGCCCGTCTTACTACTTATTGTAGTAGCACTGCAATAGCAGGTTCTAGTGCTGGACATCTGGCTTTTTACATGGATTCTGGGGAGTCAGCTTCAGGTCATCAGAGTTACCTGGGAAACACTTTTACCCACCTCCCCAGCCCCAGCTGTTTATTTTTTGAGCCAATGTCTCATGTATCAAGACTGATGTCTAACTGTCTTTGTAGCCAAGGATAACTTTAAATCCTTACTCTTCCTGCTTCTATCACCCAAGTGCTAAGATTAGAGGCATATGTTTCTATGCCATGCTTCTAGGATGCATTACTTATACAAAAGATACCTCACTTTAAAATAATTGGTATGTGGTAGTTCTGAAATGATGTGTGTATGTACATGCATATGTGTGTGTGCATGCGCATGTGTATATAAAGGTCAGAGGACACCTTGTGAGAGTTAGGGCTCTCCTTCAGCTGTTGTGTGTTCTGAGTATTGAACTCAGGTCATCAGATAGCAAGTTCCTTTACAACCTGAGCTATTTCCAAGCCCCTAAAATGATTCTTGTTTGACTGTGTATCTTTGGAAGACTGAGGTTGGGGCATTTTGCATGCATGTACATTGTCATGTTTCTTCCTTTCAGACTTTCTGTTGCCCCTGTTTATTTCTTTTCTGCTCTGAGCATCCTTTACCTACCATGTAAAGACCACACCCTGGTTTGGGCTGACCTGATCTGGTGGAAGACCTGTCTTTAGATGGGTACCTGGGTGGGCGTGATTCTTCCTTTGGAGAGTCTGAGGGAAGGGGCTCAATGCTGGAAGTTTCCCTTTCCCGTGTAAGCATGTCTTTGAGATCCCCATCTTTGGAAGATGGGACCAGCTGGGTCTTGGAGAGGGAAGCCATATCAATGTCCTTGCCACTCACAGGGCTACTGGCACCTTCCTTTCTTGCCGAGGAGCTGAAACACATAAGGGAAATACCAAGGCCCAGGCATTGGCAGTGAGGAACAAAGACCTTAAGATGACACCTTTCTCAAACCTACTAGCCCAAGTAGCCTACTACATTAAACTTGCTTGCTTATTTTCTTCATGTATCATATATCCAACCACCCATCCACTCATCCACTCAACCACCCACCCACCCACCCACCCACCCACCCACCCACCCACCCATCCATCCATCCATCCATCCATCCATCCATCCATCCATCCATCTATCTATCTATCTATCTATCTATCTATCTATCTATCTATCTGAGACAAGGTCTTACTATATAACCTTGGCTGGCCTAAAACTCACAGAAATTTTTTTTGCCTCTGCCTTCTAAGTACTGGAATTAAAGGAGTACACTACCATACCTGGTAATTGGCAGCTCCTATCTTTTAAAAATATATATGGGGGTGGGGGAGCATATGTACACAAGGGCAGTACCTTAAGAGACCAGAGATGTGAGGTATCCCTGGAGAAGGAGTTTCTGGCAGTTGTGAGCCACCGTACATGGGTATTAGGAGCTGAGTAAGTTCTCTCCATGAGCAATGTACAATGAGTTTTTACAATTTCTTTTAGAGTAAAGGAGGATTTCATGTATGTCAAGCTGACTTAGAACTCCCAAAGTAGCTGAGGACAATTTTGTCCTTTCCGTCTTCCTGCTGAGGCTACAGGAGTATGATACCATTCCCAGTTTATGTAGTGTGGAACACCAAACCCAGGGCTCTGTGCATGTTAGGCAGACATTGCACCAGCAGAGCTTTATCCCCACACCCTTCATCAGTCCTTCCTCTCAGCTTTGCTTCCTCTATTTGTTCCCCCTTCTTCCTTCCCTTTTCCATCTCACCAGCCCTGAATCCACACTCCTATGGCCTCAGCCTCCTAGGTGCTGGGATTACAGGCATGGATAACACACCCAGCCCCCTTTCTTCCTATGATAAGCATTGTTGAGAGGATCAGTCTCCATATAAGTTATTACTCCTGTTCCCTGCAGCAGAAAGGAGAGGCCCAGGACATAGCAGGCAAGAGGTGCTCTCTCTGCTGTATGACATCCCACGTGGAAGGGCTGCATGCCATAGCTTACCCTTCCCACATTAGCTCTGATGCGCTCATATTACAATCATGATTCCCATGTTAGGGATACAGAAACAGGTACAGATCAATTCTCAGGCCTCTCAGGAGGAAGTCTCTTAGGAGTAAGAAGCACAAAGGAGGGAGATGTAGATGTGCCCAAATCTTAACTCTGAATTCCAGCTGTGGCTACTGCTACCAGGCAATGCCTAGGCATCTGACTGGGGAAATACTTTCTCCAACTTTCATATAAAAGTGAGTCTTATCTGGGTGAGATGGAACCCTTTTGAGCTTTTGAGAACATGAGGCAGGAGGATCATCATATATCTGAAGCCAGCCATCCTTGGCTATAGTATGAGAGCCCTTCTCATCCTCCCCCAGTCTCACTTAAAAGGTAAGTTTAGGTTTTCTATGGCTTGAGTGCTAGATGCAGATGAAAGAGTTGGAGGTATCACAGAAGTATGGCGGGCACAGTGGTGCCCTAGTGTTGGCAGGGCTGGCCTAGCACTTCCTACAAACCTACTACTCAACAGGGGCAGAACACTGGAAGTAGTTCAGTAAGATGGAAACACTGAGGTGCTATGAGGATGAGTGCTAACACCTGGATGTGGCCCTGAACCCCTCATATTACCCCTCTGCTGTATCGGCAATAGTGAGCACAGGTAGTTGAGGTGCCATGGGAGAATGGGAAGGCTATGCTGTACCCTCTGTCTACCAAGGAGCCTAGGTGCCAAGGAGATGGAATAGAGAGCTCTCACCTGAACTGGTCTTTCAGTGTCTTCTTGATCTTAGGTTTCTTTCCAGGTTTGACAGTATAAGGAGCAACACCAAGTCCAAAGCTTTGCCCATCGGGCTCACCCACTAGGTGACCTTCAACATCCATAAGCCCTGCCTGGATAGAAAAGTCAAGACAAGGGGCATGGATTATATTAGAGGTTTGGGCATCTCAGGAATGAGAGTGTACACGGTGCAGACCTTGGGGCAAGAATGTTCTCCACACATACCAAGATTTGGCTGCTTCTACCAGTTTCAAACTGTCCTTAGTAGAGCTGTCCCTGAACCCTAGAAAATCAATGTCTACTTTCCATATTGGCCTCCTAATAGTCCATCAAATCTAAAGCATACATCACCACATCCATCTCCCTGAGGATCTTAAGACCTATTTCCAACCTAGTTCCAAGTATTGGTTATCTATAGTATTAGCCATATGTCCTATTTATGGACATCATTTTAAAGACAAAAGTGGTATCCTATATTTTTTCTGTGTATGTATATATATATGTGGAGACCAGAGATCAACCTTGAATGTTATTCTTTAGGAACTGTTTATTGCTGGGGCCCAGAACTCCCAAACTGCTAGGCTGGCTGGCTAGAGAGTCCCAGGGATCTGTCTGTCTGTGCCTCCCCAGAGCTTGCATCACAAGGATGCACCACCATGTATGTCCAGCTTTACATGGTTCTGGGAATTGAACTGAGGGCCTCATGTTTGTGCAGCAACCACTTTACTGTGTGAGCTATCTCTCCAGCCCCTAAAGTGGTTTACTCTTGCCCAGGGCACTCCATGTTCATTCTGGTGTTATCTTGATCTGGGAACTTGCATGACACTTACAGTTCCTGTGGAAGTCTCCCCAAAGATGGAAAGTCTGAAATGAGTGGTGTTAGCAAGAAGCAACTGTGCTTACCTTCTGGACAGCAGAAATAGCTGAGAAGTCATTTTTGTCTATGAGAGTGTACTTCCTGCGCAAGGCAGACTCTACTTCCTTCTCCTGTTGGCTTGGGAGAAAAAGTGAGATGACATTTTGAAATGGGGAATATGCTGAGTCCACTGAGCTGAGACCCAAATACTAGATTAAAAGTTGGTTAGGTAAAGCCCTGATGGTGGAGCTACAGCCTCACCATAAGCCAAAAGACAATGCAAACAAAAGGCCCATCCCTTTTCACAATGTACATGTCTGGTCCCCAAACCTTTAGAGCACCTTCGATGCCAGGTGCATCAGCTCTAAGATGACATTTCATATAAACCCTGGAAACCTGCATGGGGACGATGATGTCACCTAGGTTCTAACAGGCCCTTCAAAATCAAATGACTGGTCTGGTATCAGTTAGTATTGGCTGCTCAGACAATGGGTAGATCTGCACCCAAATAAACTGTAAGTGCTCCTAGAGGCAGAGGACATGCAGGCCTGGCTCTGGGCACACGTGAGCTGGCACTCCAGAGAGTTCCTGACCAATTAGAGAACTCAGCAAACACCCATCAGGAACCTGTGCACACCCTGAGCACTCAGATCTGGTTCCTTATGTGGCAGAGAATGTTCTTCAGACACAAACATTCACACACCTCTCACACATATGAGGCTTTTCTTGAAGGCAATTGCCTAGGCCATAAAAAAGGAAAATGAAGTATGAAAGAGTGAGGAGAAACTTACCTCAGAACCACCCTGAACTGGTTGAATACCTCCTGAATCTGCCTTAGATTGATTATCTGGCAGAAGAGAGCAAAGCAGAGTTTAAACAATGGTAACAAGGGATGAGGCTGTTTCTAAGCAGAGAAGTCAGGAGCCCTTGGGCTGACTCTGAACCCTCATTTTGAGCAGTTAAGTGCATATATTTCTCTTGGTTCCCTCACTCACATCAGAAATTTGACAACTGTCTTTAGATCCAGTTCCAGGGGACAATACCCTCTTTTGGTTTCCATGGGTACCCTATGCAAAATACAAACCCATACTCAGCTATGTGTATGTTTTTAAAGATTTTCATGTATATGAGTGCTTTGCCTGCATGTATGTGTTTGCCTGGTGCCAGAGACCAGAAGAGGGCAATAGATCCCCTAAAACTGGGGTTACAGACGGCCATGAGCCACACACTGGTGCTGGGAACTGAACCTGAATCTTCTGCAAGAACATCAAGTACTCCTAACTGCTGAGCCATTTCTCTAGTTGCCATTTTTCATTTTATGGGAAGAGTGTAGTCCAATCTGTCCTTGAAGTCACCTGACTCAGCCTCCCAAATGCTATTCTGGAATACAGGCATGTGCCACCATGACCAACAAAAGATACTTTTAGAGTAGAGATCTCTAATCTATGAGGATAGTGCTACTTTTTAAAATGCAACAATGGTTAATGCTGTCGGCAGATCTAAAACACCGTGGAGACAGACCACCTCTCTGGACACGTCTAGAATAAGAGTTTTTAGACTGAGTCAGCTGATGAGGAAAATTCACCATCAGTGCATGCAGTTTCATTTTATGAGCTAGGCTGAGAATGAATAAAAAGAAAGTGGGCTGGAGAGAGACAGATCAATGGTTAAGCTCAATGGTATTCCAGAGGACACAGGTTCAATTCACAGCAACCACATGGCAGCTCACACTGCCTGTAACTCCAGGTCTAGGAAATCAGATACCCTCCAACACAGACATACATGTAGGCAAAATACCAGTGTACATTACATTTAATTTAAAGGAAGGAAGGGAGGGAGGGAGGGAGGGAGGGAGGGGAGGAGGAGGAAATATCCAGGGAGATAAACCCTAGCATTCCTGGTCGCTCTCTCTGCTTCCCAACCGTACACACTCTGAGCAGCCTCAAGCCTCTGCCACTCTGCCTTCTCTGCCCTGATGGGCTGCACCATCTGTGAACCAGAACCACCATTCCTGTCTCCTATTGCTTTCATCAAATATATTGTCATTGTCACACAATGAGGAAAATGGGAGCAAATACTCCCTAAGGAAAAGACTGTACTAACATCACTTAGCTAGCTTTCTTCCATTTCAGAAGGTTTAGATGGACCCCATTAACAAACCCTCTCATTTGGACAGACACACATGCAGCTGGAGGAAGATTAGCAGCCTATGAACACTAAACTTGATTAACGTTTGGTTTGATGCTTCCCTTGTGCTGGAAAGGCTACCAAACTCACCCTTCAGTTGCCCGAGACCCCCCCCCCCGCCCCATTTGCTGCTACCCACATTGACACTTAAGAGGGAGGATAGCAGCCCAGGTAGTTCCCTGGTGAGAGATTTAATGGTGCACTATAAATGAGATTCATTCCCGTCTCCAGCCCCTTCTGAGTGCCTGTTGCTTTCTTCTTATACACTCTAACAGTGGCCTGGGGTGGGGGGCAGTATCTTCTTTAAGGACTATCAGCCTGACTACCATTTTTTATCAGCTTCACATGATGAGGCACAACCAAGCTGATCTAAGGAGAAACAGCCTACATGCCTTCTCTGCTGCACAGGTGAGGCTACTGAACCTTCAGCCCAGGTCACTCAGCCGGGAGGCACCTGGGATTCTATCCGAGCAGCTTTGTTTCAAGGTCTGTTCCCCGCCACCCCGAGATAGACGACCTTTGATGTATATGCTGTGTATACCTCACTTTGGGATTTGTAACCCTAAACATGGAAGCTAAGGGCCTTTGACTAGGGTCTGCACCACTTCCCATCTATTGCATTCATTCCATATCACAGTACTCGACAAGGGAAGTCCAAGAGAATAGAGCATGATGGCCCCACAGCAGGACTCCTTACGTCAATCTCATCCAGCGTCCCCTCCAGGTACCTCCGTACTTGGGAGTTGATCTCAGCAATCTGGATTTCATCCATGGGGTCATAATTCACGAGGGTGCGGTTGGACTGAAGGATGAAGAACATGTGCTACATAAGAGCCACAGGAGCTGAGGTATCGTATCTGACTGCTGTGCTGGCTATTTGCTTTACTATCTGCTCCTGGTGGGGAAGGCCTGGAAAGCAGGCCAGATGTCTCAGAAAACCAGAATCATGACCCACAAGCCCAACTAGGCCACTGGAGGACTCTACCTGCTGAAGAATGTCTACTGCTGATCCTTTCCTACTACCTAGCCCATGCTACTGGCCCTGGCCTTAACCCACCACGCTGTTTGCCCCTGGTCTCTGTCCCCAGCAACTTTCCCTCCCCCATATACAATACCTTACCAGACTATCATGGATGGCCAGTTCCTGCTTAAGCAATGCCAGTTCTTTCTCCAAATTCTTAACCATTCTCTGCCAGGGAAAACATAACAAATAGGGAAGAGGGTCATCAGAAAAGCTACTTGGCTCCTTCATAGCAAATACCCAATTTCTTTTTCTTTTCTTTCTTTTTTCTTTTATTTATTTTCTTCCTTCCTTCCTTCCTTTATTTTTTCTTTTCAAGACAGAGTTTCTCTGAGTAGCCTTAGCTGTCCTGGGATTCACTCAGACCAGGCTGGCCTCAAACTTACAGAAGTCCTCCTGCCTCTGTCCCAAGAGGATTAAAGGGATGTTCCAGCCAAATGCTCAGTTTCTTAATTTGGACCCAGATATTCTGGTTATTCCTGCCAATACATAAAGTGTATTCTTGGTTTCTGGGCCTTCACCAACTGGAATGAGTTTTTGGTTTGAGATGGCTTTTTCTAGCAAACATGATTGAGAGCTGCACACAGGTTATGGGCTGTCTTCAAACCCAACTCCCAGTAGCTCCTGGAGAGCTCCCTAGTCTCCTAGGGTAAGGCTCTTCTTCCTATACCATGACACATACGTGGAGGTCAAAGGACAAATTGCAGGACTCAGTTCTCCCCACCCAACACTGCTCTACTGCTCTTTTGAAAAATACCACTCGTGTGTGTGTGTGTGTGTGTGTGTGTTTGTATTCTTTTAATTTTTGAGACAGGGTCTCATTAGCCCATGATGGATCCAAAGCCATCATGTGGCTAAGAATGACCCTGAACTCCTGATCCTCCAGGCTCTCCCTATGAGTGCTAGGATTGCAGTCATATACTATCGTGCTGGACTCTTAGGGTTGGATCTTAACTGTCCACTGAAGGTCACATGGTAAAGGCTTGATCCCTGTGTTAGTCACTTTTGCTGCTGTAACAAAATATCTGAGCAAGCCAGGTGTAATAGTCCACGCCTTTAATCCTAGCATTCAGGTGGCAAAGGCAGGCAGATCTCAGTGAGGTCAAGGCCAGCCTGGGCTGCATACCGATTTCCAGGACAGCCAGGGCTACATGGTGAGACCCTGTCTCAAAAACAAACAAGCAAATCTGAACAAATTGCTTTGGGTCCAAAATGAGATTTGAGATGATAGAAGGGTAAGGGTGCCAAAGCAAAGCTATTTACCTCACGATAGCCAGAAAGCAGAGAGATTGAGCAATGGTCCAAGGACAAGCTACACCCTTCAAATGCACGTCCCAATGATTTGTTTCCTCCAACTGGGTCCAGCACCTCCCAATAGTCCATTTTTATAAATAAACATTCTTTGGACTAGAGCATGACGTAGTTGCAGAGCACTTGCCTAGCGTGTGTGAGCCTTGGGGTCAAGCCTTAACACCACAAAAAGGAAGAGCCAAGTGTGGTGGTTTATGCATGTAATTCTAACACTTGGTAGATGGAGGCAGGAGGATCAATAGCCCAGGCTGGCCTTGGCTACAACATAAAAGCCAGCCTGGGCTATCCTGCAACTGTCAGAAAAGTTTTAAAAAGGACAAGGAGGGAAGAAAGAAGAGGTGTCTGGCAGAGAACACCTCATAGATTCAAGTAATGAGAAATGATAGCTTTTTTTAAAGATTCATTTATTATGTATACAGTGTTCTGCCTGCCTGCCAGAAGAGGACACCAGATCTCATTACAGATGGTCGTGAGCCACCATGTGGTTTCTTGGATTTGAACTCAGGACCTCTGGAATTGTATCCAGTGCTCTTAACTGCTAAGCCATCTCTCCAGTCCAGAAATGATAAAATTTGAGTAACAGAATCTGCCAAATCGATAGGCAGATTTGATCCCAGCACTAAGGAGGCAGAAGGTTCAAGGTCAGCCTAGTCTACACAGAGCTACAGCTAGGCCTCACAGAGCAATCCTATCTCAAAAAAAACAAAAAGAGAATTCGCTAAGTCACTGACATTTGATATTTGGGAATATTTTGTAACAGAGGCACAAGGAAGTTTTCAGGGACCTCTCACTATGAACAGGCTTGTCTTTGTCAGAAAATGAGCACTGGAAGGAGCTGCTGCCAAAACAAGTGACCACAGCTGTGTCTAATCACAGACTTCTCACACTGCAGGCCCGTTATAGTCTAGCCTCATTTGGTCAGATCACCCGGGTACTGAGACTCACCCGTTACCGTGTGAATGCACGGTGAGGGCTGACAGACCTCTGGCATCATGGTGGCTCTGGCAATTTAGGCACAAATCCTGGCTCAGCCTTTTAGGAAACCCCAAGTAGGCCTCCTGCTAGTATGGACTGCCTTTAAGGCCAAGGAGAACAGCTTGGTGGCTATTCTCAGCCACCTTGTCCTCCCTACTCTAGGAAATTCATTATGCCCCAGAAACAGAAAGTCTGGCAGAGATGCTGACACCTGCTGCTGGATGACTCTGTTCAGTGTATCTATCACAGGGGACATATGTGGTTGAATCAGAAGGTGAGTGGGGTAGTGGGCCCTCTTGGGAAAACCAGCTTCCAACTTACCCTGAAAACAAGGGAATTTTTCCTAATGCTTGATGGGTGTAGCAGCCTTTCCTACTGCTGAGCTGCTGCCTGCAAACAGAGCTGCAGAAGCAGACCCCACAGTTCAGGGTCTTGAAAGCACCTCCTGTACCCACACACATAATGCACACATCTGCTTGCACACACATGTGTGCACACACAAGCATGTGCATGCATACAAACATACACTGTACACACACATAATGTCCACACAAGGGTGGTCCAACCCAAAAACAGCAAATGCAGCAACTGTGAACTCAAAACCACCCATCTTCGCTGAACTTCTATGTCACATGTCTATAATGCTAGCAAACAGGGAATGATGCAGGGGGAACAGGAAATGGAGATCAGATTGGACTATATAATGAAACAAACTGTCACAAAGTGGAAGGCAAGGGGGAGAGGAACCAAAAGAGAAAAGGAAGGAAGGAAGGAAAGAAGGAAATACTCAGGCTCTACCACCAACAGAATCAGGAGCTCAGAACAGACAGGGATTTAGCTGACCAGCTGCTTCTAACCCTCACTGAGTTTAAGAACCAGAACTCTGAGCTCTACTTTCCTGCTAAACCATGTTTAGTCCCATGATGGCATCATCCTTCAGGGTTTAGAATCTAGAAATGTTTAACCCTTTTGCCAGGAACACAGGGACATACACATGTCCATCTTCGGTGACCATGATTTCATAAGCATTTTTGGTTGCTTTTTAAAAAATGATTTCTTTTTATTTTATACATATGTATTTGTTCATGCATGCACGTGTGTGTGTGTGTGTGTGTGTGTGTGTGTGTGTGTGTGTGTGACTCTGGTTTCCAGGGAAGCCAGAGGAGCACATTGGGTTCCTTAGAATTGGAGTTACACATGGTACTGAGCTGCCATATGGGTGCTGGGAATGGAATCCAGGTCTTCTGTAAGAGCAGTAAATGCTTTTAACCACTGAGTCTTCTCTCCAGCCTGTGGGTCAATTTTTGAGACTATCTCATGGAGCCTAATCTGTCTTTGAACTCATGATCTTTCTGAAAACCGACTCCTCCAAGTTGTCCTTTGACCTCTGCTTATGTGCCCACACATATACCTGCACACATATACACACACAAAATAAATGTGTTCTATCATAACAGTCAGGCAACTCAGAGACAATGCATGCTAATTCAGCTCTGAAGAAATCTTCTGGGGGATCCTGGGATACGCAAGTCCCTGAACTCCCACATGTGAGCTGAGTGGTAGATCATCTCCCTTTTCACTTTTGTGTGGGATCTCCAGGGACTCTTAAAGATACTGGTTTATCTTGGAAAGGAAAAGGATTGACCCAGAACTCTAAGCAAAACTTCAGTGGAGGCAAGAAGGAAATCACACAAGTCTGGCTTCTTTTATGACCACCAGCAGACACTTGCATGGTAGCAAACACACAGGGAACAAACCCACAGACAGCAGTGTCGGGAAGCTCCCATCAGCCCCTTAGTACCTCAGCATCATACTTCTCGTTGATGGCAGGTTCAGTGGTGACCAGCTTCATCCTGCTGGCAAACCTCAGTGAAGACAGCTGGAAACAGACCAGATAGATGTCAGGTGATTCACCACTCACACAGGACCCTAAAGAGCAGCCTTCTCAGAGGCATGTCCTCTTCAAACTCTTCCAGTTGCTTTAACTGGTATTAGTTCACCTCTTCAAGGGGACAGTGATCAAAAGGGCATTTTCGGGGTCTGAAGATTGAGTGAGTGATATAGAAACTGATTAGCAAGCAGAGGTCCTTGTGAGTTTTGCCAAGCAGATATGTAGTTCAGGCTGGTCCAATCCTTAACCAAAATATAAGTGTAAAAAGGGTACATCAGGCATGATGGCACCTGCACTTATGAGGTGGGGACAACAGGAATCATGAGTTTACGGTCATCCTGAGCTACATATCAAGTTGGAAGCTAGCCTTGGCTACATTAGATTCAGTATCAAAAAATACATAAATAGGGCTGGAAAGAGGGGCTCAGTGGTTAAGAGAGCTTGCTGCTTTTCTAAAGGACCCAAGTTCAGTTCCTAGTACCCAGATCAGGTGGCTCACAACGGTCTGTTACTCTAATTTAAGGGGCATCTGATACCCTCTCTGGCCTCTATGGGCACCTGTGCTCACATACACGTATTCACAAACACACATACACATAAACAAAATTAATCTTAATAACAAACAAGACCTTAGTGGTGAGGTCTTCAGTAGGGAAGGGAATGGAACAGTGGGAACAGGAGGTTGAGGCCCATGTGGTAGCCAGGTCCTTTTCCAGTACACTACCAAACAGACACTAGTCCATCCTCTCTCCCCTTCCCTCCCTCCCTCCCTCCCTCTCTCTCTTTCTCTCTCTCTTTTTCTCAATATATAGTCCAGGCTGGCCTCAAACTCACAGAGATCCATGTGCCTTTCCTCTGCCTTTATCCCAATGCTGGGATAAAAGCCATGAGCCACCACATCTGCTGCAAACTGGTCTGTTTCTTTTACTTTTTTTCTGCAGTGCTGGTGAGCACATCTGGGGCCTTGTGCTCTGCACAGATTAGCATCCTTCATTCCACATTGTTCCAATTCCTAACTCACACCTTCCAGCTTCCGCCCAAGCACCTGTACTCCAGCAGCCCCTGCCTAAGGCACTCCTTCCTCTCCTCCTATCCTCTCTTCCTATTCTCTGCTCCTTAAGGCACAGTTAGAAAGCAGCTTCCAGCACAAAGCTTTTCAGGTTCTCCTTCATAGGAAAGGCACTGGCATGGTGTCCCTCCTTCAAGGAGGTGCCTTTGGCTCTTCCTGAGTTACTTTTCTGTCTAGATCAGTGAAGTCTAAAAGAAATAATATGCACCACATTCATTATTACATTTCTCTTTGATTTTTTTTTTTTTTGTTGTATGTTCTTGAAGCAGGCTTTTTATATGTAGCCATGGCTGTCCTGGAATCCTCTATGAAGAGCAGGCTGGCTTCAAATTCACAGACTTCTGCCTGCTCTAGAGTGCTGGGATTCAAGGCTGTGTCACCATATCTGGCAAATAAGCCATGTGTTTCTGGGGAGAAGGGCTCAGTTGGTAAAGTATTTGGCTGCATAAACATGGGGACCTGAGAACTTGAGTTTGATTCCCAGAATGCATTTAAGGAAGCCTGTGTGGTAGTATGAGCTATAATCTCAAACCTGAGAAGGTACAGACAGGTAGATCCTTGGTGTTTTTTGGCCAGCCATCTTAGCCTTAATGGGCTACCTCCAGGTTAATGAGAGATCCTGTCCCCCCCCCCCCACACACACACACAAAAAGCAAGATAGGGGCTGGGGAGATGGTTCAGTGGGTAAGAGCATTTGTGCTGAATGCAAGGGGACCTGAGTTCAAATCCCCTGAACCCATGTAAAAGTTACACAGTGCCTGTACCCCAGTGTTGGGGGCACAGAGACAGGTGAATCAAGAAATTCACTGACCAGCCAGCCTAGGCAAAATAGTAAGATATAGGTTCTTTGAAAGAATCCACCTCAAAAAATAAGGTGGGGGCTGGAGAGATGGCTCAGAGGTTAAGAGCACTGACTGCTCTCCCAGAGGTCCTGAGTTCAAATCCCAGCAACCACATGGTGGCTTACAGCCATCTATAATGAGATCTGATGCCCTCTTCTGGTGTGTCTGAAAACAGCTACAGTGTACTCATATAAATATAATAAATAAATCCTTAACAACAACAACAAAAAGATGTACTTTAAAAAAAAGGTGGATAGCAACAGAGGAAGAAATCTACCATCCTCCTCTGGCCTCTGCTCATCCTTTATCCCTGCACAAGAGAAAAGCAGGACACCACAGGAACCTGATGGCCTGACTCTCAAGAAATGGCCCTCACTCCAAGAAAAAGAAAAAGGAGGAGGAGG